>NC_138882.1:64790499-65990499 GCF_965194825.1 Balaenoptera physalus
TAGGGCACTTTATCTATGGGGGTACAGGCAGACATCTCTGAGAAGGGGTCATGTGAGTTGAATTCCAGCTGGGGAAAAGATGGGAAGAAAACTGTTCTAAGCAGAAGGCACAGAGAGGAACAAAGGCTAAGGGACAGAGAAAAAGAGAGGTGTGGAGGGACCTGTTGCATCCAGGAGAGAAGAGGAGAGACAAAGGATGAGAAGCAGTCTGGGGCCCACTGCGTGAGGCCCCGAGGACCATGGCAAGCAGTTTGGTTTTTTTCTTTTTCCTTTAGGTTTTTTATTTTATTTTAGGAAGTGAAATGAACAACACTCGTTCCGGAAGGGGGAAATCAGCAGTTTGTATTTTATTCATCTGGAGGGTTTCGAGGAGGGAGGTGGCCTGAGCTACACATCAAAAGGCTGTCTGTGGAGGATGGATGAGAGTGGAAGCAGAGAGACCAGGAGGACGGTTCTGGCGGTGCTCCAGCTGAGCAGCGATGGTGGAGTGGACCAGGCTTGTAGCAGCAGATGGTGAGAGGGGGTGGATGTGGAGGTAGGACAGCTAGGAGTTACTGATGCATTGGGCGTGGGAAGTAAGGGAAATAGGGCAATCAAGGATGACTCCCAGATGTTTGACGTGGACAACAGGATGCATGGGGGTATTTTTTCCTGGGTCGGGGAAGGCTTGTTGGAGACAGAGATGTGGGTGAGGGTATATGGGGAGTGAACAGCTCTTTCTTGGTCATGAACGTTTAAAATGTCTATTAGACATCCACGTTGAGATGCAGTGGAGGGAGTTGAATATATACCCAAGTCTTGAGTTCAGGGGAGGTGTCCAGCCTGGAAACAATACTTTGAGAGTCACTAGATAGAGATAGTATTTGAAGTCACAGGACGGTATAAAACCAGGAAATATAGAACAGGGAAGGGGAGAGGTCCAAAGACTGAACTCCTTATTAGCTGTGTCTCCTTATTAGCACTGAGCTGCCTTTCACTCACAAACGTGAGAGGACCGCTCCTGTTATCCCAGTGGGAGCCTTACAGACATTTTGGTGCAGACTGCCGACAGGATGGGTCAAGGCCAGAAGAGTTCTTTGGCTTAGATGATAGAGGATAAAACCCTGGAATGCCACGGGAAGGAATAAACCGTGTCCTCCATCTGTGCTGTTCGGTCATGTATTCATCACTTCTTGAGCATCTGTAGACACTGCAGGAGGCACTGGGATAACAGTGATTGGGGGAGTGGGGATGGTGGCGTGGAGAGGAGGTGAAAAAGAAGAATGACAACTAGACAAGGCAGAAGAGAAACAGGTACACGTGAACGCCGATCGACTATTTCACATAAGACCAAAAAAGTCCCAAATATCCCCTACCTACCCACTTGTCGGCTTTAAGAATCTGAAAATGGCAGGTCCTTGGCCTCTGCGATTCTCTCCCAGGGAAAAACCCAGGTAGGATGCTCTGCTCACACAACGGATCCAGGGCCATGCCCCGGGTACAGTGTCCCTCCGTGGGACCTCCAGTGCTTCCCACTCCCTCCCCGGACGTGGTGCTGCAGCCCAGTGGCCTGGACAGGGTTCAGCAGCCCTCAGTCACTGGACGCCGGCCTGACCGCTTCGGTGGTTTTAGAAGCAGGGTAGCCCGCAGCCTCAGATGCCTGGCCGGCCAGCCAGGTGGCGTCAGCGGGTTTGGTAGCAGCGGCACAGGCGGGGTTAGCGTCCAGGTACATCCCCAGGTAACAGCAGGGACAACAGAGAAATGGGAGGGAGATGTTCACTCTGAATGTCATGGTAGTGTAGGACCTTATCAATGAAATCTCAGTGATAACGTTTGTGAAATTCCTCTGTGAAACCTGTTAACTGTTGTATAAGCGTAAGGATAAAAATTTATTTTCAGTCTGATGGGGTTGTGGGTGCACGGGGACGATATGACAGGAGTGGAAAGAACAGCTAATTCAGAATCAGATCTGGGTTTCAGTCTTGGCTCTGACGTATACTGGGGTGGACCCTTCTGAGCCTCAGGATTCTTGTTGGTACATGAGATTATTAACATCCATCAGCCTTTGCCCCAACCCAAATCGCAACATGTCCCCTGAAGTCTGGAGGCTGCACCACCCTTCTCCCATGGCCAGCAGGAGGTAGCCAATATCCCCAGAGTCCCCACAAGATTCAGAATCAGCCCTGTCTGTGCCAGGCGTAGTGCACAGATGATGGGGTTATGGTGCTGTATTTGGGGCAGGAGAGCACAGAGCTCAGGCTTCGAGCCAGACTGCCTGGGTTCAAAGCCAGCCTCTGCATATACTCGTTCTGTGGCCTTGGACAAGTTGCCTAACTTGTTTGTGCCTCAGTTTCTATTTGTAAAATGGGGCGAATACACCAAGGGATGCCCAGGGTCTCATCTAGTCTACCCTTGCCCTTCCATTCTCTCTGGGGCACAGGTCTCCCAGAGGGAGCCCCAGCTGGCTAGGCTGTGCTCCCTGCTGCTTCCTGCCACTCTTAGTTCAGAAGTGGGCCGTCACGAGTCAGCCACTGGTGGGCTACACTTAACAGGCACTTAACAGACACTCCACTCCTGAGCTCTCAGACCAGCCCAGAGAAACTGATGTGCGTACTAACTAGCAATTAAAAAAATAATAAAGCTAAGTTTAATTTTATGGCTTTTAGGGTCATGACCTAGGTCATATCCCCTCTTCCTTCTCCTTTACGCTTCCATCTCTCTTCCTCCTTCTTCGTCTGATTATGGTTATTGCTATTATTTTATATGCTCTCCTGCCACCTAAGTCAGGGAACTCTCGGAGGCTTGCCGGTAAGGACGCTGGCTAAGTCCTGAGCATGGACTTGGAGGCCTTTCTCATGCCACCTTGGTCAAGTCACATGAGCTAGTGAAGCCTCAGCTTCCTCATCGGTACAATGGGAACAGCACCTGCCTTGCCTTCCTTCTGGGATAGTTGTGAGGCTCTAAGGACACAATGAATGACAGCACACTGGAGGAGAGGTACCCAGAGATGGGCAGGAATGGATACTGTCTGCACCCCTGAGTTTACGGCCTACTGGGGAACAGGGGCAATTAAGCAAGTATTTAAAGTATGATGGGTCAGCCAGTGTGGAAGGCAGAATAATAGCCCCCAAAGAGGTCCACATCCGAATCCTGGAACCTGTGGATATGTTAGGTTACATGGCAAAGGGGAAGTAAGGGTACAGGTGGAATTAAGGTTGCTAATCAGCTGACCTTAAAATAGGGAGATTATGCTGGATTATCCAAGTGGGCCCCATGCAATCCAAAGGTTTCTTAAAAGTGGGAGAGGATGGCAAAGGAGTCAGCGTCAGAGTGGTGGGATGTGAGAAAGACTTGACCCACTATCGCTGGCTTTGAAGATGGAGAAAGAGGCCATGAGCCAGAATGCAGGCAGCCTCTAGAAGCTGGAAAAGGCAAGGAAGCGGTCTCTCCCCCTGAGCCTCTAGAAGAAAGGCAGCCCTGCTAACACCTTGATTTTAGTCCCAGTGAGATCTGTTTTGAACTTCTGACCTCCGGAACTGTAAGATAATAAATTTATGTTATTTCAGCTGCAAAGTTTGTGGTCATTTGTTGCACTGGCCATAGGAAACTAAAGCAGTCAGCAAGTACTGCTGAGCACACACTAAGGGCTCTGAGCTCTGGGGAGGGAGTGCTAAAGGAGAGAGAGTCCCCACTCTCACTGGAGCTCAAGTTCCAGGGGACAGACAGGCTGTGAACAAATAAGCAAGTGCATGTGTAGTACGTGATTACTGCTAGGTGCCATGTCAAAGGAGGCCTCCCCGAGGAGAAGCAGAGGGAGGTGACATTGAGTTCAGGATGCTGTGACTGGAGAAGGACAGGGTGAAAAGCACAGCAGGGGCACCCAACCTGGCCAGAGGCATCCAGGAGGGCTTCCAGGAGGAACCACCAACCTGGCCAAGCTTGAAGGGTGGGCAGAGTTGGTCACTCTCCCGCTGAGGGAGCTGCATGTGAAGGTTGCAAGGCCAGGGGCATCTCAGGGAACTACTAGAAGTCCCTAAGCCTGGTACAGGGCGTGTGGCATGAGGGGCAAGATGAGGTTGCAGAGGAAACAGAGGCCAGAGCAGGCAGGGCCCTCTAAGCTGGGACCCTGTTCTTAGGGCCATGCAAAGTCATTGGAGGGAATTCAGCAAAAGAGTAAAACCACTGGATTTATTTTGATGGTCCCTTTGGCTGCAGTGGGGGTGGGGAGACCAGTTCAGAGGCCACTGCTGTTGTCATGAAAGGTAAAAAAATGAGCAAATTGACAACCCACTGCCTCCTATGGAGTCTTAACCACTGGACCGCCAGGGGAGTCCCTTCTACTGCCTCCTACGGAGGGTGGATCCTGGCCCCCAAAAGTCCTTTCACTGAGCTGAGCCTCCTGTTGGGTCCGGATCTGCCAAGGGAGCTGGGAAGAAGAGTGTAGAGGACAACAGGAGGGGACGGGGCAGCTGAGACCCTGAGGAGTGGACAGGGTCAGCCACTTCTGGGGGAAATGGCCACTATGAAAGAAACCTCTGATGATGGGGTGGCCAAAAGGGTTTTGATGAACAGGAGCCTCTGGTCACTGATTTACAATTGTTAGCTGTGTCGTATCATTATGATCACTTCCTGCAATCTGCAAACCTTCAGTGGAAGTTCTTCTGAAAGCAGCAGCTTTTTATTTGTGGGTGCTTTTGAAAGGGGTAGTGTGAGAATCAAATTATTAGAGAAATGCAAATCAAAACTACAATGAGGTATCACCTCACACCAGTTAGAATGGGCTTCATCAGAAAATCTACAAACAACAAATGCTGGAGAGGATGCGGAGAAAAGGGAGCCCTCTTTCACTGTTGGTGGGAATGTAAATTGATACAGCCATTATGGAGGTTCCTTAAAAAACTAAAAATAGATTTACCATATGATCCAGCAATCCCATTACTGGGCATATACCCAGAGAAAACCATAATTCAAAAAGACACATGCACCCCAATGTTCATTGCAGCACTACTTACAATAGCCAGGTCATGGAAGCAACCTAAATGCCCATTGACAGACGAATGGATAAAGAAGATGTGGTACATATATACAATGGAATATTACTCAGCCATAAAAAGGAACGAAATTGAGTCATTTGTTGAGACGTGGATGGATCTAGAGACTGTCATACAGAGTGAAGTAAGTCAGAAAGAGAAAAACAAATATCGTATATTAACGCATGTATGTGGAACCTAGAAAAATGGTACAGATGAACCGGTTTGCAGGGCAGAAGCTGACACACATATGTAGAGAACAAACGTATGGACACCAAGCGGGGAAAACCGCTGTGGGGTGGGGATGGTGGTGTGCTGAATTGGGCGATTTGGATTGACATGTATAGACTGATGTGTATAAAATTGATGACTAATAAGAACCTGCAGTATAAAAAAACAAACAAACAAAACAGCTAATACTAAACTTTCATTGGGTCATTTGTATGGATATATGTTAATATAAATGTTTCAGACAGTACAAAAATTAAAAAAAGAGAGGAGAGAGAAATGAACCATAATGATAGACAAAAAAAAAAAAAAAAAAGTGTCCATGGCCCACCATTGGTAAAGGAATGCCTTCAGCAGGAAGAGGTTATTGATTCAACCATTCAGTAGGTATTAATGAGCCCTACACATGCCAGGGATTCACAGGGTGTTTAGGTCTACTAGGCTTATAGGAGAATGGAGAACAAGGATTCAGTAGAGGCAGAAAACTGGGACCAAGGGTGACCATGAGCAGATAAGTCCATCTGGGAATTAGTAACTATCTTAAGGATGGCTTAGACATAGGGTTGGAGCCAACACTCTGTAGATCTCTGGAGTCTGTGAGACTAGACAGAATGGTGGCCTGAACTGCGGTAGGGTCCATGGGGATGAAGAACATTACTAGGACTTAAAAGCAACTTAGGGGCTTCCCTGGTGGCGCAGTGGTTAACAATCCGCCTGCCAATGCCGGGGACACGGGTTGGAGCCCTGGTCCGGGAAGATCCCACATGCCGAGGAGCAACTAAGCCCATGTGCCACAACTACTGAGCCTGCACTCTAGAGCCCGCGAGCCACAACTACTGAGCCCGCGGGCCACAACTACTGAAGCCCATGTGCTTAGAGTCTGTGCTCTGCAACAAGAGACGCCACTGCAAGTGAGAAGCCAGCGCACAGCGACGAAGAGCAGCCCCCGCTCGCTGCAACTAGAGAAAGCCCGCGCAGCAACGAAGACCCAACGCAGCCAAAAATAAATAAATAAATAAATAAAATTAAAAAAAAAAAAAGCAACTTAGGAGAAGGATTGACTGGAAGTGGTGACTGACCAGGTAGGTGCAGGGAGGAGCCAAGACGCTGCCCAGGTTTCTGCCTCTGTCTGCTGGGTGGACAGGGGTGCCATCCACAGAGGTGGCGAGCCCCGGGGAGAGCATGGCTGGGAAGAGAGAGGCAAGAGGTGGCGAGAGAAGGGAAAGATGCCCAGAAGGGGTGAGTGAACAGAGCAGAGGGTCCAGGACAGACCCTTGAAAGACCTGCTTGGGATTTCTGGAGTCAGATGAACCTGGGTTTGAAACTTGGCTCCTGTTACAAGGTGATGGCCGAGTCTGAAGACAGGCCGGGTGAGTGGAGGCTGGGAAGGAGATGGAGACGGTGCTGAGACGAGGAGGCAGAAGCAGCGACCTCGAGGTCCAGGCGGCACACGCACAGCCATCTTCCTCTTCTCCTTCCTCCCCCAACCAGTGGACGTGCAGGGGGGGAGGATCAAATTCAACCCTGTCAGTCTGGCAGCCTCAGAGCGGCTAGCTGTTTTTTGTTTTTTGTTTCTTTTTGTTCTTTTTAGGGGAACGGGGAAGACTGTGGAAGAAGTGCTTCTGCATAGTTAGCACAGGTGATGCAGAGGGATTCACTCACCTAGGCCAACAAGTGAATCTACAATCTGTTTGGCTCTTCAAAGAGAGTCCAGAGACTCCTATCACGTACTCTCTTGTGCTGGTTAGTCCTGTAATAAACCTGATTTCACCGCGAGCCCCTCTGACTCCTGGGGTTTGCTACAGCCAGAGGCCCCCCCCAAGAATATCCTTCCCTGGGGGCCATTTCTGCCTCCCAAGCAGGAGTGACAGTGAGTGTGTCCTGAGGTCTGGGACATTTGTCCTTCGTGCCACAGCAGAAAGCCCAGGCATACCTTCTAAGATTAGAACAAGTCGCCCAAGGACCAGGGCCTGCCTCCCAGTCAGCTGCAGCCTCTCCTGTTACAGCGGCTCCTCTTCACTCCCTCCCCTCCTCCCTTGCAGTCTGGAGCTGGACTCTTAGCAGGAAGCCCCTTGGGGTGCTCTGTGGGTTGGGTCGCCCTGGGCAGGGTGCGGTGCTGGGTCCCCTGCTCCTTTTTCTTTTACCACATCTTGGATTCATTCATTCATTCATTCATTCATTCTTCCGGTACTCCAGGCCCTGCACGAGGATATAGCTACGAACAAGATGATACAGACTCTTTTCATGATGTAAGTTACAGTCTAGTGAGGGTAATTGTTCAACAACCATCATTATTTTTACCCCAGTTTATTGTTTATTAGGGCGATAAATGTTGCAGAGGGAAAGGACTAGGAAAGCAAGTGACGGGGGGACCCGACCCAAAGATGTGCTGTTTAAACTGAGATGTGAAAGATAAGTAGAAGTGATCCAAGCAAAGTGTGTGTGGTAGGGAAGGGAGCGGGGGTAGCCAAGGGCATTCCAAGTAGAGTTTACACAAAGGCCTGGAAGTGAGAAGAGCAGGAGGGGTTTGAGGAAATAAAAGAAGGCCAGTGAATGTGGCCGGGAACTCAGGGAGCTTATCAAATACCCAGGGTTTTGCAAGCTTCTTTCTTTCCACTGTAAGCACCATCCCCTAACCCATTCCCATATTAAATGCTCAAATGCCGGTAAATGAATGAATGAATAAATGAATGATGCCTCAGTAAACCAACACCAATGGGCTGACATTGTGAGGGCTTGATAAACATAGATCAGGGCCTTGAAGTAAAAATGGAAACAAAGTGTCAGCCAGGGTTGGCTCTAGGCATACCAGGCTTGAATAGTTAGTCCAAGGTCACTGGAATATAACTAGAGGGCAAAGAATGAGACCTTCTCTGATGAATCCAATACTTAACAGTCTGAGCCTCCAGACTCTACTTGGAGCTAAGAAATGCATTATAATTTCATATTGCCATCCCTGGGTATATCTGTCTTCTCCTCTAGTTTTAATAACCCAATCTATCTTAAAACATGACCTATCTAAAAAATACTTTAAATGTGTCTATTTCTTTATCTAGAATGGTTGAATCTCTCTGTTGGCTGCTGACTTTCAGACACATTTCATCAAGGAGGCACTGAGGCACAGGGAGACATGGGTTCCCTATCAGGGTAGAATGGTGTGGAATGGTGTCTGCCCAGGATCTGAAATCCACATCTCTGGTCTGTTTCTGCAGCTGTCCTCAGACACCAAGGCTGTCTGTCCTTCCCTACCTTGCCTCCCCGGGATGCTCCAGGCAGGAGTCCATAATCTCCAGTATGTCAAAGAGGCCCCATGCAACGCACAGGACAGGCTCTACCTGCCTTAGAAGCTGACTCACTCTCGGATGGGGCCAAAAGGTTACTGAAGCAGTTATTCTACTTATCTTTCCCATCTCCTGTTGCCACACCCTCCAAAGGAGAGAGAAGAAAAGAAAACCACCAAGCTGAGTTAAGTTGCTTCACCTGAAAGGTCTACTGGGCTTTATAGAACAAAACAGCTGACTGGGAAGGGTGGGGCGGAGGGTTGACCTGCAGGTTGGCCTGCAGAGGCTTGTAGATGGCCTGATCTCTCTTTTCCACCTGTCCTTCCCTCTGGCTGCTCCCTTTGGGCCTGGGGCTGATTCACAGTGGAAGTGTCTCCTCCAGGCACTGACTGAGAGCACTCTAGGGTCAAGAGTCCCACAGGAGTCCTGACCTGCTGAGCTGCTCAAGTTCCCTCTGTGCCCAGGATCATCCCCCTACCGGGTGATTCTATCTACACCTACTACCATTGCTCAAATGGCTCTCTTTAGAAACTGGTTTTGAATCAGTAATGGTAGCCTTTTGTCACGTATTTTCTCAACAATAATAAAGCAGCTAATTTACTGTTATTGTGCTGGGTACTATGTTAAGATTATCTCTTCCAGTCCTCACCACATCTCTGTGACATGGGTTTCATAATCACTTCCATTTTACTCATGAGAAAACTGATACTCAGAGAGCTCAAGTAAGTGGTCCAGGATTGCACAGCTCCTAATGGTGGGTCTAGAATCCACTCTCAGATGGTCTATGAAGGCCTGTGTTCTGAACCACAATGCTACATGCCTCCAGGAGCCAAAGCATTTGAGAGTTCACATTTTGGGGTTAAAAAGTGCTCATCAAATTCCATAATAATAAAACAAACAACCCAATAAAAAAAGGGCAAAGGATCTGAACAGACGCTTCACCAAAGAAGATATATGAATGGCTAATCAGCACATTAATCAATAAACACAAATTAAGACTGCAAAGAGACATCACTACACACCCACAAGAATGGCTAAAGTAAAATAAACTGACAATAGCAAACGTTGGTGAGCCTGCAGAGCAACTGGAATGCTCATACATGGTTAGAGGAAGTGCTAAATGGTATAGGCGCTTGGAAAAATACTTTGGTAGCTTCTCATCAAGTTAAACATAAACACCAACCAAATGATGACCAGACAATCCCACTCAGGTATTTGCCCAAAAGAAATGAAAACGTGTCTACATAAAGACTTGTATGCAAATTTTAGAGCAGCTTTATTATTAATAGCCCAGATCTAGAAACCCAAATGTCCACTAACTGGTGAGTGGATAAACAGACATACTATGTTATATGCAAATCACAGACTACCACTCAGCAATGAAGAGGAACAAACTAGTGATATGCACATGGCACGGAGGAATCTCAAACGCATTATGCCAAGTGAAAGAAGTCGGACATGAAAGACTACCAGTATGATTCCATATACATAACATTCTTAAAAAGGCAAAGCTATGATGATGGAAAGCAACTAACTGATTGCCTGGGACCAGGGGTAGGGGCAGAGGACTGACTACAAAAGGTATAAGGGAACTTCTGAGGTGAAAGAAATGTTCTATATCTTGATTGTGATCTATATCTTGTGATGGTGGTGGTTACATCAAATTGTACTTTAAAAATAGGTGAATTTTATTGTGTGTAAATTTTATCTCGCAAATGTGATATACATTTTTTTTAATTAAAAAAAACGTGCTCACCATAGTTTAAAAAAAAAAGGTTGAGGCACACTCCCTCTGCATGAGGTCTTCGTTCATTTGCCCTGGGGGTAGAGGAGTCGGCTTAGTCCCAGGATGCCAGCCCCATGGGCCCCACGGTGTTGGCTGCTGGCAAGAAGGTGCTGTGGCTGCAGGAGGCTGGCAGCCTCTGGCAGCTGCTAGGAACAGGCCACACCCAGCCATTCCTGTCCAACCCAGGGCAGCCACCAGCACTCAGGAAGCAAGAACGGTGATGAGAGCACAGAATTTGGCGCTTGACGAGCTCAGGTTTGAATCTCATTCTCTAATTTATGGGTTGTGGCGTCACAGGCAATTGACTTAACTACTCAGAGTCTCATCTGTAAAATGAGGCTAATACACCCTCGACGGGGGTCATGAAGATGCCAAGAGATAGTGTTTGGTAGGACAGTTTTGGGTCCAAATCCAAATCCTGCCTCTTACTCGATGCGTGATCTTAGGCAAGACTTAACTTCCCTGAGCCTCAGTTTCCCCACTTGTAAAATAAGGCTTATAACAGCAATTGTCTCATATGATTGTTATAAAGCCCAAATGAGATAATTAATGCCTGGTACATAATAAGCTTTCCCTCCCATTTTAGCTATCGTTGTCACCTAAGACACTGGTCACCACTCAGTAGGTATTAGTTGGAATGTGGGCTCCTTTGCATGCCTTATAGGGATGGCAGGCTGTTGCCCGTTGGCCCTGAAGAGTTGCAGGGGGACAGTAGGGATCTGCTGCCGCCAAGTCATTTCCATTCCCATCCTGTAGAGCAAGTCTGCAGACCAGGAGGGTTGGCATTGCATCTTCATGTCAGAGGAATTTACAAATGGGAATTTTCTGAATCACACAAAAGGGCAGACTGGCTAATTGGAGTGAGATTCTGGACTCCAGCCATGAGTAGCCTCACGCATAGCAGGGCCGTTCATGTGCTGGGTTTCAGGGGGATGTTTCGGGGATGTGGGGTGGAGTAATGGGGGCACGACGAGCCATCAAAGGGAAGCCTGGCTCTGGCTTCTTCTGTAGGAGGGGAGAGTCCTGCCTTTCAGCCAGGGCCCTGCACCATGAAAGGCCATAAAAGGAGAGCCCCATGGCCAGAGTTTGAGGGTGGTGCCTGCCCCTGTAGGGCCAAGCCTAATCAGGCTAGTTTATCAAGTGGGAGCAGGGGCCCTCAGGGGCTACGGTGGGTGAATGGCTAGAGTAGCTCTCCAGGGAACATGCTTGGGTCCAAATGATGCAGGGAGTGGGAGTAAGAGGTTATGTCTCTGGGCAGACATGCTTTGTCCTGCACAGTCAGAAGGGAAGATGCCGGTGAGTTATTTCTAGAGCTGAGCACCTTGGGAGCGGGGGAGGCCACTGGCCCAGCAGTCAGGAGCGCTGTGTGAACTCTCCACCCCTCTCTGCCCTTCCGGCTCCTCACCCGTAAAATGAAGGGCTTGCCAAGGATGCTTTCCAAGGCCCTTTCGGCTGCCTAACTATTTTTTTTACTTTAACATCACTGTGAGGAAAACTGGGAACGCTTAAGTTACCTTTCTCATGTAGATGAACAGGTGGATGGATACCTGACTAAATGTAGGCAGAATCAGGGCAAACTCTGCAAGGAAGCTCAGGAATTCCCACGGAAATGCATCGATATTACCCCCGGGCCCCCACCACCTTGACACACAGCTCTGCAAAGTAAAGCACCCCATCATCCCTCTTGCATCTGCCTCTTGCAAAGAAGATTCTAAGAATAGGATGCTCTCCTATTCTCAAACCAGGAATCAAATGGCAATGCAGTATAACCCCTTCATTCCAAATTAGCAAACCGGGGTTCGTAATTCTCTTAAAAAGAAGAGTTTCAGGGGAGGGAGAGGACAGGGCTCAAATAGCTCAGGCGTTTAAAAGCCATTAAAGAGGAAAGTGGGTGAGAAATTAATAACAAGGAACAATGACCAATGAAGGGATACAAAGGCCGAAAGAAGTATAAACTGTAAAGGGGAAAAGTAACTGAGTAGAGAGTTCAGGTTTTTCCCCAGGCGTGTTGCTGCCCAGCTGGGGAAAAAAATAACCCTCATTTTGGTTTCCTCGGAAGTCATACAAAGATGGAATGACTGCAGGTTTTGTTTTCTTTCATTCACACCCTTCGGCCTGTTGCTTTTTTTCACTATCTACTACACCAAGGGCTCAGTGCCTTGGCCAGCTTGAGAGCCTCACGGTTCTGAAGCAGGAACCAGGGGCGGCTCTAAGAATAGAACAGTCCTGCAGGAACGCATTTGGAGTAGATACGGACAGAGCTTTTCATGGACCCTCTAGAGTGAGTGACTCTCTGGGGCCCCAAGGGAGAGGGGAGGGATTGCCCTTCTTGCAGGGGGGTTCCCAGGCTCTGAGCAGAAGTTCCTCACAAGAAAGTTCCTCCCAGTAGCAAACACAGAAATATACAGGCCCCGAGCGCAAGAAGAAACATGAGCAGAAGGTCTAAGATACAAGTAAACCAACCTCCTCTTGCTCCCCTCTTATCAGCAATTGTACCGCCCTCCACCACATGCGTGAGAAATCTCTTTGGACAATGGCCAACGCGCTGCTCATGTAGATATCTGAGCGGATGATTCACAAGACGCTTTGGTTTTCTTATGGACAGTCCAGCAGTACTTTATCCCATCACTCCAGCACACCCACACTTACACCTCCAGGCCACCTCCAGGGAGCCCAGGATGGCAGCTGCTGTGGCTCTTCCAGAAGAGGTGGTTCCACGCTTAGTGGCTTCCAGGCCACTCCACACAGAGAGCATCTGGGATTGCAGAAGGACCTCCCCCACCCCTCCTCCACCCCCACAGAGAGCAGAGAGTAGAAATGGTACTCATTTCCACCCCAAGGTCAGCATGGTGCTGGTGACGAGATCAGACTGGCCCATGCCGGCCCTTCTGCAATCATCCTGCCATCCAAGCACAGGTTGTTGTGATGCAGTTTGAAGAGGACTCATAGTCCCAGATCTATCTCCTCTGGACTTCATTTTCTCCTCCGTAAAATGGGAACGAGAACTACTACACAGGCTCATTATCATGATGAAGTGAAACGTGCATGGGAAGTGTCTTGCAAGCCAATATTGATTGATTGATTGTTCCTACTTTCCACTGATTTTACTTAATAAGGCCAAGAACTGGCTTACGCTGGCATTAGAACCTTTTTAGTAGTCAAGACCCTAAGCTAAGCAGAGATTTTGGGGGGTCCATAGTTGCAGGTGTTTTAAAGCCAAGTGAGATAGAAGAAGATTCACTATTCCTACAGAGTCTTGGTTAAACATTTTAGTGAAGGCTGGAGAAGGTTCCTGAAACAATCAACCAACACATGTCGGGGAGGGGACAGTTACAGAGAAATTAAGTCATGGTCCGTGTTCTGTTGAAGCTGACAGCCCACTTGGGGAAATATGAAGCAAAGGTCGATTCAATACAAGAGCAAGTTAAGCAGACAGTGGTACAAGAAGTTGTATCCGTGTAGGCATGATTAATGGCCCAAGGAGCCACACAGGCTGTAAATGTGGCTGCGTCTGAAGACCCAGGAAGGAGAAGGGCTGGAGTAAGGATCGGGGGTAAGACTGGGTCAGAAGGTGGTTACATACAGTGCTCCGGAGATGGGATGTTTGATTCACATCCCCACTCTGCTCCTTATGTGGCCGAGGGCAGGTAACCAACCTCTGTAAATTTCAGGGGCCTTGTCTGCAAAGTGAGGACAGCAACATTTGCGTCATAGGCTTGTGTAAGAATCAAAAGAGATGTACGGTACTCAGCGGAGTCTGGCACACAAGAAATGCTCGTTAAATGCAGGCCATTATTATACACGAAGCCAAGGTATTTGGAATTTATCCTGAAGAAGTAAATCCGGCAAGGAGTTTAAAGGAAAACATTTGTCCTGAATTCCCACTACGCAAACCAGAACTGCAAAGGGGCAGTCAGGCAGCCCCTGCAGTGATGCAGACATCCTTTTGGAGAGAGGGTTGGACATTAAGGGAAGGGTGGGCGACCCGGCTCAGATGGCTGGAAAGGACCCTGTGACGCTAGGAGGCCCTGGGGCAGGCACATGGAGAGTTCAGGGACATTCCCCATCTATCCCACCAGAAAGAAGGACAAAATATAGAAGAGAGCTGAGAAGATGGAAGGAAAACTTCTATTTAAGGAGCAAATGGGGGAGGGGACTGGCAAGGGAGGGAGGAGAAGACAGAGGCTAAGAGCTGGGGATAGAAAAATTCCAGACTGGTATCAGCTATACGATCTGGCCAGAGAATGGACACGTGGTCTAAGGGGAGCCTGTGATAACAGTTCCCAGCATGCTTTGCTGATTTCCCATGCCTGCCTCCGGGGTTCATGTCATTTTGAAGGCAAACTGAGATTAGTTAGCTGAAACATAGGATGTAATAGCAGAATATGGGATAAAAGAGTGTTAAAATGAAACATTTTCCTTTTTAACTAAGAAAGAAATCCCAGAGGCTAATTTTATACACACACACACACACACACATATATATTTTTGCCCCTCTACTATAAACATAAAAAGATGTTCAAACTTACTAGTTGTCAGGCAAATGCAAATTCGATTAACACTGAGATTTCTCTTTATGCTTATCAGGCAGGCAAGGAGAGGGGAGAGAGAAAAAAACAGCCATTGCTGTTTCAGAAACAGGAAAAAGGAACCACCACAGATTGCTGGAGGAAATATGAGTTGTACAGCCTTTTAGGAAAGTTATCTGGGAACATTTATTATATTAGATTACACAAATCTTTCGACTCAACCCCACACTCCTGAGAATCTACTCCACAGACACACAAGCCCCGGTATATAAGGACGTGGAGGCTGATTGCAGCACTGTTTACAGCAGCAAAACTCTGGCAACAAAGTGAATACCCATGAAAAGGGAAATGTTTTATGGTCCATTCACATAACAAGCTATCATGAAACCACTAAAAAGGATGAATTAGAGCACTCCAAACTTCCATGAAAAACTGTAAAGTGAGAACAGTTAGATGCAGAGAAATGTGTATAATATGATCCCAGTTTTATAAAGCAACACAGTCTACCCCCATACGTGTCTATGTGTACACATACCTATCCATCATATGTGTATGTATAATGTATATGTAATAAGTTATATAGTTAAAGAATATGAAATATCCTACAGAAAGGTATATATATGAGGTTTCTGGAAGCTGAGGTGATAGGGAGGAGAGATGATTTGGGAGGGGCAAACCAAAAGAAAAACACTGCCTGCAAAAAACCAGCATGCCTGCTATGATCTCAGTCATGTAAAATTGTGTACGTGTATTTGAATGAGTAAATTGGAACTAATTCACGGGGCCGTCCATGATATATTTTCAAGGAAAAGAAAGCAAGTTACCAAGACATAATATGAAAAACATCAAATTTAAAAATTTTTTAAATACTGAAATGAGAGTTTCAAGCTCTACTCCCCAAATCTTTTGGGAAAGTCTGGTGTGAACAAATACCTGAAAACAACTTTGTAGTGAGTTGTCAGTCTTCTCAAAATATCAAAACAAGGGCTTGAGCGTCTGGGGACAGGACACACATGCCCAGAGGGAAGGAGGAGGTGAATTTCATAATTCCATAAAGCTATTGTGCCACTAAGTTTATATACATGCACCCTAAAGCTGTTTTCAGGTTTACTAAGATCTAGGGCCACTTACCCCATTTGTAGTAGCTCCCAAAATATTTTAAAATGTTTTCTCTTCACTATTACAAACTGCTCTCTGCTCAAGGAAATGATCAATGCGAAGCCAAAATGTCCCCTTCCATCTCAACAGATACGTAGAAAAACCGAATTACGAGACCAGAGAAAAGTGAAAGAAATAGGGTGATTTTCTTTCGACCCCACACCCTGATTTTCTAAAGATCTTGTACAGCTCAGCGTACACTCATTTACATCCCTGGTGATAAACAATGCCCTCAGGGGGGTTATGTATTCATCACTTTTGGAAAGGAAAAAGAGATCAGGAATCAATATTGACTGAGTGCTTACTATGTGCAGAGCACATCACAGATGGAGCTCACTGAATTCTCTCAACAGCCCTGAGAAGTAGATATTGTTAGATTATTAGTCCTATTTTACAAGTAAGCATAGAGATAAAGTCACTTCCTCAGAGTCACATGCTGATGTAGTGGGGCTGGGTTCAAAACCAGGCCATTCTGACTCTCAATACGACCCAGCCATCCTCCCTTCTATGAAATCTACTTCTACTCTAGATGTCAACGATGTAACTTCTGAGCAGGAGCTGCCATTCTGAGAATGCAGCCTGACAGCTGGGAGCAATGACCTCTTTGGGAGCAGATGGGAAACGGAGACATTCCCAAGGTGTAAGACCCATGCAGATCCTGGGTGTACTTTGCAGCCTGTTTCCACACCCCTCTCCCGCATCATCTGGGGTGGGCCTTGCAAACTCCAGTGCTTTCAGAGGCCAGGCAGGAAATGGAAAGCGGGGGTGGGTGATCCTGCTGCACAGCTCCAGCCCACTGCCTGCCTGGGGCAACCCTGAGCCACTTTTCAAAAGATCATTCAAGGCCCAGCATCATCAGATGATCTGGATTCTCAAGAGATTAAAATCCAGATTTTTGGGCTTCCCTGGTGGCGCAGTGGTTGAGAAGCTGCCTGCCCAGTGCAGGGGAGGCGGGTTCGAGCCCTGGTCTGGGAAGATCCCACATGCCGCGGAGCAACTCGGCCCGTGAGCCACAATTACTGAGCCTGCGCGTCTGGAGCCTGTGCTCCGCAACAAGAGAGGCCGTGATAGTGAGAGGCCCGCGTGCCGCGATGAAGAGTGGTCCCCGCTTGCCGCAACTAGAGAAAGCCCTCGCACAGAAACGAAGACCCAACACAGCCATACATACATACATAAAAAGAATGTAAGCAGACAAGAATAGCATTAAAAAAAAAAAACCAGATTTTTAAGTGCCATGTATTGATTCCGTTTTTAACATCATCTCAGTTACCAAAAAAAAAAAAAAAGGAAAACCTCAGTGCGGGTAGAAAATGTCTGCCTGCAGCATTTGGCCCAGAAGGCTGCCAGTTTGCTACTTCTGATTCACGGGAAGAATGTTTTTACCCTATTCGACCAGTTTTCCTGGATAATCCCAGGAGGTATCTTTTGGTTTAATATATGCATCTGTTTTTAATTATTACATGCACATCATTGTATCACTGTTCTTAATATTAAATAATATCAAAGGTATTATTACCTCCTTACTGAATTCTAAGGGGGATTAGAATATAGAACTCCAGATGGAAGGAGAAGAGTTCAAGTTCTGTTCCTGCCCGCCAGGGCTACTAGACCACTTAACCATTCTTAGCCTTGGTCTCCTAATCAGTAAAATGGATCAGTAATACCCAACTCACAGAACAGCTGTGAAGGTTTTAAAAGACAAGCTGTGTAGTAAAGGTATTCAATAAATATTTGTTCCATTCCTCCTAAAAGACAGGTGTGAGGCTCCATAAATATTGTAAAATAGATCAATTGAGAGAGATTATGTTGCTTTACCAATGGTTTCTTCACTTGATAAAAGGGTTTCCCATTGTGGCCTTCTGTCGTGCATGAAAAACATGATGATTTCCCTAAAATTTTAGTTTATGCATAACTTTTTTGGGGGTAAAAATGAACAAGCATTCTGCCCTTTCAATAGCAAAGACATTCTCGCCTGTTCTACGAGGCTGTCATAATTGGTTGGAGATGGGAGAATTGTCCTACGTATGAGAAGTAAAGAGTAATTCTGGACTTCCCCGGCGGTCCACTGGTTAAGACTCCGCACTCCCAATGCAGGGGGCACAGGTTCGATCCTGGTTGGGGAAGATCCCGCATGCCGTGTGGCTCGGCCAAAAAAAAAAAAAGAGTAATTTTACTGGAGCTACCTGGCATCTCTGTAAGGCCACAGTTGCTAGGGACTCAACAACCAGAGTAATGCTGGAAACCAGACTTCCTCTCATCCTCTCTACCCAACAGTGCTGCTTAGGTTGGTCTTCAGAGCAAGCCCTGCCTTGCACCACAGGTGAACGGTGGAGAACACAGAGCCCGTTATGCAGTGGGTCTGTATTCACCTTACCTTGCCCACAGGGGACCTGAGGCGGCACACACAGAGTGGGGAGACTTTCTGGAAATCTCAGAAACAAAACTGATTATGTCACGGCTCTGTCCTTTCTGAGAGCAACACCATAGGAAACACCTGTAGAGAGCAGGAAACTAGAGGAATTAAAAATATCTGCCTGATCCCTAAAAAATAAATAAAAGAGGAAAGTAAAATGGTCTCTTTTCTTCACAGGGAAAACAAACAAGGTAATATCTGGTTTGAGCCATTTCCGCTCTGCAAAGCACATCCCTCCTGTGGGCCACCCTCCCCAGGCAGACATAGGCCTGGACCACACGCTTTGACAGCCCAGGGCATCCGGATGCCTGAGATGGTTGTCAGTGAGGGTCCTGAGTAGGGTCCAAGTCCCCAGGCTTCAGATTTCCTTTGTAGGAGGGAGGGTTTGAGGAAGCTGAGCTCATTTCCTTGGGGAGAGGGGTAGCCTCCATCTAGTTTTTGGACATAAAAGGCCCTTGTGCTTTTCCTCCACAGCCTTCCCAATCCCAGGCAGTCAGTTCCTTGGAGCCCTGAAGATCAGGGATGGCAGGCCCATTTGGAAAGGACATGATTGCTGAGCCTGCAGGACCTGGCTGAGCACAGGAGCAGATTTAAAGGTGGTAGAATTAGGAAATCTCAGATCCTACTCTCTCCCCTGCTTTCTCACAAACAGTAGGTCACCAAGCCTAGTCATCTGTCTTCTAGCTCTATTTCCAGCCTGGCATCTTCATCTTCGCTGTGGTCACTGCACTTAAGGGTCCCTATCCTCTCTCTCTTGACTGTGGGGAGAGATTGTGGTCACCCAACTGGTCTCTTTGCCTCTGCTCTCCTTCCTCTTGTCCATTCTCCCCTCTGCTGCCCAAACAATCTGTCTAAAATCTGTCTGACCGTCTTTGCTTGGCTTACCTACTATAGAGTACCTCTTAGTATATAGAATGTAAGGCTCCTGTCCATCTTTCCTCCCTAGAAGATAATAATTTTTCTCAATAAGAACAACCAACACTTACTGAACATTTACCATGTGCCAAATACTATGTTCAGTGCTTAAAAAAGATGCTGATTGGATCTACCACCAACCAGCCAGGTATTATGATCGTCACAATGCAGATGGAGGAATCAGAGCTTAGAGAGGCTAAATGAGTTGCCCAAGCTGACAAAGCTGCGGTGGACCTGGGATTCCAACCCTGGCAGTCCAACTCCACATCCCACTCTTCCCGCCGTGAACCTCTCTGCAGCCCTCTAAACACACTATGCATTTCCATGCCTCTATGTCTTTACATATGCTGTTGCTCTACCTCAGATGCCTTCATCCTTATTCCTGCCACCTGGATAGCTCTTCTTCTTCATCCAAGACCCATCTTCTTGCTACGTCCTCCCAAAAGCCTTCATGGACCTCTCCCCTGGGTTGTGTCATCACAGCCAGCCATGCAAACCCCTCTCGTAGCACTTCCCTTGCTACATTGAGCTGTCTGTCCCCCTCACCAGAGTATGATCCCCTTGAAGGCATGTACCACAGCCTTTATCTCGACTTCCCCCTATTCCTAGCAGAGTGGCTGGCATATAGTACGTGTGCAATAAGTATTTACTGGTTTAAAGACACCAGCCATTGTAAAAGATTGAGGCTCTGGCTTCTGGATCAAGTCTCTGGGCCTTGGGATCTCCATCTGTTAGATGAGACCAGCAGTCTGCTCAGCTCCTCTCCTTTATTTCCAAAGGGACCCCAGGTCCTGTATTTTAGAAACTCCCTCCACGGGACTTTAACATGCATCCAGGGTTGAGAACCACGGCCTTGATCTAAAGAAGACTTAGTGGAGACAAAGCCTGCCAGGGAGAGGCTTGCTAAGTGAAATCACACAACGTATTTATGCATGTGAAATCTGTGTAAAATGAACACCAGAAAGCATCAAAGAAGATAAACTTCCAGGGCTTCCCTGGTGGCGCAGTGGTTAAGAATCCGCCTGCCAGTGCAGGGGACACGGGTTTGAGCCCTGGTCCGGGAAGATCCCACATGCCATGGAGCAGCTAAGACCGTGCGCCACAACTACTGAGCCCGCGCTCTAGAGCCCGTGAACCACAACTACTGAAGCCCACGCACCTAGACCCCGTGCTCAGCAACAAAGAGAAGCCACCACAATGAGAAGCCCGCGTACTGCAACAAAGAGTAGCCCCCGCTCACCGCAGCTAGAGAAAGCCCGCGCACAGCAACGAAGACCCAATGCAGCCAAAAATAAATAAATAAATATATTAAAAAAAAAAAAAAAGATAAATTTCCAAAGCATGGGGAGAAAATACTGACCCAAAGTTGTCATTTGGGAAGACACAGGACATTGATAGTCAATACTAAAATGCAAATGAGCTTTAAGGTAGCAGTACACAACTATCAGACTGGCAAAAGTTTATAATAATAAAAAGCCAGAGCTGCCAGGATTATGGGGAAAACTGTTCCCTTAAAAACTGCTGTTAGCATTACACACTGATTAATTCTGCCCTCTCAAGACAATAATCTGGGACTATGTAACAAGAGCTTGACAATGCTTTGTTCTATTTTTAGAATATATGCTAAGGAAATAAAGAAAAATGCAGCTTATACAAAATCATCTATAGCATTGCTATTCACATGAGGTGAAAACTTAAAAACCATCTGAACATTACATTTCAGAGAACAGT
Source organism: Balaenoptera physalus (assembly GCF_965194825.1). Classification (NCBI taxonomy): domain Eukaryota; kingdom Metazoa; phylum Chordata; class Mammalia; order Artiodactyla; family Balaenopteridae; genus Balaenoptera; species Balaenoptera physalus. The sequence goes on from NC_138882.1 coordinate 64,811,550, forward strand.
TGAAGTAAATTATAGACCATAAAGGCAATAAAACACCATGTTCCTATTAAAAATGACACTCAACCTTTCTAACACATGGAGATATGTATGGAACAAAAAGGGAAAAAAAGGGCTGAGAAATTCACAGCATTTTGTACACAGTGATGAGAGTTACACAAAAACAAACAAATACCCTTTGACAAAAACTGGAAGTGAATTTGGAAAGATGGGGGGAAAAAAAACGTCATGTCCATCAGCTTTGAAGTTGTTCACAGGTTTTGTCATTAGAAAACGTGTGCCCCCAGCTGGGGCAGCAACTGGTCGGTCCCTCTCTACGGAGGGGCAGGCCTGGTTCCAGTCTGACAACTGCTTGTATCTTTACCTAGGCCTCTTGGCTGAAAATACACTCTAGTATCTGGCCATGGTGAGGTTTCAACTTTAAAGGGGCCCGGTTCCTTTTAAACTCATATCCTCTCCAGACCAGATGATAAGGGGGGCATCACTGGCTCCACGAGGAATGGAGAGTGAGGAGGGATGGGAGTCAGGGGTGGGGAAATCTCCTCCCAGGACCTGGCAACAGGGCACCACCCTCCTGTGGGAAAAGGCGCTGGTGACTGTCCGGGGGAGAGGAAGCATCTGAGGCCCACCCTCCAGATAAGGGTGGAGATGGGGGCGGAGTGCGGTCCCTCTCAGGACAACCGGGAAAACGCCGGTCAGAGGCTCAGCCTCCTCTTGCCGGCCCAGTGATCTCAGAACAGAGGGGAGACAGGGAGCTGGTGGGTCAGGGCTGACCATGGGCCCTGCCATGCCTGCCCCCTGCCTTGCCTCACCCCTTCGTCTTGGCTGGGCAGGCCTGGCCCCATAAATGGACTAGTGACTGGGAAGTAAAAGCCCCAGAGTAACGCAACTACTCACAGGAGGATGGGGAAGTTCGGGGCAGCGAGACCAGCGGGAGCAAAGCTCCACAAGACAGAGAATGCCGAGAGCTCGGTCGGAGTCCATTGCATTGCACTCTGTGCTGGCAGGAGAGGTGACATGAGTTTATCTACCCAGAAGCGGGTAACGGAAGCTGTGCCTGGGGTCAGGGGAGAGCAGGAGAGTAGGAGAGCCGCGCAGCAACACCGCCAGTGCAGAATGCAGGGTGCCCTGGGGCTCTCTTTCTAGCATGTGGCTGAGAGACAGGAGTGGCGGAAGTAGCCAGGCGAGGAGGGAAAGGCCACAGACGGGGTGTTCAGAGCCCTCTGAGTTCCATTTCTGCCCCTGTGGCTTGGTGATCTCCAGTGCAACTTTTCCATTCTCACTCACAGCTGGAAGTGAGGCTCTGGGTCTGGGGGTGCTGTTATATACCGAATTGTGTCCCTCAAATGCGTATGTTGATGTCCTAACCCCCAGTACCTCAGAAGGAGACTGTATTTGCAGATAGGGTGTTTAAAGAGGTCAATAAGTTAAATGAGGCATTAGGGTGGGCCCTAATCCAATGTGACTGGTGTCCTTGTAAAATGAGGAGATTAGGACTCAGGGAGGGAAGACTCTGTGAAGACACGGGGAGAAGATGACCATCCTAAACCAAGAGGAGAAGTCCCAAGAAAACAATCCTACTGACACCTTAATCTTGGACTTCTAGCCTCTAGCAGTGTGAGAAAATAACTTTCTGGGTTGAAGCCCCCCAGCCCATGGTACTTTGTGCTGGCAGCCCTAGCAGACTAACACGGGCGTTGCACCTGGCCTGTGGGGGCCGCGTCTGGGGCTGAGCCCCATGCCCTCCTCGCCCCATCATGCTATGTGTACTCACGCTCACAGCATGCTGTCAGGGTAAAAGCGCCTTGAATCCTTCTTCCCTACTCTACAGAAACTGCCCAGGGACTTCCCTGGTGGACCAGTGGTGAAGACTCCACCCTTCCAATGCAGGGGGGCACGGGTTCCATCCCTGGCCCAGGACCTAAGATCCCGCATGCTGCAAGGCGCTGCCAAAAGAAAAAACTGCCTAACTTCACACAAGCAGAGCCATTGGCTGGGCTGCAATTCTGGCCCTCTCCCCTCCGTGCTCTGTTAGTTGGTGCTTTTGCTTCTAAAACTCAAAACAGTTCACTGGACAGAGGGGGAATCCCTATAGCTCCTGAACTTTGCCCTTGACTGTGGCTGGAACAGAGCTCTTGCATGGAGGGACGGGGCAGTGGTCTCCCTGGTGTGGACGGCAGGTCTTTCCTCAGGACCCAGGCCTCCTGGTGGGCCCCTGGGGTGTCAGGCCAGGGACAGACCCACGTGCTAGAGTCAGGAAGTCCTGCCCACTCCACTGGTTGCCTCTTTGTAGCTTCAAACACGGCCTCTGCCTCTGAGCAGTAATCTGGGCAGGGCCCAACCTGGCCTCTCATCTGTAACAGCTGCTCTGAGCTTCAAAGAAACGCCACAAGAAGAGCAGGAAGCAGAGCCCCAAGGGGAGTGCATGCCCCACAGATCCCTCACCCCTACCCTGCCCCACACGCTCCAGAGCGCCTGCTTCTCTTTGAGGCACCAAGTTATTTCCAGATATTGCCCTGTGTTTTCCAAAACACAGAGGTGACAACACCTTGCATCTGTCCAGTCCTTTATACCTCTTCCAAGTCCTTGGAGATGAACACATTCACTCATTTAATCCCCCCAGTAAGCCAGGCAGGGACAGAATTATCATCCTGGTGAGAGCCCCAAATCTTGTGCCATTGATTCAAGACCGCACAGCAATTTCCACAGCAATGGAATTTGGTCCACAGCCCTGAACTCCTGCACCACCATGCCTGGCTTCTTCCAGCTAGACTGGAACACTCACCTGGTTCTCCTCCACCACACGCATACACAATGTACCTGCACAGGTGCCCAGGAGGCAGAGGTGAGCTGCTCTTCATTACAGACACGAGAAACCCAGGCCCACGTCTGATGCCCTTTAAATGCTATGGCCACACCTGGGCATCCCCATCAGCGCACAGGCCCCTGGGAACCGTGCTGCCTCTTCTTTTAGTCCTCAGCTAGGGCTTAGGTAGAAAGTTCTCGGCCTGTGAGGAAGGGTCCCCGCTCAATCTCCTCTCTCCGCCTCTGCCTCCAGTCCTTTCCAAAGCCCACCTTGCCTGGTCGTTAGTCCAGGCGACTGAACAGCCCCCTAAAGGTCTCTCTCCAAATCCATTCTCTGGGGACCACAGCCACAGTGAACTTTCTAAAATGTAAATCTGATCACCTAAGCCCCGTCCCCCATAGCTTGGGGAATAAAACAAGTGGCAACACAAAGAGGTCGCTTTTGAGAGCTCGAACATTCCCTGTAATCTCAGCAGCCACGCCAAATACATATCCAGTTTAAGTTAAGAAGTGTGCCTGCCCTACAGGTTCAGCTTCAAGGCTAGCCCCGTAAGCGCTCCCTGTGCAACAGGACTGTGTCTCCAGAGGCCTCCGTGTGGAAATCCTGGAGCTTCCGAGGTCAAGTTCTAGGGAGTCAAGCATGGCCTACCCAGTAAATCCAACTGTACTTCAAATGCTCTCCTCCCTCCTGCCACTCCCTCCAGCTGCAACATCCTTCTCTTCCCTCTTCAGCTCTCCAGCTCCTCCTCATCCTTCCTCCTTTGGGAAGTCTTTCCTGCCCCCAGGTCATACCCAAATCTGTGTCCTGAGCACAGATTTATCAGCATACTTGACCAAACTATTATAATCACCTGTTATCCTTCTGATTCCCTTACTAGACCGCAGGCTCTCTAAGGGCAGGATCCCAGTTGTATTCCCTTTTGTGTCCAGAATTCTCAGCAGAGAACCTTACACAGTGGGCACTCCTGAAATCTTTATGAAGTGAGGGAGTGAGTGGGTGATTGCTTCTCCTTCCTAACCCAGACCACTCCTGCCCACCACAGCAAGGGATTTCCTAGGAGCGAGTCGTTGCTTCCTAGAGGCCAGCCCAAGCAGGCTATTCTGCTTCCATCCTTGACGGTGGGTGAGGTTCTGGGTGACCCCAGGCTCACTCTGCCCTGCCCCCATCTCACTGGTACATAATTTTCCCCTATCTGCAGCTGCTCCAGCAGGAAGTCCAGATGGTTGCTTCATTTCCCAGGGTGTCCACACCCCTTTCCTGCCCTCCCCTCCCCCTCCCTGTTGGCAGGATGGGGAACCCACAGGAGTACAGTGGGAAGATGGGGCTCTGTGCTGAACCAACCTCCACAGGGCGCTCTCACCTCACGTTCCCTTCCTGGCACACCTCGCTAAGTCTGCAATTTGTGTACCAGGTACAGTGAGCCTTTGCAGAAGGAAGGCAGCCCAGGGCTAATCTGGCAACATTTACCAAGAGCCATATCCTTTGGCCTAATAATTCCACTCCTGGGAATTGCCTCCAAAGAAATAATTCAAGAGAAGAAAAAAAGATACATGTACTGTTTATAGCTATGTTATTTACAATAAGGAGAAAAGGGAAGCAAATGCCATGTCCCAAAATAGAAAAATGATTAAATGATGTTATATTTGTGTAATAGAATATCATGCAGACATTTTAAGTGAAAATGTGACTCTGTAGAACAAGGGTATTGTCTTGGAAATAGCATTAGGTGAAAAGATACAGTACAGAGTTGCATAGATACTTCTTATAATTTGGTAAGAATTACATATATGGCTAAAAATAATAAAGACATAATCGTTATATTAAGTAGTATTGTCTTTTTCTCCCAGTTTTTTTTTTTTTAATGATAAAGGGGGTAAAATGGAGGATCAGAAGGGAGCAAGAAAAAGAGAAAAAAAATAGCTGTGTTAGGATGATAATTCTAATAATTTTACCTTAAAATGTTTAACATTAGCTTAATAATAAAGTAATATTTTAAAACTAAAGGGAAACCCCTGAACACCAAGTCCTAGGATTTTCAAAAAAGGATTTTTTTGTTGGTTGTGGTTTTATCATTGTTTTTAAAATAATAACAAGAACATGCCTCATTCAGACCTTCCCAGTGTGTGGCTGTGCCTCTATAAATTAATCTGATGTGGGACCCACGACCTGATTGCCACTGAAAGCACTTAAAAGACCTTTGCCTAATGGACAAATAATTCTGTCCCCTCTCCCTCCCTTCTCTGCACCTCGGCTATACCACATCCCAGCCTCAGGTGACAGTCTAGAAGTACTGAGGCCCATTCCCTTGAGGCCTCCATTCCTGGAGCTGAGAGAGGGTTAGGGGAAAGGAGATGTGATCACACAGAGAGTCCTGGAGAGGTCATCTGGGCAGGATAAAAAACTTTAAGTCCTACATTTGTGGCATACAGAGATAAAGCCTGAGACTGAACCTTTTTTTTTTTTTAAAGAAAAGGGTTAGGTTACGGGAAGCTTGTGGTCAGCTAAAACTCCCAGCCCTCTGCACATAAACTGCTCCTTCACTAACTTTAGTCGTCCTGGTGTTCCTCAAATGCGAGGGATGCCCACAGCATTGTCCTTGGCCTGCTCCTTGCTTTACAGTGGCCTCTCACTGCTCGGGCTGCAGAGACCACTTCTGTGCAGATGACTGCTGAACCCATCTCAGCCCAGTGCCCTTCCACGCTCCAGTTCTGAATTTCCAATTCTGAATGTCCTGTCAAGGCCTCAACCGAAATGCAGCCCCTCCGCCACCCAAACCAGCCCAATTCTTCTCCTTGCTCCCGGACTGAAAATGCAGTCACTCTGATCACTTTCTCTCTAACCCTAACACCCACGGCAGCCTCCCACCAAATGCCAAATACTGCGAGTCCTTGCCTCGGTTTATTCCACAGTTTCATTGCCTTTCCAATCTCAAGTCCCTCTCTCATTGGTGCTTTAGCCTCTCAACTGGTATTCCAGCCTCTAGAGTCTCCCACCTACTCATCCTGCACACTGGGGCCAGGTGAATGGGCCTCCAGCGCTCCTTTGATCCCGGAAGCCCCCCTTTTCAAAGACCCTCAGTACCCACTGAAGAAAGCCCACGTTATCAACACTGTCTTTCTGGTCTGTGCACAGTGCAGTTTTATCCTCTCTCTTCGGCAGTTTCACTCACGCACACATGTGTGCACACGTGCCCACTTGGTCACTGAGGGTACTCGTAGCTCCCCACTCCCCCAACTTATCACTTAGCTGCCCACTACTGTTACTTCTTTGCCCTTCACTATAGCTACCTGCTTAGAAAAAAACTCCTGGTTTTCAGTGCCCACTGTGAACTCACACTCTCCCATGAAGCCTTCTCCAGTTGCACCAGATGAGCATGCTCTGTCTCTGAGGAAGCCCCCCAGCCCTGTGGTCTTGTCACTTACATGACACTTCATACCCGGCACCCTGTATTTATTTGGAGATGCATCATATCACATCCCTGCACCGCTACTAAACCTTCAGCTTATTGAGATCCTGTTTTTATATCTGACTTCCTCTGAGGATCCAGACAGCATCTTTCACACAGTGGGCCCGATAGATATATGTGGAATTGACTGAACAAATGAGTGTGTATTTCCAAGCCAGGTCTGTCCTACGCTGGTGCCTGACATTCCAAAGCTAAGCAGAGGACTTGACGTTCATCCCTGTTTAATTTCGTTATGTTGGTTTTGGCCCCGGCATACCATCCTATATAAATCATTTTGAACTTGAATATGTCATCTATCATATTAACTATCCCAGCTGTGGGTCAGCTGGTTTCTTTCTATTTTTCATCCAAGCCATTAACAAAAATGTTTAACAAGCCAGGGCCAACAACAGAGCCCAGTGTCCTGCCCTTGGAGACTTCCCTTGGGAAGGACCTGGGACGCAAAGTGTAGTGAAGCTGGGCTTCCCTGGTGGCGCAGTGGTTGAGAATCTGCCTGCCAATGCAGGGGACACGGGTTCGAGCCCTGGTCTGGGAAGATCCCACATGCTGCGGAGCAACTAAGCCCATGCGCCACAACTACTGAAGCCCATGAGCCTAGAGCCCGTGCTCAGCAACAAGAGAAGCCACCGTAATGAGAAGCCTGTGCACCGCAACAAAGAGCCCCCGCTCTCTGCAACTAGAGAAAGCCCGTGTGCAGCAACGAAGACTCAATGCAGCCAAAAATAAAATAAATAAGTAAATAAATTTATTTTTAAAAAAAAAGTGCAGTGAAGCTATGCTAGGAGTTAGGTACCTCAACCTTCTCTGAGTCCATCTTACCAAAACCCCTTACTTGCATTACTTACTGCAAGTAATTATTTTGGCAGGATGAATACAGAGCAGGTTGAGCTACCCTGACTATTTGAGAAACCAGAAAACCCTTGCTGGCATATGAAGGCACTTAATTCCTTCAGCACAGCAGGAAGCTCGGGATTGATGTCAAGCTGAGACTGATGTCAGCTGAGAAGGGCTCTGAATGGTTAGCTTCTCAGTCTCCAATCCCTGCAGCTGTCTTTGCAATCACAGAATCCCACCCTGTTCAGCACCCCAGCAGGGGACTCCCATGCAGGTGTGAAAGGTGAGGACAGGTCAGGGAAGGGGTGACCAATGTAAGCAAGAAGGAGGAAGAGGAAGGGATGCCATACTTCAGTTGGACTGTCTTCCCTTTTCCTACCTCCTCATTTCACCCGCTCTACCAGGGTGAACCACAGAATAGACTTGCGGTCTCCCTTTCTTTGAAATGCATTTATTGAGCCAATAACACTCCTTCTTGCAGGCCCTGGATGCCCTGTGAGCCTGCAGCTTGGATTTGCTATTCCACGCCTAAGGCTCCCCCAGGGCTGTTTCCTTGGTTCTAGTCTGGACTTATGTGGGTACTGTTCCAGCACTGCCTCCGAGGACCAGCCGCATACAGAAGTCCAGAGAGCTCCACCAGCAGAGGTCAGCACGCAGCGGGCACTAACCACCCCTCCACCCAGCACTCTCAGGCTGGAGGAGAACTTCAGCCCATTCTGGGTCCCAGTCAAAGCTGCACCAAAAGCAAAAGAGGCCATTCTCTTTTAAATGACTATAAAAACTTTATTTATTCAACAATCATATCACATCAAATATGCACCAGGCACTGTTCTAAACACTTTACACAAATACAGTTGGCCCTTTGTATCCACAGGTTCTGTATCCTTAGATTCAACCACTGTGAGTCAAAAATACTCAGAAAAAAATTTTCAGAAAGTTCCAAAAAGCAAAACTTGAATTTGCCATGTGTCAGCAACTATTTATACAGCATTTACATTGTATTGGGTATTATAAGTAATCTAGAGATGATTTAAAGTATATGGGAGAATGTGTGTAGGTTATATGTAAACACCATGCCATTTTATATAAGGACTTGAGCATCCACAGAATCTGAGGGGGGTGGGGTCCTGGAACCAATCCCCTGTAGATACTAGGTACATTGGTATTAATTCATTTAAGCCTCACAACAATTCAATCACGTAGGTACTATTATTATTTCCATTTTTACAGATGGGAAAACCAAGGCACAGAGAGGCCACAAGCTAGTAGCTGGCAAAGTCAGGATTCAAATCCAGCTGTCTGGCTCCTGGATCTTTTATAGTCAACCCTCTGTATCCAAAGTTCTGAACTCACGGGTTCAACCAACCGTGGATCATGTAGGACTATAGTATGATGCACTTAGTGAAAGAAATCCAAGTATAAGTGGACCCATGCAGTTCAAACCCATGTTGTTCAAGGTTCAACTGTACTATGTTCATTGTAGCATACTAGAGCCAATGATGGGAGTTTTTAGAGCTTTAAATTAAGAGATATGGGAAAGTGCTTTGACAAAAAAGCATGGCAGAATTGTAAAGTATTTTCCTTATCACCACTGCACAAATCAAAGCCTCTTTTGTGTGTCCTTTTTGGTCCATAATGGAAGCCTTAGCTTTGCTCATATTCTCCAACATCACTTTCTTTGCACTCCCTCTGCCACCTTCTGTTAGGCAAAGAGAACACCAGAGCTTTCTTATAGAAGACACCCTCAGGGTTGTCACAATTTTGCACAATATCCATTTAATACATATTAATAATCATACCACCATGACTTTATGGGATATTTTACCTTTCTAAGGTACTGTCATAAAGTACCTTAAAGTACTTTATAAAAGTATCTTGGGCTTCCCTCGTGGCACAGTGGTTAAGAACCCACCTGACAATGCAGGGGACACAGTTTGAGCCCTGGTCCGGGAACATCCCACATGCCATGGAGCAACTAAGCCCGTGCGCCACAGCTACTGAGCATGCACTCTAGAGCCCGTGAGCCACAACTACTGAGCCTGTGTGCCACAACTACTGAAGCCCAAGCACCTAGAGCCCATGCTCCACAACAAGAGAAGCTACGGCAATGAGAAGTCTGCGCACCGCAATGAAGAGTAGCCCCCGCTCGCAGCAACTAGAGAAAGCCCGTGCACAGCAACAAAGACCCAACGCAACCAAAAATAATAAATAATAAATAAAATAAATAAAATTTTTAAAAAGTATCTTATTTATGATGCATGATTTTACTTCCTTTTCAAAACAGCCCTATAAGGTAGGGAAAGCAGGTACCAGTTTTACAGATGGAGGGACCAACCAGAACCCTAAGGCTAGTCACTGACTCTGGACCTGAAACTCAGGTCTCATGGTTTATCTCTCTACACAGCAACCCCCTTGGCCTATCCCAGATGCAATCAACCAACAAAGGAAACCTAAAAAGAACAGAGGGCAGAAGGCAGCCTGGTGTTTCCATTTCCTTCAAATTCCATTGCCTAATGTCCATGTTATTCACAGGCTGACTTTCACTAACGCCTTCCTCAGGCACCAAGGGCAGGGCTTATTTACAGGCTTATAGGGGAAAAAAAAGGCAATACTGAGTGTTATATAACTACATGTAGAAAAAGGCATAGATTCCCTATTCACTATGGGGGAGCACTTCCAAATCAAAAAGGATGCCTGTAAGCTGTCTCTCTTGATGGCATGGTCTATGGTATTGGCTGTTCTGGGGCTAAGATATTTGAGAAACATTTTAAACAGCTGCACCTAATGGCTTACGTCTATTTCATTGATATTTTTACCTATAGAAATGGGGTATATATTCTATTCACCCTCTGACTTCCCTTTCAAACCGACCTGCCCCTCCTTATCACATCTCAAAGCATGAAGAATAACTGAAATCACTAAAAACATTTTTTTGTGCTTGCAAAGCAGCTTTCGTTTTAATCAGGAAGAACATCTCCTACCATGAGAATTGTGTTAAGTCTCAAGTGAGTGAGCCCGGAGTGGCACAGATAAATGCCTTCTTCCTCAGCCTTCACACCTTTGTCAGCCTGAAAGACACAAGTCTTACTTCCAGACCAACTCAAAGATCATCTGCTCTGTGAAGTCTTCTAAGATTCCACCAGGACCCAAAGGATGTTCACGAAACGTATCTAGCTCTCATCATGTGGGGCATGTGGGAGGATTGCACTTCCTCATCCCTGTGGACGAGTTGATGCGGCTAGTTCCAACCCTTCCAGGCCAGAGCCACGGCTGGGGCAAGTCCTTTGGAACCCTCCCTCCCTCTGCTATGATAAGTGACAATGTTCCATACGGTCGCTGCTCTGTCAACCTGGGTCCCACAGGGAGGACGACAGTGACATGCAGCAGAGCCCCCAGCCAACCCTCCGCAGAGTGAGCAATAAGCCTTCATTGTTTTCAACAAGTAAGACTATGGAATTGTTTTACAGTCACACTAGCCTGCCTGGACCGCTGCAATCACCTGTCCTCGCTTGTCCAGTTGGACTGCTTCCACACTGCCTTTACAGAGCCGATCACATTGTTCTGCAATCATTGCTTCCATTTCTGCCCTGCTCTCTTCCTCCAGACTGTATGGATCTTGAGAACAGGTACTGTGTCTTATAAATTCTCATTTGGTAGCTGCTCAGTACACGTCCTTAAATGAATGAAGAATGCATGAATAAGGTACTTGATCACAGAATATCAAATGAGATCACATAAAATGTAATTCTATAATCTTGCTAGGCACAATCTTCTCTGAGGGTGGAGATGATCCCAGATCATCTTTTTTTTTTTTTTTTTTTAATTTTTGGTCACACCCCAAGGCATGTGGGATCTTAGTTCGCTGGCCAGGGATTGAACCCACACACCCTGCATTGGAAGGCGGAGTCTTAACCACTGGACCACCAGGGAAGTCCTGATCCCAGATAATCTTAAGTAGCTCTTCCCAGCCTGCTGACACCGTAGTTATCTCATGGGAAAGGGATCAGAACAGGGGGAGATGATCCTCATAGCCACATGGAAAGACTCCACAGTGCCCCGCAGGCCTCCTCTCCCAACTGTGGTTCTGAACAGAAAGGACTGTGGCTGTGACCCATGCCAATAAGGGTGTATGTGGGCTACCCTAGAGACAGGAAATTATTCACACAACAGTAATCAATGAATATTCATGGGTAATTCACCCCCAGGGCAGTAGGGGGAGGAGTGTCACAATATAACCTAGCAATAACCAAGGATTGACCCTACCAAGCCCCAAGTCCCCTGCACCTATAATGGACAGCATGTTGTCTGCTGTCATGAGCTAAATGGTGGCCCCCAAAAAGATATGATCACTTCCCAGTCTCTGGAATCTGTAAATGTTACCTTATTTAATAAAAGGATCTTTGTAGATGTAGCTAAGGATTTTGAGATGAGGAAATCATCCTGGCTTATCAGTGTGGGTCCTAAATCCAATGACACATGTCCCTATGAGAGACTCACAGAGCAGGTGAAGTGAACAAGAGGCAAAGACTAGAGTGGCCACAAGCCAAGAAAGCCGCAACCACCAGGAGCTATAGGAGGTATGGAATGGATTCTCCCCTAGGGTCTCCTGTGACACCTTGATTTCAGATATCTGGCCTCCAGAACTGTGAGAGAATAGATTTCTGTGACCTCATTTGTGGTCATGTGTTATGGCAGTCCTAGAAAACTCATGCATCTGCCAACTCCACTGGTTTTAGATGCCCATCTGGGCAGCACTTTGGCATTCAGTCTATAGTAGCCTGGAGCACTGGCATCCCTCTGAGTCTCCCATGCATTTCCACAAGGGCTTGGAATCATCCTGTTCCTCTCCTCCCAAGTACTTCAATTCAGGCTTTTGTGAGGGGATTCAGGCATGACTAGGCAGCAGGGGCCAAGGACTCCTCCAGAGAGACCCCTTGAGGGCATCACAGAAAGGAAGGCTAGTAGGACAGGGTGTAGTACTGCCCCTGGTGGGGTGGGCCCCTCCCAGACTTAGCTCCGGATCTCTTGGCACTTGTTGCTTAAAACAATGATAAAGGGGCTTCCCTGGTGGCGCAGTGGTTAAGAATCCGCCTGCCAATGCAGAGGACACGGGTTCAACACCTCATCCAAGAAGATCCCACATGCCTCAGAGCAACTAAGCTCATATGCCACAACTACTGAGCCCGCGTGCTACAACTACTGAGCCTGTGCTCTAGAGCCCGCGAGTCACAACTACTGAGCCCATGTGCTACAACTACTGAAGGCTGTGCACCTAGAGCCCCTGCTCCGCAACAAGAGAAGCCACCGCAATGAGAAGCCTGCACACCGCAATGAAGAGCAGCCTCTGCTCGCCACAACTAGAGAAAGCCTGCGTGCAGCAACGAAGACCCAACGCAGCCAAAAATCAAATAAATCAAATAAATTTTTCAAAAAAAAAAACCCTTAAAACAAAAAAGAGAAAACAGATGGAATAGGACTTTATGAGGATTAAAAAGATAAACTTATGCAAAACTTCTGTATATAAGTAGGCATTCAACAAGTGGTAGTGATTACCATGCAGAAAGCTTTAGGTTTCTCCCACACTGACATCAGTATGGATGCTCAGAAATGGATTTCCCATTATCCATCAAAACATATCTCGAAAGCAAGACAAGCCAGGAGCCTGAAGCCTGGAAATGTATTTCAGAGATGGAGGAGGGAGGCGGGGAGGGGGGGGCGTGGCCCCATCAAGGTGGGAGAACTGTCCATCTGGCTCATGTGCTTGGAATGAACTATGGAGGGTAAGGGTCTAGCAGGGAGGCCCCAAGGAAGCTGGAAGCCCTCTATGGCATGTTGAGAGATACAAATTCTCTGTGACCTCTGGTGTGGGTGCTTGGGTTGTGTAATAGCAGCCACAAGGCTCAGCTTCTCGTTTCTGTTGCACTGTTTCGCTGGGCCCAGCCCAGGCTGATGCACGTGGTTAGCTGCTGCTGCTGGGCCCACCTCAGCTTGTCCCTGTGCTGCCTTTGGACAAAAAGGAGAAATGCTGGCTCCTTGGAGCATGCACAGGATGTGTGATCACAGCGGGAGGAATGAGTGGGGCTGCAGGTGGAGGTGTGAACTGAAAGAGGAGATTTTTTGTGTGAATGTGGTTTATTCCCAGAGGACTCTTTCTGTCAGAGAAGGCAAGAGGGCCTTGCGGGGGTGACCAAAGGCATTCCCTTGGGGCCTGGAGCCTATTTCAAATTAGATATCCTCAGCAAAAGCTTTTAGGTGCAGGTTCCAGGCCGAGTGTGCTAATCACTGGGTTGCGATCCCCTGTTAGCTCTGCATCACCAGGGCTGACAGGGGGCCTGGGAAGAGCCACACTTGTAGGGGGAATCCCCAGCACAGAAAGCAAGTTTTCTCTAGCTTCCATTACAGAAGCTGACTTTGAACTCCCACACACCTGAGAGCTTATCAAGATACAATGTTGTATTTTTTTCTGTTGTGTCATATGTGTATATCTTGTTTCCCCAAACAGAAGAGAGCTCCTTTTATGGCAGGAGCTGTAACTTATATTTCTCTTATCCCTCATCTAGTCCCCCAACTTCAAGTACCTTTATCTTGCTTTATCCTCCAGAAACAAACCGCTCGTAACTCATACCATATTGTTGCTAGCATCAGGGCTTTGCTCGTCATTCCCTCTGACTGGAAGGCTCTTCCCAAATTTCTGCACTTGATCAACTCCTACACATCCCTCCAGACTCCACTTAGAAACATCTCTCACAGGAAGCCCCCTGAACCCCAGGCTGGGTATGACACCTCTCCTCTGTCCACATGAACTCAAACTCCTGTTCTCCACACGCCTGTAGGTGGTTGACCCCCTTCTTCGACCCGAGCTCTTCAGAGACCAGCAGTGTGAAACATTCATCTTCGTATCTCCACTGCCTGCCACGTATCTCCACTGCCTGCCAGGCAGTACGGCCTCAATGCATGTCTGTTGGACCTAATTAAAGAGCTAGTGTGTGGTGTCCTATGACTTGCTATCAATCGATTATGGAAGATCCAGCTTAGGAGAGAGTTGTGATTGCTACCCCAAGGCCAAGAAGGTGGCCCTGATACGGTTACAAGCAGGTTCAAAATGAAGGGCTGGGGACATATTGGCTGGAAAGAATGTCCAGTTCCAAGGTCTGGAACTTCTCAGTGCTTCCAGCCTGGGGTCCACAACACTCTCCATTAAGGATGGGCTCTGATGGCATCTCAGGAGGGTCTCTTGGAGATGTAAAGGCCCTGAATGCCCATCTCACCTCTCCTATGGAGGCGCCAGAGCTTGCAATTGCAGAGGCTGGAGCCCCTTCCCTCAAGATAAGATTTGACCCATGCAAGTGAGACTTTACAGGTGAGCCTCAGAGGCTCAGCAGTCATTTCCCACAATGCCCAGGAGATAGATATTCAGGAAACCCAAAAGGAAATAGATGGGGAGCTCACTCCCCAAAAGACCACGGTATGAGGGCAGTGTCCCCCCTGGTCTGACTCAGGCAGATCCACTGGGGAGATGAGCTCCTGTAGGGCCCTAGAGCAATAATACTGATGCTGGTGACCAAGCCTTAGTACTGTATTAGCATTTTCATTGTATCTTCTTCTGCAGAGAGAGATTAAAAACTTCTACAGAACTCTCTGAAGGCCAAACATGAGGTGGATATTGATTTTGTGATGAAACTGACCATTCTCCCTCTTAAGGTTTAGGCTGAACTATTCCCCAGGTGAGAGAAAAATTGCAAGCTGTTGGCTTTCCAAAGGTCCAGTGGTGCCTAAATCCCCAGGCAGCCTCAGTCTCTGCGTCTTGTTTTCTCCTTTACAGTATGGCAGTTAGAGATCGTTTTCATTCCATCCAGAGCTCTGAGATGTTCAGATTCTAATGAGTTGAGTAGAGGTGGTCAAGCTGACTCTGCAAACCCAAAACTATTACTTTAGGAAGGCAGATCTGCCTTCAGATTTCTCTGGAACTGAAACGTTCTCTTGAGGCCCTGATAAGATTACCGGGCTGCTGAGCCTCCAGTGTTCAGATTTCCCACGGAACCGCCGCGCTCGCCAGACTCTGGCTCGCCTGGCTGTGAGCAGCCGCGCTGCGGATCAGGCTCTGAAACCCGACTCCGCTCCAGGAATGCACGCTCACCCCCTCCTGCGATAGCGTCTGGGCCCTTCCAGTCTGCCTACCCGAACTTCCCCGTCATTGTGGTCCAGTGAACGCAAGTGCCTGTTAACTGGAAGCCGGTGGTACTTTGAGGGTCCCAAAGAGTGGGAGCCAGACAGGAATGTGCGGGGTATTTGGCCAGGCCTGCAAGTCCACCAGCCAAGCTCCAGCTCCCAGAGGCCAAGCAATCCCTAATTATGACCCATAGGCTCCAGCCAGCAGCCAACATATGGCTCAGTGAGAGGCTGGGTCCAGAACCAGCAAAGGCTGTTGGGTGAAATTGTGGTAGAAAATATTTAATGAAGTATGGGAATTCCCTGGCGGTCCAGTGGTTAGGACTCTGAGCTTCCTGGCGCAGCCCAAAAAAAAAAAAAAAAAAAAAGTAAAGAAGTAAAAAGATATCATTGAAAAAGTAGGTTACCAAATGAACACATTATACGTACCAGTATGTACACACACACACACAGACCCATCATCAGTAATACTGATAGTCTGTGAGGATGAAAAGACATGATAGCCCAATATTTAATTAACATTTACTGCACAAGATCTAGTACATAATAAATGCTCAATAAACACTGAACAAATGGATGAATGACAACTAATATCTGGAAGGGACTTGGAGTTACCTTAAGGAAAAGGGCTCCTTAACTGTCTTCATCTAAATTAGAAATTCATTACTTGTTCAGTGGAAAATTAAACTTTTTCAAGCACTCTCAGGCTATTTGGTACTGCCTACAATTTATATTTAAGCAACTAAGAATATTAGTTTAATTTTGATGTCCGAAGTCTCCAGCTCTTTCTTTATTATACATTTCTCCCTTCTGGGTTCCTATCCAGAGTAACTTCACCTATTATTTCTTCTAGAGAAGAATCATATTTTCATCATAAGAGGGCTGTACTTCTCATGGAGTGTTGGACATTCCTGCTTAGAACAATCAAAACTAACATATCTAAACCTTGTTTTTAAAAAAAAAAAAATCTGATCTTTCTCCCATCTTCAACCGTTTATTTACTAATTCAACAAGCATTTGAGGGCCATCAGGACCTAGATATATAAGATATGGCCCCTGTCCTCAAGGAATTTTCCAGGGAGAGAGCCAGGTAAGCAGACAGTTACAGTTCTGCCTGGTACTCTAATCCAGTTTGAAAAAAGTGCCGAGAGTGCTGTAGAGTCTGAGGGCATCTGTGAAGGTTCCCAAGGTAGCGATATTCGAGCTGCAGGCTGAGTGGGGAAGAGTTCCCTGTTTCTGTCAATTCATTTATCAAGCAAGCTCTTCTCGAGAAATTATATGATTATCTAGGCACTGGGCAAATCTCTGGAGACCTAAAGACCAATAAGACAGGGTCTGCCTACAAAAGGCTTATAGAGGCATAAGAACCATACTGCCATTCTCCTTGGCATCTTAGAGAACTCTACTCATCTGGGCACCCTGGCAAGCTCAAACACAGAAGTCATTTCTGGTTCCTCTTATAACACGTGGCCTTTACTCTTCCATCTTTTCCATTCTTGCTCTCTCTCAAAGTCAGAATATGCCTGGACTCTCAGAGAAGCTCCTGAGTCTGGTTTCCTTGCTCACTCTACACATTGGTGTTTCTGCCACATCATCCCTGCAACATGGTGTTCGCCATCCTACTCAACACCACTCAGCTTCCTACTGTCCATGGAGCAGAATCCAGGGCCATTCACTATCTGGCCTTTGAGGGCTGCAGCTGGCCTCTGTCTAAATTAGAAAAAGGCCCCCTTTGGGGCACAGCTAGGCAAGGAGACTTTTTACAAAGAAAAAGTAACCCTTTCTTCCAGATGGCTTGAATTCCAGCTCCCACTCACCCACTTGGCCAGCATCCGCTATACTCAGAGGCCCTGTGGTTTTTATCTTATTACTTTCATTTTTTTCTCTCTCTGCTTCCCCACTTTCCTCTCCAGCCAACTGGCCTGCTTTCCTACACAAAGCTGGCATGTTCTCCGGGCACCCATTCCTTATGTCTTCTCCTCCTCACCACCTACCTTTCTTTTATGACTTCTTTTGAGACTTAATAGAAACACTGAAATACTGTGGAACTTTTGGTCTGCAACTGCCATACCTTTGGCACTTAAGCATTTGAAAATTATATACATGACAAGATATAATAGTAAGTCTCATTTTCCCTATTGGATCGTGAACTTTTAAAAGGCATCTTTATCTTGTTTATTGCAGAGGGCTTAAAGAGGGCTGAAATAATGATTGATGTTGATAGCAGTAAAGTAACTTAAAAAAAGAAAAGATTTCCCAAAGACTTCCAGCAGGCAAGTGGGCTCTAGAGAATGAATGCTGAGTAACTCTTGTTGGCCTGGTTTAAATTCCTAGTACTGGGAAGTAATATAACTCAGTTTCTCACCAAATATAGTGGTCCCTGCATGTCTCAAAAGTGGGTTTCACCTCTCAAAAGAGGGTTTTACTCTGAGATTTTTCAGGAATTCCCAAACCCCACTCCTGCATATCATGTCCCACCGTGAAAAGTTTACGTCCTGGCTGAGAAACGTCACTTCTCCAGCCTCTTGGTTTCCTCTTTACTTCCTTTACCAGTGCTAGCAGTTGCAGTTCTTTTTCCAGGCATTTTGACAAAAGAACTTCAAAAGCAGTCACTGCCAACCAGCAAATCCATGCCCTGTACAGACTCAGCGCGAACTGACAGGCTTCCTGGCTGGCCAAGCAATGCCCCCATCTTGGTAGAATCCCCCATCAATGACTACACGTCTTGGTTTGTACACTGGAGGACCTTCTCTTTTCACCACCCCCAAACACAGGAAGTTGCTTAAGCGACAGTTTCAGGGCCTCTGCCACACACTGTTCCTTCCTCAACTGAGGGAGAAAAAAGTACCTTAGGAAGGAGTCCCTGTGCCTTCTGAGAACAAAGTTCAAACTTGCATTTGGCCCCCAAGCAGCAAGCAACCTGCTTTTAAGCCTAAATCTTTGCTCTCATCTTCCATCCATTTCTGCAAGAGGTTAGACAGGTCCTAAATGGCACTGTACCTCTACCTGGGGGCCTGAGGCACCCTGTACTTTCAGAGGAGGAAACCCACCCCTAAAGCAACTTCTTCAGGAACCTTCACTCAGCCCGTGGGCATCCCCAGGGCCATCTCCCTCCTCCGCCCTGAAGCTGTAGTCAGCCAGAGAGGATCTTATCGCTCTGGGCTATCTTTGAGTAGACTTGTGAACACCCACTGCTGGGTTTCCCTCCCACCCTTTCCCAGCCCTAATCTGCGTGGAGTTTCGCCAGTTTACAGATGTTTCCAGAGGGTCCATCTCAGCCTCTGGTGGATCCCACGGTCCCCTGCACTTTATAAGGCCTCCCTGAGGGTGATATCTGAAGACAACTGGTAGAGCCGGATGCCTAAATGCAACTGCCCAGGACAGACCTATTGCCCTCACAGAGAAGTCACAGCGCTTTGTAGGCCAAGCAGTGAGGTTCACTTAGAAGAGCCAACCTGGGCTCTGGTGTAGAGCCAGGAGCGGGGAAGAGCTAGCAGAACTGACTGTGAATCTTGAGAGTGCTGACCACAGCCTTGGGAGCAGCAGTTCAGCTTTTGAAAAGGGTGGGAATCACCTTGAAAGCTAGGTAACATTCACACCTTCTCTTTTCTTCTTTTCAAAAGCAAGCCCAAGTCTGGCTAAGACTGGCTTAGGGCTAAATGTCAGGCCTCAGTTTCAAGGGGAAAATCTGGGGAAGTCTCAGGATGTGGAGAAGGCAGGGCGGAGGGGAATACACCCAGCCACTCCTCCACTGGAGGGTGGTTCCTGGATCCCACTGGAGCAGTCCCAGGAAAATCCCAGGCCGGGCAGTGGTGGGCTTCACCCTGGAGCCCCCCACAGATATGTGGCCAGCACACTCTCGTGCACGCAGGGACATACAGGGGAGTCTGAAGTCTGATCAGAACGAGCGCCATTTGCCCACGAGGGGAGCCTTTCAGAAAGTTCTGAAAGAAGATGTGACAGACAGAAGCGGGACTTGAGAAGCAAGAGGGCGACCGGACTCTAAATCCAATTTTCATCGAAAAGGGAAGCCAACGGACCGGCCAAAAAAGTGCCTCACGTTAACAGTTCTGTTTCTCTTTCAATACCCGTATCTTCAGATCCAGCGGCTTCTGCTTTCTTGAGAGTTGCTGCTCACACGTTTGCCCATTTACAAAGTTTACAGCACTTTTTTTTTTTCTGAAGCATTTAAGTCCCTAAGCAAAATACCTGGATCTCTAGAAAGGCCCCTCCCCTCTCCCTGAGGTCTTCCCCCGCCAAACCCCTGCCTGCTCACAGGGGTTCCCTAGGTAGGACCGGGGGCGAGCCTCCGGAGTTGGCCAGGAGGCGTGGGAGCGGCGGGCATTCGCCGTGCTCCCGGGGCGGCAGCAATGAGCCCGGCGCTCCCGGCTCCCCGCTCGGATCCCGGCCCCGCTCACCGCCGCGCCCGCGCGCCACCGGCTCCTTTACCTCCATGTCCTCCAGGTGCCGACTCGGCGGCGGCCGCGCGCGCTCGCTCTGGCCGGGGCTCGCGATCCCCGCTCTCCGTTCGGCTCCCGCGGGGGCCGGGTTCGGCTGGGGCGGGCACAGCGCAAGTGGGCGGCTGCGCGCCCGGCTCGCTGGCTGCGGGACTGCCCCGGCCGCCCGCGCCTTGCGCTAGAGAACGAGGAAGGAGGAGGAGGAGGGGTAGGAGGTGGAGGAGCGGGAGGAGGAGGAGGGAGGGGGAGGAGGGGGAGGGAGGGGCAAGGAGGCCGGCAATCAGGGTTTAAATTTAGACACAAATCTAAACAGATACTGTCCCCTCCCGGGGCAGGACGCAAGCGAGGGAGCCACGACTCCATTAATCTGCCCAAACATGGGGATGGGACAGCCGCCTGGCCCCTCTTTCTCTCTTAGTTTCTCCAAGACCCTGGTCGTTGCCTCGGTGTCAGTCCTTCTTAACCTCTTCCTCCTTTAACATGCTCCTTTCATTTTTCTTGCCCTAAAGGTTAGAGTCGTTCTTTCATTCTTTTTATCTCCCCTCTTTTCTATTTACTTCTTTTATGTACATTCC
Source organism: Balaenoptera physalus (assembly GCF_965194825.1). Classification (NCBI taxonomy): domain Eukaryota; kingdom Metazoa; phylum Chordata; class Mammalia; order Artiodactyla; family Balaenopteridae; genus Balaenoptera; species Balaenoptera physalus. The sequence continues at coordinate 64,831,854 of NC_138882.1, forward strand.
TACCCCCTGTCTTTCCTCATTTAAAGAAAAATTGCACTCACAGCATACCTGGTTTTCCTGGCGTTCCTGGCCGGAGGGTGAGAACCCTCCCTGATTGATACGTTGTTCTCCCACTGCCCCCCGCACCCCCCGCCCCCGCAAGAGGGGCTGTTCAGACAGTGCATTCAATGCTCAGTGTTGGACGGCGTCGACCACCTTCCCCTCTGTCATCTCTTTTCCTCTCCACCTCGCAGTCTCAGATTTTCAGGAAACCACTCTCAATCTATCCATCTCTCATTTATGTATCAGGAAGAGGAGGAGGAGGAGAAAAGTAAGCCAAGCAGAGTTTTCCAAGCTCCCTGTAGCAGTCTATCTTTCTCTCACCCCAAACGATTGATGCGTTCGATTTTGTGGAATTTCAGCCCCCATAAGCTTCTTGTTGCCTTAGGGCCCTTTTGCTGTTCCTAAGTGTACTCTAAGAAATAGCGCAAAGGACAAGATCCTGAACTTCCGATTCCCATAGGCCCAACATAGCAATCCTCCCCCAGGGCCATCCCAGCTCTCTGGGCAGCAAAGAGGCTGAAGAAAACAAAGCTGCATGGGAGGGACAGGGGAACTGGAATCTGGAGCAGCTTCTCTCTCTGCTACCAGTTCGAACACTGGCCATCAACTCTAGGTGCCCCTCTGGATCCCCCCCACTGCTCGCAGAGAGGCAGAGGGGGAATGCCTTCAGGGACCTGTGAGTGTGAAGGGCATTGGCTGGCAGGGATGCCTCTGTGTCTTTCTGCAGTGTTCTTGCGTCCCCACCCCTATCCCAAACCCTGACCCAACTCACCCTGGGAAAGGGACAGTGGGCCAGGTGATCGCCAGCACTGTGAAGAGAGACATATGGAGAAACTGATCAAAGAAACCAGCTGAGGGTTTACTCAAACTGCAAAGGACTGCCCTGATTCTGCTCCTTATCCCAACACGACCTGAACACTTTCGGGCACTTAGACTGCTTCTTTGGGTACCAGCCTTAGAAACATGACCTCTTCCCTGTAGAATCTTCTAAGGCTTGTCTTTCTAAAACACTAACAGCCCTAATGCCGAAGTGTTTGCTAGTTCATTTAACTCAGCTGAGCGTAAAGATAAGACCCTTGATTTCAGAAACAGATTGAAGGTTGAATTCCAGCTCTTCTACTTTCTAGCTATGTTTTCTGAGACAAGTCGCTTACCCACTGTGATTCTCATTTGCCTCACCTACATAGTTTGGTAGGCACTCTGAAAACAGTAGCTACTTTTATAATGCTTAGCCTCATGTACAAGCTCAAATGAATAGGGATCCAATATTTCTTTTATTGCCAGGCATTCTAAGGCCCAGTGAATGGGGCCTCCACTCCCAGGAATTAATGGTGAGTCCCTTCCCATTCCAGCCACACAGCTACAGAGGTGAGGGCACTAGGGCAGAGTTGGCAGCAAGAAAGGAAGTTTCTTGGTACCTTGCAATGCATACTCGTGCTTGTGATTTTTTTTTTCCTTTTCTTCTTTTTACAGGTGCAGGACTGAGTTGGTGATGGGAGCATAGTCTCTTCCCATATCTTCTAACTCTGACTCATGGGGCCTTTTCCTTTCTGCCTCCATCTAGTCCTCCTTTCTGCTCAGAACAGGGCTGTCCCAGCACAGGTTTCTGGTTCACAAACAGGATGGCGGAAATGCCTACCCAAAAGAAACCGTTAGACCTTTAGATAGCATCACAGTTACTCAAGGTGACTTGCAGCTGCAGCCCACGCCCTGCTCAGGACTTCCCTCAGCCATGTAAGAACCCATGACCCACAACGCAAATAAGCTCGGCCTCCACCATGCTCCTGGGTCTCAGAACATGCAGGGTGGGATGCTGCTCCCTAGTTATTTGGGCCCTAGGCAGAGACCTTCATGAGAGGAAGGAGTGGAAAACTGGGAGAGGGGCAGAGGCCCAGAGCTCAGTTTCAGCAGCCCTGAGTAGGTATGGGGACTGTGCTCCCCGTATATTCCCCTCCCACCCCTCCTGAAGGTCCCCGGAAGCCAGAATGGAAATAACCCATCTGGTAAACACCCTGTTTTTGCTGGGCTACCTGGGATTCTGACTTGCTGCTCTGTGTGCTGGGAGAAGCTGACAACCCAAGGGGAAGGGAAAGTGGCTCTGAGGGGGTGGTCCCCCTCCCTCTGTAGGTGACTGGTTGGCTCACAAGGACCCACTTCCTTTACTCTCCCCACTTCACACACCCTGGTAGTCTGAATCAGCCAAGCAGTAAATAAAGGCCAGTGCAGAATGAAGAACAAGAAACATCAGAGCAGCTTGAGCAGGGGAGCCCATATTACCATCAAACAAATACCACCAAATAAATATTTGGTGAATGAATGAGTGGATGAATGAATGAAGCAAATTAGTAGGATCTTTGCTTTTAAACCAAAGGCAGAGCGTTTTTCCATAGATGGGTCTTCAGTGGGAGAAAAGACCCCGTGGGAGAAAAGATCGTGGAAGGGTACCAGTTAAGCAGTAACTAAGTTTTTAAGCAGACTTGCAAAGAGCTCCAATCAGTCATTTCTTAGTAAGTGGCCACACTGTGCTGCTGATTGTCCATTTTAAAAATTAAGAGCAAGAAGTAGATGTTCTTTCATGGCTATAAATACTAACTTTAAAACATATATACTTCAGCCCTAAGTCCTGGGAATGTGGCAAAAATAAAACAACTCATTCCGCTACAAGTGAGTGTCAGTGGGGAACAGAGTTGAATATACTGAAGTGAAAGCACCAAGGCTTGAGTGCTTTTATGTGTTCAAGGAATGGCAGTGGAGGGTTTCTCAGAGGAAGATGGTAGCATGCGAAAGGTAAATTGAGGAGGAAGGTAGCAGGGTAACAGCTGGGCCACAGGGAGGATGTTGAAGTGTGCAGCAGGCAGCCAGCAGGGGTTGGCGACCTCATGAGGCAGTCTTCTGACTGGCCCTCTGGGGATTGGGAGATTAATTACATATGGAAATTGAGCAAAGAAATTGACATGTAGAAGCCAATGGGAGACAAGATTCTCTCTGATGGGGAAGGGAGATACAAATATGCAAGGGGAGTGGGAACTGGAATGAACCCTGTGGTGCTGAACTGGAGTGGGAGGTATTGGTGTGAACTCATGGTTTTCAGTCTGGAAATACATAGATGTAGATATAATATGTGTATACATACATACATATATTTCTTAGTTTGATTCACTGAGAGTGCCTGGGAGAAATGATATGCCAGTAGCAATCAGTGCACATAGAGCCCAGATCTTGGTTTCTGAATACCATTCTCCACTAAAGGAACCAAGGGTCCTTGGAGAAAATGGCTGATTACAGGGCTGGGGCAGGTAAAGAACAAGATAAGCCTGGAACATCTTGTTGTGCCAGAAAATATGGAAGTGCTCCATAAATGACAGGAAGATGTTTTAAAAAAAACATAGAAAACAGATTGCAGGGACTCCTAGGGCAATATTGGGATAATAATAGGATCAAAATAAATAATGATAGCAATGTATTATACCCTTTAAATAAAAGAGGAGTTCATGAGTCCACACTGATATAAACAAATAAGTGAATAAATAAGTGGAAGAAGAGAAAGCTCTTTCTCATAGCACAATGCTGACTAACAAATGTAAAAAAAAAAAAGAAAAGAAAATTGCCATATGACAACAATTACAGTTATAATAATTTTAGGCAAGAAACATCATTGGATGCTAAATCTAGTGGGTAAAAATTGAATGAGGAATAGGATTTTACATAATTTCAAATTATCTCCCTATAAATTACTCATTAATTACAAAGGGGAAAAAGTAACATTACAGAGAATAAGGCTAACAGACACCATATTAAGAAAGTGGTCAAAATAAACACCACCAGTGATGGGGCAAATTGACATCACATGCTACCTGATGGGCTGCAATAAGAAGAACACACCATCATTTCTGTGGTATTCTGGTCCAAGGTGCATAACCTGAATGTAATCATGAAGAAACACTGGACAAGTCTAATAGGAAGACATTCCTCAAAGTGACTGGTCTGTGATTTCCAAAAGTGCCGATGTCAAGAAGGTCAAGGGAAGGCTGGGAAAGGGTTCTAGGTTAAAGGAGACTAGAACCACATGACAATTGGGTTGACCATGTGCTTCTAGGTTGGCTCCTTTGACTATAAAGTATGTTAAAGGAATTATTCTATATACACATATCAAATCATCACAATGTATACTTTAAGTATCTTACAATTTTGTCAATTATATCTCAATAAAGCTGAAAAAAGATTATTAGAATTGGCAAAACTGTAAGAAATTCTGGGTGAAGGATGTATGGGAGTTCTTTTGTACTAATCTTACAATTTTTTCAAAGTTTAAAATTATTTCAGGGTTTCCCTGGTGGCGCAGTGGTTAAGAATCCACCTGCCAATACAGGGGACATGGGTTCGGGCCCTGGTCTGGGAAGATCCCACATGCCACGGAGCAACTAAGCCCGTGTGCCACAACTACTGAGCCTGTGCTCTAGAGCCTGCCTGCCACAACTATTGAAGCCCACATGCCACAACTACTGAGCCCACGTGCCACAACTACTGAAGCCTGTGCACCTAGAGCCTGTGCTCCGCAACAAGAGAAGCCACCACAATGAGAAGCCTGTGCACCGCAACAAAGAGTAGCCCCCGCTTGCCGCAACTAGAGAAAGCCCGCGCAGCAACGAAGACCCAACACAGCCAAAAATAAATAAATAAAATAAAATATTATTTCAAACTAAAAAATTAAGAAAAAAGGTGGTGGGTATAAGAATTGAGCCTTCCCATTTCTTTTTTTTTCCAGACTAACTCCCTACCCAGTCCCTTCATCATCTGTTCCTCCCCCCCATCCCCCCCCCCACAGAGATCCATAGGATGGGCCAGGGGCCTGTTGACACTGGTAATAGATGATAGATGGATGGATAGATGGATAGATAGATAGATAGATAGATAGATAGACATTGGGAGAAGAGAGAGAGCCTAGTCTTCTGGAATGATAGTGGATGGAAACAGGAAGGGGAAGATTATTCAAATCTTTTTTATACAAATATCTTTGTGATGTTTCAGTAGTTGAAGCAAACACATGGATATTTAAAGTTTTGAGGAGAGATTTAACGTTAAAAGAAAAGGGAAGAAAACACAAGAACCAAACCAAATTGGACTGAAGGAAGGCTGGCCATACACTGAGAAAGGGGTTGGGAGTCTACGGCTGAGAAGGGCCAACTAGGGATTTCCTGGGGTGAGGCTGGGGGAAGCCAAAGAACAGTGTTGACAAAAAAACCAAAGGGGACGGTCTGGAGGCCTCAACAGATTGCAGCCTTCTCCTTCTGAGGCATAGCCCAAGTTCAGGAATGAAATTATACAGATCTACAAGGAAACCCAAACCTTCTCAGCCCTAAAGTGTATCATGCAGAGCATCTGAGCACCAGCTTCAACTCTGGATGTAGATTAGAATGACCCAGGGAGCTTTGAAAAAATAGCTATGCCTGACCCGCCCACTTCCTGTAGGTGAACACAGAGTGGGGCCTGGTGTGTCAGTTTATTTTTAAGCTTCAGTAAAGACGTAAATCTTGAATAGTCTAAGCCAATTATGGAAATAACATTCCTCTTGCCAGAAATTGGTTTAGAGAGAAATATGTGAGGAAATTTTGGCCAATGAGATAAAAGGGGAAATCTTTATCCTTTCTGCTAAAGAAACACATACAAAGAGATGCCGTGTAAACATAAGGCGTTGTCCTACCTGATGTAATGCCTGGAACTACAGCAACTATTGTGCTACCACATGAGACAAAGCTGGGAAGATTCAGGACATAAACTCCATGAGGACAGAGATTTTTGTTTCTTTTTTTTGTCAGTGTATATCCCATGTACCTAAATCAAGGCTGGACACAAATAGTCATTCAATAAATATTCATTGAACAAGGAACCAATGGCTTTGTTGACCAAATGATTTTGTCGAGGTACTGAATTGACCAACTCCGGAGGGACTATCCCTGGAATTCTTGTTATGTGAAGCAATAAATTTCTTTATTTCAAAGTTAAGCCATTTGTGCATGATCTTTTGTTATAGCTAAAAGCATCCAACTGATTCAGATATACACAAACTGACAAGAAGAAGACAAAATCAGACACATATACCAGTACAGAGAAAGAAGCAGTCCCTCAGATAAATGTCCAGCAGAGATGTGGAGAAAGACTGGCATGGAAGTGCATACACACACACACACACACACACACACACACACAGATGGGAGAATGTGAAACAGAAAAAGAGAGTGGGAAACCTAACTAATATCCATTGGGGAAGAAAAAAATTCAGATTGAAAAAATAAGAGTACTGTCAGAATTTTAAATGTCTTAATTCCTACCTAAATTTCAGGCAACAGGTGGTCTAGATAATCCTTTGTCTTTTTTCTTTTTCAAAAATTTATTTTATTGAAGTATAGTTGCTTTACAATATTGTGTTAATTTCTACTGTACAGCAAAGTGATTCACTTATACATATATATATATACATTCTTTTTCATATTCTTTTCCATTACTGTTTATTACAGGGCATTGAATATAGTTCCCTGTGCTATACAGTCCTTTTATCTTTTCTTATTATTAAAAAGGAAAAGAACTGGGAATTCCCTGGCAGTCCAGTGGTTAAGACTCCGTGCTTCCACTTCAGGGGGCACGGGTTCGATCCCTGGTTGGGGAAAATCCCACGTGCCGCGCAGCCTGGCCAAAAATAAATAAATAAATAAATGTATGTTTTCATGAAGTAATTTCATATCACAGTTTCTTTTAGGATATTGTTAGTAACGTCAAGTGATGTTGCAGTTTTGCCACTAAAGGCATTTGCTAATATGAATCAGTAGCTTGAATTGGGCAGGAGCTGTCCAAAGCTGGAGGTTACCCACATGGCCTTACAATGAATATCTTCAGTGATTCTACACTAATAAAGTGAAACAGCTTATAAGAAAGAATAGTACCCAATTCCCACTGGTCACTCATCCTCTTTGTTTTTTTTCATGGGCAACAGGCAAAGAATTATGTGGAAAGTTTTCTGCACAAAGTATGCATTTGCAAAATTCTACTAAAAACCTGTGTCCCCACCTGTTTCTCTTTCCTTCTTGTGGTGGTCTTGCTATCCATCCATTTGTTCATGCCAGAAACCTGGGAGTCATTCTTGATTCTTTCTTCACCTTCACCAACCAGGTGCTACAATTCTAGCTCTAAAAGATAATGACATTACTCCCCGCAACCTCCCACCAATCACAGTCATTGCCATCTTTCATCTGGATTAAGAAAACAGTGTCGTAGTTCATCTGCATATCTGCTAATTGTTGTCCTTGACTCCAACTGTGACTCACCATCTCCCTGCATCTATTCTCCACTCCACAGGCAGTAATCTTTCTAAAGATTACTTTGGAGGGTGTAACTCACACACTTTCCTGACATGGTAATGCTTACCTCTCCAGCCTCTTCTCAACAGAGAACACCCAGTACTGCACGGTTAAGCCATCCTGATGTGCTTTCAGGTCCCTGAATGAGCTCTTTTCTCTGCCTGGAACACATTCCTTGCTTTGCACAAAGAACAAAATTAACTCTTATTCATCTCTTCGTCCTCAGATTAGGCTTCCTCCAGGAAGATGGTCCTGACCACCCCCCTCCAATTCCCACCACGTGGAAGAGATGTGCTTCCTATGTGCACCTCATGCCTGCACTATTCCTGTCCTTGCAAGGATTACTTTATAATTACCTGTTTACTTTCTTTATCCTACCACAAAACTTTATTCTTAAAGAGAGCACATTCCATTCTGTCTTGGTTAAGTTCCTATGATTGATATTGGGTTCAAATTTGGTGAGTAAATACATGTTGGATGAGTGAATGGACACTGGCTCCATGCAAAAGAGGTAGATAATCCATTTTGTAATCCAGCTCTTGAATGTCCACCTAAAAATGTAGTACAGGGCTTCCCTGGTGGCGCAGTGGTTAAGAATCTGCCTGCCAACGCAGGGAACACGAGTTCGAGTCCTGGTCCGGGAAGATCCCACATGCCGCGGAGCAACTAAGCCTGTGCACCACAACTACTGAAGCCCGCGCCTAGAGCCTGTACTCTGAAACAAGAGAAGCCCGCGCACTGCAGTGAAGAGTAGCCCCCGCTCATCGCAACTAGAGAAAGCCCGCGCACAGCAACAAAGACCCAATGCAGCCAAAAATAAATAAAAATAAAATAAATTAATTTTTTAAAAAATGTAGTACAAACATGGAAAGTTGTAACGCAGAGGACAGCACAGAGATTTAAAGATCAGCACTGAAACCAGACTTCCTGGGTTTAACTGTGACCTTGATCAAGTTACTTAATTTTGCTTCTGTTTCTCCATTTGTAAAATGGGGATAATATTAGAATTTACCACATAGAGTTGTAAGGATTAAATAAGTTAATACATGTGAAATGCTTAAAATAACGCTAACAAATAATGAGTGTGATAAAGGCTGGGTCATTATTGTCATAGAAGCAATAGGAGCAGTAGCATTTTATCATGAAGAAGTGATTCTAATCAGGGGCAGTTACCAAATGCAGCTGCCTCCACATGATTCCATGTTCATCTCTCAATTGCAAGTTATCCACTCATGATTTTCACCTACTTTTTTTTTTTTTTTGGCCAGGCTGCGCAGCTTGTGGGATCTTAGTTCCCCAACCAGGGATCAAACCCGGGCCCTCGGCAGTGAAAGTGCCAAGTCCTAACTACTGGACCGCCAGGGAATTCCCAATTTTCACCTACTTTTAATAAATTTATCTGCTTGGCTGCAGCCTCACCTTGGAGGAAAGATTCATCTTTGTCTTATTTCTTCCCATCTGACTGTTCTAGAATATTCTAAGTTCAGATTCAATTCTGTAGTTTTTGCTTGTACATGCCAAAAATTAAAAAAATGGTGGGAGGGGAGTTCCTCACATCTCAATTCTGAATAAATTTCACTATCTTGAACAGTGTTTCATTTTGGAAACCAGTTTTAAGTTACACTGATTTAAATAATGCATAAATTTAATGCATCAAAACTATGGGTTTTTTCTGGCGTAGTCAAGGATTTGACCTTCTTTCCTAAATCTTACCACTTATTGACTAGTTTACTTGCTCTCATCCCATTGTATAACCTCATAACTCCTGGTGCCAAAGTTTTTCCAGTTTTGGAGTAAGTCATTATTACATTTCCTACCCTCATACATCTTCATTTGCCTTTTCTGCTTTCTGCCCTGTGATAGTATTTGAGATGTTTTCATATTTGTCTCATCTTGGTCTCTCCAGCATCATTCAGCCCGTGAGGCGCACAGAGGGTCCCTATCATATAAACTTATCATTTATCTGAGAAGGCAATAATTAATAGACCCTTGAATATTTGAATCATAATGCAAACTAAATGCTAAATGTCCTGAAGCAGGATAAAACTGAATGCTGCTGGGTCCTGAGGAAGGCCAGAAGGACAAGGATGGAGGATTCAAGGAAAGCCTCGGGGGCAGGAGGAAGAGGAAGCTGACATAGGCGAGCTTGGTGAGATGGGGATGGTGGGGCTCTGGGTGCCTTGAAGGGTCGTGTGAGCAGAGGGCTCGGGAGCCTGGAGGAGGGGGTGGAGAGGGGCAAGAGGGTTTGTCAGAGGCCAGCTTTGACCGTTCTTCTCAAGTTTGCAGTGTCGGCTCCAACAGGGCACACATTAGCCCTTTAAGTGGGCATTAAGTTTGGAATTCTTCCTGGCCTCCTTATAGGGAGCCTGCTGCCCCTGGAGTCTTGTTCTGAGAATGTTTTATGCTTGGTATTTGCCTCTGTAAAAATAGGTGATATTTGCATTTTGAAGATTACTGACCTGAGCAGAGTTGCTTCTGATTTATATTTTCTGTTTCTTCTTTCCTTTATTGCACATGGTGGGGATTTTAGGCAGCAATAAAGACAAAGAGATGGGGTGAGAGTGAGTAGGGAAAGAGACATGACAACCATTTACCTGTAAAGACTCTGTAGGCAAAGGGACCAAGCTGAGGACTGGGGACTCCAGGACCCTACCACATATGTGCTTTCTAAGGGGCAAAGGTTTTTTTGTTTGTTTGTTTGTTGTTTTTTAATAAATTTAGTTATTTTATTTATTTTTATTTTTGGCTGTGTCGGGTGTTCGTTGCTGTGCGCGGGCTTTCTCTAGTTGTGGCGAGCGGGGGCTACTCTTCCCTGCGGTGCAGGGGCTTCTCATTGCGGTGGCTTCTCTTGTTGCGGAGCATGGGCTTTAGGTGCGCAGGCTTCAATAGATGTGGCACGCGGGCTCAGTAGTTGTGGCTTGCGGGCTTTAGAGCACAGGCTGAGTAGTTGTGGCACATGGGCTTAGTTGCTCTGCGGCAATGTGGGATCTTCCCGGACCAGGGCTCGAACCCGTGTTCCCTGCATTGGCAGGCAGATTCTTAACCATTGTGCCACCAGGGAAGCCCTAAAGGGCAAAGTTACTTCACCATTCTCATTTCCTAATTGATGATAATTCTCATTAGTCACCCAGGGATGTGGCAAGGAACTCCTAATCAAAATGACCATAAATCTAAAGCCATAATGTAATGGGTTAAGCACTCAATCTGGCCTCGCACAGCCGAGTTGGCAATGAAGCACAGGACACAGACAGCCCCTGCTGGAAGTCACACAGGGAGATGGATGCATCTCTGCTGTGGAAGGGGGAATGGTGTGGATGGCAGTGGTCGGGGAGCAGGGTGGGGGTGGGGAAGGAATTTGCATCTCATGGCTTAATCAGATCTGAAAGCTAATATCCTGTTTTTCTGTAAGTTGGGCACATCAGTAGCTGAAAGCCTCCTCTGACCACGACCAAGCTCAGGAAGTGAGTGTCAACAGCCTTGCAGATGGGAACCCAACTCCTAGTGACCATGCCTGCAAAGGCGTTCCACCCCATTCTGGCCAGGCCCCCTGCACTCCTCTACTCCAATTCTAGAACTCCAGACCTCACCCCTCCTCCCCAGAGACTTATCAACAGGAAGTTAAGTCAGCTGGAACACTCCGTTCCCTTGACATTTTTGTTTTAATTCTGCAGCTGTGTTTAAGGCTTCATGAATTCTCTGTCTGGCTCTGTGTCTTGGGACTGTCTGTCTGTCTGCCTGGTGCTTTTTCTCTCACACCCATGCACCAAGTCGTGGTTACCATAAGGCTGGTGGACCAGAATGAGAAGTAGGGTTGGTAAGAAGGAAATGAGGAGGGGGTGGAAGAAAGCACTTTAGGGACTGTAATACTAGCTGTTGATGAGCTAAGGAAGGTGACCAATTGCTCAGGAATCATTACTGAGGGGAAACTGTAAATGCTGAGGAGGAATTCCTAAATCATGAACAATGTGCACTTCCAGAGCCACCCCTCCTCATTGCTTATCTGCACCTCATATCAGAGTGATGCGTGGGCATGTCTTCTCAATATTCTACAGTGCCTACTCAGCAGATGGCTTATTCATACTTATTTTCTCTTAGGAAGCAGTTGGGAAATAAACAAATGAAGCTTCTCTCCTTCCTTTTATCCCAAGTCAGCCTAACACTTAAAAAGCCAAGACAGTTCCCAAATGCAACTTGGTCTATTCAAGATAATATCTCGGAATCTCTTGTACCTGCAAGTTCCTTACTTGCTGAAAGTCTATTTTTTATTCGCAGCACATTGTTCCAAGACTCATGAGGGCATTATTTTGTTCTGTCCTGGTTGCTTTTTTCCTACTGCCTCTCATTCAAGTCTAGAGGGGAAGGGCCTCTAAACTTAGAGACCATGAACCTCTAAAGCCACTAAGTGGCTAGAAGGAAAGTGGTGATTATTCTCTCTCCAAGTTCTTCTTCAACAGACCCAAGAAGAGAGTATCCCTCATTCATTATAGTAGCTGGTCCATTGAACTTACATGTGTAAACTGCCAAGGTTGGTTTTTAAAGGATCACATGAGGCAAATGACTTATAGTCACACAGGTTGGATATGCTTTGTCAATCCCTGTCCTTGAAACCTAAGTCCGAGAAAACATAGATCACAAAACAGGTATGGTACCATATGTCTCCATAAAACCACATCTAGAAAATCCATATACAGATCTTCTTTTGCTAGTTGGTAATCCTGAGCTATCATTTCAAATGCCTGCTAGTGTTTGCCCAAATTTTATATTTCAGAATTTGTCCAGGAATTCTATATTTTAAAAAGTAAACTATAAGTCTGCAATTAACATGATACTCAACAATGAAAAACATAAAACTTTCCCTCTAAGATCAGGAACCAGGCAAGTTTGCCCACTCTTGCCACTTGTATTCAACATAGTACTAGAAGTTCTAGCCAGAGCCATTAGGCAAGAAAAAGAAATAAAAGGCATCCAAGTTGGAAAGGAAGAAGTAAAATTATCTTTGTTGCAGATGACATGATCTTATATGTAGAAAACCCTGAAGATCCACCACCCCCCAAAAAACCTATTAGAACTAATAAACAAATTCAGCAAAGTTGCAGGATACAAAATTGACACACAAAAATCAGTTGCATTTCTATAACTAACAATGAACAATCCAAAAAGGAAATTAAGACAACAGTTCCAGTTACAATAGCATCAAAAAGAGTGAAATACTTTGGAGTAAGCTTAACCAAGGAGGTGAAAGACCAATACACTAAAAACTACAAAACATTGCTGAAAGAAACTAAAGAAGACACAAATAAATGGAAAGGCATTATGTGTCCATGCATTGAAAGACAATATTGTTAAAATGTTCATACTAACAAAGCTATCTACAGATTCGATGCAATCCCTTTCAAAATCCCAAAGACATTTTTTTTCAGAAATAGGAAAAAAATCCTAAAATTCATATGGAATTTCAAGGGACCCCAAATTGCCAAAATATCTCGAATAAGAACAAAGTTGGAGGCCTAACACTTCATGGATTCAAAACATATTACAAAGCTACAGTGAGGTACAGGCATAAATACAGACACAAAGACCAGTGGAACAGAAAAGAGAACCCAGAAATAAACCTTTGTGTTTATGGTCAAATGCTCTTAAACAGGATGTCAAGACTACACAATGGGGAAAGGAGAGTCTCTTTAACAAACTGTGTTTGGATATTCACATGCAAAGAATGACATTAGACCCTTACCTTATACTATATACAAAAATTAACTCAAAATGGATTAAAAACCTAAACTTAAGACTTAAAACTATAAAACTCCTAGAAGAAAACATAGGAGAAACACTTCATGGCATTGAATTTGGCAATGATTTCTTGGCTATGAAATCAAAAGCACAGGCAACAAAAGCAAAAATAGACTAATGGGACTACATCAAACTTTAAAACTTCTGCACATTAAAGGAAACAATCAACAGAGTGAAAAGGTGATCTATGGAATGGGGGGAAAAATAGCAAATCATATATCTGATAAGGAGTTAACATACAGAATACATAAAGAACTCCTACAACTCAACAACAAAAACCAAGTATCCCAATTTAAAAATAGGCAAAGAACATAACTAGACATTTCTCAAAGAAGATATGCAAATGGCCAACAAGCATATGAAAAGATGCTTAACATCACTAATCATTAGAGAAATGCAAGTTAAAACCACAAGGAGACATCACCTCACATCTATTAGGATGGCCACTATAAAAAAAACAAAACAAAAACAGAAAATAACAAGTGTTGGCAAGGATGTGGAGAAATTGGAACCCTTATGCACTGCTGGTAGGAATGTAAAATGGTGCGTCCACTATGCAAAACAGTATGGAGTTTCCTCAAAAAACGAAAAATAGAATTACCATATTATCCAGCAATCCCACTTCTGAGTATATACATCCAAAAGAATTTAAAGCAAGATCTCAAAGAGTTATTTTCACACCCATGTTCATTGTAGCATTATTCACAATAGGCAAGAGGTAGAAGCAACCCAGATGTCCATTGACAAATGAATGGGTAAAGAAAATGTGATACACACACACACACACACACACAATGGAATAATATTCAGGCTTAAAAAGGAAGGAAGTCTTGTCACATGCTACAAAATGTATGAACCTTAAGGACATTTTGCTGAGTGAAATAAGCCAGTCACAAAAGGACAAGCAATGTGTGATTCCACTTTTATGAGGTATGTAGAGTGGTCAGATTCATGGAAACTGAAAGTAGAATTGTGGTTGCCATGGCTGGGGGACGGGGAACAGGGGAGTTGTTATTCAATGGGTATAGAGCTTCCGTTTTGCAAGATGAAAATTTTCTAGAGATCTGTTACACAACGTGAGTATGGTTAATACTACTGAACTGTACACTTAAAAATGGTTAAGAGAAAAATAACAAAAAATGCAAAAAAACAAAACCAAGAAGAGGAGGAGGAATTTTATAGTGTATGTGTGTGTGCTTTACCACAATTAAAACTAAAAAAGAGAAAACAAGAAGTATAAGTATAAACTTTTGAATGTGCCTAACCATAAATCGCCTCCATTGGTGCCACTCCTCTGGGTTTACTTCAAAGGCCAGGCCTGTGACTGAGTAAAAATTTCTTAAAAAGCAGATTTGTCATCAACAAAGAGGCATCAACCTCTGTAACAACTAGCCTTCCAGCTGTGGTCTCTCTGAAGAAGGAGCGTGCTCTCCAGTAGCAGAGATCACAAGCCAATCTCAGGCAATCACTTAGGGGGATGTTATAAAGCATCCAGGTTCCGATAGGTTCAAACTGCTTGACTTTCTTAGTTCCCAACTAAGAAAGTGGAGATTCTTGGATTATAAACCACAAAATTGGGCTGAGAAGTGGCAATAGGAGAGGCAGAAGGCCCTTTGGCTTTGCACACTATCGCATTCTCTCTGATTAGGCCATATGATTAACTGCTGCAGCCACAGACTGAAGCCCCATTTGAGTGGATAGGTGTAAGAGAGCTATTTCAAGGTGTGTCTGGTGGATTGGGGAGGGGGCAGTATTCAGGCACTGAGGGAGGGGCAAGGAGTAGATCAGGAAGCCAGCAAAGCCTTGGGAGGAGTGAGAGGGGAAGGGATGTTTAAAAGTGGATAGCACTATCAATCTTAGCATTTGTCAAAGTGGGAAACAAGACATTATGTTCCTCCTGATATGATGCAATAAGGAGTACATGGGGCCACATATGATGTGATATTTGCAAAAGTAAAAAAACCTAAATACTAAACTAGAGTCCAATCACGCCTCTAGTTCTAACTCCCAGTTTATAGGAAATATGGCATATGGCCCATGTATGACCCATGAGGATTTAATCAACAAAGCCTGGATGGGGGATTTCTGTAGATCAAATGAACTGGTTTCTTCAATGAATAAATAACACTTAAAAAGTAAAGACAGAGAAAGAAGGAACTTTTATAAATTTGAAGACTTAAGAGAAGAATCAACAAAATGCAATGTGCAGAACTTCATTGGATCCTGATTCAAACACACTAATGTTTTTGAGACAAATGGGAAAATTTGAACACAGATGATGTTAAGAAATCCATGTTATCTTTTTTAGGTGTGAGAGTCATGTTAAATACAAAAGTTCTTAGGTGTTGGACATACATACTGAAGTATTCATGCTAAAATTATGTGAGGTCCAGGATTTGCTTTAAAATATTCTAGAAAAAAAGGATGGTTAGGGGAATAGATGAGGTAGGACTGACTGGGAATGTATTGATCATTGTTGAAACTGGATGTGGGCATGTGGGAATTCGTAGCACTATTCTCTCTGGGTTTCTGTATCCTTATACATTTCCATAGTCATGGGAAAACAGTGAACAGACTCAGGTTGACTGGGTACCCAGGACAGGTCTTGGTGTAGGAGAGGGAAGGGGCACTAAAAACTTCAAGATCAACAAACACACCTTTATCTACATTACAGCTTTGCTTAAAGGCAGTCTCCTTCATATGGTCGTTGGAGGCATTACTTTATTCATTCCCTTAAAACTTTGAGAGTCAGCTCCATAACCCAGCAACCCCATACCTAGTTAATAAACTGAGGATCATTCACACAATAAAATGTTACTCAGTGATTAAAGGAAACAAACTACGGACACACATGACATAGGTGAATTTCAGAAACATAGTGCAGGGAATTCCCTGGCAGTGGAGAGATGAGGACTCCACGCTCTCACTGCTAGGGCCCCGGCTTCGATCCCTGGTCGGGGAACTAAGATCCGCATGCCACGCGGTGTGGCCAAAACAACAACAAACAAACAAAAAACATGGTGCAGAGCAGAAGCCAGACACAGAAGAATACACATTGTGATGTTCAAGAAGAGGTACAACTAATTGAGGGTGATGGGCACCAGAATAACTATTCCTGGGCAGTGGTATTGACCAGGGAGAGCACTGAGGAACCCTTTTGAGGCGATGGAAATGTCTTACATCTTGATCTGAGTGCTGGTGTGTACATATGCAAGGACCCATTGACCTGGACATTTAACAGTGTGCTTTGTGAAGTCTACGCTATAGTATATGTCATAACTCAATTTTTAAAATAATAATTTTTAAAAATAGGAAAAGAAAAAATCCCTAGAAGTGTTTTGAATTTTCAAGAGAGACCTAAGTGATGGTGAAATGTAAGACAATATTTTTTGGGTCTAAAAAACCATTCTGATCTTGTGACTCAGAAAGCAAAAATCTCTTCCTAGGGAAGTGCTGCCTGGAATGTTCTATAGCCCAGGGGTCAGAGAAAGGGTTCCTGTTCTACCCCAGACTTCCATCCTGCTTTTCTCTTTTGCAAAATGCATCAGCCCCCTGTTTAGCCAGCTGTTTTCCCCAGGAGCAATTAAAGAGTCCATTCTTTTTTCCTATTTATTTTTTTTCTGAAAATATTCATGGCAAAATCCTAATCATCGCCAAGTCAATATATTAAGCCAAATGAAGCTGTCATGTACAGAAAATGAACATACAGCCTGCGAAGAAGAAATGGTTTGTTTTCCAGGAACTCGTTCTGGGATAGCAGGGGCGTCGAGGAGGAGGGGACATGGGGGAGGGGGACGCAGAGTTCCATAAACAGTGCTGGACCTAGAGTAAGAAGACTTGGGCTCTGAGTCTAGCTATTGTTCTGACGAGTTATGCCTTTGGGGGCAAATCATGCAACTTCTGTTATCATCAATCCCCCGTTTGAGAATTGGGCGCGATGTCTGCAGGGCTGACATGAGGATTAATGAGGTCGTCTGCACAGAGCGGCTAGTGAGCTCCTGTTGCTCAATAAAGGGTGATTAAAATAGAAGAGGAGGAGGAAGCGCCCACAAGTCCAAGTTTCTTCTTCTTCTTTTTAATTAATTAATTAATTTATTTATTTATTTATTTATTTATGGCTGTGTTGGGTCTTCGTTTCTGTGTGAGGGCTTTCTCTAGTTGCGGCAAGCGGGGGCCACTCTTCATCGCGGTGTGCAGGCCTCTCACTGTCGTGGCCTCTCTTGTTGTGGAGCACAGGCTCCAGACACGCAGGGTCAGCAGTTGTGGCTCACGGGCCTAGTTGCTCCGCGGCATGTGGGATCTTCCCAGACCAAGGCTCGAACCCGTGTCCCCTGCATTGGCAGGCAGATTCTCAACCGCTGTGCCACCAGGGAAGCCCCGCAAGTTTCTTCTTTACATCCTTCTGCTCATCCCTTTTCTTCTGCTCCTAACCTCCTAGTGCCTTGAGGGTCCCCAGACCCCTCCTGCTGTGGTCAGGACCCCACTCAGCCACCTCCTCTCAGGTGCTCCACTGCAGACCTGGGGTGGGGAGTCACAGATGTGACCAGTGGCCTCCAGACGCCCTCTGCCAGGTGCAGGGAGAGCTAGGCCCTGGGGAGGCTTCACTGAGGAGTCCACACTGGCATTACGGATGAAGACCAAAAGCAGATTTTTCCAGGCTGTGAGGTCAGCAGAAGCTAATCAGAGGATACGTGAAAGGGTACACAGTA
The DNA here is from genome assembly GCF_965194825.1 of Balaenoptera physalus. Lineage (NCBI taxonomy): Eukaryota > Metazoa > Chordata > Mammalia > Artiodactyla > Balaenopteridae > Balaenoptera > Balaenoptera physalus. The sequence goes on from NC_138882.1 coordinate 64,849,747, forward strand.
GGGAGGGAAACGCAGAGTCCAGTGTGGCTGGGATGGTAGAGAAAAACGGGGACTGGATTTGGATATGCTAAGGAGTTTGGACTCTAGTAGAAAAGAGGGCAACATGGCACAGGCTGTTTTTGCAGGGGCCAGAATGGCATTTTAGGAAGATGACTCCGGCAGCAGAAGGAATCAGAGGCAATATGTTTGCAGACGTCAGCTGAGACACAATAAAGACCTAAACTGGAGAGGAGGAAAGGGGTTGAAAGATATTACAAGGTTGATTTGCCAGGACTGGCGTGCAGGATAAGTAGGAGGAGCTGAGAATAACTTGAACTCTCAGGGTAGGCTTGCCAGATTTATCAAACAAAAATACAGGACTGGCATCCATTTAAATTTGAATTTCAGACCATCAGTGAATAATTTTTAGTATAAGTATGTCCCATGCAATGACTAATCTAACATTCAAACTGAATTGGGTGTCCTGTATTTTATCTGGCAACTCTATTTCAGAATCATCTCCCTAAAATGCAAATCTGATCTGCTTAAACCATTGCTATATATATATTTTTAAAAATTTTTATTGGAGTATACTTTTTTCCATTGTTGTGTTAGTTTCTACTGTACAGCAAAGTGAATCAGCTATATATCATCCCACCCCCCCTTCCCGCTTGGTATCCATACGTTTGTTCTCTGCGTCTGTGTCTCTATTTCTGCTTTGCAAATAAGACCATCTATATCATTTTTTAGATTCCACATATATGCTTTAATATATGATATTTGTTTTTCTCTTTCTGATTTACTTCACTCTGTGTGACAGTCTCTAGGTCCATCCACGTCTCTACAAATGACCCAATTTCATTCCTTTTTACGGCTGAGTAATATTCCATTGTATATATGTATCACATCTTCTTTATCCATTCCTCTGCTGATGGACACTTAGGTTGCTTCCATGTCCTGGCTATTGTAAATAATGCTGCAATGAACATTGGGGTGCATGTGTCTTTTTGAATTATGGTTTTCTCTGGGTATATGCCCAGTAGTGGGATTGCTGGGTCATATATTAGTTCTATTTTTAGTTTTTTAGGGAACCTCCATACTGTTCTCCATAGTGGTTGTATCAGTTTACATTCCCACCAACAGTGTAAGAGTAAACGGTTGCCATCTTAATTCGACTCCCCAGGTAAATAATCCTCCTGGAAAGAGATTGCACTTGTTAGCGGGAAAGAGTATTTGTGTCAACTGAGCAATCATATTTCTCACTTTCAACTGGACAATCAGCCTACTGAAGAGCATAATTTTAATTTTAGCATTATTTTTTTTAAAGCTTCTTAGGCATTCTTTTTTTTTTTTAATTAAAAAAAATTTTTTTTAATTTGTATTTATTTATTTTTGGCTGCGTTGGGTCTTCGTTGCTGCGCATGGGCTTTCTCTAGTTGTGGTGAGCGGGGGCTACTCTTCATTGCAGGGTGCGGGCTTCTTATTGCGGTGGCTTCTCTTGTTGCAGAGCACGGGCTCTAGGCATGTGGACTCCTGTAGTTGTGGCACGTGGGCTCAGTAGTTGTGGCTCGCAGGCTCTAGAGCGCAGGCTCAGTAGTTGTGGCGCACAGGCTTAGTTGCTCTGTGGTATGTGGGATCTTCCTGGACCAGGGCTCAAACCCATGTCCCCTGCATTGGCAGGCAGATTCTTAACCACTGTGCCACCAGGGAAGCCCTGTAGCATCATTTATTCAATATGGTTTTTAGATCTATACTAAATTTACTCAATTTTAAATTTAGCATTGTCCTAAGTAATGATATCCATGAAATCACCAGTTTAGTGGGCTAGTTATTTTTTTCTATACCAGTTAAAATAAATGTATGACTGTGAAGTAAATTTTTTATTCCCTTACAAAGTAAGATTTGCATACACACTTTGGGAAATTCCAGTAAAGTCGGGAGGGCCATGCCTGGGCTGGTCTGACTCCCACCCAACCAGTCTTGAGCCCTGATCCCTGTCCAGATGAGGGGGAGGATGGCCTGGTGTGCTTATAAACCTGCACTTGACTCTACTAGATTAGGAGGAGATGGACAGGCCCCTGATAAGGATTGGGCCAGTGGGGACTGGAGCTCAGCCTCCAGGAGTCCAGCAGGTCCCAGAGGGGCAGAGGCACATATGTGGTGGAGCCCCACTGCCTGAGAAGAACTGCATGAGGACCAGTCAGGGCTGAGAACTTAGCTGGAGGTTGGGTTGAGGAGTTACATCCCCAGGGGAACAACCTCTCTCCCCAGGGGCTGTAAGCTGATATCCAAGAATGCTTGTTTTGGGATTTGGATACAGACTGTTGATCTACCTGCTCGCACAATGTCCAATTGTTCTGGATTTGTTAAGAAAGCTTCTCCTGATACTTGGTAGCAGTTCAGGTTGATGTCAGTCCCGGGGCTGTCCAACAGAGAGGTTTTCCCAGGTTTCTCGGTGGAGACTGGAGCCACCAGAATTGGGGCACCCTGAACTCAAACCAACCAGCCATTCTTGCTCAGGCACCTCTGACCCCAAGGGTCATGTTGAGAGCCAAGTGGCTCTGATCATGATTTCAGCACTTCAGCCACATAATGGCCCCCACTGTCATGTTTCCCAAATGCCACAATGCTCTCTTCCCTCCAGGTTTCGCTGATCCACTCTGCTTGTAAAAAGACTCCTGGACTATGCCAGCATTACTCTGGGACTTTCTCTGTGTTCATCAAAGTTCAGGCTCCTTGGTAAGGGTTGATGCATCCCTGTGTGCTTGTCCACAGTGGGCTGATGAGACACGAGACAGTAGGGGTAGGGATACCACTCTATCCAACACTCATGTGTCACAAGGCTGTTCTGTGGGGGGCAATGCAGAGGGGCAGGGCAGGAGACAGTAGTGATGTCTGTTATGCTAAGCCAAACTTTACAGTGATCCAGGAGGCAGGTACCGTCATCTTCATTTTACAGATAAGGAAACTCAGAGAGATTAAATAACTTTTATAAGGCAGAAAAAGCAGAGCTAGAATTAGATCTCAGGCTTTCTGACCTTAAGTTTGGTGCTCTTTGAATTATGCCACTTGAAATCATTTTGAGAAGACAGGTAATCACTGGCTCAATTTCAATACAATAAGAATTTGGAGGCACCATCTGTGTGCCTAAGAGTGAGTGGCTATAATTCAGGTGATTTGCCTCAGGCAAAACCTACTGGTATCAAATACTTCAGAATGTTCTGCTTTAACTCCCATCCTTTTTTTTTTTTTTAAATCATCCCACAGACTACTTTCCTCATTACTACTGTTATTAGATACACATACCCACATTAGTTAAGAGTTAGTTAGGCTGCGTAACAAAGAGACCCAAAATACATCACTTAAACTTAAGTTTATTTCTCTCTTATATAAAATTCCAGATGAGTAGTCCAGAGGTGAAACACCCCAAAATGGCTGTCTCAGCTCCTACCATCACATTCTGCATCCCTGCCATCAGGAAAGAGGAGAACACATACCTTCATTTTAAGGGGATGGCCTGGAAGAGTGCACATATCACTTCTACTTATATCTCACATTGATCCAAACATAGTTACATGGATGATTATGGCTACAAGGGAAGTTGGGAAATGTAGTTTCCAGCTGAGTTGTCACCTGTGCAGTAAAAACTTCTATTGCTATGAAAAAGAGAATAGATATTGGAGAGATCAGATAGCCACCACCACAATAACTTTGGGAAACTCTTGCATGAATTGATAAGTCATTATGTTTTCTGTAAGAAGTCGGGATTTAGAGTCAGATCACTTAGCTTAGAGCCACAATTTTGCCACTTAGGTGTGATCTTGGTTAGTTGTGTAACTTCTCTGAATATCAGTTTTTCCCTCTGTACAATTAGGTAACGATAGTCGGCTTAACTCACTGGTGTGCTGGCAGGTACAAACAAACTCACGTCTTTGAGAGCCTAGGCTGTGAGGTCACATGAAAAGTGAAATGCTACTGCATTAGGACACCCAGATGTGGTTTTCCATATTTTTTTTTTTTTTTTAATTGTGAGCACTTGGTGCTGGCTCCCCAGCTTGGTTTAGGATGAAAACCACATATCTGAAATGTCTATTTTGTATTTCCACTCAAAGGGGAATACTTTGGTGTGTCTTATCTGCTTCTCTTGGTTAGCCTGCCCTGCTGTGACCAAGTACCTCTCCCCAGACGCCTGGGCTCTCATCCTTCTCTGGGGTGAGAGTCACTGGTAACCCGCCCCACCGGCTCTTTCTGTGCTCTAATCGTGTGTGGCTGATGAAAGCCCTGAAACTTACTCCTCACAAAGTGGATTTGGGTGGAGACCCTGGAACAGAACTGGCAGGAAGGAAACCAGCCAACAGTCCCCAGTGATGCCAATCTGAACGGTTTCTCCCCACCCTGTGCGCAACAAACCACAGAATGCAGTCTTGGCGTAATTTGCATCCCTAGTTGAGCTTGTATGTCAGTCTACAGTGTGTGTCAGTTATAGCAGAACCTGTTCTTATCTATCAGCCTCTAAACTCCTTAAGGAAGGAAGGAAGGAAACCTTTCCTCAGCATCTATTATGTTGCAGGCACATAGACAACTTGCCTGTATTTATTTCTCACCCAACCTCACTGCCAGCAGATATTATGACTTCCTTACTGATAGATGAGGAGTCGGAGGTTGAAAATCTACCTTGCTCAGTACTACACAGCCGTCAAGCAGAAGAGGTAGGATTTGAACCCAAGACCTTTGACACCAAGTCTGGCTCTCATTCTACCGTAGCATGATTATTTTTATTATACTTGAGTGTGAAAGGGTAGAAGCCACACGTTCAGTCACTGGATCCTCCCCTGAGTATGAGCATGATTTCATGCCCATAGTAGGGACTCAAAACAGTTGGAATGAATGGCATTTTCACCATTTTATCTCTGGCAGTACACAGCCAAGTACCTGACATGTGAAATGGGTCATTACAGTGTTCTGGGGTATACTTAAGTCATTGGATTGATATTTTTAAAAGAATCATAACTGAGTGGAAGTTTAAAAACACCTTGCAAAGCCCCCATGGGACTAGGGTCTTTATACAGATAAAACAAGCAAGTGAAGTCAAGGAAAGAGGTTTCCTGGACACAACTGTTCATCCCTGGCTTCCTAGCAGAACCTGAGCAGTAGTTAACCAAGGGTCTACTGTGGCTGGTATCTGAGCCACACTCATAGCCTTGAATCTGTGGCAAAAGCAGATGGCAGTTCCAGTAGGCATCTCCCAGAGGAGAGAATTTCCCATGAGGTATGTGCATGGCAACTATCCATCCTGGGTTTCCTGGCATGCTCCAATTTCTTGTCTTTTGTCCGAAAGTCCTTAGAATGGCACGTGTCCTGGCTGGGTAATGAATCCTGCTTTTGAATATGGAAAATATGGTTACAGCAGGCACGTGGAAAGTGCCTTTTATTGCTTCCTGCTGGCAGATCAAAAGCAGAGGGGTTGGACCACCCCAGGAGAGCCTGTTTTACCCAGGGAAAGGGAGGGGCCTCAGGGCTCAGGAGTCTTTTGTTATTCTGTGCAGGTCAGGAAGCCAGGGGGAGGCTACTGATAGAGAAAGCCAACCAGGGCTGGAGCAGGGCTGTGTCCTGAGAATTGGGTTCCAGAAAAGGCAAAGAAAGTGGTAACAGGAAAGAAAAGAAGCAGAGGCAGAAACTGCTTTTTTGTTGCACAAAGGAAGGAGGTGACCCAAGGCTCCTTGTGACACAGGAAGAAGCATATTTGGGGAAGTGAGAGTCTCTCTCTACAGATCCCGTCAGATCAGAGGCCAATTATGGGTGGCCCAGGGCAAGCAACAGGCTCTTTTGTGGCTCTAGCTCTTTCCACACCCGGATGGGGTCACTTGTGTAAAGGTGCCCCTCATAAGCATGTTGAAACCAAGCCCAAAGCCTATTTGTTTTCCAGGATCAGTCTATTAAGGCCCGCCTCCCCACTCCCCGGTCCTCCCACCCTTCAGCTCCCAGCTGGTCAGGCAGGTCCCTAAGGGTTAATTAAGCCTTGGGCTAGTACTCAGGAGACCTGGAGTGAGTCTCATCCTGCTTCCCTAATCATCTCTGAAGCCCGGGGAACAACACTTTTCCCTTCTGACCTCTGCTCTCTCAAATGAGGAGCAGAGAAGACTGACAGAATTATAGTGCTTACTACAGACAGACTGGTTACTTTGCCCTGAAGGTGATTCAACTGACTCCACATTTAAAAAGGTTGAAAGCATTCGTATTCCTCAGTGCTGTAAAATCTTTGTGATTCTACACATTTCATTCATTCATTCATTCACTTAAACATGTATTAAGCACCATTATATGTCAGCCATGCTAAGCAACAAATAGTGATAACTTCTGCTTATTGAGTCCCTACTGTGTGTCACATACCGTTAGATGCTTTAGATTGATCATCGCATTTAATCCTCCCCACAGCTCTATGAGCTACTACTTTCATTATTAGACTAAGAAGAGTTTAAGCAACTTGCTCCAGTTCATGCATCTTTGATTCTAGGTCAGACTCCAAAGCTGGTGTTTTGATGCACTAATTCTGTCACTGCATAGATAAATGAGATGCAGTGGGTCCTGATTTCAAGGAGGTTCCAACCAGCAGCACTGTGGCCAGAAGGCCAGCTTGCAGGCTCTGAAACCCTTGACACTGTTCATTTGGTACATTAGAAGATGTTCCATCCATTTCAGAAAACCTGGTGAGCCTGGACCACACAGCAAACCCTTTTTCTCTTCATGCCTCCAGCCATGAGTTCCACAGACCTAGTTTTCTACAGGAATTTCTGTACCACGAATATTATAAACTGAAGAAATAGCGCCCTCATGTGTTAGGAGGACAGCACACATCTGCACTCAGGAGAAAGGTACATTTAAAAAAATCTTAATCTATGAAACACTTGTTTTTGTTTTTGTGTTTTTATTTTTGCTTTCTATGACTTTGAAACATGCTGGGGAGAAATGATGAAAAATCGCTAAACCTGCAGAACTCGACCCAGAGGCAAATTACTAAGTACAAGGACCAGCAGGAAAGAAAGAAGGGACATGATCTTGAAATACTCCCCTGCTGGGGGATCTGATGTCCTACACTAGCCTGGAAAATCCAGAACTTCTGTTTCAATATGAATATGATCTTAGCTTCTTTTTTTTAAAAAATTTTATTTATTATTTTTATTTTTGGCTGCATTGGGTCTTCGTTGCTGCACGCGGGCTTTCTCTAGTTGCGGTGAGGGGGGGCTACTCTTCGTTGTGGTGCATGGGCTTCTCATTGTGGTGGCTTCTCTTGTTGCGGAGCACAGGCTCTAGGCGTCCAGGCTTCAGTAGTTGTGGCATGCGTGCTCAGTAGTTGCGGCTCACGGGCCCTAGAGCACAGGCTCAGTAGTTGTGGTGCACGGGCTTAGTTGCTCCACAGCATGTGGGATCTTCCTGGACCAGGGCTCGAACCCGTGTCCCCTGCATTGGCAGGCAGATTCCTAACCACTGCGCCACCAGGGAAGCCCTCATCCTAGCTTCTTGACATGTTTCTTTTCTTCCTTTCTGTTTCCCCCTGCCCCCATTTCTTTTCTCTTTTTCTTACTTTATTATACCTTCATTTGCTTCTCCCCACGCCATTCTCCCTACCTGTTCTTAGAAACAGTTATATTTGCTTATAAACAATACCATCTTTATTTCTCTTTTTTATGGGATTTAAAAAATTTACCTCTTCTTTTCTGAGTGTGTGCTGGGGGTAGGGGGAGGGTATGCAAAGAGGGAAGCACCGATATAACCCAGGATTTAGAAGATCTGGATTTGTCTCCATCCATGCATCCCTTCCTGTGCTTTCCATAAAGGATTAGCAGTCACTTATTAAAACACATGCAGTAAAAATGACACAATGTAGAGTTTGAGGGGATATGATGAAGGAAAACATATGCAATAATAAAAGGTCAGGAGGAAGACCTGTACAGAGTAATGTGCACCACAGAGTCCTGTATGTTTGCTGAAAGTAGGTCACAAGGTATTTCATGGTGGAATCTCTCAGAAACCAAGGAGAAGAGGAAAAAATAATTAGTGATTGTATGTATCATATTCATTAGATAAAACAGATGAATTGTTCTTTGGAAGTATTGTGCTATCTGGTAGTGAGGCCTGACAAATTCTCCCATGGGTACTCATGAGGAAGGGACTGTATTACAGTGGGAAACACTCCCAGCAGTAGCCCTACAAGAGCTACAGTAACACATTTCCTACAGTTGTTTCTTATAACAATGTTCAAAGGAAGGCTGATAGTGTAACTCCAGGGTACAGTTCAGTACAAACAAATCCAAACAAGGGAGGAAAACAACATAATCCAAGTAGGCAATTCTCTGCTACTCTGATACATTTCAAAGGAAACATTTAGAAGAGCTAAGAAAAGGAGTGGACTGCATATGTTCTTAGGAAATCCATCGCAGATACGACTCCTCCTGACTGGGCTTTTGATAAAACTGAGCAGAGTGTCAGATTAGAGTGTCTGGTTGTAACCTCCCGAAAGAATCTGTGTTGTTGATAAAAGGAAGACCTTGTGATTTTAATAACTGAAAGGGAAAAGAATAAAGTCTTTTAAAGAGCATTTAGGAGTCTATGCAGACATGTGACTGACTGGTGTCCACTTCTTCTCAGCAGAGGGTGAATTTAGGGAGTACCTAGAAGCTGAAGCCAAAATCTCTTTAGTAAACAGTTTGGGATCTACTCCAGCTTATGAAAGAAACAGAGAAGCATAAAAAAAATTCACAGATTTTAGTGTGCCCAGCACACACTAAGATATTTGTTTAGAAAGCAGAGTCCTGGGGTCCAGCTCCAAAGATTTTGATTCCGTTGTTCTAGAGTGGGCCACTGAATCTACATTTTAAACTCAAGAAACAATTGGGACAGAGATACCACCTTAAAGCGGGGCTATGATAATTCTAACTGGGGAAAAAGAAAAAACAACTCAAAGCAGATGCTAGTGATTGCTCACTTGGACAAAAATCTCTGGGTAAAACATCTTGACTTACACTAATTTAAAACTATAGCTTCCTGGTAAAATCTGTAGTACAACTTAGTTCATAATTGTGCCCCCCCTTCCCCTCCCCCACCAAGTAACTAAACGCTCTAACCTGCTGTACAGAATGGCTGCTACAAGCCAATTTTATGCGGGACAACGTCTGCCAAAATTGATTTTATTTTAGGGTAAACTCAAGTTATCAGATCAGTTAGGATTAGGTTTGGCTGCACGGAATGGAAAAATCACAGTGGCTTAAACAACATGGAAGCTTACATCTGTCTCTCACAAATGAGTTTCAGAGGTTGGCAGTGCTGAGCAGGTATCCTGCTCTACAACGTCAGGGACCCAGTTTCCTTCCATTGCTCTGATCTTCAGCAGGTGGCCTCTACTTCATGCCCAAGATGGTTGCTGCAGCTCCCACCATGGTTCTACACGACAGATAGCAGGAAAGAAGAAGGGCTAAGATGGATGTGCTCCCTCCCTTTAAGGATTTTCCACGTTTATACTGAGCACATCTGCTTACATTTCATTGATCAGAACTTGGTCTCACAGCCATATCTAGCTGAAAGGAGTTGGGGCTCTGGGAAATGTAATCTTCATTTTGCATGGCCACGTGCCCAGCTAAATTTAGGGGTTGATTAAAAAAGGAAGAAAAATAATTGGGTATTGGGGGACATCTACCAGTCTCTGCCATAGCCATTTGTGGACACAGATTAGGTGACAAGGTCAATTGTCAGTTGAAGAAATTCCTAACCAGTAACACCAAAGCCGTGTCACCTCTCTCAGAAAATAGCCTTTCCGGGTCTTCCCTCGTGGCGTAGTGGTGAAGAATCCGCCTGCCAATGCATGGGACATGGGTTCGAGCCCTGGTCCGGGAAGATCCCACATGCCATGGAACAACTAAGCCCGTGTGCCACAACTACTGAGCCTGCGTGCTGCAACTAGTGAAGCCCAGGCACCTAGAGCCTGTGCTCTGCAACAAAGAGAAGCCACCGCAGTGAGAAGCCTGTGCACCGCAACAAAGAGCAGCCCCTGCTCGCCACAACTAGAGAAAGCCTGTGCGCATCAACGGAGACCCAACGCGGCCAAAAATAAAATTAATTAAAAAAAAAAAAAGAACAAGCTCCAGAAGTTAAAAAAAAGAGCCTTTCTGATCTCAACACAGATGCTCACGCTTCCTGAAAGCGTGAGCAATTCGTAAGATACACACTGAAAAGAAGATGAGTCAGAATCTCTCTGCTTTTTTCCATCCTTCCTCTTTTGAAAGTTGTACACATGTAATATGTGCTCGTGACAAACCCAAGCAGCATGGAAGAGTAAAAAGCGCAAGTTCCCTCCTGCTGGAGCCCCTACCCCTAATCCTACCTCAAGGGTAGTCTTGGTTATCATTTTGGGGTATTTCTTTCTGAACAAGATTTGTATCTCCCCCTCAAAATCATTACCTGATTGATCAGGACCCCATGCTTATCCTGACTTTGTATCTAGCTTTGTTTTGTATCATTGTAGAGTTTACCGCTATCCATTGCAGTAATGCAGTGGGGGGGTCAAACATGACAAATGTTAGAAGTTAAAGGGGAAGGAGAAATCAGAGTGTAATTCTCACAAGTTATTCCTTGGTTTATGTTGAAATGTAAATGGGGCTAGGCTTGCTATTTTTTTTTTTCCCACTTGACTTATGGAATTTTATTTATTTTTTAAAAACACTTGATTCATGTGAAAGTAAATATGTAACTTCTCTTGGGGTCTTCAATAATATAAACCAGAATATTCTCTTTTTTTGCTCTAGTCAGTTTGAGTGTGATTTTGCTGACAGTTATCCAGACAGTGTCCTCGTAGGTAACATCTAAGAGAATATGAAACAAATAGAGGGAAAGTGAACCATCCTCCTTTTCTTTTCTTCTTTTAAATTTTTTATTTATTTATTTTTTGGCCACGCTGTGTGGCTTGCAGGATCTTTGTTCCCCGACCAGGGATTGAACCCAGGCCCCCAGCAGTGAAAGCCCAGAATCTTAACCACTGGACCCACAGGGAATTCCCCATCCTCCTTTTCTATCACAGCCTGGAGGGGCTCCAGTGGCACAGAAGATGGCAGAAGCCCTCAGCCAGGAATCATGGGGTCTGCCACGGTGGCCTCCTGCGGATACACCTGAAGGGGTCAGCAGAAGCAGTGATACCCCTCCCAAGGGCAGTGGTGTCTGGGGGAGATTCCCCAGCAGAGAGGGCTCTAGCAGGAAGTGGGGAGGACAGTGGCCAATGTGGTCTAGTATAGTAATTGTCCCAGGCTTAGTTGATGTGCCTCCACCCTTATTTTCTCTGCTCTACCTGCATCTCCCCCGCCCAATTCTCTAGCCCCCTCCTCACCCCAGGACCTTGGCTACGTGCTCAACGGAGATCCTCCACCACTACCACTGTCCTAACAGCGCAAGCTGCCTCAGCCTCCCCCCAGGAGATGGCTTGGCTTCGGCATGGCTTCCATCATGTTTGTTAGAGCAGTACCAGAGCCCCGATTCTTCCCAAATGCACCCCCAGTGCTGTGGCTCCTCTCACACTTCTGGGTCCAGGAGAAGGTCACACTGGAAGGCAGGGGATCTGACTTTCTCAACAATTTCCCAGAAGGTCTGTGTAACTCAGCCCAGAAGTGCAGGAGAATTAATGCGCCATGCGGTGAACTTCAACAATGACAGAGGAGATGAAAGACCTGGTTGATATATCCCTCTCCTTTCTTCCCCAGAGGCACGGTTCTGAGGCACGGTGTTTCCACCTGGCTTGTCTGAATGACAGTCTGCGTGACCGAGCAACCAGCTGTCTTTTCTCGTGCAGCTGAGGGCAGCTAATCAATGTGCCACCTTGTATTTGCTTTCACTCCTTCCCTGCTTTTGCCTCCTGCCCTGGGATTTGCAATAAAGCTGCAGCATGTGAGGTTTGCTTCTGGCTTTTTTTCTAGGGAACATGGGCTAGGAGAGTAACTGATGATATTTGTCATGAGCATATGTGAACTGTTCCCTGGAGGGAGGGTTATGAGATTTGGCAAATAAAAATAAGCACTGAATTCAGAAATACTGAATTCCAGGTAAACAGCAAAATATTTTTTTAGTGTAAGTGTGTCCCAAAGATTGCATAAGACTTAGTTATGCTAAAAGAATTATTTGCTGTTTATCTGAAATTCAAATTTAAATCTGCATCCTATATTTTATCTGGGAACCCTATCTGAATACGCTGAGAAATTCCAGGGGAAGAGGCTTTGCAGGGTTTGAGGTAAGGGAACAGTGTAGGCAAAACTCTACAAAGCTGTACAAAGAATGAAACAACATAGCAAGAATGTAAAATGTGAAGAAGGGGTGCAATGGGAGATAGAGCTGTGTCACAATGAAGAAACTTAGGGTTTTACATTGTTAGAGGAGTGGTGTGGTCACTTAAAAAAATAGATCATTCTGACGAAAACTCTGAATGATGAAATTCTGGAGAAAAATTGGTTGAGGGGCAAAATGGAATGAAGGCAAGAAAAGGCCAGTTAAGAGGCTGTTCAGTCACTGACACTGGAGAGAACAAGGGCTTGGACCCAACCCGTGGTGGCTGGGATGGAAGGAAGTTGATGGTTTTGAGAACCTCTGGGGAGATTAAATTTAAAAGTCATGGTGAATAACTAGATGGCATGGGGAGTGGTAAGGAAGAGGAAGGAATCTGCCGTGCATTCCAGCAAAGCATTTCTGCTTAGATAACCAGCATCATCAATGCCAATGAGAAGAACAGATTTGGGGGAAGAGAACCACGAGTTCAGTTTCGTCCCCATTGAGTTTGAGAGGGTCTGCAGGCATTGCAGCAGAGAGATCCAAGGAATGGGTGGACATCTGGATTTGGGCTGGGATGGACAGGCCCACTGTACAACTGCAGAGGGCACCATTCACACTGTATACAGTGAGACTGGTGCCCCTGGGTACCGTGCTGCATCATACTGATCCTGTGGGTAAGGCTGGGAGTGGGTGTGGGGAGATAATTCTCCACGGGTATCTCCCTGCACATCTTGTGAACAGAGGTATTGACTGCCTTTGTTCTAGACAATATTTTTAAGGAAGTTTGTTTAGCAAACAGCCTTGAAAGATAGAGAGGGCATCTCCCTCCAAAGCGCAGGGCTGCCTCCTGTCCAGTTATCAAGGATAATGTGTCCCTTAGGCAGACTTACTGCCCATTAGAAAACATTTGGTTCCCTAAAGTCAGGGTTCCTTTCCTGTATGCAACCCCTTGCATATGCAGGTGACCTGGCCCTCTTCACATTATCTGGTGGGAATTGAGGCTTGGAGAACCATCCAAATGCTGCCCACTGCTATTGCTCTGAGGAATAAAATCCTTTGCCTCTGATTTAAGAATCTTGTGGATGCTCTGCCAGCATCCATGAAACTGTGGCAGGCTCACTTGCTGGTTTGCAGGGAGAGTAAAATGCCAGGTCCTTCACTGTTCTTGACAGTGGGGAGAGAGGAATGGTCAGGGCTGCACACATCAATTAGAAAGTCATCCACCTACACATAAACATTCAGTGTGTGTCCTCTTATCTTTTTCTTCCTATTTTGTTCACTCTTCTCTATTTGTTTCTTCCTCTAAGTTCTAAGCCCCACTGGGGTGAATTTAGGAAGAAAGATGAGTCAGGCATTACAGGTCAGTTCACTCAGTCTTTCAAATTCCCTTCTCCCGTGTGTTTCTCTTGTTACAGAGGCTGGGAATCTAAATATTAATTTTCTAGTCTTCCTGGTATCTAGAGGTGGCAACTCAGTGCTAGCCAATGAGATTTCAGCAAAAGTCTTCTGGAGGGGGTTGGAGGTGATAGTTCTGGGAAAGTGTTTGTTTTCCAAGTTTAAAGAGAGGAAAATTGACACAGGTGTAGTCATTTTTGTCCTTTGTTCTTCCCCTTCTTCTGGCCTAGAATGCAAATGTGATGCTTGGAGGTAGAGCAGCCATCCTGTGACCATGAAGTAAAAATCATAAAAATAAAAACCGATATTCTCTTTTGGCTGCGTTGGGTCTTCGTTGCGGTGCGCAGGCTTCTCACTGCGGTGGCTTCTCTTGTTGTGGAGCACGGGCTCTAGGCACACAGGCTCAGTAGTTGTGGCTCACGGGCTCTAGAGCGCAGGCTCAGTAGTTGTGGCACACGGGCTCAGTTGCTCCGCGGCATGTGGGATCTTCCCGGACCAGGGCTTGAACCCGTGTCCCCTGCATTGGCAGGCGGAGTCCTAACCACTGTGCCACCAGGCAAGTCCCATGACAGGGTTTTTAAAACAATCCTGAATGTTTGTTAGGCAAATGATATCTGACCCATGCACTCAAGGTACCAGTTCTGCTTTCAGTCTGCACTTGGATCCTGCTCTAGCTCTCCTCTCCTTAGACCCTCCTGTAGTGGGTGCTGTGGTGTGTCGCCCACATACCCACCCCTCACCCCCTTTCAGGACTGAGACACTCATTTCCTCAATTGCTCAGAGTGCTGGCAACTCACAGCTGGCAGCTGAGTCCCTCCCTGGAGATTGCCCTCAGCTGTGAGCACTGCTGGTCAAGGCAGGGGTATAAATGTCTAGCCCCTCTGCCCCGATCTGGGACAACTTCAGCTCCAAAGTTGGTGGAGCTGGGCCACCCCAGCTCCAAAGGACCTGTGGCATCAGTTGAGGCCTCTGATGTGACTGAATCACAGCTCATCTTCTCTTGCTACCCTATCCTGCTCCCTTCAGGGTTGACTCTAAGAGTACTCCCCAGTGAACTTCTTGTGCTAAGTCTCTATCTCAGAGTCTGATGTCCAGGGAACCTGACCTTTGGCAATTCGTGACAAGACTGGTCCAAGAAAGAAGACTGTTTATAAACTGGCTGCAATTATGGTGATGAGTAACAAGGTTGAAGTGGTGACCACGGGGGCCTGACCTGAGAGAGCTATTGAGACAGTGACTAGAATGTGATGTCCCTAGGGGTACGATAAACAGGCAGTCAGCAAGGGTTTTGCTCAGTCTATACAACCAAAAGAAATCAAGGGTGGACGAGAGACTTCTATTTCCTGGTTCCGCATGTGATGAGCTTAGAAGTTGCCACTCTGTCTTGACAACAAGTAAAACAGACTGAAAAATTAACTCTTCTTGGATCTGTACAAGAGGGGAGAGCAGGGAAGACAGCTGCCCCCAAGACTGGAGAGGCAGGCAGGTGAATACAGGCAGTCGCAGCTTCCCAGAGCAGAGACTCAGTAGCTGAAACGGCCTCTGGAGCCAGGGTCCGGGTAGGAAAACCTGAACCGTGAGTGATTAAGTGCTGGAGACTCAGTGAGGACAACTCTGAGAGTTAAAAACTCCAAGGGGACCCAGTCATAGAGGCTCCCACAGTACTGTGAGATTACCCTCCAGGAACTCCACTGGCTTCCCAGAGTAAATACCAGAGAAAAATCCCCTCTGGCTCCCTTCAGGGGGAGGGAAAAAGGAACCATTTTGAAATATGCCAGAGCATTCTCTTCTTAAAAAGGTCTGCCTTCAGGGGAAACTAGTTAACCAGAGCCTAACCTGCTGGGGTATTATCAGAGCCTAACTCTAGTCCACTCTAGCCATACTGTCCCACCTAAGGGGGGAGGGAAAAACTAAGAAACTCTTGTAAAGTTCATAGTCCAGAGACATAAGCTCATTAAAAGACTGAGAACTGATCATAGGACTATAGGATGCTTCCCCTCCCCCCATACCTCATAACCACATTACTACAGGCCTATTTACAGCAGTTCCTTTTACCCAGTAATCACGTCCAGCTGACAAGAAAAATTACAAGGAATACTAAACGGCAAAAAAAAACAAACAAACAAAGAAAACCCACCATAATCTGAAGAGACAGAACTAGCATCAGAACCAGACATAACAGGGATGTTGGAATTATCAGACCGGAAATGTAAAACAAATATGATTAATAGGCTAAGGACTGTAATGGATAAAGCAGAGAGCATGCAAGAACAGATGGGCAGTGTAAACAGAGAGATGGAAATCCTAAGAAAGAACCAAAAAGAAATGCTAGAGATAAAAAAAGAAAAGAACCTCTGAGCCAGAGGATATATCAATAAATCCTCAAAAACTGAAAAGCAAAGAGAACAAAGACTGGAAAAAATATAGACCAGAATATCAAAAGATTGTGGGACAAGTACAAAGGCATAATATATATACAGTGGGAAAAGAAAGGGAGAAAGGAACAGAAGAAATATCTGGAACAATAATGACTGAGAATTTCTCCCAAATTAATGTCAGACACCAAACCACAGATCCAGGAAGCTCAGAGAACACCAAGCAGGATAAACTCCAAAAAAACCTATACCTAGGTATATCATTTTTAAACTACAGAAAATCAAAGATAAGGAAAAATCCTGAAAGAAGCCAGACAAAAAAGCAACTTACTATATAGGAGCAAAAATAAGAATTACATCTGACTTCTGTTCGGAAACCAGGCAAGCAAGAAAAGAGTGGAGTGAAATAGTTAAAGTATCGAGAGAAAAAACCTCACCAACCTAGAGTTCTGTAAATTCTGTGAAAATATCCTTCAAAAGTGAAGGAGAAATAAAGACTTTCTCAAACAAACAAAAATTGAGGGAATTTGTTGCCAGTAGAGCTGTCTTGGAAGAAACGTTAAAGAAGTTCTTTATAGAGAAGGAAAGTAATATAGGTCAGAATCTTGGATTTACATAAAGTAAGCAAGAACACTGAAGAAGGAATAAGTAAAGGTAAAACAGAAACTTATTTTTCTTATTCTTAATTGATCTAACAGATAAGTTCAAAATAATAATAATAACAATGCATTTGATTATGCATACTAATATATATTATATATATGCTTATGTATACTTATATATAAGTGAAATGAATGACAGCAATGCTACAAGGGATGGGAGGGAGGAACGAAGATTATTTACATAGTCTTACCATTCAACCCATAATCACACTCCTTGGTATTTCCCCCAGAAGTTGAAAACTTTTATCCATACAAAAACCTGCACACAGATATTTATAGCAGCTATATTGACAACTGCCAAAACTTAGAAGCAACCAAGATTTTCTTCAGTATGTAAATGATAAATAAATTATGGCACATCCAGACAGTAGAATATTATTCAGGGCTAAGAAAGAAATGAGCTATCTATAGAATCGATGGACAACAAGCTCCTACCGTAAAGCACCTCAAGGAGATGGTGGGCCAGAGGCTGATGAGAGCACGGTGGCATCTGCAAACAGAAAAACAGAAAGGCGGAGAACAAGGTCAATACCTGTACAGCAGAAATTAACATGACATTGTAAATCAACTACACTTCAATTAAAAAAAAATAAGGAAATGAGCTATCAAGCCACGAGAAGACATGGAGGAACCTTAAATGCATACTACTAAGTGAAAGAAGCCAATCCAAAAAGGCTACACACTGTATGATTCAAACTATATGACAGTCTGGGAAAGGCAAAACTATTGAGACAGTAAAAAGATCAGTGGTTGCCAGGGGTTGGGGGGCAGGGGCGAGGGAGGGATGAACAGGTGGAGCCCAGGATTTTGAGGGCAGTGAAAGAACTCTGTAGGATACCGTAATGACGGTTACATGTTATTATATATTTGTCCAAACCCAAAGAATGTGCGACACCAACAGACATAAGAAGACTCTGGTCTTTGGGTGATTATGATGTGTCAGTCTAGGTTCATCGACTGTAACAAAGGTCCCACTCTCATGAGGGATGTTGATGATACGGGAGGCTATGCATGTGTGGCGGTGACAAATATAGGGGAATCTCTGTACCTTCCTCTCAGTTTTGCTGTGAACTTAAAGCTCCTCTAAAAAGATAAAGTTTTAATAACAATAAAAAAGGGTTTACCCCCATTATAGAGTTGACACGATAATTTTTTTTTTTTTGGCTGCGTTGGGTCTTTGTTGCTGCGCACTGACTTTTCTCTAGTTGCGGCGAGGGGGGGCTACTCTTCGTTGCAGTGTGTGGGTTTCTCATTGCGGTGGCTTCTCTTGTTGCAGAGCACAGGCTCTAGGCGTGTGGGCTTCAGTAGTTGTGGCACGCGGGCTCAGTAGTTGGGGCATGCAGGCCCTAGAGTGCAGGCTCAGTAGTTGTGGCGCACGGGCTTAGTTGCTCCGCGGCATGTGGGATTTTCCCAGACCAGGGCTCAAACCCATGTCCCCTGCATTGGCAGGTGGATTCTTAACCACTGCGCCACCGGGGAAGCCCCCTATAATTTTTTTTAAGTGGATCATTAGGAGATTGAGAGCAGCCACCACAATAAAAAGTTAGAAATCTCCTTTTCAGTTTTCAGACCTGAGCCAGTTTTCAGATCTAGAAACCATTAACTGAGGAGAGGTTGAACCCCTAGGGGGAAGGCCTTATAACCATGGCAAGTTACAAGCTTAAATGGAAATGATCCCTGTAGTCTTTCCCTGAACAAAAATAAGAGCTACTTAGTTAGGTAACTATGGACTGAGAAAAGGGTAGTATCCAAATATTCTGAGGACACAGGGTCCAAGTTGATATTGATACCTGGAAACCTAAAGCATTATTGTGGCCTTCTGTTAGAGTAGGGGTGAGTGAGGACTGGGTAATCAGTGGTCTTGGCCTCAGTCCAGCTCACAGCTGGTCTCCTGAGGTCCACAGACTGTCCCAGTGGTCATTTCCCCATCCTCAGTAATATAATTTGAAATGGACACTGAGGGTTGGCAGAAACCCCACATTGGCCTGTTCACGGAGAGGTGTCATAGTGGAGATGGCCCAAATCAAACCCCTCAAACTGTCCCCCCACCCCATCCAAATAGTAAATCAAAAACAATATCACATCCTGGAGGAAGATAGCAGTGATTCATGCCATCTTTAAAAACCTAAAGGATGTGGGTTGGCGGTCACTAACACATGTCTGTTTATCACTCTGGCTTGAGATAGACCTTGGAGGATAACAGTGGAGTGAGGCATCCTTTACCAAGTCATACCCTCAACTGTAGCTGCTGTGCCATATGAGTTATCTTTGCTAGAGTGAATTAACACTAATTTGTAGATGGTATGTGGCCATTGGACGTGCATTCCTTTCTAGCCCTATCAGAATGGAGAATCTGAAACAGTTCTCATTCATGTGGAATAGTCAACAGTATATACTCTTGCTGCTATAAAACTTACCCTCCTTCTGTTATAGTATAGTACAGAGGGACCTAGACTTTCTGGCCATGCTGCACGGTCATCACATCGGTCTACCTTATTAATGACATCGTGTTATTCAGACTATGAGGAAGAAATAGCGAATACATTGGAAGAATTCTTAACACACATGAGCCCTACTTTCTGACGCTACCCTGGTGAGTGTGAGGTGTGGAGTTGTTATGGCCTGGTAAGGGTGGGAAGGCTCCCCACTTGCTTTTGCTGGCATGGGTAGAGCCTTAGTTTTTCTGTGGTATTTGGCTGAGGTAGAGTGATTATTATCTAAATGTTTTCTGCCTTGCTAGAATGTTCCTTTCATGGTCTTTAACTAAAGAGAACAGACATTTGTTGGGGCTTTTTTGGGTCAATGCCCATTTGTGTTTCCAGGTTGCCAGTTTCTTGAGCTCCAAGTCTGAGATATATGAGACAGAAAAGAAAACTTGGTTAAATAATAATTAAAAAAAGAAAACTCAGGGAACCCACCACTGTGTTGTTCCTCAGGTCCCATGGTCTCCAACTAGTCATACACCTTTACTCCACCTATCAGAGTCTTCTTATGTCTGAGTTTTTAGTTGTACATAGTGGCAGGAATAGGGAAAATTAATATTCTATCTTCTGGAAGTGGAAGTCCACATTTCATCCACAGAAATGAGATCTCCTATAACATAACATTGGACCATGAGGGTCACTTTACAGCACAGGAGATGCAGAAGTGAGCCCATGACCATAGGATCCACTGATCCTTCACATACAAGAACACTCAGAAAATGCCATCCTGATAGAACAAAGGAATGCCCTCCTGAAGGCACAGCTGAGGTGCTATGCTGGAGTTGATACCATGTGAAGATGGGGTGCTATCCTCCTGGATGGAGTATATACTCCCAGTCACCAATCATTACCCACTGCAGTGTCCCCAGCAGGTAGACTACTTGGGTCGGGTCTGGAGATCATGGAGTAAGAATAAGAGAGGTCTCACTTACCATTATCCCAAGTGGTCCACTTTGGAAACTTGTGCTTCCTGCTCCACAGTTCTGGACTCTGCAGATTTAGAGGTTCTGGCTCTCCCAGAGGGTGAATGTTTCCACCCATCTTCTTGAATTTTTTCATGCTGAGAAACCAGCAGGAAAAGACCCTGTTCTTTAGGAGAAGATGAGTCTGCTGTTATGCAATGATGGCAGAAAAGATCGTGGATGGCCTGCAGGTGATCCACTTGGACGTCACCTGGTTCTCCCTTGCCCAGTTTTGCTGATAAATGGGCAAATGCAGCAGGCATGGCCTAAGAAGGACATTATAATCAGGGACTCAGACCCCTCAGGGATAAGGGTCTAGGTCACTCCACCATGTAAGCCACCTGGACCAGCAAAGATTCTCACGAAGGGTCAGAGGAATCTAGAACAGACAGTACAAGAAGGAAATTATAAGTAGCAGTTGAGACCAGTTGTAGCAGTGAGTTCTATCATTTGTTCCCACTAATCATCCCCTTCTAAGTTTTCCCCAGGGAAAAAGGCTCACTAGAAAAATCCTCAGAGAGGGACTTCCTGGTGGCACAGTGGTTAAGAATCCACCCGCCAATGCAGGGGACACGGGTTTGAGCCCTGGTCCGGGAAGATCCCACATGCCGCGGAGCAACTAAGCCCGTGCACCACAACTACTGAGCCAGAGCTCTAGAGCCCGCGAGCCACAACTACTGAGCCCACGAGCCACAACTTGAGCCCGCAAGCCACAACTACTGAGCCCGTGTGCCACAACTACTGAAGCCCATGCGCCTAGAGCCCTTGCTCTGCAACAAGAGAAGCCACTGCAATGAGAAGCCCACACATCGCAACAAAGAGTAGCCCCTGCTCGCAGCAACTAGAGAAAAGCCCGCATGCAGCAACAAAGACCCAACGCAGCCAAAAATAAATAAAATAAATAAATTTATTAAAAAAAAATCCTCAAAGAACTGCTTCCAAAGTTTATACAAAGTAGGTAGATTCAAGTGGCAAAGGGGTGGACCATGGTGGATGCATTGTGTGCTGCCCAGATCCCTCCTCCCCCACCCCGGATGAAGCCCTCATTTCCCCAGCTGCTGAGAGGGTTGACAGCTGACAGCCTGCGTCTGAGTAGCTTCCAAGATTGCCTTCAGCAGAGAACTGCATCATCCACCGTCCTGTTCCCACATCTAATGACAAGTTGATATGGGGGGCTGTAAAGGCCTGGACAGTCAGGACAATCTGGGAGGCCATCCCAGGTCCGGAGCTCTCCATGGGATTGCCTGAGTGTTTTGTTGGGACTGTATTACACCCAACTTCTCATTCTGCCCAAGCTTGCTTTCTTTACTCCCCATACGTGTTGATTCCCGCGTCGCTCCCAATAACTTTATTGCACGCAAATGTTTGTTTCGGAATCTGCTTCCTGGGAAACCGGACCTGAGACACCTCCACAACACACACGAACAGAGGCTGCCCTGCCTGTGAACTGGCTTGCCCACAGGCTGTTCTCTGGACCTGGGGAGTACCGCCAGTCACAAGACGATATCTGGAGGCTCAGAGGTTTCACTGAAACACTGCCGAGGAAGGAGTCACTGAAGTTCTTGTGAGGAAGGACCTAGGAGGAAGGAAGTACACCAGAAAAGGGAGATGGATATAAATTCAAAGTTTCCATCAAGTTTGGGGCCTGAATCAGCTGCCTGAGAGAGAGGGGTTGCAAGGAATAAAAAGAGGCAAATCAACTTCATCAACTCCCAAAGTCAAGGCGTGGGAGGGTCTAAAGCAAGTGGTGGAAGGGCCGCTAAACGGGCTATTGGCTCCTGTGTAGAGAATATCCTAGCAGCTTGGTGCCACTGCTGCCTCTCAGGCCGTGCAGGGGGGGACTGTGGGGCAGCCAGCCTTGAAGCCCTGAGCCACCACTCCTGTCCCTCGCCTTCCCTGTTCTCTGAACTGACAATTAGGGTTTTGTGTCCAGCCCCAGAGTGACAGCTTAACCTCATACCCTCCACCTTGTTCCTCTTTTTATGACAGACTCAAGCCTTGATGACTTTCTCCTCCTCCACCCCTCAAACTTAGATGGAAGCTAAGTTGAGAAGATTCTTAGCTACAGAACTGGCATGATCTGACTGGGAGGCTGTCGAGCCTATTTTGAACCTTCAGAATACTGAAAAACATATTTTTGCTCTGGTTGTGCCCAGATATAGAAGAATTAATACTATTTCCAAGGGTTCACAGATCAAGCAGGAACCCAAGGACTCAGGGGAAGAAAATTACTGGTGAGGCATTCTTATCTATTCCAGTATGACCTTATTAACTAATTGCATCTGCAATGACCCTATTTCCAAATCAAGTCACATTGTGAAGTACTGGGGGTTAGAACTCCAAGATATGAATTTTTTTTTGCAGGGGGAGGGGCACAATATTCAGTGAGGATTGTCCTTTTCCTGAACCCCTGGTAAAAAGAATAGAAGTATGCTTGGGATGAAATGAGGGGTCAGGATGGCAGGAAATCTAAAGCTGTTTCAGACACATCTGGATGATAGCTTATTGGCAGTAAGTAAAAAAGAAGAGCTCAAATGTGTTATTAAATACAAATTAAGCAGCAGACTTGTTGGATGATCACAAAACCTGATAAAAAGTCATATCTTCAGAAGACATTATCCTCTAAGTAAGTACTGGCAGCTAGCACCATACCTGAGCTTATGGAAGCAAAATATTTGTTTGATCAAGTCCAGAGGGCTATAACCTACACAGTAAGGGAATGTGCTCATTAGAATTTTTGTCTATGCTCTGCCTTTGGTATACACTTATGTCACAGAAACGTCCCCACACCACATCGGCCTAGAGAGTAAATGTAGTATAATAACAACTAATGTTTATCAAGTGCTGATTTTGCACCAGGCACTTTTCTAAGAAATTTATCTGTGTATTTCATTCTCACAACAACTCTATTATTGCCATTTTATAGATGAAGAAATTGAAGGTGCAGAGAGGTTACGCAGTTAGGAAGTGGCAGCATGAACAACAAAAGAAAAAATAGATAAATTGGACTTCCTCAAAATTAAAAACTTTTGTATATCAAAGGACATTATCAAGAAGGCGAAAAGACAATATATAGAATGGGAGAAAATATTTGCAAATCATATATCTGATAAGGGTCTAGTATCCAGAATATATAAAGAACTCTTACATCCCAACACCAAAAAGAAAAACAACACAATTTTTTAAATGGGCAAAGGACTTGGACAGATATTTCTCCAAAGAAGATATCCAAAAATCACATGAAAAATTGCTCAACATAATTAGTCATCAGGGAAATGCAAATTAAAACTTTAGTGAGATAGTACTTCACACACACTAGGATGGCAATAATCCAAAATATGGAAAACAACAAGTGTTGGTAAGGATGTGGAGAAGTTGAAACTCACCTACATTGTTGGGAATGTAAAATGGTGAAGCCGCTATGCAAAACTGTTTGGTGATACCTCAAAAAGTTAAACATGGAATTTCCATATGACCCAGCAATTCCACTCCTAGGTAAACACCCAAAGGATTGAAAACAGATACTCAAATCCTTCTGCAAGAATCTTCATAGCAGCACTATTCATAATAGCTTAAAGATGGAAACAACCCAAATGTTCATTAACAGATGAATGGATAAATAAATTATAATTATATATATATGTATATATATATACATAATGGAATATTATTCAGTCATAAAAGGGAATGAAGTACTGATGCATGCTACCATATGGATGAAACCTGAAAACACTTATGCTAAGTGAAATAAGCCAGTCACAAAAGGTTATCGCTCATTCCATTTATATGAGCTATCCAGAATCCCTATAGAAACAGAAGGCAGACTGATGGTTGCTAGCGATAAGGGGGAATGGGGAGTAAAAGCTTAATGAGTACAGGATTCTATTTCGGGGCAATTAAAAGGTCTAAGAACTGGATAGATGTAGTGGTTGACAACATTGTGAATTTACTAAATGCCAATGAATTGTTCAGTTTAAATTGTTAATTTTACGTCATGGATTTTACCTCAGTTAAGAAAAACACTTTATAGGCAATGGTAACTAACAAAAGGGTTTAAAAGCAGGCAAATGCTCCAATTTCTTGTATTTACAAAGATCACTGCTCCTTTGTAGGAAGTAGGCTGTTGGTAGTGGAGGCTGACAAGGGTAGAGGAGATACTGAGGTAGCTGCTACATCCAGACGATGGCTGGCACCACCCTAACTTTGGTGAGAAGAGTGGGATGGAGAGAAAACTTGGAAGGATGAATCAACATGATAAAGCGACAGATGAAAGAGGAGTCAAAGATGACTCAGGTTTTCAGGATGACACACGACTAGTGCACCATTTTATTGAGTTGCGAACTAGGAGAGAAGACTAAGATTTGGTGGTAAGTTTAGTTTTAGACTTGAGAGGTCTGTGAGACATCCAAGTGCAGTTTCTCATTAGGAAGCTGGAAATACAGATTTGAGAGTTGTTGTCCTTTTGTTGGCTGATGAAGCCATAGGAGGCGATGAGATTGCGGAGGGAAAGAGTCTAGAAGAGAAGGAAAGAAAGCTTACAACAGAGCCCGAAGGAACTTCAAATATAAAGTTAAGTAGAAAAGGAGGAACAGGCAGAGGCGACTAAGATGTGCCAAAAATAGTGGAAAGCCAAGGAGAGCAAAATCGGGGGGTCAAAGGGAGAGACTGTTTTGAGAAGAATGAAGTGGTCAGGTGTATTGAATACTTCTGAGAAGTGACGTGTCCATTGGATTTAATAGCATGGGAATAGTTGTCAACCTTTCCACTGAAGGGTGGGGATGAAATCAGAGTCACTAATTTGGAGAGTGGGAATTTGATTTCTTCACCCTCTTGACTTCCACTTCACTGCAGGGTTGTCCTAGATTCTGTTCTCCTGACTTATCTTGGTACCCAGTGCCACCAGTGCTGCCCAATGCAGCCCCTATGCAACACCGCTGCTGAAGATTTTGCCAGTGACAACAAAATATATACTTCCTTTCCGCCACCTCAGCTACTGATGTCGCTTCTTGCTTCCCCTTATGCTCAAGTTTTCATGTCTGGAGAAAGCAGATTTGGGGACAGTAGGATTGAATTGCTAGGAAGATTTTCCACTATTCATTCCTCATTTCTTCCCTGGATGACTTAATGTCCCTTCTTTTTCTTAAAAGATAACAGACACTCTTCCCAGATTGGACATGGAAGCTATGGACAATTTTGTCTGTGGTCCAAGGGTTTGGTTGACCAGGGAACACATTCAACTTTATTTTCCACTCCCTGGTGCTAGGGCAAAGGCCACCACTCATACAAAGTCCTCATCAGTGGAGAGATGATTTACAATCAGCTCTCCAGGGGGAAAAAAATATCCCTGATTTATAGCATATGCCAATTTCCATGGTGTAAATACTTCCAACACGGGCAATTTCAAGCTGCTGCAAGGTCATTGAACTCAGAGATAAGAGATGTGCAGAATCAGCTCTTACAGGTTGGTATAAAACTGACTCAAACACCAATGCACCCCTTCCTAACTTTAAACTTCTTCCTGGAAACTGGTCATCTTCTTTCTCCTAATTTATTCCTTCCAGAATTTATCAACAGATTTTGTTTAAGAAGTGTGCTTGGCACATAGGAGCTGCTCAATAAGTATTTGTGGAATGAATGAAAGAATAAATGGAATCATTGTTGGTTGCTTCACTGACCTCATGTCTACAGTGAAGGAAAAGTAGTTGGTTTGAAAGGCACCCTGAATTAGGAAGGGCACTGCACTTGAAGTCAGAAAATCTAGGTTCCAGACCTGGCTCTGTCCTGTAATATCTGTCTCCCTTAGGGCAAGTCCCTTAATGGCTCTGGGCTTCATTTGGATCGTCTGTAAAATGAGGCTAAGAAGAACCTGCTGCATAGAGTTGTTGTAAGGATCAAATACAATAATATATAGCAAAAATTCTACGGTGCTATTTTATTGGCATCACTGCACAGCAGAATCTGAAATTTATAAAAGCTATGAATCAGTTCGTAAGGACACTCACCAGAAAGTAAAGTTTAATAAATGGAACTATAAATACAGGGTAGTGAGCACAGGCATTGGGTCAGACAGATGTGGGTTTGAAAACAGATTCTACCACTTATTTGCTCTGTGACCTGAGGAAATCACATCAATAAAATGGAGATAATTAATACCTACTCCACAGGGTTTTGGCAAGAATTATAATTAGATGGTATATGAGTCAAAATAGACTAAGTTATGCTATGAATTCGAACAATAAAAGGTCACTGTTATGTCCCAATCATAATACATGTTCACTGTGTTCACTGCAGATGACCTTGGTTGGGGTCGTGGGGATATGCTCTACAATGCTTCAGGGTCCAGGTGGACAGAGCAGCCACAATCTGGAACATTATCAACTGCCTAGGTAGAGGGAAAGAGGGTCTTGCACCAGTATGGAAATGATACACATCATTTCCACATGTATCTCCTTGGCCAGAACTAGTCACATACCCCCACTAACCCCAAGTCGGTCAGGAACTACAGTCCTCCCTGAGATACTGCAGACAGCCTGAAATATTGAATGGACAGCAAAATGTATACCACAGATGGATTACATGATAACCCTTGGCCCACTTAAATGTTCCTCCCCACCCTCCCCCTTTCTAGGTATGAAGGAATAAAATGATTTCAACCAAAAAGCTTGAAATTTATTCGATCAGCATACATTGTGTAACTACTTAAGAGTTTCCCTTTGCAGTTTTATGAATGTGAAGGAGGGAGAAAAAAAACCCAAAACCCTGCTAGTTTAAAAATAGGCCCCAGAATTTCTTTAGAAAAAGAAGTGTATTTTATTTAACACAATGCTTAGAAAGTGTATTTTATTTAAAATACACAGGGTGTATTATTTAAAATACAGCAGGGTGGCTGGGCTAGGAAAAGACCTCAAGCTAAATTACTGTCCATATTAAAAAAAAAAAGAATTTAAAGTTTCTTGAAGCAGCTTGGGAAACTTTCTAGAAAAGAGACTCGAATATTCAATTTAAAATAATCTGCTGTGGTACATAGCAAAGTAAATCCACCCCCAAATCTTCAACAAAAACCTGCTACACTTTGGGTAGTGTTTGTTATGAGGTGGAGGATTAAGAGAAAGTGTTTGTTGGGTTAATTTAGGACAAAAAGAAGAGAAAGCTTCAAGCTACATCAATAATTTATCAGATAACTATTACAAGAAACACAACCCCCTGAGGATTCTCAATTATTCTGTGAGGAAATGCTGAGTTTCCCAGCCCAGTAAATAGATATTTTAATTTAAATATTAAAGGGGAAAGTAGTCCCACTAAGATGAAGGAGATGGAGCTCTCCAGGCTGCTGCTATCAGATTAAAAAAAAAAAAAAAAAAAAAATAGTATAGGGACTTCCCTGGTGGCTCAGTGGTTGAGAATCTGCCTGCCAATGCAGGGGACACGGGTTCGAGCCCTGGTCCGGGAAGATCCCACATGCCACAGAGCAACTAAGCCCGTGCGGCACAGCTACTGAGCCTGTGCTCTAGACCCTGCGAGCCACAACTACTGAAGCCCGCACTCCTAGAGCCCATGCTCCGCAACAGGAGAAGCCACCACATTGAGAAGCCTGCGCACCACAACGAAGAGTAGTCCCCGCTCGCTACAACTGGAGAAAGCCCGCGCGCAGCAACGAAGACCTGATGCAGCCAAAAATAAATAAATTAATTAATTTTAAAAAATTTGCCTTATAAATTCCATTATGGATATGAGAAAAATCATAGACCGGAACACACTATACAAAACAATTCCCACGCTCCTTAAGTAATTATAAATCAGAGCATATTCTTTCTTTCCTCACACCCTCCGTGGCTACTCATTGCACTTAACGTACACACTGCTTCGCGTGGCCTGCTGGTGCCACCTGAGCGGTTCCCTGCCTGCCTCTAAAACCACAGCTCCTGCCCTCATTCATCCTGCTCCAGCCACATGTCTCCTTGCCATTCCCCAAACATCTCAAGTCTTTTCCACCTCAGGGGCTTTACACTTGCTCCTCCTTCCTCCAAGAGCTTACTTCTGTGAGCTCTTCATGAGCCAGCTTCTTCTCAGCCTTCACAACTAGTAAAGATAACTTCACAGAGACTCTTCCTGACCACCCCATCCAACATAACCATTTCCAGCCACTTCTAGCACCATCACTCTGCTTTATTGTCTTCCTAGCACTTGCAACAATAAATAATTACCTTAGTCCATTCCCTTTGCTGGAATGGAAACTCCCAAGAGAGGAGGACTATCTTGGTCCGTTTGGCTGTTACAACAAAACACCAGTTCTTAAGACTGGGTGGCTTAAAAACAATAGACGTTTATTGCTCACAGTTCTGGAGGCTGGAAGTCCAAGAACAGGGTACCAGCATGGTCAGGTAAGAGCCCTCTTCTGGGTCAGACTTCTGTGTCCTCACATGGTAGAAGGGGCAAAGGAGCTCTGTGAGATCTCTTTTACAAGAGCACTAATCCTATCCACGAAGGCGCCACCCTCATGATCTAATCACCTCCCAAAGAACCATCACCCCCAACCCCCCGCCACCTTCTAACACAGGGTGTTAGGATTCCAACATGGGGAGGATGTAACCATTCAGAACATAGCCAGGACCTTGTCTGTCTGGTTCAGTCCTGAATCCCCAGGGCACAGAACAGTGCCTGGTCCACAGCAAGCACTAAAGCACTGACTATTAAATGAATCAGTAAATGGATGATTAAATCATGGGAAATACTTTAAATATTTTTGGCTGAGTTTACTTCTATCATGTATTTAACTTGGAGGACAATTAAAGATCATGCTACTGTACATTCCCATGCCTCTATCAAAAGAATTTATTCCTTCCATCTTTGTGCCTTCCCACCCCCAATAGGAAGCCCAAGAATTCTGGGCCACTCTTCAAGCTATGAAGCCGATTCTTTTCTCATTGTCTTATGCAAAAACAAATAATTTAACAAGTGAGAAACCAAAGCCCTCTACAGACAGACTGCATTCAGAGACTTTATATTGAACTGTTGAGGACACATTGCAAACAGGCAGCCTGGTGCTGGAGTGCAGTTTCTCAGGGTACAGATTTGAGAGGATGCCCTCTCCCATGGTATTGCCCTAAGCTGTGATCACTCTGTGCACCTGTGAAACTGAGCTCCCAAAGTAACAGTTCCTTAGTTACAGAACCCTCTCAGTGTAATCAACATGGCAAATATTTATTAAGCGCCATGTGCCCAGCACTATTCTAAGCACTTTCATATGTACTACAGGCCCTCAATCTCATATCCTCATTTTGAAAATCCAAAACCTCTGAAAACAGGAAGATTTTGTAAGTCACTTGGCAGCAAACCTTACCTCTGGGAGGTCTTTCATGGTTTTTATCCACCTTCTTTACTGCAAGTGTCCCTGTGTGTCACATAGAATTCCAGATGTTGTGGAAGGAAGACTTCGTGGTTCCAAACCCTTCCTGAGTGATAGGAGCATCTTTTGTTATAATATTTGATTTAGTCCCTGACTTTTCTACTTTGACCTCCAGGAGGGGAGAGAGACTGGAGACTGAGCTAATCACCAATGGTCAATGGTTTAATCAATCATGCCTATGGAATGAAATCTCCACAAGAATCCTAAACAACAAGGTTCATTCAGAGTTCCCAAACTCCACAGGGACAGAAGCTCCTATGCTCCAGCCCTAGTCCTTGCCTTATGTACCTCTTCACCTGGCTGTTCATCTCTATCTTTTATTATATTACTTATAATAAATTAGTAAACATAAGTAAGTGTTCTCCTGAGGCCTGTGAGCTGCTGTAGCAAATTATCAAACTTGAGGAGGGGGTCACGGAAACCCCCAATTTGTAGCCAAGTTGGAAAGAAGTGTGGGTAACCTGGGGACCTACTACTTGTGATTGGCATCTAAAGTTCTAAAGGGGGGGGGGTGTAGTCTTATGGGACTGAGTGCCTAACCTGAATGGTCTGAACAAGTTCTGGGTAGTTGGTGTCAGAATTGAATTGTAGGACACCCATTTGGTGCCAGAGAGTTGAGGTGGTTGATGTGGGAAACCTATACAGACACATTTGATGTCAGAAGTGTTGTGAATAGAAGAAAGGTTTTTTTTTAGCCATTGACAATAATTTAAGGACTTTTTTTTTTTTGAGGATTATTTAGAATAAATAAAAAGCTGGAATGACTTTTTGTTGAAAATAAAAAGAGAAGTGCTTACAGCAAAGGAAACCATAAACAAAACAAAAAGACAACCCTCAGAAAGGGTGAAAATATTTGCAAATGCAGCAACTGACAAGAGATTAATATCCAAAATATACAAACAGCTCATGCAGCTCAATATCAAAAAAACAAACAACCCAATCAAAAAATGAGTGGAAGAGCTAAAGAGACATTTCTTTGAAGAAGACATACAGATGGCCAAAAAGCACGTGAAAAGATGCTCAACATCACTAATTATTAGAGAACTGCAAATCAAAACTACAATGAGGTATCACCTCACACCGGTCAGAATGGCCAACATCAAAAAATCTACAAACAATAAATGCTGGAGAGGGTGTGGAGAAAAGGGAACCCTCCTACACCATTGGTGGGAATGTAAATTGGTACAGCCGCTATGGAGAACAGTATGGAGTTTCCTTAAAAAAACTAAAAATAGAATTACCATATAACCCAGCAATCCCACTCCTGGGCATATACCTGGAGAAAACCATAATTTGAAAAGATACATGCACCCCAATGTTCATTGCAGCACTATTTACAATAGCCAGGACATGGAAGCAACCTAAACGTCCATCAACAGAGGAATGGATAAAGAATATGTGGGGCTTCCCTGGTGGCGCAGTGGTTGAGAATCTGCCTGCCAAGGCAGGGGACACGGGTTCGATCCCTGGTCTGGGAAGATCCCACATGCCGCGGAGCGACTAGGCCCGTGAGCCACAATTGCTGAGCCTGCGCGTCTGGAGCCTGTGCTCCGCAACAAGAGAGGCCACGATAGTGAGAGGCCCGCGCACCGCGATGAAGAGTGGCCCCCACTTGCCGCAACTAGAGAAAGCCCTCGCACAGAAACGAAGACCCAACACAGCCATAAATAAATAAATTAATTAAATTAAAATAAAAAAAAAAAAAAAAAAAAAGAATATGTGGTACATATACACAATGGAATATTACTCAGCCATTAAAAAGAACAAAATAATGCCATTTGCAGCAACACAGATGGACCTAGAGATTGTCATACTGAGTGAAGTAAGTCAGACACAGAAAGACAAATATCATGTGATATCGATTATATGTGGAATCTAAAAAAAAAGGGTACAAATGAACTTACTTATAAAACAGAAGTAGAGTCACAGATATAGAAAACAAACTTATGGTTACCAGGGGATAAGGTGGAGGAGGGATAAATTGGGAGTTTGGGATTGACATATACACACCACTATATATAAAATCGATAACTAAAAAGAACCTGCTCTATAGCAGAGGGAACTCTACTCAGTATTCTGTAGTGGCCTATATGGGAAAAGAATCTAAATAAAAGAGTGGATATATGTGTATATATATATATATATATATAACTGATTCACTTTGCTGTACACCTGAAACTAACACAACATTGTAAATCAAGTATACTCCAATAAAAATTTAAAAAAAAAGAGAGAGAGAGAGAAGTGCTTAAGGAGGCTAAAGGCTCTGGCCAGGTCCTCAAGGTCTGACAGGGAGGCCAAGGCAGCCTTTTCCCACTGCAGGGCTCTCCTGGCTACGCATCTGTGGGGAAGGGCTCCCACTAACAAACCTGCTTTAACTCTCAACAAATCCTCTCAGGACTTCATGGGTAAACATGGGTAAATATTTTTAAAAGCTGGAATGTCACAAAAAATTTAAGTGGATCCCTTCTCAAAAGGGAAAAAAAACCCTCAGGAAGAGTTCCATAAATCTTTATTTTTACTGCGCCCTCTTCACAGAACCCAGTTCTGTTCTATTTCAACAAAAACAAAAAATAACGCAGGAGGCTACAAATAAGAAAAGAGTTTATTTGGAGTCTTAAGAATTGTAATTTGGGAGGCATAGATTCAGGTAACTCTGAAAGAGTGTTCTGAGGAAGAGAAAGCATCAGGGACTTACAAAGAAGAAAAGCCACCAGGCCGTTAAGAGTTGCCTGGAGAGGGAAGCAGCCACATAGCACAGGGAGATCAGCTCTGTGCTTTGTGACCACCTAGAGGGGTGGGATAGGGAGGGTGGGAGGGAGGGAGATGCAAGAGGGAAGAGATATGGGAACATATGTATATGTATAACTGATTCACTTTGTTTTAAAGCAGAAACTAACACACCATTGTAAAGCAATTATATTTCAATAAAGATGTTAAAAAAATAAATAAATAAATTAAAAAAAAAAAAAAAAAAGAGTTGCCTGGAGAGAACTGTGATTGACTCTGACTGCAGTCAGAAAATATTTGTCCTTAAGGAATCACAAGTTGTTTTAGTGCAGGGGTTCCCATAAGCAGATAGACTATCACAAGTTATTTTAGGGTAAGGGTCCAATAAGTATCTTGCGTTTCTGACAGGTGTTCTGGATGACATCATCAGGTCAAAAGGTCAGATTCCGTCCTGGCTGAGACGTGCATAAGTCACACTTTCTTGCTCCATTTTAGAGAGCTCTCTTAGCATCACCAACTCCATTTTATAATTACTTTTAAAAATTTAATTAATTAATTAATTAATTTATATTTTTAAATTTTTGGCTGTGTTGGGTCTTCGTTGCTGCGCGAGGGCTTTCTCTAGCTGCGGCAAGCGGGGGCCACTCTTCATCGCGGTGCGCGGGCCTCTCTTGTTGCGGAGCACAGGCTCCAGACGTGCAGGCTCAGTAGTCGTGGCTCACGGGCCTAGTTGCTCCACGGCATGTGGGATCTTCCCAGACCAGGGCTCGAACCCGTGTCCCCTGCATTGGCAGGCAGACTCTCAACCACTGCGCCACCAGGGAAGCCCACCGACTCCATTTTGATTTTCCTTTCATACTACAGACAATCTAGTCCTCTCACATTCATCACACCTAAGCTTATTATGACCCTACATTCCACTTGGATTTCAGGAAATGTAATTTTGTTTGACAGGAGGCAGATACATGGCATGTGGAGGTAAATTAACCCCCTTTCATGATGCTGGCTCCAATGCCCCGGAGGGGCTGTGGGTTATGGAAATAACTGCTAGGAAAGCAAAGGGATGCTCAGGGACAAAGAACACATGCAGAGCTGGCTCCCAGCCTCAGCCCAAGAGAAACACGCCTGACTTCTTAAAACATAATAGACAGAACTGCAGGGAACTCATTTCAATGCTTCATGTGCCAGATCTTTCTTAATAAGATGCTGACATTTCTTGAAGAAATCAACTTCAATTATGATTTTAAAAATATTAACCAATGGCATCCTCAAAGAAACTCATCAATATTGGAGGTATATACTATTTTGTTTTTATAAATTTATTTATTTATTTATTTATTTTTGGCTGCGTCGGGTCTTCATTGCTGCACGCAGTCTTTCTCTAGTTGCGGCAAGTGGGGGCTACACTTCTTTGTGGTGTGTGAGCTTCTCCTTGCGGTGGCTTCTCTTGTTGCGGAGCATGGGCTCTAGGCGTGCGGGCTCCAGTAGTTGTGGCACACAGGCTCAGTAGTTGTGGCTCGTGGGCTCTAGAGCACAGGCTCAGTAGTTGTGACGCACGGGCTTAGTTGCTCTGCGGCATGTGGGATCTTCCCGGACCAGGGCTCAAACCCATGTCCCCTGCACTGGCTGGCAGATTCTTAACCACTGCGCCACCAGGGAAGCCCCCATAAGGCAAATTTTTAAAGGTCTTTTAATTAATTCTAGTTACTCTATCTGGTATTCTAGCAGTCACCCAGGTTACTAACACTGCCTTCAGTCACAATTTAACCTCCAAAACTAAATCATCTCCCATGTTATGAAAGCCTGTGATTATTGGAAATTAGGCACATGATCTAGTAAATGTGGCTTTTCTACTCTGCAAAATATCCTTACATTAAACATATAAATATTCATTAAACACTGGTTTAAGTAATGGTGTGTATGGAGCGAGATCTAAATGACATAAGGCTCTATATGCAAGCCACGTAATAGCTTGACAATTCACCTCTATCTGTCACAACTTAGCTTTCATTTCCCTTCTTGCTTTTAGGAAAAACTATTAACAAAAAGCTAGGCCAGGGACTTCGCTGGTGGTCCAGTGGGTAAGACTCTGCGCTCCCAATGCAGGCGGCCTGAGTTCGATCCTGGTGGAGGAACTAGATCTGGCATGCAAGCTGAAACTAAGAAGTCCACGTGTTGCAATTTAAAAAAAAAAAGGTTCCCACATGCCGCAACGAAGATCTGGTGTGCAGCAGCTAAGACCTGGCACAGCCAAAATAAACAAATAAATAAATAGATATTAAAAAAAAAAAAGCCATCCCTATCACCCCACACCTCGCCATGTCACTCCTGCACTTTTTTTTGGGCGCACGGCATGTGGGATCCTAGGTATGTGGGATCTAGTTCCCCAACCAGGGATCGAACCCATGCCTTCTGCAGTAGAAGCACCGAGTCTTAACCACTGGACTGCCAGGGAAGTCCCAACTCCTGCACTTTTTTGATAAGTGAAGATTTTGACTCCGAGCCTAAGCCTCTCAGAGGTTGTGGAGAAGAAACAAGAGGAACATAAGAATAGCTGTTCTGAATTCAGTGCATTGCCTGACACTTTAAGACCTCGGACTACAGTCAACTTCTCATTCACCGCAAACTAGCTAGCCAGTGATTTTTCCTTCTTTCCAGTGAAAGCTTTACCTATATAGGTAGCTTCTGTTTGCCTGGGAGATAAAACAGGTCACGTTAACATTGAACTCTAGCTCTATGGCCCTCATCTCCACTCAACACAGTGGGACCTCTATTCCTCTCCAAGCTTCTACTGTCACCGAGATGTCTCTCACAGGCTCAAAACAAATGAGCTCAACCTCCAGTGCCTGCTGAAGCCACCTCTGCCTGCACTGCTGCATGAGGGCCCTTCTTCTGTTGTCAGAACCATTAGTCCAGCCACTTTCAGGGGGCACCACTGTGTTAGGCACTGCAGATCTGCACCAGCCCACAGCTGCTCCACTGTTGTCAAACATTATTGCCACCATAAGCACTTCATGTGGTTGAGTTTTTTTTTTTTTAGTCACTTCTTCCCCTTTCCATCATGTTCCATTTCTAGACTAAGGCATGAGACCAGGGGAAAGCACAGAGCTGGTCTGGAGAACAAATATAAATTGTAGATGCTTTTCTGAATTCATAACTGAACACTAAAGTTATGTAACTGCACCAATCCCAAATACCCGTCTTTCTCACCTCTTAGTATTTGTGTTCTATGTTAATCACCTCTCTTTGAGTGATGGGATGCCACTCCAAGATTATAAAAAAAAAAGTTATAAAAAGACTCTGGCTTCTATCTTGCTGGCCTTCTTTCTCCCTCATTTAGTTGCTTCAAGGGAAGCCAACTGCCATGGTGTGAGGTGCCCTACGGAGGGGCCCATGTGGCAAGGAATGGAGGGAGGCTTCCAGCCCGCAGCCAGCAAGAAACTGAGGCCCTCAATCCAACAACACACAAAGGACTGAATCCTACCAACAACCATGTGAGTGAGCTTAGAAGTGGATCCGTTCCCAGTAGATCCCTGGGATGACTACAGCCCTTGGCGTGATCCATTTCCCCTACACAGCTGAACATGCCTGTCTCCCACCAATGGGTCTTCACACTCCCTTCAACAACAGCTGCCTTCCCAACACATCATGTCTCCATGCCCATGTACCTTCTAGGTCCTCTGTGTAAAACTCTTCCCTTCCTTCTCTCTCTCCCACCTTCGCATTGTCTGCCAATCTACCTATCCTTCAAGTTTCAACTCAAGAATTGTCTCTGATATGAAGCCTTTCCTTGAGGGTAGTCCTAGGTTCCTTCTTCTGTGTTTCCTCTGCCCCTTGTATAGTCCTCCATATAGCACTAATGACATTGAATTATAATTTTTCTATTTGCTTACCTGCTAATTAACTAGGCAGAAATTTTCCTTAAGGGCAGGGACAATGTCTGTTAATATTTGGTTTCTCAGCACCTATCACTGTGCCCCCAGGGCTTGGCTAGCACTCAATGTATACTTGTGAAAGGCATAAATTTAATACACAAATGCATACATAGTGAAAATTTTGGCATCTGGCAGGCAAAGTGGACATATATCTTGTTATAGGTACTCTTTTATTTGTACTCCTTAAATTATTATGATAATGATGTGAAAGACTGGCTTTTAGTGTAAATTCTAATTTAATAATTTTCTTCAGACTCACAGATAACTTTCTTTTCCTATTTAATATTAGTAAATCATTGAAATACTAGGAAGATTACTCTTCTAAAGCTTAGTTGATGTGCTTTTGATCTAAAACACTTAATTCAAAAGATATTTGATAATATGTCTTTTTATGTACCAAGCACTATCCAGGCAGGTGGAAAACATGTCCTGTAGACTGACAGGAATCAAGAATTATTTCCAAAACATCTGGAAAACCATTGTTAGTCAAATGTAAGTATGCATGAAATACAAAACTTAAGGTAGTCAACAAAAGGGTAGCTTTGTAATACTATTTTTTTTAAGGTATTTAAAAAAAACTTATTTATTTTATTTATTTATTTTTGGCTGCGTTGGGTCTTTGTTGCTGTGCATGGGCTTTCTCTAGTTACGGTGAGCGGGGGCTACTCTTTGTTGCGGTGTGAGGGCTTCTCATTGTGGTGGCTTCTCTTGTTGCAGAGCACGGGCTCTAGGTACCTGGGCTTCAGGAGTTGTGGCTCGCGGTCTTAGCTGCTCCGCGGCATGTGGGATCTTCCCAGGATAGGGCTTGAACCCGTGTCCCCTGCATTGGCAGGCAGATTCTTAACCACTGCACCACCAGGGAAGCCCTGTATTACTATGTTTTAAAGTCTGGGAACATTCGATTAAAGTGAGGGTGGAAGATTAACCAAGATGGCGGAGTAGAAGGATGTGCTCTCACTTCCTCTTGCGAGAGCACCAGAATCACAACTGGCTGCTGGACAATCATTGACAGGATGACCCTGGAATTCACCAAGGAGGATACCCCACGTCCAAGGACAGAGGAGAAGCCACAGTGAGATGGTAGGAGGGGCGCAATCAGAGTAAAATCAAATCCCATAACTGCTGGGTGGGTGACTCACAGACTGGCGAACACTTATACCACAGAAGTCCACCCACTGGAGTGAAGGTTCAGAGCCCCACGTCAGGCTTCCCAACCTGGGGGTCCGGCAATGGGAGGAGGAATTCCTAGAGAATCAGACTTTGAAGCCTAGTGGGAATTGATTGCAGGACTTTGACAGGACTGGGGGAAACAGAGACCCCACTCTTGGAGGACACACACAAAGTAATGTGTGCATCGGGACCCAGGGGAAGGAGCAGTGACCCTGGGGGAGACTGAACCAGACCTACCTGCTGGTGTTGGGGGGTCTCCTGCAGAGGCAGGTGGTGGCTCTGTTTCACTGTGGGGATAAGGACACTGGCAGCAGAGGTTCTGGGAAGTTCTCCTTGGCGTGAGCCCTCCCAGAGTCTGCCATTAACCCCACCAAAGAGCACGGGTAGGCTCCAGTGTTGGGTTGCCTCAGGCAAAACAACCAACAGGGAGGGAACCCAGCCCCACCCATCAACAGTCAAGTGGATTAAGGTTTTACTGAGCTCTGACAGCCACAGCAACAGGGAGGGAACCCAGCCCCACCCATCAACAGTCAAGTGGATTAAGGTTTTACTGAGTTATGACCGCCACAGCAACAGTCAGCTCTACCCACCACCAGAGCCTCCCATCGAGCCTCTTAGATAGCCTCAACCACCAGAGGGCAGACAGCAGAAGCAAGAAAAACTACAATCCTGCAGCCTGTGGACCAAAAACCACAGTTACAGAAAGATAGAGAAGATGAAAAGGCAGAGGGCTATGTACCAGATGAAGGAACAAGAAAAAACCCCAGAAAAACAACTAAATGAAGTGGAGATAGGCAACCTTCCAGAAAAAGAATTCAGAATAATGATAGTGAAGATGATCCAGGACCTCGGAATAAGAATGGAGGCAAAGATTGAGAAGATGCAAGAAATGATTAACAAAGACCTGGAAGAATTAAAGAACAAACAAACAGAGATGACCAATATAATAACTGAAATGAAAACTACACTAGAAGGAATCAATAGCAGAATAACTGAGGCAGAAGAACGGATAAGTGACCTGGAAGACAGAATGGTGGAATTCACTGCTGCGGAACAGACTAAAGAAAAAAGAATGAAAAGAAATGAAGACAGCCTAAGAGACCTCTGGGACAACATTAAACGCAACAACATTCCCATTATAGGGGTCCCAGAAGGAGAAGAGAGAGAGAAAGGACCAGAGAAAATATTTGAAGAGATTATAGTCGAAAACTTCCCTAACATGGGAAAGGAAATAGCCACCCAAGTCCAGGAAGCGCAGAGAGTCCCATACAGGATAAACCCAAGGAGAAACACGCCGAGACACATAGTAATCAAAGTGGCAAAAATTAAAGACAAAGTAAAATTATTGAAAGCAGCAAGGGAAAAATGACAAATAACATACAAGGGAACTCCCATAAGGTTAACAGCTGATTTCTCAGCAGAAACTCTGCAAGCCAGAAGGGAGTGGCATGATATACTTAAAGTGATGAAAGGGAAGAACCTACAACCAAGATTACTCTACCCGGCAAGGATCTCATTTAGATTTGATGGAGAAATCAAAAGCTTTACAGACAAGCAAAAGCTAAGAGAATTCAGCACCACCAAACCAGCTCTACAACAAATGCTAAAGGAACTTCTCTAAGTGGGAAACACAAGAGAAGAAAAGGACCTACAAAAACAAACCCAAAACAATTAAGAAAATGGTCATAGGAACATACATATCGATAATTACCTTAAACGTGAATGGATTAAATGCCCCAACCAAAAGACACAGACTGGCTGAATGGATACAAAAACAAGACCCATATATATGCTGTCTACAAGAGACCCACTTTAGACCTAGGGACACATACAGACTGAAAGTGAGGGGATGGAAAAAGATATTCCATGCAAATGGAAATCAAAAGAAAGCTGGAGTAGCTATACTCATATCAGATAAAATAGACTTTAAAATAAAGAATGTTACAAGAGACAAGAAAGGACACTACATAATGATCCAGGGATCAATCCAAGAAGAAGATATAACAATTATAAATATATATGCACCCAACATAGGAGCACCTCAATACATAAGGCAACTGCTAACAGCTATAAAAGAGGAAATTGACAGTAACACAATCATAGTGGGGGACTTTAACACATCACTTACACCAATGGACAGATCATCCAAAATGAAAATAAATAAGGAAACAGAAGCTTTAAATGACACAATAGACCAGATAGATTTAATTGATATATATAGGACATTCCATCCAAAAACAGCAGATTACACGTTTGTCTCAAGTGCGCACAGAACATTCTCCAGGATAGATCACATCTTGGGTCACAAATCAAGCCTCAGTAAATTTAAGAAAATTGAAGTCATA
Organism: Balaenoptera physalus; assembly: GCF_965194825.1. NCBI lineage: Eukaryota > Metazoa > Chordata > Mammalia > Artiodactyla > Balaenopteridae > Balaenoptera > Balaenoptera physalus. The sequence goes on from NC_138882.1 coordinate 64,889,489, forward strand.
TCAAGCATCTTTTCTGACCACAATGCTATGAGATTAGAAATGAATTACAGGGAAAAAAACGTAAAAAAGACAAACACATGGAGGCTAAACAATACGTTACTAAATAACCAAGAGATCACTGAAGAAATCAAAGAGGAAATAAAAAAATACCTAGAGACAAATGACAATGAAAACACAACGACCCAAAACCTATGGGATGCAGGAAAAGCAGTTCTAAGAGGGAAGTTTATAGCTATACAAGCCTACCTCAAGAAACAAGAAAAATCTCAAATAAACAATCTAACCTTACACCTAAAGAAACTAGAGAAAGAAGAACAAACAAAACCCAAAGTTAGCAGAAGGAAAGAAATCATCAAGATCAGAGCAGAAATAAATGAAATAGAAACAAAGAAAACAATAGCAAAGATCAATAAAACTAAAAGTTGGTTCTTTGAGAAGATAAACAAAATTGATAAGCCATTAGCCAGACTCATCAAGAAAAAGAGGGAGAGGACTCAAATCAATAAAATCAGAAATGAAAAAGGAGAAGTTACAACAGACACCACAGAAATACAAAGCATCCTAAGAGACTACTACAAGCAACTTTATGCCAATAAAATGGACAACCTGGAAGAAATGGACAAATTCTTAGAAAGGTATAACCTTCCAAGACTGAACCAGGAAGAAACAGAAAATATGAACAGACCAATCACAAGTAATGAAATTGAAACTGTGATTAAAAATCTTCCAACAAACAAAAGTCCAGGACCAGATGGCTTCACCGGTGAATTCTATCAAACATTTAGAGAAGAGCTAACACCCATCCTTCTCAAACTCTTCCAAAAGATTGCAGAGGAAGGAACACTCCCAAACTCATTCTATGAGGCCACCATCACCCTGATACCAAAACCAGACAAAGACACTACAAAGAAAGAAAATTACAGACCAATATCACTGATGAATATAGATGCAAAAATCCTCAACAAAATACTAGCAAACAGAATCCAACAACACATTAAAAGGATCATACACCACGATCAAGTGGGATTTATCCCAGGGATGCAAGGATTCTTCAATATACGCAAATCAATCAATGTGATACACCATATTAACAAATTGAAGAATAAAAATCATATGATCATCTCAATAGATGCAGAAAAAGCTTTTGACAAAATTCAACACCCATTTATGATAAAAACTCTCCAGAAAGTGGGCATAGAGGGAACCTACCTCAACATAATAAAGGCCATATATGACAAACCCACAGCAAACATCATTCTCAATGGTGAAAAACTGAAAGCATTTCCTCTAAGATCAGGAACGAGACAAGGATGTCCACTCTCACCACTATTATTCAACATAGTTCTGGAAGTCCTAGCCACGGCAATCAGAGAAGAAAAAGAAATAAAAGGAATACAAATTGGAAAAGAAGAAGTAAAACTGTCACTGTTTGCGGATGACATGATACTATACATAGAGAATCCTAAAACTGCCACCAGAAAACTGCTAGAGCTAATTAATGAATATGGTAAAGTTGCAGGATACAAAATGAATGCACAGAAATCTCTTGCATTCCTATACACTAATGATGAAAAATCTGAAAGAGAAATTATGGAAACACTCCCATTTACCATTGCAACAAAAAGAATAAAATACCTAGGAATAAACCTACCTAGGGAGACAAAACACCTGTATGCAGAAAACTATAAGACACTGATGAAAGAAATTAAAGATGATACCAACAGATGGAGAGATATACCATGTTCTTGGATTGGAAGAATCAACATTGTGAAAATGAGTATACTACCCAAAGCAATCTACAGATTCAATGCAATCCCTATCAAATTACCAATGGCATTTTTTACGGAGCTAGAACAAATCATCTTAAAATTTGTATGGAGACACAAAAGACCACGAATAGCCAAAGCAGTCTTGAGGCAAAAAAATGGAGCTGGAGGAATCAGACTCCCTGACTTCAGACTATACTACAAAGCTACAGTAATCAAGACAATATGGTACTGGCACAAAAACAGAAACATAGATCAATGGAACAAGATAGAAAGCCCAGAGATTAACCCACGCACCTATGGTCAACTAATCTATGACAAAGGAGGCAAAGATATACAATGGAGAAAAGACAGTCTCTTCAATAAGTGGTGCTGGGAAAACTGGACAGCTACATGTAAAAGAATGAAATTAGAATACTCCTTAACACCATACACAAAAATAAACTCAAAATGGATTAGAGACCTAAATATAAGACTGGACACTATAAAACTCTTAGAGGAAAACATAGGAAGAACACTCTTTGACATAAATCACAGCAAGATCTTTTTTGATCCACCTCCTAGAGTAATGGAAATAAAAACAAAAATAAACAAGTGGGACCTAATGAAACTTCAAAGCTTTTGCACAGCAAAGGAAACCATAAACAAGACGAAAAGACAACCCTCAGAATGGGAGAAAATATTTGCAAATGAATCAACGGACAAAGGATTAATCTCCAAAATATATAAACAGCTCATTCAGCTCAATATTAAAGAAACAAACACCCCAATCCAAAAATGGGCAGAAGACCTAAATAGACATTTCTCCAAAGAAGACATACAGACGGCCATGAAGCACATGAAAAGATGCTCAACATCACTAATTATTAGAGAAGTGCAAATCAAAACTACAATGAGGTATCACCTCACTTCTGTTAGAATGGGCATCATCAGAAAATCTACAAACAACAAATGCTGGAGAGGGTGTGGAGAAAAGGGAAACCTCTTGCACTGTTGGTGGGAATGTAAATTGATACAGCCACTATGGAGAACAATATGGAGGTTCCTTAAAAAACTAAAAATAGAATTACCATATGACCCAGCAATCCCACTACTGGGCATATACCCAGAGAAAACCGTCATTCAAAAAGACACATGCACCCGAATGTTCATTGCGGCACTATTTACAATAGCCAGGTCATGGAAGCAACCTAAATGCCCATCAACAGACGAATGGATAAAGAAGATGTGGTACATATATACAATGGAATATTACTCAGCTTTAAAAAGGAACGAAATTGAGTCATTTGTTGAGACGTGGATGGATCTAGAGACTGTCATACAGAGTGAAGTAAGTCAGAAAGAGAAAAACAAATATCGTATATTAATGCATGTATGTGGAACGTAGAAAAATGGTACAGATGAGCCAGTTTGCAGGGCAGAAGTTGAGACACAGATGTAGAGAATGGACATATGGACACCAAGGGGGAAAACTGCGGTGGGGTGGGGATGGTGGTGTGCTGAATTGGGCGATTGGGATTGACATGTATACACTGCACTGATGTGTATAAAATTGATGCCTAATAAGAACCTGCAGTACAAAAAAACAAACAAAACAACTAATACTAAACTTTCATTGGGTTATTTGCATGGAAATATGTTAATATAAATGTTTCAGACATTACATGAAATTTCTAAAAATCTTATATTTGTATTTGTATGGAAATATGTATGGAAATATGTTAATATAAATGTTTCAGACATTACATGAAATTTCTAAAAATCTTATATGTTCTGGTATAATGTTATAAGTAATAATCCTAGTTATTACTTTAAAATGTATATCTCAGAAATAACTAATTTTCTTGTCAACTGCATTATTGTGAACTTTCATCAAATCTTTAACCGTGGTCATTTTTAAGTCTTTTGTCATTTACAGACAGTTCTGGGTGTACTCTGATGATTTTGCAAATATGTTCTTATAAAAGGGTTTCATCTTCAGGAAATTCATGGAAAAGACTCTGACAAGTACAGGTTTCTGGTAACTGACTGTACTGCTGAACTGAATGAATAAGCATTTTCAGAACTCTAATGAAAAACTGATGAACTCATAAAAGTGCTAACAAAAGATCAAGATGAAAAAAAAAATTAATTACATGGGACTGAGTGAACTGATGAGGATGAGTACAATTTTTGTGACTTTCTGTCTGAATTAAAAAAAAAAAAATCCCACAAGGACTCAGAGGCAAAGAATATACAACTCAATTTTCACTGCAAAGTAAAGGAGCTGTTGCAGTGGAGGATTACTGGACTGAATGTCAATATTATGACATATTATGAGTGTGTTTCATGTTTGGTAATTGCAATCATTGTTGCTTTTGTTGTGGTCATCCATGTACAATGCTTGGTGTTAGTCTATTTATCTCTTGTAAAAATAAAATACAGTGTGTGTGTGTGTGTGAAAAAAAAAAAACATACGTAGTCATTGTACAAAATTAAAATGTAAGATATATCAAGCAAAATGTGAAAATCCCCCCTTTTCCACAAGCCTACTCCCCAGTATTTGATGTGTATTCTGCCGAATGCTTGTGTACAGATATAACTTAGATGCTTTTTTTTTTTTTTTTAGCATAAATAGGCTCATGCTGTACCTACAGTTCTGCACCTTGTCTGTTTCACTTGAACAACATTACAAGGTGCCAGCACAACTAGATTTCTCACATGCTGTTTAGCAGCTCCATGGCATTGTAGAGTATGGTTCTGTCCAGTCTCACGTGCATCTTCATGTTCTTAAGCAAGTAATTTCTTAGGCTAAATTTCCAGAAGTGGAACTGCTAAGTTAAGGGTATGTACATTTAGAGTTTTGATAAAAATTGCCATCCAGAAAATTTGTACCAATTTAAAAGTCCACCTGTAGGGATTAAGCTTCCTTGCTCTGCTACTCCAAAGAAGTGCTTTTTAATGAAAAGAGGTGTGGTACCTTTTTTAAAAAATAAAATAAAATCATACATGCTCTAAAAAAAAAAGTGAGGGTGGATGATAAAAAGTGTGAAGGAAAGGACATCTGATTAATGAAAAATAATATGCATGGGCATTTTCTCCCTGAAAGTAGGTGTAGGCTGTGAAACTTCTCAGTAGCTGCTTGAGGAATTCCCAGACATTTTGTAAAGTTATTTTTTCAGAAGGCTTTTTTTTTTTTTTTAAACAGAGGCCACAGTGGAAAGCATTCAATTTCAAAAAGAGATTAAATGAGCAATCTACAGATTTGCAGCATAGAAAGTAGGAACAGAAAGAGTGGAACAAAAGCTAACAATCACTAAGATAACAACTAGAAATTACTGAGCATTTACTATGTCCCAGGAGCTATGTTGGGTGTTTTACATTATCTCATTTAATTGACACAAAACCCAATGAGGTAGGAGGTATTATTTTCCTCTTTTTAATGAGGAGGAACTCATCCTATCACAGTCATGCTTAAGTGGCTAACTCCAAAGCTAGCTCTCTTCACCACGTCACTAAGCAACCTACTATTTGAAACATGTATACTGCAAAGCAGAAAGTTCCTGAGCTATTGCAGACAGCCTGAGAACATTCTATGGTTGGCATAACTGTTCTGATACAATTCGTTTTGTCAATAGCATGTAATGGATGCCTGCTGGATGCCTGGCATTGCATTCAGTGCTGGGATATGGAGATAACGTAGCCACAGCTCCTGAACTAGATGAAACTTGGGCTGGCAGTGACCCAGACAAAGAAACAAGGGTAACACCACGTAAAAGGGTGCGTCCTTCACCAGGATCGAACCCAGATGTAAGGAGAAGATCACTATTTCCCGATGGGTCTGTGGGAGACGGGGATCAGTTCAGGCTGTTCAAATATGGACAGAAAGTCCAGATGAGAAGCAGTGGGATTTGGATGGTTGATCCAGCCACTCCTGGCTAAGGGCTTTTCCCAGTACTCCAATGTGGAGGGTTTGCTAAGAGGTGAAGCACCTGTTGCTATCCTTGAATGTCTCCATTCAGTTGTCCTCATTGGCTAAATGTTGATTTTATAAGGCTCTATGTGCAAAGAATTCCATCAGATATTACTCATTAACTCAGTTAGTCATTCGATAAATATTTATTGAGTGCCTACTCTGCACTGAGGATATGGAAATGGACAAGACAGACGACATTCCTCCTTTCCTGGAGCTTACGTTCTGGCAAGGGAGACAATGAACAAATACCTAACTAAATAAATATGGTTGTTGCAGAGTGTGATGATTGCTATTGTTGGGAGGGGAAAATTTCCCCCTTCCTCTCTTGGTTTTTTTAGCTGGTCGAATAACTAAAGTGACATAAGACAGATTAACCGGAGAAAAACAAATTTAATTAAGTACTGTGGGGAATCCACATACCATGAAAGATTCCAAAGACAGTCATGCTAAATGAGATCTATATGTCATTCCAGACTAAAGAGAAAGGGGTAGAAATCTGGGACTTCAAAGGGAAAGAAAGCAATTCAGAGGAAGATGAAAAAGAGCAAACGTTTGGTAAACAAATGTTTTCTGCACCATACAGAAGCAATAGGTTGCAGAGAGGAATTTTAACAAACAGACTTTGCTGGGTTCTGTGAAAGGAAAATAAAAATGGAGTAGGTATTCCTAAGAGAGCTCTCTAAAATGGAGCCAGGAGGCTACTAAAGAATTATGACTTATGCACATCTCAGCCGGGATGGAATCTGACCTTTTGACGTGATGAAGTCATCCAGACACCCACAACACCTGCCAAATACTCAAAATATTAATTGGCTCCTTACCCTAAAATAACTTGTGACAGTCTATTTGTTGGACCCCTACCCTAAAACAACTTGTTATTCCTTATGGACAAATATTTTCTGACTGCAGTCAAAGTCATCACAATTCTTGCCAGGCTACTTTTAACAACCTCGTGGCTTTTTGGGGTTTTTTGGCTTTAACAACCCCTGACTCTTTCTTTTTCTCAGCACACTCTTTCAGGGTTACCCAAATCTGTGTCTCCTGAATTGCAATTCTTAAGGCCCCAAATAAACTCTTTCCTTCTTTGCAGCCTCCTGCATTACTTTTTGGTTGACAGCTCTTCCCTGTCTACAACAGCTAGTTCATGTTATACTATAGTTATCTATGGTGATAGCTCCCTTCCTGGAACAGGTCCTCTGCTACTTTTAGGCAGTTAGGGGGAAGGTCAAAGATTCTTCCCAAGTCTTTGGGCCTTGGTTGTTTTCAGCTCCAAATAATCTACATGCTTCTAGCACTTGAAATCCTGGGCATTGAATTTCAATACAGCTGTCATCACTGCAGAGAATAGAGTAAAGAAATAGGACAGAAACAGGATGTCCTACAGAATATTCAGAGGGCTCTTAAACTTAGCCAATTTTCTCTCAAAAAAGGATGATAGCTTCATCTTCTCATCAAAGGCTCTAAATAGTAATGAATCAAATGAATGAATCTTGGCATTGTAACTCCTTTGAATTATCTCATGTTGTTCTATAGATATGCAGTTAAAAGGCATTTAAAAAATCTTAGATTGGATGATGCAATCATACCAGAGCTTCTTGAAGGGACCAAAGAAGCACCAACATTGTTTACTAGGAAGAAAATGCCTCATGAATAAACAGAAATCTCCAGAAAAAAAAAAATTCACATGCCAAAGTGGTACATCTTGGGGCGACTTATTCTGAACTACTGCACTATGAAAGAAATAAACAGGGTTGTCCAGTGGAGAATAACCAAGGAAGACCTCTTAGAAAGAGTGGTCAGGGAGGCACCTTTAAGAAGTGACATCTGAGTGGAGATCTGGATGTGAATGAGGTAGCCATGCCCGCAGCTGAGGGAGGAGCATTTTGTGCAGACTTAACAGCCAGTGCAAAGACAGACACTGAGGGGAGGTGCTTAAAACTGGAGGTTTTTAGACCTTATTCTCATGCTCAGATGCATAAGGCCAAGTTCTAGGCACCTGTGTTGTAATGGGGCTATAATAGGGCTTACTGTTATTTCATAGACTAGCAATAGTGGTATAGCAATAAACAAGAAAGATTTTGTAGTCCTCTTGCAAAAAAAGTATTCATGTTCTAAAACTTACAAAAGGCCCCTGTTTTGCATGTTAACAGAAAAACAGAGTATAGAACCAAAAGAGGTATCAGATATCATCTAATCCAAATCGTCATTTTAGAGTCGAAAACAGTGGTCCAAAAAGGTGAGATGGAAGTCCCACGTTCACATGACTTGATAGTGGCAGAGCTGAGATTAGAACTCCAAATTTGAAACTCCATATGCTTTTTTCCTTAACAGGTTAGGGATGAAATATTTGTAATTGGTAGGCACTCAAATAATTTGTATTAAATATTTGTTTTGAAAATGATAAACCTGATTTTCCTCCTCTCAGATTTCTCCCACTTAGTTTTCCATCTAGCTCGAAGCTCTCCCAAATTCAGTTGTTATAAAGGAAACCAACTTTGACTAAGGTGCTCACCCCCTTACCCGAATGTGCAAGCAGTGTGTGTAACACACTTTGGCCACCAGAGGGAACTGAAGGCTGCTACTCAGAGTAAAAGTTCTCATTTCTGTACCCAAGTTCTGATGCGGTAGCCTGAGAATCTTCCTGAGAATATGGGGAGGCGGAGTTGGAGGCAGGAAATGGAGGCGGGGCTTCGGCTCACACACCTGTAGCCCCCACCTGCTCAGGTGACTGGCCCAGGGCAGCTGAGGGAAGTTACCTCACCTTTGCTGAACACCTCAGAGAGCCAGGTCCGCCAGAGCCAGAGCTGACAAACTCCTGCACCAGCACCACCACGCGGCATTTATAACAACGATGAAAATGGGGGTTTGAGGCCAGGCCAAAAAGATGAGGACTCACCCTGAGGAGATGTGACCGAAGCTTATAATTATAAAGACGGCAGGTCAGGTGGTATGAGCTTACTTACCAATTCCCAGAGTATCAGAAAGAGGAAGCACCCCTGAAGAGACTGAAGAGACCTTTTTAGGAGGAACAAAGGGAAATGCCACTTACATGGGGTGAGGGGTCAGCAAGGGCAAGACATTTGTGAAACCACTGCCTCCAAGCCTGATGACTTAGGCCCATAACTGGCTTCCATGAGTTCAAATTCGTGCATGGTGCTAACACATATATGCCGAATCTAAAAAAAAAAAAAAAAAAAAAGTTCTGAAGAAGCTAGGGGCAGGACAGGAATAAAGACACAGACATAGAGAACGGACTTGAGGACACGGGGAGGGGGAAGGGTAAGCTGGGACGAAGTGAGAGAGTGGCATGGACATATATACACTACCAAATGTAAAATAGAGAGCTAGTGGGAAGCAGCCAAGTAGCACAGGGAGATCAGCTCGGGGCTTTGTGACCACCTAGAGGGGTGGGATAGGGAGGGTGGGAGGGAGACACAAGAGGGAGGAGATATGGGGATATATATATATACACATATAGCTGATTCACTTTGTTATACAGCAGAAACTAATACAACATTGTAAAGCAATTATACTCCAATAAAGATGTTAAAAAACAAACAAATTCGTGCGTGGAATCCTGATAATCCCTGAGTGTCTCTGTCTGAGAGACTCCTGGGCCAGGAGCAGTTTATAAGGTGTTAAATTTGGGGGCTTCTATCTGTCCCACTGGGACCCTTCCTGCTCTTCGGTGCGGATAGTGAAGTAAACGGAAAGGAGGAGCATACGTGGAAAAAGCAGCATTTCCTCTCAGATGCCAGGTAGTCATATCCAAAGGTATTAAAGGAAGGCGTACGGGTGAAGAGACTGGTCCTTTCCTAGTAGTATGACTTAGGCAACTGCTTAATTTCTCTAAGCCTCCGTTTTTCCATCCGTCAAACAAAACAAATCCCATTTAGGACGATTTCCCAATCCTGACAGAGGCGGGTCGGAGCGGTGGGAAGGTGGATAAACAGCCGGGTCCCAGCAGGCTGAGGAGCCGGCCTAGGGACACGCCCTCCCGCCCACCACTCCCGTACTCCGATTGGTCCTCTTCGGAGGGACGGGGCCGGCTTGCCCGCGGTGGGCGGGGCCGGTAGCGCAGGGCGGGGCCGGTAGCGCTGGGCTAGCTTTGGACCTCCTAGGTCGCAGGGCTCCGGACTCTCGCTGGGGTCATCGCCATGGCCGGGTGTGCCCGCGGGTCCGCGCGTGCCGTGCTCGCCTTCCTGCTGGCGCCCGTGCTGGTGGCCCTGCTGGTGGCGCCGGCGCGGGGCCGGGGTGGCCGGGGCCACGGGGACTGGGGCGCCGCCGAGCTGCTGCCGCCCCGCGAGAACGCGGCGCTGGTGGCTCGCTTCGTGACGAACGTCTGCGACTGGGGCGCGCTGGCCACCATCTCCACTCAGGAGGGGGTGCGCGGCCGGCCCTTCGCCGACGTCTTATCGCTCAGCGACGGGCCCCCGGCCAAGGGCAGCGGCGTGCCCTACTTCTACCTGAGCCCATTGCAGCAGTCAGTGGGCAACCTGAAGGTGAGCGGGCGGGGCCGTGTGGCTCCGCGGGTCGGAGCGCGAGCTTTTCGACTATAGCTTGAATTCTGCCTGCGAAGGAGAGCCAGCCTCGTAGAGATAAGAATGTGAACCCAGCCCAAACCCCTGCCTCTTCTCTCCCGTGCTGGCCGGGCTGACATTGCAGCTTTCCAGTTGTTGGGCAACTAAATACCAGGAATTTCACACACGCCCTCGCCACCGCGCCACGCACTTGGGGCGAATTCTTTACCAGCACCTGGAAGACTTCTCAGCCCTGAGTCGTCTTGAGGCACGGTGTCTCATTAACTGGGCTCTAATTATTAAAAGCGTTACCGGGTGTAGAGGCCGTTGGGTAGTTTAGCACTTTGTATAAGTGGCTTCGGGATTTCTCTTTGTCACCGCTTCTTTTGAACTAAGGATTTTCCCTTCAGCAGCATGAAGCGAACAGACAACTTCGTGAATGATTATTGCAGTCTTTAGGCCTCGTGTGCACATGAGCTTCCCCGTTAGGGATCAGACCTTTTGGAGGGCCATGTCCTTACCCTTTGCCCACCATCTGGGGCAAGGCCAGGTTAACACCTCTCTGGTGGACCCCTGCTGTGTCAAGAGCGGTGTCACAGCTTGGGAGACTAGAGCCATACTGAGTCCAGGAATGGAGCCTGATTTGGGGAAGGTTCTTTTGACAAAAGATCCCAGGTTTGAGGTTAACACTGTTGATAGAAATAAGATGAAAGAAACCTGATATTTGCTGAAGCACTCACCGTGTGCCAGGCTGACCTTTCCATTCATCTTCCACTCATTGTCTCTTTTAATAACCCTTTGAGGGGGGTATTACCATCCTCATTCTGCAGATGAAGAACTTGAGGCTTAGATAGGTTATGTAACTTGCCCAAAGACTTTGGCCACACTTGAATTTCACCCCAGATCCATCTGCCTTCAAAACACAGGTCGTAGAGTGGTGGCCCATGAGCTGATCAGGCCCACAGACTGGTTTTCTTTGGCCCACGCAGAGTTCTGTTTTGTTTTTAATAAATCTGAATTAATTCTCAACATTCAAAAATGGAGATTGCGAGTAAACGTCTAAATTTCTAACTTCTTGAAAAATTGGAAGCTCTGTGGCACTGGGGGCCTGCATTCTTTGAGCAGAACCAGAAGCAGCTGCCTCCTTTAGCCAAGACACATACAACCCCTTCACCATTTTCTTATTGCCAGCCCACTCCGCTCCACTCCCTTAGACATTTGCTCAGAGCAAGCTCATTCCACTCCCACCTTGTGCTGTTCAAACTTGGCTGCAAATACAGTCACCTGGGAAGACTTTTAAAAAGGCAATTCCAAGACATTTTACTAAAAACACATTTTATAAAAAAAAAACAAAACAAAAAACACCCCAAATCCCTCCTTGATGCTTCTAATATTGGGGGAGGGCAGTGAGAACCACTGCTACACATGAATATATTTAAACTTCTGCTGATATTATCGTCCTCATTTTAGGAAATGTGGAAACTCAAACTCAGAGGTGCGGAGACTCACTTGTGACTAGTCAGCTAATGGCTGTCAGGTGGAACTTGAGCTCAGGTCTTTGACATCTCTAGAAAAAGACAGTGGTGAGGCACTTACCCAGGATTTCAGGTCCGTGATTGTAGTGACAAGGCATGGCCACATCAGAATTAGTCTGACTCTGATGCCGGCAATTAACCAGTCAAAGCTGGTTTCTGCTTTCTATCTTTCCTCCTCCTTCTGACCTCTGTCTTCTTCCTGTCTGATCTTGTGTACCCTACCCACCAGATTTACATGAACAAAATACCACTCAGCATTGCCGTCTGCCCAGAAACCTTTAACAACATCTGGCTGCATAGCGCTGCATAGGATTCACCTGGGTGTTTGTTAAAAATGCAGATACCTGGGCTGGGAATGGAGCCCAGAAATCAGCATTTTAACAAGCTCTCCAGGCAAGTGGTTCTTGGAAAGCACTGACAGATGCCAGCCTATAAAATACAATCTTGACTCCTTAGCTTGGAGGTGAACCACCCTTAATACCCCCAGCCCCTGACCTCTCCCCCACCTTGTCCCCAACCCCCTTCCCTCTGAAAGCCTTTCTTTCAAGCAAATTGGGTTTTCACTACTCACAGTTGTGTCTTACACTTTCCCAGTTCTGTGTTTTTGCAGTTACCGTTCCCTTTACCTTTAATACGTCTTCCCACTTTTGTGCTGATTTGCCTATGTTATAGGGCTTTCTAGGGTTTCCATATCACTCCAGGCTGTGCTGACATCTTCTTACTCTGAACTTCAAATACACTTAACTGTACCATTCCCTTGGCAATTAGTTATGTGCTGCTTTTTGACCTATTCTGCGTCTTTGTGTTGCATTTAAAAAATTTTATTTATGTCTGACTTCTCAACCAGATTATAAACTTACAGAGAAGGGAAAGACCTTATCTGAGTCTCCCCCTCCCTTATTTTTGGTCTCCTATAGTGCCTTACCTAATAGTTTGTTGACAGCAAACATTTGGCCTAATGATTCCAAAGAGATCTCTTTATGACTCACTGTTTTGATGGGTCACTGTGAGATGGCACAATTCCCCACACAAGACACTTGGGGTTTAAAACACTAAATACAACATGTGAATTTTACTGTAATCTGTCAACAGTGCCTTTTATGAAGCTGATTTCTGAATAAGAAAGAGTTAGGAATTTTGCTTGCATCACATTTTTAATCTAAGAATTCTCTTATTGCTAGAACAGGAATGAGCAACTTCTCCAGTTTTGAAATCACATGACAGTTTCTGCTAGCATAAGATAACCAAGAAGCATGATTCAGCTACTTTCTTGCTTAAATTGTACAGTTAGCTAGTTGAGCCACTGTGGTATTTTTATGCACTAGTTTCACATTAGTCTAATCCTTTAGTCTTTCAGTGAAGACTAGAGATCAGCCTTGTATTTGGGTGGTACTGTAATTATAATTCCTCTGGTGAATATGGGACAAATTAAGAGTTTAAGAGAAAAAAAGCGTTAAAATAATTCTTACCAAGTCAATTAATTTTAAATATGAAACAACCTCCAACACACCTTTTTTGGAGAGAGGGTGAAGATCAGTCTCTATCCAAGTAGTAATTTTCCCAAGTGGAAGGTGGTATTTTCCAGTTCATTGTTTCATGGAAGAACGGTCAAGCTCTGGGGACGGTATGCAACTTGTGAAATTTATTACCTTTCCAGAGACAGTATTTCACATGAGAGGTCTTCATTTTCTCTCTACAGGAGAATCCATATGCTACGCTGACCATGTCTTTGGCAGAGACTAGTTTCTGCAGGAAATATGGCTTTGATCCCCAAAGTCCCCTCTGTGCTCACATAATACTATCAGGAACTGTTATCAAGGTAAATAGTTATCCTACAAGAACAGATACTTGTTTTAGAAGAGCATCATGTTATTAACAATGCAGGAAGAGATATCTTAGAATAAAATAAAATTGATTTGTGGTTGAGATACAGAGTTAGAATATGTTCTGGTATGTAATTTCATGAAAGCTAACGGTTTTAATCAGTTGCTTTCATATAGGTGTTCAATAAGATATTTATGAGGAAAATGAACTATTTTTTGAAGCCGAACAGATATAACAGCTATTAAGCGTGTATATGAGGAACATCTGCCCAGCCAAAGTTTATACTCCTGACCATGTTGTACGTTGTACAATATTTCCCATGTTTGGGTTCCTTGTCTCCATATTTTAACAGTGGCTTAGAGCAGAGAGTGGATTTAGTAGGTTAAAAGGGGAGTATCCATTATTAAATACTAGAAATGAATTTAGACAGTTTGGGGTGAGTGCTAGAGGGAAGAGGTTAAATAAAATCGTGGGAAGGGCAAAGGGCGAGGTGTCATGGGAACTGATCTGATCGCCAAGCAGCAGACCAGCTTCTTGACCTTGTCAATCATGAATACCTCAGATAAGTTTTATCTGTGGTCTCAAAATTCTATGTGGATGCATCTCTAGAGTTGAGTGTCCTTCACTGGCAAGAGAAAGAGGGGCAGCAGATACTCTTGAGTTCCATTGTGCTTCTTCTAAAGACTTTTATCCTTTGTGTACACTCATCTACGTGTTTAACATGTGCATGTAATGGGATAAAAGTGCTAATGTTACATAGCATAACCACCAGTAGCATTTTATTATAGCACTTTGTGCCAATTACTCTGATAGCTCAAAATTGCTATTTAGCAGTGAAAATTGGTACTCATGATGGTTTCCCACTTTATTATAGTATGTGTTATCACCAACATTTGAAATCTCCATTGTTCTCTGCATTTCTTCAAACTTCCTTTACTTCCTCTTGATTCCATAAGATCAGAATTTATAGTAGATTTTAAAAGTTCTCAGCACAAGGGAAAAAAAAAGAAAAAGAAAAAAGATGAGAAAAAAATTGTGGCTATGTGTGGTGATGGATGTTAACTAAACTTGTGATTATTTTGCAATGTATGCACATATCAAACATTATGTTGTACACCTAAAACTAATACAATGTTATATGTCAATTATAGGTCAATAATTAATTTTAAAAATAAAAATTAAAAAAATCAGGATTTATAACTAAATAAACTCTTTAGGATTTGTGGAATGCTAGAATCACACATTCTTAACAGCCAAGAAAACAAAATGTCACTGCTATGAGTAGGTTTATTTTACATATGTCTTTTAGGTGAGTGAAGCAGAAATGGACGTTGCAAAGAATTCATTATTCATTCGACACCCTGAGATGAAAACCTGGCCATCCAGCCATAATTGGTTCTTCGCTAAGTTGAATATAACCAATATCTGGGTCCTGGACTACTTTGGTGGACCAAAAATAGTGACGCCTGAAGAATATTATAATGCCACATTTCAGTAGGTATTTGCATGTCTTTCATCTTTCTAATATTACAGCCCTTTTCAGTGGTCCTCAACCTTCTAAAGCAAGGGGGTCTTAACCATTTCATGTATCATGGATCCCTTTGGCAAGCTGGTAAGGCCTACAACTCCCCTAGGAAAAATATTTTTTAAATGCATAAAGTACACAGGATTACAAAAGAAATCAACTATATTGAAATACCTTTATAAAAATATTTTATAAAATGCGTAGTGTAGTAATATGTTGGCTTTTTAATGAATACGTTAAATAATAAGGTCTAGTAGTGCGTCCATAACTTCTCTGCACTTTCAGAGTAGTGAGAACTGAATATATTAAGACATCTGCAGCAACTCTACCATGATGTGAGAGTATCTGCGATTTCTATATTTCTGTTGCTGGCCGTCACAGATACACTGTCACCACTGTGGTTTATTGCCTACATTCATCACTGAAGAGAATGATACATTTCAGTTAGAGCTTAATGAAAATGAAAACTTTTTTCCATCCCAGTTTTTTCCCGTCACAAACCCCCTGAACTCTATCTACAAACTAGGACACCAGGTGGAGATTCTGTTATTTTTTCTTTTATTTGTCTGCACCCCACGGCTTGAAGGATCTTAGTTACCTGACCAGGGATTGAACCTGGGCCGTGGCATTGAAAGCGTGGAGTCCTAACCACTGGACTGCCAGGGAATTCCTGAGACCCCATTTTAAGGCTATGCTTGTGGGGCCCTGGGTAGAGCCCAGTTCTGACCCGTGATGGCATTTTCTCATGAGAATCAGACCCGGGTGCTTCCAGACCATGAAGGATCCACATTGAGTCTGAGCACGTGACCCCTGTCTCCTCAACCCCCAGTCCCGTGAGGGTTGGAGGTGGAGGTGTGTGGTGTATCCCGCCAGGAAGCGGATACTTAGAGGGAAGGAGTCATGGGAGAGAATGAACGAGAAGAACATAACCTGAAGATGGGAAAGGGACAGGAAAGAAGGGTCTGATTAGATCCTTTGAAATTAGGTCAGGGTTCAAATGAAGGAATACAGGGACTTCCCTGGTGGTCCAGAGGTTAGGACTTCGCACTTTCTTCAGGGGGCCTGGGTTTGATCCCCAGCTGGGGAACTAAGATCCTGCAAGCTGCGAGGCATGGCCAAAAACAAACAAACAAAACAAAACAACCCCCCCCCCCCCCAAAACAAATGAAGGCATACAAGGGACTGGTACTTTTCCCAGGTGACACAGGTCACTCTGGCATGTCTGGCAGCCTCAAGGTCTAGCGGACGGTGATGACAATAACAGTAGCAGTAGCGTTTGTTGAGCATTGCTGGCTGGTGCTGTACTGGCAGCTTTACATGTCTGAACTCACTGAACTCTCACTGCAATCCTATGAGTTAGGTAGTGGTTTTCTTCATGTATGAGATAGAGAGCTGATGCACAGAAAAGAAACTGGCCTAAAGCCTTACAGCCAGTAAGCAATGGTGCTGGGATGCAAACCCCAGCATTCTAGCTCCACAGCCCTCAACTTGCTTCTAACCAAGATGTTCTGCTGCCCCTCTGGTTACCTTCCTGGCAGCTGACCAGGCTTCAATTCCAGTGTAATTTAAGCACTTTCTACTTGTAGCAGACTTACTGCTGCTTGTGGAGATCAGGGTGACGATGCTAAGCTAGACCTGTAGGTTGCAGTTCAGGTTTGGGTTTAAATTCTCAGCATTCGTTTATTCTGTCTTATTCTATTGTACAACAGTTCTGTGGTGAACTATTGACTTTCCACCATGATTGTGAGTCTCTTCACAGCAAAGCTCAGGTTTTAGTTTTGGTTTTTCATTCCAAACTGGACCTAGGACAGTACATGACACAGAACAGGTGTTTATTAAATACTGGCTACTTGTTAGGCTGATCCTTTGAGACAAAGATTCTCGACTTCCTTGTTTGAATAAAGAATCTAACAGTCATGGTGTTTATTCTGCTGCCGTGCATGCAGGAGAAGAGACCTGGGCCAGTGATTGTCTCCTGGACACGAAAAGCCATCTTACTTTATAGGAAGACAGAGGTAGCAATTACAACATTATGGCAGGGCAACAAATTATCAAGGAGGACGGCCAGTAAGATAATAGGCCTGCTCTTTGAGGTTAAAGTTCACTTTTACAAGACATAACAATCTCTGAAGTACAGTTGTCTTTGTATAAATAATATGCCCGAGGACAATGCTTGCTTTAATAACAAAATAAAACTGGGTTTTCCCATAAGTCTCCACACTGAATAAGTGAGTAAAATAGATAAATTTGAGGTTCCCACTTAACACAGACGAGTGGGCCTTTTCTGCAGCTCAGAGATAAAAGGGAGCACTCGCTCCTGTCCTTCTGAGAGGAGGACAGAAGATTAGCCCAGGGAGTGACCCCTCCTGAGACAGGACTCCAGAATCCTAGGAATGGGCGGTGACTTGAAGGTGACCTTCCCGAACAGGTGCCTCTGACTCCATTTCAGAGTCCAGGAGTGGGTGCCCCACCATCCCACCCACCAGGTTTGCCATCAGAACTGTTCAGTAGCCCAAGAGAGTATACAATAGTTCTTGCCTTGCTGGACTCATATTGAATGGAAGGTTGATGCTTACCCAAAGTATTTGCGCTCATGCTTGAGTAAGCGGTTCTCATAAGTATCAGCAATTGCTTCCTCTCACTGTTAAGTCTGAGTAGCAGGCCTCTGGGCTGCCCACGTGTTCCCTGGCAAAGACAGAGGTAATGAGAGGTCACAGATTACAAACCTGCCCGCTCTCCCTTACCTGGAGCTGGATTTCCTGATGGCAGTGGTTGGGGCCGCAACAGGAAAATGGGTCAAGGTCACGTCCCCGGCTGTACGCTGGCTGATTGCTGCTTTTTTGCCCTAATGTTCAGGACCCCTTCTGTTCTCGACTGTTCTTGTCTTTTATTTTATTTTTTTTATAGATTTATTTATTTATTTATTTATTTATGGCTGCGTTGGGTCTTCGTTGTTGCCCGCAGGCTTTTTCTAGTTGCAGCGAGCAGGGTCTGCTCTTCATTGCGGTGCGTGGCCTTCTCATTGCGGTGGCCTCTCTTGTTGTGGAGCACGGGCTCTAGGTGCGTGGGCGTCAGTAGTTGTGGCACGTGGGCTCAGTAGTTGTGGCTCGTGGACTCTAGAGCGCAGGCTAAGTAGTTGTGGCACACGAGCTTAGTTGCTCCGCGGCATGTGGGATCTTCCCGGACAGGGCTTGAACCTGTGTCCCCTGCATTGGCAGATGGATTCTTAACCACTGCGCCACCAGGGAATCCACTGTTTTTGTCTTTTAAATCTTCAGATATTCTTGAATGAAATGATCACAGCAGCCACAGCTGCTGATGAATGTTTCATCCCGGCAGCGTTTGCTAAGTGTGTCAGCATCATACTTGGAGAGGAGGAATGATGGCCGAGATGAAGATTCCTAGCTAGGCCTGACCCTAAACCAGAACTCAGGAATCTGCATTTTAGCAAACTCAGATGATTCTTTTTTACTTATTTATTTATTTATAAAATTTTTTTAATTTGCAAATCATATATTTGATAAGGGGTTAATATCCAAAATATATAAAGAATTCATACAACTCAATAGCAAGTAAAACAAACAATCCAATTATAAATGGGCAGAGGATCCGATTAGACATTTCTCCAAGAAGACATACATGGCCAGGTACCTGAAAAGATGCTCAGCATCACCGATCATCAGGAAAATGCAAGTCAGAACCTCAATGAGATATCACCTCACATGTGTTAGAATGGCTGTTATCAAAAAGACAAGAAATAACAAGTATTGGTGAGGATGTGGAGAAAAGGGAACCCCTATGCACTGTTAATGGGAATGCAAATTGGCACAGCCACCATGGAAAACAGCATGGAGATTCCTCAAAAACTTAACAACAGAACTAACATATGTTTCCAGCGCTTCCATTTCTGGATATTTATCTGGAGAAAATGAAAACCTCCAGCAAGTCCATCTTTTCTAATTTGAAAAGATGTATGCACCCCATGTTCATTGCAGCATCATTCGCAATAGCCAAGACGGGGAAACAACCTGTGTCCATTGATGGATGGATAGAAAAAGAAAATGTGATTGCTGTATCTCTCTATATAGATATAGGAATATTATTCAGCCATATAAAAGAAGGAAAGCCTGTCATTTGTAACAAAATGGATGTACTTTGAGGGCATTATGCTAAGTGAAAAAAGTCAGACAGAGAAAAATACTGTATTATATGTGGAATCTAAACAACAAATAAGCAAGCAAACAAAAAACCAAAGCAAAGCAAACTCGTAGGTACAGAGAACAGATTGGTGGCTACCAGAGGCGGGGTGGGGTGGGGTGGGTGAAACAGGTTAAGGGGGTCAAAAGGTACAAACTTCCTGTTATAAAATAAACAAGTCATAGGAATATAATATACAGCATGGTGACTATAGGTTATAATACCATACTGCAGATCTGACAGTTACTGAGTAAGTAGATCTTAAAAGTTCTTATCCCAAGAAAAAAATTTTGTAACTCTGTGTGGTGATGGACGTTAACTAGACTCCTGATGATCATTTCTCAATGTATACAAACATGGAATCATTATGTTGTACACCTGAAACTAATATGTTATATGTCAATTATACCTCAATTAAAAAAAGAAGTGATTGTATAAGTGTTCAAAGATATAGATGCAGTGTGGCATTTTTTTCTTTTCCTTTTAAATAAATCCTGTATTTAAATCTAAATCTTTTTTTTTTTTTTTTTGGCTGTGCTGGGTCTGTTGCTGTGCGGGCTTTCTCTAGTTGCGGCCAGCGGGGGCTACTCTTCGTTGCAGTGCGTGGGCTTCTCATTGCGGTGGCTTCTCTTGTTGCAGAGCACGGGCTCTAGGCATGTGGGCTTCAGTAGTTGTGGCGCATGGGCTCTGTAGTTGTGGCTCGTGGTCTCAGTAGTTGTGGCTTGCGGGCTCTAGAGCACAGGCTCAGTAGTTGTGGCACACGGGCTTTGTTGCTCTGTGGCATGTGGAATCTTCCCAGACCAGGGCTCAAACCCCTGTCCCCTGCATTGGCAGGCGGATTCTTAACCACTGTGCCACCAAGGAAGCCCTAAACATTTTTTTAAAAATATTTATTTATTTATTTATTTGGCTGCACCGCGTCTTAGTTGTGGCATGTGAGATCTTCATTGCTATGTGCGCGATCTTCGTTGTGGCATGTGGGAACTTTAGTTGTGGCATGCGGGATCTTTAGTTGTGGCATGCTAACTCTTAGTTGTGGCATGTGGGATCTAGTTCCCTGACTAGGGATAGAATCCGGGCCCCCTGCATTGGGAGCGCAGAATCTTAGCCACTGCACCACCAGGAAAGTCCCATGGACTTTAAATCTAATTTAAAGTATTAGATTTTATACTCCAATAAAGATGTTAAAAAAAAAAAGCATTAGATTTTAGATTATGGAACATTCATATAATGAACCACAAAGCAGTCATTGGAAGTGATGTAATTAGACATAGACATGTAAAGATGATCACAATATATTAAATTTAAAAAGCAAGTTACAAAATTGTATGTGTCATAAATGCCATTTAAAAACATATAGTAAAAATAACATACTCTAGTAATAGAAAAAAAGTTCTGGCAAGACACATTAAAACCTTACAGTATATAATTCAACAATAAAAATATAATTAATTCAATTAAAAACCAGGCAAAGGATTTGACGTATCTGTGAATATTACTCAGTCATAAAAAAGAAGGGAATCTTGCCATTTGCTACAACATGGCTGGACCTTGAGGGCATTACGTTAAGTGAAAAAAATCAGACGAAGAAAGACAAGTCCTGTATGATCTCACTTATTTGTGGAATCTAAAAATAGAAATAAAAAATTAAAAATAACCCCAAACCCTGAACTCATAGATACAGAGAACAGATTGGTGGTTGCCAGAGGTGGGAGGTGGGCGGGGGTGGGTGAAATGGGTGAAGGGGGTCAAAAAGTACAAACTTCCAGTTATAAAATAAGTCATGAGGATATAATGTACAGAATGGTGACTATAGTTATTAATACTGTGTTGTATGTTTGAAAGTTGCTAAGAGAGTAGATCTTAAAAGTTCTCATCACAAGAAATAAACGTAACTAAGTGCAGTGATAGAAATTAAGTAGCCTGGGGTAATCATTTTACTATACGTACCTATTTCAAATCTTTATGCTGTGCACCTGAAACTAATATAATGTTATGTGTAAAATAAGCATAATACAAAA
Source organism: Balaenoptera physalus (assembly GCF_965194825.1). Taxonomy (NCBI): domain Eukaryota; kingdom Metazoa; phylum Chordata; class Mammalia; order Artiodactyla; family Balaenopteridae; genus Balaenoptera; species Balaenoptera physalus. The sequence continues at coordinate 64,910,832 of NC_138882.1, forward strand.
TATACAGTTAGAAGGAGCAGCAAGAAATATGAAAATCTGAAGGAAGGAGAAATTACTTCAGAATAGTGGGATTAGGGAAGGTTTCATTGGAAGAGTTAGCATATGAGTTGGGCCTTTTAAAGATAGCAATTTGATATGTGTGAAAGGAAGAGAGTATGCTAGGCAAGGGAACAACATAGATTTAAAAAAAGAGCAAGGAATTGTGAGATGTGGTCAAAGAATGGTGTTTAGTTTCACTTGGAGGATGGTAGAAGGTAATTTCAGAAGGTAGGTTTGGGCCAGTTTGTAGAAGACATTGAGTATGAGATTAAAACGCATATATTACTTTGGATTAGGACAGAAGGATGTGTATGCTGTTTTATGGTATGAGTGAAATGACCTCACCCACAGCGTTAGTCAGGAGGGTCCAAGTCATGTCTCTTACGTTGTTAAGAGACGACATTTAAATTTCAGTGGCTTAAGAAAACAAAAGTCAAAAGTTTATTTTTATTTATGCAAATTCTGCCGTGGATTTGGGCAATTCTCCAGGACAGTTATCCTGTGTGTGTTTGTTGGCTCCACAGTCTGGTCTCTGTGGACCCTGTGGCACCTCCATGTTAACACATGCTTCCACAAATGGCTGTTGCAAGAAAAAAGTTCTGAAAGGTTACCCATCTGGAACTAAGTTACTTTGTTCTAGAAGCCACACACGCACTGCTTCTGCTTACAGCTCATTGGCCAGACGAGTACCGTGGCCCTTCCTAATGAAAGCGGGGCCTGGGAAGTATGGTCTCTGTGTGTCTGGAAATGGGGAGGGCATGGATACTGAGGAGGCCTAGTAATGTCCACCACACCCAGACTTGCACAAAATCACTGTGATTCAGAACAAGACTGTATTTACAAACGAAATAGAGATACGTAAGGTTTCTCATACTCTATTAACAGAAATTTCCCCATCTGTTGCATTTACAACTTTCAAATGAAGGAAATATTGTTTACGGTTTATCCACCCACAACACATAATGAGAGGAAGATAGCTACTTATTTCTGTAGTCTGCCTGTTATCATCTCTAGGGCAGCATAAATTGGTGTATGTTGTATGGGGCATAAGCTCTGCCGACACACAGCTGACACCTCACTTGGCTTCAGCTGCAAGCTGCAGTCTAGCCATTATAGACCACATCTTCCAAAGGACGCCTCCTCATCAGAATGTGATGAGAGAGAAAGCCACGCTTAAGGAAAGAATAACACTGATGTAATGTGTGTACACACAGTCGCCTGTATGTGGTGTGAACATGTTACATGATCTACGTAAACGGAAGATATTTTGAGAATGGAATGTAGAGCTAGTATGGCTTAGTCAAAAGTGCCTGAGCTTTGGAGTCAGAGATCAATAAGCTACAATCCTAACTTTATGAACTAATTGCTCTGTGACTTCGAGCCTTAGTTTCTCATCTTTTTTTTTTTTCACACACACACACACACACTGTATTTTATTTTTACAAGAGATAAATAAACTGACGCCAAGCATTATAAATGGATGACCACAACAAAAGCAACAATGATTGCAATTACCAAACACGAAACACTCCCACTATGTCATAATATTGACATTCAGTCTAGTAATCCTCCACTGTAACAGCTCCTTTACTTTGCAGTGAAAATTGATTTGTATATTTTTTGCCTCTGAGTCCTTGTGGGATATTTTTTTTTTATTCAAACAAAGTCACAAAAATTATAATCATCCTCATCAGTTCACTCAGTCCCATGTAATTAATTTTTTTTTATCTTGATCTTTTGTTAGCACTTTTATGAATTTATCAGTTTTCCATTAGAGTTCTGAAAATGCGTATTCATTCAGTTCAGCAGTATAGTAAGTTACCAGAAACCTGTACTTGTCAGAGTCTTTTCCATGAATTCCTTGAAGATGAAACCCTTTTATAGGAACATTTTTGCAAAAGCATCAGAGTACACCCAGAACTGTCTGTAAATGATAAAAGACTTAAAAATGACCACGGTTAAAGATTTGATGAAAGTTCATAATAATGCAATTGACAGGGAAATTTAGTTATTTCTGAGATGTACATTTTAAAGTAATAACTAGAATTATGACTTATAACATTATACCAGAACATATAAGATTTTTAGAAATTTCATGTACTGTCTGAAACAATTATATTAACATATTTCCATACAAATAACCCAAAGAAAGTTTAGTATTAGTTGTTTTTTTGTTTGCTTCTTTGTTTGTTTTTTATACTGCAGGTTCTTATTAGTCATCAATTTTATACACATCAGTGCAGTGTATACATGTCAATCCCAATTGCCCAATTCAGCACACCACCATCCCCACCCCACAGCGGTTTTCCCCCCTAGGTGTCCATACGTTTGTTCTCTACATCTGTGTCTCAACTTCTGCCCTGCAAACCGGTTCATCTGTACCATTTTTCTAGGTTCCACATACATGCGTTAATCTACGATGTTTGTTTTTCCCTTTCTGACTTACTTCACTCTGTATGACAGTCTTTAGATCCATCCACGTCTCAACAAATGACTCAATCTTGTTCCTTTTTGTGGCTGAGTAATATTCCATTGTATATATGTACCATGTCTTCTTTATCCATTCCTCTGTCGATGGGCATTTAGGTTGCTTCCATGATCTGGCCATTGCAAATAGTGCTGCAGTGAACATTAGGGTGCATGTGTCTTCTCAAATTATGGCCTTCTCTGGGTATATGCCCAGTAGTGGGATTGCTGAATCATATGGTAATTCTATTTCTAGTCTTTTAAGGAACCTTCACACTGTTCACCACAGTGGCCGCACCAATCCACATTCCCACCAACAGTGCAAGAGGGCTCCCTTCTCTCCACACCCTCTCCAGCACCCATTGTTTGTGGATTTTCTGATGATGCCCATTCCAACTGGTGTGAGGTCATACCTCATTGTAGCCTTGATCTGCATTTCTCTAATAATCAGTGATGTTGAGCAGCCCTTCATGTGCTTCTTGGCCATCTGTATGTCTTCTTTGGAGAAATGTCCACCCAGGTCCTCTGCCCGTTTCTGGATTGGGTTGCCTGCTTCTTTAATATTGAGCTGCATGAGCTGTTTATATATTTTGGAGATTAATCCTTTGTCCGTGGATTCATTTGCAAATATTTTCTCCCATTCTGAGGGTTGTCTTTTCGTCTTTTCGTCTTGTTTATGGTTTCCTTTGCTGTGCAAAAGCTTTGAAGTTTCATTAGGTCCCATTTGTTTATTTTTGTTTTTATTTCCATTACTCTAGGAGGTAGATCTTGCTGCGATTTATGTCAAAGAGTGTTCTTCCTATGTTTTCCTCTAATAGTTTTATAGTGTCCGGTCTTACATTTAGGTCTCGAATCCATTTTGAGTTTATTTTTGTGTATGGTGTTAGGGAGTGTCCTAATTTCATTCTTTTACATGTAGCTGTCCAGTTTTCCCAGCATCACTTATTGAAGAGACTGTCTTTTCTCCATTGTATATCTTTGCCTCCTTTGTCATAGATTAGTTGACCATAGGTGTGTGGGTTTATCTCTGGGCTTTCTATCTTGTTCCATTGGTCTATGTTTCTGTTTTTGTGCCAGTACCATATTGTCTTGATTACTGTAGCTTTGTAGTATAGTCTGAAGTCAGGGAGTCTGATTCCTCCAGCTCTGTTTTTTTCCCTCAAAACTGCTTTGGCTATTCGGGGTCTTTTGTGTCTTCATACAAATTTTAAGATGATTTGTTCTAGTTCCGTAAAAAATGCCATTGGTAATTTGATAGGGATTGCATTGAATCTGTAGATTGCTTTGGGTAGTATAGTCATTTTCACAATATTGATTCTTCCAATCCAAGAACATGGTATATCTCTCCATCTGTTGGTATCATCTTTAATTTCTTTCAACTGTGTCTTATAGTTTTCTGCATACAGGTCTTTTGTCTCCCTAGGTAGGTTTATTCCTAGGTATTTTATTCTTTTTGTTGCAATGGTAAATGGGAGTGTTTCCATAATTTCTCTTTCAGATTTTTCATCATTAGTGTGTAGGAATGCAACAGATTTCTGTGCATTAATTTTGTATCCTGCAACTTTACCAAATTCATTGATTAGCTCTAGTAGTTTTCTGGTGGCATGTTTAGGATTCTCTATGCATAGTATCATGTCATCTGCAAACAGTGACAGCTTTACTTCTTCTTTTCCGATTTGGATTCCTTTTATTTCTTTTTCTTTTCTGATTGCCGTGGCTAGGACTTCCAAAACTATGTTGAATAATAGTGGTGAGAGTGGACATCCTTGTCTCATTCCTGATCTTAGAGGAAATGCTTTCAGTTTTTCACCATTGAGAATGATGTTTGCTGTGGGTTTGTCGTATATGGCCTTTATTATGTTGAGGTCGGTTCCCTCTTTGCCCACTTTCTGGAGAGTTTTTATCATAAATGGGTGTTGAATTTTGTCAAAAGCTTTTTCTGCATCTATTGAGATGATCATATGATTTTTATTCTTCAATTTGTTAATATGGTGTATCACATTGATTGATTTGTGTATATTGAAGAATCCTCGCATCCCTGGGATAAATCCCACTTGATCATGGTGTATGATACTTTTATTGTGTTGTTGGATTCTGTTTGCTAGTATTTTGTTGAGGATTTTTGCATCTATATTCATCAGTGATATTGGTCTGTAATTTTCTTCTTTTGTAGTATCTTTGTCTGGTTTTGGTATCAGGGTGATGGTGGCCTCATAGAATTAGTTTGGGAGTGTTCCTTCCTCTGCAATTTTTTGGAAGAGTTTGAGAAGGATGGGTGTTAGCTCTTCTCTAAATGTTTGGTAGAATTCACCTGTGAAGCCATCTGGTCCTGGACTTCTGTTTGTTGGAAGATTTTTAATCACAGTTTCAATTTCATTACTTGTGAATGGTCTGTTCATATTTTCTGTTTCTTCCTGGTTCAGTCTTGGAAGGTTATACCTTTCTAAGAATTTGTCCATTTCTTCCAGGTTGTCCATTTTATTGGCATAGAGTTGCTTGTAGTAGTCTCTTAGGATGCTTTGTATTTCTGCAGTGTCTGTTGTACCTTCTCCTTTTTCATTTCTAATTTTATTGATTTGAGTCCTCTCCCTCTTTTTCTTGATGAGTCTGGCTAATGGTTTATCAATTTAGTTTATCTTCTCAAAGAACCAGCTTTTAGTTTTATTTATCTTTGCTATTGTTTTCTTTGTTTCTATTTCATTTATTTCTGCTCTGATCTTGATGATTTCTTTCCTTCTGCTAACTTTGGATTTTGTTTGAAGTTCTTCCTCTAGTTCCTTTAGGTGTAAGGTTAGATTGTTTATTTGAGATTTTTCTTGTTTCTTTAGGTAGGCTTGTATAGCTATAAACTTCCCTCTTAGAACTGCTTTTGCTGCATCCCATAGGTTTTGAATCGTCGTGTTTTCATTGTCATTTGTCTCTAGGTATTTTTTGATTTCCTCTTTGATTTCTTCAGTGATCTCTTGGTTATGTAGTAACGTATTGTTTAGCCCTCATGTGTTTGTGTTTTTTACATCTTTTCCCCTGTAATTCATTTCTAATCTCATAGCATTGTGGTCAGAAAAGATGCTTGATATGATTTCAATTTTCTTAAATTTACTGAGGCTTGATTTGTGACCCAGGATGTGATCTATCCTGGAGAATATTCCATGCGCACTTGAGAAGAAAGTGTAATCTGCTGTTTTTGGATGGAATGTCCTGTAAATATCAATTAAACCTATCTGGTCTATTGTGTCATTTAAAGCTTGTGTTTCCTTGTTTATTGTCGTTTTCAATGATCTGTCCATTGATGTAAGTGAGGTATTAAAGTCCCCCACTATTATTGTGTTACTGTCGATTTCCTCTTTTACAGCTGTTAGCAGTTGCCTTATGTATTGAGGTGCTCCTATGTTGGGTGCATATATATTTATAATTGTTATATCTTCTTGTTGGATTGATACCTTGATCATTATGTAGTGTCCTTCCTTGTCTCTTGTAACATTCTTTATTTTAACGTCTACTTTATCTGATATGAGTATAGCTTCTCCAGCTTTCTTTTGATTTCCATTTGCATGGAATATCTTTTTCCATCCCCTCACTTTCAGTCTGTATGTGTCCCTAGGTCTGAAGTGGGTCTCTTGTAGACAGCATATATATGGGTCTTGTTTTTGTATCCATTCAGCAAGCCTGTGTCTTTTGTTTGGAGCATTTAATCCATTCACGTTTAAGGTAATTATCAATGTGTATGTTCCTGTGACCATTTTCTTAATTGTTTTGGGTTTGTTTTTGTAGGTCCTTTTCTTCTCTTGTGTTTCCCACTTAGAGAAGTTCCTTTAGCATTTGTTGTAGAGCTGGTTTGGTGGTGCTGAATTCTCTTAGCTTTTGCTTGTTTGTAAAGCTTTTGATTTCTCCATCGAATCTGAATGAGATCCTTGCTGGGTAGAGTAATCTTGGTTGTAACTTCTTCTCTTTCATCACTTTAAGTATATCGTGCCACTCCCTTCTGGCCTGTAGAGTTTCTGCTGAGAAATCAGCTGTTAACCTTATGGGAGTTCCCTTTTACATTATTTGTCCTTTTTCCTTTGCTGCTTTCAATAATTTTTCTTTGTCTTTAATTTTTGCCAATTTGATTACTATGTGTCTTGGCGTGTTTCTCCTTGGGTTTATCCTATACGGGACTCGCTGTGCTTCCTGGACTTAGGTGGCTATTTCCTTTCCCATATTAGGGAAGTTTTCGGCTATAATCTCTTCAAATATTTTCTCTGGTCCTTTCTCTCTCTCTTCTCCTTCTGGGACCCCTATAATGCGAATGTTGTTGCGTTTAATGTTGTCCCAGAGGTCTCTTAGGTTGTCCTCATTTCTTTCATTCTTTTTTCTTTATTCTGTTCCGCAGCAGTGAATTCCACCATTCTGTCTTCCAGGTCACTTATCAGTTCTTCTGCCTCAGGTATTCTGCTGTTGATTCCTTCTAGTGTAGTTTTCATTTCAGTTATTGTATTGGTCATCTCTGTTTGTTTGTTCTTTAATTCTTCTAGGTCTTTGTTAATCATTTCTTGCATCTTCTCGATCTTTGCCTCCATTCTTTTTCCGAGGTCCTGGATCATCTTCACTATCATTATTCTGAATTCTTTTTCTGGAAGGTTGCCTATCTCCACTTCATTTAGTTGTTTTTCTGGGGTTTTATCTTGTTCCTTCATCTGGTACATAGCCCTCTGCCTTTTCATCTTTTCTATCTTTCTGTGAATATGGTTTTTGTTCCACAGGCTGCAGGGTTGTAGTTCTTCTTGCTTCTGCTCTCTGCAGTCTGGTGGATGAGGCTATCTAAGAGGCTTGTGTAAGTTTCCTGATGGGAGGGACTGGTAGTGGGTAGAGCTGACTGTTGCTCTGGTGGGCAGAGCTCAGTAAAACTTTAATCCACTTGACTGCTGATGGGTGGGGCTGGGTTCCCTCCCTGTTAGTTGTTTGGCCTGAGGCAACCCAACACTGGGCTCTTTGGTGGAGCTAATGACAGACTCTGGGAGGGCTCACGCCAAGGAGTACTTCCCAGAACTTCTGCCACCAGTGTCCCTGTCCCCACAGTGAGCCACAGCCCCCACTCCACCCCCCAACCTTGGCAGGAGACCCTCCAACAGTAGCAGGTAGGTCTGGTTCAGTCTCCCCTGGGGTCACTGCTCCTTCCCCTGGGTCCCGATGCGCACACTACTTTGTGTGTGCCCTCCAAGAGTGGAGTCTCTGTTTCCCCCAGTCCTGTCGAAGTCCTGCAATCAATTCCCACTAGACTTCACAGTCTGATTCTCTAGGAATTCCTCCTCCCGTTGCCGGACCCCCAGATTGGGAAGCCTGACGTGGGGCTTGGAACCTTCACTCCAGTGGGTGGACTTCTGTGGTATAAGTGTTCTCCAGTCTGTGAGTCACCCACCCACCAGTTATGGGATTTGATTTTACTGTGATTGCGCCCCTCCTACCATCTCATTGTGGCTTCTCCTTTGTCTTTGGATGTGGGGTATCTTTTTTGGTGAGTTCCAGTGTCTTCCTGTTGATGATTGTCCAGCAGCTAGTTGTGATTCTGGTGTTCTCACAAGAGGGAGTGAGAGCATGTCCTTCTACTCCACCATCTTGGTTCCTCTCCCAGATGATTCTTTAGTACACTAAAGTGGCTGAAATTAACTCGAGATCTTAAACTTTCAGATCAGAAGTTTCTCTAGTCCTTCCCTAGAATGAATTAACTTTTATGATTTGTCAACTCAGTTTAATGAAATAATTTTTCTTCCCCTCTCTTCCTCTCTCTAGGTGAAGCAGCATATGGCGAATTTAACCTCATGTGCGAAGTTTCTTAGGAAGTTTCATGCAGACTTAAAGCGCTTAATGTTTCTTTATGGAAAGTTTCCCAGATTATTAGACAGTTTTCTTCCCTTGCTTGCATGTTTACAGAATTGAGATGGATTGTTACCACATTTCTTGGAAGATGAGATTGCTGGATAGATTTATATATATTTCCGTATTTTGAAGCCATTTTCATAGAGACATGTCATTCATTATGATCAAAGAAGTTTTGTTCCATCAATTCCAAATAGTTTGCCAATGGTGCTCCTTAAAGAGGAGTGGGTACCAGTTTCAGATTGCCCATTGGCATTTGAAAGTACTCAAGTACGTGTTTCTAATTACTGAGAACCACTGTGCTGGGGAGAGGTGTCATGCCTCCACGGCTGCTGCCTGAGCCTGTATTAAGGGCTTGGCTCCTGTTACAGTGCACCTGAATAAATCTTGCCGAGGCAAACAAACAGTAACGAAACACAAATGGAGCGTCCCACTCATGGTCCATTTATGTCTGACAGTCCTGGGTGTTGGTGATCCAACACAGGGCAAGACTGTTTCTTATAAAGAACTTTAAAAACAGCTTTTGAAGTCTAAAGTGATAATTATCTAGAACAAAGGAAGTTCATAAAACTTCCTGAATTTGATTTAATCAAGGAAGTTCATAAAATTGTCTGAATTTGATTTCCTCAGCTAGGTGGACACTGTATAATCAGTTTCCTCCACTCAAAATACATAGACACAAGCATACATTTTTTTTTGGCCCCAAAATGGGATTGCGAAGAAAGAAAAGAAAGGAGGGGATTTTGTGTGTAATTTGTTTCTGGTGTTCTTTTCTAAGTTAAGTTAACGCAGATATGGACCAGTTTAAACCATGGCCCAAATCCATCTCCCAACCACTCTCTCTAGCTTCTTTTCTAATGCTACTCTCAACAATGAACTAAGCCTTCCTCAGCTGCTTCAAATCTCTAAATGGCTTCTAATGCTGTTACTACCTAAATCATGTCATCAGAGGGAAAACAACATGACTTTTAGAAAAGAAATCACATTTCTTCAGAAGGGAAAAAACTGTTTGCTTTTATTACCTATATACATGATTTCAGAAGACTGTATGAGATCCATCATAAAGAGGTGTGTCAGGAGTCAAGCAACTGAATCCTTAAATGGCTAAGAGAGAGGAAGTTGAATATGAGTTTGAAGACTACAAAATGAACTTATCTGAAGTTGAGCAAACAGCTTCTCTTTAAGAAAAATGATGTATCTTAAACTTGGTAGAGTAGGTTTCTTATCCAAGGCATTAATAATTAAAAGCATTATTTTCATGAAATATGTTGGATTTATTTTCTTACACAGAGATGTTAATATTTATTACGTGTTTTTTCACTCTCCACTGTTGAAACCCTTTTGTGTTTTTATTTTATAATCAACTTCTGGCTGCTTCAAAGCTGAAAATGAACAATTTGACTCTTTCCTATTGGTAAACAGCTCATTGTGTCTTAAAATTTGGGGATTGGCCAGAATGCAGCCTTTGTCAAGGATCTTCCCTCAGGGCCTTGGGTGCCAAGGTACCTTGTGATAGAATTAGGTTGAGAGTGTCTATCTGTATTTCTCCCTTTACCCAGTCATTGTGAGTTTTCTCTTCATCATTTGGTACCATGTAAAAACATTTGTATTCAGGTAAGATCCAATTATCACAGTAGAGTGAACCACTTTTTCACGGAAGGCACTGCAGATTCCTTTATAATTGAATGTGCAGATTGTTCCCGTTATGTTATGATTGACCACCAGAGGGCACTGTGGACCACTTTTTGTGCAGATGCCTGTTCTTGTACAGTAAGATCAAGAACTTATATGCAGGGATACGTTCCAAGACCACCCCTCCCCCCGCCCACCCCCACCGTGGATGCCTGCAACCCAGGATGGTACCAAACCTATATATACTATGTTTTTTCTTATACATACATACGATAAAGTTTAATTTATAAATTAGGCACAGTAAGAGACTATCCGAATTGCCAGCGTCACTACTCTTGTGCCTTGGGACCATTATTAAGTAAAATAAAGGTAACTTGAACACAAGCACTGTGATACCAAGACAGTTGATCTGATAACCCCATTTGATAACCCCAGTGACCAGTAGTATTGATAGATACAGTGTGGATTCGCTGGACAAAGAGCTGATTCGTGGTGTAAGATTTCATCACGCTACTCAAAACAGCACACACAATTTAAAACTTATGAATTGTTTATTTCTGGGATTTTTCATTTAATATTTTAGAACTGAGGTTGACCACTGGTAACTTAAACCGCAGAAAGCAAAACTGTGGATAAGAGGGGACTACAGTATAACAGAGCTAATCAAGCCCACCATGGGTTGGGATGGGGGCAATGGCCTCGATGAGATGACCCTGGAGTAAAGCCAGCCCAGCAGGGCAAGAGGAGAAGCCGAGGCCTGGTCTCATACTGCTGCCGATTGGCTTTCATGGATCTATCCCTCCCTGTCAAGTGCTTCATGACCTGCTGCAGAACTGGGGCAGGGTCCTGACCCGAACCAGATAGGGGATGAGTGTCTTGGTCGGCGACTAGCTTTGGCCCAGAGAGCAAGGCAGGCCCTGATCAAGAAAAGAGAAAATCAGAAGTAGGAAGAGGGAGCCGCCAAGGAACCCCGAGCCGCTGAGTCCAGGGCCCTGCGCTTGGCGGATGTTGTCTTGGCCTTGGATCTGTGCTCAGCTGGTCAAGGCTATTTATTTATTTATTTAAAAATTTATTTTATTTATTTATTTTTGGCTGCGTTGGGTCTTCGTTGCTGCACGCGGGCTTTCTCTAGCTGCGGCGATCGGCAGCTACTCTTTGTTACTGTTCGCAGGCTTCTCGTTGCAGTGGCTTCTCTTGTTGCAGAGCATGGGCTGTAGACGCACGGGCTTCAGTAGTTGCGGCACGCGGGCTTCAGTAGTTGTGGCACGTGGGCTCAGTAGTTGTGGCACGTGGGCTTCAGTAGTTGTGGCTCGTGGGCTCTAGAGCGCAGGCTCAGTAGTTGTGGTGCACGGGCTTAGTTGCTCCGTGGCATGTGGGATCTTCCCAGACCAGGGCTTGAACCCATGTCCCCTGCAACGGCAGGCGGATTGTTAACCACTGCGCCACCAGGGAAGTCTTCAAGGCCATTTATCTTTACCAGGCTGTGGCCAATAGTCATGGTTCATTCTGTGTTTTAGTCCAGGTTCAAATTCCTTTCAAGTATGAGGTGGAGTGGGGAAAAGTCCTTTATGACATGAGGCAGGGCTCCATGAGCCAATGCATACATATTCTGATTGGAGGTTGTTCATGTCACGTTTCCCTTCTTAGTAATATTCAGACTGAAGATCACAAAGTCGTTGAAGAGCAGACCCTACTTTCCTGTGGTGGGGCATGTTTTCAGTTTTAGTACTGAAAAAAATAACGTTCTACTTTGTGTAAAACTGGTAGGTCAATATTTTTAGGGAAATTCCAAACTGTCACTTCAAAACAAGGTGCTCTATGTATTTTCATCTGAGACGACAATGATAACCTTTTTGGAATTAAGGGAGTAACCAGTAAAACTGTATCTTTTCCTTAGTTTTTTTTCCCTTACTATTTATTGTAAGATATATATTTTTGTGTGGAAGATACACAAAATAAAAGTTTAAAAATTAATAATTTCACCAGCCAGCATGACTGCTAATATTTTGATGTGTTTTCTTAGAAGACACATCTTTGCTTCCATGAAATGTTTAAATATAATTAAGATCATGCTAAAGTTGATTGTGTATCACGCTTCCTTCACTTAATCATAAGCTTATGTTACTAGAAACCATTCATAAGGATGGCTTAGAATGGCTGCAAATATTTCATCAGGTTGATCTACTTTGGCTACCAAATAATGGTCTATGTTAGCACTCTGTTGCTAGTGACAGAAACCCTAGTCAAAGTAGTTTAAGCAAAAAGAAGAGTTCATTGATCTTAAAATATTCCTTCAGAGCTCTCTCTTCATCTCCTGGCTCCTCTTTCCACTGTGCTGGTTTTAACTACAGTCAGCAGTCTTAGAGCAAAGAGGATGCATCTTTCTTTCCCAGCCAGGGGAGCCATTCCTGAATAATCCCTGTGTCTGGGAATGGGATTCCGTCATTGGCCGAGATTCCATCCTATGTCTTCCCCTGCAGTTGGGGATTCAGCTCAGCACTCGTCAGAACCATGGGGACTGGGAGAATTTTGAAGTGGAGCTCCTGAAAGGAAAGAAGAAGTTATGTTAACTTCTTAAAGGGAGACTGGACAGGCAGAAGCTAAGGGCTGTTACCGATGTCTCCAGTATTTGAACATTTAAGTTACTTCCAATTTTTCCCTGTTATAAGACAGAAATCTTTATGCATGAAGTATTTTCTACATCTCTGTTTGTTTTCCTTGGAGAGATTCCCAGCAGTGGAATTCCCAAGCAAAAAGTTGGTGGGGGGGGGGGGGCTTCTCTGGTGGCGCAGTGGTTAAGAATCCGCCTGCCAATGCAAGGGACACGGGTTCGAGCCCTGGTCCGGGAAGATCCCACATGCCGCAGAGCAGCTAAGCCCGTGAGCCACAACTACTGAGCCTGCGCTCTAGAGCCCGCGAGCCACAACTACTGAAGCCTGCGGGCCTAGAGTCCATGCTTCTCAACAAGAGAAGCCACGATAATGAGAAGCCCGTGCACCGCAACGAAGAGTAGCCCCTGCTCACTGCAACTAGAGAAAGCCCGCGCGCAGCAACAAAGACCCAACACAGCCGTAAAAAAAAAAAAAAAAAAAAAAAAAGTTGGTGAGACCTATTACACATTGCCCTTAAGGCTTTATATCAATGAACAGTCCTGCAAACAGTGTATGAAAGTGCTCACTCTGCACTGAACTTATAGGTAAAAATAGTACTGTGTGATTTTAATTGGCAACTCTTAGGTAGTGTTACCGCTACCAAAAAACCTCAATAAACACTAGTTGCTTTTCTTTCCTTTGCTTCAAATATCAGTTGGTAACTATAGGTTGAGTTTTCTAAAAAAATAAAAGTTATGATTGTCATAGGACTTAATTTTATAAAATAGGTTGTTTCACAGCATTTTATCTAATCCTTGCAATAAGCCCAAGAAGTAAGTGGGACATGTTATTTCCCTTACTTTGGGGAGGAGGTTGGAGTCTCCAGATGGTCAGCTTGGGGGAGTACACACAGTTGCCTGTCAGACCCTGTCCTTAAATCTAGCTCTGTCTCCAAGAATCCAATGACCCCTCACCTGCTGGTGACATCTGGGTCCTTTGAAGAAATGTCTTGCCATTTGTATTAGAGGTGTGTAGTTTAAAAAAAACATGGCAAGGGCCATGTGTAAGAAAACCCTAGGTTTTCACAGGTAGTATGCTGACATCTTTCAGGGCCAGCGGTGGGGCATACAGGAGAGAGTGTGAGCTCTGAACCCAGGTGGCTGCCTTCAAATCCCAGCTCAAACACAGCCGGCTGGCCTTAGGCAAATGCTCTGCAAGAAGGTCCCCTGGGTAGGTAAGTCGGGGATGATATCTAGGATGGGGGGCTGGTTATTAGCGTTGTTTAGTCTCCATCACGATGTGGGATAGTCCAAGGCCAATCATGACATGGATGCACTGGTCAGGCTGTAGAGGAGCAAAGGACCAGCCATTTTCTCAGTCATAACACTGCAGGAAGGTCTCCCCTGTCATGTGTCAGTCACTGGTCTCCACTGGGCCTTGGGGGACACCCTCCCCCATCATGTACTGGGTGTGTGCAATGCAGGAGCAGAGCAGGGGTGGGGAGCTCTGGGGTCCTGTGATGAAACCCGGTCAGAGGTCAGCAGCCAGCTGTGGAAGAGCCGGGGAAACTGTAGTTTGACATGACAGTCGCTAGAGGTCCCTGTGGAACTGCACTGAACTGCCCAGGGAGGGTCGGCCCAGAGCAGAAAAATCCTCCCAAATACTCCCATCGTGGAGCCAGACCAGCTGCACCGCTGGAATTCCGGGCCCCCTTTGTCTTTTAACCATCCTGCGTTCCCCTTAAGCTGGTGACTGTCCTAAGGGACTGTAAAGGTCTAATGTGGGGACCCACCTGTCCCCCTCCAGCAGTCCCTAGAGGTGGGCCCCCTTCAGGCTAGTTTCTGGGGCAAGAAGACACAGGCCTATTTTTGGAGGGGGGGGCTCCCCAAGGGCCAGGCTGGGCTTCGAGAGGATTTCCCAACCAGCCAGCTGCCTCTGTCCCCTGCAAACTCAGTCAGTCCTTCCTTCCCCTTTGCAAGTGACAGAAATGCGATCTGCATGAAGTCAGAGCCTCTCAGGCATAATCAGACAGGGCAGAGCCCTGCAAACCAACAGCCAGAACCTCGTAGGGAAGCCTGGTCACCGGGCCTGCTCCTGGGTCAGTGTGGGCGACCAGCCGAGAGCGGCAGGATCACAGCTCCCAGGACACACCCTGTGCCTCACCCTGGTCGGGGCTGGGGTGGGTGGGGCGATAACAGCTGGCAGGGCTGAAAGGGAAGGGGGCACTGGAGAGGCAGGAAGAGCGAAACCTAAATGTAAGTTCTGGATGGAAGACAACTTGGGAGGGGCATCTAGTCCAGCTCTTTCATCCCCCCCCCCTTTTTTTTTTTTTTGAATTTTTGAATTTTATTTTATTTATTTTTTAATTTTCTTTCAGGTTTCTGTCATCTATATTTTATTTTACGTTTAAAATTTTTATTGGAGTATAGTTGATTTACAACGTTGTGTTAGTTTCAGGTGTACAGCAAAGTGAATCGGTTATACATATACATATATCCACTCTTCTTTTAGATTCTTTTCCCATATAGACCTTTACAGAATACTGAGTAGAGTTCCCTGTGGTATACAGGAGGTTCTTATTAGTTATCTATTTTATATATATCTTTTTTAGGAGGAGAAAGGTGTTTTATTTTTTTCATGTTTCAATTACAAATACAAATCAAGACCACTTTTTATGTAACAAATATTTACTGAGCCTCAAGAATGTGCAAGGCACTGTACCAGGTCTCGTGGGATTAGGTAGCCCTCCAAGAGCTGCTTTTCTGACAAAGGAACCCAAATATCTCTATTTCTCAGGATGTTTTTCAGTCTCAAGTAATGGAAAATCCACCTAAAAATTTAGCCCCTTTGCTTATGGCTGAAGACACCAAGACCCAGAGAGGGAAAGTGATTTGGTCAAGGTCACACAGCAAGTTAAGGACAAAGCTGGGAGCAGATCCCGGGTCTGTGGATTCCAATAGCAGCAGCTCTCTGTGGCACCACACTGAGGCAAGACCGTTTAGTAGACTCAGAAGTGAGTCTAATCCACGTCAGAGGCAAAGAAGTTGAGAAAATCCACTGCTTCTAATGTAGTTATAAACCGGGCTCTTGGATGTCCTGGTGTCCCATAGTTTGAAGCTTGCTCATTTCAGAAGATGATTTTGTGTTTTCTCAGATGCCCAGGAGTGGACTTCTTCTTTAATTTAATTTTTATTTCATATTGGTGTATAGTTGATTTACAATGTTGTATTAGTTTCAGGTGTACAGCAAAGTGATTCAGTTATACATATACATATATCCATTCTTTTTCAGATAGTTTTCCCGTACAGGTTATTACAGAATATTGAGTAGCATTCCCTGTGCCATGCAGTAGGTCCTTGTTGATTATCTATTTTATATATAGTAGTGTGTATATGTTAATCCCAAACTTAATTTATCCCTCCTCCCCACCTTTCCCCTTTGGTAACCATAAGTTTGTTTTCGAAGTCTGTGAGTCTGTTTCTGTTTTTTAAATAAGTTCATTTGTATCATCTTTTTCGATTCTACATATAAGTGATGTCATATATTTGTCTTTGTCTGACTTACTTCACTTAGTATGATAATCTTTAGGTCCATCCTCGTTGTTGCAAATGGCATTATTTCATTCTTTTTATGGCTGAGTAATATTCCATTGTATATATGTACCACATCTTCTTTATCCATTCATCTGTTGATGGACATTTAGGTTGCTTCCAGGAGTGGATTTTATAAGACCGCTGAAGCTAAACTCATCACCTCCACCAGCCCAGGAATTGGAATCACTTGTTCATAACAAACATGAGGCAGGTGCCCTAAGTTCTGACCTGGTGCTCAAGAGCTGCAGGATCCAAAAGAGGGAGCACACAGGGCCTTGCTCTGGGAGGTGGGGCCTCCCCTCCCAGCCGGAGGGCTTGCCTAACTCACCCCTCATCTGCTCCTCTCCATCTCCCACCCTCTCCACAGAGGCTGGGACCCACCCCCCATTCCTAGAAAGATTTTGCCCCCAGCATCTGCCCCAAACATTTAACAGCCCTCTGGGGTCCTTTCCCCAGGCAATGATGGAGACTCTCACCTCCTCTGAATGATGTAAAAGGTAAAAAGGTAATAACTCTTCCCCAAAACCTTCTATACCAGGGACATAACAAGTATCATTGTATTCATTCTTCCAACAGTCCAATGAGGAGGGAACTGTTAGCCAATTTGGAACAAGGAGTTTCAAACATTATTAATGTAGTCAACAGCCAGGGAGTTAGTTAGTAAATGGTAGGGCTTGAATTTGAACCTGGGTCTGGCTGTTTTAAAGCTCATGTTCTTCCACTGCCACGGACCAACACCCAGAAAAGCTGAGTTCTGGTTTTTTAGCTGATTCACAAAGCTTATTTGGCCACTACCAGCTTTGTGACCTTGGGCAAATTACTTAATCTTTCTGAATCTCAGTTTCCTTAACTATAAGGTGGAAACTGTATACCAGTATTGACTACCTTATTGAGTCACCGTGAAGATGAAATATGACAATTTATGTGAAAGTGACACACAAATGTAAGGCATCCCCAAAGCAGAAAAGGTTCTTTTTCAGTGGAAGGTCTTTGACCATCAACAGTGATATTTAGTAGGTTATAATTCATCTCAACCCTTGATAGTATCTCTTTAATTTTACCCACACCCCAGCTTATTTTTACCATCTCTTGTCATTTAAAAAATCTTTTATATCCTTGTGCAGTATTTTCATTTATGTTTTTCTTGTGTTTGGACATTAGGCATGCTTTTCCTCCTTAATGTCTCCTTAAAGAAAATTTTGTGACTTAATTTTCTTAAGGACAAATAATCTTTTGAAGGGAAGGGCCCCTTAGGTAAAACTCCCACAAAGTAGACCCAGGCAAGATTGTGAAATTTACAAGTATGTCTTCAGTGGCTCTGCATTTTCAGCATCTGTAATATTCAAGGCCACTTCAATTGCAAGGTACAGAACCAAAGTCAAATAGCTTAAGAAAAAAGTTATCGGCTTATGAAACGGAAGAGCCCGTGGGCAGGCCTTTAGGTATGGCATCATCCAGGTTCTCAGTGGATGCAGTGAGTTGTCAACCTGTCTTTACACATTTCTTGCTCTGCTCTCCTCTGGGTTGGATTCATTACTGGGCAAGCTTCCTCCATCTGGTGAGAAAGACGGATACCAGACGTCCCTGATCCTCACAGAGAAAGAAGGAAGAAACATCTTTTCTAATAGCACTTCTGTGGGAGACAAAATCATGACAGCCTCCAAGAGTCCACACTTTGGTGTATATGCCTTGTATATCTCCTTGATTATGGGAAAGACCTGTGAATATGATGAGATATCACTCCTGTGATTATATTATTTTATCCTGGGTGGCCCTGACCCAATCAGGTGAGCCCTTTATTTTTTATTTATTTTTTGTATATTTTTAAATTGGGGTTTAGTTGTTTTACCATGTTGTGTTAGTTTCTACTGTACAGCGAAGTGAATCAGCTATATGTATATATATATCCCTCTTTTTTGGATTTCCTTCCCATTTAGGTCACCACAGAGCACTGAGTAGAGTTCCCTGTGCTATACAGCAGGTTCTCATTAGTTATCTGTTTTATACATATTGGTGTACAGGTGAGCCCTTTAAAAGCAGAGTTTTGTCAAGCTGATTGCAGAGGAAGTCAGAGAGATGTGCTCTGGTTGGCCTAGGAGAAGGCAAACATCCATGCTGTGAACTGCCTATGGGGGCCACGTAGTAAGGAAATGCAGGTGCTCTCTAGGAGCAGAGATAGTCCCTGGCCGATTGTTAGCAGGAAAATAGAGACCTAGTCCTATATTTGTAAAGAAGTAGATTTTGGCAACAACCAGTGACCTTGGAAGAAGACCCTGAGCCTCAGATGAGAACTGTAGCCCCAGCCAACACCTTAATTTCATCCTTGTAAGCACCTGAGAAGAGAACCCACTCATGCTGTGCCTGGACTTCTGACCTACATTACTGTGAGGTAAATTTGTGTTGTTTTAAGTCACTACGTTTTTGATACTCTGTCATGCAGCAATAGAAAGCTAACACAACTTCTGAAAATTCTAATGTATGAGTTAGGATCTTTTGGTTGCAAGCAACACAAAGCAACTCTGGGTGACCCAAGCAAAAAATTTTACCTGAACAGCGTTCATAGAGCCACAGATCATGAACAGCTCTTGGGATGGGTCCAAGCAGGAGAACTGAACAGGGGATGTTTCCAGGTCTTTTTTCACTCTCTCGAGATTCAAATTCCAGGGAGAAAGAAGCTGACTGGCTTTACATGACAGCCTCATCAAGATTGTAACCAAGGGTGAATAGTTGGTTCTTTAAAGCAAAACTGGTGGGGTGAAATCAACAATATGGCTGAGTAAGACATCCCTCGTTTATGTTCCACTCTCAACAGCAACAATTTGACATCCATTCAGAGACCGAAGTGCCTTTGTGGCAGCTGTGGGACCCAGCACCATACACCAAAGGATCCAGGAGCCGTCTTGCCCACACGTGTGTTGGGTAATAGGCATACAGACCCTGGTCCTGGCTGTGGACCCTACAGTGGCCCATGAACTGGCTCCAGCTCCTCTCAGCCATGGTCTGGGAGACCCTGGAGAACACTCTCTCAGACAATCACCATAGACAAGAGACCCTTTGTGGAAGTCCAGGTTCCAGAGGAGAAGTTCCAGCACTCTGTTGAACAACAACAACAAAAATACGAGTTTAGATGCATTGGAGTAGGTAAGAGGAATAGCTTTAATTTACTTGCATCATCCCTCTCCTGAGGTGGCATAGCTAAGGGGTAAGTGATATCTTCTCAGTCCTGTGATTTCTCCTACAGGGCAAAGAGAGAGCATGTGAATTAGCAGCTGGCTCAGAGTACTGAATCATGATCTACATGACTAGGGAGCAGGAAGAAACTGGGAGAGTGGCAGATAGGACTCTTGGGGGGCATTAAAGGGCTGTGGATCCTACTAAGTGCATTGTGGGCTCCATCAAGAAGCCAGTCCATGAACCACTGGGGATGCCTTGCCTGCAGATCCTCCCAACTGGCCCATGAACATCCCAGTGCTCTGTGCACCTCACCCACACACCTGGCTCCCTCTGTGCACTCCTGATGGTGGTGGTAAGAGCAAGCAAGCTAGAGAGCATGCACAGAAAGTCGACTTGAATCTGCAGGCCAGGAAAGACCAGAAATTTAATCTTTAGTGCCACCCTTGGGAAAGCAAAAGGGAAGCTGTTGGCACTTGGCCTGGTGTGTTGTAAGATTAAGAAAAAGCATACAAGTTTATGAATTCTGCCACTAGAGGAAGCAAGGAGCAAGGAACAGGCATATCCATGGAAGGTCTGAGAAAGCCTCAGCATCCCTAGCAGTGCTGATGGAAGATATTTCTCTCCCAAAGGTAGTTAGTAAAGACTGGAGGAGGTGACTGCTACTTCAAATGTAAAGAGAGCATCACAAAACTTCAAGGAACATGAAAAATCAAGGAAAAACATGACATCACCAAAGGATTACAGTAATCTTCTAGTGTGGCTCCTAAAGACATGGAGATAGTGAGTTACTGGATAAAGAATTCAAAATAGCTATTTTAAGTTTTTCTTATAGCTCTCATTGAGCTATAAGAAAACACAGAAAGGCAATTCAACAAAATCAGGAAAAACAAAACAGCTCTTAGTTTCATTGATCTTTTCTATTGTACATGAACAAAATGAGAAGTATAACAAAGAGATAGAAATAATTTTTATAAATTATTTATAACTTTTATTATATTATTTATTATTTATAAATTTAATAAAATTCTGGAGCTGAAAAATACAATGAATGAAAAATGTAATAGAAAACATCAACAGCAGAATGAGTCAAGCAGAAAAAAGAACGTCTGTGTTAGAAGAGAGGACCTTTGAAATTATCCAGTAGGAGAAGGAGAAAGGAAAAAGAATGAAAAATTAGTGAAGAACGTCTATGTGATCTATGGGATACCATTAAAAGAAACAATTTGCAAATTATTGGAGTCGCAGAAGGAGAAGAGAGGGAGAAGGGGGCAGAAAGATTACTTAAAGAAATAATGGCTGAAAGCTTTTCAGATCTGGAGAGAGAATTGAAAAATCCAAGTTTATGAAGCTCATAGGTCATCAAACTCAAAGAGATATTCTCCAAAACACATTAAAATAAAACTGTAAAAAATCAAAGACAGAAAGAGAATCTCAAAAGCAGCAAGATAAAAGAAGCTTGTAACTTACAAGGGAACCCCATGAGGCTGTCAGTAGATTTCTCAGCAGAAATTTTACAGGCAGGGGGAGAGTGGGATGATACATTCTTCAGGATAGATCACATGATAGGTCACAAAACAGGTCTCAGCAACTGTAAGAAGGTCAAAATTATACCAAGTATCTTTTCTGATGACAACGGTATGAAAGTAGAAATTAACAACAGGAGGAAAACTGGAAAATTCACAAAATGTGTAAACTAAACAACACACTTCTGATCACACAATGGGTCAAAGAAGAAATTTAAAAAATATATCTTGAAGCAAACAAAAATGGAAACACAATATAACAAAAGTTATGGGTTGCAGCAAAAGCAATTCTAAGAGGGAAGTTTAGGAATTCCTTGGCAGTCCAGTGGTTAGGACTCAGAGCTTTCACTGCCATGGCCCAGGTTCAATCCCTGGTTGGGGAACTAAGATCCTGCAAGCCATGTGGCACAGAAAAAAAAAGAAGAAAAAAAAAGGGATGTTTATAGTGACAAATACCTACATTAAAAAATAAGAAAAATTTCAAATAAACAACAAAGCTTTACATCTCAAGGAACCAGAAAAAAGAAGCCAAAGTTATCAGAAGGAAGAAAACCACAAAAAGCAGAGCAGAAATAAATGAAGTAGAGACAGAAAAACAATAGAAAAGATCAATGAAACTAAGAGCTGTTTTTTAAAAAAATTTGGAACAAAATCAAGAGCCCGGAAATAAACTCTCTCTCTCTCTCTATATATATATACAGTCAACTAATATTTAAGAGTGCCAAGAATACTCAGTGGGAAAGAATAGTTTCTTCAACAAATAGTGTTGGGAAAACTGGATAACCAGATGCAAAGGAATGAAATTGAACCCCTCTTACACCACTCACTAAAATTAACTTGAAATGGATGAAAGACTTAAGTAGAAGACCTGAAACCATAATACTTCTAGAAGAAAAACATAGGGAAAAATCTCCTTGACATTGGTATTGGCAACAATTTTTTGGATATGACACCAAAAGCCCAAGCAACAAAAGCAAAATTAACAAATTGGACCACATCAATCTAAAAAGCTTCTACACAGCAAAAGAAACAATCAAGAAAATGAAAAGGCAACCTATGGAATGAGAGAAAATATTTGCAAATCATATGTCTGAAAAGGCGTTAATATCCAAAATATATAAGGAACTCATGAAACTCAACAGTAAAAAAACCAAAGAACCTGATTTTAAAATGGGTAAAGGAACTAAATAAATGTTTTCCAAAGAAGACATACAAATGACCAACAGGTACAGGAAAAGATGCTCAATATCACTAATCATCAGGGAAATGCAAATCAAAACCACAATAGATATCACCTCACACGTTAGAATGGCTATTATCAAAAGGACAAGAGATAACAGGTGTTGGCAAAGATGTGGAGAGAAAGGAACCCTTGTGCACTGTTAGTGGGAATGTAAACTGGTGCAGCCACTATGGAAAACAGTATGGAGGTCCCTCAATTAAAAATAGAACTACCATCTGATCCAGCAATCACACTTCTAGTTATATATCTGAAAGAAATGAAATCAGGATCTTGAAGAAATATCTACAGTCCCACGTTCATTTCAGCATTATTCACAATAGCCAAGACAGAAAAAACTTAAGTGTCTGCCAACAGGTGAATGGATAAAGAAGATGTGGTATATATACACAATGGAATATTATTCAACCATGAGAAACAAGGACATTCTGCCATTTGTTAAAACATGGATGGAACTTGAGGGCATTAGACTAAGTGAAATAAGTCACCCAGAGAAAGACAAATGTTATTTGATATCACTTACATATGGTATCTAAAAAAGCTGAACTTACAGAAACAGAGAGCAGAACGGTGGTTACCAGGGGCTTGGGGGTGGGAGAAATAGGGAGATTTTGGTCAAATGTTACAAACTTACAGTTATGAGGTAAATAAGTTTTGGGTACAGCATGGTGAAGCGGCAAAGATGAGGTCCCATGTAGGTGTTTGGGTGGGGTCCTGCAGGGATTGGCAGCCATTTCTGCTCCAATGGAGACCCCTCAGGAAACAACAAGTGCTGGCCTCCAGCTTCTTGTCAGTCCATGACCAGTCAGCTGAAGAGGGGGTGGGCAGGGCTTGGGTCAGCGCACTGGGTCCTCAAAGCATGGGAAAGTGCTCCTCCAGAGAAACCTTGGGAGTGACTGCCTCTGGAAACCCCAAGGACAGAAGCCAATCCTCCTTTTGTGCTTCTTTCTCTGGTGATCAGGAACCTGGGAACTGCTCCATTCACCAGTTTCTGGATTCCTCTTGCTGTGTTCTTCTCTATAGTTGAGGCAGCCTCCTACTCAGTATTGGCCTTCCTGCCATCCTGGATGTTCCCATTCACCCATTCACCCACCCATCGAAAATGTACTGAAAACTAGAGATTCAATCATGAGGAATAGCCAGATCTTTCTCACAAGCAAATCACAGCTGCTGGTCATTATGTTCTACCTGGACTTTCTCTCAGCTCCTGACCGTGTCTGTGTCCTCCTCTAGGTCCCAACCCCAACCCACTGCACTCACCAGAGCAAGGCTGGCAGTAGTGGACAGCTATTGTTTTACACATGCCCAGAATCCTTTCCCTTTCTTTCTTCTATGACAAATGATTCTGGTAGGGCTGTTAATCATAGTGTCCTATCTCCAATCTTGTCTCCCTGGAAACAATGGTTGATCCAAGAGGTGAGCATAAGACCCAAGCTGGGCCAATTAGATCATTTCCTGAGATTTTTTTAAAAATTTATTTATTTTATTTTTGAATTTTCTTTTATTTATTTTTTTATACAGCAGGTTCTTATTAGTCATCCATTTTATACACATCAGTGTATACATGTCAATCCCAATCTCCCAATTTATCACACCACCACCACCACCACCCCCCACCGCTTTCCCCCCTTGGTGTCCATACGTTTGTTCTCTACATCTGTGTCTCAATTTCTGGCCTGCAAACTGGTTCATCTCTATCATTTTTCTAGGTTCTGCATATATGCGATAATATGCAATATTTGTTTTTCTCTTTCTGACTTACTTAACTCTGTAGGACAGTCTCTAGATTCATCCACGTCTCTACAAATGACCCAATGTCATTCCTTTTTATGGCTGAGTAATATTCCATTGTATATATATACCACATCTTCTTTATCCATTCCTCTGTCGATGGGCATTTAGGTTGCTTCCATGACCTGGCTATTGTAAATAGTGCTGCAATGAACATTGGGGTACATGTGTCTTTTTGAATTATGGTTTTCTCTGAGTATATGCCCAGTAGTGGGATTACTGGGTCATATGGTAATTCTATTTTTAGTTTTTTAAGGAACCTCCATACTGTTCTCCATAGTGGCTGTATCAATTTACATTCCCACCAACAGTATAAGAGGGTTCCCTTTTCTCCACACCCTCTCTAGCATTTGTTGTTTGTAGATTTTCTGATGATGCCCATTCTAACTGGTGTGAGGTGATACCTCATTGTAGTTTTGATTTGCATTTCTCTAATAATTAGTGACGTTGAGCAGCTTTTCATGTGCTTTGTGGCCATCTGTATGTCCTCTTTGGAGAAATGTCTATTTAGGCCTTCTGCCCATTTTTGGATTGGGTTGTTTGTTTTTCTAATACTGAGCCGCATGAGCTGTTTATATATTTTGGAGATTAATCCTTTGTCCGTTGATTCGTTTGCAAATATTTTTTCCCATTCTGAGGGTTGTCTTTTCGTCTTATTTGTAGTTTCCTTTGCTTTGCAAAAGCGTTTAAGTTTCATTAGGTCCCATTTGTTTATTTTCGTTTTTACTTCCATTACTCTAGGAGGTGGATCAAAAAAGATCTTGCTGTGATTTATGTCAAAGAGTGTTCTTACATTTTCCTCTATGAGTTTTATAGTGTCCGGTCTTACATTTAGGTCTCTAATCCATATTGAGTTTATTTTTGTGTACGGTGTTAGGGAGTATTCTAATTTCATTCTTTTACATGTAGCTGTCCAGTTTTCCCAGCACCATTTATTGAAAAGACTGTTTTTGCTCCATTGTATATCCTTGACTCCTTTGTCATAGATTAGTTGACCATAGGTGCATGGGTTTATCTCTGGGCTTTCTATCCTGTTCCATTGATCTATATTTCTGTTTTTGTGCCAGTACCATATTGTCTTGATTACTGTAGCTTTGTAGTATAGTCTGAAGTCAGGGAGTCTGATTCCTCCAGCTCCGTTTTTTTCCTTCAAGACTGCTTTGGCTATTCAGGGTCTTTTGTGTCTGCATACAAATTTTAAGATGATTTGTTCTAGTTCCGTAAAAAATGCCATTGGTAATTTGATAGGGATTGCATTGAATCTGTAGATTGCTTTGGGTAATATAGTCATTTTCACAATATTGATTCTTCCAATCCAAGAACATGGTATATCTCTCCATCTGTTGGTATCATCTTTAATTTCTTTCATCAGTGTCTTATAGTTTTCTGCATACAGGTATTTTGTCTCCTTAGGTAGGTTTATTCCTAGGTATTTTATTCTTTTTGTTGCAATAGTAAATGGGAGTGTTTCCTTAATTTCCTTATCAAATTTTTCATCATTAGTGTATAGGAATGCAAGAGATTTCTGTGCATTAATTTTGTATCCTGCAACTTTATCAAATTCATGGATTAGCTCTAGTAGTTTTCTGGTGGCATCTTTAGGATTCTCTATGTATAGTATCATGTCATCTGCAAACAGTGACAGTTTTACTTCTTCTTTTCCAATTTGTATTCCTTTTATTTCTTTTTCTTCTCTGATTGCCGTGGCTAGGACTTCCAAAACTATGTTGAATAATAGTGGCGAGAGTGGACATCCTTGTCTTGTTCCTGATCTTAGAGGAAATGCTTTCAGTTTTTCACCATTGAGAATGATGTTTGCTGTGGGTATGTCGTACATGGCCTTTATTATGTTGAGGTAGGTTCCCTCTATGCCCACTTTCTGGAGAGTTTTTATCATAAATGGGTGTTGAATTTTGTCAAAAGCTTTTTCTGCATCTATTGAGATGATCATATGGTTTTTATTCTTCAATTTGTTAATATGGTGTATCACATTGATTGATTTGTGTATATTGGAGAATCCTTGCATCCCTGGGATAAATCCTACTTGATCATGGTGTATGATCCTTTTAATGTGTTGTTGGATTCTGTTTGCTAGTATTTTGTTGAGGATTTTTGCATTTATATTCATCAGTGATATTGGTCTGTAATTTTCTTTTTTTGTAGTGTCTTTGTCTGGTTTTGGTATCAGGGTGATGGTGGCCTCATAGAATGAGTTTGGGAGTGTTCCTTCCTCTGCAATTTTTTGGAAGAGTTTGAGAAGGATGGGTGTTAGCTCTTCTCTAAATGTTTGGTAGAATTCACCTGTGAAGCCATCTGGTCCTGGACTTTTGTTTGTTGGAAGATTTTTAATCACAGTTTCAATTTCATTACTTGTGAATGGTCTGTTCATATTTTCTGTTTCTTCCTGGTTCAGTCTTGGAAGGTTATACCTTTCTAAGAATTTGTCCATTTCTTCCAGGTTGTCCATTTTATTGGTATAGATTTGCTTGTAGTAATCTCTTAGGATGCTTTGTATTTCTGCGGTGTCTGTTGTAACTTCTCCTTTTTGAGGAAATGCCACACACATTTTCCACAGGGGCTTCGCCATCCCACATTCCCACCAGCAATGTACAAGAGTTCCAGTTTCTTCACATCCTTACCAACACCCTGTGTTTTTAAATTTTAGCCCTCTTAGTGTGTATGAAGTAATAGTTCACTGTAGTTTTGATTTGCATTTCCCTAATGACCAAAGATATTGACCAACTTTTCATGTGCTTATTGGCCATTTGTATATCTCTTTGGAGAAATATCTGTTCAGATCTTTGGCAGATTTTTACTTTTTTTTTTCTTTTTCTAGTTTAGTTGTAGGAGTTATTTATATATTCTGAATACTATACCCTTATCAATATATGATATGGAAATATTTTTTCTATAGATTGTCTTTTCACTTTCTTGATAGTGTCCTTTATGCACAAAAGTTTTAAATTTTGAGGAAGTCCAATTTACCTATTTTTTCTTAGATTGCTTGTGCTTTTTTGGTGTCCTGGCTGTTTTTGTACATTAATTTTTTCATATAAACCCAGGTTATCTTGTTCTAAAACTTTTGTTGGCATTTGTAGAGGGATGGGTTGATTAATTTAGAGAGAGGGACTTTCCTGGTGGTCCAGTGGTTAAGAATCCACCTTCTGATGCAGGGGACATGGGTTCAATCCCCGGTCAGGAAACTAAGATACCGTATGCCATGGGGCAACTAAGCCCACACGCCACAACTACTGAACCCATGAGCCACAACGAAAGTTCCCGCATGCTGCAAAAAATATCCCGCATGCCACAACTAAGACTCAACACAGCCAAATAAATAAATAAATAAAATAAAAATTTAAAAAAAATTTAGAGAGAATCGTGGTCTTCTTAAAAGGGAGATTTTATCAAAGACCAGGATACACCTTTCCATTTACCCAAGTCCTGTCTGTATTCTTCAGTAACACTTTAAAGTTTGTTTCACATAGATCTTACACTTTGCATCAAGTTTATTTCTTGGTATTAATCTTTTTCTATTATTGTAAGTCTAACGTTTAGATGCTGACAACTAACAAAAGTGTTTGAAGTATTATGTGAGCTATACTATTTTCTATGGTCCAAATTCAGGCCAAGTTCAGATCTGCAACCTCAAATCTACTCCAGCAATTTGCTTTATAGGTAAGGACGCTGAGGTCTAGAGATGTTGAGTGACTTACTCAAGGCTGCACAGCAGGTAGGTAGCAGAGATGGCACTATGGCCCAAGTATTCTGTCTCTACATTTCGCCTGACTCTGAATCCAGAGCTCTGTCATCTTACCAACCTCCATAAAATACACGAATCTAGGAAAGTGGCGAATATTCTTACATGCACTGGGAACTTGTAGTTGCCTAAGGACTGACTTCACCAATCAAGATAGGAGTTAGATTAAAATTAGACAAAAATTAGGAAAAAAGGAAAGTAAAACAACGGTTAAATGAGAAAAAAAGCAAAAATTCAGACAGACACACACACACCTACGTGTGTGCACATACACCCCCCGCCAAACCCTCAAACCTCCAGAGCTTCCTGCCTGTGAACCGAAAGGAGGAGTGTGAGTTTCCTGGCCCTGCTGGCAGGTGCCTTCTCAAAGGCCCCATCGTCCTCCACTTCCTGAGGAGGCTGCAGCCGAAGAGACTGCTTTTCTCTTCTTCGTCCAGTCACGGCTGCCTCGGCCTCTGCCCCCAGGCACCATCCTGGGGAAGGACAAGATGAAGCGGATGGTGCTTGTTACAGTGGCCACCCTGCAGGCACACTTCCCAATTACAGGTAAGGTCGGATGTATCGGATGTATCGATGGCAAGGAACTTTTCGGAACCCTTTGTGCATGTGTGTCAGGGGTGGAGGGAGATAGCAGAGGGCTGGTGAGGCTCCAGTGTCTCCTTTAAATCCTGCCCTCCCCAAATCTATGAGCAGCTGACTGGGGAGGGGTCCAGCTTGATGCAGGCATCTGCCTCATTAAGGCCAAGCTGGGCATCAGCTCAGAGCTAGCTGCTTGAAAACACACCTGTGCAAAGTATGGATTTTTCCAGTGATAAAAGGAGAGAGAAAAGTCTGTGGTGGGGAAAGGATGAGGAGAAACTGAGGCAGGCCCCGTGTGGACAAGAGGAGAGGGGCTATTTAACAGAAGCCGGGAGGGACCAGAAAATGTCAGCCAGGCCATGTTTCGTGCCGAGACACTTTTCTAGTCTTTATGTATTCTTCTTTCACACCCTTGCTGGCTCCGTCACTCAGCCCCTTTCCTTCTTCCTTCTCCAACAAAGAACATTGCATTTGTTGTTGGTTAGAGAGGGTCATGGCTGTGGCCCTGGCTGACCTGAAACACCTTGATGGGCCAGGGGCTGACTGGGTTAATGAAGGAGGGAAGTGGCCTTCTTCAGGGTCTGTGTCTAGGCTTAGCTCTGACTTGGCTGCCTCTGTACCCCACAGCCAAGGGCTGCCTGATGACACACCCATCCAGGCTCAGTGACTAACCCACCGCCTCTTGCTTCAGGCAGCTCTCTGTCTGAGGCCAAAAAGCCAGAGATGCTGACGGAACGTAGGGGACAGATGAGAGGATGTGACTTGTTAAGCGGTCACCACGGGGAACAACCAACCAGCAAGAGAGCCTACACCTCGCTTCATTCCAGTCCTTAGAATCCGGCTTTTCCTGAATCCTTTTACCCTTACCGTGTTTTCTAGCTCCGATAATAAGAAGAAGTGAAAAGAAGACAAAATGGGCTGCCTCTGGGCATTGGCGTCCTGGCATTTTTTACAAAACATGGGACAAGCTGTATTTGAATCTAAAGAAGCCAGGAGAGTGGTCACAAACCAATGTCCTTCCTCCACTTTACAGCTCACCTCGGTGTGGGAGGGAGTTTGGCGACAAGGGTGGGAGGGCAGGAAAGGCCATTGGCACTTTTGTTCCTGCCAGGGAACATGGCACAGCTGCCGCCTAGCACCTCGGGGGTTTCGAGGACTAAGTAATCGCGGGGTTTTCTGTAAGATCACAGCTCTCTTCTCAGAAAAGCCGTCTTGGGTATGAGTCACGCGGTGCCATAGGTAGGAACACCAGGGCGAGCCCAGAGCAGCCCATCCTCATGTGCAGGGCACAAGAGGACCCAAGACGCCAAAATGGCCTGTGAATTCCATGACTTCAGAGGGAACCGCTGACAGCGGTAGATTCAGACTCTGGGCTTCAGTTTTGGGGGACGGCACTTGGTAGATAATTCTACCATGTGAAGTTTCCTCAGGGGTCTATTTGTGTTGGGTCTTGGGGCCAAGGCTGGGGCAATGGAATTAGAAGAGAAAATAAAAGCTGCTTGGGTGCTGGTGGCTGCCAGGAGTGGTAAGCAAAACCCCACCCAGAAGACAAGATGGGGGCCATGCCGCATTTCCACAAGGTGTGGACAGAAAGAAAAGCCTTAGATTCATCTTTCAATGCCACTTGCTTTGCTGGTGTGGAGATTGAAATTTCAGCTATTTTTAGGTAAGGTTCCTGGATAAAAGTTTTCCAAAGTGTCCTAGCCCTGTTGAGGGAAGGCTGGGGAGGCTCAGAGAGGCCTTTAACACCGAGGGCCACAAATGGCACCCGTGTTGGCTGAGAAGACACACTCTATGATTTCCTTTGGAGGAAAGGCTGCTGACTGACGGAATTCGAGTTGATGTCTTCCCTGTTTTCTTGCTCAGTTAAGCTACTCATCCCCGAACCCTTTTAAAGCATCTTCTTTTTGCTAAGACTTTTCCATTTGCATTTTCTTGCAAATGCCCAGATCATTAAGATCACGGCAAATAACGACCCAGTCTGTCTACCTGAGGAGGTCTCCCTGGGTGAGTCTGCCAAGACGGTAAGCCGAGGCTGGAAGAGATTAAGATGGCGTGTCTTATGGCATGGGCAGACTTCTGCCTGCAGAGCCCTCAACTGCTCAGTGCCTCTAACTCCCTGCCTCACAGACGTCATTTGTAAGGAAATGCAGCTTTGACACAAAGTCTCAGGAAATGCATGCTCCTAGGTGTGGTGGGAAGAGTCAGGCCAGTCACAGTGCTGCCAATTTCCCAGCTGTGCAACCTTAGGCAAGTTACTTAACCTCTCTGGGCCTCCGTTTTCTCACCTCTAAAGTAAGAATAACCTTCATTGCAGAGCTGTGAAAATGAGAAGTAAATGTTACATGCCTGATATGTCCTAAACAGTCAATACCTGAAAGTTGTATTAATTCTTACTATTATTACATCCTGGCCTGTTTTCTTGTTCTCATTATCCAGGGACAGGAAATGGAAACCCATGGTTAGGAGTCTTAATTTGCTCTTGATTGTGTTGTAAAGCAGCACTGGGCATTTTCTCCATCTGTTGAAATGCAGCTCGTCCTTCTTTTGGTTTCTGAGCATACCTGTAACGGCTCAGGAACATAGCGGTGGTCCCTCCCAGTGGTGGGCCCAATTGTGAACAAGCATCAAAACTTTGCTGGGTCATAGGATGAGCATTACAGCTACCATTTCTATTTTTCTGAGACGCTTATTCTGTAAGCGATATTCCCCCAAAGTGAAAACATGACTCACCATGCATATAAGTAGTTAGGGGGAGCAAATTAGAACACAGTCGCCCTGGTCATCACCGGTCAAGGTGGCCATCCAGAATTTGCAGCCAAATGTCTGGTGTGGATGCACAGTGACCAGGGTATTTAAATGAACACTCCTCGAAACCAGACCTTTGCTTAAACTGCTTGGAGCTGGGCTTGAGGGAAGCTTTTGCATGATGCCAGGAAGAGTTTTTCATCGATGGTATTTTCACCAATGGTTTATTTTGACCTCTGGTCATCCGGCTCTGCTCATCCAGATGATCTACTTCATTTTCTACCTTGGCGGTTCTCAGATCTGCTGGCCTGTTTACACATCTGCTGCTGCAAAACATCCCCCAGAAACTGTGCTGGGAAACTCTTGTTTAGGTGAATGACCACTGCTGAATTTATTTTAAAATTCTTTTTATTTTTGCCTTTGTCTTTAAAAAATTAGATTTAATTTTTTACTGGATATACGCTTTTACTTTCAAGAATCCCTGGGCACTGTGTCTTGTTTTATTTTGAAGGATTCAGGCACCGTTAGGGAACTGTCTTGCTTTAGAGTTGTCCAAACACACACTCTGTAATCCTTTTTCTCCTGAATCTTATTTACCTATGGGTCAGCTAACTGATTAAATAAATAGCAACGATAGTTCAAAATAAATTTCTTCTCTGCTTGGGCCAGGGCTAGTTCTTATCAACATTAAAGTGATGGTAGATTTAATCAATTTGAGCAAACATAAAGTCCATTTGGTTAAAAAATAATCAAACTAGTCATTTGATCTGTTAATTGAAACAAAACAGTCAGTTTAGTCACTGCACATACATAGCCATTCCTTCCAGCCTCAAACACAGTCTATGTTTTCTGAGGGAAAAGACGCTTCAGTCTTGCTCAGGGATGTGTCACAGCACTTAGCATGGTGCCTGGAGCAGAGATCACGCGCAGTAAATATTTGTTGAGTGAATTGAAAGGTGGGTGAATGAAGGAAATCTAGACCTTTCTATGTGATTAAATTCACTTTAATGGTTTATGGAGGGGGGGTCGTATATTGGAGTGGCATTATTTGGACCTTTCTTCTAGAGAACTTAGCATTAAACAAAGTACTTTAAAAAAAACACGTAAACTAAGCTGGTGGAGGGGACAGGGCAGTTTGAGTAAACAGACGGATTCAAAATGATTTACAAGGACAGTTTCAGACAAAATCCTACCGTTGTTAAAATTTTCTGGTTGGACCGTATGAAATTTCCTATATTCATTTATTTGGGACCTACAAAAATGATAATTTCATATGATTCAACTAACACTATATCTTGAAAATTAGACAAAGAAAGATGCTCATTTTTCTGACTTGGCTTTAACACTAGGGAAAAGCAGAAAATAAAGAAGGCTACCAACGTTGGAGATTAACTAATGAATTAATAAACTAATGAAAGGCACCAAGGAGAAAAATAAGAGTTTGTGGATTATAGCATAAATCGCATTATTCAATTGCCCAACTGCTTCAAAATATAGAAAGGAAAAAAAAAGCAGGATATCTAATCATTATAGTCCAAATTGGTCTAAGTTACTAAGTAAATATCCCAACTAGCTATCATTTTTTCTCTCTCTCTTAATTTGAGGTATTTTACCAAAAAATCATAAAATCAGAGGAAGTTATAAATTTAAAAAATATTCCATTCCAGTATTTTTATAAGTGTTTAAATATCTTTATATAGTTGTTATTACAAAAACAATTTCAAGTGCTTTTTTTCCTTAATATTTTATTCTGAGCATCTTTTTTGATACTTAGCCTTCATGATTGTTTTTAATCGCTATGTAAATGTCCATAGTTTATGCATCCTATTTTCTTTACTATTTTATTATTGTTGGACATTTGGGCTGTCTCTAATTTTTGTTATTATAGCTAATGCTGCAAGAAAATCTTTACATCTGTAGCTTTTAAATTTTCTTTTGAATTACTTCCTTGGGCTAATTTCTCCAGGGCTGACAATTAAAGGAATAGGTTAAAGTAAAGGAACATTTCACAGGGTACTTTAGACTTCTGTTGAAGTCTAAACAGTTTTTCTGTCAAGGAAAGAGAGTTTTTTCCCTAGCTCTCTGACCATCTGCAAGTGTTTCTTGCCTTTTCTGGAGCAGGCAATAGGATGGAGGGAGAGAGGAGACCGTGGAACCAGAAAGATCTGGATCCAAGTCCTGATCTGTGGCCAATTGCCTACCTTCGGAGCCCCGTTCTTCCTCTGTGAGATGGCGGTAACCATGTCTACCTCACGCAGAGCACCGTGGAGTGGAGATACTGCTCGGAAGTGCCTACACACAAGAGGTGCTCGAAAAGCAGTAGTCATTATCATGTGTGCCTCAGTTTCCCAACCTACAAAATAAAGGATATCATTTTCCCAGTGGAAGAAAGTGGAAACCCTGGTACTAACATGCTTTCTTTGTCTTCCCTTGTCACTAAATTGCAGTAAACTTGGGCAGGAATCTCTTTAGTTTTCACATCTGTGAAATGAATTGCGTATGGTCTTGTAATTACCAAGTTTTTAAGAACGTTTAAGTTACCTAGCCTCCCACCCCACTGGTACTGGCTCCTAGAATTAGGAACCTAAACTTCATTCTTCCCTGAAGCTCCAAATAAACAATAAACTTAAAACTTTAAAAAAAAATCCGGACTTCCCCCTTATCACAATATTTTTAACTCTCCAGTGGGAGCCTCTGCTGTGAAAAATCGAAGGACAGATTCCAACATTTTCTGCCTTGTGCCTTATGCTTGTGTGTCGGATGCAGATTTATGGCCACACAAGGACTTTGTTGGTGAGCAATGACTTGAAGAGAAAGCAAATTGAGGTCTGAAGCAGCCAAACTGCAGTGGTGGAAATGTTAGGAGCTTCCACTGTCCGCTTTGCTTGCCTGTTATGATTTGTGCTACTCAGCAACTAATCTGCAGGCCCAAGGGGAAAAAAATAAATAGAAAGCATTCAAACAAGGACAGGCAGGATCCTCGCTGGTCCAGACCACTGTTCTGTTAGTGCAGTCGTCCCTTTATATTTACAAAATGCTTTCCAGCGCCTTCATTCATAACCATCCAATGGCAAGTAGCAGAAAAAGTATTGATTTTAAGATTCTCTTTTTATAAACAAAGAAAATGAGGTTCAGAGGTTTGGTGACTCGCCTAAGAGTAGAACCAGGCTCCAAACACAGTTTCTCTGATCCCTTGTTCAAGGTATGTGCTCTCGAATGTTCTATGCAGCCTGTCTACCAGGCCTGCTGTCAATTTGCAGTATTATACATCAGATGACTGTATTCTGAAGCAGATTTTTGAAGGTATTCCCCTTAGTAAGCACGTATTATGATTTTCCTCTCAATTTCTGAAGAAATAATTGTTTTGATGCTGAATATTCTCATTTAAATATACGTTTTTCTGCTGAGTGTGAAGTATTTGGTTGTTAATATAGAATTGCATTTTTCTCTGGCCTATCATTATAGTTCTGAAATCATGTTCTCCCCAACTGGTAAAATCCATATTTTCTGTTTTGCTGTTAATAAATATACCTATTTTGGAGCTTTTCTTGAGAGGGACCGGCCTCACTTTGCACACACCCCTTTCTGTGTGTGCAGGTACCGCCCCCCTGTCCTCTCCCCCGCCGACCACGTTATGCATAGGTGGAACTCAAATGTGTAAATCAAAGTGTAAATTAAATCGTATTTGAGAAGACTTGATCTTAAATAGTAGCCATTAACAAATGTGTTTGGTAAGAATGTATCTTCATGCAGTGTGTAAGGTTTTGTGGGGTGAGGTTTTCTAAAAGAATAGCACACTATTACACACAGATGCTGGGTTGAGATTTGTTTTTTTATATAAATCCTCAAGGAGTGGGAGAATTACCTTTAAATGACAAATATCTATAATCAATTCTTAATTTCTTTTTCTAAATTTTATTTATTTATTTTTGGCTGTGTTGGGTCTTCGTTGCTGCACGCGGGCTTTCTCTAGTTGTGGCGAGCAGGGGCTACTCTTCGTTGTGTTCTCTTGTTGCGGAGCACAGGCTCTAGGCGTGCGGGCTTCAGTAGTTGTGGCACACGGGCTCAGTAGTTGTGGCTCACGGGCTCTAGAGCACAGGCTCAGTAGTTGTGACATACGGGCTTAGTTGCTTCGCGGCGTGTGGGATCTTCCCGGACCAGGGCTCGAACCCATGTCCCCTGCATTGGCAGGCGGATTCTTAACCACTGCGTCACCAGGGAAGTCCTCAGTTCTTAACTTCTTATGTCAGATTTTAGCCTTGAGTCCACTTGCATCTGCCTGGGCTGAGCTCAGGGAGTGCAAACCCTTTTGCTGTTGACTGGAGCAAAGCAAACCAAGATAAGAAATCTGATGCTCAGAGCAGAAGCATTAAATTGCCAGATTGTGAATATCGGTGGCTCTTAGTGGGGCCACTCCCCAAGCTGACTGGGAGGAGGGCTGGGAGAGGAGAAGTCTCTGAGAGGTTCTCCAGCTATTTGCAGGGCTGCTGGGTTATAGGTGCATTGCCTTTGCCAAACCCTGGAGTTGGGGAAGACGGCTCAGAACACAAACCAACACCACTATTTAGGATTAAACAAGTCACCACTTCTCTCTGTTGCTGTAGATACTAGAAAGTCAGCTGTGTGTTCCTTCATTTCACCAGGTCCCCAGCGTGAGATGTTGTACTGGCTCGAAGCCATCATGTGAATGTCGGCCCTGAGTTAGGACTGCCTTTTCCTCATGCAGGCTGGGAGTGGCAGTGGAGACTTGGAGGGATTAGGTATTACAGGCAGAGTAAAAGAGACAGCCTGGGGGTGGGGCGGGGGGCTTTCGATCTGCGGCTGTGGGAGGCAGACTGGCCAGAGCAGCATGCTCCCGGGAGAAGGCCCCTGAACGGGGGCTGCAGCGTGGGACCAGCCTGTGTCCAGGCCCCGTCCTGCGGGTTATAGCTCGGCGCAGGTGTGGCACGCACATGTGCTGGTGTGTGTTTACCTGTGTGCTCTGCTGGGGGTACAGATGTCTGTGCCCCAGTGTGCATGTGAAGGTGTGTGTGAGGCTGCGTGTTTGTGCACGTGTTCCAGTGTGTCCCAGTGTGTGGGTGCATTGTGTGTGCGCCTGTCTGTATGCAGAAGGACGTGTCTTGCGTCTGCAGGTAAGTCTTTCTGTGTGCACCAGTGAGTGGCTTTCTGTGTATAATGTGTGCATTTAAGAGGAGGTTGGTGGCAGCAGGACAGCTCTGTAGAAGGAAGGGCAAACATTGCTTGAGCTTAGAACTGGTGAGCTAGGCAGGAGAATGGCAAAGCTGAGATGTCACTGAGCCCATTCCAGGCATTCTGTGCAGAAGGGAGTCAAGAAAACTTCTGTCCAAGCTAGAATCTCTAGGATCATGGAGAGGTGGGAGCAGCTTCTTCATAGATGCAGAGACGTCTCAGGTCTCCCAACTGCCCTCAGAACTCTGCCATCTCCCAAGTAAGCCTGCTGTCTTTCTTTCTTTCCGCCTTCCTCCCAGTTCCCTCTACTTAGAATGCCTACCCTACTCCCACCCCGACCTGTGGAAACCCTGTCTTCCCCTTATAACGAAGTCCAGATACCTGGGGATCTCCCAGACCCACTGTTGACATTGTTACCAGCGTTGAGGTGACAAAGGAAGGTGGAAAATTGTTGTTCTCATAAGTCAAGTTTAAAAACCCAACACAAATAGTTCCCTACGGTGAGCCCTTCTCAGAGTGGAGGCCCAGCACACAGAGTTTCAGGAACACGTACCTGTCAGCAGAAAATGTCACCAGCTCCCCAAATTCTCACCAGTTCCTCCCACAGTGGCCATCCTCTGAGTTTTGACTAAAAGAGTCAAAATACATTTGATGCTTTTCTTTCTTCCTGCCCTCAGAATAGGTAAACAATTCAATAAGGTGGCTTGTGGTGCCCTATTTTGGCTGTCGAGAGTTGGTATCGCCAGACTGATAGTTATTTTTAATATCTGGTTATTCAAACCATCTGAATGGCACATTTGCCCACAAGGGCCGCCTTGCTCCTCCGTTGGGAAAGAGAGCATGGAATTGGAAGGAAAAGGGAGGAGGTGCCTGGCAGAAAATGGTGCAAATGGTGCATTTTTAGGCCTTACAGACCTTTCTAAGGCGACGAGAATTTAATTCTGTGTCCTGTCTTTTCTTTGCAACAGCCAGTTGAAAATATGAATTAAAAAAAAAAAAGTTTGCTGCTTTAAAATACTTCTTGACCTGCCGTTCTTGCTAAAGTACTTAGAATTATACATATCTTTGCACCATGGCCATGATCCAAAGGAACCAGAGCAACTGAGAAAACTGTTCTTTGGTGGTCTGAGTGTTGAACATTTTGAGAAGTGGGGCACACTCACAGACTGTGTGGTGATGAGAGACCCCCAAACCAAACATCCCAGGGCCTTTGGTTTTGTGACTTACTCTTGTAGTCACACGAGGTGGATGCGGCAATGTGTGCCTGACCACACAAGGCTGATGTGTGTGTGGTGAAGCCAAAGAGAGCTCTTTCTAGAGAGGCTTCTGTAGAGTCCATCTAACAGTGAAGAAAATTGTTCTTGGTGGCATTAAAGAAGACACAGAAGAATATAATTCGAAAGACTACTTTGAAAAGTATAGCAAGATTGAAATCACAGACGTTATGGAAGACAGGCAGAGTGGAAAAAAGAGAAAAATCTGCTTTTGTGATTTTTGGTGATCATGATACAGTTGATAAAACTGTTGTTCAGAAACACCACACTCTCAATGGGCATAACTGTGAAGTGAAAAAGACCTTTTCTAAGGAAGAAATGCAGTCTGTGGGATTGCAGAGAGGTGGAGGTAGATGTGGCAACTTTATGGGTCACGCAGGACACGTTGGTTGAAGAGGAGCCTGTGGTTGTGGATGTGGTGGCAGCGGGATGACGGTGGTTATAGTGGATCTGGAGGTGATGGTGGCAACTATTGTGATGGTCCTGGTTATAGCCTTAGAGGAAGCTAACGTGGTGGTGGACCAGGATATGCAAACCAAGGTGGTAGAAATGCTAGCGGTGGCAGAGGATATGACGATTATAATGAAGGAGGACATTTTGGCGGTGGTAACTATGGTAGTGGAGGATACTACAATGATTTTGGAAGTTATAGTGAACAACAGTAATCAAATTATGGGCCCATGAAGGGGGGCAGTTTTGGTGGAAGAAGCTTGAGCAGTCCCTGTGTTGGTGGTTATGAATCCGGTAGTGGAGGGGTGGATATGGTATCAGAAGGTTCTAAAAACTCAGCAGAAAAGGGTTGACGTTCTTAGCAGGAGAGAGTGAGGAGTCGTCTGGAAAGCTGCAGATTGCTGTGAGGCAGTCGTCCCAAATGCATTAGAGGAACTGTAAAAATGTGCTACAGAAGGAACAAGGATCCGTAGTCAGAAAAGTTACTGCAGCTTGAACAGGAAAACTTCTTGTTCAGGACTGTCCTAGCCACAGTTTTCAAAAAAGTGTAGCTATTGGTTACTGCAATGTAGTGTCAATTAGATGTACATTCCTGAGGTCTTTTACGTCTTGTAGATTTGTTTTTTTCATTTCCTTACATCAGGCATATTGTCTTGTAAATTGCGATAGTGGTAACCAGGAATAAAAATTAAGGAATTTTTAACTTAAAAACAAAATAAAACAAATCATCTGGTAAATCACTTGACTTATCAATGAGTAAATATTTACCAAGCACTTCTCTTGTGCCCCAAGGAAAACAAACAATTCTGTAGATGGTTGGCCCAACCAGTCCATTGACGAGGCCCGTGTCTTGGAGATGGATATTGAGTGATTGAGAGCCCACAGGTAAAAGAAAGCTTCCCTAGTTCTGTAGGTCATGTTCTCAGGTTTTATGAAAAAGTCTTAATTTCCCTACAGGCTTGCTTCTTTATGGTCTGGTCTAATTTTCATCATTTTGTGAGCCTGTGCTAATTTCCATGCTGAGTTTAGTAGCAAAGGAGGCGTATATCAGGAGATACCAACCAAGACTATCTTGAGCTAGGCTAGAGAGCTTCAGAAATTTCCCCCTTTGATTTCTTCAGATTAGAGAGAAATCTTTGTCTTTTCTCCCACTTCACTATCAATGCTTCAAAACCCAGACCTATATAAAATACACAAATGCTTTCTGGACAAAATGAATCTTGTCTGTTTTCTTTGGATTTCGGTGGGAACAATAAAGATTGAGCTACAAAAGGTTGGCAAAGAGGCTTATTCTTTTTCTTTCTATTAAGTGTAGAGGCTTCAAAAGAACAGCTCAGAAAGTCAAATAATTGTATCCACCGCAGCTCACCCATCCATCTCCCTGCTGACCTGGCCTGTGAAATCCCCTTTAAAAACTTGGCCAGCTCTCACCTGCCCATTGCAAATGCTGTATTGTTAAATGTTCCCATCCATAATTCCACAAGGGAGGCTGCTATAAAGCAAATTCCTTCCATTTCAACAGAGTATCTCGTCAGGAATAGCGCTCCGGGGTGAGGGGAAGGGTGCCTCTAATTTTCAAAGCTTTGTAATTTCATCTTGGAGAGGGAGGTACTTGGAAACCAAAAACGGACTGTGAATCAAGTTATGATCACAAACTCTTGCAACCCAGAATGGCCAGTGGGGAGGATGTGAAAGGGAAGGTTTGGAGAGCAGTTTTTGATCTTCATGACAATTTCTTGATTTCTTTAGTTTGGAAAAAAAAAAAAACACATCTGTTTGTTTCTAGCTGTGGCTCTAAACATAAAGCCTCAGACTCAGAGGCGATCTAATTGCTGGTTTGGTTTCAGGCCGTAGCTTCCTCAGAAAATTCCTGTCAGCCATTTTGAAGAGCACAAAATGGCTCCTCCGTGGCAAGGGATTAACAGAGGATTTGGCTGCTGCGGGATTTTAAAATTTGGGGGGGGTGAATATTTTGCAGCAGCATTCAAGCCTGGAGTAATTGCAACTTGAAAAAGAAAGAAATCTAACCTCAAAATTGGCTAATCATCTCAGATTCAGTGCAGAGTGGTCACCCAGGGGAGCAGGTGTTGTGCCACTGGGTCCTCTCTAGGGAGTCCTCTCTATCGTCCTGGATGCTTTCCGCGTAGAGTTCCTGCAAACCCATGGTCTTCCTCCAAGTTTGACCCTATGACGTTATCTTTCTCTCCCATCACCTTCATTCCTTTTCCCTCGAAGGTTTTTAAAAAATCCTTTCCGAGGGAATGCACGAATCACATTTAATGGGATTTTGAATTATGCAAATTCAAAATAATGCAGTACAAAAACTTAATAAGGTCTCAATTTATGTGCACTCTTTACAATACTGTGACTCCGATTTTGTATTTATTCCTGTGAGAAATTAACTTGAATTTTGCAGAATCATCAGGAATGCACCTCTCATGTAGTGTAACTACTTCGTGATCAGAAGGGGCCTGTGATGATATCGTGATTAGCTGAGGTGGGCATGGGGGATGCTGTCAGTGAGTTGTACTTTCAGTGACAAGAACAGTAGATGGAGCCTCTCGGGAAAGATTTTCTGTGACCCAAAGACTTTCTGTGACCTTGCTCTGGTATGACAGAATCACGGAATATATGAGCTGGAAAGGATAGATACCTTCAAGTTCTACTTCTGGATTTTACCAGGGAAGAAATGGTGGTCCAAGAGATCAATAAATCAGCCAAATGTCATGTAGCAGAGTCAGCTCTTGAACCCAGGATTTTTGATTCTCACTCCAGCTATCGTTCCTCTGGGCCGCCAGGCTGCCCTGTTGTAAAGGAGTGGTGTTTCCTGAGCTGGGCACTTGGGTCTCAGGTGTGTGCAACGAGGCCTCACATTGGAATGGCAACTGCAAGAGGGCTGCGGCTGGCTGGACCACGTTAGTTCATCCTAGCCATGAGGCCCTGACGGTGGCAGACTGGCCACTTCCATGAGCAGGGGGACAGCCTTCAACTATTTCAGGAGGTGCAACAAAGCACTGGGTCATCCCTACCGTGAGGAAACCCCGGATGGGGACAGTTGATACTGCTGGGGAGCCTCATTTGATCAAGTTCCCATTGTTTTTAAGTTCTTTGCCCATTAATGTCACAGGCCCTGACCTGCCCACCTACAAGACAGCAGGCTGTCTGAGGGCCTTGCTTCGCAGGACCTACTCTCCTGCAGCCTCTGGGAGAAGATAAAGTCAGCACTCCTCCCAGAGTCCTGTCAGGAGCAAGGCAGACAGTGGACAGGCAAAAAGAAAGCTAAATACACACACACACACACACACACACACACACACACACACACACACACATACACACACACACATAGAGCCAGAGTGCTTTTTTATTGGTATAAAATAAAAGTTTAATGAATGAACAAGTGACCCAAATTCCATATATTATTAGTACATATAGGTTCAGAAAATGCCTTATGTATGTAAATTATACCTCAACAAAGCTGCTTTTTAAAAAAGAAAATATCAGCCACATACAAGGGAACCTTCCCCTGCTAGACGAGGCCCTTGGAAAGTTTTGTGGAAGAGAATATTATAACAGCACTTAAAATATACTTAGGAGAGTGTTATCGAATCATTTAGTAATGCAAGGGTTCGTTTTCTAATTTAGCTATTTTCATGAGTGTG
Source organism: Balaenoptera physalus (assembly GCF_965194825.1). Classification (NCBI taxonomy): domain Eukaryota; kingdom Metazoa; phylum Chordata; class Mammalia; order Artiodactyla; family Balaenopteridae; genus Balaenoptera; species Balaenoptera physalus. The sequence continues at coordinate 64,952,400 of NC_138882.1, forward strand.
AATTTTCACTTATTGGATTATCATAGCATAGACAGACACATTTAATTTTCTTAAGGAGGGATGTGCCCAGATTTTCCTGTCAGTTGTTCACCAATGGACGACCTCCCTGGGGTGAGCAGGATTGACCCCTTGGACTTGGAAGAATTTCCTTTTAAGAGCTTTCTGTGATGCGGCTCTACCTGGGTGTCTCACCTCTCTGCCTGGCACCCCATTCATGACTAAGAGAGACAGATAAATTACCTCTTTGTGCAGATAACTCAACGGCATCTTAAACAGCTCTGCTGTGACTGCCCCGGGGCCATGGTGACCACAAAGACAGTGACCCACTGATCCAATGCCCTGGCAGCCAAACTCACCTCTAGTCATGACAGGGCATCTGTTAGGTTAATCTAGCTGGAGAGAGAAGACTAAAACCAATGAGAGAAAAATCAGGTAATCTTTCTATGAGTGAAGAGGGTATGTTTTAACGATACATTTCCTTGTCGGAAATATTATCAGAGATAGAAATAAAATGCAGAGCATAGCCGTGCCTTCATTCATCCTAAATGTATTTTCTGAGGAAGCACCGTTACACGTCGGGTGCTGCAGCGTGATAAATCCCAGCTGCTGTGCTTGGAGAACTCACAGTTTCGAGGGCTGATAGATGTATCCGAGTAGTCTGGTAAAGTGATACGAGCTGCAGTAACAGTTAACACTCGTTGAGAGGATCTTGTTTTCTGTGTTGTTTACATGCATTAGGTCAGCTAATCCTGTGGGACTTTTATTGGTGTCCTTTTATGCAGGTGGGGAGCTGAGGCCCAGGGGTACAAAGCTGGCAGAGCTGGACTTTGGCCCCAGTTAACCTGGCCCCCACCGTGAACCATATTGCCTCTGGGTGCGGGATAAGAGCCTACATTTGTCATAAACTTAGAGGGAGGAGTTGAGGTTTGTTTGCCACAAAAAAGTTGGAAAAGGGCAGATCTGGTGTTAGGAGCAGGATGTCTTACCTCAGGAAATCAGGAAACACCAGCTAGGGCTCTTAGTAGTCCCCTGCCCATCCCTGGAAACTCATTCCCCACCCTCAGGATGGTTCTGGGATGAGAGCCTGGGGGCACCTTCCACTCATGGCCCTTGGGACTGAGACACGTAGCCCACACCCACTCCAGGCCCAGTATTGACTTGCCTCCCTGGGACCAGCTGCTCACATGAGCCAACCTTCCTCATCTAAAGGAGCCGACTCCTAAAGGCCTTGTACTGAAGTTTATAACAAAGGGATTGTTTCCCAAACTGTGTTCTGCAAGATAGGAATGCTGTACCACAGAAAGAGGGGACAGAAGTATTGGAAACGCTAGTCTGAGCAAACTTAAGGAAGGTTTTGTTTGTTGTTGTTTCACTGCAGGACTTGTCAGAACCTTCTCTCTGCAAACGTGCCTTACACATCTCCAGGAGGAAGAGAGGGAGATATAGCATGCAGTGCTGTGCTAATTGATTTGACCCCATTTGGCATTTATTTTTTCAGGGAACCCCTATTAAATGGCCTACAGAATACAGATCGAGAAAAGCTCAATGGAGGACTGTACTGAGTGGTTCAAAATGTGAGGGCTATCAGAAAGCTAGGCTGGAGGAGTAAAGGGATGCACTTTGGGGTCAAAGGATTTGAATGGGTAGGACTTAATGCAAAGCAGAGGAGAGGAAGACACCCCAGGAAAGGGAAGTATATATCAAAGGCATGACAGCAGCATGAGTGCAAATGCCCAGGTAAGGGCTTAGAAGCTCCGTCCCTTTTGAGCAGCTCTCGTGCCCTACTCACACCTCCATGGCAATCAGGACAGGCAAATGATTGGGGGGACATTTTGGGGCACTGATTGGTAGGATTGTTCCAATGAAAAGAGGGGCCAATGATACTTTACTCTTCTTACATAACCTATGTATTAAATTCTGCAACAGAAACTTCCAAAAGCAGAGGCAAGTTTAGCACGTCCTTTGTAGCGGGCGGTGCCTGTTCATACCACGTTGGCCTCCCCCTCAGCACCTGGCCTGCCTTCCAGCTGTCGCCATCTGCACCTCGTGGCCCGAGGCCTAGCTCTGGCCCTGGAGTCCGCTCCACCCTGGGCACCTACAGGCTGCCCGTGCAGGAGAATTAATGCCCCGCTGGGGCAGCCCTCAGCCAGTGACTGAATTCTCACCCACAAGGCTGTGCCGTCACGTGTGGTAACTCTGCACTCCCTGTTCCATGCTGTTTCCTCGAATTTGCCAGCATGATGAAGCCCCGTTGTTAACAGGGATAACTAGCCAATAAGGCTCCCTTTACGGAGTTCCTTCCTGTTCCTGCCAGACTCCCGCACGTATTTACAATATCCATTTCCTAGGGCTGCTGTAACCAAGTACCGCAAACTGGTTGGCTTAAAAAGCAGATATTGATTCTCTCACAGTTCTGGAGGGTAGAAGTCCAAAGTCAGTGTGTTAGCGGGGTTGGTTCCTTCTGAGAGAGAATCTGTTCCATGCCTCTCCCCTAGCTTCTGGCTGTTTCCTGGCAATTTTTGGCACTCTTTGGCTTGTAGATGCATCACCCTGATCTCTGTCTCCATCTCCACATGGCCCAGTCTGTCTTTGTGTCCAAACATCCCCTTTTTATAAGGACACAGTCCTATTGGATTAGAGCCCGCTCCAGTGACCTCATCTTAACTTGAGCATCTGCCAACACGTTATTTCCAAATAAGATCACATTCACAGGTACTGGGTAGGGGGAGGGGGGTTAGGACTTCAACAATCTTTTGCAGGACACAGTTCAATCCATAACACCTACCAATGCTTCCTGGGAACATCTCCCAAATAAAGTACCTGTGTTCCAATCTTTGTCTCAGGGTCTGCTTCTGGAAGAACCCAAACTAAGACACCCTTTTGAAAAAAGTACCTCAGGGGTACAGAGAGATTGTGAAACTTCCCAAGTACCATGTAACAAGTCCCTTGCTGAAATTATGATTTGAGTCATCATTTTAATTTCTTACCTAAATACAAGAAGATACTTCTCAACCTCTCCTAAGACTATCTGGAAGAGTTGTTTCTATGATGGCTCGATTATTTGTTTTGAACACTGATTGTCATTCACCATGATGTGGCTCAATGAGGAAGGGAAAGAGACATGTTAAATGCACCGGGGTCTTTGCCATTAGGTATCTCTAAGGGAAGGACACTTCTAGCTCAAGACATAGGTGTTCGTTTCCAGCCCGGTTGACTGTCAAGCTCCTGCGGAAGTGACTGGTGTAGATGCAGACTGTGGGGTTGCTGGGCCAACTTGGTCCCCTCCCTCCCTCCGGAAGATGGAATAAACATGTCAGAGGGGAGGGTGCTTCCCATCTCAGGAGCACCGGGGTTGCCCTTTAGAAAAACATCGCCAGCACATTCTGCAATCTCGAAATGAATCTGAATGGTAATTCAAGAGGCAGGGCTTGTTCTGGATTTTGAGACAGTTCTTCTACCTGCTCCAGACCCTCCTTTCCCAAGCTCCATCTCGACTCCACGTAGCAGTGGTCTGGATGGCGGAGGGACCCTGACAGGAGGAAGGGCTAGGGTGGCAGCTGTGGCTGACACCTCCTGCCTTCTGTGTGGTCTCCTTGGCTGGTGAAGGAAGAACAGACGAATTTGTGTTTCCAGGTCACAGCTGCCGGGGGCCCCGGCTGTGAGGCAGGGTGGTTCCAGTTCAGTTCTGAGTCAAGAAATGCTTCAAACATGTTCTTCTTGGCAAGAGTCACCAGGAATTGGCCCTTTCTCTGTAGCTTTCTGCAGTCCATGAGCATTTGAGAAACTGGATGAGGGTCCTGACTGCAAGGAAAGGCCTTGTGAGTGTGTTTTAGTTAAGAATAAATTTTGACTCTAGTGAGACATGCTTGTTTACAAACACAGGTATGTAGACCAGGACTAGGGATGACCTTGATTTTCTCTGCTGTTGCAAGAAGATTGTGTGTGTGTGTGTGTGTGTGTGTGTGTGAGAGAGAGAGAGAGAGAGAATTAGGAGGCAGGAAAGGGACAAGAAGATGTATTAAAAGGATATTCATGGCAAAGAAAGTAATTTCTAGCATTCCTTTGCTCTTCTTGCTAGCGCCCAGCGCCTCAGGGAGCTCTGGGCGGTGGGTGTGGGAGGTTGTGAGAGGACAGTGTTGACTAGAAGCAGCACAGCTTTTATTCTACTGCTGGAAAACGGCCCCCTCCTTTGTGAGAGAAGGCCACTCTGTGAGGTTCACATCGTCAACAAGGAGTCCTTCTTGCTCAGCTGATTCAGGAGAAAGGAACCACATCCTGAAGCAGAACCGTCTTCATTTATTTCAGATTCTTTCCCTTGTTGCCAACTTTCCATTTACCTTTAACTTCCATCTCTAACGATGTTTATCGCGCGCTTGCGTGCACCCGGTGTTTCCACATAGGGTCCCATCACAAAGCCCATTCAGTCTTATGACAACCCCGTGAGGTACTCGGCATCAGTACTGCATTTTATGGGTGAGAAAACAGAAGCTCTAAGAGACTAGTCTCAGGACTTGTCGTTAGTAAGTGGTGCCGCCTAGGTTTGATGCCTGCCATTCCCAGGGTTCTCTGTGCTGAGCTCCACCATGAATACGACTGCAGGAAGAGGTGCCATCAGAGGAGGGGGCTATGGTGTGGGATGCTGAGACCAGGTCTGAATCTCTCTCTGGGGGATTAGGGTGCTTCTGACTATATGTCTCCCCATAGGCTTTAAGACCGACCTGCCCCAGGCTCTCTCCTTGGGGCACAGGGACAACCACCAAGCCACCTGCCGCCCATACCTCCTGCCAGGACCATTTGCAGCTGCTCAGGGCCCACCCACTGACGTGTGGTAACAGGTTGGATGCAATTGATCGAGGGCTGCTGGTAAACACTTACTGGATGTTCTGAATGGGTCCAGGAGTGGTTAATCCTAGGAAAGCCCTGTCCTCTGGCCAAGTCCCTTCCCCAGGGCTAGATGGTCATGACTAATGTGCGGCGTGGTCTTCCCTCACATGGGGAGGATGGTTTCTCAGACTCTCCTCTATCCTTCTTGGCGTTGCTCAGACCCCATCTCTGCTTTGAAGCCTTTGCAGCCCACCCAGCTCGCAATAATCCCTCCCTTCACTGAACTCCTCAGGCTTTCACCGTCTGCCCCTCTCAATCAATGGTGAAGAGCATGGGTTCTGGAGTCACACTTACTGGGTTCAGAGTCTACTTTCGGTACTTTCCAGTTGTGTGTCCTTGAGGAAAATAAAGGCTTTCTGGATCTGGGACTCTTCATCTGTTTTATGTGGGTAATGATACCTACCTCAGAGGGGTTTAGTGAGGAACAAAGTCTTTAATGCATGAAAAGTGTTGGGCTTGGTGTGCAGCACATGAACAGCTGATATACACCAGCTCGTAAGGTTAGTGCCCTGGGCTGTCGTTGATTGCTGATTCACATCATCATTCAACTCTTGTATTATTAATTAACTTTTTATGTATGTAGTTACACATTGCTTTTCCAAGTGAAAGATTCTGGAGGCAAGGGCCCTGACATTGTTTGTGTTCTTTTTATGCCTCAAGTATTTACCATTGGACTCTCTCGAATGAAACCCAGTGGTTAAGCAGAGCTCAGCAAACTTTTTCTCCAAAGGACCATATGGTAAACATTTTAGGCTTATGGGCCACAGGTCTCTTTCACAACTACTCAACTCTGCTGGAGTAACACAAAGCAGCCATGGACGACATGCAAACCAGTAAGCATGGCGATGTTCCAAAAAACTTTGTTTACAAGCAGGCAGCTGCCCAGATTTGGGTTGTAGGCCATATTTTGCCACCCCTGGTTAAGAACAATGGGATCAGAAGTCAGATGCTTGGGTCCAAATCTACCTCCACTACTTCATATGCCTGGTTTTCCAGCTCTGCGTCTGAAAGGAGGCCCCGTCAGTAAGTGTCTGCCCATCTCTGCCTGATCCCAGCCCATAGTACCAGGGAGACACCTGAGGTGCCCTCCTTAGGCAGCTGCACAGCTGGAGTTGGTGGTTGGCTTCGGTGAGCAGATAGCACAGGTGTGAGCTTAAAACAAAAAATGGCCTACATTTGCTGGGGGAGTATCTTCAAGGTCGATAGCTCTCTCACTAAAGTGAAATGGAAACCCCAATGTGATTCGGCTGGCCTGAGTGATAAATGCACTTGTTATTATTCTCTGATTCGCTCTGTTCATGGAGAGTTTAGTCACAGGAGTTTCTATTCTCAGGAACTCACAGCACATCACAACACACAGCTTAATTGTCCTCATAATAATTCTGCCCTGCATAACAAGCCTTTACAGGCAAGGGGTGGGGGGTAGTTATGAGAAATCATGTGTGTTAGAATTGCTATCCGTGCTTCGAGATCATCAGATAAAAGTTAATTAATAACACACGTACGTGTACAGGCCATCTCTCTAATCTTAAGTTCAGGTTATAATAAAAGGATGGCATATTCTATTTTCAACCTTTTTTAACCCTTGAAATTGTGTTGATTTTGAAAGTAAAAATCCAGCATCCTGTTAAGTTAAAGAAAGACAAAAACAGATGAGAATTATAGAGCAGTAAGAGTCTGGCTCAATGTGGTAAGAATTATTGTAGGACAAGAAAGCACTGGGACTTCCGGTGGGACCAAAGTGAGGCGGCGGGGCAGGGGCTGGCACCTCCCGCCGCAACCATGGCATATACCGGCCTCACCGTGCCTCTCGTCATGATGAGTGTTTTCTGGGGCTTCGTTGGCTTCCTGGTGCCCTGGTTCATCCCTAAGGGTCCCAACCGGGAAGTTATCATCACCATGTTGATGACCTGTTCAGTTTGCTGCTATCTTTTTTAACTAATTAATTTATTTATTTATGGCTGTGTTGGGTCTTCGGTGCTGCGCGTGGGCTTTTTCTAGTTGCGGCGAGCAGGGGCTACTCTTCGTTGCGGTGCACGGGCTTCTCATTGCTGTGGCTTCTCTTGTTGCGGAGCACAGGCTCTAGGCGCACGGGCTTCAGTAGTTCTGGCACACGGGCTTCAGTAGTTGTGGCTCACAGACTCTAGAGCGCAGGCTCAGTAGTCGTGGTGCATGGACTTAGTTGCTCTGCGGCACGTGGGATCTTCCCGGACCAGGGATCGAACCCGTGTCCCCTGCATTGGCAGGCAGATTCTTAACCACTGCGCCACCAGGGAAGCCCGCTGCTATCTCTTTTGGCTGATTGCAGTTCTGGCCCAACTCAAGACTCTCTTTGGACCACAGTTGAAAAATGAAATCATCTGGTACATCAAGCATCACTGGCCTTGAGGAAGAAGACCTGCTCTCCAGTGCTCAGTCATTGAGGTCACAAAGAAAACTCCTCTAGATGCAAAATCACCTCCATACCCAGACCACCTTCCTTGAGTCACCCGCTTTGGCCGTCAGCTGCCTTAAACGTTCACACAACATTTGAATATTTATTCTACAAAGCAGTATTTTTTCCTGACACCTTTTTTACACTTTGATGAATGATGTGCCTATTGAATCTAAACTATGCTGCCTCTATAAAATGTTTATGTACTCTTCCAAGATAGAAAATGCTGTTCTTCTGAGAAATGACATTACTCTCTCCTTGGGAACTGTGTATCTGAAGATGGCTCCTGCCTGCTTACAATATGAGGATCAGCGACGTGTTTAAAAACTATTACATGACAATAAGACTCCAGTGGGGCAGTCAGTAGGAGAACATGTTCAGAGGGAAAATCTGTCCCACCAGAACTATACCAAAGTATATTTTCAGGATGAATTTCTTATTTCTGCTCTCTTTTGGAATAAATTATTTTTCTGCTTTCTATGGAGAAAAAAAAAAAAAAAGAAAGCGTTGGGTAATGTCAAGATCTCATCATCGGGGAAATGGAAAGCTACATCATAAACATGTCTGCCTAATCATCCCAAGCCTTCTCATTGTAACGAATGTATTGTCTTCTCAGAAGCAGTAATCTCCTTTGGGACATGAGTAAAATAAGTTGAATTCAGTTTCCCTTTCATGATATAATGAGTATTTCTCCAGTGCAGCATAAGAAATAGAATATCACCCAGGAGAAACATAGGCAGTGATAATGTGGAAAAATCTAATAAAGAAAACCCACATGCCCCATGGAGGAGAAGCCCTCTGTGTGTGTGTGATCGTCATCTTGTGAGTGGTTCGATCACACTTTATAGTTTTGCCAAGTTCTTTAATGTAAATTACTTCATGAAAAATTCACATCCCTTTGAAATGTATAGGTTAGCCCCCTTTTATTGGTGGAGAAGCTAAAGCTTAAAAAAGATAAGTGATTTGCTCAAGATTAGTTATTGGTAGAGCTGGAAATTGAATTCCATTCTTCTGGGTCCAAATCCAAGCTCTTCTCCCAGAAAGTTACGTGTGGACAGGTTGTAGGTATATCTGTGGCCTGGAGCGGTGGCTTTTTTTTTTTTTTTGAGTGGAAACTGCCTGCGACACTCTTTTATTTATTTATTTTTCCTTTAAGGCTACAGAAAATCTGCACATAGACAAGGCAATTCTTTTCTTATAGAAAAGAATACACTCAACTAAAATTTGCACATGAGCTTCCATTATTACACTTACTTTCATTTTCTATTTATTTTCCTCTTAGAGGTCAAATTTTCCATTCCTGATTTTAACCCAAAGAAGGGCTAAGTAAATTCCATGGCCCACTCTCGAAGAAGGCAAACTGGAAAAAATATACAATGCCAAATGACTAGCCTAACAGGGTGTGGACACCTTGGTCACCACTAATTCTTGTACAGTTTAACCCTAGTGACAATTTTGCAGGAACAAAATAGCTACTGTTTTTGATATTTGGTCTCCAGGTGTGTCAAATACGTTTTGATTGAGTGCTCGGAGCAGGGCTTTTCAACCTCTGCACTGTGGCATATGGGGCTGGATAATTCTTTGCTGTGGGAGGCAGTCCTGTGCATTGTAGCACATTTAGCAGAATCCCTGCCCTCCAGCCACTAGATGCCCACAGCACCTCCAAGTTGTGATAACCCAAAATGTCTTCAGATGTTGCCAAAATCCTAGGGGGCAAAATCTGCCCCTGGTTGAGAACCGGTGGATTAAAGTCATCATTTTTGTGGGTTAATCACTCATTGATGGGTTAGGCCCTGATGGACAATCTAGTCTGACTTCATTTTGGTCATTAAGTTGACCAGCACAGGAGGCTAGCAATAGATCCATTGCTATTCACTTTCCCCCACAGGGCTGCCCTGTGAGAATGGCTTTTTGACAGCTCTTCCCAAGGGCAACAGCTAAAAATCATGGAAAGCAGCCACTTGACATTGGGTATCCACAGTTGGCAAGTGCCTCCTTCCGTCTTCCATTTGCATTTCCATCCAGATTGTGGGACTGAGGGAGGTCAGTTTCAGCAGGAAGTGGAAAGTGCATAGATTTATGAGGCAACCAGACCTAAATCGAAATTCTGGCTTTATCACTACCTAGCTAGGTGACCCTGGGCAAGTGACTGTACCTCTCTGAAACTGTCTGCTCCTTTATAAAATCAAAATAACTCTACCTACCTTAAAGAATTTGGGAATTAAAGATAATGTGTGTAAAGGGCTCAGATGGAGCTAGGCACATAGTAGCACTGTAATAAATGTTTTCTATTACTATAAATAAAAAAAGAATGAATGCCTGAACAGATAAAGTTAGAAATGTCAAATGGAGTGTCTGCCAGTGGCCAGGTCTGTCTGGGCTAATCTCAAGTGTTTTCTGATGATCTCTGAAGCATGTGCCCATCTCTAGCTCCTTCAAGGCCCTCTCCACCTGTTCTCTCTCCAATGTCCCTGTTCCTCTGACTCTTAAGGGACCTGAGTGTTCCAGAACAAATGGTCGGAAAGGTGTGGATTTATGTAGAAATATGTCAAAGCATTGTTGGTTTTAGCAGCTGATCTGTTCTGGGGTGTGAAAAACATCCAAAGTCACTAAGCCACAGAGGGATAGAAATGTGAACAGATGGGCAGATGGGAAGGCAGCTCTTGACCTGAGCAGCACAGAAGTCGCTGCCCTGGCCAGGGCTGGAGGAGAGGCTGAGGGACAGGAAGGGTGGCAGAGAGCTACCACGGCCAGGATCCCAAGGCCAAGCTGCTAGCACCCATCACACATCTGCAACAGGGTCTATACTAGGCACCAAGGAGAAAGGACCAGACCCTCAATAGAATGTTTGGTCAGGACAGCCCTGGGTAAAACGATAAAGGAGACTTTTTTAGTACCATCTCTCTTCCCCTCTGCATCATGGAATTTATACTTGGTAAAGAAGCTAGGAGATCTCCTTTGTCCTAATCCCTTTAGTTCACTGGCCCCAAGAAAGGAGGTAGCAGAATCATGAAGCTGGTGGTTGAGCCAGAAAGGTGCTGGAGGTGGAATTCAGGTCATGGATGGGGTTCGGTGCCCCGTCTATAGGGAGTTCCAGGTTTGTTCCAATTGACACTTTGTGGTTCTAGATCTTCAGCCCAGGATGGACTCCCAGCCCAGTGCTCCTTCCCCCATCCCTGTGTCTTATTTTAACTCTAAATTCTAGGATAATAGGTATCCAAGGAGATCAGTACTGTTTCCAAATCAAATACCAGCAATATTTACAATCTTTGTGTCCTTATTTACTTGATGCTGCCCCTAAAAGTAGTAATTCACCACCAAGAAACGTTCTCCTGTCCTAGAATACTAAAGAAAATGAGAAATAAGCAAAAGATGACTTGGAAGTCAGCAATTCTACTGCATCCTATTTAAAACTGGGTGGATTTTATTACCTGCTTTTAGAACCTACAACACACACACTTTTATTTATTTTATTTTTGGCTGCGTTGGGTCTTCGTTGCTGCACACGGGCTTTCTCTAGTTGTGGTGAGCGTGGGCTACTCTTCGTTGCAGTGCACGTTGCAGTGGCTTCTCTTGTTGCGGCACACGGGCTCAATAGTTGTGGCTCGCGGGCTCTAGAGTGCAGGCTCAGTAGCTGTGGTGTATGGGCTTTGCTCCCTGGTATATGGGATCTTCCCAGACCAGGGATCGAACCTGTGTCCCCTGCATTGGCAGGCGATTCTTAACCACCGGGCCAACAGAGAAGCCCAACACACACACTTTAAAACACAACATTTTTCATATTTTAATGATTACAAGGTCTAAGCATACTTATTGTGGAAAACTTAGTAAATATAGAAAAGAACAAAGAGAAGACAAAAATCATTTTAAAAAATTTTGCTACCAAGACTCATTAGTATGTTGGTGACTATCCTTCGAGGTTTGAATATGTGCATTTAGTTTTGTAACTTTTTTTCACTGAACAATAAATCATAGCCATCTTTCCTTCTTGTTAAGTATTTCTCTATATCAATTTTAGTGCCCATAGAGTGCCATAATTTATGCCACCACTGCCTATTGTTGGACATTTAAATGGCTTCACATTTGGATGCATTATGAACAGTGCTGCTGTGGGCATTCCTGTGCATATATCTATATCCACATTTGGGGTTAGTTCCTTGGAATAAATTCCCGGCGGTAGACTTGCTATGTCTCCCCTCCCCACAGTGTCCCTGCTTCCTGGAGCCTGCCTCTGGTGCATTCATGGGCCCAAACTTTGCATCACCCACCTTCCTCGTGAAGCTTCCTAAACCCCAGGCCTGTCTCCATCTGTTGGAGATCTCACGTGTGACAGGGTACACATCACACCCCTCCTGGCCTGCTCTCCAAAGGGCAGAGCTGATGGCCATTTGTAACTATGGTGGTCAAGACCAAGAAGGGTTTCTCTTCCTCTCCTTATCAGTCAGACTTCTCCATTCCCCACTGGCACCATTATCATCAGACATACTTCGTTAGGAAAAGGAAGGGAAGGCGGAAGATGTGGAGGAGGAATGAGAGAATGGAAGAGAATTTGCAAAAAATACAGCAACAGAGTGACGAGTCTTGGCTCTGAAGGCAGACCATCAGCGTTCGAATCCTGCTCTGCCGTATTCTAACTGTGTGACCTTGGGCATTTAACTTAACTTCTCAAAGCCTCAGCACCTCTATCTGTAAAATGGGTGCAATAACACCTATCTCATATGGCTGTTATGAGGATCCAAAGACGTAACGCGTGTTAGCCCTTGACCCAGGGGCGACACTGAGAAAGAGCTCAGCTAAGTAACATCTGTCTCTCTTTTTTTTTTTTGCAGCTTTTTTGTTTTTTATTGAAGTATAGTTGATTTACAATGCTGTGCCAATCTCTGCTGTACAGCAAAGGGACTCAGTGTTACACATATAGACATTCTTTTTTTTAAATTTATTTATTTATATTTATTTTTGGCTGTGTTGGATCTTCGTTTCTGTGCGAGGGCTTTCTCTAGTTGCAGCAAGTGGGGGCCACTCTTCATCGCGGTGCGCGGGCCTCTCACTATCGCGGCCTCTCTTGTTGCGGAGCACAGGCTCCAGACGCGCAGGCTCAGTAATTGTGGCTCACGGGCCCAGTTGCTCCGCGGCATGTGGGCTCTTCCCAGACTAGGACTCGAACCCGTGTCCCCTGCATTGGCAGGCAGATTCTCAACCACTGCGCCACCGGGGACGCCCCAGACATTCTTTTTTAAATATTCTTTTCCATTATGGTTTATCCCAGGAGATTGGATGTTGTTCCCTGTGCTAGACAGTAGGACTTTGTTGCTTATCTATTCTAAACGTAATACGTAGTTTGTATCTACCAACCCCAAATTCCCAGTCCATCCCTCTCCCTCCCCCCTCCCCCTTGGCAACCAAAAGTCTGATCTCTATGTCGTAACAGCTGTCTCTTGATGCTTACTCTGTGAAGCAGAAAGGGGAAAGCTGGAGAAGGAAAGGGGAAGATGGAAAGAAAAGAGAAGAAAAATTAAGAAAATGGGGGGAGGGGAGGCAGGAAAGGTTTGAGGGTGGCAGTGGAATCATTTTCACCTGCCCAGAAGTGGAATATGTATGGAATCCAAAAAAATACCCAAAACCCCTTCCCCCCACCTGCCATTCCCCATCGCCTTCCTCTCTGCCCCCAGTAGACCCCATGGCATCCGGGGAACGAAGCCTTCTGTCACTGTGGGACCTGCTCCTCCAAGCTGACACCACGCTGGATGTCCCTGGACAAGACAGCTGGCTCAGCCTCCTTCCCTCACACCCACCCACCGCGGGGTCCCTTTGAGATGGATTTGAGTGGTTTCTCACATCCCACTTGGGGCAAAATGAACTGTCAGTTCAAGAAGAGGTTTTGGGGGGATGTGGTGTCCCCCACCTGGGGCTAACCCTGGCCAGGGAGGTTGCCGATGATTTGAAGCTGGAGACGACAGCCTACGTGAAGGGAGAGGGAAATTCCCCTCCGTGCTAGTAAGAGGCTTCACAGAGCTCACCAGCCTGTTGTTTTCTTGGTGGTTTTTTGTTTTTGTTTTTGTTTTTTCTTCATACATATCAGCTTCTAAATTTTACAAGCTGTTGCCTACCTTTATCTCTGAAAGCAGTGGAACATGTTGGACTCAGAAAAGTAAGTGACAGTGCACGGGAGAATAATGGATGGGGTGATAGAGGCAAGGTCTCCTGCTTTCCTCAGCGCTATGAGGGTTAAGCCTTTCTGTGGACAAGCAGGCTGCTCACCTCTTCTTTCTCTCCTCCTCCCTCACAGACGTGGAATGTGACAGTCTTAACGCCTAAGACAATTTTAACAGTATGTGCTTCTAAATTCCGCACCCCCCTGCCATTTCTTATTGTGGTAAAATACTCATAAAACTTACCCCCTTAACCATTTTATGTAGACACTTAGTGGTATTGAGTATATTTGTATCACTGTGCAGCTACCACCATCTATCCATCCACAGAAGTCTTTTCATCTTGCAAAACTGAAACTCTGTACACATTAAACAATAACTCTCCCTGCTCCCCTCCCCCCAGCTCCAGGCCACCACCATTCTACTCTGTGTCTGTATGAATTTGACTGCTCTAGGTACCTCATATAAGTGGAATCATACCGTATTGCTCCTAGTGTATCTGGCATATTTTACTTAGAATAATGTCCTCAAGAGTCACCCATGTTGTAACATGTGTCAGAATTTCCTTCCTTTTAGAGACTGAGTACTGTTCCATTGTATGTATATATCACATTTTGTTTATCCATTCCTCTGTTGGTAAATACTTGGGTTGCTTCCACTTTTTGGCTAGTGTGAATAATGCTGTTATGATCATGGGTGTACAAATATCTCTTCTAGACTCTGCTTTCAGTTCTTTTGGGTACATACCCAGAAGTGGAATTGCTGGATTGTGTGGTAGTTCTATTTTTTATTTTCTGAGGAACCGCCAAACTGTTTTCCACAGTGGCTGCACCATTTTGCATTCCCACCAATAATGCACAAGTGTTCCAATTTCTCCACATCCTCATCAATACTTGTTGTTTTCTATTTTTTGATAATAACCATTTTATTTTATTTATTTATTTATTTATTTATTTATTGGCTGTGCCGCACAGCATGTAGGATCTTAGTTCCCTGACCAGGGATCGAACCCACGCTCCCTGCAGTGGAAGCACCGAGTCTTAACCACTGGACCTCCAGGGAAGTCCGATAATAGCCATTTTAATAGATGTGAGGTGGTCTAAATTTTTTTAAAAGGAAGAGAAGCCAAAGCTAGGATTTCAGAATTTATAAATATAGAATAAAATATACTATTTAAAAATGACAAGTTAATTTAACAAACTAATGAGTTTAACACATAAAAATATAATAACTGCTTATGTAAGTTCCTTCTGAGATGTCAAAGGAGAAAAGAGAGAAAGAGAGGGGAAAACAGAAAGAATGGGAGAAGAAAAATTAAGTAAAATGGGGGCAAGATGAGGAGAAAAGGTGAAAGGGCTTTGAGGGCAGCACCTAGAATAATCTTTTTGGCATTGGGAGGCCACTGGCCCTCCAGATGCGCCCCAGCCCTCCCGCCTGTGTGTACGTATTTTTCTGAGGGACATGGGTTGCTTTCTGCAGTGGTTCTCGGTGCTGGGAGGGACACAAAGATGAACAAGCTGCTGTTCCTTACTTGGGCCAGAAGGTCAGAAAAAGGGGGTGGAGACGGGGGGCATCTGGCGGCTACCCCGGCCCTGTGTCCCAGGCGGGGAGGCCGGCTTCCTCGCTGGGTCTGCCTGTCCCAACACCCCAGCGCGGTCACAGATCAGAGGCAGGGCTGGGTGGCATTCAATCTCGTGTTTCATGCACTTTTAAAGCCGCTTTTGAAGGAACGAATGCATCACGGTTCTTTCGTTTCAGGGAAAGCGCCTGTGAAGAGAGCAGGAGGTGGGGAAAACTCAGAGCTGGGAGGGGCCGCCCTGGGCTTTGGTCCAACAAAGCCGCCGCTGCCCAGCAGCTGGGCTCTTGCCCTTTGAAAACCGATCGGCCAGGAGCCCCTCAGCCTCTTTTCCTCGGGCCAGTCACATCACATTTTACAGATCTCAGGAAAGAAGACCCAAGTCCCTGTCCTCTGGGTTTGTGTCCTGGCATCCCCGACGTATCAGTTTTCTAGGCAAACACAGGCTCTAGGTGAACAGCAGCGTTTTGCTTCTCTGGTCCCTGAACGGGGTCATGCTTCCATGGAATTCCACGACCAAACCAGATGAATAGAAAGAAAATGAGCAGAGCCGACTAAGTAGACAGGGCATTGCTGGTGTCTCAATGGTTGTGTCACCTATTCAACAAAGCAGGCAGGAAATCTTTAATTAACCCTGTTTCCAGATGCAAAAGCCCGTGATAACATTTCATCCTATTTGAATAGGTATTTTCAAAGAAGGTGATGTGGGAGCCCTTTTATTTTTGTTATTGGACTGCTAATTTAACACCATGTATATTTTAAACTGTCGTACAAGAACACAAAACCTGTACCTATAAACACAGAGGATGGGGGAAAATCCTTCTTGGAACTCTCCCTTCTCTCTTCCATTTTTATTCCACAGTGGCACATTCCTCTTGAGAAAATCCTGCCCTGGATTTTTATTAGTCTTTTGTAGGCAGTCAGGTATTAAAACCTCACAAATCCATCACGTGCTTCTCAGCCCTGCTTTCCAAGTTGCCTCTCCACGAGGTGTGGACTAATGAAATGGAGGGGGAAGCAGCTGTTTCTCCCTCTTAGAAGAGGCTGAGCCCAAAGACAGACCATCCTTCACAGACCCTCAGGGCAGGCTTCCTCCCTGTACTCACCGTATTCTTCCTGCCCCAAGTTTTAATTTAGAACTATTTGAATTACCAGAATATGCTCCCACATGTGGCATAAAAATATGTCTGCAGGGCTCCCCTGGTGGCGCAGTGGTTGAGAATCTGCCTGCCAATGCAGGGGACACGGGTTCGAGCCCTGGTCTGGGAAGATCCCACATGCTGCGGAGCAACTAAGCCCGTGAGCCACAGTTGCTGAGCCTGCGCGTCTGGAGCCTGTGCTCCGCAACAAGAGAGGCCGCGACAGTGAGAGGCCCACGCAACGCGATGAAGACTGGCCCCCGCTTGCCACAACTAGAGAAAGCCCTCGCACAGAAACGAAGACCCAACACAGCCGTAACTTAAAAAAATAATAAATTAAAAAAAAAAATGCCTGCACATATAGAAAGGGATATATTGGTTTTGCTCCATCAGAGAGGGTCTTTTTCTATTTTGTAAAAAAAGTCTCAAGATTACCATAATGTCATCTTAGCAATGAAATTGTTTAAAAATTTTTGTTAGTACATATGCTAATAATATCTTAGAGCCGTATTCTGATTTCCACTTTACAAGGCACTCTCATAGTATTACCTCGTCAGCGCCTCCTCACAAACCCTTTGAGAGAGGGATTGTCATTCCCACTTGACAGATGGGGAAACTGAGGTTCTGGGTGGCTGACTGAGTTCCTTAAGGGGACACAGCTAGAGAGCAATATTGTGGGACAAGGACCTGCATCTTCCAAGGCCCGGTCCAGTGCTCGTTCCCTTTGGCCCTGCTGCCTTGTCACAAAAAAACACTGGATAAAGCATTGTTGGAAGGATGGTGGGTCCGGCTGTGTGAGATTAGCGACCCCTTTGGTCAGAACGGCCGAGTGTGGTTATCAGTCTGGGCACTGGACAGAGGCGCCAGGCTGAGGCTGCCGGTGGGCCCTGGAAGCTTCCTGTGCCCCCTCACAGTGGGCGCCCAGGGGCACCCACCTGAAGGAGGGGTGTTGATAGCCTAGGGCCGGCCTCCGCAGAGAGGCCTCTTTCTAACTCATGCAGAGGTGTACGAACAGCTGGCCGTGGCCCGGCGCTAGTGGTCAGAGCTCTTTCACAAGGTGGGAGGGGGCTTTCCTGTGCTGACCCTCTCAGTAGGCGGCAGGCCCCACAAGCCAGAGAGAGAGGATGTGGTAGCAGAGACTGGCCTCTGCAGCGTGGGGAACAGATCTGCCTGCCATTGGAGGGGTGCCTGCTAGAGTGTACGCTCTGCCCTGAGCTCAAGTGGGGCGCTGGATGGGGGCCTGGGCCTGAGGAGGTCGGGGCTCTGGTCCCAGTTCTGCCACTGATACCCTTCTGTTTTATTTCTATATTTCCGTTGACCCAGTATGTTCGCAGAAGCAATCTCTGTCGAGTCCCACCACAACCCTGTGGAGTTGGCCCGTGATACTCAGAGAGGTTCCGTGACTTGCCCGTGGTCCACAGCGCTTTGGCCCCCAAGGCCAGGGCACTTGCCACCTCCCTTCGTTGTGTCTCAAGAGCTGCAGTGATTCAGGCAGGTCCTGTGTCCCTTCTGAATTTGATTTCTCATATGAAAAATGAGGGAGTTGAGGCCAGAACCAAACCAGTTTCTTGATCTTGCTGTGATCAAAACATGTTTTCTTTCCACTGACTTTTCCACGTTACTCATTTCTTTGGCGGGCGGTGCCTCTTCTCTCGTTATCTCTTGGGAACAGCAGAGCTGAGGCTACCTGCCCCTCGGAGCATGGTGATGTGTCCTTGAAGGGGTCCGAGGGGCAGTGTGGACAGGGAGGCAAGGGGAAGGAGGCTCTGGAAGGTGGTGGACCACAAATCCTGCCCCTCCCCCCATGCCAGCCCTCCTGTCATTTCCTTTATTGGTTAATGTCCTGGTTGTTCAACCTTCTTGTCTTCTTTCCCCCATACCCACCCTATGGCCATACTGGTCTCCTCTGGGACTCAGCCAGAGGGAAGCAGAGAGCAAAATTCATATCGTTCTTGGTGGGAAATCGTTAAATCCCACCCAAAGTGTCTGTGGGGCTTTGGGGCTGGAAGCAGGCCAGAAAGGAGGGCTTCCTGAGCTCCGCTCCTCGTGTTCCAGACCCCTGCCCAGGCTTTAACCACCAGGCAAGCCATGCCAGGTGGGAATCCTCCCCACAGGAGCCTGGCACTCCGTGTGCCAGCCAGCACTGCCGGAGGAATAAGACATGGGCCCTGATTGCGGGGAGCTCCCAGCAGAGGCAGATGTCTAAACAGATCATTTTCTTGAGTCTCCAGCAATCCAAGGCCAGGATTGAGTTTCTGCAAGTGCAGCTGCTGAACTGTAAATCGTTCTACTAGCTGTAGGGCTTCCACCCTGTCATGTCCAGTGAGGAGCGGCCGGCGGGGAGGGGCAGGCCCACTCACACCACCCCTGACCCCCACTGTGCCGCGCCCCGGGCCATCTGCAGATCTGCTCAGGCAGGGACGTCTTCCCTCCAACACTCAGACCCTCGCTTGCCTGTTCTCCTGAAGGAGCAACGGTGGGAGTTAAATGTAGGACGTGCCTTCAGGATGCTCTGGCCAGAGGGCTCCAGGTGGCACCTCATCCTCCAGGACCTCCACCCTGGCCTCTGGGGCCCCTGAGGGGGAGGGACAAGAAGGGGGGCTGCTGAGAGCCAGGAGCCCTGGCTGCCCCTGAGACTGAGGTGGAAGCTTAAGGGGCCCCCATGCCCACAGGCAGCATGGGGAAGGGAGAAAACAGAGGGAGGAGAGGGGGGCAGGGTGGGCAGGTGGTATCTGAATGATGACTGAGGGTAAAGGAATCAGACTCCCGAAGAGCAAGCTGCTCTCAGAGAAACAGGAAGAAAATAGAAGCGGGTCACTGGCCGCTGTGCCAGAGCACAAGGAATGAGGATGGGAGAGCTGTGCCTGCAGCCTGCACACTGACCAGCGTGGTCCCCGCCTCCCATCCCACTTCTCCACCCAGCCCTGGCCCGCCCGCCCCTCGGGCAGAGCTGGGACTGAGGTCCTTTGCCCCCAGCCCCGTACACTGGGTGCCGGCAGTGCAGGGCAGAGGGACACTTGCTGTGGGCAGCCCGGGCAGCTGCTGTTTAGGAAACCTCCTGCTGCGGCCCATCCAGTGGGCAAACGATTTCTCATGTCCCTCGGGAAGTGGCTGAGGTGACTCTGGGCTGGAGGAGGGAAG
Organism: Balaenoptera physalus; assembly: GCF_965194825.1. Taxonomy (NCBI): domain Eukaryota; kingdom Metazoa; phylum Chordata; class Mammalia; order Artiodactyla; family Balaenopteridae; genus Balaenoptera; species Balaenoptera physalus. The sequence continues at coordinate 64,971,723 of NC_138882.1, forward strand.
GGGACCGACACCTCTTCTCGGACTCAGTTCATGCCCCGAATTCAGAGCCGAGGAGCGCTGCTGGAAAGTGCCGTGCAAATGTAAAATACTTTCGGTGTCACTGTCATTGTCATGACTGGGCACATCGTGCACCAGCCCTCCAGCTGGCCTCCAGGAGCAGGTGCTCTGCGGCGGGTGACGTGGGCCTTGCCACCTCACAGAACAGCACCTCTACCTACCAGCTGTGTGACTTTGGGCAAATAACTTAACCTTCCTGATCCTTGCCTCCTCTCTGTAAGATGGGGAGAATATGACCCATCTCCCTGGTAGGGTTCTGGGGATTAAATACACTTTTATAACCAGTGCTGGGAACATAGGAGATAGTAATAGATACCAGCTTCCTTGTGGGGAAAAACTAGCATGAATGTTTTAAAGGGCACGAGGACATCTGAGGTTGGTGGGAAAGCAGAGTAGGAAGGAGAGGGTGGCTATTCTTAGGGTCTAGGTGACAAATCCCCGAGAGGGGCTTGGTCTTCTCCACTGGGCGCTGTAATTGATAAGTTAAAGGTATTCGAATGTTGGCTAGCTGCTCGATGGGTACAGCTGTGGGGAGTATTAGATCAGATGGGGCAGCTCAGAAAGGGCCCAAACCAGGGCTCATCCCAGGCCTCTCCCTCCCCCCATTTTAGCTACTCATCCACCTTGAGGCAAATTTGGGCTCTGCCCTAAAGGACTGTGGCAGCATGTGTAGGATAAGCCACTTCCCACTCCCCACCACCCCACCTCCCCTTCCCAGGCTCTCTCCCAGTAGAAGAGACACAAGGCCTTTGGGACTTGAGTCCAGAAGGATTCCTTAAAGTCACTCCGGTCCTCCACGATGCTGGGAGGCCTGAGGCCTGGGCCTCCCTGAGCTGCTGCTTCCATAGCAGCTGGGTTTCCGCTCTCTTAAAGGTCAGCACCCGGCCCCAACCTGCAGGGGCTTTGCTTCTGGTGAGGGCAAGAGACGGGAGAGGGATGTGGGCAGAGGAGGGGAAGGAAGGGAGTGCCAACCCACTGTGCAGAAATGTGTTTGGGAGACACTGACAGAGGAGAGAGGCTCACTCGACCTAGGTACGACCCGAAAGTCAGTGTCTTGACAGCCAAGCAGCCTCTTGGCTGTCGGTGGGGAGGACCCACATGCCTTCTTCCTGTATCACCAGTACCTGCAGGAGCTCAACATTTCGTGAGCACAGTTCTGAAAGATCACGAGAGAGAGGAGATGTCATTTTGACCCCTTCATCCCAGAGCAGTGGGGGATGGGGCCTGAAGCTGCTGTGGGTTCAAGATCATCCTCAAGTCAGGGGACCTTTCAGGGGAAGGCCTCTAAGTCCTGCTGAGACAGTTCAGAGCGCTGAGCCTCCTTCTAAGAGTGGGCCACAGGGTGACTGGAGCAGGTCCCCAGGGAAGGGGGGTGGGTAGGTTGCTTAGGCAGGGCTCACACCCAATGAAAGGTTCAGAGAAGCCTGCTGCCAAAGGCCGGAAACCAACTTCAATGGAGGCCTGGGGTCCTTCTCAGCACCCAGTATAGGGCTTTTCCCCACCTGCCCTGTGCCTTAGTATCCCCTGTAAAATAGGCAAACAGGATTTCCTGACGAGCCTCGTGGGGCTAAATGAAGTGATGATCTTGTGATTCCCTCTGCTTTTCTGGGAGAAAGTTGGGACAGTGGTGTCATTTGTGATGTGTCTCCATCTGGAGTACTAAGTATTAGTCAATTCAATAAGCTATTTTTTCTTTTTCTTTATTTTAAATGTATTTATTTATTTATTTGGCTGCATCAGGTCTTAGTTGCGCGGGCTCTTCTATGCGGCGCGAGGGCTTCTCTCTAGTTGTGGCACATGGGCTCTAGAGTGTGTGTGCTCAGTAGTTGTGGCGCACGGGCTTAGTTGCCCCGTGGCATGTGGGATCTTAGTTTCCCGACCAGGGATCGAACTCTCGTCCCCTGCATTGGAAGGCGGGTTTCTAACCACTGGACCACCAGAGAATTCCCTCAATAAGCTATTTCTTAAGCCCCTCATGCTCAGTCCTGGATTGCATCATGACCTTACAGCATCTATCCTCAAGAAACTTAGGGTTTCAGAAAGAAATAAGACATTTCACACAAAATAATCAGAGCAGTAATTCTGAATTTTTCTTTCAATCTCAACCCAAGTTGGATGACACTGGAATCTGTGCTCCCCGTGGGCTCACAGAAATCCCACTCTCACCCTACCTCCAACTTTCTCCCCTGGTCAAGGAAACCTTTGGAAAGCAAATAAATGAAAATGATTTTAACACAGGCCTAATTTGACTCCACTTTAAATTTTGTAATAGGTGTAAGTAAGTTATTTCCAAGTTTTTGTATTCTATCTATTATAAATTACAATATTCTTGTCACACCTCTTAATGGATAATGGTCGAGAACCAATGCACTAGGCAGAGTCTCAGGCAATACTATAATTGTGCTTTATACCAGCCTTATTGTTGACTTAAATATTCACATAAATCTTACATGTGAAAACAAGCTGTAGGTTGGAGTTTTTTCACATTATAAAAATTCCCAAGAGTGCCTGATAAAAGTCAAACCTTTTAAAACAAAATAAGTATATATTTTATGGGGAACACAGATGCATCTTCACGTTTGATTTGAAGCAGAGTGGATGGAAGAGTGAAAAGGTTTCAAAAGGTCCTGCTTAAACCATCCTCTAAAATGTCTCTACTTTCTCTAAAGTTACCTGAGAAGAATATTCCACAGTCACCCTTGTTTACATGCTCCAGAGCCTACTGTCTTAGGTTTAAGAGGTTCCAGACTAAACTTTTAGAGCTGGGAGAGATCTCGAGATGGCTCATTGGCTGGCTGAACAGGAAGAGACCTCCAGCGGTGATGGGGGCCTTGACTGGGGAGAGGGGGCGGTCTCTGAAAGGTGAAGTAGCACTATAGTGGGCACAGCTGCTACGGTTTTCTTTGTATGTTAAAGACTAGTGTGGGTTCGTGTCAACTCTTTTTCCAGCTAAATTAACCCTATTTTCTTTCCTCTTTATTCCACTCTCCAAGCTGTTTCCCTTTGTCATGCCCCTACCGAAACTTCTCCAGTTCTTCTCCATTTGGCACACGTTGAGAAGTTCTAAACCAAACACTGAATGTTCAGGGAAAAGTGAAAACTGTGTTTCTTTGACTTCAGGGCAGGATTGTGTCTTAACCATAGGGCTACCCTGACAAATTACCCTTACCTGGTCCAGCTCTACTATCTTTTCAGATCCATTGGATGTCTGCCTAATTGGGTCTTGGCCTGGGCTGGGACTGGGGTGACAGACCACAGGACAGTGGCCATGGAGTAACGTGGTCCAGCCAGCACCTCTCAGCATGGAGCTAGGTGTTTTGGTTTGAGGCATGGGAGACAACGGAGAAGTAGAAAATATGGGTCCACAGTCAAGAAGCTCACTCCCAAATGGGCAAGGCAAGACCCAGGGTCAAGAGCAATAAAGAATGTAGTCGTGATAAATTGCTTGGTGCAGAACAAGAATTCTGGGCGTTTGCAGGAGGAACTCAGGCAACCTTGACTGATTGGTAGAACCTGGATCCGTGTACTGACAGGAGGGAGGAGGGGTCCCGGGTGAGGGATCAGCTGTGGTCCGGGCATGGAGGGAGCAGGTGTTAGTGAGGCCGCACAGAGGCAGACCTGGCTGGGGGGGAGAGATGTGGACAGGGGACATAGGTGGAAGGTTGGGTGACCAGGGTATGAGGCGCTGAAGCCACATGGCGGCGGAGGGAGTTGGGTTAAGGGTGGGAGGTTTGCAATGTGATGCAAAAGCAAAGCGGAACTTCTAGGCGGGTTTTGAAGGGGAAGGGGAGGGAAGGGGGGCATGACCACCATTGGGCTGCAGTTTGTGGCGGATCGAGGTGGATGTGTCACATCATGTAATTGCCACCATCTTGTGGTCACAGAATCATGGTTGTGGAAACTAGATCGGCAGATCTAGGGGGGCCTTTGAGCTAAACGAGACTGACCTCCTTTTCTTTTGATTTCTTTCTGGTTTAGTTTTCATTCCAGTTAATGCCCCTCCCCTACCATTTTCAAAGTCATGCATATTTCATTTAGAAAATGTTTAAAGTACAGAGAAGAATAAAGAAACAAACAAACCCTGGTCATTATCCATCTTTGTAGAATAATCATTGTTACCAGGGTCATCGATTTCTTTCCAGTCTTTATTTTTATGCACTAACTTCTTTACATGGTTGGGATTAAACAGTATAACGCAACTGTCCATTAGCCATATGGGTTTGAATATTTTTAGTGACAGGGTGTTTTAAACGCTTTTAGTGACCAGGATCTCATTACATCTTTAAGCATACTACACCTTTTGAAAAGAGAGATAGCTTTAAAAATGTTTTTCCATTTATGAAGTAATATATGCTTACCTAGAAAATATGCAGAACTTAAAAGCATAAAAATTTAAATCATCTATAATCCCATTGTCCAGAAATCACCTAACCTATTGTTGATATTTTGCAGTATTTCCTCCTAGTATTATTCCAAAATAATGTGCATTTTAAAAACAAAATTGGAATCACATCATACAAGTTGGATCTTGCTATCTTCATTTACCGTAGCATACAAGTTTCCATTTTCTGACAGTTGTGAACATTATATTAACCTAACATTTATTGAGTAATTAGAAGAAACAAGGCCATTCAAAGAATTTTATATATATTCACTCATTTTAATCTTCACAACAGCCCTTGAAGATTAGTACTATTTTTCATTCCCATTTCACAGACAAGATAACTGAGGCACAGAAGGTGGGATTTGAAGCTGGATATTCTGACTCCACAGTCAGCACTCCTGCCCACCATATGGCCTCTCCAACTGGTTCTCAGCGAAGCTTCTTCTACTGATCTCAAGTACATACACACACGCACACACACATACACAGTATGTGTGTCTCATGGAAACTCTTTTCCATGAGACAGACTTTCAAATATTGAAAGCATCTCTGAGGTCCCCAAGTCTTGCCTTTGCCAGCCTTAACATCCTCAGCCGTTCTTCATGGCTTGAAAGCCCTTCGCCATATTCCCCTTCACTCAGGCAGGTCCAAGTTCTTCTGTGTCCCTTTAACTGGGCAACTAGAAACAAAAGCAGGGCCATGGGGTAATCTGCTCAAGGCTGGCTGCAGCCAGCCTCTCAACCTGTGTGTGCTGGACACTGGACACCTGCCAGAGTAGCCAGAAGTGCATTGGCTTTTACATATAACACCTGAACTACCATAGCAGAGTGCTTTCTCCAAATCCCTTGGCCCCTCACAGCTCCATGGCCTAGCGTGTCCAGCCTTTTGATTCTTTGCCTGGTCCTGCAGAGCACATCCCAGAAGAAAGGCATTTAGGGATTTACAAGGGCCTTAGTGTGGCTGGGCTGAGAACTTCCAGGACAACCTGGTGGGGATCAAAATGACAGTGTCTGGCCGGCCTGGGTCAGTGGGGCGGGAGGGGAGACCCAGATCTGGCTGCAGGGCTGGCAGCTGCCCCAGTAGCACCTGTGGTTCTCCAGACGGCTTCCCAGGAAAGCATCAGCAGTCACAAGAGCCAGTCTGTGAGAGTCTGAGTGGGTGGGAGGGGGCAGTGAGGAAGGGGTCTTCTGGGTGGGTGCTGGCACAGCACAGATGGCACATCCAGTAGGGCTCTCCCCCTTCCCTGGGTCTGTGTGAGAACAAGAAATGCAGCTTTGCTTGCCTGTCATCTGGCACTGACTTGAGGTTGGTGTCAGGACTGGCTGCAGGTAAAATTGCCAAGATCATGGACTTTGTCCTTAATACCTTTTTCCCTTTGGGGTCTCCTGGCCTGGTCAGTCCTCCTTTCTCTCAGGGTCCTGATAGGAGGGAGAGCAACGTGATAAACAGTTTCATAGTAAGGCATTCACAGTGCACAGAAGCTTAACGTGTTACCCCTCTCAGGGTCATTTCCATTCTAACAGAGACCTCTTAGAGACCCAGATGCCTCCATCTGAAGGTATTTTCTGAGAGGGGACTTCCTGCTGTCCCTCAGATTACAACAGGGTGGCCGGCAGCCTCTTCATCTCTGTGCATTAAGAACACATATACACACCCGGTAGTGATCCTTTATATCCTTGGGCCTTGATTTCCCCATTTGTGAGATAAGGATAATAATAATGCATCCCTCATAGGGTTTTCTGAGAATTAAATGAGAAGATGCACGTAAAGCTCTTAGAATTAAAGCTGGAACATAGTTAGCCTTCAATATATGTTAGATCTTATTATTACTGTGAGTTATTAATTTGATTATAAAGCAGCTTCGCGTTTCTTATGCCATTTTATCCTTAGGACAACCCTCTGAATTTAGTTTTATTGCTCTGATTTGATAGGTAAAGAAAGGAAATTATGTATGCGGCTAAGTAAGAGTGGAGCAGAGCTGAATGCTCTCTGAAAGGGTTGTTCATTTCCCCTGCTCGGCAGGGTTTAGGGAGAGCCCAGGGGCACAGCCCTGGGCCTGGCACCCTGGAGGCACAGAGAAGCCCCAGAATCAGAGCCCACCTTGGGGAGCTCACCAGAATCGCAGAGAAAGTGCCAGCAGCCTGGGAGAGGTGCCATTTCAACCCATAATATTGTACCTATCAGTGAAGCTTCACTTCTAACCAGCTCCCTGTCTTCCGAAGGGGGAAACCAGGTTGGCTCTTTCTGTTCCAAACACATATAAAATAGAGAAAATAATATAATGAGCTGTATGTACATATTTCAGTATGCATCTCTAAAAGTTAGGGACTTTCTAAAAAAACATAACCACAATACCATTATCCTACCTGCACGAATTATAATCCCTTAATATCATCAAATATATGGTCAGGGTTTAATTTTCTCCAATCTTTTTTTTTTTCCTTTGTCAGCATTACAGTGTGTTTGTTTGAATGAGGAGCCAACTGGCTTATATGCTGCTTCATCTTTTGTATCTATAGTTTCCTTCCCCATACCCCGTCCTCCCCGCAACCCTCTTTATTTCCTTGAATTGAATTGTTGAGGAAGCCAGGTTGTTTATCCCATAGAGTCTCCCACAGCCTGGATTTTGCTGACTGCACCCCTGTGGTGTTGTGTGACATGTTCCTCTGCCTCCTGTATTGTATAAACTGGCAGCTGGATCTGGAGGCTTGATGGGATTCAGGTTTGACATTGTAGCAAAAACACTTCAAGGTGGTTTGGTGTATTTCATCAGGAGGTTCATGATGTCCCGAGGTCTTTCTTTTGGTGACATGAGAAGCAATTGATGATCATGGCTTAGAGCTGCTATTTCATTAGGGGTTAGCTCTTTATTCATTTATTTGGTGGAATATTTCTATAAAGTCCTCATTAACTATTTGGTTACCCTGATAAATAACCAGGATAAACGCTTATTTATACTGATTTGTTATCTTTAGATAAAATGATGGATACGATGCTTGTGATTGAATTCAAAATAATCCCGGGAAGGGGGGAGTGGGTAGGCATATAGAAAAAGAAGAGCCAGGAGTTGATCATTGCTGAGCTTGAGTGACAAGTGCGTGGAGGTTCATTCCACTCTTCTACTTTCGTGTGTGTTTGGTATACTTTATAACTAAACGCAGGGTTTTGTTTGTTTTTTTTTCAGTAAAATTATTAAGAAAGGACTTGGTTCCCAAGCATCCTACAAAGGAAAGCAGTGACTGTGTTGGTTGGTTCTAGTGTCATGATGACTGCATGGACTTAAACACATTTAAGTGTTTTAATCCATTGCAGCCATTTTCTTATGGATGCTTAAGTGGTTCTATCATTGGCCAGTGGGAGCCTCTTCATGTTGGTGCCTAAGTTCTTTCGGACCCAAGTCCAGTGGTCTTTGATAGCATCCTTGCTTTCAGTATGACAAGAGTCCTATTTGCACTGTGTGTCTCCTACCCAGACCTGGGATATATTTCCACGGTAGGGCTCTGTCTTTCCCTAAGAGTCTTTTTTGTGTCTGGCCACTGTTATGAAAAAAGATCTCTTAGAGGCTCCAGTTAGACTCTGTTGCCAGTAGCAGAATTTTCCTCTCTACACACCAAACAAGCGTGCCTTTGCCACCCTTCACCTCCCCACTGCCGCTCCACTCCCACCCCACCCGAGCAGGTGTCTCGGCGATGCGTTGACTGTGCTGGTGGGTGGGTGGAGGGGAAGGGAGATTAAAATCTGACTTTTAAGGCTCAGGCAGTAACTTGCTTGAGGCTGGCTCCCCCTCCCCAGCCTCAGCCCCACCCCCAGACTCAGAACCAGAGAGAAGGAAAGGAGGGCAGTGAGTGTTCAGTATCTCTATCTATCTATCTATCTACCTAATTTAGGCAGGTTTATCTCACACAGTAAATCAGAGAGAAACGTTTAGGGAGGAAGCAGTGGGGTACTCCGGTTTACATAGCTTCATCCAATCTGCTGGGGCAGTTGCGGGGTGTGCAGAGCAGGCAGAGCCCTCCGGAGACAATGTAAGACGAAAGGGCACAGAGGACTAAAGGAGAATCGGCCAAGAGCGGCCTTCAGATACGTGAGGCGCCACCAAGTAGAAGACAGCCCACACCGGTTAACGTCCAAGGGCAGAACTAGACCCTGTGGGTCAGTGTGACAGGGAGGCTGGTGACAAGTAGAACCACCCAGTGATGGAGTGGGGAGCTGCCCCATGAAGCAGGGGCTTCCCTTCCCAATGAGAGTTCCGGAAGGTCTGTAAGAGCTCCCGTCAGGAATGTTTGGGAAGGGGGTTCCCGTATGACGACTGGACACATACTCAAAGAGAGAACATGGAGTTTTTGTGGCAGAGGAGGAAAGACCCAGGGCTCGCGGTTGGACACACCAGCTGTGTGAGCTTGGTCAGTTCCTTTCACCTTTTTACACAGTGGGGGTAATAATCACGCCTCACCCTCAAGGCTACGTTAAAGAAGAGGCGGGCTGAGAAACTCTGGGGATCCTGGAGGTATGACTGAATGATCCTCACGTCTGTGCTGGGGAACCTGCAGATAGGCAAGAAGCAACTGCATTTGTTTTCAAAACAGTGTGCAGGTTGAAACTGCTCCCAGATGAAGTTGCATGATAGAAAGACCCAGCGTGGGGGAGTTGGCTAGCAAAGGGAGGAAGAAGCCAAGCTTGCCCCCCGGGCCAGTGGATGGAGGCTCTGGGGGGAAGCTGGTCATTTCAGAGGATAGAATCACCCAGAGGCCCGAATAGTGAGTCTGAATATGGAAATATTGCTTTTCAAATAGAGGTCTCAGAATAGATTTCTCTGTAAGACGATAGCTGTGTGTGTTTGTGTGTGTGTGTAAAACTTAAAGGAAACGAATGGTGGCAGACACATGAGGAGTCCACACCTGGCATCCTTCCAGGCCTGACCTATAGAACATTTACTTGAGCTGGAGGGTAAAGGCCCGAGGAGCAGATCTGCGGGGAGGCCAGAAGGCAGGGGCCAGAGTGGAGGGTTTCCAAGCACCGGCATGTGTCCCACAACCCTGAGTGCCAGGCTGCACAGGGCATGAACCAGGCCAACAGGACAGGGAAGTTCTAAGCCATGGGGCCATCCAAGCCTGTCTAGCAGTTATGCTATGCGGGAGGGGCATGACCAGACACAAGATGGGCAGCAGTCTCACTCACGAATATGTACGCATTTAAAGCACTTCCTATACATGCCTCTGTCCCCTTTGATTTTTATTTCTTTAAAAAAAACCATGACAAATTAAATATAAAAGTTGCAGGAGGACCCGATTTTAATGATGGCAAAATCCTAGTAGAAGTGTAATTACATCTTTTCTAACCTGGCTATAAAACAGCGATCTTGGTTATGTTGTTACTGCCCCCTTGACATAAGTCCTAAATTTTTCCTTCTTAATTTTGCTGCATTTCAATAGATAAAGTCAGTTTTGTTAGGCTTGCTTTTCCCTGTGTGCACACACTGCGTGTATGGGCGTGTACAGTCACACTTAGCAATAGGTATGGTTCTGCCAACCTGGGCTGCTGCCTAAAACACTTCCTAAGTTTTTTATTGTGAAAGTTGCTCAGAATATCATTGAAAATAGTACTTCCAGGAAAATATAAGTGAATATATATTTGATCTCAAAATGAGGAAACATTTTCTAAGCATGACTAAAAGCAAAAAAATTGATGTTGTAAATTTCAATTTCTATGTGTCAAAGACACCAAATGAAAAGTAGATGACAAAGTGGAAAAATATTCACAATATATACAATGGGAAAAGGGTGAATATCTCCAGTATGTAACATGTTTTTAGAAATCACTTAAGAAAGCACATCAAAAAAAAAAAAAAGGAAGAAAGAAAGAAAGCAAAAGTCATCACCACACCAGTCCTAAAACAAGAAACACACATGAACAAAATGTTCAACATTTAATAATCAAAGAAATGCAAAATGTAAAATTAGAATCTGTTTTTTGCTTACAGGTAGGCTGTTTTGGTTTTTGTTTGTTTAATGATCATACCCAGTGTTGGTGAGACTGCAATGAATTAGAGCCTTTCAAAAACTGCTCAGGGTAAATTGGCACCATCTTTCTGGAAAGTAATTCAGCCCTAAACTTAAAGAGTTTCAAAGATATTTATTCCTGGTGGCTGCATTTTCCTGTGTCTTAATTTATTTCTTAAGAAATAATCAGAGGGATGAAAATATCTATGTTTAAGGATGTGTATTGCAACACTATTTATAATACAGATCAACAATAACCTAATTTCTAATAATAGGTAGAATGGCTAAATAACTGTATATAACAAAAATAGCCAAAAAAAAAAAGGTAGTCCTAAGTAAAATCAAACAAACAAAACCCCTAAGGTTTTGAAAAAAATGCATTAGAATAAACATTTTAAAAAATAGCAATATGTTAACAGTGATTATGTTTGAGTGCTAGGGTTGTGGGTAAGTTTTCTTTTCTTTTTCTTTTTCATGCTTTTCTATATTTTCCAATTTTTCTATCATTAACATTTCTATTCCTATTATCAGAAAAGTTATATAGAATATAAAAATTATTTCTCTCACTTTTGAATTGAGAAATCAAATTCATCCTGACGTTAGCCAATGACCTGAGAAAGAGCAGGTTTGGGGCAAGAGAAGTAAGGAGTCCTGCTTAGGACAGGCTAGAACTGAGGTGTTCATTAGATCTCCAAGTGGATGTTCAAGTCTAGATTTCGGGGGAGAGTCGGGGCTGCAGATACAAATATTGGGGTCAACAGCATATGGATGGGATTTTAAAGCCCTGAGAATGAATGATGAGATCACAAAAGGAATGAGTTTAAGAAGATTAGAGAAGAGGTCCAAGGCCTGACCCTCAAGACTCTCTAAGACATCTGGGAGACACAGAGGCATCAGCAAAAGAGACGGTGCCCCTGCTACCACCACGGTGCCCAGAGCAGGCACTTAGAAACATTTCTGCAATGACTAAAGGAACAAACAAATGAACTCCAGGGATTGATTTATTCTAAAACCTCAGATCATTTGCCTGCACCCTTTCCTTTATCTCTCCCTCTCCTTTCAGGCCCAATTCTTGAATAATGGTGTGGGGGGGCATGCATCGTTCTTGAATAAAACCATGTTTGGCTAACAAAAAATGCCAGATTAAAAAATGCTGATACAACGCTTATCACCACCAACAGTAGCCACTTCAGCATACTGGGAAGTAATCCAGTACTGGAGGCCAGGCCGAGACTTGATTCCTTTCTCCAGTGAGTCCCCTTGAGTAAATGTGCAACTGAATCTTACAACCAAAAATCAAGAGTCTCCATCTTCCAGTTAAACTGATTAGTCCTGTGGGCCTTTGGTTTAGAGCCAACACGTTTGGACTATTTAAATGGACTCAGCCCTGCAAATGGATAAATCTTGCTTGCCAAACTTTTTAAAAAAGATTTATTTCCAAACCAGATCACATCTTTTTAGTTTTAGGAACTCCTTTTTTTGTTTTTTTGGTTTTTTTTTTATGTTTATGGCAGCTTTATTTATAAGTGCCAAAACATCAAAGCAACCCAATATCCCTCAGTAGGTGAATGGATAAATAAACTGTGGCACATCTGGACAATGGAACATTACTCAGTGCTAAAAAAGAAATGCGTTATCAAGCCATGAAAAGACATAGAGGAAATGTAAATGCATATTACCAAGTGAAAGAAGCCAATCTGCCAAGGCTATGTACTGTATGATTCCAAGTATATAACATTCTGGAAAAGGTAAAAATATGGAGATAATAAAAAGATCAGCAGTTGTCAGGGTTTTACATGGGGGAAGGGATAAGGGATGAATAGGTGTAGCACAGAGGATTTTTATGGCAGTGAAAACACTCTGTATGATACTATAATGATGGGTACATGATATTATATTTGCTCAAACCCACAGAATGTATAACACCAAGAGTGAACCCTAATGCAAACTATGGACTTCAGATGATTATAATGTGTCAATGTAGGTTCATCAACTGCAACAAATGCACCACTCTGTTGGGAGATGTCCGTAAGGAGAGAGGCTGTGCATGTATGGGGGCAGGTGATACAAGGGAAGTTTTTAAAAAGTAAAAAAGTAAAGAAAGTAAATGTATAGCATTTTATTTATTGCCTTAAGTTTAAAGCACTTTTACATATGATATTAAATTTAGAAAACTGCTTTCTGTTAAATTATTATGTAATTTATAGCTGATAAAGCAGTTTGCTTTTTTTCTGTGCTTGAGAGAGTGGCTTCCTTCCACTGCTTGGAAGGAGAGAGAATATTTTATTTTTTAATCCCCTTCATTCACAACGGATTAGCTAGGTGGAGGATCTCTGTCTAGGAGAGACCGGTTGACCACGAACGGAGGTACTAACTGCTATAGATTTGTTGGTTAGAATTAGCAGAAGGAAGGGCTGGCAGTGGAGGTGGGAAGAGAAAAGGGAGAGTTCCCTAGTCTCGGTTTTACCTGCTTGGGAGCAAGGTAGTGAGGGTGGAAAGATGAGCCCTTTCCCAGCGATGTGGGCTCACTGTGTAAGTCACTGGACTTAATTGAAGGAAGGCAGCTCTAAGACAGCCCTGCTGGGTTACTAGGAGGCTGACTTGGAGGAGCCTTTGCATTAAAGTGATTGATAGTCTCTCCGTGTCTGGGAGAGGTGTTTTGGCTTCGTGTCAGAGCTCTCATCAGACGGGTCTGTGCTGTGAGAGGTTTGAAAAATGGTTCGGATGAAAAAATTGGCTCTTCAATAATAAATTATAATGATGCTTTGTATTTATAGCACATCCTTCAACTGAGGGAGCTCTGAGTTCTTTATGGATATTAACTCACCTTTCACACAATAGAGAAAAGATAATTTTGTCAATTCAGTATTTTTGTATTCTTTTTTTTTTTTTTTCTTTTACTGGGGGAAGAGGTAGCTATTACAGGGATGTTTTCCTGTATTAATCTGGAGGCAACAAGTCTTCCTTTTTTTTTTTTTTTTTTTTGCTGGAAATCTTTTCTTATTGGATATCACATAAGAAGTTAAAAATGAATAGTGATGCCTAAAATGTGTGTGTATGTGCATTTATATGTCTATGTGGTTGTAGTATCTATATAAATATTTAATGTTTATGGTCTAAGCCTTCTCCCTCAGTTTTCATGAGCTAGAATTTATTAGTTACTGAACAGGGGGGCTATTATTATTTGCTTTTGCACCTAAATGATTTAAAAGTCAATTATGAATTGGCTAAGGGGATTGGAGAACTATGCCATGTAATGTGGCCTCAGCAATTTCGATTTGCTACCAAATGTCTGGAATGAGGAAGTGTCTGGGGTGGGAAGTAGTCCACAGACGTACCATATGGGTATTAAACCAACCAGCCAGAGGCCTTAGGTCACTGGGATGTAGCAACTCTGCTGGGTTTCATCTGGCTGGGTTAGGAGGCGGGGCCAGAGGGTGCTGGGGCGTACACAGGCAGACCCATAAATCTAGGAATAAAGCAGAACCCCAGGACTGGCCAAAACAATGACTGAAAACCAGGCAAGCCCACAGAGACGCTGGTCACAACAAGCTAGCTCTCATCACTTAGGTCTGTACCCTACACCCCTAGTGACAATTAGAGCAAGCGCCAACCGGCTCTAGGGTCCTGGGGAAGGGAATGTAAACATTTACTGCATTTCCTATTTATCTGCAAAGTGCCGTCTTCTGAGTCACTAAGGCAGAGAAGCAGGATGGAAGGCAGTAATAACCCAATGCAACAGAACTATTTGTCGAATGGAAAATCCCCCTAAGGAATTCACGTCCTTTGAACATTCCAGATGGGAGGTGGGAGTTTTCCGGTGGTAAACAGAGGTGGCAAATAGGTGATTCATACATGGAGGCCCTCCACTGGGGACTTTATGACTTTGTGTTTGCATGAAGGGATGCTGAAAATCAGATTATGTTCACCTCAGAATTAGCCAGGAGCAAAGGGTAAAACTTTCTTAACAGGCTTGGAGTCCACAGTAAATTTTAAAAATCGAGCGTGCACCGCAATGAGCATTCATCATAAATCTTTGGTTGCCTCTGGGTTCTGGCCTGGATGCTGAAAAGGATGAAGTACTTTTGGAACAAGAGCCAGGCCTTCTGATGCCTTTGTATGTTAACTAGCTAATCAAGGTGCTCCAGCCTGTCTGGCTCTTGCTATCCAGTTATTACTCAGTTGGTTTAACAGCCCCCACCCTTGAACATTGAAATTGCTGCTCGGCATATATATATGTATGCGTGTGTATATGTGTATACATGGGTACCTATGTGTGTATATATATGTATGTGTATGTATACATATACATACACACGCATATGTTTTCCCTCATAAATGAAACTGAATTACACTTTATTTTCAGTATCTAGGTGACCCTTAAAACTGAGGGGAAAAGGGGATTGGAAAGGCAGGGCAGGGAAATGATTATTTTGTAGCTCAACTCTAAATGAAAATTTCCCCCAAAACATTAGTTCCAAATTCTAATATTAAAGAAAGTCTAAAGTAGTACAACATATAAAGATGGACTTAAATTTAATACACAAAACCATGTAGCTCCTTGGGTCAGTCCAAAGACAAACTGATTTTTTTTTTTTCCCCTAAAGGAGGTCAAAGTTAACCTGGCAAATGGTCAGAAAAATATGAAGAAGGAGGGTTCTTTTCTTTGTTAATTTGTTTGATTTGAGGTTCTCTAAGTGCAATGATTGGTACCAGTCGTGAGATCTGTGCTGAGCTGCAAACCCCGAAGCTGCAACCTGAGCCCCCAGTGAAGTTAATTAAGTTTGAGTCTTGGGCTGGTTGATGCCAGAATAAATCTAATGTGTTGTCAGCAGGTTAAGCCAGAAGAGCAGAGCTCCAACGAGGAATTTCTATGCAGTAAATATCACTTAAATTCCACTCAAAGTTGGAGCTGGTGTCAAAGTCCAAGAAAGCAATATTCCCTGGCAACTGCTGTCAGGAGTGTGTTTGTGCCTGGCTACGTATCATCTGAACACTCAAATTAGCAGAGAAGAAGGATGGTGAGTTAATATCATCCAGCTGACTGCTCAAAGAACTGCTTTAACTCTAGCCAGAGAAATATGGAGAGGGCACAACCAGTCATCAGTGACCTCCAAATGACTAGATGCTCAGAATTTTCTGGCAGCCTGGGCTAAATAAATAATTCGTGCTGTGAAATAAATAAATTCCCTGAAATATTTCAGGGAAACCAATGCCATCACTTCCCAGTTGCTCAGCTACAAGGAGCTAGAGAAACACTGTAGGAAGAGTAGAGGGAAGGGGGGAGGGGATCTACCCGCTGGTAGATTTCTATCTCACTGCCTGCTGGTTTATGAGGGGCTGGTGAGGCCAGCGAGGCTGGCGTGGTGGGGGGAGTGGGAGGTCTTCCAAGAACTCTGAATATGAGGCTTGTAAACATATTCCGCCTCTGGACAGGTCTTCGGAAGGGAAGGAAGGAGGCTGGGAGAGAAGGAAGGAAAGAAGGAAGGAAGGAAGGAAGGGAGGGAGGAAGGTAAGAAGGAAGGAAGGAGGGACAGGAGAGAGGGACAGAGGGAGGGAGGGAGGAAGGAAGGAAGGAAGGAAGGAAGGGGATATATGGAAAGGGAGATTGGAGATGGGAGGTAGAAGGAGAGAAAAGAGAAAGGTAAGAGACAGTGATATCAATTTAAAAAGGAAATAAAAGATCAGAAGAGAGAGAGCAAGAGGGAGAGGATAGAGGGAGAGAGAGAAAAGAGAAAGGAATGAATACTATGTAGCTCTAAAGTAATAGGCACCTTTTTTTTTTTTTTTTACAGAACACACACTGCAGATAAATACTGCAATCTTCAAACTTTTTCAGTAATTGTATTTCTCTTATTCTTCCCCTTTGCTTTGTTCTTACATTAATTTAAAAATATTTGCTTTTAAAACACAGACAATTGAAGTTTTGGGTTAGTGCTGTCACCCTCCGTTTCCAGTGGTTTGAAGGTAGAACAACTACAGGCGAAATTCTTCCCTTTCTTCTCCAATTTCCTTCACTTACCCAGCTTCCTGCTTGCCCGACTTTCTTTCTGCTTTCAGAAAAGGGATGAGGGGCTGAGAAAATTAGCTTTGGGGAGTTCAAGGTATTTGGGTTCTTAACTGCTTCAGGAGCCAGCACCCTTGCACAAAGGAGAGACCGCCAGTCCTGAGCCTGAGAGCCACTTCTCCCAGGGAATTTGCTAACAGGACTATTTCCAAGCCATTCTTGAGGGAAGCCACACCAAGAGACGTTCAGAACTAGAGCTAAATTCCTCCTCCCCTGAAGAAAAACAGGGGTGTTTAGGAACCCTCACACCCCACGCAGCAGGGAGGCAGCCTCTGAATTTGGCGCTGTTTGTGAAAAGCCAGTCCCAAACACAGGCTGCGGAAATAAATCAGCTGCCTGCCAGGCACAGCACAAATTGGGAATGCAGAAAAACTGTGACTTCATACTTGTGTGGTTGCAATCCTGGGGTGATTTCGTTCAAGGAGACTGGCATCTGCCAGGGGGAAATAATTATAAACTTACTATTTCCGTTTATAAATTAAGCTTCTCAAGGGAAGGGAATGTAAAAATAGTTTTATTATTGCCCAGTGAAAAGACAATTGCTATCGGCCACAATTGGCACATTCTGGAGAAAAACAATGCACAACCAAACATACGACATAGTCAACTACAGGGGTTTCTTTTTGAGGCAGTTATAAAAGGCCTGTGTCTTATTAGCAGTGTCAGGATTTCTGGGGGTGTCTTGCTGTCCCACGGAATGAGAAGGCCATCTCCAGGGTGGTGTCCTTCTTAAGTCAGAAACCAAAACATTACAAACAAACAAACAAGCAAACAAACAAACCTTTTCTTTTTCACCATTACTCTGACCATCCCCCTTTAAGTTTGTAGGGCATAGTACTCCTGGAAAAAGAAACTTCTTTAGCTGAAATGAACCACTGGTTTTAATTCAGGCAATAGGGTGACATTCTCCTTTTTTTTTTTTTTTAATTAATTTTATTTTATTTTATTTTTGGCTGCTTCAGGTCTTTGTTGCGGGATCTTCATTGTGGCATGCAGCATCTTTCGCTGTGGCATGCGGGTTTCTCTCTAGTTGCAGCACAGGGGCTCCAGAGCATGTGGACTCTGTAGTTTGCGGCACGCGGCCTCTCTAATTGAGGCCCGTGGGCTAAGTAGTTGTGGTGTGTGGGCTTAGTTGCCCCACGGCATGTGGAATCTTAGTTCGCCGACCAGGGATTGAACCCTCGTCCTCTGCATTGGAAGGCAGACTCTTAACCACTGGACCACCAGCGAAGTCCCTGGCATTCTCCTTAATTTAATAATTTTAGGAAATAAATTGATGTAGATTCAGATCAAATTTCAACCACTCATTTCAATGGGGTCTATTTTTTTAAGTTTAAAAGTTTGATGTTGCTCCAAAACATAGTGACTCTTTGAAATTGATGTTCAACTAATAACTTAGTGCAATTTCAAGTTCCCACTAAATTGGAGGCTAAAATGCAGGCTCAAGAGATAAGAGATGCAAGTTATAAACCTAGATTCTAAATATCCCAGCAGACTATCTCCGTGAAACTGACTTGTGTGTGTGTGTGTGTGTGTGAATAAGTGTATGTGTGTTACCCTCCCTTTCCTGTTCTCCTTTAAAAAAAATAAATGATGACTTTTTCAGGTCTCTGCTTCCAGGTATGAAGGGCTTTGGCCATTTGAAGTCAGATGAGAGGCAGGAATGCGCGATACTAATTGGGTGCATCCTGGTGTGCTAATACAAAGGACAGGCAATGTGACTGCGGGTTTCTGAGTTTGCCGTCTGTACCTGGCCTTTCTGGGGATTAAGAAAGGCTTGCTGGCCTCAGGTCATAGGTTGCACTGCAGACTTGACTGCAGTTCCCTGGATGATCCCTGTACCAGAGTGGACAGTGTGGCCTCCATGCTAACCAGCCCAGAGCAGCTCATGCTCAGTGGTCACACAGGAAAGCCGCACACAGACACCAGGAAGGATTGCCAGGATGGCCGGGTGACTGCTCGTCCTCCGGAAAGCTGGATCAAGCAAATGGAGCAGTCCCCAAGTCCTTAGGGCCAGGGCTGCTGGCAACATGTCACGCAAGTCTGTGTGAGGTGACAAGGGAATGATGCCACCTTGGGAAGGGACCATTTGATGAAAGATGAGAGGTGGAGAGGTGACAGAGAAATCAAAGCCTGGTGGGGAGAATCAAGGGGAATGCAGGTAGGAGACCACTGAGAGAAAAACCAGAGGGAAGAGGTGTATCAGCCTGAAGATAGGATGACACAGGAGAGGGGAAGCAGGAGGAGGGCTGGAAGGGCTTCAGCCCGGCAAGCAGGGTGGTCAGACCTTTCCACGGGTAAGAGGCTCGGTCTGGCTGCCTTCTACTTGCTGGTCACATTCTTCTGACAGAGAGAACCTAGGCTGGGAAATGGTCCAGGTGTCTCTGTAAATGAGTCTGGAGGGCCCCGGCAACCTCTCCCAGCAGGGGCTTGGCCCCGGCCCAAAGGAATATTTCACCTCCTTTCCTGGTTTAGACACTTCTGAGAGGCAGGGCGCGCCCTCTCCCATGGGCTCTTGTGCGTGTAGACCCACTCATTACACATGCA
Organism: Balaenoptera physalus; assembly: GCF_965194825.1. NCBI lineage: Eukaryota > Metazoa > Chordata > Mammalia > Artiodactyla > Balaenopteridae > Balaenoptera > Balaenoptera physalus. The sequence continues at coordinate 64,990,777 of NC_138882.1, forward strand.
GACACTCCCAGGTCCTGATCCAGGGTGCACCATCTGTGTGTTTGGATACCCGAGGGACACCATTTTTTCCAGCACTGCCACCCGTTGCTAAGGTTTTGTTCCCTAAACCACACTGGTCCAGCCGCACAGTCAGACTCAGTGCCTGGCACACACAGGCCTCTCCTGTGAGCTGTGTTTTGGGACAGGTTCCAGGAATGCTGGCCTGTGACCCCAGGGCAGCCCAAACCCCAGCCTGTCCTCGTCCTGGGATGTGAGAGGGGAATGCCAATCCCTGAGTGGGATGAGCAGACAGATGTGCTCCCATCTGCCTTCTGGGCTTGAAGAGACCCAGGCGGGGAGAGGACCTGGGCTCGGCTCTGACCAGCCTGTGACGGCGACAAGTTCCATGTGATTTATACCATGCTAAATGTCCCCCTTTCCTCCTGTGGGCTTCTACTACTCTGTGAAGTGGCTGGGACTAGCCTTGAACTCCAGGATCCCATCAGCTACCTACCTCCTGTTGGTGTGTGTATGAAGAATGCAGAATAATTTAGATATTCATTGACCTAAAGTGCATCTAAGGGGGGGAGCGTCACGATGGGGAGGAGGCAAATTAAAGGCATCAAAAATGTATTTTACTATTTTCTCTTATTTCAAAATTGTATATTCTTATATAATATACTGTAGAACTTGGAAAATAGGGAAAGGCATAAAAAAGATTTAAATCACCCATAATTTCACAAAACAGAGATGAAGCCACTGTTGACAGTTTGCTGTATTTCCTTCCGTTTGCTTTTCTATAGTGATATCTGCATCTCTGTCTATATACTTATGACTCTAGATTTAGAATCAAGTAGGAAGGGCCATAGCGTGCTGCAGGAGCCCCATGGGCTCTGGTAGCAGATCTCATTGATTCCTGGCGGTCCTGGTGAGACGTCCTGAGGACCCAAACTATGGAGTAATTGAGAGAGCAAGAGAGGAGGTGACATACCCAGGCTCCCCCCGTCCCGCCCCGCGTACCCACAGCGGTACCTCCATCGGAGAAGAGGGAGGGCAGAGGCTGGCTTGGAAGCCGCAGGGTGAACTCCCTCTCATGGGAGAGAGCCACCATCAGAGGTGACAGCCCACGTTCACCCGCGTCCCCAGCGCAGCAGCTGCAGGGGCGGCAGGCTTTGTGGGGCCTTTGATCCATGAGAACGAAGTACGTCACAGGCAAGTGCTCGCGGGGCGTGGGCAGGGCACACAAGGGTTGCCAAAGTGACAAACACACCTCCAGGAAAGCCTTCCAGCTCTGGCTGTGCTTCAGTCCAGGCAGCAGCCCACTCTGTCTCACATACGACCCGCATAGGAAGCTTGGGAATGCACGCGGCCCTTTCCCCTGGTGCTCCCAGCTCTGACCCAGCTCCAACATACAGGAGCAGAGAAATAACTCGCCCGAGGTCTCCGCAGCAGGACTAGTCGGCAGCCCCTCGAGGTGAGAAGCTGGGCCTTTCCCGTACCTTGCTGCATACAGGGGCGGATTTTTCTGACACCCACTCACGTTTCTTTTGGACAGCTGAGACATAAAGCTCTTAGTCTTTATCTTATTTTTCTTGTCAAAGCTTTCGGGGATTAGAGAGAGACAGTTGAAAACACAGGAATGAGGGAGGGAGCTCACTCTGGGCTCAGCTCCAGAGCAGGGGTTGGGGTGAATCCCAACGGAATTTATCATTTATTCATTCGTCGAACACTTAGGATCACCTACTTTGTGCTGGCACTCGCTAAGGATTGCAGAGAAAGAAATATAAAGAAGAATAAAATACATTCCAGATCTTGTGGAGTTTAATTTTTAACAGGGGCAGACCTGTCATCGAATAATTAGTGAAAATGTGTCAAAAGCTAGAGTCTGATAAGTCAGAAATATTACCATAAACTTATTTTTAAACAGAATGTTAGCCACATTTTGAAACAATACACTCGATAGGATTTACTTCAACCTCCAGACAACTTATCAGGGAATTCTTCTAAGTTTAAAGCAATGAGTGCAGTTGTCAATGTTTAAAAAACACAAGAAATACACTACAGAGTGTTCAAAAAGCTTGGAAACCCTGACAAAGTACTGTATTTCTTGTACCTTTTATAAACAAGATTAACAATTGGATCTATTTCTTTAATTTAGAAGTATTTCACCTGAACAGGTATCTGAAGGTTGAAGGAGAACATATTGAATGTATTTTTTGAAAATGTAACTGATATTCTGTTTGACAATAAATTTAACTCATGATTCCTGATTTTTCGGGCACCTGTAGATTAGAAACAGGTGGCTGTGGAAGGGAGATTAGTTCTGCCTAAAGGAAGCACAGAAGTTTTCCCAGAGGAGGTAACATTTGACCTGAGCCTTGAAAGATGAGTAAAAGTTTTGTTAAGCTGAAGAATTTAATGGAAGGATGAGCTGAGCAGTCTTGCTGGAAGCCATTGGCTGGCCCTCCCAGAAGGCTTATCCTTTCTGGGTGAACCTCGGCCTGTTCTTTGTTCAGGTGGCAGTAGGATGCTGCCCTGGGTGGCAGTCCTGCCTGGCAGGGCCTGGGCCTGTTCACAGCCTGGAACCCACCTGTGAGAAAAGGCCCTGGCAGTCTTCCTCCCTCGGAGGCTCTGGGGCTGCAACATCCCATCCTACTCACTTATGCTTATGCCAAGGCGACGCACGCAGGGACACCAGGGAAGGTGGAGGGCACTTTGGGAATCTGACACTTCGTGACGCCTGCTCATTAAGAAATCTTAAGCAGTTTTCTTCCTGATGACTAGCTTGAACACTGGATCACAGCTGGAAGGAACCACAGAAATTGTTATATGAACACCCTTATTCTGGAGGCGAAGAAACCGGGGGTGAAGTCACTTCCCTAAGGTTGCATACTTTGGGTAATAGCATTAGCCCAGGCTCCCATAAAAACTGTCTCTCAGGCATCTTCCAACTCATAGGTTCTTTGAAATGTAGGGGGCAAAATTCATTCGTTTTATACATTAATGGCCATCAACCAATCAATCAGCCTCTTAATCATCCAAACAATTATGTAATGACTGAGTGCCAGTGATACCCACCACTAGGCTTCCTACAGTGGTAGAATCTAAAGAACTAGAAGCCAGGCTCTTTCTTTGCCCTTGAGCATCGTGCCATCTAGTTGAGTAGGAAAGAACCCCTTAGACACAATGAGAGTAACAAAGTGCTCTTGGTGCTAAAAAATAATGAAAGCAATGGAAGTTGGTGTGGGCTGGAGCTCTAGGGGAAGGAAGCCTTAGGGGAAGGGGAGAGCTGAGAAAGGCTTGGAAAGGATTACTAGAGGGAAGGAGAAAGTCAGGATCTGGGTGGAGAGCTGTGGGAAGCATTTGGGAAAACTCGCGAGTGCCTGTTTATATACAAGCCTACGCTCACTCCTACACTCTCCCAGGCTCCCTACTTCACCTCACAGTGCTTCTCATCATCCAGGATTGGTAGGTGGTTTTGCCCCTTCTCCATCCAGGATAAATCAGTGGAGAAATAGAGGGGTGAGATGCCAGCTCCGTTTCGGCTGCAACATTATTTCTCCTTCGCTGGTCATTCTGGTATGTTTGGGAAATTGAACTTGTTCTCTGGCCAGCTAACCCTGCAACAGGAAGTAAAGCATGCTTCAGGGTGCCCAGGCCCCCCATCCTATTTCCACATAGCCCTGAGCAAACCACTCAGAGTCCCCAAATTGCTCAGAGCAGCTGTGGCTCTGGTACAAGGAGCAAAGGCCAATGCTAAGACAGTGCTGATGCAGTGTGAGATGCCCACCCCAGCTCCTGGTGCCACCCAGGCCGATGTCTCACTGCAGCTGTTCAGAACCTCCCAGGACACAGGTGGATGCATGCAAGGGCTTCCCGGGGCAGGCCCCAGCACTCAGCAAGCTGGTCCTCAGCAAACGACTGGATGCGAAAAAACCGGAGCCAGAAGGAGAAAAAGAAATTATGGGACTGTCCTCGTTAGTATATTGTAAACAAAGCAGAACTCCAGGCAGCCATGTTAGGGATGGCATGATGTCCACATGAGATCACACATCAACACGATGAAATGTGGGGAATGAACACAAGACGGACCTGCCATGTCGGGGCTGTAATCCCTTGGGTTCCTCTGACAAAAGTGACCGAGTGTGGAGGTACTGGTCCCTGTTGGGTTGCTCTGTGTCTACAACAGGGAGCCTTGGGGCTGCCTTCCTTCAAGGAGCAGCCTGTCTGCAAATGCTCAGGTCGGGGTGGATGCATTCATAGAATCTTCCAGACCCAACCAACCCAGAAGGCAGTGGTGCTGGCAGTGAAGCGTACAAGAGAACATGGAGCAGCATGTTAAAATGCACATCCCTGGACCCTCCTCTAGAGACTCTTAATTCAGCCGCTCTGGGGCGGTTCTGACACTGGCCCCAGACCAACCTGGCAAGCACTGCTGAGGGCTTTGGCTCTGCTGCCAGCCAAGAGGGGTAAAGCAGCCCCTCTTCACCCAGGAACTAGCTCAACTGACTTTTTCGGTCCTTTGCAGTCAAAATTCTCTGCATCGGTATTTTTCATAATACCCTGTTATGCGACCAGAGGAAACCAGGAGAAGCCGACCTCTCTTCTGGGCCGCTCCCCTCCCCACCACGGCCCCTCACTCCTGGGGTGGGTGAGAGAGAACACAGCCCAGACACGGGCAGTCCCCGTGTGCCCAGGAGCTCCGCAGAGAGCTGCCCCATCAGAGGGGCAGATGAACTCCAGGGCTCGCTTTCTGCTGGCGTGAGCACCGGGAAGGCCCTGACACTGAGTGTTCAGGGCTCCAAAACGAAAGCAGCCGTCGATTCTGAGAGCGGCGGCTTTGACATTTGGAGCCCCCCTGTGTGAGAACAGAGAGACCCCTGTGCCTCCTCCTGGCTCTCTGAGAAGGGGGAGCAGCGCTGGTGGGACTGAGGCCCTCCGCGGTGGTGGTGGGGGGGGCGGGTTATGTCTCCAGAAGGGCCTTCTGTCTCCCCGGCCTTCAGATGGGAAGGCAGCGGCGTGTCCTCGGGGCCGTGCGGTGGACACGTGCGCGCGTGTGCCGGGACGCACAGAGCCAGGCCTTCTCCCGGCCACTGTCTGTCCCTCCCCGCTCCCCACGCAGGCCCCAGGGCCTGGCCGGTCCCTGCCTCTCCGGGGGACCCTTGGACAGTTCCCCCTGGAGTCTGGGAGGTAGCCCCTCAGGCCCCAGCCCCCGAGCCGGCACGGATCCAGCCTCCCCCGAGCGCTCCCAGCCCCACGCCGACTTCCCCGCAGAGGCGGTGGGGCTGGGGAAGGGACCGCAAGCGGGGGCGGGCGCCTGAGCGTGTGTGAACAGTTCAAGTTCAGACGGGAGATCTCGGGCGATAACCCAGGCCCTGGATGGCGCCGCTCGACAGGAAACCTCGAGCGAGGAGACAGCTGTGGGCCGAGGGGAGGAGCTGCTCTCCCCGTAACCGCACTGCGAGGCGGCGGGAGCCGGGAGCCCGCCCTGGCCGCGCGGGGAGGAAGGGTCCCAGGGCTCTGCACTGCGCCCAGGGTTCCTCTCCCTCTGGGGAATTCGGTTGGTGCCTTGGGGTGCGGTCCGGCGCACCTGGGCTTTGGCTGTGGTCGGAGTGCACCGGGCGGGCTGTGACAGCCTGGGCAGGACCCACCTCTGTCGGACGTGGGTGGCCAGGGCCCAGGGGTGAGCACGACTACCTCTAGAGAAGCCCCGGAAGCCAGCCCCTGCTTCTCCCGTCCCCTTTCAGGGGGGACCCGCACACGTGGAACAGTGAGCTTGGCCTCAGAAAGCTCAAGCTTGCCTCCTTAAAATCCCGGGGAGCTGTTTACTCTATCCCATAAAGTACTTGTGTCTGATTTCAAATCGAAATAGCATGTCCTCCGCAAATCTCGGAGAAGCTGAAACTTGATGCAGTGGAAAGCTGCTCAGCGGGGCCTCATCCTGGGCTTCGCCCCCAGCCTGCCACAGTAGAGCAAGAGAAGCCCATCACAGGGTCTACAAGGGTGGAGGAGGCACGGCCCCGGGTTCAGGGAGCCCTCAGCTGGAGGGGGCATCAGTCAAGCAGATAGATACACAGGTTTCTGCTGTGGGTGCTGCCGGAGCCCCGAGGGGGTACCCTCAGTCGCCTGAGGCCAGCAGGATGGTTTCCAGAGGGCAGATGAGGTCTGCAGGGATGGCCCCTCTGCCTCCCTTCTGTCCTATGGTCTTCCTTGGATTGCTCAGGCAGCTCAGCTCCTGATGCCCAGAAACCTGCTTGGCTTCTTGGGTACCCGACTCCCAGCGAGCAGTGGTATGGCTGGAGCGAGGCCGTGGGTGGGTCAGAGCTGCTTTCACCTGGCTGGGCTGGTGCTCATGTCAGGGATGGGGCAAGGAGGGACTTGCGTATGAAAGCATCTCTTTTCTGCAGCACTGGATAATAATAGCAACAATAACGATGGTGCTATTCATCAGCAGTAATCGTTTTGATGTTCATGCGTAAATGTATTAAAATTTCCCAAAATGCCACTAGAGTGAAAATTTCTGTATATTTGAAATACTTCCAAACACCAGCAAGTCATCACTAGAAATGTACGGAGCCACAGCCAAGTTCGAGGTGCTTTGCTAGATGGATGAGTCCCTGTTCCTCCACTTTCTGCTTGTTTAGAACTGTGCCGCACACACCTGATTTGACTTAAGGGTTCACGTTATTTGTTTTTGTTTGGGTCGCTTAATATTATAAATGTAATATACTATCATAGAATTTAAAAGAGCACAAAAAGGTGCAAAGTAGAAAATAAGTAAAATTTTCCTGACCTCTTCCTCCACTCATTCCTCTCCAGAGTTAACCATGGAAAATATATTTTGTGTATGTAGCTATACAGATATATAGATAGGTAGATAGATAGATATAGATACTTTTTTATTGTGGTAAGTTATAAATGATATAAAATTACCATTTAACCATTTATAAGTGTACGATTCAGTGGCATGAAGTACATTCACAATGTTGTGCAACCATCATCACTATATGTTTCCAGAACTTTTTCTTTTCTTTTTTTACTGTCTTATAGACTTTTTATTTTTTAAAGAAATTACACACTTAATAGTAATAATAATTAATATTACACTAGCTTTGGTGTGTAGTTCTTTGAGTTTTAAAATTTGGGTAGATTCGTGTAACCATGGTCACAAACAGGATACAGAGCAATTTCCCTCCCCAACTTCCTTATGTATTTTAGAGTTTTATATATTCAGTATTCAATCCTCTTTTATGTGTGTGATTCAAAAATATTTTCTCCTGGCCAGTGGCTTCTCCTCAAACAAAGTGCATATACTTAACAAATTATGTGCAAAAACTTTTACACTGAAAAGCACAAACCATGTTTACAGAAACTAGAATTCTAAATGGAGAGATTTATCATAATCATGAATGTTTCCAGAACTTTTTCATCATCCCCAACAGAAACTCCATCCAGATACGTTTTTATGTCCGTATAAGTATACATATGCAGCCTACATAATATACCTCTTCTTTTTTATACACAAATATTAAACACACCATTCCAGAGCTTGCCTTTCACCTAATTATCCTGAAGATCTTTCCTCAGCAGCACACACAGAACTATCTGTTGTGTTTGTTTTTTTGAACTACTATACATGAATACACCAATATTTATTTATGTGGTTTCTGGCTGGTGAACGTTTACCTTGTTTTTCTTCTTTTTTTTTTTTTTTCTTTTTTCTGCTCCTGCAGATAATGTTGCAATAAATATCTTTGTGCATATATCTCTGCATACTGTGAGGGCTTATCTGAAGAATAAATTAAAGTCTCAGAGAAATGGCAAAATCCTGCTTGGAATTTTTACATGAGGGTTTTGCTCTAGGGTGAATTTCTTTTAAATGGTGCTAATGTTCAAGAGCACAATGAGAGGGCTGTGGGCTGTGTGCTGTGTGAAAGAACAGAGGCCTGGAGAGACATGACCTCTCCTCTAGGCTCTGCTCCGCGTGCACCTCGGGACCTCAGGAGAGTCACTTCACCTCCCTGACCTTCAGACTCTCTATCTGCAAAGTGGAGCAAATAAGATCTTCCCGGCTTAACTTCACTTCACTCTTGTTAGGATCAAATGAAATCAAGAACGTAAAAGAGTTCTGTAACTGGAAAGTGTAGAGCAAATGTTTGGTATGACCACAATGGTTATGGTGTCAATCCCTGGAGTCAACCGGGAAAAGCCACGGGTCCAAGCTGGCAGCAAGAGGGAAGAATGAGTCCCTCTTTCTCCCTCTCTCTCTCGATATAGATGTATATGTGTACATACATGCATATATGTATATATACACATATATGTATATATTTCTGTGTGTGTGTGTGTATATCTTGCTTATAACTGTGCCTGGTACAGAGCAAGTGCTGTCCACTAAAATGAGAGACTTGTCCGCGGGCCTTGAGGAGCTGCTGGGAAGGTGGAATGAGTGGAAAGAACTGAAACGTGAATTCTGCTCACCAAGGGAGACCACTGCCTGTCATTGTGTTACTCCCAGAGCATTGATGAGGGCGTTGTCTCCCTGGGGTCTCCTCAGCGCCTCGTGCATCTCTCCTAATGGGAAGATCCGTTTACTTGCTCACCGCCCTGCTCAGCTGTGAGGCTGGATCTGTGTCTTTACTCTCTCCTCACTGCCTAGCACAGTGCCTGCACCTTCTGCTAATAACGATGGCCTATCACGGTGTTTTGAGTACTCACTATGTATCAGGCACTGTGCTAGGTTCTTGCTTACATGCAATATGCCCCCTCCTTACAATGACTCAGAAGTTAGGAATTATGGTGGCTGTTTTCAGAGAAGGAAACCCTATTAGTCTGCTAGGGCTGCCATAACAAAGTACCACAGACTTAGTGGCTTAAACAGCAGACATTAATTTTCTCACAGTTCTGGAGGCTGGAAAGTCTGAGCTTAAGGTGTCGGCAGGGTCGGTTTCTTCTAAGGGCCTCTCTCTCGGCTTGTAGGTGGCCATCTTCTCTCTGTATCTTCACGTGGTCTTCCCTCTGTGCATGCCTGTGTCCTAATCGCCTCTTCTTATAAGGACACCAGTCATAATGGATTAGGGCCCACCCTAAGACCTCATTTTAACTTACTTTCCTCTTTAAAGACCCTATCTTCAAATACAATCACATTCTGAGGTACTGGGGGTTAGGGCTTCAGCATACGAATTTTGAGGGGACACAATTCAGCCATAACAGAAACAAAGGCTTGGTGGTCATAAGTGTAATGAGCAATGAGCGAGCAAAAGAATGAATGGATTTGCATCCATCCCTTCAGCAGAAATAAACCACTCTCTGCGTGGAAACCATAGCTTCGTTTATGGGACGAGGGCAGAAAAAGATAAAGTAACTACATTCGGGTGGATGAAGGCAAATCACGGAAGACCTCACAGAGCAGGCTGGCCCCCTGGGAGTGCAGCCTGGATCTTAGGCCCATCCTGCAGCTCACCTGTCTTGCATCTCCAGCCAACCCAAGGGCCCAAGGCAACTGTGAACCCAATTTATCCAATTGGCTTCAATTTTTTTCTTTTAAATTGTATTCATGTTTTTGAAATTACAAAAATAATGTGTATTTGTTGTAAAAAGAGAAAACCCTGCAATTACTCCTCATCTCATGAAGAGTAAAATCCACTGACCAAAGAGGTTCTAACTAATGCCCCCACCCTCTTGTCACCTTCTAACCTCATCTTCTAGCACTATCCCTCTTCCATGCCACACTGGCCACACCCACTTCCTTTCTGTTCAGACACACCAGGCTTGGGGTCACCACAGGACCTTTGCACCTGTCGTCCCTCTGCCAGGAGTGCCCTTCCTCCCCATACCCTCACAGCTGTGGTCTTCTAACCAGCTATGAAAAATGGGATCCACCTCTTTGTCATTCTGTACTGTTATTTACCTGACCAGTAGTGAGATTGAGTGTCTTTTTATATGCTTATAAGCAATTTATTTTTCCTCCTCTGAGAATTGCCTACTTCTATATCTTTAGCTGATTTTTCTCTTGGACCAGTTGTCTTAGCTTTCATTTTTCAAAGTATTACTGACTAAATTCTAAACCTATAAAAAGCTTTAGGAATGAAGTGGTTCATCACAGAATTTTTTACAATGGTGAAAAATTGGAAACAAATGGCATCCATTGGGGAATGGTTAAATAAATAGTGGAAGGATTATGATGCAACCTTTAAAAAGAATATTTAGTAAAACTATAAAGTGACATGAAATATAAATATGAATATGTGAAATAACATGGAAATATAATTTTAAATTATAACGCTAACTGAAAAAATTTTTTTTTTCAGGGAAAATTTTTTATGTAGAATGATTATAATTTATAAATAACAAACACTTTGGAAGGCAATCTGCCGTCATACTAATTGTAGCTGTGTTTGAACGTGGTATTACGGGTGATTTTGATTTTTTCTACTTTCCTGCACTTTTATAATGAGTCGATTTACTTGAAAATAAAAAGTGATCACAGAAAACATTTTTAAATTATTGCACAAACATAACAAATTTAATGGAAATAAAAATAGAGAAAGGGAGATATTTACTCATAGTCCTATTATCTCTAGGAAATCAAACAGCTCCCTTTTTCCCCCCATTCCCTTAGAATCCTTGTCTATGGGGAAATAATTTGTAGATGATTGTGACCAGATGATGAGCTTTCCAATGAAACATGAACATTTGAAATCCAACACTGAGGAGGGAGTTGAGGAGACTGGCAAATTAAAGTGATTAGCAATAAATTACATGGTACTGATAAATGACCTAGACTTGTTCTGCAGGTCAAGGTGATTAGGATGTCTCCAAGTGGGTCAGCCTCTCTGGGCATTGGCCAGTGTGGGTCCTGGCCTCACATCTGACAGCAGGTCGGCTGTACCTGTTAACCCCCTAGGCCTTTCAGCCCCTTGCCTCCTCCAAGAAGGAAGGTCATTTGTAAAGTCAGGATGTCAACTCCTCATATGGACCCTCTGAGAAGGAAGGTCTCCACAGCCTGGTGAGGATCCCTCCTCCCCATTCCTGAAGACCAGAAAGTGGTCCAAGGGTATTACCAAATGGTGGTTAGGACTCTGGACCACATGGTGTCGGGATTATGGATTCAGACAGGCCTGGGTTCAACCCTGGCTCTAGACCTGATTAAACCTCTCCAAGTCTCAGACTTCCCAGCTGTAAAATCATAGTTGCTGTAAGGATCAAATCAGAAAACTCACACATGCTTCCTGGCACAAAATAAATCTTCAGCTAGTGGTTGTAACTATTACCCTGTGTGTCTAGCCTGTATTTTTCCTGCTGCAGTGAAAGTTATTTGCTCAGTGAAAGAGAGCAACTCCCCAGGCCCTCCCCTGGGTGCCTGTGAGGCTGCGGTCGGCAGGCTGAGCATCACACCCAGCAGAGGTACCCCCTTTGCTCTGCCGCTGCCTTCCTGAAAACACATGACTTCCTGTTTTCTAAATTCTTAGCCTGCAATGTCATCACCGATTGTGTGTGAGTCTGGAGGTGGGCCTGGGCAGCAGCTGGACCCTGGGCTCAAGGTTGGAGATGCAAAAGGAGATCAGGAGTCTTGGAAGCTGCTCCTACCTGAATCATAGGCTATTTGTATTGATGCCATTAGCTCCTGTGTAGTGAGAGCTTACCTGCCCATCCCATTTACCTCACCCACCCTGGGAGGTAGCTATGATTATCCCGTGTTCACACAGCTAGTTAAGCAGCAGAACCAGGTCTCAAGTTGTCCACCTTCAAAGGATTAACTCTTGCTGTGATGCTAAAGTGCTTCGTATGAAGGCAGAGACAAGCTGGTCATGGGTGGGATTTTAAAGGCCCTATAGACGTGGGAGAATCTGTGTTCTTTGTGCTTCTGGAGGCAGAACTAAGACCAAAGTTGTTTTTTAAAAGCTCCGAAAATTTGAGCTCTTCACCAGTAATTGATGGGTGGTGAGCTCCTGGTCACCTGAGCTATTCAAGCAGAGGCTGGAGGTATTAGAGAAGAAACTCCTACTAAAGGTAGGAAGCTCTCTGAATGAGAGAAACCCCAGACGCACCAGGGTAAAGTGGAGAGACTTTGCATCACACGAAATTTGGGAACTTTCTAGCTGAGTGATCTTTCTGAGACTCAATTTCCTCCTCTGAATAGAACTGGCAGTCATTCTGCCCGTATCATACAGAGTTGTTCTGGGGATTAAACCAGATAACATAAGGACAAAGAGTTCTCTAAACTGGACACAGTGCAAATGTAAGTTACCTCGTTATCATGTGGTGAAGCCAGGAGTTCTCAGGATATCCACACACTATTGAGCTCCTGTTTTATACCAAGTACTTTACACATATGCATTGTCTGGTTTTATCCTCATATACCCTGAAAGGTGGGTCGTTCCATCTTGAGCTGGGGAAGCTGACCAGGTTCGGTCCCCAACCTTGGCCTGATGGGGCATGATGGGGTGGGAAGTCCTGGTCCACTCCTGCTGCTGCTTGTACCTTCACAGCCTCTATCGTGGCAAAGAAGGTCACCTGAGACCCCTGGGCTCAGCACGTGCCACCAGGCAGGGCGCTTCTCCACACACTGTCACTCATTTCATCTGCATAACTATCCTGTGAAGTCAGTCTTATTAAAACCCCTTTTGCAGATGGAGGAATTGAAGCTCAGAGTGGTTAAGAAAGCTGTCCCAAACCACAAAGCCAGTAAGAAGCAGATTCAGAATTTAAATCTTAGCCTTTCTGGCTCTAAGGCTTGTGTTCTTTCCTCTTCTCAAGTGGCCTCATATGTGCTAGGTGAGAAGGGGAAATAAGCAAGTGAAACCAAAATGCATCATCTGTGCTTTCCAGGGCTTGTCGGGGAGGGAGACACGATGTGAAAAGTTCACAAACTGCTGTGACAGTGTCAAAAGCCAGCAAACAGTAAGGGCTATGAATTCAGAGCTAGGCGAAAACTCTGTGTCCTACACTTAAAGGTGAGGTGCACCTAAGGCAGAAAGGTTAGACAAGTACCAGGAATTGGGAGACTCAGTAATTCCATCCAGCTCTGCTGCTAATCTGCAGGTGTCCTCAGGAGAGGTACTTTGTTCCTCTGGTCTCAGTTTATCAACCTGTGAATTGGACTCAGTAATAGCACCCTGCCTACCTTCTGGGCTCTCATGAGAATCAAACTTGATCAGGCACAGGAAGTCATTTTAAAAGTACAGATTGGGGTTCAAATGAGAGGTATCCTTATTAGTTGGATGTGAGGGAGTTCAGCAGATGCCCTGCTCCTATAAAGGACTTGCTGGAGGGGGAGATGGGTACCAGTGTGTGTCTGCAGCTTCGGGCTACAGCAGGGCCAGGTTGATTAAGTCCTGTTCTCTCTGTTCGCAGAAGCTTACAGTCTGCCTGAGAGACAGAAAAACAACACAATTCTAATACATCTCACCCAGAGAAAGCAGACCCTGTAAGGGCAGGTGTCTCCTCCAGGGCTGCCTTCTGGGGCCCCAGAATCTTCCTGTTAATGGTCAGTGCCATGAAACTTTCGGAACTCAGGGCTTTTATGAAGATGACAAAAGGGTATATAGAGATGGCTGGGCTCACTCTCACTAATAAGACTCGTAACATTTTTAGATGCAATGAAGGTACGGACAGATACGCTGTGATCTGACTCCAGTTTCCCCTGGAGTCTCACAGGGCGTGTTCCAGGCATCCTGTGTCAACCAAAAAATAATGCAGGAGGCTGCAAATAAGGAAAGAGTTTATTTGGGGTCTTAAGCACTGTAATTCAGGAGACACAGATTCGGGTAACCCTGAAAGAGTGTTCAGAGGAAGAGAAAGCATCAGGGACTTATAAAGACGAAAAGACACCAGGCTGTTAAGAGTTGCCTGGAGAGAACTGTGATTGATTCTGACATGAGTTGGAAACTATTTGTCTTTAAGGAATCTCGAGTTGTTCTAGAGTGCGGGTCCGATAAGTAGATAGACTGTCATGTGTTATTTTAGGGTGAGGGTCCAAAAAGTATCTTGAGTTTCTGGCAGGTGTTCTGGATGACATCATCAGGTCAAAAGGTCAGATTCCATCCAGGCTGAGACGTGCATAAGTCACACTTTCTTAATGGTCTCCTGGCTCCATTTTAGAGAGCTCTCTTAGCAATGCTGACACAATTTTGATTTTCCTTTCACACCTGCTACCTGGCAGGAAGGCTCCAGCTTATCATGCTGTCGGCCCACTTCACCAGTGCCTACTTGGTGGATGACAGTGTGATGACAGGGGGGCTGGGAAACACCTGGAATCCGGGTTCCCGGTTCAGCCAGGCCCTGGCCAGCCGGAGCGGCACCAAGTTTGTGGTGGGGATTGCAGTGAGCATGCTGGCAGGCAATCTCCTGGCTATGAGCAAACACAAGCTGCAGGCTGGGTCCCCTTTTGTCCCCAGTGTTCTAATCTCAGATCCACTGCGGGAAGTACCTGAGTATGCAGGGCCAGCTCTTCTGAAGCTCCAGCCTGCTTTTCCTTCAGGTGACATTAGGGTCGTGCTTTGCCCTGGAGTAACTGGAATCACCTCTAAATCGCCTCTGTCTCAGCCTGGCCACCTGGCGTGAGGCCTGATCCTGGAGCACCTGTAAGACCACTCGTGTCCCTAGTCCTACCTAGTTTAAAAGTTCTTGATATGATTTGACCCTTTCTTCCTCAAATAAATGTATTGGTGGTGATTTGGGAAAAAAATCATGGTGATAACAATGGCTGATGTATGGAGCACTTATTACATGCCAGGTCCTGCACCCCGTGATAATTATCTTAATTAAGCTTCACCATCGCCTGATGAGACAGGTAATATTACTATCCCCATTTTACAGATGAAGAAACTGAGACTTAGAGAAGTTCAATAATACACAGTTCAGAAGTACACAAAAATTACAGTGCATGTGAAAGACTGAGTCTTTAATTTTGTTCTTTGTCTCAGTTTGGCGTGGAATTTATACTTGTTATAGGGTATGGCTGTATCACTATGGAAGGCTGCACCCGAGTGATGCTGCAGCTCTGAATCTCAACCCTGCTGTGCACTGGCCCGTGCTCATGCCCAGGCCCTACCCCAGACCAATTAAATGAGAACCTGGGGGCATAAGGGAGTGGGCTAATTCTAATATGCAGCCAGGATTGAGAGCAAGAACGCTCAATCAGTATCTGGGTACTTGTTCAAATGCTGGGGTTCTCTGGGGTGCTGTGGACTTGGGACAGAGGATGGGAAGCGTGAAGTAAAACAGCTTCTCCACTTGTCTAGGAAAACAGCCACCATATAACCCCATTAAATACCTCTCTTTGGGACGGAATGTGGTGGGGATAGAAACAGCAGAACAAATGGCTCACAGAAGTAGGCGAACAGGTCTCTGCCTTGGGGATGGTGGGGGGCTGGGAAGAAGCTGGAACTGGGAGTGTCTATGGCTCCTGCCTTTGAGTTGTCATCTTGGAAAGCTGCCTGCTGTTCAAGGGAAGCCCCTCCACCCTGGGTGTGGCCTCATGAGCCAAGCCATAAGCTCCATGAGAGCAGGGACTCAGAAGACCCTACCCAAATGCTAGACATCATTAGCCTTACAGAGGAAATTTACAAAAACACCTACCAATACATTCTCTCATTTGATTCTCACCACACCCTTAAGATAGACATGATTATCCACCATTTTACAGATGGTGAAACTGAGGCCCAGAGAGGCAAGGGGACTGGCCCAAGACCACAAAGCTACTTAGTGGCAGGGGAAGGGCTAGAACACATCTGATACCCAATCCAGGGCTCTTTCTATTTCAATATCCCCTGACATCAAGCAAAGGGCCAATAAACATTTAATTAGTCACGTAATTGAATTAGGTCCTGGGCCCCTTCAGGGAGCTTTCTGGATGATCACTGCCTTCCTCAGTCCCATTCCTCCCTGCACGGGCACAGCTGGACTAGGCAGAGGGAAGCTTCCTACCCTGGGAAGCGTGTGGCTATTAATACCCTTTCCTCGACCAAACCACACACAGCACACTTGTCTTTGGTCATAACATCATGCTGCTCTCTAAAAAGGAAGAAAGAAAGAAAACCTTTTTCTATTACTTATCTCTGGGGAGGCGCCCAATCCCCTCCCCCACTGCACTGGCTCTGCACAACACCAAGAAATATTTCTTCTTATTTGTTATAAATTTACTGTCCGGTAATTTTTCTGTTCTCATTTTATGTGACAGGCAACTGAGCGATTGTCTCCCAACCCTTTTTCTGAATCTCAACCACCCCCATAAATTGCCTCTGTCACCTCCTCTCCAGTCCTAAAAGGAAAAACATTCACCCCAGCTTTGGTGGCCTTTGCTGGGGGCTGGCTTGTCTCCTCGAGGACTTCGGACACCCACCTTTGGTCAGCAGGGGCTTCCGGCACTGCCTCAGGGCCAGAAGGCAGGCCAACCTCGTGTAGGGGGCCTGGCATCTTCCCTGAAAATTCCATATATCTAATGAATGTCTACCCTGTGCTCTGTGCTCTGATGCTGGGGGTGAAGGAAGAGGCAAGCATGAAGAAGATGCAGCCATTGTGCTCCAGCACTTACTCCAGCCTAGATGGAGGGGAATTTCATAACCCAACACACTACGTCTGTAGAGGGCTCTGTGGGATGCAGGCCCCTGCAATCCATCAGCACGCTGAATTCTCACTAGGGGCTGTGATGGCGGAACCTGAGTCCCATTCCAGGAGCTGAGTGGAGCGGGTGGTGCTAGCAATGGTAGGCGGGGAAGAGGAACCAGCCCCAGCAAAGGCAGGCGGGTAGAGCAGGAGGGGCAGTGTGGGGAGAAGGCATGCTGGGGCCTGGACCTGGGCTGCTAAGTCAGGGCTGGACTTTGCTCAGAAAGACTGGCTCGTGGATGGTTTCTGAGAAGGGGCTATGGGAAGTTTACAGAGATCAGCTGCCTGGCGCCAGGAGGGCCCCTGAGTTAGGGAAGGAGTCAAAGGTTTGAGGACAGAGGGAGTCACAAGGTGGAGGTGGGGACTCTGGAGCAGCCTTGAATCACCTGCTCCCAGGGCTTGTGGCAGAAGCCGGTGGGGGAAAGGAGGGGAGACATGCTGCCTGGGCTGTCCTGGGCTGCTTCTCATTTGCTGTGTGCGTGCTCCTGGCGAAACCTGAGCTTCTCTGTGCCTCCGTGTCTGTGTGGTGCTGTTGGGAGGATCTGACAAGTTATTACATCAAAGCGGTGTCCGGCACCGAGTAAACACTAAAGAAATGTTACAGTTTTCACCCTGGTCAACAGAAGAGGCAGCTGAAAAAGGGTAAATAACCTGCCCCAAGTCACAAAACTAGTAAGGATGAGACCTTGTTCCAGTGCACGTTATCCATTCCCGTAGCCACGACGTAGTCCTGCAGGCGGCCATGGGAGGGCGCCCCGGGCCCGGGAGAGACTGTGGCCGCGGGACCGCTGCTTCTCTGATACCAGGCAGGGGTGGATTGAGACGCCTACTACGCCCCGTTTTACATCTGAGTTGTGCACACATACCTGGTAGGAAGAACAGTCTAGAGTAAAATCCGTGTCTCCTCACTCATAGTGCAGTGAGCTTTCAAGTAGAAATGCTAACTTTTATTTAACCAGAATATTTACTGTACCTCTTTCCCCAACTCCATTGTACTCCAGTTTGCATAGGACAGTTTGACCGAGGTTGTTATGGCAGTAGGGATTAGGGGCCCCTTGGTAATTTGGGGTGGCTTCCGGAATGCGTGGTTCAGATGGGGCTCACACCCAGCTGGGCTCCCGTGCCGTGAGGCAGCCCCCCTGTGCACAGTGGACAATTTCACCTTCCATTCACCTTCCTGCCTTCCAGGCTTTGTGGCCCTACCGGGTGCCATGTCCACTGCTGGGGCAGGTTAGGTTTTCCCAGGGGCTGGTCCAAGGTGGGGAGAGAGGTTGTGCAGGTGGGGTATGGAGAATGGACCCAGCACCCTGTCGTGATTTCCTTGACCCTTCAGGGGACCACCCCCCCCTCTACCGGGGGTTGTGAGGGCGTGTTCCGTCACCTGAGCCTGGCTGACCAATCTCATCTCTCGATACAGCGGCACAGAGCTTCGGCCTGCTCGATCCTAAACTATGCTACCTGTTGGATGGGATCCTCTTCATCTACGGTGTCATTGTCACTGCCCTGTTCCTGAGAGCGAAGGTGGGTACCACTGGGCTCTGGGGGGAGGGCATGGGCTCCCCAGCTCGGTGGATGTGCAGAGGGCCTTGGTGTTGGAAAGTCTCAAGCATGGGTGGTACCTGAGTCTTGGTGTACATGGGCAAAGCAGGGACCAGACAAGTGTGCCCACTGCGGGGGGGGGGGGGAAGGGGGGGATCTCTGGCTGAGTGGGACAGTGAGCCTAGTGCTGGCCCCTTAGTGAGGAGACATACAGATGTGTGAACATCAAAGCGTCCCAGGGCAGGGTTTCTGCTGGCAGGAAAGGGGGTTATGCTTCAGGCAGTGAAGAGCAGTGGGGTGGGGGTCTCTTTCCAGATTCTGCTGTCCAACTTCTGACCCAGGCTCGGCCAGCCTTTTCTCTTCAAACCTGTTTGCTTATCAGTACGAGGGAGGGATGGCCCAGAGCGTGGGTTTTCACCTAGTTGCCCTGCAGACCCTGCATTTCTTGGAGGGGCTGGGACTGGGGGTGGCCATGGCTGGGCAGAGGGTGGAAGGACTTCCGGATAGGAGGCCTCAGTCGTTATGACTTCCGTGCCTCAACCCATTTCTCTTTTGGATTTTGGACTTTGGCAAAAGATTTTATTATAAGAAACAGTGTCTTACAGATTTTCTTAAGTTTGAGCAACGCTGCCCTAAATGATCTCTCAGGTGGTTCCCAATGCTCTGAATCTGCGAAACCGTGCAGTTTCAGCTGAGGGGCATGAACTGAAAACAGATCGAGGCCATGCGCCCGGGGCAGGTCCTCAGGACACAGTGCCACACGGAAAGACCCTGCTGCAGAGGTCAAGATAGGAGGTGGGACCTTGCGCAGCTACCATCCTCCTCGAGGTGTGCTCCGAGCCCCTGGGAGGAAGGGGCCTGGAGAACCTCCCGGAACCCAGGGGGCGCGGCCCGCGAGCCCGGCGCTTCTGCGCACGCGCGAGGGCGCGGGCCAGGGACCGGAAGCTGCGGCCAGTGCCGCGGGCCCCTGCGGTGGCTGCGCTTGACCTTTGGGAGGTGTAAGGACAGTTGAGCTCAGAAAAGAAGCTGCAGCGCCACCGGCTCCCGCAAGGGCCCAGCCCCGCCGCAGGCAGGGCGCGCACCGTTGGCCGTCGCGGAGCGGAGCGAGGCTGCCTGCGCAGAGAGTAACGCGCTTTCTCTCCTCTTCTCCGTCCAGTTCAGCAGGAGTGCGGACGTCCCCGCCTACCAGCAGGGCCAGAACCAGGTCTATAATGTAAGTCCGCCTCTCCCGTAGAGCCCGGTCTGGAGAAAGTGCGGTCCTCTGCTGGGACGTGGGGAAAACAGCGGCCGGGGCTCGGTTGTAGGTTTCGTCCGCGGCTGTCAGCCCTGCAAGTTGTTTTAACCTCCCCGGGGCTCAGTTTCCTCACCCCGAAAACGGGGATAGTCATGGTGCCTGCCTCGGGGGGGTACTCTGAGGACGCGGCGCGCTAGCGGTGTGATGCACGGCAAGCGCCTGCTTCGTGTAGTGTTTGCTCCTAGCGAGCCCCCGCCTGGCGGCGGTTTCACAGGCTGGAGGGGTGGGGTGGAGAAGGAGAGTATAGAATCTTCCCTTTGGTGGAGAAGCGACTTCACGCTCTCCGTGCGATGGGACTTTGAATCGATGATCCACCCCCGCCGCCATGGTAATAAGTTCTTTGAGATGTTCTCCGAGATGACGGTAGCCGATGGAGCTCCCAGTCCGTGCTCCTTTGTGAGCCCCCACCCAGAAGGAACTCCCAGTCCTACTGGCCCCATCCTCCTGAGCTTCTCTTTCCGGTCTCTGACGCTTTTCTCTCTCTTTCAGGAGCTTAATCTGGGACGAAGAGAGGAGTATGACGTCTTGGATAGGAGAGGGGGCCTGGACCCTGAGATGGGGGGGAAACCGGTAGGGCCTTGCTGTTTCTGCGTGTGTGTGTGTGAGTGTGTGTGTGTGAGTGTGTGTGTGTGAGTGTGTGTGTGTGAGTGTGTGTGTGTGAGTGTGTGTGAGTGTGAGGGCTCAGCTGGGCAGTGAAGAGAGGGGTCCTCAATGCCAGCACACTCTGCCACTATGCTGGATCCTGACGTGCGAGAGGCCTGACGTGCGAGAGGCCTGGCCGTGCAGACAGATGGGGGTCCCGTTTGCCGCTGCCCCTCTCCTCCTTCGCCCTTGGCTCCCTCCTGCATCACAAGGGGCCTCACACACATTAATGCGGCAACCAGGCCCTTATTCCGGGCTCCCAGCAACTCTGTCCTTTTCGGCTGTAGACTCACACCCTGTGGGGAGGGGAGCGGCTGGAGGAGGCCCGAGTGGGGTCTTCTTAAGAGCAGAGCTCAGCCTGGGTGTGAGAGAGCGTGTCCGTGTGCATGAGGGAATCTGAGGCGTGGTAATCGCCGTGAGGGCCTGTGAGTGGCGGAGCACAGCTGCAGGAGCACGGGGAGGGCACAGGCGGATGGCAGAGCCTACAGAGAGTGTGGGGAAGGGGCCTGGGGAGGGCGCTGGCACTCTCCTGGCCTGGATCCCTGTTTCTCCATCTCTAACTTCTTCCCCTCGTCTCTCCCGGCAGAGGAAGAAGAACCCCCATGAAGTCGTGTACAATGTGAGTAGAGAACGTGGCACAGTTTTCATTGGAAAGTTGGAGGGTAGGGCTGGAGGAGGGCTCCGGGTGAAGGCTTTGCTCCCTACTCCGTGGTCTTTGCCTGACTTGACCTTCGCTGCCCTGGCCAAATGGTGCCTCACCTGCTTGCTGCCTGCAGTGGCTGCTCGTAGGAAGGCCCCTTGGCTTGCCTTCCTTCCTTCGGCCCCTAAGCCTGCTGCGGGAGTTCCTGGATCAGCCTGGTGGGGACCTGGGGGGACAGCGAGGTCAAACTGGGCAAGCCCCTCTGAGGACTGCTGTTCCTAGGGGCTGGAGGAGTGTCCTGAGTGTGGCCTCTTGTTGAAAACTTCACCATCCTGGGTGTTGCTCTGGGTCTGCCACACAGGGGACCATTGCAGAGGGTGAGCTACTGCAAAGAGAGTTACTCTCCCTCCCTCCTGCAGTTGGCTCACGCACAGCCCACGGTGTTGGCTGTGTGAAGAGACAACTTGCTCAGATAAATGCTTCTGGGGGCTCTGGGGTGAGCCCTTGCATTGTCCAGCATGCATGTCCTTTGGCTAGGACTCCACATCTTATCTTTTTGAACCTCACCTGAGCTTCTGAGCTCAGTGCAAAGGGCTGGCAGCTCAGAGAAGATTCCAGAGGGCTGAGGAGGAGGAGGGGGGGCTTGGAGCTGGTTATTGGCAGAAATATTTGAATCTCTGGAGCCTTGAATGTGGAACCCCCCCCACCAACTGGGGAATCCAGAGGTTTCCTTTTGTAGGGGAGCCCAATGTTTTCTACATCAGTTGGTAAGACCAGTGTCTCACGCCCTCTTCTTCTCCAGGAGCTGCGAAAAGACAAGATGGCGGAGGCCTACAGTGAGCTCGGGATGAAGGGCGAGGTGAGCGTTGCTCTTTCTTCACTCCCCAGGTTGGGTGGTATGGGGCGTGCTCCAAAGAGTCCCATCCCTTCCTCCTGTCACCTGCAAAAGCCCACGTGGTGGCTGCCAGAGGCAAAGGTTAATCCAGCTGTCACCCATTTGATAGTATATTAGTTACTTAGAAAGTGCTGATACCCTTTTAGGATTAAAAACCAAGTTAAATACTAAGACGGTCCATGCTTTGCAAAAACAGGCCAAGTCTGTCAACGTTAATAATAATTATCAAGTCAATAATGTGTGCCAGTGTATGTTCAGCACTTAGGATGGTGGGGCCCCTTGTTCACAAATGATTCAGAATTTCCAAAAGTAAGAGCAGAGCATTGAATCCTTCTAAGTTTGATCTCCGGGTGACTGCATAGGTGGCATGCCCACAAAGCTGGCCCGGCCAGTGCTTTACCAGCTAGATAGTCTCATTTAATTCTCACAATAACCCAATGGGAAATGTGTACCCGCCAGGCACAGGAGGTCCAATAACTTACCCAAGGTCACGTAGCTGGTGATCAGGGAGCCAGAATTTGAATGGACTCTACAGCCCAAGCTTGTACCCACGACCTGGTTGCCTTTCCCAGTGAGCATTGATGATTAGCCAAGAATTTTCTTAAAGATTTGTTTTATTGAAGTATAGTTGATTTACAGTGTGTTAATTTTTTACTCTATAGCAGAGTGATTCATTTATACATATATGTCTATACTCTTTTTCATCTTCTTTTCCATTATGGTTTATCACAGGAGGATGAATACAGTTCCCTGTGCTATACAGTAGGACCTTGCTGTTTATCCATCCTACATATAATAGTTTACATCTGCTAATCCCAAACTCCCAGTCCTTTCCTCCCCCACTCCCTCCCCCTTGGCAACCACAAGCCTGTTGTTCTCCATGTCTGTGAGTCTGTTTCTGTTTTGTAAATAAGTTCATTTGCATAGTTTTTTTAGATTCCATATATAAGTAATATCATATGGTATTTGTCTTTCTTTGCCTGGCTTGCTTCCATGTCTTGGCTATTGTAAATAGTGCTGCAGTGAACATCGGGGGTGCATGTATCTTTTTGAATTATAGTTTTCTCCAGATATATGCCCAGGAGTGGGATTGCAGGATCATATGGTAACCCTGTTTTTAGTTTTTTGAGGAACCTCCATACTGTTTTTCCTAGTTAGCCAAGAATTTTGAGAGCTGCAGGGAGCCCTGTTTATTCCAAGCAGTGGCAGCGTGGCCAGCTCCAGTGCGGCCCAGATCCAAGAATCTGATGCCTATGAGGGTCTGAGTCAGGCACAGCAAACCTGGGCCCCATCAAAGCCAGGCCTCAGCTTACTCTGCAGAGGCCGAGGTCTGACCAGTGACCTGAGGACCCTTCTCTCCCGGGGCAGGGGTGCTGACTGGGAGACAGTCACCTCTGACTCTCTGGGGACCCTTTGAGTAGGACTCTTGAGCAGGAAGCCTGCTGCTGACTCTCTGACTTTCTAGCCTTTTCTTGTCTCACTCCCACAGAACCAGCGGCGAAGAGGCAAGGGACATGATGGCCTTTACCAGGTGAGTGCTGCTGGCCCTTCTTCCCAGGGTGGCACCATCTAACCAGAGCCAAGGTCAGGCTCCCTTGTTTTGCTTGTTGGCAGTGCCAGCTCTTGTCAACAGCTGGGCTGGGCAAGCCCAGGGCACCCGTTCGGGCCTGTGGCGACTCTTCTGCTAGTCAGCCCCTGGGGCAGGGCTGGAATTCAGCCATTCAAGCACATGACTTGGTTCTAGTCAGGAGGCCGTGGGAGCCCCGGGGGGAACTGGGCACAGCAGACAAGCGGCAGCTGCCAAGAGGCTGTGTGGTCTTGAGCAAAGGGCAGATGCAGGCAAAGGACACCACACAAGCCACTTCCTGCCTCTTTCGCCGCTGCTCTGGGCCCTTGCAGAAACCTTGCTCTGCCTCATATCCTCACACCTAATAGGATGGGAAGATGGGTGAGAAGATTGAAGTAGACAAATAAAGAAAAGTAACTTTAAAAAGAAAATGTTATTGTAGTCAGGTGCCTAGTTTTTGCAAATCAGGGTGAATAATTATGCAAACTAAGCGCAGCCAACCTACTTCTCTAAAATATAATCCCCAGTGGGTTCTTACTTGGTTCTTTCTGCCTCACTGGGGCTGTTCACAGCTTGCTTGATTGACTCCAAAGTTTCAGGCTACCTGGCTTCCCTGAGTTCAGAGTGATGTCAAAAGGGCCCCCAAATTTTACTGCGTGTGACTGCTGTTGATCCGTCTCCTGGACCAGAGAGGGAGACGTTCCAGTGAGATTGGGACCAGCCTGCCTGTCCCCTGACAAAGAACATAACTGTAGTAGCATGGCCTGGGAAGGAGGCGCGGGAGGGCGGAGGCCAAGGAGCCACTCTCTCCCCCGTGACAAGTACCGGCTTCCTGGAGGCCCCGGTGTCAGGGACGGTAGGTTGTCTGGAGCAGGTCTGGGGTCTCCCCGCTGATTTCCAACTCAGTGTTCCAGCTGGGTGACTCTCCTTCCTCTGTGGTCT
The DNA here is from genome assembly GCF_965194825.1 of Balaenoptera physalus. Taxonomy (NCBI): domain Eukaryota; kingdom Metazoa; phylum Chordata; class Mammalia; order Artiodactyla; family Balaenopteridae; genus Balaenoptera; species Balaenoptera physalus. The sequence goes on from NC_138882.1 coordinate 65,014,883, forward strand.
GACAGGCAACTTTGTAGGGCACAGTACTTGGGAAGCCGGGAGAAGGTGAGAATTGAGCTGGGAAGGAATTGCACCAAGGCCATTCCCAGTGGGACACAGGACCATCTCTGCTGCAGCTGCATGGGCCAAGGCCCCACCTGTGGCATGAGGGGACAGTTCCTGGGCCTCTGAGCTGGGCAGGAGATCACAGGCCAGGCTGCAGCAGACACCTGTTGGCCTCCAGGTAGGCTCATGCCCACACAGGGCTCCTGACCCCCTCTTCTTTTCTGATTTGCTTTCCCCAGGGGCTCAGCACGGCCACCAAGGACACCTATGCTGCCCTCCGCATGCAGGACCTGCCCCCTCGCTAACAGCACCTGGAATTTCACCACTCACAGGCCAGACCTGCAGATGCCCAGATGGTTAAAGACACAGGATAAAGTATTTACAACCCAGTTCACTCATATTTCTCCACCACCCAAGTATTCTTTATGACCGGGATGCTTCAAGTTGTAACGTGCGGTCATATCCAATTCCAAACTGTCACACACAATTTCTTCCCTGGACGCCGGGAGGGAGCGCGTCCCCCGGGCCCTGTCCTTGAGGAGCCTGCTGGGGGTGCAGCATGGTCTGGGGTTTTCTGGTTGCTGGAGGCTGTGGGCAGGCCCCGCTCCCAGGGGCTCTGGGCTCTTACCTGGGAGACGGGCACCCTCCTTCTCAAACACAGCCGAGGAGTTCAGGCTGTGTTCTGTAAAGTCCCCAGAGAAACCACAGATGTTAGCGCGTGTCCTGATGGTCTGTATTGTCCTGTCAGTACTTGAGTGGCTTCGCTCCTGCTGTAAACTTGGCTTCTGTTGTCAGCGTAGCCCGTCATTCCACGGTAACTGGTGATGGGCCAGGGAGGCTGTGCTGCCTCCCTGTGAAGGGTGAGGGCACAGGGGAAGGGGGGGTGGGTAGGTGGCAGCTGGTGGTGGCTGAAGAAGGGAAGCAGTGGTGGATCAGGGACGGGAGAAGGGGAGCCAGAGGCCTGGGGGCGCAGGAAGGGGCCCTCCTGCAATCAAGCATACGTTCCCCGTGATAGAACTTGAGTGCCAGGCCCTGTGGGGACCAGGAACTGAAGAAGCCCAGCCTCGCCCTCCCGGAGCCCACACTCTCACAGGGAAGCGAGCTGTGAAGAGTCCGGTGTGAAAGAACACAGCAGCGTCATCGCTGACTATGAACGAGGTGAGGGGGCAGCGAGACCACCTTCCTTGCAGGCACTTGGGCACCTCACACTGAGTGAAAGACACACCCGTATTGGGAAAGGCCTCAGAAGAAGACTCCGCACCACTCAGACCTAGAAAGATCCCAAAGGACAATGGCATGGTGGGAAAAGCCTCAGCTGACTTAACTGGAACAGGGCTGTGTGATAAAAGGGCACGCGGCTATGGATGGAAAACCCTCTTTGCTCTGCTCGGTCTTAATTTATACTGGTTTGCTAGAGCCTTACTTTTTTGCATAATAAATGCTTCAGTGAAAATGCTGCTTTACCGTAAGCTTTATTTCGGCAGTCAAGCCTGTAATGGTCATTTAGTCATCAGGAGATCAGCCTGCTGCTAGGAGAGAACAGGATGGCTCCTTGGAAAATGCAGGAGAGCCGGGTGCATACAGTGGCCCAAACGGGGGCTGTGCTTGGGGCAGCATGGTGTCCGGATACGCCAGCAGTCCTTATGCAGGAACCAGCAGAAGGTGATGGGGAGCTCCCCGGGTGCGGGGCTCACAACATTGAGCCAGCTTGTAGCGTGCAGGAAAGAGCAGGAGAGAGGCCAGCTGAGCATTAGGGCATCAGGACGAGGGAGCATCGTTGTCAGAGGGTGTCTGGGTGTTATGAACAGCTGCTGATGCCACAGCACAAAAAACAAAAACAAACAAACAAACAAAACTCAGTCTGGGGAATTCCCTGGCAGTCTAGTGGTTAGGGCTCTGCGCTTTCCCTGCAGGGGGCCTGGGTTCGATCCCTGGTCAGGGAAGTAAGAAAGACCCCGCAAGCTGCAAGACACGCACGTGGCCAAGAAAACAAAAACAGAAACCTCAGTCCGTACGGTTTGGGGAAGGAGAGGGGACAACAGAGGTCTTTTAGGTCAGGTTCTCCCACAAAAAGTGACCCTGTCCCCAGCAGTATTTCCTCTAACTGCAGTGGCTGTTTTATAAGGCCCTAACTCATCAAGCCACCTATTAATATTGGGTAAAGACTTTGAAATCAGAAAAGACTTTGAAATCGAAGGCCATGGCTATTAAAAGCCCCTGAGCATTTGGGATTCCAACAGGAGTGATGTGCATCTCTGCCAGGAGAGAAGGCATTCGATTCCTATCCTGGCCTCAGAGGGGAATTCAATTCCATTCACCAAGTATTGACCTAGCACCTTCCTATTCTGTGCCCAGCGCTTGGCAGGCTACCAGGGAAGCTAGAGAAGTATCATTACAGAGTTAGGGACTTTTTGTCATTGTATTTCATCCACACCGTGTAAAGAACTCGGCATCACGGTGTACTGTCGTGATGCACACAGGACAGGCAGGTGGAAGCAGAGTGAGGCAGGGGTGAGTAGCTGCCAATGAAGGGGTGCAGACAGAGCTCGGCAAAGTATGGAAGAAGCTGTGGAAGGTTTCGTGGAAGGAACAGACTGAGGAGGGAGAGAATGGCTGAAAACTATCGATCAGCCCTAATTATGTAACCTGGTCATGGGGCAAAGGAATGGGAAAGTCACACTACGTTGTTTTAGCTGCCTTTCCACTGACTGAAGTTCATCATGACATGTGAGAGCCTCGTTTTGGCTGCTGCTGCTTTCTCTTCTACTCACTGGGCATTTTATAAAACATGAAGTTCGCCTCCTTTATTAGTCAACGTTAAGCCTCAACCTCATACCTAGTTTTAAGGTCAGCTGAGTTTCACCCAGGCTGTGTGACCCATATGGCGGGCCTGAAGATAAGAGTTTGACCCAAGATTTTGACTCAAGAGGTAGGAGGAAAGCTGGCTGTAAGCTATGGGTCTGGGAGCTTGCCCGGGGTGGGTGGGGCAGAGGACTTACTGGACTCTGTGCAAGACAACTGCACAGAGAAGGCCGGTGGGAGAGGGCTCACCGGCACAGCGAAGCCCCAATCAAGCTGAGAGTGGCCCTAGTCTTCGGAGAGAGAAGAGGCTGCAGTTGGAGAAGCCATACTCTCTCATGGGTAGTTCCTCTTGGTAGATACCACTGGAGTGGGTTAGAATGTAACAACCTTTTTACAAAGGACTACAGGGTAACAGAATGGAATCAGTGCTTTTATCCTCATGCCTTAGCCCATGACAAATGGGTTTTGCCTTCTGAAGTCCTCATGCTTGTGAGCTCGCTGTTGTCTCTACGAAACAGCCAATTCCTGTTAAAACTTGAAATTGTTTTAAGAGTAACTTTACAAACTGAAAAGCAAGTTATAAATACAAGACAGGGTGGAATGGAAAAGAGCGAGGCGTTCTTTGACGTAGGAGCAGAGGAGAAAAGGACCCAGCATTTGTCTTCCCATTTTGGGCCCCTTTCAAGACAGCAGCCATACCTTGAGACCATAGTGCAAGCTTTCTCTTTCAGTCTCTGTCTCCTAATTCAAGGGGGACGCACAGACTCAGTTCATATGCACTAGTTAAACAGGATGCCTCCCAAAGCTCTTCAACAAGCTGAAGTTTTCTCTGTGGGAAATTCATTTTAAGATTCAAATTTTCCTTTTTATGCAGTCAACTAATTGCATTAAGACACTAAATGTTGGCTACAAGAAGCTGGATAGAGGGAGCTAAGTTGTGTGCCCTCAGACAGGAGAACCAGAGGGCCAAGTTCACGGGTAGCTTCCTTCAGAGGACCCCAGAGAATGACTGTTCGGGACCTGGCAGGAAATGCTAGAGGGGCACGGTGGTTTAAACGATAAATTTGGAAAAGTCAATTTCAATGCCAGTTCCGCAGTCAAATACACAGTGAGAGGGGACCTTTGAAGAGTTCTCTCACAGATGAATCAATCGATCACAAAAAGCCCTCGGCGTCTTGAAGGAGACCACTGCTCCCAGACTCGGGGTCCCAGGAAGCCACTAGGGCCTGGGGAGAGAGCAATGTGGTGGCCCCAGCGCCCCACGGAGCACAGGGGGAAGCGTGCCGAAGCCAGGGTACGGGTGGCGGCGGAACCGGTGCGCTCACGGTGATCCTGGGATGCCTGAGAGCACCTGCTGGAAAAAGTAAGTTGGAAGCCTTAGTTGAGAAGTCTGTATGGGAATGTGTGAAGCATCCAGAATAGCAACGCAGCAACTTCAGAGAAACTCACACAATGTGAAAACACTTGGGAAATGGTTTAATGATGTTTTACAACAGAAATGAACTGTACAGTTACAGTAAGTTTTAATATATATAAAAAATTACAGCAGACAAATGCATCTACACAAAATCTACCATTTCATTCTGATCCACTGTCACCTACACAACCTCTCCCAAGCCTACAGCCCCCTGCAGGCAGCCCCAGGAGGGGGAATCGTATAAAGGGCACTTTTAAAGAGACAGCACCGCTCATATTCCCCACCGCCTCCTCAGGCCTCAGGAGGTATCAGCTAATTCCCCCAAATGTAAATTGCTTGTGTTTCGGGTTTTCAAAACCAAGAAAACGTGTGTCTCCCGGGGGCCCAGATAACGAGGCCCCAGACTCCCAAGTTATGGGTTGATTCTTGTAGCATATTTCTATCCGAGGGGAAATGGCTAACCAGGCGTCTGGGACAGTGCGGCTATACAATAGCCACCCAGATTGCAGAGTTATCTAAGGAGAAATGCAAAAGGACTCCCAATAAACTACTTAGGAATTGTCACTGCCTCATTAAAGCTGCTGGACAATTTTGGAAAGAATCATCTACACCACATCTTAAGTTTCCACAAAAGAGAACTCAAACTCACATTTTAAAGTTAAGTACATAAAACAAAAAGTTTTGGGAGGCCAAGGGGTCAGTTTCCCCTTGTGTCCCTCCCTTGACAACAGTGGAAAAACACCCCTGAATCAATATTTAAAAAAAAAAAAAAAAAAAGGAAGAAAAGAAAAAGGTGGGGGGAGTTAAGATATTTAAAGACAGAAAGAAAACAGCTTTAGAAAAAAAAAAAAACAAAACCACTGTCTCTTTAAAACAAAACAAAATCCCAGTTGGGACCGATAATCAGCGAATATTCAATCCAAATTGACCCCGGTGGAAGTTTATTACTGAATATTATGTACACTCAGAACTTTTTTGTTTTCTTTTTTATTATGAACACCTAGGCAGTGAAAACTGTTATGTTACTACATACATAGACACACCCAAAACATACAAAAATACTATTTCAAACTACTAAGAATAGGACAGTTCAGTTATCTTCATGCTATGACTTTAAGAGCATTACACTGAAACAAACAAGAAGTTAAACGACATTTTTTTTTAATATCCCAGAAATATACCAAAATATACATCTAAGCTTTGGAATTACTGAGGTTAGACTAATGCAAGTGCTGGGTAATCGTACTTAATACACGAGTCTAAGGTTCTGCAGGAAAGAAATTATCTTTGGTATCTGCATCAGGCTAATATTATTAACATTTGGATTTTGCTTTGGGATAGAGCTTGTATGACCCTAGAACCAAATCCCCCCCTCCCCTAATCAACTGAGATTAAAAAGATCCGTGTAAAAAGTTCCTTCATTTGCACCCACCACCCCCCAAGTTAAAAAGTCACAGGCATCTACCTAGCACAAAAGGTTGTGAAATACAATGCATAGTTGCACAGTGGTGCTGCAAAAAGGAAACAAACTACAGTAAGGAGAAATGAAAAAGCTTGATAATCGTTCTGCGTGTTTTCTCACAAACAGGACAGCCACTTCCAAGCAGTTCCAGTAAAGGAAAAGAGAGAAAAGGCTCAGAAGGGCACCTTGGCGAGTATTCACGGGCACGGCCCCAGAGGTTAAAGCACCCGGCAGAGCAGCCAATCCTGCACCAGTGTCTTCAACTTCCCCCACTCTGTGGAGTCCAAGGCGCCCAGCAGCACGCCCCGGGCTCCCAGTCCCTGCGCTAAGCCCCTGCAGTGACCATGGCTGTTGTAGGGAGGACTGTCGTGGTGATGGGCTTCTGCCTACCGTTTTGGAAAATCTGAAATGCCAGTTCGTTCCATGGCATGTTCACAGGTTGGCAGGAGCCAAAGCTACCAAGCATGCGCCTCTGCAAACCCTGGAGCACGGGAAACAGACTCCCTGCCCTTTCAGTGCAGTCAGGGGCCCCCCCTTCCCTGCCCCGGGCCTCGCTCCTCTAAACACCAGGACGCCACAGACTGGATTGACGCTGAAGACTTCCCTTTTCTTTGGTTTTTTTGTTTGTTTTGAGTTTATACAATCATTAAAAAATCTTTGGTTTTGGCTGGAAATTTAAAAAACAAAACAAAACAAAACAAAGAAACCACCCTCCCCTGGCTTATAGCAGCAGTAGTAAGACCTGGCAAAGCTCTTTTTTTCAACATTGGGGGTGGGAATTGAAGGTTGGGAACTACATTCAAAGAAAAGGTGAAGGGCTGGGGATGCAGCTTCTAGACAGCCCATTGGATATAAGATTGTCAAATAATAATAATATTAATAACAATAAAAACTTAAATATTTGGATTTTTTTTTTTGGTCATGTCAAAGGAAAAAAAGTGAAATGTGTATGCAGCAGTCAGCTTAAAGGAGCCTTTGGTGTCTTCCCTTCCACCCAAAGTCCTGAAAATAAGCAGAACCCTGAGGCCTCACAGGGGAAGGGGATGGCCTCCCCGCACCAGGGAGAAGGCAAGTACTGGAGGGGAGGTGTGGCCAGCAGTCAGAGATGGGGGGTGGGGTCGGGGTGTGGCCGGCTGGCCAGCCCCTAAGGGCAGGGTGGCGGGGAACAGATGTTAAGAGACCTGGGAAGACCCCCTGCAACAAAAAGAAGGAGAAGATTGCAATTTGCCCTCAGTTTGCAGTAGCTTTTAAAGCAGCGACATTCAGAGGCTTTGGGAGGTCCCACCCTAGGCTACAGGTCCCGTGATGCTATAGGCCAGAGTTCAACATTACTTAGAGGAGGGAGGGCAGACTTGGCAACTCTGTAGGGTTTAGAGAAAGTGTTAAAGCAAGTTACTCAGTCACGAGTTAGAAATGAGGTATACAACAGCTCCTGGACTCGTGGTGGGCGGAGAACCCCACGCTTATTCACCTCGCCTCTGCCACCACCACCACAGCTGCGGGGACTGAACTACGGTCTAACGTGGGGGAGGGCATTTCCTCGGAGTGACACCTCCTGTGGACTGAGTAATGCACACAGGCCCCGCGAGCAGAGGTAAGAAGCCGGAAGAAGTCTGCGTCTCCACTTCGCCTGTACTCAGGGGAGACACACCATTTACGCTGTCAAAAGCCAATGTTATAATACAGTTGCAAAGTCTTTGGTTCTCTCCTTTCCCCCCTCCCAGCTGTTTGCAGTCTTACACACAACCAGGCTACTCCACTCTACTCTCATAAAGTACGTGCCTTCCGCAGACCCACGTAGGATCAGAACCAAAGACGTGGCACCCCACCCGCCTACAACTACAACCTTTCCTAACAGGACTGTCGTTCCAGCTTCCGAAAGTGCTTTCCCTTTCCTGCTCTATCGTTCAGACTCAGAGACGCTGCGGGACTAGGTAGGAGTACAGAGTCTTCTCTCTCCTTGGCTCTGTCCTTTTTCATTCGAAGGAGATCCCAATTTTAAAGAAGTGTTTGGACGTGTCATTTTGGAAACAGCACTGTACCCAACGGTCTGCCTGCAGACTTTGGGATATCATGTGAGAGAGCTCAATGCCACTGCCAAGTTACGAAAGAAGCCTTAAGCTGCTTTTGTGAGGTTGTGGCTGACTCCATGAAAACAATGATGAACAAGTAAACAAAGAAAATTCGGGGGAACTTTGCAGCAGACCTCAATTTTTTTTTTTTTTTTTTTTACAGTAAATTAGTTTTGGGGTCTGAACTTTCTGACAGTGTCCTGGGTTTGAACCAGAAGGGGGCACTGGATGGCGGGCCCTGTGAGGAGTGGGCTGACTCAGGGACGCAGAAAGAATCATAACGGGCACCGGCCCCGCCCTGCCCACCCTGGGAGCGTCACTTCCGGGTGCAGTGGCGGTCCATCATGTATGCCTTGTCTTCTTCCCTCAACTGTTGTTTCAAGTGCTCTTATCTTCAATAGCCTTGATACCTGCTTCCTGACCTATCTAGCGCTTTGAAAAGTCACACAATATTAATACCACTTTTAGATAACGTCAGAACAATAAGATTATTAGTAAAGCTGTCACGAAGTTCTGCAACCTGATCATTTTCTGTCGAGAGCAACACATTTCTTATCCCTCCCCTCTTTTCTGTGTCTCGTCAATAGTACACCAAAACAGTGAACTACTCAATTCCCCAGAGCCCATATGTAAAAACATTCGGGAACAATACAGCTCTACGGAAGAATAAAGGAAGGCCTTTTGGATTTCCATGTTATCTTGCTCTTGAAAATGCTTATCCTTCACAAGTGACAGAACAACCAAATACCGTCTGAACTCAAACAGGCTGTACTGGTTCTCTTTGTAAGTGTTAGATAAAGGGAAATAAGAAAAGAATTCTACCCCCATCTTTTGCCACCCCCCCTAAATTTCCCAGCAGTTCCAAGAATATCACTGCCACACTTAGCAACTCTATCCATCTTTACAGAGCCAGCAGAGTGAAACTAAATAAATCTCTTTTCCAAAGCCAGGATGACCAATAAGACTTCCTTCAAAAAGTGGGGATGGGGAGGGGAGAGGAAAAGGAAAGAGACAAAGGTAAAGCTTTTCCAAATTTCAGCTTTTTGTTCCTATTCCCTCTGCCTGTGTTGAAAACGTAAGGATAAACAATGCAGTGTCTTTGGTATCCAAACCGAACCCCACTTAGGTTCTGTGAGATGGATCACTTATTAAAAAATAGCCTTTCTGGACATAGAGTCTATATCTGAACTCAGGGAGCCAAGAAAGTTTGTCCCAGAGTATGGCCAGAAAGGACTCTTAACTGTTCCTAAACCAGCATCATTTCTCATTCACACCCCCACTAAGAACAATACTCTTCTCAATCTCACTAACTAACCCATCCGTAAAGGTCACACCGTATCACAGGTAAGAGGCGAGCAGGCTGGCTTTCAACTTCTTGATCTGGTTTTCTTCTGTTCGCATTTTTGGTCGAGACAAAATTAGCCTTGGTATGAGAAAAGGAAGTGAGGTTTTAAACTGTTGTGCTACTAGCACAACATTAACATGACAGAGGGCGACAAAAAAACGAAAAACAAAAAACCTGCTTAATTTTCTTAGATTAAGATGCATCAATCATTCATTTCTCCTTTCCTCTCCAAATTAAACGGTGCTTCTCTACTTCTGCCTCTATTTCTCAACCACACACCCCGACATTCACACATTCATCCTTCTCCTAAGCTCTTGCTACGTACAGAGGTAATGAATCGTCAGGAGAGGCTGGCGGGGTATGGGGGGGCCTGGGCAGCCACAGGAAGGGATGTAAATGCCTTCGAGGACCCTGAACTGGACAACCCACGTGTAACCTGCATGCCACCAACACGCTGCACTGCAGGCCAGACCGCAGAGAGGCTAACGAATCCCAAACCCAAACACAGGGATGATCAAGTTTCCTTTGGCAAGACAGAGATAAGGAAAAGCAAACACACACACGAGCAATGCAACATTTTCCTTCTAACATAATCACCTTCTTCTCTCCCCACCCACCCTCCCTAACCCTATAAACTGTAACCTATAAACAGGATCCCAAATACATACCGCATCAATCATGTTTATCAATTATAATAAACATCAGTTCAACTAAATGCTACAGCTAGAATTATTTCCACTATTTATAAAGTTCTTTCTTTTTACTTATTTATTTGGTTTTTAGTTTAAAACCAGTTCTGTAACAATGCTAAACTATGCTGAGGTATTTTATGAAGGGGCCAGAAGCTAGCTGTTACCCACAAGCATTACCCTCCCAGATTAAGGTATCACCATTCAAAGAGAAAAGGAAGAGAAGGAAGAGAGGAAAGGAGATCCAGATTACAGAATCAACGTAAGATCTGCTAAGGTTTACTGCTTTGAGCAAAGGCTGAGAGTAGAAGAGCCCACACATGGAACTGCTTCATGAATAAGGATGGTCAGAAGAAAGCAACTTCACAAATCATACGGAAATCTGGGTGTAAACCTGACAACTCTGAGAAAAGACATATTCCCTGCCCTTTGGATGGAATCCTTTCAAATATCTTACTGAAAATTTCAGGCGTGTCCCATGGAATCTCTTTAGATTAAGAAAAGAATGAGGCAGAACAGGATTAGTATCAGCCTTTAATGATGAAAGCAGTTTACTTATCCTATTTCTGTCCAAGTTCACATTTGTACTGTGTGCACCATCTATGCAAAAAGATGGCCAGGGCTGTGATGAAACTAAATGCTTTTCACTAAATGCTTTTCACACACACATACAAAAATGAACTCACAATGGTTATGATCAGATGAATCCATCAGTTCTTGCCCATTTGAGTAATTTTAAATTTCAAGTTTTTAGTCTTTTTCTCCATTAGTACTGATGGTCTTTTTAACATTTTCAGCTCCAATAAACACGGTCTGAACGAATAAACTTTAAATTCATCAATTTTAGATGCCGATTAAGGAGAATGTATTTGACCAACTCTCATAATCAATTGTTGAGGCTCTTTAACGGAGGGCTCTCAGATCGCAGACTGATTTCTGGGGGGCCCCTGAGGGGTCCAAGGCCACAGCAGACTGCCAGCAGGAGGTCTGAACCAGGTGCTGCCCACCGCTCGCCTGCTCTCGGCCGGCCCTGACGCTCAGGGCTTGCTGACTGCTCCCTGTCTGCTCTCTCTCTCTTCTTCCTAGTGTAACGATTTTACTTTTTTCTTGGGAAAGAAAGTTTTGTGAGGATGACATGGTTTGGGGACAACTTTAGACTATGAACAACAAAGAGTTTCTTTTGTAAGCCAAGTGTTTATTATACACTAACTGCAATGTTTACTATCAGGATTTACAACTTTAAAAATCTACATTAATTTCCTACATTTTCAAATGTATCCAGCTTTCCCAGCAATTTAAATAGAAAATTTAATGATAAAGATTGGGCTGAATTTAAATATTGTGTCAAGCATCTGTGCTTCTGAATATAGACAAGGTTTTTTCCCAACTTCCCAAATAAATGAGGGATAATAGAACAAAATAATGTAAAAAAGAGGTACAATTGTGCTTTTCTCCCCAACAATGAATGAACTGTGTAGAACAAATTGGCAAGATAATCTCACTAAAAATCTTTTAATTAATATTATTTTCCCTTTTAAAAAAACGTTAATTTCTAATAATGCTACCATGAAGTACAAATCAGTACGGTCCTACACAAAACGAAAGTTGGATTCCTTTGGTTCCATTCCTCAATAATAAGTTGAGTAAATTGGGATGGTATTGATCTTTCTTACCAAATAAATAAAAGCAAGTGTGTTTTATATCAGGTAATGAATGGATAGGAACAACTTTTTTAATTCTAAAAAGCTGCCTATGTAACTTCAGAAACATTTAAACTAACATAGCACTCAACATATTTCTTAAATCAGGAACAATAATATTGTTCCTCTGAGAAGCCCTTTTCCAGGTCTTTCTGCTGTCCTTTAGATTTATACAGGGTACAAATAAAGTTCACAACCAAATTGCCCTGCTTGTGATAAGCAGGATTCAAACAATTACATTCACCACTCCCTAGGGAGGGCCCATTACCATGGGCAAATACAGTATCGCTATAAATGCATTTAGAATTAGTCTTTGGCTTAATATGTGTTAACCAAATTCAGGGATAAAATAAAACTTGCATAAACATTAAGGGGGAAAAAAAGAAGAATGACACAATGAACTGTGATGACCTATCTGGCCCTTCCTCTTAAAAATGCAGAAACGCTACCAAACATCTCTTTTTGGTCAAATGGTCCCTCTTAATTTCCAGACTCTCCCATATAAGGTGGCTAAAAGTTAAGTCTGAGTACCTTAGCTTAGGAGATTCACTCAATTCGAAAAGCATTTCTTGAGATGATAAAAAAGATGATATAAAGTAAAAAAGGACTAAAGGTTGAGTCATGACACAATATGATCAGTAGACTATCTAGGGATGATGATGATGGGGCGTCAATTTTAAGTTAAACACCCATCAACAAGCTGTTTTAGTGTTTCATGTGTACATGTGTAAATGTACCTTTCATTTCACAACTTGTTTTTAAATAAGAGAAAAAAAGAGAAAAATTCTAAAAGTTACCTTTGTCTAAGGATTTATTTCTTCTTTTAAACACAGGTTTTTACGCTGGTTTAAATTTTATCTTCATAAAGTGATCCACAACCCCACATACACAAAGGCAGAATCCCCCTATCCCGAATTAACTAGAGAATATAGACAGGGCAGGGAAGAGAAGACCATCGTACTGACATTTAAAGCTTAGTATCTTTTTTTTTTTTTAATATTGAAGTCTGTTGGTGAATCTTATTTGGGAGAGGGAGCATTTTTGAACCACATAGGAAAACAAACAAACACAGCCTTTCCTTGCTCTTCCTCTTAATCCATTGGGCTTGAGTCCCTTGGGATTCAACGCTTCCTTTGGTAGCAATTTTGGGAAATTAATGCTACAACCTCTAATCCAGTATGGTGGGTATCAGCACTTCCCTCCCTGAATCCTTCCTCCTAACTTACCACTCCCAAGGGAGGGACTCATCACTACGGGCAGCTACAGTATTACTGACAGCCCTAAAATCATTTGCACAGACTAAAACTGGAGATGTCAAATCAGGATAAAAGATTAAATTCAACTACATCAGAGAAATAGTGGGATGAAGAGGAGAAAATTTAGTAACTGACACTGCCATTCTATTTACACACCAAACTAAATAAACTACTTAAAAAATCAAGTTAATGTCTGCCCAGAGGATATTACAACTTACCAACATAAAAGGTTAAAACAAGCAGCAACTTTTATATAAAATTAATAAAGACAAATGAAAAAAGAAATTGTCAGTAGCATCTATCTCCTCAATGTGTCTGAACTGCACGATATAAACTAGTCCATTAGTACAGCAGCTTGCTAAAAATTGACTTTGGTTCAAGCTTAGTCAAAAAAACAACATAAAAAAAACATACCACACACAAACACGGTGGATGGACATTTGTTAGTTTCCCTGCTTGCAGTTCATTGATTTTGGAGGGATCTTAGGAAGGTGAAGGGTAGTTAATTAAATACTTTGTGAAATAAAATGGGAAGACAGAAGGAATAGAAGAAAAATTAACAAGGGAACTAAAACATTTCTGGTCTTTTAATATTAATATGCCTGTCTCCCACTTGGATGATCACAAACAAAAATGCACATTGTGTCTGTATCACTGCCTTTCCCAACACTGTGAAGAGACAAATACACAGAATCCAAGCTCCCTTGTGGATATAAGCAGAGCATGCAGAAGAAAAATTACCTGTAAGCTCTCTCTCAGCCCCCAGCTCGAAATGGGGAAAAAGTGCAGTCATAGGACCACCGGAGATGTAAGCAAGCACCCACAAACACCAGATGGGAACCTTTCACTCCAATAAGAAGGGAGCTCAGATGAGCTGCACTGCAGTGATCCAATCTTTTGGGAACTTTTTGGATACAGATACTAAAATAATAGAACACTGACAAAAAGGGGAATCTAATTTCCAAGTTACCCTCATTCCTCTTCATCTACTTCCATAAACACTTCCTTTTCATGGGCTCATTTACATCGTCTAGAAATACCCTGGAAACAATTACGGAAGCTAATCGCCTTCTACAATGAACAGAGCGATGTGTATTGCCATTTAGACCTACCTAGCAGGAGCACCACTAACAAACCAAGGAGACACTTGAGGTGTGTGCAAAGTTCCTGCTCAAAGTCCTTCAAAGGTTCTACAGATCCCATGCCCGGCTAATGAGTGCCTTCTCTAGTCAGAGAACCAAGGAGAGTGTCAGGGTGAGAGGAATTGATAAGCCATCTGGTGAAAGTCTGTCGCTAACCTCAGACTCTTCTCATCACACCTCTTTCGGTGATCTATAACCAATGGAAAACAGTCTAGTAGAGTTCCTTCAGAAAACAAAAGAAGGGAAAAGTTTCCCAATTTCAGTAAGTCATTTTGTTCTTTGCCAAGTAAGTTAAAGGAAGTTCGGATGAAAAACTTCCACAAAATGGAAAAAACAAACAAACACACCAACAGTAGAGCATTTCAGGAGATAAGAAATCAGGAGAACCACCAAGTTAGGTGTCTGCAGTAGTCTTTGCTCTTCGGAACCAAATCCTGCCCTGCAACATGTACAGCCATTCCTGTTGAAAGTAGCAGAAAGCAGCACTGTTGCACCACAGGATCTGGGCCTCAGGTCATTCAATGATTTGGGGTGAGTGAGAGCTACAGTTCAGCAGGAATTCCTTCCTACGCAAAAGTGCTCCAAAGGCACCACCTGATGGGGGGGAGGGGGCGTGTGTGGAGTGGGAGTGTTTGCACACACTGCCTTCAGCTTCTGCACCAAGCCTCTTGCATAAGTGGCAAAAGAAAATAATTTTCTAGCACCTCTGTAAGAGTCATCAAGGATAAGGAAACCAGCAAGAACATTCCCCGCAGTTAAGAACGTTAAGTCCCCCTTACCCTAAAACCCTCCCGCCCCACAGTGTGGGAGCTCACTGAAATAGGATCCAGGAGCAAGAGATAAACATGTCCAAACTATATATATATATATAAAAAACAATAACAACAACAACAACGATAACAATAGAGATACAGTAATACAGGCCTGCCTAAATTGTACCAGTTAAGAAAGGAACCCCCAACACAATTGATACGATTATAAACACCTTGTTATGACTTAATGGCCTGTACAACAGACCCATAAAAATGATTTTTTTTTTTTAAGAAAAAAAGAAATTTAGACAAACAAGAAATCCCCTTCCTATATTGGAATTGGTAACCCACCTTAACTCGTCATCATGACTGCTGGAAATGATAAGTAGTCCTTTCACTTATTTTTTTGTTTGTTTGTTTTTGATTTTTTGTTTCTGCCTTTTTTTTTGTTTTTTTTTAAATTTTTGGTTAGAAAGTTCTCCAATCCATGAAGCAATCCTGAAAAGACAGTGTTTTATTACAAAATTAGGCAAATGTTGTCCCGTTTCCATCCTTTTTTTCCGGCATGTGTTTTTTCTTCTCTCCCTCCTCTCCTTTGCCCTTGCAACATGGCAAGAGGAAGCCCATCACGTGTTTCGGTCTCAGCCAGGCTGGCAGCCAGTCGCACTCGGAGTGAAGAAGGGGGCTGGCAGCGTCGCTCAGCCCAGCTCACTGGGCCTTGGAGGCGGTGGTGGTGGCGGCAGCCCCGCTGGCAGAGGCCGCTGTGAAGAGCGAGGTCTGGATGGGCTCAGCTGAGGTGGAGGTGGCGTGGAGGCTGGCTACAGGTCCAGGGTTCCCTGCAGAGGCTGCAGCGGCAGAGACCAAGCTAACTGGGTTGCTGGTGAGCAGAGAGAGGTTCTGAGGGTTCAGGAACAGAGGGGCAGTCACGATGTTGGGGGCTCCTCCCGCATTGGCAAATACCAGGTTCCCAGTTGCATCCAGGGACGTTATTGGAAGAGAGCCACCAGAAGCAAGAGCTACAGACAAACCCCCCACAAAACAGGCAGGAAGGAGAATGTTAGCATCATCCCGGAGAAGCCAAGCAACACATCAAATGTACTGAGTTTTCCTACAACCCAGATGGAAAAAGCGTATCCCTTAACTGAATTTTTTACCCTTAATTACAGCACTACACTGTCACCAACTAAAGTTTATTTATAATTTTGAAAGAGACTAAAGGGCTGAAAACTCTAATTTAATAAGCATGATCAGCATAGGTGAGGAGAATCAAAGAGTCATGTTTCTATCTTGAAATCTCAACTTTATTCCATCTACCTAGAAATATTTGTTAAATCCAATAATTTTGTTTTTAATGAAGATTACTGACTTTAGATTACCTCCATTCAAAAAACAAACTAGCTACAGTGATTAAGGCATTAAAATATAGTTCGCTTTTATCAAACCAACTGGCATTGCTGATAAATTTGAGCACTTTATAGTGTGATATACAGGATAAAAACTGTCTTTCGAAAAGACTTTAGTTCTAAAATAAGTTATATATTACCAAATAAAGTATAAGGTGTGATTCATTTCTCACTTCAAAACATTTAATTTCTATGACCTGTACAAAGGAGAATAATGAGTCTCTGTAGGAGGAAAGCAGAGCTATACCGATGTAGGTGGGTTCTAAGGTTAGGACTTGCTTTAATGCATAAGAATTTTTCTGTAATGCTGTTGCTTCTCCTTCATCATCAAAATTTTCATTAAAATAATTGGGCACTCTAATATCTTTTCCTATATCTGACAACCCCCCACAATCCCCTCACCCATATAACCACATCCTCACATGTATATTTGAGGCACATGTATTTCTTAGTGGATTAAAAATTTGATTGATTTCTTACATAATATATAAAGAACGAGAGAGGAACTGAGGGGATGTCCTTGACTTTGGACGTGATCACACACAGAGTACAGAACAGTGAGTCTTGGTGCAGCCTGACGTTTTCTGAGATTCCAGGCTCAGGGTCATGGTCCAGTTCTAGACCTTCCCCGGGAGTACCTGTTCTGTACTCAGTTATGCCCTGTGGAAGGCATCTTGCCTTTTTAGTATCACTACAGCCCAGAGGTACACCGAAATGCAAGAGAAAAAGTGATTTATCACAAATCTTACTCCAAAAAGAAATCTTTTTATAATAAAAGCTTTACAGATCTAACCATCAATTTCACATATGATTTAGTCAATGAGAAAGTCAATATAATGTAAGGTAATCTAGGTCATGTTTTAGATTTGTCTGGAACTAATATTGTCTACAGTATACTGTAGAGATATCATCTATGAAACACTAATCTTAATTGAAGTTCGTTAACAGCTTATTTTTGGCCCCAAGAACTCTCATTTAAGCCCAAATTATTTTAAGAAAAATTTCTCAGATTAATATAGTGATGTCTCAAAGTGTTTCCTTGAATCACGTAACAGCAAGCATCTTCAAACACAAAGCTCAGACGTTAAACAAATCAAACCCTTCACTACATAGAATGAGTGGATTTAGACTCATTTTAGACTGGATAGCATGCTAAGGCCAAAAGGGACCCATCTGGGCTTGTAAAAGAGACATTAAAATCCAAGAGAATATATGCTCTATAATGATGGGGATATACAAAGGGCAGAACCTAACAAGAATTAAAAGTACTCTTGAAGTCTGCATGATGTGCTCCAATGTTAATTCGTTATAGGGCCTTCTTGTATACGGCTCTCTTAGGGGCGGGGGTGGGGACTGGAGAATTTTTCTTGGTCAAGTTTGTCTGGGGATGGGTCTTGGATGACTATTTAGATAAATGTAGGAGGAAATTCTGCCTCCAAGTCCTATTTATATAAGAAGGTAAATATCAGCATTAAAGTCCTGGTTTCTTTCTTTCTTTCTTTCTTTCTTTTTGGCCACACCATGCGGCATGTGGGATCTTAGTTCCCCGACCAGGGGTAGGACCCCCCGCACCCCCTATAGTGGAAGCTCGGAGTCTTAACCGCTGGCCTGCCAGGGAAGTCCCAGTCCTGGTTTCTTAATACACCAAACTAAGTATATTTCCTGTTCTTACAGACCGACACCTATATTTCTCTTACAAAGCTGTTTACAAGGACACATTCTTGGTCCTCACGTTAGTCAGCATTATCAATTCAACGATCTCTTCCCATCACTCTCACCTCTAGCAAAGCAGACTTCCTCCATTTAAAAAAAAAAAAAAAAAAAAGGCTAAGTAAGGAAAAAAATTCTACTGACCTTGAATAGTTGCCAGTGTACTGTTGCTCATCAGAGCTGGGCTGAGAGCACCACCCAGGGTCCCTGGATTGAGACTGAGTAAGGCACCTCTGAAAGTCCAAAAGAGCAGTCACTTTATTACAACGTAGATGCCTGTGTCAGTTTGACAACATACCCAAATGGATAAGAAAAGGAAAATACAACTGGGGAAGTATATGGAAATATGTTGTTCTCTTTATACTCTTACATGGTTTGGGTAGTGCTTCCAAGTTACTGCCTTCCTTGATGCTCACTTGTACAAAGCAAAACAAGGTTATGGTCCACACAAAATGTAAAACTTGCAGTCATTGTGACTCTTTGAATTACTTCATTCTCCTTTTTTCCAAAACAAAAGGAAAAAAATGCCAGAGAAAGGAATATATTTACAAAGTAATTCTTATTTGTTTGATGGTAATATAAAATTGGGAATCCTATTACTGTTATCTCTTATTTATGTTTGAGAATTAGAAAGCAGACAGTTCAGAGCTTAATGGAGAAAGCATAAGGATAAGAGTCAGGAATCCTGGGCTTTCTTCCTGGTCCCATCACTCAGGTATAATCAGTGGTCTGGTGTTCTGTATCTTCATCTAGAAATAAAGGTATGACTACTGTCCTTCCAGAGTGTTAAGAAACTTAATTCCAACCATAATCAAAATCCTTGTGCTACTACTATAGAGCAACCCATTTCAAAGAGATTATGGCTTTAAAGGATTTTTTTGTTTTTGTTTCTTGTCTTTTTTTGCATTTAAGATAGTGATGAAAAAGTATTCCCTACAATAACTCCAGGGATGACCTCCTAGCTGTTTCTCAGATGTAAACAAGATGAGAAAGCACCTTACCCAGCTGCAAACTGTGAGGGTGCCATCAGGCCTGGGTTTAGTCCTGCAGCCGCAGCCATGGCAGCAAGACTGGCATTTGCTGGCAACTGTGCAGCTCCTTGGAGGGCAGCAGCTGCTGCTGTCTGCAGCCCTGATGCTGTCACCATCACCTGGCTGGTCCCAAGAGGAGAGGACAAAGGAGTGGAGGTGGTGTGTGTTGTGCTGGTCTCACTGGCACTGGATGCCTCGGAGGTGGAGGCTGAGGCAGAGGGGGAGGGACTCAGAGACGGGGAAGTGACTGCTGAGGAAGCCGGAGGCGCTGTGGAAATCACGGCCGCGGTGTTGTTGGAGGTGGTGTCTGTAGTGCCTGAAAAGGGAATCATATTAGAAATTGACCTTCTGTAAATGTTCTTGGAAGAATGGCTGCTTTATTCAACCATACTCTAGAATCAACTGAATAATTAATTTACCATCCAGTAACCTCTAAACATGTCCTATTTTATTAACCGAGTTTAGTGTTTCTAGGGAAATTAACCACAAAAACAAACATTTTAAGAACCAAAGCCATGAACCCTACTTTAAGAGGCAAGAGCAATAAAGTAACCATAAAACAAACAGGGAACACAGCTTTCCATTTCCAATTTCCTATTAAAAATTAAAAAAACAAAAAATCACAGAAGCTCTAACTACAGAACACAACTGCTCTGGGGAAGAAATGTACAAGCAAAAAAATCCAAGCTTCTGAAAAGCATTTTCATTCAGAAATCTCCTTAGTAGTCTCTATAGAAAAATCAAAACAAAGCAATGAAATCAAGAAAAACTAAAAGTTACACATTTTTCTCAAATAAGTATCAATAACATGCACAGAAACAGTATGAAAATAACTAAAGGAATATGTCCAGATGCCTTTAAAAAAAAATTTTTTTTTTAATTTATTAAAAAAACAAAACATAATGGTACAAAAGGTTGAAAAATAAAAGAATTGGAAAAGATATACTGTGCAAATATAAACCAAAAGGAAATTATATAATAACAGATA
The DNA here is from genome assembly GCF_965194825.1 of Balaenoptera physalus. Classification (NCBI taxonomy): domain Eukaryota; kingdom Metazoa; phylum Chordata; class Mammalia; order Artiodactyla; family Balaenopteridae; genus Balaenoptera; species Balaenoptera physalus. The sequence continues at coordinate 65,034,697 of NC_138882.1, forward strand.
CAGTAGACTTGAAAGCAAAAGCATTACGAGAAATAAACAAGGGCACTTCATATCAACAAGACCAATTTACCAGGAAGTTTTAAATTTGTATGCACTTAACTTCAAATTATATAGAGCAACTGAGCTACAAGGAAAAAACAGACAAGTTCACTATCATAATAGGATATTTAACATACTGCTGTCATTCACTGATAGAGGATACCTCTTTCAGAACCAGTAGACCCCTCCCCAAAAAATTAGTAAGGATATAAAGAAAACTTAAATAACGTAAGCAGCAAATTTGATTCAACACGCAGATATATAGTCACTATACTCCAAAACTTTAAATTACAAATTATTTTCAAGCACACTTGGAACATTTTTAAAAGTGACCATATTGTGCTATAAGGCAAATTTTAACAAATTTCAAAGTATTAAAATTATACAAAGTGTGTTTCTTGACTTGTAGTTAAGCTACAAATCAGTAACAAAAAAGTAACTAGAAGTTATGAAATACACTACTTCTAAGTAATCCCCCAAAAAACAAATCACAATTGGAGTTAGAAAATAACTTGAATTGAATGATAATAAAAATATCACATACCAAAACTTGGATGTGACTAAACCTGTGCTTACAGGAAAATGTATAGTCTTTTTTTTTTTTTTTCAAGGTAACAGTAGTGTTGTTTTTTTTTTTTAAATTGCACACATGTCTATAAACCTAATAAACAGGTTTTCTCTATTTTTTTTTATACAGCAGGTTCTTATTAGTCATCAATTTTATACACATCAGTGTGTACATGTCAATCCCAATCGCCCAATTCATCACACCACCACCCCCACCCCCCTGCCGCTTTCCCCCTTTGGTGTCCATACGTTTGTTCTCTACATCTGTGTCTCAATTTATGCCCTGCAAACCGGTTCATCTGTACCATTTTTCTAGGTTCCATGTATATGTGTTAATATACGATATTTGTTTTCCTCTTTCTGACTTACTTCTCTCTGTATGACAGTCTCTAGATCCATCCACGTCTCAACAAATGACCCAATTTCGTTCCATTTTATGGCTGAGCAATATTCCATTGTATATATGTACCACATATTCTTTATCCATTCGTCTGTCAATGGGCATTTAGGTTGCTTCCATGACCTGGCTATTGTAAATAGTGCTACAGTGAACATTGGGGTGCATGTGTCTTTTTGAATTGTGGTTTTCTCTGGGTATATGCCCAGTAGTGGGATTGCTGGATCATGTGGTAATTCTATTTTTAGTTTTTTAAGGAACCTCCATACTGTTCTCCATAGTGGCTGTATCAGTTTACATTCCCACCAACAGTGCAAGAGGGGTCCCTTTTCTCCACACCCTCTCCAGCATTTATTGTTTGTAGATGTTCTGATGAAGCCCATTCTAACTGGTGTGAGGTGATACCTCATTGTAGTTCTGATTTGCATTTCTCTAATAATTAGTGATGTTGAGCAGCTTTTCATGTGCTTCTTGGCCATCTGCATGTCTTCTTTGGAGAAATGTCTATTTAGGTCTTCTGCCCATTTCTGGATTGGGTTGTTTGTTTTTCTAATATTGAGCTGCATGAGCTGTTTATATATTTTGGAGATTAATCCTTTGTCCGTTGATTTGTTTGCAAATATTTTCTCCCATTCTGAGGGTCATATGCCTTCTTTGCATTAAAAAATTTAAGTGGCTATTGGGTAATGAAAATCAGCTCTCAAAAAGTCTATTGTGGTAAACGTTTTCTTCTTCTTTTTTTTTTTTTTTGTTCATGCCACGCACCTTGCGGGATCTTAGTTCCCCAATCAGGGATCGAACCCGGGGCCCCAGCAGCGAAAGCACCAAGTCCTAACCACTGGACCACCAGAGAATTCCCAACATTTTCTTATTCGAAGAAGCAACAACATACAATGATATTATGAATCTCATAAAAATTAGTATGAAAAATGAAGATCTAGAAAATAGTTCTTTGAGAGGCTTAAAAAAAAATCAAAATGCCAAAATTTCTTTTTGTTGTAAGGAGAACAAACATTTGAATACAAATAACTAACTGACATTAAAAATATCACTGACAGCTAAAACACATTCACGGAAATGGTTTACTATTATAGATCAATATTGTCCAACAGAAATACAGTACATATGTAATTAAATTTTCTAGTAGTCCCATTGAAAATAGTAAAAAGAAACAGGTGAAATTAGTTTTAATATTATGCTCTATTTAACCCAGTATATCCCAAATATATTTCAACATAAAATCAATATTTTAAAAATTTAATGAGTTTTTTCATACTAAGCTTTGAAAAGCAAATCTCAAATTGAACTAGCCACATCTTACATGCATAAAAACCATGAGGCTAGTGCTTACCATATTGTATAGCGCAGGTCTAAAATATCTCTAGAAGTTAGGCCTAGTGTTACTTAAAGAATATCAAGTCCCTTTGCCTAAAGCAGAAATAAGTGATAAGGCATAGGATAGATAAAGAAGATGCCAACTATTCCCACTGAGCTGTAATTTTGATGCTATCTAACATCATCAAAGTATAGAACAGGCCCTCTTACTTCAGTAATCAGTAAATGCTACATACAAAAAAACTGGTTGCCTAAACCAGCTGGAACTTCATTTAGCGAAAGTCACTATGTTCTAGGATATAATCAACCACATGTATGTGTATAGCAGAACCTAAGTGGTATTTTCTCAGGATAGAGAACTGAAAAAGACCAAAAACGTCTATAAATTTTCAATATAATACTTCTATGAGGTATAAAAGACTTCAGAGATGAAAGAACTAGACCAATCAAAATAAGTATTTCAAACCTATAAACATATTGGAAAAAGGATCTATGTAAAAGAACTTTCTTTGTGATAAAATCTAACGCCAAGCTGTAGAAGATTCTCTTCTCTCATAATAACCGTATTAAAAATTCAGGCAGTTTTGTTCTTTTAAAATCTATTTTGAAGCCTTCTTCTGGTCTATACTAAGAACACCTAGAATTCAACTCTCATTTTAACTGTTAAGGAAATGTTTCTTTCACATATTGCAGAGCTGGGAGAAAATTAGACACCATCTATTTCAGTACTGACTCTACTTTTCCCACCTCCTATCATGTTACACAAAAGGGTTATGTGGTCTCTGAATTAATCAGGTAAACATATCTTTCTTACTGTTAAGTGAAAAGGGAGGATTTACTCCTTTTTCTGTCCCTCTCAAAAATATAAATAAGATGATTCCCTCTTTACTGCTGCTGTTCCAAAGTACATCTTTGTGGATATTATTAATCACAGTTTCATTATTCAGTTCTAAATCTATCAGACCAATTTATATCACTGAGCTATTGATGCTGTGTTGGGTCCTATGTTTGGCAGATTCATACATACTTTTTCACTTTGACACTCTTTTCCTAAGACCTGCCCCCCGTTCTATAGAAAGGTATATATATCTTCTCTCATTTCTCTTCTACTGCTAGTAAATTTCAATCTTTTCTTGACCAATTTTTCAGCTTATCTAACCTGATTTCACTTACGGGCACTACTTTCTCTTCAAACTTTTGAAATGCACTTGAGGTCAAAGGCTTAAAGTAGCCTTTTCTTCACTCTCCACTGCCGTTTTCAGACCATTTGGTATCACTTTCTTAAAATCCCGCATATATACAAAGAAAATCCCAATAATTTCATCAGTGAATTTAACCTGGGCTAAGAGATGATGACTCCAGAAACCATTCAAAGTAGCTCTTTCTGGTTTTTATCCTCCAACCACATTCTAGGTGTCTTCAATATGAATGTTGTATGAGCACTAGAGTATAATAATGAGGTCTTCAAATTAATTCTCCCAGTGAATCACCTCTTAATCAATATATATCTTTTATCTATATCCTTGGCAACTTAATTACTTGGGCAACTTTGATCAGGGAAGTGATGCCTGCTGAGCTTCAGCGTCCTCAACAACAAAATTAGACGCCATCACCTCCTCACAAGGTTAGTAGGAAGTTATGTGCAAGAATACATAGTGTGTGGCACAACCTCTTGTTTCCCACCTCATCCTTTTTAATTGAAAAAAAAATTTTTTTAAATTATTGAAGTATAGTTGATTTACAGTATTGTGTTAGTTTCAGGTGTACAGCAAAGTGATTTAGTTGTATGTGTGTGTATATACATATATTCTTTTCCAGATTCTCTTCCATTATAGTTTATTACAAGATATTGAACATAGTTCCCTGGGCTAGACAGTAAATCCTTGTTGTTTATCTATCTTACATATAGTAGCTTGTATCTGCTAATCCCTTTCTCTGTATCGTTCCAATTTTAGTGTATGTGCTGCCAAAGTGCGCACCCACCTCATCTTTTGTAAAAAATAGATTTAGTGAGGTGCAATCTACATGCCATAACATTCACCCAATTTAAGTGTAAAATTCAATGAGTTTTAATATATTGACAGAGTGGTGCAGCCACCACCCCAATCTAGTTTATGACTAAAAAAGATTCCTTGTGCCTATTTGCAGTCACACCTGTTCCCACCTACAGCCTCCAGTCACCTGCTTTTTGTATCTGTAGATTTACCTTTCCCAGACCTGTCACATAAATGGAATCATACAACTTGTAGTCTTTTGCATCTAGCTTTCTTCAGTTAGCATACTGCTTTCAAGGTTTATCCATGTTGTAGCACGAACCAATACTTCCTTCCGGCTGAAAAGTGTTACGCTACATGGATAGACCACATGGTGTTTAATTCATTCATCAATTGATGGGCAATGGCTTGTTTCCAGTTTTTTGTTTTTTTAAAAAAATTAGTTAATTAATTAATTTATTTATTTTTGCCTGTATTGGGTCTTCATTGCTCGGGCTTTCTCTAGTTGCGGCGAGCGGGGGCTACTCTTTGTTGCGGTGCACGGGCTTCTCATTGCGGTAGCTTCTCTTGTTGTGGAGCACAGGCTCTAGGTGTGCGGGCTTCAGTAGTTGCGGTACACGGGCTCAGCAGTTGTGGCTCGCGGGCTCTACAGCACAGGCTCAGTAGTTGTGGTGCACGGGCTTAGTTGCTCCGCAGCATGTGGGATCATCCTGGACCAGGGCTCAAACCCGTGTCCCCTGCATTGGCAGGCGGATTCTTAACCACTGCACCACCAGGGAAGTCTCTCCAGTTTTTGATTATTATGAATAATGCTGTTATGATCATTTGTGTAAAAGTTTTTGTGGAAATGTTTTCATTTCTCTTGGGGGGAATGTCGGGTAGGATGGTAATTTTATGTTTAAAGTTTAAAGACAATGCCGAAGTGTCTTCCAAAGTGGCTGTATCATTTTACATTCCCACCAGCAATGCATGAAGGTTTCAGTTTCTCCACATCCTTGACAAGACTTATTATTTTTGGTCTTCTTGATTATAGCCATTCTAGTGAGTATGAAGTAGTATCTCATTATGATTTTATTTTTATTTTTTAATATGAAAACATTTATTATATTTAAAAGATAAATTTATAATATGTTACACATGAAAAACCTACAAAGCTCCTATGTAGAACGGCTTCTTAGAACGTAAAGCTAATTTAAAATTACTATGAATGTACAACATTTTATAGTATAAGCTTCTGTCTGTTTGAACAATGTAATGATTGTTCTTTAGGATTAAAATAAGATTCTGCAGTAGTCATCTCTGTAGCTATACAGTAACAGCACTCTGCTGAGCAATAATGTTGAACATCTTTTCATGCGCTTATTAGTCATTCCTATATCTTCTTTGGTATAATGTATATTAAAATCTTTTGCTCCTTTACAATACTAAGTTGCCTGTATTCTTACTATTGAGTTTTAAGAATTCTTTATATGTTCTACATATAATTCCTTTATCAGATATATGATTTACAAATGGAATTAATTTTTCTGGACAGTTCATTGAGAGAGTATATTTATTTTGTATCTTGCAACAACACTGAAATTCATTACTAGTTCTAGTAGGCTTTTTGGTGTGTGAATTCCTCAAGAATTTTATACATATAGGATAATGAAAACAAAGACAGTTTTAACTTCTCCCCTTCCAAACTGGATGTTTAAAATTTTTTTCCATTATTAAGCTGACTATAACCTCTACTACAATGCTAATTAGAAGTCTGCTAGAGCAAACATTCTTGCTTTATTCCCAATTTTAGGGGGGAAAGCATTCAGTCTTTCTCCATTTAGTATGCTGTTACCTGTAGGCTTTTTAGTAGATGCTCTTTATCAGGTTAGGAAGTCCCTTTCTATTCCAGGTTTTTATCATGAATGGGTGTTGGATTTTGTCAAATGCTTTTTCTATATCTAGTTAGATGATCATGAGGTTTTGGTCCTTTCTTCTATTACTATGGTGTACTACATTAATTTATGTTCAGTTATTAAATCAATTTTACATTCCTGGGATAACCCCTTGGTCTTAATGTATAATCTTTTTTATATGTTGCTGGATTTGATTTGCTAAGATTTTGTTGAGGATTTTTGTGTACATTTTCATGAGGGATATGGGTTTATAATCTTTTTCTTGCGATAACTTTGTCTGGCTTTAGAATCAAGGTGATATTGACTTCATACAATGAGTTGTTCCTCCTCCTCTATCTTCTGGAAGAGACTGCTAAAGGTTAATTCTTATTTCTTTGTGAAATATCTGATAAGAGTTCACTGCTAAAGCCCTCTGAGTCCAGGCATTTCTTTTTGATTCACTTACTTTACTTGTTTTAGGTCTTTTAAAGGTTTTCTATTTCTTTTTGAGTCAGTTTTGGTAATTTGAGTCTCAGAATTTGTCCATTTCACCTAAGTTGCCTAATTTTGGGGGGCAAAAACTTGTTCATAATATTCCAGAATGCTGCATGAGGTAGCAATTCCATTCTTAAATATATACCCAAGAGAACTGAAAACATATAACCACATAAAAACTTGTATTGAGCTTTGTGATGACCTAGAGGGGTGGGATAGGGAGGGTGGGAGGGAGGCTCCAGAGGGAGGGGATATGGGGATACATGTATATGTATAGCTGATTCACTTTGTTGTACAGCAGAAACTAACACAATATTGTAAAGCAATTATACTCCAATAAAGATACAAAAAAAAAAATACTTGTATTGATACATGCATACTCATAGCAACAGTATTCAAAATGGCCCCAAACTGGAAGCAACTCAAATGTCCATCAACTCCGGAATAATAAACAAAGTATGGTATATCCATGGAATGAAATATCACTCAACTATTAAAAGGAATGAAGTTCCAATATATTCTGCAACATGGATAAACCTTGGAAATATGCTAAATGGAAGAAGCCAGACACAGAGGGTCATATATCACATGATTCCATTTATATGAAATGTCTGAGACAGGTAAATTCATAGAGACAGAGTAGGGGGAGAAGTGAATGGGGAGAGACTGATAATTGTTATGGATAGAGGGAGAAGTGAATGGGGAGAAACATAATGGTTATGGGATTGCATACAGTTCATTATGAAACACTACTTTGGAAAAAGAATTGGAGGCAGAGCTTGTTCAGTTGAGATTATTAAGGGCTGTGGAATTTTTACAAGTTCTTAAGACACAGAAGAATACATATCTTTCTGGAGCAGTACAGTCATTATCATTCATTTTCTATTGTAGAAAAGTTACCAGGTACAGCCACTATGGAAAACAGTGTGGAGGTTCCTCAGAAAACTAAAATACCATATGATCCAGCAATCCACTCCTGGGACTATACCTAGAGAAAACTATAATTCAAAAAGATACACAGGCTTCCCTGGTGGTGCAGTGGTTGGGAGTCCGCCTGCCAATGCGGGGACACGGGTTCGAGCCCAGGTCGGGGAGGATTCCCGCATGCCGCGAAGCAACTAAGCCCGTGCACCACGGCTGCTGAGCCTGCGCTCTAGAGCCCATGAGCCACAACTACTGAGCCCGCGTTCCACAACTGCTGAGGCCCGCACACCTAGAGCCCGTGCTCCACAACAAGAGAGGCCACCGCGATGAGAAGCCTGTGCACCGCAATGAGGAGTGGCCCCTGCTCACTGCAACTAGAGAGCCCACGTGCAGCAACAAGGACCCAACGCAGCCAAAAAAAAAAAAAAGATACATGCACCCCTATGTTCATAGATAGCAGCACTGTTCACAATAGCTAAAACATGGAAACAACCTAAATGTCCATTGACAGATGACTGGATGAAGAAGATGTGGTACATATATACAATAGAATACTACTCAGCCATAAAAAAAGAACGAAATAATGCCATTTGCAGCAACATGGATGCAACTAGAGATTATCACACTAAGTGAAGTAAGTCAGAAAGAGAAAGACAAATACCATATGGTATCACTTACATGTGGAATCTAAAACATGGCACAAATGAACCTATCTACAAAACAGAAACTGACTCATAGACAGAGAGAACAGACTTGTGGTTGCTGAGGGGGAGGGGGGGAGGGAGAGGGATGGACTGGGAGTTTGGGGTTGGTAGATGCAAACTATTACATTTAGGATGGATAAACAACAAGGTCCTAATGTAGAGCACAGGGAACTATATTGAATATCCTGTGATAAACCATAATGAAAAAGAATACAAAAAAAGCATGTCTCTATGTGTATAACTGAGTCACTTTGCTGTACAGCAGATTGGCACAACATTGTAAATCAACTATACTATAATAAAAAAAGATTTCAAAAAATTAAAAAAGGGAAAAGTTTACCAAGGACCTATTATGTACCAAGCACTATGATAGATACTGGGAAAATAAAAATGACCATGGCAATCACACAACATTTCTCTTAGATGAGGACAGACTCAGGGTATGTTTATTCCTTCATTTCTAAAATGCTATCCCAAAAGATGGTAAAGTAATAAAAAAGGGAGTGAGAGCTCTGGGAGTGAGATTTCAGAGAACTTGAGAATTTGATACATTTGCAGAAATGAGAAAGAGGTTAAAATTGGGTGGTAGAGAAACCAGCCAGAGTCCAGAAGGGCACGGTAGAAGACTACGATAGAGGTGGGATTTACCCCAGTGGAGCCCTGAGGGGATTTCAAGCTCCCCGTTGTCAATACTGAGGCAGGAGTAGGAAACAAGGGCAGAGAACAGGGTGACCAGACTGTTCACACACCAGCTCTGTCAGTGGGACTTTTTCCTCCCTCCACCAGACTCATCATCTAATAAGCATTAACTAATGTCACCTACTACTCTTCAAAGAAAATAAAAATCTGAGTATGGAAGGTTAAGAACGTTAGTGTCAGCACTGGCATCCCTCTCATTTGAGGAAGGTGTGAGGGTACAGCCTGGTCTGCCTGTCTGCTTTCCACCCATAGGCCCTGAGCAAAGTCTGGCAGTTCTCTCCCCACATTCACAGCTCACAGCTCCCTTCCAATCAAGGGAAAGGATGCTGAGTAACAGAGGCTACACAAGGGCAGAAAAAACCTTACAAGCTACTGATATTAAGTACTAAGGCCTTGCATTCATTGGTATGACTAAATAATCAAAAATTACCAGACAATGAAAAAATCCACAGCACAAAAGAAATGGCACAAAATAAATAAGCAGAATTGAGGCCAGAAGAAGCAACTTAAATACAATTCTAATTTGTACTGTATCTACAAATTAAAAATAGATTGCTATAAAAAGGCGGAATCAGAACAAAGAAACATTCTTAGAAATTAAAAATATGATTTTGGAAAAACATACAAATGACAACAATAAAAAATGGGAACACAGGAACAGTTAGATAAAATTCAGGATATATTTCCAAGAATGAAGTATAAAAAGTTAAAAAATGAAAAACACAAGAGAAAAGTTAGGGATATATAGGATCAATTTAGAGAGTTTAAAGTCTGTTTAAAATATGTTCCAGAAATAAGGAAGAAAGACAAATTACCAGAGTTAAAGAAAGACATTAATTCAAAGTGAAAATGCCCACTGAAGGCCAAAGAGGACAAATTTAAAAGGCCCATGCCTTGATACCTTCTAGTGAAATTTCAGAACTCAAAGGATAAAAAGATCCTTAAAGTTTACAGAGGGAAAAACAAATGATCAACAAATCGGAGTTAGACTGAAATCAGACTTTTCATTGGCAACACTGGATGCTAAAATACAACAGAGCAATACCTTCTAAGTTCAAAGGAAAAGTAATTTTGTACCTAAAATTCTATTACTGTACAAACTACAAATACTGTGAGGGCAAAATACTTCTCAGTTATGCATGTACTTGGAAATTTTCCCTCCCATATAATCTTTCCCAATAAAGAAAAAAATTACTTGAGAGTGTGCACCAGGCAAAACAAAAAGGAATAAAAGGTAGAGGGAGACATGGGCTCTCAGAAATATTGGATCTAACTCAGGAACACAGTGAAAAGAAGTTAAAATAAGCAATCATAGGGATTCCAAGGAGAAAGTCTTCAGGAAGAAAGTAGATTGCATTAGATAAGCTGTATGATTAAGATACTGGATGTCTTTCATAAATAATATGAGTGAAAGAATATGCAACTTCTGTCAACTGAAAAAAAAAAAAGCAATATAGAAATGTCAGAGGAAAAGAGGCTATAATAAGAAAGTTATGGTCCAAATAGGAAAAAAATTAAAATGAGGCATGATTTTCAGCAACTGCTGACAAGAGGAAGAAAAGAAAATCCATTTGACACTGACTCTTGTAACCTTCTCTTTCAAGGAGCAAGGTTTAAGTGTCATAAGATTACATTTTTCACCCTAATCATATGAGCTGTCCCTGAACGATATTTATACAAATGTAATATTATTGTATTCATTTTCTATCGCTATTTAACAAAGTACTACAAACTTAGCAGCATAAAACAACTGATTCAACTTTGTTGTACAACAGAAACTAACACAGTATTGTGAAGCAATTACACTCCAATAAAGATCTATTTAAAAAATAAATAAAAAGGAAAAAAAAAACCCCACACATTTACTATCTCACAGTTTCTGTGGGTCAGGTGTGCAGGCACAGTCTAGCTGGTCCTCTGCAAGGCCACAATCAAGGGGTCAGCCAGACTGTTCCATTCTGGAAGCATGACTGGGGAAGAATATGTTGCCAGGCTCACTTGGGTTGCTGGGCAGAAATCATTTCGCAGAATTTGCTTGCTGCTCTAGACTAAGTGCCCAGCTTCTTTTTGGCTGTTGGCTGAAGGCCACCCTCAGCGCCTAGAGGTCATCCTCAGTACCCTGATTTGTGAGCTTCCTAACATGGTTGTTTATTTCTTACTTCATCAAACTGGTAAGGAGGGTCTCTAGAGAAAGTCTGGGAACAAGACGGAGTCTTACAAAATGTAATATAATCACGGAGTGACAGCCTATCACCTTTGCCACATTTTATTGACGAGAAGCAAACCAAAGGCTCAGCCCACACTCAAGGGGAAAGGATTACACAAAGGCATGAACACTAGGAGGTAGACACCATGGTGGGGGAGGGTCACCTTAGACTTTGTCTGTTACAATTATAAATGCTGATTATTTTTTTCTCTTAATTTAGATTTATCAAGCGTTGAAACTTATTTGCTTCTGATCTAAACATTTTTCATTTTGCAACTTACTTTTTGTGTGTATATAATTTTATTTATTTTTTTAATTTATTTAAAAAATTTTTATTGGAGTATAGTTGCTTTACAATGTTGTGTTAGTTTCCACTGTACAACAAAGTGAATCAGCTATACGTATACACATATCCCCTCCTTTTTGGATTTCCTTCTCATTTAGGTCACCACAGAGCATCGAGTAGAGTTCTCTGTGCTATACAGTAGGTTCTCATTAGTTACCTATTTTATACATAGTATCAATAGCGTATATATGTCAATCCCACTCTCCCAATTCATACCGCCCCCTTCCTTCTCCCTTGGTACCCATACATTTGTTCTCTACGTCTGTGTCTCTAGTTCTGCTTTGCAAATAAGATCATCTATACCTATAAGTGCTGATTATTAATTTAAAATTTTTAGAGACTTCTGCCTTTGACCATAAGAGTAAATGATAGCAAACTTACCCTTACACTATAACAAGAATAGAGAAATATATGAGAAAATGTTTTAGATATGAGAAAATAGGCAGCACAGGGCTGTGATTCCCTGAAGAAAGGGAAACAAACGATGTGAGCCCTATAATCACCTGGACTTCATTTGGAAGCACTTTCTAAACTGCTGCACCAGAAGAGGAAACTAAGTAGAACACAGCAATTTCAATGATTTGAGGAGACAAAGACTGTCGCTGGATGCTGAAATGGCTGGAATTTGCAGGAGAGAGTACTGGAAAGGAAAAAACTAATAGAGAAAGAACTCTAGAGATGTGCATAGCGGTTTCCTAGAATCTTTGGTTGAATACTACATTGCACATGCACAGGGAAACCCCATGAGTCCAGGCAGGGAGGCTGTAAACTGAATGATCCTTGGAATTCATGCAGGACAGGGAGATAGTCCAGTTCCAACTACACAGAGAGTAGAGACTATTGAATATCTGGGCATTCATTAGAGACCCCAGAAGGGTCACACCTTAAACTAGTGAAGGCTACTCTAGGGCCAATCTAATAAAGCTTAAAAAATAAGCCTTGAAAGGATCAAGCTGATCTGTAGTAACCTATCTGCCTGCCAAAGCAAACTCAAAAACTCTTTAAAGGAAGACATCAAAATCCAGATGTATAATCCCCTTCTCTTGAGTACAGGCAGATCTGTGAATATGATGGGAGATGTGGTAGCCACTCCTTTAATTGGGTTATATCATATGAAAAAGGTGAGAGGACTGACTACCTTATATTGCATAAGACCCTCCATAGCAGCTGACTGGAGAAAGAGTCTCATGTTGCCTTTGAAGAAGCTGCCATGTCATGAGAAGGTCATGAGGCTAGGACTTGGGGTTAGCCTGTAGGAGCTGAGAGTGATCTAGCTGACAGCCAGCCAAAAAAATGGGGACTTCAGTCCTATAACCACAAGGAACAGAATTCTGCCAACGAATGAACTTGGAAGATCTTGGGTGTCATATGAGGTCACAGTCCCAGCCAACATCTTGATTTCAGCCTGGTAAGTCCCTGAGCAGAGGACCCAGTTCTAACCCATGCCTAAACTTCCAACATACAGAACTGTGGGATAGTAAATGAGTATTGGTTTAGGCCACTAAGTTTGTGGTAATTTGTTACGCACCAACAGAAAACTAATATGCTTGGAAAGAAGACAACAATGTCTGCTCTTACCACTTCCCTCAGCTGGAGTTTCTAGTCTATGCAATATTTATCAATCAAGGTGAAACAAAAACTATTTCACTGTTATAAAAGATGAAAAATAGCTCTTAAGTATATGAAATGATGTTCAACTTCACACGATTAGAAAACTGAAATTTAAAGTACACTGAGATACAATTTCTAACATATCAGGTTGGTAAAAATTAAAAAGTGTAACATTCTGTTGCAGAGGCTATGGGGAAACTGGCCCTCTCACGTATTGTTAGTGGGAATAAAAATAAGTACAATCCTTTTGGAAGGCAATTTGATAGTATCCAACAAAACAACAACAGTATCCAACAACACATAGGTGTGTACCTTTTGACCCAGCAATTCTACTTCTTGAAATTTACCCTCAAGACACATTTCCAACAGTACAAAAATACATATCCACAAGGTTATTCCTGAAGCATAGTCTATAATTACAAAATAGTGGAAATAAACTCAATGTCCATACAACAGGAATGGGGTTAAATAAACTGTAGTACATCCATATAATAGAGTAGTCTACAACAATGAAACAGAATAATTAAGATTTCTATGAACTAATGTGGAGTGATTGTCAGGATATTTTGTTAAGTGAAAAAACTGAAGTGCAGAAGATCACCTAAGTATGATACCTTTAAAGTAACAAACAAGGGTAAATTAAAAAAGAAAAAAAATCTCTACTCAATAGTTCAAAAGAAACACTGGAAGGGCATAGATGGGAATGGGATGGAAAGGATACAGAGAATTATGATAGAAGGGAACGACATTTTTCTGAGGAGAACTTTTTGTATAGTCTTACCTTTTAAAACCATGTTAATATCTCATGTTCTTAAAAAAATCACAAGGATGGGAGGAAAAACACTAACATTGAATACAAACAAAACAAATAAACTGACCTGAATTTCAAATGAATAATGTTACTACACTGAAGAGGATATAAAAAGAACTAACCAAAATAACTTTTGAACACAGTATTTGGGCTTTACGCCTTTAGGCTTAAGACGAGAACTCTAAACCGAACTGAATTAGTAGGTCTTTTCTTTTCAGAGGCATGGGTTAGCAATTTTGAAACCACTTTCTTTTCACTATAGGATTGAGCAATTAAGTAACTTGTTATTGTTGATAATGGGAGCCAAGTTAACCACTGTCACGAGAAGGGAGTTAAAATATGGAAAGAGGTTAGGATAGAAAAGAACGAACTATAGGATATTGGATTGGAATTGGAGATATCAGTATGAACTCATGGATTTTAAGGAGGCTGATTCTAGGCCAGAGGCAGAGAAACTTTAAGATGAAGCTGAACATCTTGTGTGCTAAAAAATAAGGAAGCACTCAAAGAATGCTAGGGACATGTCAAAAGGGCACAGGAGCCACCCTGAAGTAGTTCCCATTGGCTAAATCTGGGACAATCTGAATATTACAATAAAAAGTGATAGTAGGATTCTAACCTACTGAATACAGAATGATTTCTGAGTCCATATTGATACAGATAGCCTGGATCTGTTATTATTCTGATTCTCATATAATTCCATCATTTCTTCCACATTTATTAGTTGGCTTTCAACTGTAAGGATGAACTTTTCCTTTTCCCCTATATTTCTTGTTTATTAAAAAATAAAGTAAAGTATTCAGGGGAAAAGGGCATATCTGTAACTTGCTCTTATAACAGTTCAGAAAAAAATCACATACAGAAACACAAAGAGGAAAAGGAGAAAGCAAACATAGTAAGATTTTAATATTTGGAGAATGTGAGGAAGAGATTTAGGATTTCTCTGAACTATTCTTATAACTTTTCTGTAAGTCTCAAATTATGTTGAAATAAAAAATTTAAGAAAAAGCTGTATGTACGAAGGTGTTCATTATAGCATTATTTATAACAGTGAAAACTTCATTCATTTAATAAATACTGGGTATCTTACACTCTAGGTAGTGTGCTGGACACGAGGAATACAATAGCGAACAAGCAAGACCAGTTACGTGGCTTAGAGATTGAGAGGTTTCCTGGGATGTAATATTTGCAGGGCTCAAACTGGAAAAGTTGGTCACCCTCGGTTGAACTTAACCATGATGGTAGCATATGGAAATGGTTATGAAATTACAGTACGACCATTTGATACAAGGGTAAGAGTAGAAAAGTAAAAACTGTAACAACAGAGGAAGATATTTATTATTAGATGTTAAGCTAAAAAAAAAAAGGATACACTATAAATACTATTAGAATTGTACATCTATATACATATAAAAACAGATATAAAGGCAAAATAAAAATAGTACTCGTGGTGATTGTGTCTTTCCTATTTGAATTTCCTATGTTAAATATTTTAATGATTAAAGAAAAATTTCATTCCAAAAGTTACTAACATTTCAGAAAACTGTCATAATTAAATCTAAATAAATGGGCCAAGTAATTGAGTTTAAGAAAATTTGATTAGTCAGTTAAGATCACCAAAAAATAAAAAAAATTTTAGCTCGTTTTGAGTATGTATATCTTCTTAAAATTACCTTCTGCCTCAGATTTATGCCATTTTTTAAGAAATCTGCAAAGCTATTGTTCTTAATGCCTGAACCATTAGGAATTTTTTTTTGGCAAAAGATGGGTATCTTTAAACCTAATGTAATGTGACTTATAATTTGTTTAGAAGGTAAAGTACACAATTTACCAGCCAGTGGCAGTCAGGGTACACAGTAAGTTCCTCAAAGACAGGAATTTCATGTTCCTGGTGCCCAACACAGCGGCAACCAATCACCAACAGTTTGCTTTTTAAGCTGAGGTGCTGAATACTATACACTCTTGAACAGAGGTTTTTAACTTGCCTCTAAGGCATCCAGAAATGGCAAGGCTTGGTAAGGTGGGGACTGATGAGGTTTGTGATTTCTAAACCTCCTTGTAATCTTACTAAAAATTGTGGGTATGTCTACTTTGCGAGGGGAAAAGTTTATAGCTTTCACCAAAGTTTCAAAGAGGTCAAAGACCCAAAAGAGGTCAAAAGTACTGTTCTGAATAAACAAACAATATTATGAAATTTTCTAATAACTTAGAAATTTAATAACTATATAAAGCCATTTATTCAATTTTTACATCATGGTTAGGTCACTTAAAATATGAGTGAAAAAAGCCAAATTCCCCAACTCTAGGTTAAATTTAAGCTTGATTATGAAAGATCACAAACCTATCCAATGATTTACTAGCATATATCAACCTGGTGAATAACTACAGAATGTCTTCTGCTTTATGTATCACTAGAAAACTTCTGATGACAACACTAATTTATTTTAGATGTATTTGGAAAATGTGTCACGTAAAGGGAAAACATTTATTTATTCATTTTATTGTGAATGTGCCAAGCACTGATATTTCAAAAGGAATATTCAGATCTTTTGAGAAGTACAAGGTCTACTGGAAAAGAGAGAAGTATAAAATATAACTGTTTATAATAATAGGCAGGTGGAAATAAATAGTTTCCTGAAGAAACTAAAGAGTATATCCAAGAAGAATTGATATCTAAGCTGGAGTAGTTTCATCACTAACAGAAAGAAGTGGAGGCTGGGATGGACAACATTTTACGCTCTGGGCATGTTTACAAAGGTAGGAGGAATCTTCTTGTGTGTTGAGGATAGGATGGAGAAAAGACTATGAATTCATGATAAATTTGGACGTTTTCCTGAGTGCAAAAAGCTGCAGCTATTAAATGTTTTTAAGGAGAGGAGGAGTTAATTGAACAAAAGTAACTCTGGGACTTCCCTAGTGGTCCAGTGGTTAAGACTCCATGCTTCTAGTGCAGGGGGTGTGAGTTCAGTCCCTGGATGGGGAACTAAAATCCTGCATGCCATGCAGTGCGGCCAAAAAAAAACACAAAAAACTCAGGAAGCAACGTAGAAGACGGACTAATGTGGGAAAGAAAAAAGATAAGAAAATCTTTATGTGAAAGTATTCTTTCTGGAAAAATGTATTATGCCTGATTTTTTTTTAGAGTTCAGGTTTTCATATATAACTTTTTTTAAAAAGCAATACATATTTTTAGTTAAAACCTTAATTTACAATTTAATGGCAGATTCTCACAGAAACTTAGCATGGGCCTATCATTTGCCTAACAGCTGCACGGCCTGGCTGCTGCTTACCTGTAACAGAGAGATTAGTTACCGCAGCACTGGTTAAAGGAAGGACTGGATTGACTGTGAGGGTAGTTGCTGCGCTGCTTGTCACAAGGCTTGGCGTGGTTGCCACCTAGAGGTCAGAAGTGAAAATATGCAAAAGCATTTAAAAATCAAAATTTAAAAATTTAAGTCCATATTGTAGATTTATTTTTCCTATAAAATATTTAAAATTCCAGATACAATAGAATAAAATAAAAGGGCCTAAAAGGAAGTGATTTTATTAATTACTCTTTGATCCTGGAATTGAGAAAACTGGCTTATGTTGAAAGGTTCCTTTTGAATAGATGGTTTTTCACTGATGTTACTAATGGCTTTGCCCAAGTTTTAAAAAGAAATTAATAAAAACAAATTTCCATATTTCAATAGTGTTGAGCAAGACAGAAATATTATACCAGTTATAAACTTAATCTAAACAAGAAAACTATTCAAGGGGATCATGGGATCTGGGGTTCTTGTATTGCTTCTATTTTCAACTGTGTGGGGACAAGACTGTCTTGGTTTTGTTTTTAATGAAATGATATTAAGGAAAGAATGTAAAACAAATTTTTAAAAACTGACAGTTTCTTTTTGAAATAAGATAAATATTTCTACATTTTTGTAAGAAACACTGCCTTCCTTCTATCCTTCCCTCCTTCTTCTAGAACAAATAAATCCAAAACACAAAATAGTCACCTACATAAAAGTGTACGTAATGACTATCTTTTTCATAACTACTATCTCATGAACTTTATGATTAAAGCCTCACCATTTAACAACCATAGCCTTCACTTAACAAACTAGTAAGTGCTATTAATGATGACCTTAGTTTGAAAAGCCTGCCGGTATAGAATAATATTCAAATAAATTAAAAATAAATTAACAAGAAAGTATCAGAAATGCAAACTCAACAATATTCCTATCTTTGGAATCCTGGTTGGAAATGTGGCATCACATTTACAGTTGTCCTAAAGATCAAGGGAGTCACATGACCACTATATGTCCCTTCAGTCTAGGAATACTATTCTAATGTTAACAGCAGAGGTTACTCAGTGAGGTTATAAATAAAAGGCCCACATGTTTGTGAAAATCTGAGACAATTGTTTTAATACAAGTTCAGAGCTAAAGGTTATCTGGGAATTTATTGTCACTTAATCATGTATGTGTAAGTTTAATAAATTGAGCTTTAGAACCCAACATGAATAAGTGCAACTAAAGATTTTTTTAGATAACTGGAATTAGCCACAAATTTACTCCCAGTTACAGAGTAACCTAATAAACTACATCAGAGAAGAGAATAATGGAACTGCAGAGAAATAGGAAAGGATTAAAACTGTTTGCTTTAAAAAAGAAAGATCAGTAAGTTCTTGGGTTAATAACAACAAGACATTTAATTACTTTTGTAACATTTAAAATATAAATTTATATATCTTTATTCAACATGAATATATACAATAAATTCCTATAATGAAATAAATTCATTTGATAGGGTATTTGTAAAATTGTAAAAATTAACCCTTGAGCACGCCTCCCTATTTTTCATCCTTACCAGTGAGGTCGGGCTGGGGAAAATTGCTTTGATAGGTGAGCTGCTGGTCCCACCACTGCTCGGTGGGTTGATTCTTTTTTCTTTCTGGCGGCGGTTACAAAACCAAACACGTATCACCTCCTTTTCCATATTAAGTTGATCAGCAATCATGGTGATCTCTTCCGAGGTAGGCTTTTGATTCTGAAGAGGAAAAAAAAAAAAATCATCTTTTGGAAAAACTTTTTGAACTACTGACATAACCATGTCATTAAATGAATAAACAAACGGGGAGGAGGAACAATAAGAGAATGAAATTGGGATATACAAGGCCATATTATTCCACTTTTAACAAAGAACTTCTATAGACAGACATTCTAATGAACATGTATTTATTAAATGTAGTCATATTAACTTAGAATAAGTTATTCTTGAATATTTATATATTTTTTATTTTAAGGGCAATTAATCGTGAATGAAACCAATACCTTATTTATTAGTGGGAATTTAAGAACTTCCCCAGTGATTCATGCATATAATCTCACTTGGACAATGTGAGGCAGGCCATAAGCCTGTGGGGCAGGAAAGGCAGTTATTTTACAGATAAAGGGACTTCAGCTTAGGAAACCACGTAACTTGACCAATCACACAGTTAATGAGTGGCAGAGCAGATAAAGACTCCTGTTTCAGTGCTCCTTCCATGGTGCTCAAGGCTTTTCTGAATTAGAGAAGTCAAAATTTTGTTGGAAGCTTTGATTGTGATATTCCCTGGTACCAGAAAAAAAAACAAACCAAAAAAGACGTGCCAAATACCTGTTGAAATAACTTGAACTCTATAGCTCATCAAGGCCTTCAGTGTTCTGGTTCCAAACACTACAGTTTAGCCAAACCAAACTACTTGTGTTTCCCCTGATACATGTCATGGCTTTTCTCTCTGGATGCCTCTGCTTGAAGCGCTTTCCTCCCACCTCTCCCTACCTGTGGAATCCCTGTGTATCCTACAGCAGCTGCTCCCTGCCTCTCTCACTTTGAGTGCTCACATGGAGCCTGGTCTCTCCTGAACCCTGAAGCACTCTGGTTTTGTTTCCTTATGTTCAGTAACTTACTTGGTCTCATTGTCTCCAATATGTTTATAAGCATCCATTAGGGCTGAAGCTTTTAAGTCCATATTTTATGGTCTATGGCAGCGGTCCCCAACCTTATGGCACCAGGGACCAGTTTCATGGAAGACAATCTCTCCACGGATGGGAGTGGAGGGGGTGGGTGTGTGTATGTGGATGGCTCAGGTGGTAATGCAAACTATGGGGAGCTGCAGGTGAAGCTTTGCTCACTCGCCCGCCACTCACCTCCTGCTGTGCAGCCCGGCTCCTAACAGGGAACCAGGGACCTCTGGGGACCCCTGGTCTACAGCACTTAACAATAGTATTATACAGACAACCCCATGTATATGAAAAGTAAAAACCTCACTAACCTCCAAGAAACTCTTCTCTAAGGCCACACGGATGTTGGTCTCTATGCTGGTGCGTTTCTTCCTCCTACGGTTCAAGCCCTCAATTCCCATCCCTGGAGAATTCAGGGCACTTGGGCTGGAGAGAGCCGAATCAGATGAGAGGTTCTCTGTAAGAAAGAAGAAAACACGTAAATCAAATCAGCTGAGCATGATTCATGCACACGATACATGTATTAACAACAACAATAAAACTGACCAAAGTATTTTAGGCTAAAAGCAAGTATGAAAGGTTTTCATAACCTACATTAAAATACTGTTCACTACCATGGATCTTTCTGCTGTTCTTTTTTTTTTTTGTATTTTTTTTTTTAATTTTTATTTATTTATTTTTGGCTGTGTTGGGTCTTCGTTTCTGTGCGAGGGCTTTTCTCTAGTTGCGGCAAGCAGGGGCCACTCTTCATCGCGGTGCGCGGGCCTTTCACTGTCGTGGCCTTTCTTGTTGCGGAGCACAGGCTCCAGACGCGCAGGCTCAGTAGTTGTGGCTCACGGGCCCAGTTGCTCCGCGGCATGTGGGATCTTCCCAGACCAGGGCTCGAACCTGTGTCCCCTGCATTGGCAGGCAGATTCTCAACCACCACGCCACCAGGGAAGCCCCTTTCTGCTGTTCTTATTGGCATTCTTTGTCTCAGGATGGTTGACTGTACTGTCATTGCTATTCTTTGATTTGTTTCTGAAAAAGCAGAAGTTTACTATTCCTATCCTTACTCTCAGCTCTACCTCTTCTGAGCTCTGCTCTTATGTTTTGGTTTTGTTTGCTTATTTATTTATTAGCTCTAGGGATAAAAGGAAGAAAGCTTTTTGGAAATTATCAAATGTTTAACATTTATCTTGCAAATGACCTCTCATTTTATTTCACTGGTATTCCTCCCCTTCCCCCCAAAGCAAACAAATAATGAAACATTTCTAAACTATTTAAAGTTTAAACAAGGTTCTGTCATTTAACAGTTTAATGACCCTGAGCATGTCACAGACATCTCTGAGTTTCTTTCCACTCTCTATATAAAATGAGACGGAGGGGGCAGACCAGTGGTTCTCACCTGTGGAACTCAGAAAGATTCCAGATGCTGAGGCCATACCCAGAACTACGAAATCAGACTGTCCAAGACTGGGAGTTACAGGTTTGTCTTTTCCAAAGACCTGAATTTTGTTCACATCTACAATGAGAACCATAGTCTAGGGGATCTCTATGGTTTCTTACAGCTCTCATAGTCTATGATTCCGTGACTCAAAATTCAAAATTTCCAAAGGCAAACTTCAGCACAAAACACATAAGTTAAAACTAACAGCTCAATTTATGTATGAAATTGGTGGTCATTTTTTAAAAATTGAAGTATAGTTGATTTACAATATTGTGTTAGTTTCAGGTATACAGCAAAGTGATTCGGTTACATATATTTTTTCAGATTATATTCCATTATAGGCTATTATAAGATACTGAATATAATTCCCTGTGCAATACAGCAGATCCTTGTTGCTTATCTATTTTATGTATAGTAGTAGTTTGCATTTATTAAACTCATACTCCTAATACGTCCCTCCCTCCCTCTCCCATTTTGGTAACCATTAAGTTTGTTTTCTATGTCTGAGTCTGTTTCTAAATGAATATAGACTCATTTGTATTATCTGTTAGATTCCACATATAAGTGATATCATATAGTATTTGTCTTTGACTTATTCACTAAATTTAATATTCTCTAGGTCCCCTCTTCAACTTCCTTCAACTGTCTCTCACCCTGGGCTCAAATACATTCCAAATGTATTCCATACATTTGGAAATATTTGGAAATATTCCAAAGCTAAAAATTATTGCTGATTATGTACCTTGTAATTACTAGCCTACTTAAATGAATTAGCTCTCTGATTTATGTAGTCATAATTTATATTGATCCTCCAAAGATTGTGAGCTTCAAGGTTCTGTAGTACCAATAATGTAATAAGAAACATAAACCCCAATTAATACAACAATCCCTCCTATACAATTTCAATGAACAATGAGGAAATGTTTTATACATTCACCCACCTGCATCATTTAGCCACTTCTCCAAAAGTGGCTTTAACTTGCACATGTTCTTAAAGCTGAGGTTCAAGGCTTCAAAACGAGAGATGGTAGTTTGGCTGAAGTCATTTCCATACAGTTTACCCATAGCGAGCCCAACATCGCCCTGCAGAATAATACAGAACAGGAGAGGGGAGAGAAAGAGAGAGAGAAAAGATTCATCTAATGTTATGGTCTTCACTCGAGGGTGCTGCTCCAATAACTGTTCTAGACAAAGAATCAGCAATCATTCCATTTACTGGGTCCTACAAAAACATCCATTCCTAAGCTGAGCACAGTATTCCAGTGAGGGCTCTGTTAGGTCTTGACTGTGACAACATTCAAAACTGTTCCATATTCTCTCCATCTTGAATCTCTTCTTGCTACCTATGTAATAATTGAGATATCAAGTGTTTCTACTAACTCTCAAAAGGTGGTGCTGATATTCTACCAAGTCCCTTAACTGATGCAACCAAAGTGATCTAAGTAATCTTTAAAAATCAGTTAACCTGTATCACCTACAGGGTTAATAGATGTAACTGTCTGGATAACCTTAGGTATTTCTGAACTAACCAAAGTTCCCATAAATCACTTTAAAATTTAGAAATAATGCCTCATTCTTTTATTTTTTTCCTGTAAAGTATTTCTGGAAGCAGTGAAAAAAATCTCCTTTCCACCCTTAGTTTGGATTTCAAAGTTTGTTACAAAAACCAGGTATTCTAAAAAGACTACTTTTGTAACCATTATAGAGATAGAAATTCACAGTAGAGAGGTTTGACCCATTTAGTCAAACCTTTATGGGCACTGGAAACTTGGTAACCTTACAGCAATAGAACAATGATCCCCTGAATATATTACAAAAAATATCTTTCTCTATAAGCCTATAACCTTTGAAATGTATAGAGTGCTTTTCCTCCAGCTGAATCTCTCTTGTTAAAGCTGAAAAAGGCATATCTGAATAGTTATTGTATTTATAGATAATAGAAGCTCATGGGGTGGAAATAATTCACGCTCTCATTTCAGTTAGTTCAGTGACAGGGCAGAAAAGCAACGTTTCTGGTCCAAAATACTACATAGCTAATTCCACTAGAGACAGCCAACTCCCAACTATCCTGACAAAACTCATTTTGAATTAGGATTATTCCAGTCCTTTGATTTCTCTCCCCTACAATCCATATTTTGGATAGTACATTGATTATTAGCACCTGCGTTAGGGGTTAGTCAGGGAAAAGAAAACATTTCTTTTTAAACTCCAATTTCTTACTGGTGAGCAACTTCTGATAAAAAGTTTAACAGAGGAGAAATGTTAGAACTATAAGATAAAATGAGACATTGAGAATACCTGAACTCCAACTGATCTATATTCTAATCTTTCCCATAGGATAGATGGGAATTTAAATAACCACCAGCCACATGTGGTTATTTAAATTTAAATTAATTCAAAATCAGATAAATTAAAAATTTAGCTCCTTAGCACTACTAGCCACCTTTCAAGTACTCAACAGCCACATGTGGATAGTGGCTATTGTACTGGGTGGCACAAATACAGAACATTTCCATCATCACAGGAAGTTTTATTGACAGTTCTAAATATACTATCTCACAGAAGTAGAGCAAAAGTAGACTGCTTATTGACTTCCTTCCAATTGTAGTAAAACCCAAAGAACCAGGACGGTGTGAGTAGAGCATAAGTGTTATCCATTATCTCTATATACAAATGTATCTATAAACATATTTATAGATTTTATCTATAGCGTTATCTCTATACATTTATTAAAGCTTACTTCATCTAGTCAACAAATATTCACTAGGTGCCTACTACATGTCAGGCATTAAATTATGCTTTGTGTGTCACATATATTCATGTCTTGGTCACTTTGCTTGTTTAGATTATAGCTTCCTAGAAAACTAAGGCCAACTAAACCCTGTAACTCTTTGAATGTAAGACCTGCTGTAGAAGTCAGACGGTAATAAATGTTTTCTGACATTATAATTGCATAATTCACTAAAAATTTTTCACAAACTTCTGTAATACCTTTCTATGAAAAGTAACAATAATGACAATTTCAAAAAATGAAATACCTATTCAAAAATCACATCATAATAAGAAACAATGCCTTCAGTTGGTGGTTGGAAATAAAGCTATGCCATCAGCTAACTAAAACTATGGCAATAAATGACAAATCCACTTGACTGAGATTTATAATACAATTGTACTTCACATTTAAAGGATTTCATTGACTAAAAAGCAACAGGTACCTCAGTTAATATACTAATTTTCACTAATTTGATATAAGCTTGGTTTAGTGCTTTTGTAACTCACAACCATCTTAGGTTCTCCCCCTCACAAAAGTAAATGTTTGAAGCAGTTGACTCATACCTAATCTGAACTATATTATATCCCTAATCTGAACTATACTATATCTGAACTATATTACATATATATATTTTAAAAAGCAAAGGAAAAAAGGAACAAAGACTGGGATTAGGAAATAATGTATCACATATGATGGATGGTGTTAGACTATGGCATCCCTTCTAATTATGTAATGACATCTACAGTAATCCTTAATAACCAATTATAAAGTTAGAAAACAACTACTGTTTAAAACACCTAATAACATGTATATTTACTCAGAGAATAGGGATTTGTTTGTTTGTTTGTTTCAACTAATAACTGGAATGTCTAACTTACCCTCTGTGTGTGTGTGTAAATAAATTAGATACAAAGCAATGTTTAAAAAACTATAGTTGAGGTATCTGACTTAAAAACACAGGTTGATCTTCCCATTCTGCACCAGTAATTTTGTGCCTTAATCCACACAGTCAAGGTTTGTGAAATGTTGCCACTGCTAAAGTCAAAGTCATTTTGAAAAATAAGGAAGAGCTGTGCCAAATAATAGAATAAAACCATACAGCAGAACACCAGACCATAGGGAAGCTCTTTTATAGAAAAAGGAGAGAGAGAGAGAGAAAGAGCAACAACCCTGGCAGTATGTTGGGTCAAATGCCACAAAAAGGCAAACCACTATCTGGGTAAAAGTTAAAGATTTTTAAAGGTCTTAACATCCCTGGCACATCACTCAGGCAACGATCTCCTAGGAAACGTAAGAGCATGCTGTGCTAATAGCCTAAGAGCTGAAGCATTGCTAAACATGCCAACCTTATACTTATTTAAGCTTATTAATTTACCCCTATCAATCTAGTTGTATCTTTTAGCTTTCTTTTTGAAAACAAGCCACATGGTTTAGATGTTTCAAAAGTACTAAAATCTTTCTGAATTGTAATTTGTTTCTTCACAACTGAGACTCCTCACAAACATAAGCGCATTTTCTCTAAAATTACATCTATTAAAAAAAAATTTTATGTTCTCAATAAATAGTTTCTTTGAGCAAAAATAAATTACCAAAGAAATACAAGGAATAAAAGCCTGTTCTTAAAAACACAGGGATTTCATTTTGGAGGAGCCCAGTGACCGCACTAGGCTCACTAGTGAGGAGGCGGCGCACTACTGTACGTTCAACATAAAATAATTTGTATACTATTTAAGTGGTGGCTTAAATTTCAAACAGTAATTATATTCTCTGGGAAAAAACCATCATGTTTCTCCTGATTCCATTAAAATGCCCAATCCAATCTATACTTCAGTAATTTTATTTCACCTAATGATCCTGTATCATTTTACATAAATGTCATTCAGTTTAATTCTTTTCCTGCTTTAAAAAGTATTACTTGTGACAGGTTAATTAAAGAGTGAGTCAGTAGGAGTGCTTGGGAAAAAACCCATATACCCCAACACCTGTTTAAACCATTAAGCTTATTATACTTTAAAAGCCCTCTAGGTGACATTTTAAAAAATTAACTTGGAATTTTCATCTTCAGCAGATTCCCATTTGATTAATCAGTCTCAGTTCAGGGTGTGTGTGTGTGTGTGTGTGTGTGTGTGTGTGTGTGTGTGTGTGTGTGTGTGTGTGTGTGTGTGTGTGTTCAGGGTGTGTGTGTGTGTGTGTGTGTGTGTTCAGGGGGTGTGTGTGTGTGTGTGTGTGTGTGTGTGTGTGTCTCTCCACCACCCCTTTTTCTCTTCCAAAAAATGGTTTTAAAAAAGTCTTTCAAACATTTCCCCTTTCAGCTACTATAAAAGACCTTGTAATCTTTACTCCTCTCAATCTTACACATATGTAGCCCGAAGGTCTAGAACCAGATGTTTTTCAAATAACAAAGCCCTCAGTATAGTTATATCATCCTCCAACATAATCTTTTAAATTCTCACCATGTATTGGTATAATTCTAATTTCAGAGGCCTATGTTCTGAGAGAAATCTTAACGATTTTAACCTAACAGTAAATTATAAATTTATAAATGAATACATACGATGAAAGTCTAAACTTATAAATGCAGAAAATGGCTAACAAAAAGTTACAGTCTAAAACTGAAAAAGAAGGCTGAGAAATATATTGTTCCTTTGAAGTCTCTTTGGACATGGAAAGCAAATATCTGGACCCAGCCAAGGAGGGAAACCTAAGTTAAAGGTGGGTTCATCTTACCTGAGTGAATCCAAGTTTGATTCGTCTTTGTTTGAAGGTCTTGGCAAATTGCTCAAGCTCCTCAAGGTCACTGGGCTCCTCCAAGCTGGGAGTATCAATTCGCTTTGGCGTTGACTGGCTCTGTGGAAGTGTCTGAATTGGGGTTGCTGCTATTGTGCGTGTTGGGGTGGCTGGCTGTTAGAGAAGGAACAAAAGAATAAGAACAAACATACACCACAATATTTAAGATTACATCTGGAATGGCTGCAAGTAAACAATTTAAGGAAACGGCTGTATTCAAGAACTACGAAGACCATGTGTCACTGTAGAAGGTACAACGTAATACCCAGTGAGAAACGCAGAGTGTGATGCTATATACACTATAATTACAGTTAAGGTTAAACATGTAAGTCTATGGAAAAGACTTGAATACACAAAACTGAAATCCATTGTCTTTGGGTTTTCAAATGGTTTGAATACATGCATCTCATGCCATTTAATAAATCAGTTTTTATTTTTAAGAATCTGTATCATAAACATGCCACTTAAACTATAAGTTTCAAAACAGCAGAGACCATACCTGTCTTATCACTATCGTATCTCCAACTTGTAACACAATATTATAAAAAATATATAAGATTATTAAAACTATTTTAAGGGGGAAAAGTAAATCACCTACAGTTTAAATAACTTAATAGCTTCACTTCTGCCTACTTGTTCAAGTTTTCGTACATAGAGCTACATTTTTTATGCTGTTTTTAATTTGTTGCACTAAATTTAATCTGTAAATGTTTCTCACAAATTACAATTTTCAAATCTTTACTAACAAGGCATACATCCCACACATCAGAGTAATTTTTAAAATATGATTAATACATTGGAATGGACCATAGGGCATAAAATCGAAGAGTAAACTTTTTTTATTTAATTGAGGTATGACTGACATACAAAAAAGTTGTACACATATAATGTATACATCTTGATGAGTTTGAAGATAAGTAAACACCCATGAATATATACCATCACCATATACAATGCCCTAAATTTATCCATTACCCCTAGAAGTTTTCATCCTCCCTCAGATCTACATTCTTAACCTTAACTGTAATTATGGTAACATAATTTTATACTCTGCTTTTCTCACTTAACATTATGTTTTAATTTTTTTCCCTACGTTGTTTCAATCATCGTAATTATCATCTTCAAAGGCTGACTGAAAGGCAATATTATCATAATTTATTTAACAATTTCGTCATTGCTAGGCACTTTTTCATTTGTTTTCACTAACAGGTAACACCACAATGAAAAACTTTGTGCATACAGTTCTTTTTTCCACCTTTGTAATTAGTTCTTTGAGATAAATTCACAAAGGATTTTCTATAACTGGATAAAGAGTACACCATAAACAATTTCATGGCTTTTGGTACACATCATACATAATGCTGGTTCTCACTATACCATGTTCTCCACATGATTTGTATTAGCAGTTTTTAAAAATGTTTTGCTAACTCAGGGAGTAAATTGTACTTTGCTGTTTCCTTAATTCATATTTCTCTTATTACTTAAAGCCAAATTTTCCCCACGTGTTAATTATTATCTGTATTTCGTTTCATGTGAATTGAACTTACATCCGTAACCCATGTGTATATTAATGATATCCTCATTCTCATCCTTATCCTTAAAGAGCTCAATCAAATGTTATAAAGTCTTTGTCTGTTGTATTAATACAAGTAATTTTCCCAATCTGCTTTTTTCCTTTTATTTTTCAGTGTACATAAGTCTTAAATTATCATTTGGGTGAACTTTTGTTTTTTTCCTTTCTAATATCTTCTGTTGCTTCAAATCTGAGAAAGCTTTGACTTATTTCTAACTTGGATAAAATTCCTTTTAATATTCTGCTAGCTCCTTCTATGTCTTTTAAAATATTTAATTACTGAAATCCATCTAAAGTTTATTTGGGGACATGAGGGTATAATCTATTTTTTTTTTTAAAAAAGAAAATATTAAATCTCCTTATTACACAAACACAAGGCTACACTGTTTTACTCACAACCTCTGAGTAGAACCCACCCTTCTGAGTATTCACTACTGGGATGTGCTGCCCTGACTCTGCATCATAACTGCTCAGTTAACCCCTCCTGTGAACAGAAGCCCAGGTGAGAGATTATAGGACAAGATTACAGATGAAGTCTATGGTTATGTGCTTTTTTCTTGTAATTTAAATGGGTCATATACCCCTAACTTTGACCTCATTAGTAATATGCTTTCTCCAACTGAACTAACTGGCCCTGAAAACTGCACAAGAGCAATTACACAGGCCTACACCTGGGGTAAGTTCCTCTCTATCATCCTGCTTCAATGAAGACAACAAAATTCATCTCTCTGGCCGTTGACACTGAGAAAATTTTTATATGACCATCTGGAGGAGCCCAAAACTGTACCAACCATATTAGAGTCCTAAGTGGTTGCAACTTCCCACTGAAACTGGTTGATAAGTAGAGGTGAGTCTCAACTATCAGATGGTTGCTTCATTTCTAGGCTTGAAGTAGCCCCGTTCTCAAATAATATAGCACTAAAAATAGCTTGGGTACCTTTTGGTGGGGTGGTTACACATAAGTTACCCCAACTCCAGAAACCTCAGGCTGGACTGGGCCAGATCTAGAAATAGTAGAGTAAAATTCAGTGAGCAGGAGTCAGGATGAAGCTACAACAGCCCTGCCACTGTTTACAAAGCTTGTAGGCCAGGAAGGAATTGCTGGTATAGGCTTTTTTCCAACCTCATTTTTATAATTCAGCTTATTCACAGTTAAGTGCACCATTTAAAAGTGTACAGTTTGATGTGTTTTGACAACTATATAGTCATATAACTGCTACCACAATTAAGATGCAGAATATTTCCATCACCCCCAAAAGTTTCCTTGTGTCCTTTGCTGTCAATCCCCACCCCCAGCCCCCATCCCCTGGCAACCACTGATACAATTTCTGTCCCTATAGTTTTGTCTACTGTAAAATGCCATATAAATTGAATCATAGAGTATACAGTCTTTTATGTTTGGCTTCTTTCACTTAGCATAATGCTTCTGAAATTCATACATGACGTTGAATGTATCAGAAGTACCTTTCTTTCTATGGCTGAGTAGCATTCCATCATATAGATATGCCCAAATTCATGTTATCTATTCACCAGCTGATGAATGTTTAGGCTGTGGATTTCCACTTTGGGGTGATTACGAATAAAACTGCTATGAACAGTCAGTCATACACAGGTCTTTGTGTGGACAAATGCATTCATTTCTAAGAGTAGAACTGCTGAGTCATAAGGTACATGTATATTTAACTTTATAAGAAACTGCCAAGATGTTTTCCAAAGTCTCTGTACCAATTTGCAATGCCACAGGCAATATAAAAGAGCTGTAGTTGCTTTATATTCTCATCAACACTTGGTATTATTATAGTCTTTTTAATTTTGCCCATTCTAATGGGTGTGTAGTGATATTTCTTTTGCATTTTCCTGATGACTAATAATTTTGAGCATCTTTTCATATGCTTATTGGGTATTTACGTGCCTTCTTTGGTGAAGTATCTTCAAATATTTTGCATACACTCCCTTTTAAAAAAAACCACGTTGTCTTATTGAGTTGTATGAGTTCTTTATATATTCTGGATACAAGTCTTTTATTAGATACAAGTTTTAAGAATATTTTCTTCCAGTCTGTGGCTTTTCTTTTTATTTTTTCAACAGAAGCTTTTAATTTTTATGAAATTAAATTTATCATTTGTTTTCTTTTACAGTTAGTGCTTTTTGTGTCTCACTTAAGAAATCACTATCTTACACAAGGATACAAAGATTTTCCCCTAAGTTTTCTTCTAGAAGTTTAGGTCTGCAACCCTTTTCAAATTAATCTTTGTGTATCATTGTGAAATAAAGAGTAAGGTTCATTTTTTTTTTTTTTTTTTGCCTACGGCTAGCAAATTGTTTCAGCACCTGAAACAAGACTTTCCTTTTCCCACTGAAATCCTTAGGCACCTTTGTGGGAAATCAGTTGGCTCTACATGTGTGAGTGTACTGGACTTCTGTTCCATTTCTATTCATATGCCATTACCACACAGTCTTTATTACTGTATTTTATAATAATTCTTGACAGCAACTTTCTTACTTTTCAAAATTGTTTGGCTATTCTATGTCCTCTACAAGCCTGTACAAATGTTGGAAACACCATGCAAATTTCTACAAAGAAAGCCTGTAGATATTAATTGGGACTGTGTTGAATTTATAGATCAGTTTGGAGAGAACTCACATTTTAACAACCAAAGTCTTCATGAACACATTATATCTCTCCATTTATTTAGGTCTTCTTCAATTTCACTGAGCAAGATTTTGTAGTTTTCAACATATAGGTTTTACAAATGTTCTGTTAAATTTATCCCTAATTACTGTAAATATTTTTCTTCTTAATTTCCATTTCCAAATGATTGTTGTTAGTATATATATTTTTGTATATTGACTTTGTATCCTACATACTTGCTAAACTCAATTATTAATTCCAGCAACTTTTTTTGTAGATTCCTTGGATTTGGATTCCTTGGATTTGGATTTTCTACATAGACAATCATGTCATCTACCAATTAAGACACTTTACTTCTTCCTTTCTAGTCTATATGTCCTTTATTTATTTTTCTTGTCTTATTGCCTTGCTAGGCCCTTCAGTGCAATGCTGAATAAAAGTGGTAACAGTGGACATCCTTGCCTTGTTCCTGATCTTAGGGAGAAAGTATTCAGTCTTTATGATGGTTTTTCTGTAGATGCCTTTTAGCAGGTTGGGAAAGTTACCTCCTAATTCCTAGAAGAGTTTTTATCATAAACAGTTGTTGAATTTTGTCAAATCTAGTAATTTGTTAGTATTAACTGATAACTTCCACGATTATGGACAAAGAGAATCAGAGATGGAAGGGGAATTCAGGATCAGCTAGCTCAATCACCTAATTTACCTATGAGGAAACAGAGGTGCAGAGAGGTGAAATGACATGCTCAAAATCACAGCTAGGAAAGAAACAGAACTAGATCTAAAGTTTAAACCTCTAGATGCCTAGACCTGCCTAGACCCTCTAGATGCCTTAAACTCTGGTAAAAATTAGCTAAAGCAACATCTGAAAGTTGAGATGGAATAAAACACAGAGATAAGAGCTTCTTTGCAGTTTCTGAGAAAGAGCAAAGGGCAATGATGGGTTTTAACTCAGCCTCTAGGTCTAGCTCAAGTGGTAATCTCTACTGCCAAATATCAGGGTGGGGAGGGTGGTCAAACAGCCAGAACTCATTACTCATTTGGTGCTAACACAGTTATTCTTTATGAAAATATAAGAAAATAGGGACTCCTTGAAGATTTTCAAAGACTACATCAATTTGGTAGCACTGCTTTATCAAGCTGATAAGCCTAGCTTTGAAACTTTGGTGAGTTATTGAAAACTATTTGAAGTATTTTTATTAAGGGGTTGTGGTTTTAAGTTAAACAAATCCCCAAAGAGTCTCAAGACAACAGGATAAAAGAAAGCAACCCTCATGGAAGAAAACCGACCTGGGAGGTGAGGGTGATGCTTGGCTGCGACTGTAGGAGGTTGGCTTGGCTTTGCTGAGGTAGTTGCGTTAAAAGATTTTGCGCTTGCAGGAGACCTGTAAAACACAAACATGTTATGTCAAACATTAAAGATTACCTTGAACAAATGGCAAAAGGAAAAATGAGAAAGTGAAGTGAAAATTTCCAACTGATCGCCTGATAGTCTTACTGGTCTTAAAACTCTTAATGTCTTATTTGCCTAAAATTCAGTCTTGTTAAATACAATTTGGGCAAGAAGATATGGAACAAACTAAAACTGGTAGATGTCTTTAGCGTAACCTGAATAACCTCTCTGATTGGCCAATTCTTTATTTTACCAAGGAATGGATGAAAGTGAGGAAGTATTCTAAATGGAAGCAGCTTGAAACTCCAAAAAAAAAAAAAAAAAGCTCAACTTCTTAACCCAGAAGCCATTAGAAACAGCTAGTATATGCTGGGACAGAGAACTATCTAGTTCATTAAAGGGGCAGGCTATCCTATCCATTAAAAGTGGCATAGGTTATTTATACAACAAAAGATTTTGGAATGAATGATCAAGAAGAAAAAAGGCTAAAAAACAGAAATAATGAGGAATCAATAGAGATGCACTAATGTTCCTTGAAGCCTTGATACTCTGATACTGTCTATACTGATTCCATTACAAACATGATTGAACTTTATACAGCAGTAACACAACAATATTCAGCACTAAAAGGCTTTGAAGATATTTTTTATAATTCACAAAATTTGCACAATTTCTAACGTGACACTCTCTCCTTCTTAAACTTTAAAAGAAAACAAATGATTGTTAGAAGCGTATACTTACAATGCTCAGCCCATTCTTTGAACACATTCCCATGAAAAACTATCAAAACATAGAAGCAATTTATCCAATGTATGTTCAGCATGTTGAAGAATTTAATTTAGAATTTTGGCCAAACTCATGGTTCTCCTTACTGATTAAACAGATGAAAGGCAGTGAAGGATGACCTTCAATAATTAGGTATGCATGACAAAAAAAATATTTTTCTCAACATTAATACTGAGCTTAAAGTTAAATAAAATTTAATAAAAACACTGTTCTAATGGACAGCTTCTGGGCCAAAATGACAGTAGTCAGCATGTATGTCACCCAAGTGGACAGCCTTGGTGTACCGTACCACTAATAAGCTCTAAGGAGGCGCTCACCCTGCTGGCCCTGGGGCGTCTGTGAGATGATAAACTGCGCTGGTTGCAGGTTGGTGGTTGGATGTACCAACACAAACTGCTGCAGGTTGAGATTCTGCTGCTGAAGTTGTTGCAGTTGTTGCAGATCCTAAAAAATTAGGATTAAACATGGATTGGAGACTCTGAAATAAAAGCTTGCTTAATCTTAAGGTTCCCAGATGATGAATTCTGCCATCCAAATAAAGATTAAGAGTCAATATTTGACATTCTTATAAACTCCCAACAAGGATGTGCTCTGGGTGCATTCACAAAGCATGTGAAGAACCTGGAGCTGCTACAAGGACTTGTTATTTCTGTGGGCATATATTGTGTCGTGACTTATGCTATATCTAATTTTCAATAGTTATTTAAAATTCCCTCAGAACAAATGCTTATGGTTGTGTTTTTAACATGTAGAGACCAATATGGGTTTTTCTCTCAAGTGAGAAAAGAATATGTTGAGTTTTTAAGTGTTTGATTAGAGTTTTCTCTTGTTAAGCAAAAATTGAGAGTGCTACATCTGAACTTGCATCGATAAATTAAAAGATTTATAATGATTCATGAAATGTGGCACCAGCCTATCTAACTCAACTGAGAAATCAGTGTAAAAATTAAAAAAAAAATAGCTATTCATATAAAAATCTGATCTACAACATATTAAACTTGCTTATATTGGCCTAGTATTTTATAATTTTCAACATGCTTTCATGTATATTACCTTATTAGAATAATGTCAACATAGAGTCTCACAGCTTAGGAACTAAAAACATTTATTTGGTGATGAAAAAAATGGCCAAAATAAAAACATGATCTTGATAAAGATTGTATATAATAGTCATAAAGATTAGCCTGACAACTATTCTGTACACTTTTAGTTAATTGGTTCTTTTTTAATGTTTAGTCAAACTCTAGCTACAATTTAAGTCTATTTCTGAGCCTTCTCTGGGGGGATAAAGATAATTATCTGCACTAGACTCATAATGACTCTTCATACATTTCACTGATATGACTACTTATACTTTTTTCCTCTCCTTGAGATAAAGGATTTAATTTACCTTTTTCCCTCCTTGGTAGAACTGTCTATGCCTCTTAAATAAATTTTTATTATCTCTGGATACTTTGCCCTAAAATGCGAAAATTAAAGCCAAACAGCACTCTAATGCAATTCTGCACAGAGCTAATCACTCTAGCAGAAAGACGATGTGCAGTTTCTCTCACACATGGGTGGCAGCATTCACTGCAGAGCACATGAAAGAACCCATGCCTGCTGTAATTAGCTAATTAAAATAAATACAGTAATCCCCTGCTTCAGAAATATGCCAGCCAATTATTCAAGAATTGTCACTTAATATAAACAGTCAGTTATTCAAATAATCAGTTATGTGTTTATAATATCAACTCAAATAAGCAAACAAATGTATTATTTCTAGTTCAGTGGTAAGAAGGCTACACCACTTACCTCACACTAACAATCAGAAAGTAAGCTTAATACCAAAGAAAACCTGCCATTTTATTCCTCCCTTCCTGCCTCAGCTATGAGAGTTACTCACCTGTGCGATCTGGATGGGCTGAGACAGGGGGATCTGAGTCATGGGCGTGGCGGCGGAGGCTGAGATGGTGGCCCCAGCAGCACTGTGCTGTTGGCTGGCGGAATGCTGTTGCACTGCAGCAGCCAGCAGCTGTGCCTGTGCCTGTGCCTGCTGTAGTAATAACTGTTGCTGGGCTGGCGTCAAAGTCAGCTAAACAAAATCAGGACAAACAGTCGGAAAGGGTTGAAGGAGACTGGCCTCTAATGCAAGGCCACTGCTTTGAAGTAAGCAACTCACGTGGTATTAAACCTTAGCTACCCAACTTCACATGGCTAGCATGAGGCTAAAAATGTTCATCAGCCATCAAGCTACCAGTACCATCAGACCATTTAAATTAAAATGGTGGTCCTCACTCTGGACTTAATCATTCAAGCTTGTCCAAGGCCCTAGGGTTCAGGCAAAAAAGTAATTAACTAGTAAGCAAGAAAAGAAAGAATCAATGCTGACAGGATATGAAAAGAAATGTACACCCAACAGAACAGCAAGTGATTAGTCAGATGAATGAGGAACAAGGATGCTGGATCTGACCAGGAAAGAACTGATAAGGCCCAGCTGCTTCCCATTAGCATGAATCCCTGCCATATTCCATCATTTTCATTATGTCCTAAGATATGACTAAAGAATATGAGGTCCATTTGTTTCTTTTCCAAGTCCCTACAGCCTCCTCCCCAACAGCCTTTTCTGTTATTGAAAGCATTGGGTCTCTGCAACTTTACATCCTCTTTCCAACACATTATCTCTGTGAAACAGGTGGTGACAGCCGCTCTCTTTACATGCAAATGAGTCCTAATGCCCAAGTAAGTTTAATAGAAGCTCCAGCCACTCTGAACCTGGAATCCCAAGTGTCTCCAACTATTGTAAACACTAGTCACTCAAAACAAAACCTAAAGAAAACAGGAAATGTATTTGAAGATTTAAACTTGCTTTCATAATGCAACTTATTTCAAACACACTTAAAGTGATAAGTATGTTCTACCTTCTTTTTGGTGACATGTTCTGATCAAACCAAGAAGGAATATTCTGAAGCACATGTACAGTCACTTAATGGCACAATCCTCTTTCAAAAAGGGTCCGATACAGTTTGTGCATTAGAGATATAAGAATCAAAATCAAATCATTCAAAAACCCAATACGCTTCGAGATACATGTTTATAAATATTTTATATAATATGTAAACATATATTAATCTCTACTGATGGGATTTTGTAAACAAGTTTGCAACAGTTCTTAAAAGAGCCTTCCACCACTGCCAAAACAAACTTAACTGAAATGAAGGAAATAAAAAATTTTGTGGGTTGACACGATGTGAATTGAATAACAAATAACTTCCTTACCACTCCTCTCGACCCACCCCCCAAAAAGATAACTTAATAGACAAATTTTCAACATTGGAAAAATATTTTTAATGATGTCTCAGAGCGAAGACAGCTGAAAAGTTAAAAGCTTAATATATTTGCACAGGCCAATTTACTACCGATAAAAACAGATGACATTTATTGAATGCTACTATATGCCAAGCACTGTTCTATGAGTTTTATGTATGTTATTACTCTTAATCTTTAAAACAATATTGTTAGATAAGTATTATTAACATCTTCATTTAACTGAAGGAAAACTGAGGCCCAGAGAGATGAAGTAATTAGCCAATACAGTAAACTACAGAGCCAGGATACGAGATCAGAGGTTTCATTTTAGAACGCTATACGGTAACTTAAAATGTTTTTCTTTTGTAGGTACTAATCCATTACTCTGCAGTGATGTTATAACTCCAAACTGACAACTACAATTTCATCACTGTAACTGTCTCAACCACGGGATCGTGACGCCACTGCATGATGAAGCAACGGTTGAAACGTGAATTTTAAAAAGTCCTTAGTTTACCCAGAGCATATCTGCAATAGTAAGAAAAAATACCCTGAAAACTCGTGACAAAGATAGTTCCTTTCTCAGAGCTGCTCATGGTGCAGGAAGTTCCTTTAAAGACATAATAGTGCCAGGCACAGCCGTGTTACTGTCTGCTACAGCCAACAGTTCTAATCAGATATTGGCCAATGGCAGTGTTTTTTTTTTTTAAAGATTTTTTTGGATGTGGACCATTTTTTTAAAGTCTTTATTGAATTTGTTACAATATTGCTTCTGTTTTATGTTTTGGATTTTTGGCAGTGAGGCATGTGGGACCTTAGCTCCCTGACCAGGGATCAAATCCACACCCCCTGCACTGGAAGGCAAAGTCTCAACCACTGGACCGCCAGGGAAGTCCCCCAATGGCAGTTCTGACACAGAGAAAGTTCGTTACAAATCTCTCAGTGAAAACTTACCCCAGTTATCTGTCCTCCAGCCAGCATGAGCTGGGTCTGGGGAATGGCTGCCTGCACTGAAGGCTGCTGGGAAGGCTGGCTTGGCTGCTGTGAATCCCCCGATTCTTCACTAGATTTAGACTGAGGTTTGGGGGGGGGGGAATAAAAGATTTAAAATAGTTGATTTTAAAAAAATGTACTCACAATTCCATGTTTTAAGAATTATTTACAATACAGACTTATCTAATCATGAGTTTTCTGATTTCACTCTTTTCCTTTCTTCTAAACCTTTGTATTTTCCTAATTTTACATATTAAGTTTTCAGACTTTTTGTTCCAATATCAGCAAAGGTGCAATTATAATTTTTAAGAAGAAAAAATAATTTGGTCCTCCACAAGTCAACAGAATTTTTCACGAACCCAAATCCTCAACTCTGGAAATAAAGAGTAAGTGAAGAATACAATTTCAACCTATGTTTACATTAGACAGACCCTCCATTCCAATATTTTGACATGTCTTTGGTGGTCAGTCTAAAACTTCCTTATATATACCATCTTATAAATTGATTACTTGACCCACAGAACTTCTCGTCTAATATTTTGAAAAACTATAAATTTAGCATCCCCCATCAAGTAACACACTAACTTAGAGGGAAAATGCTGCAGTCAAGAGGGAAAGAGAACATACTCCTGGAAAGGGGCACTGAGAGAAAATTTTATGGTAATTAAAACTGGTTATGCAGAGAATGAAAATTCTGCAAAGATTTGCATATTTCCCACCACCTGTTTTGGGGACTGCAGCAAGGCTAATTAACATAAAGGCTCTGATTAATTCTGCCAGTCACTGAGAGATAATTACAGTGCAAGGCTGTAAACATTCCGTACTGGAGATACAGCCTGTTTGCCAACATCTCTCTAAGGGATGAAAGTTCACCATGGCAACCAAGGCAATTTTCCGCCTCCTCTCTCTCAGAAAGGAAGGTCACATTATCTCCTTTTCTTTTCTCTTCTTGTCTCCATGTGTTACTAGGTCCATACTCTACTCGGTTTCATGGAATGCTCAACCCAAGGTCTTTAGTCATTAGCAACACTGAAATCAACCTTCCAGAATACTGTTTTTTCCTCTTGACTGTTAGTTACCTAAACACTATAATGAAAGGAAGTAGCAGGTTGATTGAAATATCATGGAGTCATGCATAATACTTGAACTTTGCACGTTTTACCATATGGTTCATAGAAACAAAGCACCCAGATTTAAGTGTTGTCTTCAAAATTTTGACTGTATGAAGCTCATTAATGTTTATAAATATGTTTAATTGCAATCCTCAAACTCACAACATTTTAGAGCAGAGAGGACCCCTGGCGATCTTCTAAACTTCCCCACTTAAATACATGCAGTTGCCCCTTGGTATCCACAGAGGATTAGTCCAGGACCCCCCATGGACACCAAAATCTGTGGATGCTCAAGTCCCTCACAGTCAGCCAGCCCTCTGTACCAGCAGATGTGGAACCTTGGGATAGGGAGGGCCAACTGTATAGGAAAAAAATGCGCCCCAGGAGGTTAAGTGACTTGCCAAAGTTCAAACAGCTAGTTAGCGGCAGAATGAGAATTCAAACCTAGGACCTCTGTCTTTCATTCCAGTGCTCTTTCCTATACTATAGTGTTTTCCTAAGATATGAAAAATGATAAATAAAAAGAAATTTGGAAACAAAAGGACATTTAAGGTATTCTTTGGCTTTGTGTTTAGGCATGTGTTATGGCTGTACAACTGAGAAACATTTTTACCGAACTTACATATAAAACTTTGAAAGTAGACTTTTCTTGTTCACCTTTGGACATTCACAGTGGCATAATATAAAATGGCTTTTCATTAATGGCAACAATTATCATTATTTAAATCTTTATGAGATTCAGTAAGAAAAAAAGTAATAATTCTAAGTATTTTCATTATAAAATTATTGCATACTCATTACAGAAAAATATGGTAAAAATGAATAGAAAAATTGATCCATAATCCCATGTCCCAGCTTACCTGTACATTTAAAGACTGAGCAGCAGCCTGTAAACTTGTTCCAGCGAGCTGGACCTATTAAGTAAAGAAATCGGGGAAGTTCTAGTCTAATACTGTTGGCATCCATCATTAGAGGTTGTCATCAACAAGCCTCTACAAATGTATGTTTTACTGAGTTAGAACCAAGCGTTATTTATAGTGTATTCCTTCCCAAAGTATATAACCTGATCTAATTGTGATGAAACATCAGACAAATTCAAATTGAGCAACACTGTACAAAATAACTGGATTGTTATATAAACTAGGATAGAATAAATGGAAACCAACTCTAGAATGGCAGCAGTGGGAATTAGAAGTAGGAAACATGAAAAGTATTTCAAGGTGCTACATAGGATCGTGGCAACTGACTGGATATAGGTGAAGAAAAAAAAAGTCATGTATTATTCCAGGTTCAAATTTGGAAGACTCGGAAAATGGTAGTGTCATTAACGTGAAGATAAGAGTTCCATTTTGGATTTACCACATAGCATCAAGATTCCCTGAACTTAAATATAAGTGTTGGTATGGAGATCAGTATAGAGTTCAGAGATAACTAAAATTAACTGAGTGCTGTTTCCTTTATTTAAACTGAAAGTCCTGTGAGTTGAAATAAGAACCCTCCCCCCCAAAAAAAAACAAAAAAGAGAGAGAAAAGAGAAGAAAAGCAGCTAAAACAGAACAAAATCCAGAGATTTCTGGAGAACACATTTTAGACATAGTGTAACCAAGGGAGAACTATATGAAAAGATAGTATGTTTAAGACCAAAGGCTAAGAAGTCAGTCAAAGAGCCAGAGGAAAGAGTTTCAGGTACAAAGATTTAAAGGAGATAAAGTTTCTTTGTGATTTTATTTAAATCATGATGTTTCTGGGTAAAAGTTTGTTGAGGAACAAGATATTTACAAGTCTTAAAGTATCTCCTCATTATTTACTAATTATGAGGAAGAAAGTTACCTTTACAGTAGACAAATCTGAGACTCTACCTTAATCAAATGGTCAAATTCAGTATCACAATAATGGGACAAGTTGACATATATATATACACACAAAATCTATGTGTACAAACAGAAACACAAACACAGATTAAGCATATATGGTAATAAAGTAACAATTAGTGATGCCAGATGAAGAGCTTTTGGTTGAAAATTGTTCTACGGTTATAA
Source organism: Balaenoptera physalus (assembly GCF_965194825.1). Classification (NCBI taxonomy): domain Eukaryota; kingdom Metazoa; phylum Chordata; class Mammalia; order Artiodactyla; family Balaenopteridae; genus Balaenoptera; species Balaenoptera physalus. Next base: position 65,075,488 of record NC_138882.1, read on the forward strand.
CTTTTCTGTAGATTTGAAAGTTTTCAAAATAGAAAGTTGAAAATAAAAAGTGAGAGCATCCCTTTACAACTCCATTTAGTTAGCTCCCAACAACCTTTAAAACTTGGCTCAAAAATCATCCTCTCTACGATAAATGTCTTAGACTATACAGGATGAGTTAATCATTTCTTCATCTGTATTCCCATATATTTTACCATTCATTCATTCGTTCAACAAATAATTATTGAATATCTATTATTTTATGTCCATATGTGCTTTTCAATGAACCTCCACCACTAATACCATCAGGCACTACCATCACTAAAGTCACTACCACCAACACTGCTGACCAACACAATTTGAACACTAAATTGTTTCTAGGGTTTATCTGAGGTAAAGATCACCAAGTTACGCAAAGTATTGCTCTAATAAGTCATAAATAAATTTATCATAAATAAATCTTGATTTATGTTAACATAAATCAAGGGGTTGAGACACTCTGATAATCTGTCTCCCAAATGTTTTCATTGTTTTATTTACTTTCCATTTTCAACCAGTTCTCACATCCCAAAACTCTTGGGGCGTCAATGTTTGTTTTTATATTCCCTTTCCCTATACCTTAAAGCGAAAATGTGGATGAATAGAATCCACAGCCTGTTTTAGACTTAGGAGTAATTCATGTAACATAAGGGTAATAAAGTTGAACCCCAAACCAGGGGGTTCACAGTCAAGCAAAGGCTCTGAGTAGTCCAAATCAAAATGGTTTGAAACTGTTGTAAAGAAGGGCTATGAGCTGTGAGCTCAGAGCCTTACACAGCAGGCCTCAGGCAATGGGGGCTGCATCATTTTGGATGACTGTCATTTACTACCTTCAGTCAGCCACCACAGACCACACTCACAAAAACAGTAACCCAGTTGTTATAAATATATTCTGCTTGTAACAGGGAACTCTTTTGTTCACACAGCTGTGGGGTCAATAGCTATACAGTCAACTAAGCTACAGGATTCCATACTAACCATTCAGAATGACATGATTAGATGCTGATAGCACCAGGTTTTAATCAACTTAAACAGTCCCACATTCTGAAATCAATTCCCCAGGCCCTAGCATTCCATGCCTCCATTTTTTACTCTCACATATGGTTGAGCAGAACATTCTACCTGATGGAGATGTCCAAGGAAAGCCTGGGCCTGGGCTGTTGAGATTGCTCCTCCAACAGGCACAGGCTGCTTCTGAAAGTCCAGACCATTGGTTTGTGTGCCTAGAAAGCAAGCAAAATAATATAACTATTAAAAACACAAAAACTGAAATAAGCACCAGACTTTTCTTAAACAGGTGCATTTATCAAGCACCTATTTTGTATAAGCATTTTTCTAAGTACCTCCAAGGAGGAGAAGAGATTCAAAAGAACAAGGAAATAGAGTAAAATGATTTTTCTTCAAAAGGTAGTACTGTAGGACAAGTACATGAACACAGATAAAGCTTAAGAAACAGAAACAAAACTATAAATAATGAATTACAATCATAAGATTGTGTTAATTCAGAAGGGAAAGCAGTGATTGGATGGAGCAAGTGGGGTCAGAACAAGCATGAAACCTAAGGTGGCTTGAAGAAGAGATTATCATCATTATACTGTCGTGAAGACTGGTAGAGACAGAGTTCTAAGGGGGTACCAAGGCTCTCTTCTAGTCTCTCCCTTCTCAGTACTTGGCTTGGACAGAAGAAATTCACAGGTGACTTTGCCAAGACCAAGATGAATTTACACTTAACTTAAAATGCCTTAATAAATGACAATCTGACAGTAAAAGCAATCATTTACAAGATAAACAAAATGGTTTTACTAATTTCTTCAATCCCAAAGTATAGATTGCGGCATACATCTAATTAGCAAGAGCTGTGCTATCATTATAATTTTCTAAATGTTATGCCAGTGCCTTTAACCACGTATGCTGCAATCTAATGTTAGAATAGGACTAATCTATGGAAAGACATACCACCCTAATACCCAGAAATATTTTCTAAGTGATATAATACATTGTTTTTAAATGACTCTATCCAGCTCTTCCTTAGAAATAACCAGAATACTTTGTACTGAATAAAATATAACAGACTATGGGAACCTGCAAGAATCACTGAGTCATGTGAATATGGTACTGCGCTTCCATTTCCTGCCACTGGAACACCTCGTCTTCTCATCCTCACCCCTGTGTGTGTGCACATAGAGCAGACCAGTTAAACCAGTGCAAGTTAGAAACCTCAGGCAGTATTTCTAAAAGGGTGCTAACTTCTGCTATTATATATCCTAGCTAACTGCTAGCAAATGTATCACTTTAATAGAATAATTAGGTAGATCACATGACTCACAAGAGCTATTTAAGGTTTCTTTGAGATAATTACTAAAAAAGTGTACATATATTTCACCTCCTTGAAAAATCCCATAGTGATTGTTCTCTTATGGTTTTTCCTAAAATTTCTCATAGATAGGAAATATAGAACTACTTAGACATATACAGCTAATGAAATTAAAAGAGTACATGCTTGTTCAAGTAGTGAGAAACTAGTATGAACTAAAATTTAAGGTAACTAGGGTCACTTCCATAAGCCACATAGAGAAGTTTCACTATTTTAAAGTTGCACATTTTGTCATTAGCTGCTGTCTCTATCTTGATTCAGGAAATCATTACTTAAACATCAAGATTTTGAGATTGTGCACCATCAGAGAAACATGCTCAAGATATATTAAATAAATCAACAACGCTAAAAGAAGATAAGATTTTGAAAAACAGAGACAAGCACTTAGAGATTAACATATCACCAAATGAAGATGCCTTCCAGAACCAAATATTTCACTCTCATGGAGACCATAAAAATTCCACACACTGGTTCCATTTTCAAGTTCTCATAAAAATGATAACAAGCTTCTTGTAAATCACAAAGAACTATATAATGCAAGACTGACTGATTTCTGGTATCCCTGCTACAAAGCCTACTCCAGTATCCTACAGGTAATGTGCCCTGGCTCAGCCTCTTGCGGGTGGGGAGGGGTGGCATAAAGGTATGGTATCCAAAGCATGGTTTGGTGAAAAAAATACTTAGACAACAACTCAGATAAGCAGAGGTCTAAGGCAGGTATTTTTTTAAAAATGAAGGTGCTGAGGTTCCATTGGGAGGTGAGAGGTAGAAGAAAGTAGACATTATATAGAAATCATTCTTGTAGAACATAACGACATAATCTGGACTAAAGAAGGAGAGGGGAACAGATACACACACACATGCACCCTAATCAGACTTGAGTATGAAGACAGTATGGAGAGACAGGGATGCTGGGAGCCAAAACCAAATGCGTGCCTGATAAAACAGCAACATCCAAAGGAGCAACCAGGGAAATTAAAAGGTTGGGGGAGAGGGTGAATTACATAAGAAGTTTAACATAAGATATAGTATAGAGTTTGAGAAACCCTAATAAAACATCTAAGAAAGCTGATCCAGAGGAATTTAGAAATGACAGAGGCCAGAGCTGAAGAGTTTATAAGGTTGTCACTAGAACAGTATTACTGAGGTAAACTTCAGAGATCTTGTATACAACACCTCCTTGGTGAAGAAACAGAGATTAAGGGATATTAAATCAATCGCTCAAGATGTCATAGCTGGTTAGTGCAAGAGCTAAGACAAGGAATGGGTCCCTGATTCTATCTAAATTGACTCACAGAGAAGTGGTAGTTGATATTAGGAGAGTAAAAATGGCTATTAATTAAGAATGGATATATGTATAGATCTTAACTAACGATGGGGTTACATTCTGATAAACCCTTTCTAAATTGAAAATATCGTGAGTCAAAAATGCATTTAACACACCTAATCTACAGAACATCACAGCTTAGCCTGACCCACCTTAAATGTGCTCAGAACACTTAATGTTGACTATCTCATGTAACTTACTGAATAATGTACTGAAAGTGAAAACCAATGGCTGCATAGGTGCAGAATGGTTCTAAGTATATTGGTTGTTTCCCCTCCTGATCATGTGGCTGACTGGGAGCTGTGGCTGCTGCCGCCGCCCAGCATCTAGCCCAGGAAAAGATCAAAATTCAAGATTCGAAGTATGGTTTCTACTGAGTGCATATGGTTTTTGCACCATCATAAAGTTGAAAAATCCTAAGTTCGAATCATGGTAGGCTGGAGACCACCTATAGAGAAAAGAAGGTTGAAGATAAGAGGGCACCTACATTAGGAGATGTAAAGACAAAGAGTCAGAGGAAGCAGTTAGAAAAGTAGGAAACAACCCCCTCAAGACCAGTGTGCCTCAGGAGCCAGAGAAGAGAGAGCTGCAAGGACAGGGTAGTTTAGTACTGTGATCAAATGGTACAGAAAAGATAAGGATTAAGTACTGAGAAGGAAGAATGAAATTAATCTAAAGAGAACAGAAGAAAGGCATTAATAAAGGTAAGACTAAAAATTAATGAAATACGGGGAAAAACACATAACAGAAACATCACCTCGGTTCTTTCAAAAGAATCATATAACTTACAAACATCTGCTAAGTTAAAATAAAATAAAAGAGAAGGAGCAAATAATTTAAGGATAACAGAAAGGGCACAATCAAAAAATGTCAAAGAAACCAAAAAGAAGATATTGTGAACCAATAAAATTAAAACTTAGAAACAGATAACTCTCTAGAAACTATAACTTATCAAGATTGACTCAAGAAGGAAAAAAAAAAAAAGCCAAAGAGTCCCACAGCATTTGAAGAAACTGAATTAGTAGATAAAAATCGCCCCAAAAAGAAAATGAAAAGCCTAGACAATTTTACTCTGCTTGCTTCCAAAAATTCAAGGAAAAATTAATTCCAATCCTATATACCTTTTCCAGAATGGAGTTAAAAAAAAGGAAACACTTCCTAACATTTTATGAGGCCAGCATAACCTTGATACCAAAACCTGACAAAGACAAGTATGAAAAAGAAAAAAGAAAAAGCAAAAAACAAGCCAGCTTTACTCATTAAATATATGGAAATATCCTAAATAATAATAACAAAAATAATCTAGTAAGATAAAATATTGTGACTAAGATGCATTTATTCCAAGAATGCAAGATTGGTTTGGGGCTAAAAGAAACTCACATAATATGATTACCTACATTCATTGAAGGGGGAAAATCATACAATCATCTCAAAGGATGCAGAAAAATGCTTAGATAAAATTCAATATCCACTTATGTTAAAAATTCTAGGTGTAGGAATAGAAAGAAGCTTCTCTAACTTGACAAAGAGTAACATTAAATGCACTCCCTTTAAGATTAAGAACAAGATAAGGGTGTTAGCTATTGGAAGGCTTAGCCAGCAAAATAAGGCAAGAAAACAGATAAGTTGGGAAAAAGAAATAGAACTTTCTTCTTAGATAATTTGATTATGAATATAGAATATCCTAAGGAATATAACAATTATCAGAATAAGACAGTTTAATAAGGTTGCAACACACAAAATCTATTTAAAAATTGCCTTTGTTATACACCAAATGAAAAAAAATGTAAACAATTTATCTATAGCACTTCGAAAATATAAAGTCCTGGGAATAAATCTCTCAAACTACAGCAAGTCCTATAAGCAGAAAATTATAAAACTTTATTTTAAAATAATAAAGAAGAGATAAATAAAGGCTCACTTATTGAAAGACAAAATTGTAAAGAAATCAGTTCTTCCCAGATTCATCTATGGATTCAAAGCAATTTCATATCAAAATCTCAACAAGTTATTTTCTTTCTTCTTTTCTTTCATTCTCTTTCTCGGGGCGGCGTGTGTATAACTGACAGGCTGAATCTAAAATTTAAATAGAAAGGCAAAGAGCCAACATGTTCTTTAAAACAAAAAGTAGAGGGACTTGCACTATCAAGATATCAAGACTCATCACAAGGCTATAATAATTAGGACAGTGTGATATTAGTGCAGGGATAAACAAACAGACCAGAAAAGAGAGTCTGGAAACAAAGCCACACATATCTTTGGACACTTGAAACGTGACAGAGGTGGTACTGCAACTCAGTGAGGAAAGGATGCAGTTCTCAATAAATGGATAACTAGGCATCAATTTGGGGAAAAAATGAAATTATTGTAGATCAATTCACACCATACCAAAAAAAATAAATAAATAAAAAATAAAAGAAAAAGAACATTTCAGGAGGATTAAAGACCTAAGTGTGAAGTGCAAAACTATTACATTTTTAGAAGACAATGTAAGAGAATATCATTATAACCTTGTTAAAGGGAAGGATTTCTTTATCATGACCCCAAACTTGAAAAGACATAAATTTAACTACTTTAAAAATTACAAGCGGGGGACTTCCCTGGCGGTCCAGTGGTTAGCACTCCGCGCTTCCAATGCAGGGGGCATGGGTTCGATCCCTGGTCGGGGAACTAGGATCCCACATGCTGCGCAGGGCAGCAAAAAAAAAAAAAAAAAAAAAAAAAAAAAAAATTACAAGCTTTGTTCATTAAAGGACTATGTAAAATTAATGAAAAAGAGAAAATATTTGCAATACATACAAACAACAAAGGAGTAGTATCCAGAACACACAAAGAACTCCTATGAATCAATTAAAAAAAAACCGAATAGAAAAATAAAACAGGAAAAATAAATGAATAAGAATTTCATGAAAGAAGAAACAAATGGCCCACAATCGCAAGAAAGGATAATCAACATCCTTGGAAACTAGGGAAATACAATAGAATCCCAATGAGATAGCATTTTACACCCACTAGATTGGCTAAAACTACAAAGTTGGTTAATAGCAAGTTTTGGCGAGACTGTGAAATTCTCATCTGTTGTTGGTACCAGTATAAATCAGTACTAACGCTTTGGAAAATTGGTTGTGGCTGGCAGTACTGAGTAACACTGGATAAAGTTCGGCAATTACACTATTAAGTAAATACTCTAGAGACTTTTTTACACATATGCATCAAGAGATAAGTACAAAATTATTTACAGCAGTAATGTTTATAATAGCAAAAGCCTAAAAACAATGAAAATGTCCATCAGTAATAGAATGGACAGAAAAACTGTGATACATTCATATAATGGGATTATATATCCAATGAAAATGAATTACAGATATATGTACCAACTTGGATGAATCCCCAAAACATAATGTTGAACAAAAGAAACCAGTCATAGAATATATATAGTATGATTCAACTTACAAAATGGAAACAGGTAAATCTAAGTAATATATTATTTGAGGATAATAAATACATAGATGAAAAAAATGGAAAGAAAAGCAATGTGATCATTAACACTAAATTCAGGATGATGGTTACCTCTGTGGTAGAAGCATATGATCAGAGTGGACCTACAGTGGCCTTCTGGGACATGGTAACTGTTTTGTGGCCAGACTGGTAGACACATGAGTGCTTAAACCATACATACATGTTTACATACAGGTTTTTACAATTACTGCTTTTATATTAAAACAATAAAAGAAAAACATCAACAATGACCAAAGAGTTGCAAAAAGTTTTGGGGACACATCCAGAGAGCAAGAAGCAAAGAAAAAAGCAGGTGGTAATGAAGTCAAGGTGGTAAGTGGGGCTCATTTATTCCAGTAAGTCTGGCAGTGGTGGGAGCAAGAGAGGATGGTAGTTCAAAGGGGTAGACAGGGTGGAAGGAAAGGTTTATAGGCTGATGAAACCTGAGTCTACTGAAAAATTGAGAGGAAAGATTCTATAGGAAGAGATACACTGAAGATGTTAAGAACAAAAAGGGGCAGGAACCTGAAGGATATGAGAAGAGACAGAATTAAGAGTGAAATGTAGAGGATTATAATAATGGAGAAGAAGGATATTTCTTTCTTTCTTTTTTTTTTCGGCCGCACCACGTGGCTTGTGGGATCTTAGTTCCTCAACCAGGGATTGAACCTGGGCCCCCGGCAGTGGAAGCGTGGGGTCCTAACCACTGTAAAGCCAGGGAATTCCTGATATTTCTTTCTTAGATGCAAAAGAAAAGGAGGAGGTGGTGAAAACAGAAAAAATGTAAAGTGATGAGGAGGAAGGTGGTGGGGCTAAATCAGATAAGCTACAACTTTCTAAGTAATCAAAAGGTAGTCATTTTCAGAAAACAAAACAGCAAAACAGAAATAAGATAGGAAAGTTCTGGCCAAGAGAAAAGATTTGGAAATATGTAATGAGGAATGTGACAGAGAATCAATAGAAGTGAATCCAAGGACACCAGTTACAGTGAAGGCCCAGCTGAGAGATAGGTGAAATTTACATGGAGTTTAAGAATTGGCAAATCCTCATCTCCCAGGAAGTTCTGTTTCTTTCTTCACAGTCAGCAGTCAAGTATGAAATATGCAAAGGTTTCCTCTCTTGACAAATAGTTCATACTTCCCAGATTTGCAGAGGTTTCAGGCTTTTCAACTCCTTTCAGTGCCCAGATCATATGCTACCTTTCTTTATGTTTCCCACCTCTCAAACACAAAAGCAATAATCTATAACTTCTATTTACTACTGCAACACATTTGATACTTCTTCAACATTTTGTAGGAAGGAGGAAAGAGATAAAACTGAGCTACAATACACACAAACATACCATGCTAAGGGAAAGAAACCAGACTCAAAGGGTACATCTGTATGATTTCATTTATACAACATTTTAGAAAAGGCAAAACTGAAAGGGACCATCAAAAGGAATGAATAAACCCCCCTGATTTACAAATGAGAAAAATAGAAAATATACAGAATCACTTCCACTGAAATAACTGAGCTGGACAGTAATTGAGCCCAGACTGAAATATAGACCTCCTTGCCTCTCTTCCCATTGCTCTTTCTACTATACCATTGTATGACCAAGGAGTCCAACTCTACACTGACTGGTGAAGAATATTAACTAAATGACTAACCAGTAATTGCACCAAGGTCAGGCTCATAAAGAGATAGGAGATGATGAGGTGTAAGAATTTTGAACCTTTGGTTTCTACCTCACAGCTTGTTACTCCAGCTATTTAACTCTACAATAAAAATTTTTTTAAATGTACCAAATCAAACTTTACAGTTCATGAGAAATAATACCATATTGAATAAAGACAACTATTGGCAAAATATGTCTCCAAAACACATCAAATGTTAACAGATACATGAATCTGTATTTTTCAAATTCGCTATCATGAGTATTACAATTAGTGGTAACAAATTTTGTTCAATTTCACTTTTCCTAAAATAAGCTTCCTTTCAATTTATCCTTCAATGTTGTCCCCAAAGCAATCAGTCTCTAATGTGATCTGTCTCTTAAAAAAGACTGACTTCTTAAAACTGTCACTGTTTGCAGATGACATGATACTATACATAGAGAATCCTAAAAATGCCACCAGAAAACTACTAGAGCTAATCAATGAATTCGGTAAAGTTGCAGGATACAAAATTAATGCACAGAAATCTCTTGCATTCTTATACACTAATGATGAAAAATCTGAAAGAGAAATTATGGAAACACTCCCATTTACCATTGCAATAAAAAGAATAAAATACCTAGGAATAAACCTACCTAGGTAGACAAAAGACCTGTCTGCAGAAAACTATAAGACACTGATGAAAGAAATTAAAGATGATACCAACAGATGGAGAGATATACCATGCTCTTGGATTGGAAGAATCAATATTGTGAAAATGACTATACTACCCAAAGCAATCTACAAATTCAATGCAATCCCTATCAAATTACCAATGGCATTTTTTACGGAACTAGATCATCTTAAAATCTGTAAGGAAACACAAAAGATCCCGAATAGCCAAAGCAGTCTTGAGGGAAAAAAACAGAGCTGGAGGAATCAGACTCCCTGACTTCAGACTATACTACAAAGCTACAGTAATCAAGACAATATGGTACTGGCACAAAAACAGAAATATAGATCAATGGAACAGGACAGAAAGCCCAGAGATAAACCCACGCACCTATGGTCAACTAATCTATGACAAAGGAGGCGAAGATACACAATGGAGAAAAGACAGTCTCTTCAATAAGTGGTGCTGGGAAAACTGGACAGCGACATGTAAAAGAATGAAATTAGAACACTCCCTAACACCGTACACAAAAATAAACTCAAAATGGATTCGAGGGCTTCCCTGGTGGCGCAGTGGTTGAGAAACTGCCTGCCAATGCAGGGGACACGGGTTCAAGCCCTGGTCTGGGAAGATCCCACATGCCGCGGAGCAACTAGGCCCGTGAGCCACAACTACTGAGCCTGCACGACTGGAGCCTGTGTTCCGCAACAAGAGAGGCCACGATAGTGAGAGGCCTGCGCACCATGATGAAGAGTGGCCCCCACTTGCCACAACTAGAGAAAGCCCTCGCACAGAAACGAAGACCCAACACAGCCAAAAAATAAATAAATAAATAAATAAATAAATAAATTTAAAAAGAAAAAAAAGAAATTACTAGGGCCTTATTGGCTATAAAAAACAAACAAAAAAATGGATTCGAGACCTAAATGTAAGACCGGACACTATAAAACTCTTACAGGAAAACATAGGAGAACACTCTTTGACATAAATCACAGCAATATCTTTTTTGATCCACCTCCTAGAGTAATGGAAATAAAAACAAAAATAAACAAATGGGACCTAATGAAACTTCAAAGCTTTTGCACAGCAAAGGAAACCATAAACAAGACAAAAAGACAACCCTCAGAATGGGAGAAAATATTTGCAAATGAATCAACGGACAAAGGATTAATCTCCAAAATATATAAACAGCTCATTCAGCTCAATATTAAAGAAACAAACACCCCAATCCAAAAATGGGCAGAAGACCTAAATAGACATTTCTCCAAAGAAGACATACAGACGGCCACGAAGCACATGAAAAGCTGCTCAACATCATGAATTATTAGAGAAATGCAAATCGAAACTACAATGAGGTATCACCTCACTCCTGTTAGAATGGGCATCATCAGAAAATCTACAAACAACAAATGCTGGAGAGGGTGTGGAGAAAAGGGAACCCTCTTGCACTGTTGGTGGGAATGTAAATTGATACAGCCACTATGGAGAACAGTATGGAGGTTCCTTAAAAAACTAAAAATAGAATTACCATATGATCCAGCAATCCCACTACTGGGCATATACCCAGAGAAAACCATAATTCAAAAAGACATATGCACCCCAATGTTCACTGCAGCACTATTTACAATAGCCAGGTCATGGAAGCAACCTAAATGCCCATTGACAGACAAATGGATAAAGAAGCTGTGGTACATATATACAACGGAATATTACGCAGCCATAAAAAGGAATGAAATTGAGTCATTTGTTGAGACGTGGATGGATCTAGAGACTGTCATACAGAGTGAAGTAAGTTAGAAAGAGAAAAACAAATATTGTATATTAACGCATGTATGTGGAACCTAGAAAAATGGTATAGATGAACCGGTTTGCAGGGCAGAAGTTGAGACACAGATGTAGAGAACAAACATATGGACACCAAGGGGGGAAAACCGTGGTGGGGTGGGGATGGTGGTGTGCTGAACTGGGCGAATGGGATTGATATGTATACACTGATGTGTATAAAATTGATGACTAATAAAAACCTGCAGTATAAAAAAACAAAAAAAACAAAGAAACAAAAAAACAACTAATACTAAACTTTCTTTGGGTTATTTGTATGGAAATATGTTAATATAAATGTTTCAGACATTAAATGAAATTTCTAAAAATCTTATATGTTCTGGTATAATGTTATAAGTCATAATTCTAGTTATTAGTTTAAGATGTGTATCTCAGAAATAACTAAATTTCCTTGTCAATTGCATTATTATGAACTTTCATCAAATCTTTAACCGTGGTCATTTTTAAGTCTTTTGTCATTTACAGACAGTTCTGGGTGTGCTCTGATGCTTTTGCAAAAATGTTCCTATAAAAGGGTTTCATCTTCAAGGAATTCATGGAAAAGACTCTGACAAGTACAGGTTTCTGGTAACTGACTATACTGCTGAACTGAATGAATAAGCATTTTCAGAACTCTAATGGAAAACTGATGAATTCATAAAAGTGCTAACAAAACATCAAGATGAAAAAAAAAATAATTACATGGGACTGAGTGAACTGATGAGGATGATTATAATTTTTGTGACTTTCTGTTTGAATAATAATAAAAAAAATCCCACAAGGACTCAGAGGCAAAAAATATACAAATCAATTTTCACTGCAAAGTAAAGGAGCTGTTACAGTGGAGGATTACTGGACTGAATGTCAATATTATGACATAGTATGAGTGTGTTTCAGGTTTGGTAATTGCAATCATTGTTGCTTTTGTTGTGGTCATCCATTTACAATGCTTGGTGTCAGTTTATTTATCACTTGTAAAAATAAAATACAGTGTGTGTGTGTGAGTTGTGAAAAAAAAATGGATGAATGGGTAAAGAAGATGTGGTGTGTGTGTATGTATACACACACACACACACACACACACACACACAAAATGGAATATGACTCAGCCATTAAAAAGAGGAAATCTTGCCATTTGTGACATGGATGGACCTTGAAGGTACTATGCTAAGTGAAATAAGTCAGACAGAGAAAGACAAATACTGTATGATTTCATTTGTATGTGGAATGTAAAAACCAAACAAACAAAATAAATAAATGAACAAATAAAAATAAACACTTAAAAAAAAAAAGAAGACTGTCTTCTGCTTTTCAAAATTCTATCCAGGAGTGCCTTTATTTTTTTGGTAGAGGGAGGACAGTCTTCTCATTATCTTAATCCTGTTGTCATTTCTCCACCAATGAGAATGGATATCTATGCCTTATGAACATTTATTTTAAAATGTATAAATGAGGGATGAAATACAACATACTAGGGAAGGAAGGACAAAGACAGGAAGAGAGGAGGTGTCAGAGAGAAAACTAAGGTTATACCCTCACAATAGGATCAAAATGCAGACTCCCTCCACCATCCTCTTTATCTCTGAAAGTCTAAGTTATCATTCAACATCCAGCCCAGAATCTACTTTTTTTTTTTTTAAGTACATTTCCTTTATCAGAATCTACTTTCTTTAAGAGGACTTTAAGGGTCAACCTAACTATAATCCTTCCCATATTGTAACTCCTATACAACCTAGTTTTTTTTTTTTTTTAAACTGTTTACAGCTTTAATTTGCTTAGTAAACCAGGCCTGGTTTACTAAGGGCTGGTTATCTAAAGATAATATTAAACTATCACAAACTATAAAATTGAGTCCTTTTTTTAAAATTGAAGTATAGTTGATTTACAATATTGTGTTAGTTTCAGGTATACAGCATAATGATTTGGCGTTTTGCAGATTATATTCCATTATAGGTTATTACAAGGTATTAGATATGATTCCTTCCTTGTGCTATATAGTAAATCCTTTTTGCGTATCTATTTTATGTATAGTAGTTTGTATAAATGAATCCCATATATATTGAGTCCTTAATGCTTAAAGCAATTAAAAAATATACGTACCTTTCTTTTCTTTATTTTTAAAATTAATTTTTATTGGAGTATAGTTGATTTACAATGTTGTGTTAGTTTCTGTTGTACAGCAAAGTGAATCAGTTATACATATACATATATCCACTCTTTTTTAGATCCTATTCCCATATAGGTCATTACAGAGTACAACCTAGTTTTTAAGTAAGGACATTTAATCCTTATTTAAGAGATAACATTTAATATTTTCTAAACAGATCAACCCTTTGAGGCCTCAAAATTAAAACTTACAGTAATATTACACTTTAATTATCTCTTCAGTATCTAGTTATATCTGAAGGAAACCATGATACTTTAAAAAGGAAATAAAAATCTCTTTTTTCTAATGTCAGTGACCTCAGATTTTTTTTTGCTAAATGCATGGGTTTGAGAGGTAGAACACATAAGAATAAAGTACTGTCACTGCCCTCAAGCAAAGTAAGGCAGAATATGGTATTTGCTCTAAGAAAGGTACAACGTGCTTTGAGAGTTCTATTGTGGCTAAGAGGGAGACAGGAGGTTTTAAAGGGGGTCTGGCGTTACAGAGTGAGGCCTGAACCACCAAAGTGAGGAAAGTAAAAATCAAAGGGTTCAGATGTAAACATACCTTATTACTACCCACTACTCATCTCATTATTACAAGACATTCTGACCATAATACAGAAGGAGATGCAAAAAGACACTGTTGGGCGGGGTGGGGGAAAGGAAGGATTTGGTTTCTAACATTATTTCCTGAGGAAAAATGAATGCAGAGTTGCTACTTTAAAGTTATATTATTCAACTCATTAGTAGGCTCTAATAGGAAAAAAAAAAAAAAAAAAGGAAAATAACAAGTGTAACAAGGACGTGGAGAAACTGGAATCCTTGTACATTGATTGTGGAAACGTAAAATGGTTCAGCTGCTGTGGAAGAGTCTGGTGGGTCTTCAAAAAGATAAACATAGAATTACTATATGATCCATCAATTCCACTGTAGGTATATACCCAAAAGAATTGAAAACAGGTACTCAAACAAATCCTTGAACATGAATGTTCACAGAGGCACTATTCACAATAACCAAAAAGTGGAAACAACCCAAATGTCCATCAATAGATGACTGGATAAACAAATCATGGTATATCCATACAGTGGAATATTATTCAGCCACAAAATGGAATGAAGTACTGATACACGCTACAACATGGATGAACCTCGAAAACACTTTGCTAAGTGACGGAAGCCAGGCACAGAAAGTCACATACTGTATGACTCCATTTATATGAAATCTCCAGAAGAGGTAAATCCACAGAGACAGAACACAGATTGATGGTTGCCAGGGGCTGGGGGGAGGGGAAAATGGAGAGCAACTGCTTAATGGTTTCCTTTTGGGGTAATGAAAACATTTTAGAACTAGATACAAGTAGTGGTTGCAACATTGTGAATGTTGTGAATGTCACAGAATTGTTCACTTTTAATGGTTAATTTTATGTTATATGCATTTCATCTCAATTAAACAAACCAAAAATGAATCTGCAGCAGTAGGACAAATCTGACAGTACAAATCCTACTGCTGTATCAGTTCCCTTGCCTATAGCAGCCAGTCTCATCTAACTAATTGGTCACTTACACTCCGCTACAGGCCAAGTAACAAGAGAGTTACCACCTCTAATGGAATTGTTTATGAAAATAAGAATAACAAATTCTTGAATGAGAGATTCTGGAACATGGGGTTTATGAAAGCTATTTTTCATCACTAAGCAGCTGTATTTTGTATAATATCTACTATATTTTAATCTGTAATGAAAATCATATTATATACTACTACTTCAATTAAACCTATACAATAAAGAAAAAAGTATATTTTTCAGATTTTTATTTGTGAGTAAATTTAAGGCAGTCAAAGTGAAACTTAACAACAGTTAAATCACAGATGTCCTATAGGAAATAAGGACAATATATGTTCCTGTCACTACATTACCATGATAAGTAGCACAAATTCCAAATGAAGTTCACAAAAAGTCGGGCAACCATTGGGCATAACTAACACAAATCAGAGCTAAAAGATCTTCAAGGAAAACTTAGCTTCTACGTGTGTGTGTGTGTGTGTGTGTGTGTGTGTGTAGGTGGTTTCTTCAAAGTGAGCCACCATAAAATGGGAGGAACCTTGGATAATGGAAATCCAGAATGAGCATCACTTATGACTATAGAAAAATTCTATGTTACTACAAAACAAGACGCATAATCAGAACTGATGCTACAGATCATCCATGGGATGAATGATGATTACATATCTGCTAAAAACTTCCACTGCTATTGTATATTCTTCATCTCCTAAGAAATGGTATATGTTTTGGGACTTCCCTGGTGGTCCAGTGGTAAAGAATCCACCTTCCAATGCAGGCGACGCGGGTTTGATTCTTGGTCGGGGAACAAAAATCCCCCAGGCCGCAGGGCAACTACTCTAGTAGTACGCGGGCAAGCCCGTGTGCCGCAACTACTGAGCTCACGTGCCTCAACTAGGAGAGCCTGCACTCCTCAACTAGAGAGAGAAAACCCACAGGCCACAACTAGAGAGAAGCTTGCGCGTCGCAACGAAAGATCCTGCATGCCTCAACAAAGGCCCCACGTGCCACAACTAACACCCAATGCAGCCAAATTAAAAAAAAAAAAAAAAAAAGAAATGGTATATGTTTTACTTTTCTGTTGTTTTTATGTAGATGACTGCACATCAGTGATGCATGATAAGATTTCTATAAATGGTTGATGTTTGTTGAAATTAAGTTAATCAGGATGAAAGGTTCTATTTAAACAGATTTTTATTAGCTTTATTCTTAATTGTAGAAAAATGATTTGTGATCTACCAACTATTGAGATCAAGTCTTTTTCAAATAACTTAAACATGTCACCTAACAGGAATACTCTGAGGACCAAGAAAACCAGAAGGAAAGTCCTTATTCTAAAATTGTAATATCACAGTAACAATGTTGTTTACAAAAATCGAGCAAACATTTGCTCTGTTCCATCCTTCACCTGCCTCATAATCTAGTCAAATGTTCCTTACTCATCTTTAAGATGTGAGCCAGGTAAATGGTGGCAGTTTCCTGCCTTCTTTGGAAACACAAAAATTCCCTGAAAAGCTGCAGTAAAACTCATTATCCTGATTTTAACTGATGTCAGGGTTCCTGGTTTGAATTATGACCCTTTGCTACCAATCCTTCTTATATTGTTTATTTATCTGGATGAACTATCTACTCCCAGACTTCTTTATTGCATTCTATTCCCTGGTTTCATTTTCCCAATATCACAAGGACATCCTTATTTGCCTCTGTTCTTAACCCTATCTAGAGTGCTTTCTTACCTTCCCTTCTACCTAAAAACTTATTATCTATATCCATTATCTATAACATATCTTTAACTCCTTCACTCTCCCATTTCTCTACCTTAAAAAAAGGGTGGGGGGACCTTCAAGATGGCGGAGGAGTAAGATGTGGAGATCACCTTCCTCCCCACAAATACATCAAAAATACATCTACGTGTGGAACAACTCCTACAGAACACCTACTGAACACTGGCAGAAGACCTCAGACTTCCCAAAAGGCAAGGAAATCTTCTGTACCTAGGTAGGGCAAAATAAAAAATAAAAAACAGAGACAAAAGAATAGGGACAGGACCTGCACCTCTGGGAGGGAGCAGTGAAGGAGGAAAAGTTTCCACACACTAGGAAGCCCGTTCACTGGCGGAGATGGGGGGATGGGGGGGGAAGCTTCGGAGCCACGGAGTAGAGCGCAGCAATGGGGTGCGGAGGACAAAGTAGAGAGATTCCCGCACAGAGGATCGGTGCCGACCAGTACTCACCAGCCTGAGAGGCTTATCTGCTCACCCGCTGGGGTGGGTGGGGGCTGGGAGCTGAGGCTCCAGCTTCGGAGGTCAGATCCCAGGGAGAGGACGGGGGTTGGCTGTGTGAACACAGCCTGAAGGGGGCTAGTGAGCCACAGCTAGCCGGGAGGGAGTCTGGGAAAAACTCTGGACCTGCCTAAGAGGCAAGAGACCATTGTTTTGGGGTGCCTGAGGAGAGGGCATTCCTTCCCTGTCTGCCCACAGAAGGCAGAACACCACCTAAACGAGCTCCAGAGATGGGCACAAGCAGCGGCTATCAGCTCGGACACCAGAGATGGGCATGAAATGCTAATGCTGCTGCTGCAGCCACCAAGAAGCCTGTGTGCAAGCACAGGTCACTATCCACACCTCCCCTCCCAGGAGCCTGTGCAGCCCGCCACTGCCAGGGTCCTGTGATCTAGTGACAACTTCCCCGGGAGAACACACAGAGTGCCTCAGGCTGTTGCAAAGTCACGTTGGCCTCTGCCGCCTCAGGCTCACCCCCGCACTCCAGTCATAACTACCATACCCCTCTCTCCCCCCAGGGCCTGAGTGAGCCAGAGCTCCCTAATCAGCCGCTGCTTTAACCCTGTCTGTCTGGGTGGGGAAAGTAGCCTGAGGGCAACCTACACACAGAGGGGGGGCAAAAACCAAAGCTGAACCCCAGGAGCTGTGCAAACAAAGAAGAGAAAGGGAAATTTCTCCATGCAGCCTCAGGAGCAGCGGGTTAAATTCCCACAACCAACTTGATGTACCCTGCATCTGTGGAATACCTGAATACAAAACAAATCATCCCAAAATTGAGGTGGTGTTCTTTGGGAGCAACTGTAGACTTCGGGATTCCTGTCTGCCACTGACTTGTTTCTGATTTTTATGTTTATCTTAGCATCGTTTTAGTGCTTGTTATCACTGGTGGATTTGTTTATTGGTTTGCTTGCTCTCTTCTTTTTTTTAAATTACTTTTTAATTTTTTAATTTTAATTATTTTTTTATTTTTTTAATTATTATTTTTTCTTTCTTTTTTCTCCCTTTTCTTCTGAGCCATGTGGCTGACAGGGTCTTGGTGCGCCGGCCTGGTGTTAGGCCTGAGCCTCTGAGGTGGGAGAGCCGAGTTCAGGACACTGGACCACCAGAGACCTCCCGGCCCCACGTAATATCAATCAGCAAGAGCTCTTACAGAGATCTCTGTCTCAACGCTAAGACCCAGTTCCACCCAACGGCCAGCAAGCTCCAGTGCTGGACACCCCATGCCAAACAACTAGCAAGACAGGAACACAACACCACCCATCAGCAGAGAGGTGGCCTAAAATCATACTAAGTTCACAGACACCCCAAAACACACCACCAAACATGGCCTTGCCCACCAGAAAGACAAGATCCAGCTCCACCCACCAGAACACAGGCACCAGTCCCCTCCACCAGGAAGCCTACACAAGCCACTGAACCAACCTTACCCACTGGGGGAAGACACCAAAAATAACTGGAACTACGAACCTGCAGCCTGTGAAAAGGAGATCCCAAACACAGTAAGTTAGCAAAATGAGAAGACAGAGACATATGCAGATGAAGGAGCAAAGTAAAAACCCACCAGACCAAACAAATGAAGAGGAAATAGGCAGTCTACCTGGAAAAGAATTCAGAGTAATGATAGTAAAGATGATACAAAATCTTGGAAATAGAATGGAGAAAATACAAGACATGTTTAACAAGGGCCTAAAAGAACTAAAGAGCAAACAATGATGAACAACACAATAAATGAAATTTAAAATTCTCTAGAAGGAATCAATAGCAGAATAACTGAGGCAGAAGAACAGATAAGTGACCTGGAAGATAAAATAGTGGAAATAACTACTGCAGAGCAGAATAAAGAAAAAAAAAAAAGAAAAGAATTGAGGACAGTCTTAGAGACCTCTGGGACAACATTAAATGCACCAACTTTCGAATTATAGGGGTCCCAGGAGAAGAAGAGAAAAAGAAAGGGACTGAGAAAATATTTGAAGAGATAATAGTTGAAAACTTCCCTAAGATGGGAAAGGAAATAGTCAATCAAGTCCAGGAAGTGCAGAGAGTCCCATACAGGATAAATCCAAGGAGAAACATGCCAAGACACATATTAATCAAACTATCAAAAATTAAATACAAAGAAAAAATTTTAAAGGCAGCAAGGGAAAAGCAACAAATAACATACAAGGGAATCACCATAAGGTTAACAGCTGATCTTTCAGCAGAAAATCTGCAAGCCAGAAGGGAGTAGCAGGACATATTTAAAGTGATGAAAGGGAAAAACCTACAACCAAGATTACTCTACCCATCAAGGATCTCATTCAGATTCAACAGAGAAGTTAAAACCTTTACAGGCAAGCAAAAGCTAAGAGGATTCAGCACCACCAAACCAGCTTAACAACAAATGCTAAAGGAACTTCTCTAGGCAGGAAACACAAGAAAAGGAAAAGAGCTACAAAAACAAACCCAAAACAATTAAGAAAATGGTCATAGGAATATACATATCGATAATTACCTTAAATGTAAATGGATTAAATGCTCCCACCAAAAGACACAGACTGGCTGAATGGATACGAAAACGAGACCCATATATATGCTGTCCACAAGAGACCCACTTCAGACCTAGGGACACATACACACTGAAAGTGAAGGGATGGAAAAAGATATTCCATGCAAATGGAAATCAAAAGAAAGCTGGAGTAGCAATTCTCATATCAGACAAAATAGACTTTAAAATAAAGACTATACAAGAGACAAAGAAGGACACTACAAAATGATCAAGGGACCAATCCAAGAAGAAGATATAACAATTGTAAATATTTATGCACTCAACATGGGAGCACCTCAATACATAAAGCAAATGCTAACAGCCATAAAAGGGGAAGTTGACAGTAACACAATCATAGTAGGGGACTTCAACACCCCACTTTCACCAATGGACAGATCATCCAAAATGAAAATAAATAAGGAAACATAAGCTTTAAATGATACATTAAACAAGATGGACTTAATTAATATTTATAGGACATTCCATCCAAAAACAACACAATACACTTTCTTCTCAAGTGTTCATGGAACATTCTCCAGGATAGATAATATCTTGGTTCACAAATCAAGCCTTGGTAGATGTAAGAAAATTGAAATCGTATCAAATATCTTTTCCATCCACAACGCTATGAGAGTAGATATCAATTACAGGAAAAAATCTGTAAAAAATACAAACACATGGAGGCTAAACAATACCCTACTAAATAACCAAGAGGCCACTGAAGAAATCAAAGAGGAAATTAAAAATACCTGGAAACCAATGACAATGAAATCACAACGACCCAAAACCTATGGGATACAGCAAAAGCAGTTCTAAGAGGGAAGTTTATAGCAACACAATCCTACCTCAAGAAACGGGAAACATCTCAAATAAACAACCTAACCTTAAAGCAATCAAGAGAAAGAACAAAAAACCCCCAAAGGTAGCAGAGGGAAAGAAATCATAATGATCAGATCAGAAATAAATGAAAAAGAAATGAAGGAAACAGTAGCAAAGATCAATAAAACTAAAAGCTGGTTCTTTAAGAAGATAAACAAAATTGATAAACCATTAGCCACACTCAACAAAAAAAGGGAGAAGACTCAAATCAATAGAGTTAGAAGTGAAAAAGGAGAAGTAACAACTGACACTGCAGAAATACAAAGGATCATGAGAGATTACTACAAGCAACTATATGCCAACAAAATGGACAACCTGGAAGAAATGGACAAATTCTTAGAAAAGCACAATGTTCCAAGACTGAACCAGGGAGAAATAGAAAATATAAACAGGCCAATCACAAGCACTGAAATTGAAACTGTGATAAAAAATCATCCAACAAACAAAAGCCCAGGACCAGATGGCTTCACAGGTGAATTCTATCAAACATTTAGAGAAGAGCTAACACCTATCCTTCTCAAACTCTTCCAAAATATAGCAGAGGGAGGAACACTCCCAAACTCATTCTACGAGGCCACCATCACCCTGATACCAAAACCAGACAAAGATGTCACAAGAAAAGAAAACTACAGGCCAATATCACTGATCAACATAGATGCAAAAATCTGCAACAAAATAACTAGGAAACAGAATCCAACAGCACATTAAAAGGATCATACACCATGATCAAGTGGGGTTTATCCCAGGAATGCAAGGATTCTTCAATATATGCAAATCAATCAATGTGATACACCATATTAACAAATTGAAGGATAAAAACCATATGATCATCTCAATAGATGCAGAAAAAGATTTTGACAAAATTCAACGCCCATTTATGATAAAAACTCTCCAGAAAGTAGGCATAGAGGGAACTTACCTCAACATAATAAAGGCCATATATGACAAACCCACAGCCAACATCATTCTCAATGGTGAAAAACTGAGACCATTTCCTCTAAAATCAGGAACAAGACAAGGATGCCCACTCTTGCCACTATTATTCAACATAGTTTTGAAAGTTTTAGCCACAGCAATCAGAGAAGAAAAAGAAATAAAAGGAATCCAAACTGGAAAAGAAGAAGTAAAGCTGTCACTGTTTGCAGATGACATGATACTATACATAGAGAATCCTAAAGATACCACCAGAAAACTACTAGAGCTAATCGAAGAATTTGGTGAAGTAGCTGGATACAGAATTAATGCACAGAAATCTCTTGCATTCCTATACACTAATGATGAAAAATCTGAAAGAGAAATTAAGGAAACACTTCCATTTACCACTGTAACAAAAAGAATAAAATACCTAGGAATAAACCTACCTAGGGAGACAAAAGACCTGTATGCAGAAAACTATAAGACACTGATGAAAGAAATTAAAGATGATACCAACAGATGGAGAGATATACCATGTTCTTGGATTGGAAGAATCAACATTGTGAAAATGACTATACTACCCAAAGCAATCTACAGATTCAGTGCAATCCCTATCAAACTACCAATGGCATTTTTCACAGAACTAGAACAAAAAATTTCACAATTTGTATGGAAACACAAAAGAACGCGAATAGCCAAAGCAATCTTGAGAAAGAAAAATGGAGCTGGAGGAATCAGGCTCCCTGACTTCAGACTATATTACAAAGCTACAGTAATCAAGACAGTATGGTACTGGCACAAAAACAGAAAATATAGATCAATGGAACAGGAAAGAAAGCCCAGAGATAAACCAACGCACATATGGTCACCTTATCTTTGATAAAGGAGGCAAGAATATACAATGGAGAAAAGACAGCCTCTTCAATAAGTGGTGCTGGGAAAACTGGACAGCTACATGGAAAAGAATGAAATTAGAACACTTCCTAATACCATACACAAAAATAAACTCAAAATGGATTAAAGACCTAAATGTAAGGCCAGACACTATCAAACTCTTAGAGGAAAACATAGGAAGAACACTCTTTGACATAAATCACAGCAAGATCCTTTTTGACCCACCTCTTAGAGAAATGGAAATAAAAACAAAAATAAACAAATGGGACCTAATGAAACTTAAAAGCTTTTGCACAGCAAAGGAAACCATAAACAAGACGAAAAGACAACCCTCAGAATGGGAGAAAATATTTGCAAACGAAGCAACTGACAAAGGATTAATCTCCAAAATATACAAGCAGTTCATGCAGGTCAATATCAAAAAAACAAACAACCCAATTCAAAAATGGGCAGAAAATCTAAATAGACATTTCTCCAAAGAAGATATACAGATTGCCAACAACCCAATTCAAAAATGGGCAGAAAATCTAAATAGACATTTCTCCAAAGAAGATATACAGATTGCCAACAAACACATGAAAGGATGCTCAACATCACTAATCATTAGAGAAATGCAAATCAAAACGACAATGAGGTATCACCTCACACTGGTGAGAATGGCCATCATCAAAGAATCTACAGACAGTAAATGCTGGAGAGGGCGTGGAGTAAACGGAACCCTTTTGCACTGTTGTTAGGAATGTAAATTGATACAGCCACTATGGAGAACAGTATGGAGGTTCCTTAAAAAACTAAAAATAGAACTACCATACGACCCAGCAATTCCAGTACTGTGCATATACCCTGGGAAATTCAAAGAGTCATGTACCACAATGTTCACTGCAGCTCTATTTACCACAGCCAGGACATGGAAGCAACATAAGTATCCATCGACAGATGAATGGATAAAGAAGATGTGGCACATATATGCAGTGGAATATTACTCAGCCATAAAAAGAAATGAAATTTAGTTATTTGTATTGAGGTGGATGGACCTAGAGTCTGTCATACAGAGTGAAGTAACTCAGAAAGAGAAAAACAAATACTGTATGTTAACACATATATATGGAATCTAAACAAACAAAAAAATGGTTCTGCAAACCTAGGGGCAGGACAGGAATAAAGACGCAGACGTAGAGAATGGACTTGAGGACACGGGCAGGGGGAAGGGTAAGCTGGGACAAAGTGAGAGAGTGGCATGGACATATATACACTACCAAATGTAAAATAGATAGCTAGTGGAAGCAGCCGCATAGCACAGGGAGATCAGCTCGGTGCTTTGTGATTACCTAGAGGGGTGGGATAGGGAGGGTGGGAGGGAGACGCAAGAGGGAGGGGATATGGGGATATATGTATACGTATAGCTGATTCACTTTGTTGTACGGCAGAAACTAACACAACATTGTAAAGCAATTATACTCCAATAAAGATGTTAAAAATTAAAAAAAAAAAAAAAGAGTGGTGGTGGGGGAGAGGATTTCTTCTACTCTAAGCTACTTCATTTACCAGTGCTCTGAAACCCAACACCTCCCTTCTCCTCAGGAACTTTGATTCCTGAATCATCCATCCTTTCTTTACCACGCCCCTCCTACTAGTTCTCTCCTAGCTTATAAACAGACTTGACCTCCTGTCCCATTCTTTCCTTCCTTTTATTCAATACAGCATCATCATCACCATACTCATACTCATAGTAAATACTAATTATTGAGCACTTTCTGAGTTACACATCTACTTGCTTTCAACATCAATTGTAGGCAATGTATTTTTATTATTTATTTCCATATTATATCTAAGAAAACTGTGGCACGTAAGGAAACAATGTGCCCAAGGTAACATAACTAGTAAGTGAAAGAACCAGGATCTGAATCCAGATGGTTTGGTTCCAGGGCCAAACTCTTAATCACTGTGCTACACAGCTTCTCATAGAGCTTCTATTAAAAGAGTTGCCTACATTTATCTTTCCCTTGCCTCAACTATTCATTTCTCTATCAACAGCAATTTTTTTCCCTGCCACTTACCTAAAACCTTTAAAAAAGTCCCTAGTATATAGAACAGATAAACAACAAGGTACTACTGTATAGAACAGGGAACTATATTCAATATCCTGTAATAAACCATAATGAAAAAGAATATGAAAAAGAAATATATGCATAACTAAATCACTTTGTTGTACAGCAGAAATTAACACAACATTGTAAATCAACTATACTTCAGTAAGATAAATTTTTAAAAAAGTCCCTAGTAACTACTAACTGTCAAATCCAAAGGTCACATTTTAAGCTTTCTATGTCTCCACCTCTTTGCAAGACTTGATTACACTGAATACTAACTCCATGAACTTTGCTGTCTGGTTCACTTCTTTTTTTAAAAAATATTTATTTATTTATTTATTTGGTTATGCCGGGTCTTAGTTGCGGCAGGCAGGCTTCTTAGTTGAGGCCGCTAGCTCCTTAGTTGTCGCATGCAGGCTCCTTAGTTGTGACATGTGAACTCTTAGCTGTGGCATGCATGTGGGATCTAGTTCCCGGACCAGGGATGGAACCCGGGCCCCCTGCATTGGGAGTGTGGAGTCTTAACCACTGTGGCACCAGGGAATTCCATGCTGGGTTCACTTCTGATCTCCATGGTTGCTCTTTCTTAGACCACTTAAGCATTGTCCAAAGGAAATTTATGTGATGATGGAAATGCTTTATATATATGCTATCTAATATGGTAGACACTAACCATATGTGGCTACTGAGCACTAGAAGGGTGGCTAACTTGACTGAATTGTTTTTTTAATTAATTTATTTATTATTTATTTTTGGCTGTGTTGGGTCTTCATTTCTGTGCGAGGGCTTTCTCTAGTTGCGGCAAGCGGGGGCCACTCTTCATCGCAGTGCGCGGGCCTCTCACTGTCGCGGCCTCTCTTGTTGCGGAGCACAGGCTCCAGACGCGCAGGCTCAGTAATTGTGGCTCACGGGCCCAGTTGCTCCGCGGCATGTGGGATCTTCCCAGACCAGGGCTCGAACCCGTGTCCCCTGCATTGGCAGGCAGATTCTCAACCACTGCACCACCAGGGAAGCCCCTGAATTTTTAATTTAATTTAAACAGCCACGTGCAGCCTGTGGCCATCCTACTGAACATCCTACTTCATGCGCTTCTCTTCCTCTGTCTGCATATTCCCTTCTATCTTGTAGAAGAGTTTTGCCCTTGGTCCTCTTCTCAGCTATTCCACTCTCTTCCCGGCAGTATCTCCCTGCTAAGTAATTTCACACCTATATAAACAGCCCGATTTCTTTCCTCAGGAACATATCTCTATCTTCAATTACTCACTTCTTCACCTGCAAGTACCATATGGCACCCAAATGCAACATCTTCAAAACTGAATGTATCACCTCATTGTCAAGTCTACTCCTAGCTCAGGCAGTCCCTACTCAGGTAATGATGCTACGTCTATCCCAGTCCCAAGCCAAATACAGGTATTCATTTTAGATTACTCCCTTTCCTTCTTGCTGTTTTTACTCCCTCTCAATCTCCTCTCCTCCTCTCACAAATGCTTATTAAAATCTGACCCCTGGCTTCCACTGCCACTGCTCTAAGCCAGAATGCTATATAATGGATCTAACTGAAAGAGTAATGGAGTCTAGTTTTTTGCTTCAAGCAAGATTAAAGTATAACATGGCTGGAAAAATCTTTTATACTTAGAAAAAAAGAACACAAAAAAGTGGCATGGTAGGAAACTAAACTGCTTTGTAAGGAAGAAGGGAGAATATTACAATCTCACAATCTGTGCCTAAAGCATCCTTTTAGAAACAAATCCTCTTATTAATATTCCAAATTCTATTGGTAATGAATAAAAATGAAATGGATACTACCTTTAAAATCTTAATTTTTGTTACTGGGTTATCACGTGGTGAAAAGATCAATTGCTCTTTCACTCATTTAACAAAAGTATAATCTTAATTCAAATGTCACTTAGTATTCTCATAAGCTCTGCAGTATACTCCAAAACAACAACAAAAAATTCCCCACATGCAGTAAAGGGCAGGGCCAGGGTAAGTTTCTCATTATGTAGTGGTCAGAATCTCTTAGAAGTCATGTACTTTAACTGACATCTATCAAACCAAACACTAGAGGAGAGCCATCTTTCCCATAAGTGTTTGACTTTTTGCTTCTAGACCACCAAGAACAGAGTAATACATCCTCCACCATTCTCCTGAGGCTCTAGAAGTGCTCCAGCCAATTTCAATGACCTGTGGAACTACCCGCTATTTAAAACATCACTATGAAGGAAGACCAAGAAAAATCAGTATCGGTATTGGTATTTCCACCCTGAGGCTTATAAGAGTACTTTGGCCAGTACAGAATGAAGCTCACACAGTAAAATACATAATACATTTAAAATAATAATAGTAATAAGAATATTAGTAATAACCCTTGGATAAATGTAAGTTCAAAAGAAAATGGCCCTGTGGAGTCTGAAATGTACAATTGCTATACCCCGTTTTGAGGAGAACTTTATGTGAGGCCTGTTCCTCAGTGAATTTCAGAGGCTTCGACCTGAAAATGCTGGTATTTCATCTGGAAATATTTTCCAAAACTAGCGCTGTTTCAAGACATCAAGATTCTTCAATTATTATGAAAAATAGCAGATATATTCACTGGTGCCCTGGTCTTTTCAATATCCTTTGTCCTCATCTTGGAGAAAATGATGTCTGATCATGCTCTCTTAAGACTATAACTCCCTAATATTAGCCATGGCACTAATAAGTCCCACAGAACAGATGCATCAATTGGTTGCTAAGAACTTCTGATAGTATTTTTGGAATGCCACTTCATAAATGTATATTAGGTTGCATTAACAAATTTCTTTGAGTTTTTCAGTTGCCAAAAAGATCTTGATATTATCCTGGGAAAAAAAATCATTTGAATGAAAAATCAAGTGAACCAGGTCAGGATAGGAAGCCTTAGCTCTACCATAATTCAGGTTATAAAAAAGTCTTACAGTTAATTGACCATAAACTCAATGAATCAACAGGTTAAAACTGAGTCCTCCTAAAATTGAGTCCTTGTCTGGTTACAAGGTGAGTCAGTTGCTTTAAAATAAAACAACTTTTAATATTTCAAAACAGTTAAATATTATCAGAAAAAATAACATTTTAGATTTTAAAAATTTAATCTGATGTCATTTTTACCTTTATTAATTATAAAAAAAATAATTATAATAAGCCAGCGGTAAGTTTTAAAAAATAACAATAATAAGCCAATGGTAACAGCTGTGGATGCACTAAAGTCTGTAATACTAATTCTGAGGATGACTAAATGATAGAGGATTTAGAAATCACACGACACGATGGGAAAAATCTGAAGGAATTAGAAACCTTCAGTACAGATTTCTTCTTCCCATGTTAGCTTTTACTGTTTCTTCATCCTAAACATACGCTGTCTACTACCATCACATTTAGATTCTACCCAGCTTCAAGGTCCAGTTTAAGTCTCACCTTCTTCAAAGCCTTCCCTCATCCTCCCAGCTAGAAATGATTTCTCCCTACACTGAATTCTCATAGACTCATGTAATACTTCTTATGAATATTCTATTACATTTGCATACATGTTTTCTCTGTAAGATAAATTTCCTGAGAACAAATTAATATTTTATTCAACTTTAGTGATCCTACTGAGTATAGTACAGTGTCTTGCACAGTGGAGACGAAACAAAAGGAACAACATAGCTCAAAGGATAAGAGGATGGCTCTGCTCACTTTTATAGATACATGTTTATAGATATGTGTGACTTTTGTCAAGGGACTAAAAACATCTAAGCCTCAATCCCTGATCTATAAAGAGAAAAAAATAATGCCTCATATGGTTGTTATAAGGATTAAATGAGACAATCTATGTAAGTGTTTAACACATCTAGTAAATACTTAATGAATGACAGCCACTATTATATTATTACTTTATAATGAATTGTAATATTTTATAATATATTACTTTATAATAAGTCACTTTATAATAAATGTCAAATAATGAAGAAGACTTAGAATAGGGCAATGACTTCCAGAAGAGCTTTCATTTTTAAAAGATGAGGAAACTCATTTTAATCTGTGTTACTGGTAAGGGCAGAATTCAAAAAAGTATAGATAACAGAGTTGTACTACAACAGAATAGGGTACATTAAAAATTAACTGTTCCCTGACAATGGATGAGCCCAAGCACAGGGTAGATGACCATCTGTCAGGAATACTGATGAAAGAAGTCTGCCCTTTGATTAAAAAGTGAGCAAGGCTTTAAAATTTGTCTAATATTTTTTACATTAAAGAAAATGATTTGGTTTTTCCTACCGATGTTTATAAAACTTTATACAACTGCTTTACTTTTCCAATTGTCATCTATAATACAGTTGGTCAGATTTAATTTAGGATAAAGTACTGTGGCAGGCAGAACAGCCACTCAAAGATGTCCACATCTTAACCTCAGATGCTGTGAATAGTTACCTTACATGTTAAAAAAGATTCCGCAGATTGGATCAGGTCAAGGGTCCTGAGATGGGGGGGAATTATCCTCGATTATCTGGGTGGACCCAGTGTAATCACAAAATGGTCTTTATAAGAGAAAGAGGGAGGCAGGAGAGTCAGAGAAGATGTGATGATGGAAGCAGGGGTCAGAGAGAGAGAGAGAGAGAGAGAGAGAGAGAGGGAGAAAAGAGAGAGGCAGAGACAGAGAGGGGAAGACAGACAGACGACTTAAAGACACTTTACTTCTGGCTTTGAAGATGGAGGAAGCAGCCATAAACCAAGGAATGTAGGTAGCCTATAGAAGCTAGAAAAGGGAAGGAGATGAATTCTCTCCACAGAGCTTCCAGAAGGAATGCAGCCCTTCCAAACCCTAATTTTAGGGCTTCTGACCTCCAGAGCTGTAAGATAATAAATTTGTGTTGTTTTACCTAGCGATTTCACTATTAGTTATATACCCCAAAGAACTGTGCACCAATGTTCAATGCATCATTAATTCACAATGGCTAAAAGGTGGAAACAACCCAAGTGTCCATAAACAGATGAATGGATAAATAAAATGTGGTACAAACATACAATGGAGTATTATTCAGCTATAGATTGTATAACATAGATAAACTTGAAAATATGCTAAGCGAACTAAGTCAGACACAAAAGAACAAATATTGTATGATTCCACTTAATATAAAGTATCTAGAATAGGCAAATCCAGAGACATAAGATACACGTCTGTTTTCTTTAATTTGAGCTGACCCACAAGAAGCATATTACTCCTTTTTATTTATTTTGATCAATTCCGTAAAGGTAACTATGTCAAAACTCATTCACTCTACTAATACCCCCAAATCCATTTCATTCAAAATCTTTGAGGCAGTATGACATAATGAGAGGGAGTGGATATATGTATACATATAGCTGATTAGCTTCGTTGTACAGCAGAAACTAAGACAATATTGTAAAGCAACTATACTCCAATTAAAAAAAAGAAAAAAGAAAGAAAGGTAATGAAAGGCTCACAGTCTTTGCAATCACAAATTACTAAACAGTTCTGAATTTATTTCCCTTATCTGTAAAATAGGCATAATACTATTTACCTTATAAGAGTATTTTAACAATTATAAAGTATATATAATAAAGCAGCTAGCCGTGCACATATAGTAAGAATTCAACAAATGGTAACTGCTGCTATTATTATTACTATTATCTTTGCCTTCCCCTCCGATGACCGCCTCAACT
The DNA here is from genome assembly GCF_965194825.1 of Balaenoptera physalus. NCBI lineage: Eukaryota > Metazoa > Chordata > Mammalia > Artiodactyla > Balaenopteridae > Balaenoptera > Balaenoptera physalus. Next base: position 65,105,808 of record NC_138882.1, read on the forward strand.
ACTTAAAAGAGAAATAAGAAAAATGGAACAATCTAACATGAATTATTCCTCATTTTCCTTCTCCTTTCCACCTCAATTTTCTGTCATTGTTTGATCTTAGTTTCTTCTCCCCAATATAAAAAAAGGGTATATCTTTTTCCATTTTCAAAGTTAACCCTCCATTCTGTACCTTTGATCCTAACTCTTTCCCCTACCTCAGTTCCGTCAGTTGTTTTTCTTTTATTCCTTTCTCTCTGGTGGTTCCTTCCACCTGGCCTATGAACATACTCAAATTTCCTCAAAGAAATACCACTATGGTACTTTCCTATACCTCCTCTTGAATTACCAAAATCTATCCTGAATCCGTCACCTGCGTATCTGTCTCATCTCTAATGGATTGCTAACTCTTCAAAGACTGAGGGTATCTCATTTATTTGCATTAACATCTTTTAATAACACCAAGTATAGTATTTTACATATAGGACAGGCACAGACTTAAATAAATTAATAAACCTAAGCAACAGATTTTCTGTGAACATATAAGGGCTGTTTGACAAAAGCACATTGTCAGATTTAGCTGCTCAACCTAAATAAATCACTCTGGTCTGAGAAAGGCAAAGAAGTAACGTATCAAATACAATCTTAATTTTATAATACCATTCTCTTAAAATGTCACAAAATCAAAAATTATTTTTTCCTGAAATGTTTAAAATTGTTGTAGTCTACACAAAAGTATTCTGAATCCAGAAAATGTGAAACTTCGGTTTTATTATAATGCTAAGGGTTCTTTCCATTGAAAATTTTTCTTGTTATTCATAAACCAACAAAAACTAAGAACCCATATATTCTTTACAGTTAAACAATCTGCAGGTTTGTTAGTTATATTTTTAAATAAAGATCAATTTATAAGCAAGTAATTATCTGAGTAAACTGTAATTTTATTTTGTTTTATTATTTTTTATTTTTTGGCTGCGCTGAACAGCATGCGGGATCTTAGTTCCCCAACCAGGAATTGAACCTTCGCCCCCTGCAGTGGAAGCACGTAGTCTTAACCACTGGACCACCAGGGAAATCCCAGTAGACTGTAATTTTACATCTAATGTATCAGACATGGTATTTAGTATGCAAACTGGAACTCAAATGTATTTTTATGTTCCTAAGCTAACCAACTGACATCAGTGGGAAATGCTAAGAACACAGTGACAGACCCTTAACATTTGAGAAACTAGACATTCAAGGTTATCCTCAAGTGAATGTAAAAGTCCATAATATGGAAGTAATGTGTAATTTTATAAAGGCAACAAATGCTTCAGTCAACATACAGAAAGTGAGTCACCACGCTCCAGAGTTAGGATGGCTGATCACCTCATGTTTGATCCAATTTCTCTTATTATTTCATTAGCAGTAATTCTTGTGAAAAAGGAATAAAAATTTTCCCTATTTGTAAAATCAACTACCATTGCTGGTGGTGGAAATAAAAACGTCTAAGAAAGCACTAGTTTTCAGCCACAAAATCAGAGTCTTAGAGACATTAAAAAGTAAAATATCTAAATTCATACTGCTTAGCTCTATGGTGAATGAGTCTGCCATGCACTCCATATTATAACAGGGCAAGAAATTCATGGGACTGTTTCAGCAAGTGTTCCAGCTAGAATTTATCTTACATAGCTCTATAAATGGTTTTAGACACAAATATATATATATATACAAAGCTTTGCTTAAATTTTCAGTTTTATTTTATTACAGTTCATGGGAGAAACCATATGCAGGGTGTAAACCATATGCAGGGTGTAAATCCTAATCCTGCCTTTATTTCCTGGCTGGTTTTGTGCCTCAATTTCCTATTCCTTGAAATAATACCTAACTTGCAGGGCTGCCATAAGACCTCAAAAATCAGATAATGCATACAGTGCTTAAGATTTTTAAAAACATGTCATCAGGGTTTTATTAAATGTGGTGCTCAATAAATGGTAGCTACTGAAACTTCTATTATAGTAATGGATTCCCAAGGAATCCGATATAGTGTTTTTTTCAGTGTTCTCCAATCATTCTGAGTCTGTTTCTCTTCCCTAAGAAATACATGCCTCTTCTTTGAATCTGAATTCTTTAGGCATGGGTGTCCTGCTCACTCTCTTCTAGTGTCTTAATGGGATCAACTGCCCTATTTCTCTCTGCAAACAAGTCCCACACCTAAGCTAGGTGGCCAAAATACTGGCAGAGGGACTGCTGCTACAAAAAAATGCAAGGCGGAGCCCAAACGGGACAGAAAGGAGACTAGCTGACACTTCAGACAGAATAGAATGCTGCGCTTCCCCTTCACGGGATGTATTTACAGCAGTCTACCTGGCTAGCCTCAGTTGGAGTAACGTTGAGAGACATGTTAAATACAGCAGGAAGCCCCACTGCTCCGTTTCACATAAAGAGGCAGGTATGCTTTAGAGATTAAAAGATTAACAAGTATCTCCAGGTACCAAAAAAGTTTTAACGAAAGATATGTAGGCAGGAAGCTGCTGTATTGGTTCAACTCATCTACTTCAAATTAAAAGGTGTTGTGGCCAGTAGGGGTGGAAAACAAAGACAGTCTCCAAGAGTGACTCTCATTTTTACTATCTCTCATAGTTAGGCATTTTAAAAATCACAAGTCAAAGAGGCAACGCTCTCTGCTAGTAAAAACCTAGTGAAACTATTACTTTCTGGGTATCCCTGCCCATAATTCCCTTCTTAAGTGGTTGATAAAGACACATAGTCAAATGTCGAGTATGGGCTGTGGAGACAATCTATCCTTTACGGACTCACCTTCCTCCCACGAGGGCCTCAGTTTCCTCATTTTTATGGTATTAATTTTCTCTTGATACAGGGTTTAATCAAGTGTAAATTTTTTTTAAAAAAATTACCAAATAAAAGGATGTATTAGAAACAGGTGTGTGTTTTTATCTACTCACAATACGATAACTTCAATACAATTTATACTGAATGTGGGTAAGATTTCCCATTTTGATTAACACCTATAACAAGAGCAACTTTTTTGTTACAGCCATTCAACTTTTTTGAATGGCTACTGTGTAGCTGGCACCATGCTTAACACATTTCCTTTAATACTCACAATGACTTATGAAATTTATTATCCCCATTTTATAGGTGAACAAATTAAGTCTTTTTCAAAAAGACTGGGGAAACTGCCTGAAGTCACACAGCTTAGTAAGTGGCTAGTAAGTCATTCCCAGAACTAACTGACCCAAAGGACTAGTCTCTCAACCACTCTGTAGTTTCTCTGATATATGGCAGCAAAAGATGAAACAATCTGCAGCAAGAAGTTAGATAATCTTAAATCAATACAATCCCAGTTCCTGCAAATACTAATATCTGACAACTCAATACTCAAATTAGTCTTCATTCACCAAATACAAGTCACAGTTAAATGCGAAGTTTCTTCTTTTAGCTCTATTACATCTAATTAAAAAGCTGGATCTGAGAATGATCTTGTACCTGTGTTGCCATCTCCACTCTCCATAGATGGTTTACTGGTTTCTGACGGATTGTTCATTCTTGAGTCTGCAATAAATCAGAAGAGAATAGGTTTTGAAAACACTGGGGATGTGGTTAGGGAGGCAAAATTGTGGCAAAGGAAAAGGTCAAGAATATTGACTATTGTTACAGTCCTACAGTTCAAGGAGAGATGGTATCAACATTAAAACATTGCAAACTATAATAAAATTTTATCTGAAAGAAATTAAGGATTCCCTTAATTCTGAAGTGATCCACAAATAAATTGTCTTTCTAAAGAACCTTAAGATTCTTCCAAGAGAAATAACAGAAATCTAACCTGCAAAAAAAATTATAATAGAGAGTATAATATAAAAAAGAGGAAAAATGTTTTATAATATGAAGCATAAAGTATATTAAATAAACAAAGTTGGGGCAGGGAGGAGGAGAGAAGTACCTCACAAAGTAAAATATGTTATTCCCAAATAAAGTTTCTTTTTTCGTAAGTAAAGATATTCATTAATTGTAACCTAAATAATCTACTGGTAATCTTGATTACAGACTGGACAATACCTCAACCTAACAGAATAAAATGAAAACATGTCTAAGAAAAATATCTCCATATTTACTCCCCACCCCCTCCCCCAAAACAAACTAAACATGTGTCAAAGTGAGAATATATCAAATTCATACCTCAATCATAAACCAGTACAAGAAGCTGGACTACAAGGCACAACAGATACATCTAATAATTGCAAAATTAAATCATAACCACACCCAGCTAAAAATTATACTGCCTTGATATCCTAAATGAATGCTTTCATAGTAATACGTTTTCATCAAGCAATATTAAGTATCCTAGAAGATATGCAAGAGCAAAGACAAGAACAAGTCTGCTTTTCTTCTACCTCTTCTAAAGGGTAAAAACTATACATTTAATATGTATCTTATTCTACTTCTCCTGTGAACTCAAACTTAGCATATTTATAATCAAAGAAGTTTACTATCAAGCAAGTTCTACCTTTTCCCTCAATGGGTTAAGAACCATTTAACTGTAATTATTAGCAGAGAATAATACTTAAACTATATATTATATTCAATTTCTTGACTGAAGAGCCCATTTTGTCATCTGCTTAAATGTTTAACTAGAAAATCAAAACAATCGTTAGTAGTCCCAACCATGTTGTCCATGGTTACTTTATCCACATGCATAACTGATGAGAAAGAATCAAGAATCCTTCTCTCATAAATTTCATTTCTCACCTGGAAGCTGTGTAATAGCTTTTTAAATACAGCTTTTGAAACAAATGCTTGCCTTATGGGCTTAAGCAGCTCTATCATATATTTGTTTTGTTCTTCACATGTTCAAAGGGTTCAAATTTGTATGTCTGTGGTCATAAATGAGGGTAGTTCTATAACTTCCTTCCCCCTACAGAAAAATTTAAATATCATCTGAAAGCATACTAAGGTTTGAAAGGAACAGGTGTACAGCTTAGTAAACATCAGCTTTCTGAATGACTTAACCAAAATTTTATGAAAGTCAACAAAAACCACAACAAATGTAATAGAATACACCATTAAGCATACATGCTGCTCAATGCTTCCTTTAGAATGTATTTTAAAAGAAAATGGGAAAAAATGATGAAGTAGTTAACATTCATCAGAAGGGTAACAATGTTTTCCACATACCATAAAAACAAAGCTGTAGGCATAATTCTCAACAAGTCATGACCTGTACAACTCATATCCTGATTTCCACATCTAAAAATTAAAAATTATGTCACAGGTATTCTATGTGAATCTTCTATGCATTTTCTATTAAACTGTCAAGAGTTTAATACACATACACAAAAATAAATAAAACCAAATCCTGATTAACTGTACAACTATGAATGTTGTACATTGGAATGGAATGGAAGAATGTTTAAATGATATTTACTGTGAACTGAAAATTACAGATATAATGTCTAATTCTAAAATATAATGCTAAAAATATTTCAGAAAGGTACTTTCCTTTCCTTTCTTGAGTTCCCAACTTAGTAGATGTAAAAGAATAAATACAAGTAAGTTCTTTTTTTTTGATATGTGAAGTTTGTTTTTTCTCTCTGGGCACACTGAACTGACTGTATGAGTCTAACACACAGTCTACAGGTTGCTTTTGGATTGAATTCTTGACATCAGTTTGTTATTTTAGTCATTAACCCTTTTAAATAGTGATTTTTATCATGCTGTACAAGTATCAGTACTACCCTGGGTTTAGGCCATGCCTTCCAGCTAAAAATTCAAACGTTTTCAGAACTATCATTTTATTTTATCCTGAGCTACTGTGATGGTGATGGGGGGCAGCCTCAATTTTTCAAGCAGGAAAAATTACCTACAGGAAAAAGAAATCATTTGTAGCGGTTTTAAAACTAAGATATCAGAGACCTGGAGTTCTTATCATCACCTGGAGAGGTGACCAGAGTAACCCAAAGAGGTTTCAACAATTTTGCATACAAACAGAAAAAACTCAACACAAAATATGGCCACCATGGTCACAGTAAGTCTAAAAACCAAAATGCCTCAATCTATTTTAAATCTTAATCGCCAAAGAGAGTTTATATATTCAAGCCACACATCCCCCTCCCCAAATCTTGTTGTTCTATAGGAAAAACTCTAAAAACAGGCTTTCCAGCACTTAAAAATTGTTTCCTGAAGAACAGAAGTTGATTTTTTAAAAATAAAAAAGGCTAGTATTAGCCAAAATTTGAAAACAGTTAACAGTTTCTAAAATTTGGAAATTGATCAACAGTCCTATTGCAGTAACCATTCCAATTACCTTCTGCATTAGCATTTATGGGAACAACTATGCACTATGGCTCCATCTTATTTTTCACTAGGCATTTTTTATATAAGACATTCACATTCGGTATGCAAAACTTTTTTTATTAATATGTACATATTATTTAGGTACACTTTATACCGTCTTTCAGATTTAGAACTACATGAAATGCTCTCAATAGAAATTTCCAAAAAGCAAAAATGTCCTCCATTCAAGTTGAACTCTAAATCCACACTATTTACTGAAAATATCCTCTGAACCAGAAGAGCTAGTGGTAGGGAGGGACCTACTGCAAATTCAAGCAGGCTTGTGCTTTGCAAATGCTTTCCTCCTTCCCAGCTCAATCCACTTCTCCCCCCTCCCCCGAGTTGGTTGCATATGCGATTAAGCATTTATGCATAGTCAACTCCACACACGCTATTTCCATATTAAAGCTTATAAGAAAGAACCGTGCTGGTACCCACCTAGAACATAGTCACTGCAGTCCAGCATTGCTGTGAAATCTTCTAGAGGTTCAGACAGTCCAAAGCAAGGAAGAAACAGGTAGCGGTATGGGGTAGGGGAAAGAAGGTACTATTATTTCTAACAAATCTACACTATACTCTTAAAAGAACAAGGGTGGGAGGTGGAAAGTGGATTGGGGGAGAAGCGAAATACAACTTCAGTTACACCATAGCAATCTTCAACTGAATAAGGAAACTTCAGTTGCTCAGAGGAGTTTTAGTCTCTCCTACCAGCTAGGACTGACATTGTCAAGGCAACTGAAGCATGAAAAGTTCCTCTTTTTGTAATAAAATAGAAACAAAGATTGCAGCTGGCAGTTTCCATAATGAAGCTTAATCAGTATGCGCGTGATTAGGGCCTTATGCAAATCTCTCCTCGTTAGCACAGCAGCCAGTACTTTGAAGTCCACGAACAATTCATTTACAGAATACACTGAAAGCACCCCCTGCATAATTTAAATCATTGCATAAATATTTATCAGTCCATTTGCATATTAATTGGCAGTGCATGAAGGGAAAAATTATCTCCTGAGTGCCAGCATAATAATTAGGAGGATAAAATGAGATTTCTTCCAATGGCCTGGCTTCTTGGACCTAACTTGAGATAGTACCGGGGGAGAAGGGAGGGACAGGAGACAGAGTTCTGTTAAAATGCCACTGAAATGACACGTACAAATTAGAAACAACTCTACAGACTTAAGCACCTTTAATCTTATTCCTGCTGGCAACAATGACTTCAGTAATAAGGGGATTTGCAAAAAGCTTTCTACACAATCCAAATAATCCCAAGGAAACAATTAGCAAGGTAGAAGCAGAACATAGGGCTGTCAAGATGGTGCTAGCCTACTGATAGAGAATTTTCCAAATATTAACATACACTGTCAGGTGAAAGTCCTACTTTAAAACGAGGCACCAGTATAAATCCAGAAGCAGTGTAGGATCTATAAAATTATCTTCCAGAGTATGAAAATTCATTATCTACAAATCCTTTTATACTACCAAATTAACCAAATAGATTAGTTGAATGCCACATATCATATAGTATCCTTCCCCCATCAAAATCAATCTAAAGTGTACGACAGTCTGTTATTTACAATATCAATCATCAAAAAATGGGTCATGTAAATTGTAGAATTAGTATTTTCAAGTAAATTTCACTTAATGTATATGAATCTATAGACTTAGAATACTTACAAAAGAATATATTTATTTAAAGTGAATTTACAAGGTAAAACATCAACCCCAAATTTTTTAGGCATTACCATATGACAACATTCCAATGTTATCATCATAGACAATTCAGAAGGTTTATAAAAACCCATGAAATAGGCATTATTACCCCCCTTTTAAAATAAGGAAACTGAGGCACAGAGAGCTGAAGTACTTTATCTAATGTCACACTAATAATCTGGAGTCAGGATTTAAAACCAGATTTTGCTGACATTAAAATTTGAGCTCTTGGCTACTATTATACATATGGACAAGTTATACAGTTAAGGAACTGGTAGGCATGGGGGGCTTGAATCAAGCAGCAGTAAGGAAGTGTAGTAAGTGTAGTAAGGAAGCCAATAATTGGTGACAACAATTTTGTGTTTAAAAGTCAAGTGTGTATGGATACAAGGAAGAGTGCACTAGACTTGAGAGTTCTCAAGGGTATTATTCCATTAACAATTGCTTTTATTTAAAACTAATCTTCAAGCATGCCAAGTGTCTGATTTTTTTAAAATATGTATGTACCTTTTCCCAACATTAAGGATGAAATTAAATTCAACATGCATATGAGGAAATGAAAGACAACATTTCTATAAGGGACCTTCAAAAGATTTCCCCGCAAGTCAATAACTTTGCTAGGAACAGAACCAAAAACCTTTAACTTTTAGATCAGCACTCTATTTATACTGTTAGTTTTTCTATGTTTTACAGAACCACAAAATCCATATAAGGAGAGGGTTTGGGGGAGAAATTTAACAATGACGTGTATTACCCATGAGACTTTCCCTCTTTGAACCTTCCTTTTCTCATCAGTAAAATGATACTATCTTTTTCATGAGGTTGCTGTGAGGATCAATGTGCTTGTGCTTCTCAGACTAGACCCTGGACTGCAGCATGAGGTAGTTGTGCCAGGGAAGACATCAAGACACATGGTAAACATGGTGCATCCTTTAAGAACATTGATTTTATTCAATAATGAATCATAATACTTTTTAGTAAAACAATCAAGAATATATTATGGAACAGAATACAAAATTCAAATGAGTTTTTTTTTTAAAGTTTTAATTAATTAATTAATTTATTTATTTATTTATGGCTGTGTTGGGTCTTCGTTTCTGTGTGAGGGCTTTCTCTAGTTGTGGCAAGTGGGGGCCACTCTTCATCGCGGTGCGCAGGCATCTCGTTATCACGGCCTCTCCTGTTGCGGAGCACAGGCTCCAGACGCGCAGGCTCAGTAATTGTGGCTCACGGGCCTAGTTGCTCCGTGGCATGTGGGATCTTCCCAGACCAGGGCTCGAACCCGTGTCCCCTGCATTGGCAGGCAGATTCTCAACCACTGCGGCACCAGGGAAGCCCCTCAAATGAGTTTTTAAGGTAGAATGTATTGGATTATACAGCTTCTACTTGGTGGGAAAATATGAGAAGAAATGATGAATGTGAGTAAATGTTTCTTTCCTTCCTCTTCTGCCTTCATAAAATTTTACATTTATTGCCTGCATTTATCATAGAATCTCTCTGCATCTTACCATCTACCTTTTCGTACTGCATGCAGTAATACCTCTAAACTACCTTTCTTATGCCAATTAGGCCTTTCATACATTAGTTAAGGATGACTTATAGCGACAGCCAGACAATCACTGCCAACTAAGGAGTATTTGCTGGAAGGTACCTTGCAGGTCAGGACTTCAGTAGTATAATAATCCTCCTCCCCCTCAGGCCAAGAGAGTTCCACAGGGTCTCTGCACGGCAGGCCTATATAGCTCACCAACTCACATAGGTTACTATGCAAAGTGGGACCTCCTTCCCCTCTGCTGCACAACTCACTATCTTCACTGCAGGAAGAGGGAGAGGGGCAAAAGAAGGAGGCAGCACTGAGATGCAGCTATCCAGAGGGACAGGAAGCTGACTCGGTCACAGTGGTGGGGGTGAGAAACTCCCCTCCTGCCACTCTTGATCTAGATACTTTGTGCATTCTAGAAGGCAGGCTTAAATACTAGAAGTTTGTCCAGGCCTTCTACAGTTGGACTGGGAGAGGGATGGCCACCATTTCTCACCTACAGTCCCTTAACCGTGGAACAGCTGATCTGAAAGAGGGAAAGAGCTTTTCCCACAAAGTCTCAAATGTTCACCTCATTTGGTCCTCTGTCTGAAATACCAGATTAAAACTTAACCTAAAAAGAATACCCTTTTTAAAAAGGAAAACCATTTCTGGGAAGTTTGTAGGATTGTTATTCACACTTCAGCATGAATTAATCCAATTAAATTGCTTTCCTTTAAGACCTAGTTTAGGAGTTGATTAGTGAGGTAATGGTTGTTTCCATTGGAAAAGAGGCCAATAAACTCTTTTTTTAAAAAAAATTTACTTTTTTTTGAAGTATGGTTGATTTACAGTGTTTCAGATGTACAGCAAAATGATTCAGATATATATATATCTTTTTCAGATTCTTTTCCGTTAAAGGTTATTACAAGACATTGATTATAGTTCCCTGTGCTATACAGTATATCCTTGTTGTTTACCTATTTTATACATAGTAGTGTGTATATGCCAATCCCAAATTTCCAATTTATCTCCCTCCCCCATCTCCCTTGGTAACCATAAGTTTGTTTTCTATGTCTGTGAGTCTATTTCTGTTTCGTAAATAAGTTCATCTATAGAATTTTTTAAGTTTCCACATATAAATGATATATGATATTTGTCTTTCTCTGTCTGATTTACTTCACTTAATATGATAATCTCTAGGTCCATCCATGTTGCTACAGATGGCATTAGTTCATTCTTTTTAATGGCTGAGTAATATACCACTGTGTATATATATCACATCTTCTTTATCTATTCTGCTATGAACATTGAGGTGCACGTACCTTTTTGAGTTAAGAGTTTTCTCCGGATATATGCCCAGGAATGGGATTGCAGGATCATATGGTAACCCTATTTTTAGTTCTGAAAGGAATCTCCATACTTTTCCCCATAATGGCTGTACCAATTTACACTCCCACCAACAGTGTAGGAGGGTTCCTTTTTCTCCACACCCTCTCCAGCATTTATTATTTGTAGACTTATTTCTGATGGCCATTTTGATTGGCATATGTGAATGATGCCCCCTAAGGCTGCAATACAGGGATTTCAGTGCTTTAAAAAAAAAAAAAAAAAAAAAACCCAAAATGGAATGTCTATCATTTACTAAAAATTTAGATGGGCAAATACCAAGAAAGAATTTACTTTATCAATTTGGCTATTAAGCACTGTCAAATAACAAGAGATCTGAAGGATAATCTTATTTCATAAAAAGTAAACTGAGGCCTAGAGAATGACTCTTAGGTGACACAGCTATTAAGCAGCAGAGAAAGTGGGGGTGGGGGGTATATAATAAGAAAGTATGAGAGGAAAATAAGTATAATAAAATGTGCTGAAACTCTTACCACATGACACAGAGATCTGTAGTTGTTGGTCAATTAAAAAGGTCAACTTAAATATAAAACCATTTATACATACCTTAAACATTTCATTTTAACACAAAGCACAAAAATATACATTCATTCACCAACCTTTTGATGTTGGACTAAAGCCTTTGCTTTAAGTTTGGATCCACTAATTTGAATTTCCTCTTCTTTCTAGGATAAATCATGCCCTTAATACACACTCTAATATTTCCAGTTTCAATTTCTTTGGCTTTGTTTTTCAAGCTTATCACATTTTCACATTTTACGTATGTGTATAAAATAAATATTAAAAACTCAAGGAAAATTTCATGAAACAATGCTCCTTCCTAGGTGCAATGCACTCTGATTATGTTCTAATATATTTCTTTTTTTTTTTAAATTGATTTAAACCTACTAAAGTGATTCCATGACCCATGGACTGAAAAACTGCTTAAAAGACACGTGAAGCAATCTGAGTACAGAATCTTTTTCCTTCTTACTTACTTTTTTGTTTTTTAAATAATAATTTATCCCTGATATTTTACAGCTCCCTTGGTCACATCTAATTCAGCAGTATTTTTTTTACTTATTACCCTTTATCAAATCTTTTCAAAGCATTCAACTTAAGTTTTCACAGAAACATCACTTCTCTTTCCCTTGATTTATATAATAATTATTTAAATTGTGTGATTAAAATAAGTATAAACCAGCATGAAAAGGCTTGAGAGCACAAACGTGTAAATGACTCCTGATACCCATACAACTCCAGCAGCAGCAGCAGATATGCACAGACATACTAATGAGTAAGCATTCAGCATGCTGTAGTGGAATCATCAGTATGTTTCAAGCAAGAATTCTCATGGCATCAGTTAATTGGATCAGTCATTTAAGAGGTGGTTTGTTAAGAAAGCTACCACACTAGAAAGCAGCTAGTATTAAGTGGCTCATGCTCTGGTGTCTTCCTTAACCTGTGCTATCTTATTTTTCTACAGCCATGCCATAGCTCATTTCCTGCTCAGTCCAACACTCTGGCATCTTTTCAGTAAACATAGCAACATTACAAAATCCAATCCTGAATTGCTTAGCTGTAAAAGCTTAAATCTTGTGTAGCTCTACTAAAGTTTTACCACTACACTAAACTTTTCTGTCTAGTCTATCTTATCATCCTGTTTCTTTACTTCTGTAACTGTCTTTTATTTGTTCTAATGTAAAGAGTTTTGCAAAGTCATTTATTTCATGTATGAACACATTCAACAAGTATTTACTAAGTGCTGCCAGACACCAGGATAGGAATTGGGCCTACAATGCTGAGCCACAGAATGCTTACAATTCAATAGTAGACAGAAATATTAAGCAATCATCTAAATACAGAATTACAAAGTGTGAAAATTCCATGGAAGAAAAGATCAGGTGACAACACGGCTTTAACACAGGCCTATAATTTGGCTTGACATCCTTGGCTACTATTAGAGTTCTCTAACTTTAAGAAATGGAATGTGACTTTTTCTCTGATTCCATTTACTAAAACCATGAAAAACAGGCTTTGTTTTATTTAAAACCACATGCTGCTTTGTTTACTGTCATTCATCCTTTGAACTACTTTGTTTCACTTCTGATATTGGTAATTTGTGCCTTATCTCTTTTTATCTCTCTCTTACTCCCAGGTTTCATAAATTTGTGTGAAAATACAGGTAACAAGTATCCCAAAGTTCTACATGAGATACGAAATCTAAAGATATACTCCTTCACTAAACTAATTAAAATGTTCTTCAGACTAATCAGATGTTATTAATATCTCTTACTATTAACAGTACAGTGGCAGTCATTCCATAAACATTTACTAACTCTCAATCTGTCTGAAATACCGTTCCCTCCCTATATCAACTAGTGAAAAGTCTATCTATCCTATAAAGACAGGCTCAAAAGTTATGACCACAGATCTTCATTCCCCTCACTGTCAAGTAACTATTTGTTTCACTGAAATCCTATAGCAATGATAATATCCCTCTCTTTTGTTTTTAACTTTCTACTTTGAAATAGTTAGAAATTCATAGGAATTTATAGACAGGTCTCACGCACTCTTCATCCAGTTTCCCCCACTGGTTACATCTTATATAACTAACAGTACAGTACAACTAACAGTACAAATCCAGGAAACTGCTATAGAGCATATGTAAAGTTCTATGTTATTTTACTGTCACGTGTGTAGATTCATGTAACCACCACTGCAATCAAAATACAGAACTATTTTGTCACAAAGAATTCCCTGCTGCTACCCCACTATAGGCATATCCACTCCTCTCCCTCTGGCTATTCCTAATCCTTGACAATCACTCATCTGCCATCCATTTTTATAATTTTGTCATTTTGGGATTATACAAATGGAATCATACAGTATATGACCATTTGAGGTTGGCATTTTTTACTCACCATAATGCCCTTAAGACCCCTCCAAGTTATTCTGTGTGTCAACAGTTTATTCCTTTTCATTGCTGAACAGAGTAGTGCATGGTATGGATGTACCATAGTTTGTCTAACTATTCACCAATTAAGGGACTTTTTGGTTGCTTCCAGTTTGGGGTCATTACAAATAAAGCTGCTATAAACATTCATAAATGGCATGTACACAGGATCACAAGCTCCACCCTGGGAGAAAGTATTTGCAAAAGACGTATCTGACTCTCATCTATAATATACAAAGCACATTCACGTACATATTTTTATGTGGACATAAATTTTTTTTTCTCTGGGATAAATGCACAGAAGTGAGACTGCTTGGTCATATGACAAGTATATATTTAGTTTTAAAGAAAATTCCAAATATTTTCCAGAATGTCTGTACCATTTGACATTCTCAAAACAATGTATGAGAAATCCAGTTTTTCTAAATCTACACCAGCATTTGGTAGTGTCATAACCTTTTATTTTAGCTGTTTTAATAGGTATGTAGTGATATCTCATGGTGGTCTTAATCTGCATTTCCTCAATGGCTTATGGACCATCTTTTTATATGCTTATTTACCATTCATATATCCTCTTCAGTGACATGTCTATTCTTTCTTGAATTTTTTTAGAAATGCAAAAATCTCTCTCTCTTTTTTTTTGGCTGCACTACGTGGCTTGTGGGATTTTAGTTTCCCGACCAGGAATTGAACCCAGGCCCTCGGCAGTGAGAGCATGGAGTCCTAACCACTGGACCTCCAGGGAATTCCACCCAAATCTCTATTTTCTAATGGATTGGTTTTTTTCGGGTTCAGTTTTGAGAGTTCTTCATACACTGTAGATAATAATCTTTTATCAGATATGTGCTTTGCAACTGTTTTTCCTCATTGTGGAGCTTGACTCTTCATCCTTTTAGCAGAGTTTTGCACAGAGAAAAACTTTTTAATTTTGATAAAGTCCAGTTTATCAATTTTTTTCTTTTATGGACTGTGCTCCTGGTGTCATGATTAAGCACTTTTCACCAAGCCCTACATCCTGAAAATTTTCTTCTGTTTTTATCCTAGTGTGAGGTTTAGGTTAAAGGTTCTTCCCCCACCTCTCCCCAAATCATTTGTCAAAAAGACTATTCTTCCTCCACTGAATTGCTTTTGTACGTTAGTCACAAATCCATTGGCTGTACTTGTGTCGATATTTCTGGGTTTTCTATTCTATTCCATTGATCAATGTGTCAATGCCTCTACTGATAAAGCCCTGAGGTTTAATTCCTACAGCTATATAAAAAGTCTTGAAATTAAAGACTGATTCTTCCCCCTTTATTTTTCTTTTTCAAAATTTTGTTAGCTATTCTAATTAGCCTGCATTCCTGTATTAATTTGAGAATAATCTTATCTATTAAAATCTTAACAGAATTAACAGATAGATGCTACTATATATAAAATAGGTAAGGAACAAGGACAATATCTTGTAATAAACTATAATGGAAAAGAATCTAAAAAAGAATACATATATATATATATCACTTTGCTGTACACCCAAAACTAACAACATTGTACATCAGTATTTCAATCAAAAAAACAAAAGAATCTTAGGGGCATTTTGAGAGGAACTGCATTAAACCTGTATATCAGTTGGGGAAGAATTTATCTTTCCTATGTTGAATCTCCTAATCCATGAACACAGTACATCTCTCCATTTCCGTATATCTTCCTTGATTTCTCCCATCAGCATTTTGTAGTTTTCAGCATAAAAGTCCTGAACATGTTCTGTTGGATCTAAAATTAAGTATTTTTTTTTTTTAGTCATTCTTTTAGGGTAAGGCTGCTAGAAACAAATTCTCTTTGTTTTCCTCCATCTAAGAATGTCTTGATTTCTCCTTCATTCCTGAAGAATATTTTTCCCAGATATAGAATTTGAGGTTTTGAGCTCTTTCTGTACTTGAAAAATGTTACCCCGCTGTCTCCCAGCCTCCATGGTTTCTGATAAGAAATCCATTATCATTGGAATGTTTTTTCCCCATACGTAAGGTGTCATTTCTCTCTCACTATTTTCAAGATTTTTCCTTTAAGTTTACGTAAGTTTTATGATGTGTCTTACAGATTTCTTCAGGTTTATCTTGTTTGGAATTTGCTCAGCTTCTTGGATGTGTAGGTTTATGTCTTCTGCCAAGTTTGGCAAGTTTTCATCCATTATTTCAAGTACTTCTTGGCCCCGCCTGCTTTCCCCTCTCCTTCTCTTACTCTTGTTGTAGTCTTTTTTTTGTCATAATCCTATAGGTACCTGAGGCTCTGTTCATTTATTTGTTCAATTTCTCCTTCTTGTTCAGATTGGGTAATTTCTACTGTTCTATCTTACAGATCACTCTGTCCTCTCCATTCTGCTGTAAGCCTACCCAGTGAGTTTTTTATTTCAGTTACTACGGTTTTCAATTCTAAAATTTCCATTTAGTTCTTTTTTTTTTTAATATAAATTTATTTATTTATTTTTGGCTGTGTTGGGTCTTCATTGCTGCGTGCAGGCTTTCTCTGGTTGCGGCGAGCAGTGGCTACTCTTCCTTGTGGTGCACGGGCTTCTCATTGGGCAGCTTCTCTTGTTGCGGGGCACGGGCTCTAGGATGTGTGGGCTTCAGTAGTTGTGGCTCGCGGGCTCTAGAGCGCAGGCTCAGTAGTTGTGGTGCGCGGGCTTAGCTGCTCTGTGGCATGTGGGATCTTCCTGGAACAGGGATCAAACCTGTGTCCCCTGCATTGGCAGGCAGATTCTTAACCACTGCGCCACCAAGGAAGTTCCTCTGTTTAGTTCTTTATATTTTCTGTTTCTTTAATGAGGCTTTCTGCTTTTTCACTGAGACTTTATATTTTGTTTTTTATTTCTCTCCTTTTACTGCTTTGGTGAAGAAATTAGTAGTGGAAGTGCTTTAAAAAATTATGGGAATATGTGAAAAAGAAACAGAAACCAGCCTGAAATGTCTCCCATGGACAGACTTTTGGACAATCTGAACAAAGTAAATAAAAATAATAATGAATTATAACCATTACTCATAGGAATTCATGAGTCCATGCTGATATAAATAAATAAACAGGGAGAAGAGAACGTTCTTCCTTACAGTAGAATGTCAAGAAAATTAACATTTGGAAACCATCATAGCAGTAAGTCCAGTCAAGAAACAACTGATACTAAATCTAGTGGGCAAAAATTTGATGACAAAAATTTACAGTTTGCCCACAAAATATATATTAATTACAAAGGGAAGAAGTGTAACTTGCAGTAAAGAAGCTTGGTAAACATCACCTTAATCGAGTGATCAAAGTTAATATCACTAGTCAGGGGATAAACCAAAATTGTGCAACCCTCCCCCCCCCCCCAAAATGAGAACACAACTTCACTTCTGTGATATTCCTGCCACAGACACATAACCTGAGGAAGTATCACATAGCCCCAATTCAAACACATTCCACAAAATGTATTCTTCCAAAGTGTCACAGTGCTGAAAATCAAGGAAAGACTAAGAAACTATTCCAGATAAAAGAATACTAAAGAGACAACATGACAACTAAATGCAATGCATGATCCTGGATTGGATTCTTTTGCTATGAAGGGCATTTCTGAGATAACAAGAAAAATTTGAATATGGTTATGGATTAGTTGATAGTAATGTATTATTGTAAATTTCTTGAGTTTATGTTTGTATCATGACTATGTAGAAGAATGTCCTTATTTGTAGG
This sequence comes from Balaenoptera physalus, assembly GCF_965194825.1. Lineage (NCBI taxonomy): Eukaryota > Metazoa > Chordata > Mammalia > Artiodactyla > Balaenopteridae > Balaenoptera > Balaenoptera physalus. The sequence continues at coordinate 65,123,387 of NC_138882.1, forward strand.
AATTATACACTGAAGTATTTGGAAGTGATGGACCATCAAGTCTGAGACCTACTCTCAAAAGGTTCAGGGAAAAAGTTACTTGTACTATTGTGCAACTTTTCTAAAAGTCTAAAATAATTTTAAAAGAAAGATTTAGCAAAGAAAAAAGGGAAAAAGAAAAGAGATCAACAAACTACCATACACTGTTTTATTATCCTAGTGGAGTGTTGCTCTCCCCACTCCTCAGAAATCTCTGATCAAAAGATGCGTATTAACACTGGCAACACTATAATTCTTACAGGATTGTGAAATGTATAGATAACCTAGCATCAGAGTGCACTTGAAACCAATTAAACAGTATTCTGATGGACATCTCAAAATATGAAGGAGTCTACATTCTAAAGCTCTACATTAAATTAATGGAAGTTCAGTAAAATTTATACTCAGATCTAAGCACTGAGTACTGAACAACTTTCCACAGTTGGTGTCGTATCACTTATTTATTATCCAAAGAAAGAAAGAGCTTGAAATCCATTACAACCAAAAACTCTATTAAATATTTTAGAAACTCAGTTAATTTTAAATAAAATCTACCCAGGCATAAGAAAATATTAGAAAATGCATTTTAAATGTGGTATCATAGATATATTGTCATGTTCTTTTAAAACTACTATTTTAGGGGCACTACAATGTGTTATGTCTAAACTTCCTACTTAGGAGACCCTGAGCAAAGGATGCCACATCTGTTATGGGTTGAACTGTGTCTCGCCCAAGATGTTAAAGGCGAATACCCAGGATCTGTGAATGTGACCTTATTTGGAAACAGGGTCTTCAGAGATGATCAAGTTAAGATGAGGTCATTAGGATGAGCCCCAGTCCAATACTATTGCTGTCTTTACAAAAAAGGAAAATTTGAACACAGAGACAGATACATACAGAGGGCAGACAAGAAGAGAGGCATGGAACAGATTCTCCTTCACAACCTTTAGAAGGAACCAACATTGCCAACACCTTAATCTTGAATTTTTAGCCTCCAGAACTATGAAACAATAAATTGCCGTTGTTTAAGCCACCTGGTTTGTGGTATTTTGTTACAGCATCCCTAGGAAACTTAACACAACATTTGAACCTTAATTTTCTCATTTGAAAAATGGGAATGATTATGCTATCTCCCAAGGCTGTTCTTAAAATTAAAATGAGAATATTAGTTATTTTGAAAATAATCAGGAATTATAAAAATAACTGTATTATTCTAATATCTTGATAAATATTCAATAAATACTACTCAAGATTTTTCTCCTGTTATAACAAGAAATTTTAAGTGATGCTTTTGAACATTTCCATGTTTTTTAACTGAGTTTTAATCCATAGGCCGGAAAATTATCTTTACTGTACATGGTAAGAACAGTTTTATTAATGTTTGAATTAGCTGAACATGGCTGAAGTAGAATTTGGTTTCCTTTTTCTTCTTTTTTCTCATGTTTTAATCTTTAAATAACATTTCTTAAGAAGTATGAGTTTTCTCTTTTGAAAACTTTCTTAAAACTTTTTTAAAAACTTTTTTTTTTGAGATATGATTCACATACAAAAAGCCATACATATTTAATGTATATACAACTTTAATGTATACAAACTAGATAAGTTTGGAGATAAATATACATCTGTGAGACTACAACTAAAGCCATAAACTTATTCATCACCTTTAAAAGTTTCCTTTGTGTCCCCCGCCCCGTTTTTTAATTAAAAATTTTTTTGTGTGGGGCAAGAGCACGTAACTAAGATCTACCCTCTTAGCAAATTTTAAAATATATAATACAGTACTGTTAACTACAGTCTTCTGAAAACTTAAAATCTAACTACCCGCCCCCCGCCCCAAGAAAAAAAACCCACTAATGCGCCCCTCTGGCCACATAAGCACTATACAGCAATCCCAGGCAGTTGTGATTCAGAGCACTGGAAACAATCAACAGCATGATTGTTTGGCCAAAAGTGGAGGACAAAAGAATATGAAGGGTTTAACAAGCTGACAATCCAAACAAAAAGCAAGACATAAATTTGTGCATAATGCTTTCTTCTCTTTGCTCTACTTCCTGTACCGCTGTACTTTTCCATATATTAAAAATGAAAGCATGCATGTGTATAGCATATGCCCAACAGAGTAGGAATTCAACAAATGTTTGCTGCCCCAGCCCTACTTCACCTCCTTCCCTTCTACTCAGAGGATGATGAGTAGTTTCAAGTAATACTTAGGGTAGTTAATAACTTTGTAATCTCATCATAATGTCACTGTATCAATAAATTTCATACCACCTTCACAAGTTCCAGTTAGTTAGAAAGAATTTAACTAAAAAAATAAAATTTGTCAATGTATCTCACCTTTTATAAAGCTCTAACACATGACCATCTAGAACAGAAAGGTACCAGAAAATCTACTTTACATTATTTCTCATTTTGAATAGTAGAGATTAAAATGCATATAAATTACAATTCTTTGGTATAAGATCTCCACATTACCAGGAATAAAACAGTTATGTGACATGGGCTACTAAAAAATGTACTTTTTTATATCTCACTGTCTACATTCTGTGCATCCCCACCCTCTTTAGGCCAGGCAGGTTGTGGTGGTAATTTAATGAAAGATCCCTGGGGAAAGGTGAATTTCAAGGGATAAGTCAGGTTTTAAGGCAAAGATTCTCCTGGTTTGGGAAAACTCAGGTACTCAAGATATTTTACTAAAGAAGAGGAATTTTCTTTATACTTTCATCATTACATCTTCATTTAAGATAATCAGCTTTTGTTTATCCCAAAGCCAACCAGACACTTGAAATGTCTTAATTTCTGACTAATACTCTTTGCTGTAACATCAAAATTTTTTCATTAAGGGAGTCAACTAATTTTGAAAGGTCTGTTTTAAAAATATTTTAGGAAAATAATCATTGTTTGATGATCAACTATAATAAGTAAAAACACTGGAGAGACAAATGTTCAGTCTCACTAAATATACCTCTAGACTTGCTCAAAGTAGTTTAGTTTAAACATGTATTTATAATATACAAATATTATATACTTTTTGAGGGGGTATAAAACTTACACCTTGAAATTACATTATAAAATAGCTAATATGATTTCTATAGCTAAAATCATTACAGAGGAAAGACACGGTTTTATGGTTTCTCTTCACTACCTCAGTATGTCTCTAAAGTGCTCAGATTTTTGAATGGGTGAATTAAGAGAGGAAATAATTCCATAATCAGTATCAGTTAACAAGGGATAGGTTGGATTTACGATTAAATTTTAATTCCAAAAATAAACAGACTGCATAGTTTAGTCATAGGCTTTGACATCAGAGAAAACTGTGTTTAAACTCCAGTTATAGAATTCTAAAATTCTAAACTATATGACCCTTCCTAAGCCTCAGTTTCCTCATCTGTAAAACAGGTACAACCATACTCCCAAGGGTTCTCCTCAGATTTGAACAAAATGTATCCAAAAGCTTCAATGGCCCCTAGTAGTTAATTAATGGTTGTTAATATTATTTTTAATAGATAAAATATTTTACGTAGAATAAATAAAACCATTTCTTCTTTGCTGTTGCTACAGGAACATATTCAGTTACACAAAAGGAAAATCCATATGAAATGTCACTATGGTTTGTTTATTCCCTTAGGCATGTTAATTTATATTTAAGGTACTTAAAAAAATGAGAATTTTAAAAAGGCATGAGACTAGGAGTCTAGATTCTGATCTCAGCTCTACACTGGCTAAGGAAGCACTGAACTTCCTTAAACAAGTTCCTTCATCATTGGTAAAATATAGGTTATAATATTTTGATTATAGATTAATTTTATAAAACTATTATTTACAAAGAACTTCTATTAAACTACCACATAGGAATTATTGCTAATGTTATATTATCACGATAAAGATGATACTTAACATGCACCCTATTTGCATTAATTTCACAACTTTTTCAAAAGAAACCAGAGCCTAATCTAAGTATTAGGGCAATTCTAAACTATTTTCCATTGAGGGCTAGGGCACAGGCATTCTAAGCATAACTCAATTATATCAATAAATATCAAACAAATTTCAGAGTTAAAAATGAAATATATATATTTAAGTCATTTTTATAGTCATTCCACAAAATTAAAGGCAATCATCATAACACCTGGATTTATCAGAGGCCACTAAATTAATAGCTTTTATTAGCAGAAAATATTTACCAGGTATAGAAAGACTGCATTCTTTCTTTGAATTGATTCATTGAAAACTGAGAGTAGTTTGGTAATTAAAAAGGCAGGAAAGCTCTTCTTACTTTTCCAGTCTATGAATACAAAAAGAGAAAAAGGCAAGACTGAGTAAGTTGTATAAAATAACCTAACACTTTAAGTGGGAACAATTACAAACGGTGGAGAACGCTGGATTACCCATCAAGGTATGGTTAGCTGCCTAAACATAAAGTGATTAGAGGCAGGCAGCTCTCTTGTGTCTACTTCCTCATCTACAAAATGGAGTTACTAGCACCTGCCCTTACTTCAGAAACGTGGAGGTAAATCAGAAAGTTCTTGGAACATGTATTATAAGGGGGTGGTCTTTCATGAAGCTAGATAAAAAAGCCTACTTAGTATTTTCTTTAAAGGGTATATTTCATTAACTTAACAAAAGACCCCAAAATCCAACACTAACCTCCCTCCAAATTTACAAGTATCTATTTCAACTGGCTATACCCACACACATAGATGATAGACATAAATGAATATAGATTGCTATCACTGTATTCTGGAAAAAGGTGCAAGATTACATTTTGTCTTTGAAAAATGAGAAAGATCAATACTTGGCACACACAGGTGTGTAAATTTACCATCACTGGTTGACCATGACATTCTTTGCCATGAGGCCTCAGAACCCTAATAGTAGGTTCAAGCAGCCAGCCTTAACAGATGAAGAGGAGATGGTACATGCACTGACTCTTATTTGCCAACTACCTCTACTACATAGCTTTGTTTGAATTAGTACAACTAATCAGTAATTGGTATAAATTAGTATAACTGATCGAGTAGTATAACATTAATGAAAACCATCTAAGTTTTATATAACTGTACTCAGTACTCATGTTAACTAGATCATATAATTTTTTTTCTATACATTCTGTGATGTTCCCAACTACTTCATGAAACTTTGAACCAAAGCTTAGTTAAGTTCAATGGTGCAAACAAAATCAAATATGTAAATAGTTGAAACTACCTTCTTAAAAAGGAGTTATTTTTGTGAGAGAAGGGGCTTATAGTAGCTCATAATACTTGAAAATAGAGATCAACATTAAAATTCTGCCACCATTCTCCAACAGTGGTCAAAAATTTACTAAGACATTTTATTATGTTATACAACTGAAAAGAAACTGAATTTTTTCTCTCTCTTGAAAAAAAAGTCTGATCTATATGTACTTTAACTTCTTTAAAAGAATTTTAAAATTGTTAAGTTGTAAGAGGATATACCTAAAACAAAAAGCAAAACAAAACAGAAACACATGGACAATTAAATACACAAAACAAATATAAACTTCAGCACACCCACCAAACTCCTCCAGAGCAGGAACTATAATGAATAAGGAAAACCCACCTACCCTTCCTCCTTTAGACCAATGTGATGGTTACAAACTGACAAGCTCTTTCTGGCTGTCCACTGGCACATCTACAGACCTCTTATTCTTTTGAAATGTCCCCAACTTAAATTGGATGCAAATAAGCCAGGTGTGGTCCCTACAAAAGTAATCCTGCTAGTCCCTACTGAGTTTCCATAGAAACATGCACAGCTGGCAATGGCAAAGAGGTTGCGTACTGGCCTCAAGACTAGCATAAAAAGTTTCAATACTCATTGAATGAAATAACAATTATGGTATCTTAGTAAAGAACAAATACAAAAACAACAACAACAACAAAAATCCCATCTTTGCTTGAAACATTAAGCAAAATAATGGAAAGTATTTTCTTCTAGTCCAAAAGTGGCTTTCAGCCTAGCAGCAGCTGTTAATCTGTCTGTGAAAAGTTACAATTACCAATGGCAACCATTCTTTTACCAAATAAATATATTTTATGAGAGTATTCCCTGTAGGTCACTTAATGTAATAACCAACATCCAGAGAGAAACAATATAAAGTCTAATCTAAACAGTAGTAAATACCGTGTATCTTTTCCTTAAATAAATTCAGTATGACTCTTCACTGGTTTTACTAAAAATAAATGTTTTTACAGCAGTGATTCTCAAAGGGCAATACCTAGATCAGCATCATCAGGAAAATTATTGGAAATGTAAATTCTTGGTCCCCTATCCCAGACCTACTGAATCAGAAACTCTGGGCATGGGAGGTCTAGCAATCTGCGTTTTCACAAACCCTCTAGAAGATTCTGATACATGCTAAAGTTTGAGAACCACTGATTTACAGTGCCAAATTTCAGAGGAGGCTGAAATATGAAATAGAAAATGCAATGCTTTATCTGACCCTTTGGAACTAAGTAAGGCATAGTAACAAATGTAAAGGAAAACTCACTGGCCTCCTGAATTAAGTCTCTTTGCTAGTATCTCACTGTCTAAAAGATATGCAGAAATTAACAGTGGTACATCATGTCTGTCTTTCCTACACATGCCAAGCACAAAAGGAAAATCAGAAGTGTCTGTTCCTCATTACTCAAGGAGAGGAGGAGCCTTGCATGTAAGACTCAATCCACTGCCATTCCCAGCCCATTACCAATCACAACCCATTTCCAATCACTGAGGTCTTCAGACACAGGGCAGCAAACCTAACCATTTATTACATTATAATAAAAGAGAGATATCTTTTTTTCAAGACATCAAACATGTATGTAGGGATGAGCCTGAAGTTTGAGTCATAAATTTTAACCTTCCTCACTACAGTTGGCCCTCCATGTCTGTGGGTTCTGCATCCACGGATTCAACCAACCAACGTAGATCGAAAATATTAAAAAAAAAATTTAGAAAGCTCCAAAAAGCAAAACCTGGCAACTACTGACAGGGCATTTGTATTATATTTACAACTATTTATGCAGCATTTACATTGTATTAGGTATTATAATTAATCAAAAGATGATTTAAAATATTATATCAGAGGATGTGTGTAGGCTATATGCAAATACTATGTCATCTTATACAAGGGACTTGAGCACCCTTGGGTTTTGGTATCCACAAGGGTCCTGAAACCAATCCCCCCAGTGCCAAGGGATGACTGTACTTGTAAAAAAATTTTTTAAGAAACATACATGGATGCAGTTCTTCCTTAGTATCTAACATATTGGATAGTTCATGTACTACAAAATACTCTTTTCATTTTTCTATTAACTTCTGTATAACCATTTATAATTCCTTCCCTATTTCCTTTAAGACAATGGGCAGCACTTCAAAAAAAAACCCAGCCCAGGTAGTGACATTAAAGTGATCAGAGAGATATATAATGGAGAAAAACCACTGGGTAAATCAAATATTCCATATGTCATTAGAATCAATGAATTCAAGCCAACTGAATAGTTTTCTGAAGGTCATAATTTAAACTAAATTGTTAAATACCTTCAGTATTATACCTGCAGAATGTACTTTAAAAATCATATTTTAAGTAAGTTGAAGACTGGTCACAATTTACAAAAAAAAAAAAAAAAAGCAGGAAATTCAAAGGAGAGTGTTTATTTACTTATTCCCAGGATTATTCTGTAATCTGTTTTGTGATAAGAAATATGATTAAACTTACTCAAAGGTCAGATTCTTGACTTTACGAACAAGGCAGGAAGCAGAAATGAATATACATTTGACTTGTTTTCTCCTGCTTGTTATTTTCTTTTCTTAAATTCAAACCTCAATTTCTAAGCTTAACGTATTTCCAGCAGTCTCTATTCTTTTGGAAAAAGAAATATAAAGAAAACAAATCCTAAGGTCATCACTATTGTCATATAATTTTTAAAAAATTCTACATCAAAGCAGCAAAATACAGAATAAACTTAAGTAGGAAACTGATTCACAGGCTCCTCTTTCTCTTTGCTAAATATTGGTGTTCCTTGAGGCCCATCCTTGGTCCACTTCTCACTACACCAGTGGCTGCCAAAGTATTGTCTTTGTGCCACTAGTGGGCCAGAACTGATCCAATAATGCCAATTTCATTGACTTTGATGTTTGACTGTGGGCTACATACTAGTGGTGCATGCTGGTTGCCATTCCAACTCTCCCACGTGGATAAGGGCAATGATAATCAGCTCAAGGGAAAGACCTGAATGCTTGAGTCCCCCTAGTTAGTGACTCGTTCAGGAATGAACTGTATCCCAGAAGTTTACTCAATTCTGGCTGATGAAATCAAGGAAAGAGCTGGTGAACTTTTATGGGATAGTTACTCTCACTCTGAATACAGACAGTAAGCGGGGACTCTCCTTTCTTTGGACACGAACAAGGAAGCATATTTTCCTGGCTGCTGCTGGAAGTTGTTTTGCAACCATAAGGGAAAGAACCTGAGGGCACAGCAACACAAAGAGCCCAGTTCTACCATCCTTGAAGCTTCTGATCTCTTAATCTTGTGAGCCAAGTCAAACCAAATATTTGGGAGTGCGTGTGTGCACATGTGTGTATATACACATATAATTTTCTAATGTGAATTTGAGAGAAAGCAAGTAGGACAGTGAAACAGGCATGGCAGATCTCAGGAGCTCCAAGCCAGCAGCATTTCTACAGGGTAGCCGGACTTCATTCTGCCTACTACGAAGGGATGAGAGCCCCTATAGTAATGTCACTCAGATAATCTTCTACTACCCCAGACCATTTGGGAGACAAAATGAGGCTATTAAAATTATCTATTCTAAGCTTGAATTTGCTATTAAACAGATTTTATTTTCACTTTAGAAAAATTCCCCAACAATAAGCTAACATGTTATAGAAGAATGTTATGCTTAGTGTGAAAGAGGGAAGCACCTAGCACCTCCTCCCACCCTGAAGAAATATCAATAAAACCTTAAAAAAAAAAAAAAGTATTGTATTGTAGACCACCCCTAACAATCTCCTTATACTTAGAGAGACCATCATCTCCAGACAACTCACCATTCTGGCTGAGCCCCTTCTTACAAATACACCATTCCTTTGTACTACGATAATCTCAATACTTAGAGAAAAATTAGACAGGAAGATGCAGAGTACAGGCCATTAAAGAAAATAAAAGTGGCACAACTAATCATAACATAATCAGCTTGTGCATACTACCAATGGACATTTTCCAAGGTTTTTCCTTATCATTTAACAAGAATAGTTTAAGCACCATTGTCCTCTGTCACTAGATTTAGAATCAAATCTAACATAAAAGGTAACCTTTATCTCTCCTGGTTCTTACAAACAGCAAAGGATAAAAATCTTAGAGTTTTAGAGCAGAGAGAAATGTTAACAACAATCGACCCAATCCCTTCATTGTACAAACTAAGAAACTGTGTGCAAGGTTGCATGATTTATTTTGGAACACCCTGTGAGTGACGGCACAGCTGAAATTCAGATCCATTTTCTGATTTTTAGTCCATATAAGTGCTCTTCACATTGACCACCTCCCTTTTAGAAATGCAAAAATATTTTCCAACAATTTTATAAAGTCACTTTTTAAAAAGTGATCAATGTCATGTCAATCTTTTTAAGTATACTGACTACTGATCATTATTCTCTAACAGTCACTTTATAATAAGTGTTTATATATTCATTCATTAATTCATTCACTCAACAAATAACTTTAAGAAATTATTATGTATAGGGCTCTGTACTCTGCTCCACAGGGCCAGAAAGATCAATCAGACATGAAAAGCTCTCAGACTGAAAGCAATCAGACTGAAAAGCTAGAACAAGACATTAGAAATAGATAATGTAAGTAAAAGCTGAGAAATGTTTTTACTTTTTGTTAAAAGGGAACAAACATATGCATATTTTAATACAAAAGAGAAAATGTAGTTTTCATGAAATTTTAAGGATTCCTTACTTATGTTGAAAACCTATAAGTAACTAGATATTTACAGAATAAAGTTTATTTTTAAAAAAGTAGATTAAATACTTAAATTCTGTAACATAATTTGGGGTTTGGGATATTGCCTTTCAAGTTTCATATCTAAGACACTATGACCCTTTGTCATTATCTCTTGTCTCCTATGTAAAAACCTAGATTTATAATTCAACTAAGTTTAGTTCCACTGGCTGAATACAGAATAAGGTAAAAATTAGGGTAATTTACAACAACTGAGTCAGTAAAAGATAGGAATTTAAGTTATGACAATCTGGTGTGATTTTTACGCCATCATAAAATTAAAATTTATTACCACAAAACGTTAGGCCATGTTAGGCCACCAACATATAAATACACCGGGAATTCCCTGGTGGTCGAATGATTAGGACTCCTCGCTTTCACTGCCGAGGGCACAGGTTCGATCCCTAGTCGGGGAACTGAGATCCTACAAGGCGGTGTGGCCAAAAAAAAGAAAGAAAGAAAATGCATAAAATGCATACACCACCACAGGGATGTACACCAAGTTCATGGGCGTTACAGCCTTTGCAATTTCTGTTCCTTCAGTCTAGGATGCTTTTGCCCAGGTGGCTTCTTTTTATTTGCTATTCCAGTCTCTGACTGAAAGTCATCTCCTCAGCGAAGCCTTCCACCATGCAATCTAAAGAACATCCCCCCGCCCCTGCTGCCCTGTCACTATCACGTCACCCCATTTTATTCTATGTTCTCATAATTTTAAAACTTATTTACTCGCTCCACTAAAAGGCAGGCTTCCTGGGCGCAGGCATTTTTTAGTCAGTCTTATTCACAGCGGCAACCTTAGTGCATGATAGAGCACAAGAGGTGCTCAAAAGTATCTGTTGAATGAATGGTGCCTAGAAAGTCAGTAAGAATTAGATCAGGGATATCAGCTTAAGTCCACAATAAAACAAACTCCTTGAAAGAACTATTTCCAAAAAAGACAGGACTATGTGCTCAGAGAACTCATCTACTGATCTTTAATAAGAGCAGCCCTCCTAACAAAACCTTACTATAAGTATACTCCTGATAGCAAATCTGAAATTCAAAAGTTAAAAAAAATTCTGTCCAGCAAATACTTCTTTTTAAAAGTCAGGGCCATAGGGGAAAAAGACTAGCTTCTGGTTTGTGTTCTTGGCCATTTAAAAAGCAACAAGTTTTATTTTATTTACTATGTTTCCCCTAGATTAGCAGGGGTTCTCAGAAACAATAAATTTAGAACTGTCTTCTAATTAATGGACGTGAAATCTGGGAACATTCTGAGTAGAAATTCTAGATTCAAACTATAAATCAAGACTGACATTCAGAATCTTGGTAAACAGGGGTAAGGCTAGTTAATACCTAAATTAAAATTTGCTCAGCAGCCTATAAATAGACACAAATCTTGCAAGAAACTCAGCCATTCCAAATCACATCTTGGAGACAGACTGTGCCTTTTAACTTTGCAAAATAAGACTAATCATGTTGGGAGTCCTGTTGAGATTCCAGCTTCTCTTTGAAAAATTCTGAAGAAGTCAATCCCTCTATTTGCTATGGCTGAACAAGAAAGCACACTGTTACAGGAAAACGGATGAATCATTTATCTGTTAGTCAAGCACTTACTATGCACCAAGGTGTTAAAAGAGGTGTGTAGTTTACTTAGATTTACCCATGTTACTGATTTCTTTGCTCACCATTCCCTCTTGCATCTGAGTTCAGTGTCCCTCCTTCTTAAGTACATCCTTTAAAAGTCCCTTTAGTGAAGGTATGATAGTAGCCAACTCAGTTTTTATTCGTCCAAAAAAAGTTATTTCATCTTCATTCTTGAATAAAAGTTTAGCTGGGTAAAAATTTTAACGTTGGTAGTCATTTTCCCTCAGCATTTTACAATTTCATTGTCTTCAGGCTTCCATTTGTTGCTATTGAGTACTGTGAAAATGTGGCACTTTTATGGGCAATTATCTATTCTTCCTGTCCTCTATTAGATAGTCTCTTTAAAGTTGATTTTCTGCAGTTTCACTATAATATATCTAGGTATAGAATTTTTATCTACCCTGCCTGGGCTTTTATCCTGCTGCCTAAAACGGAGAATTCATGCCTTTCATCAGTTCTAGAAAATTCTTAGCCAGTGTGTATTTGAATTGATAATAGCTGAGAACCATCTCTATTATCTCTGGAACTACTGCTACAATTAGATTCAGTTTAAACTTGCTCATTCTATTCTCCGTATCTCTTAACTTCTCTTTCATATCTTTCATCTATAACTATTGCTATTCATCTGCTTATTTTCCTGACATCTGTCATTAACTCGCTCTTCAAAAAGTATACCTAATCTACTCTTTAACTTGTTCACTGAGTTTCTAAATTTCAGTAACTATTTTTTTCCTTTCTAGAGATCATCTCTTTGCCAAATCTACTTAGTCATTTTCACAGTTTGTTTCTTGCTCATGTTTTCAATCCCCTTTTATTACTACAACATTTAAAAATTAAATAGTAAACCTGATTGATTCCAATAATCTAAAGTCTGTGGGAGGCAGCGGGGAGTCTACTTCTATTGTTGGTTGTTTTGCTGCAAGTCTGATGTTGGCTTGTTCCTTCCTAGGTTCTGCAATTTTGGGTTATAGACTCATATTTAGAAAACTAATCTGGAGGAGTCTGAGAAGCATAGGTTCAAAGTACATTCCTTCAGAAAGGCCATACATTTGCCTCTGCCCAACCTGAGGCACTTCTAGCCTGGGATCACTTTTATTTCTTGGCTTTGGGTTTCCCAGACCACACAGATAGTATAAATTTAAACTTCAAATCTGTATTTAAAAAGAGGGGCTTCCCTGGTGGCGCAGTGGTTGAGAATCTGCCTGCCAATGCAGGGGACACGGGTTCGAGCCCTGGTCTGGGAAGATCCCACATGCCGCAGAGCAACTAGGCCCGTGCGCCACAACTACTGAGCCTGCGCGTCTGGAGCCTGTGCTCCGCAACAAGAGAGGCCGCGATGATGAGAGGCCCGCGCATCGCAATGAAGAGTGGCCCCCACTTGCCGCAACTAGAGAAAGCCCTCGCACAGAACCGAAGACCCAACACAGCCATAAATAAATTAATTAATTAAATTAAATAAAAATAAAAAATAAAAAAAATACCCCAAAATATTAACCTTAAAAAAAAAAAAAAAAAAAAAAAGAGCTAAGGTTACAAATTCTCAGGGAAGACTTGTACATAGATGTAAGGTTAAGAGACAAGCCTTCATTGCAGCACTCTGATGGTAGATGGATGTTTTTTTTCTGGCCTAGCCTTTAGCTAAGGGTGTAGGTCTTTAAGAATTCCAAGCTTTATGCAGGGATCTCAGCTCCATTTCCCCACCCTGAAAAGTCTAGTCTTCTGTCTAGAACAGACATTAAAACACAAGGCTCTGGAGGGTGGTTTGGACAAAGGCCCTTAGGGCAGCCCCAGTGTTAATTTGGTGACCATACATTTTCCTCTTCATGGACCCTGTGGAAATCCCTCATATCCTTGAGCTTGCACGAAAAACATGTAAAGGGATGTTATAGGCATTTGTAGGAGTCTTGTAGAATTTCTCTGAATAATCCATTACAGTGCCAGAGGTCTCTGAGAATAAGGTGTAAAATAAACAGTTTCAATCTTCAAAAGCAAGCTCTAAGTGTTGTTTGCTCCTCTGTGTTGCCATAGCACAGTGTATCCTCTATCACAGCTCTTCCTTTACTCCACTCTTGTCACTGTGGTTTAAGGTCTCCTCCCCTGCCCAGATTTTAAAAGACATTTCTAGTGCTCAGTAATCCAAGGTAATGTGTCAAAAATGACGTTACCTCAGTGATTCCTGCCTTGGCTACAATAAGAAAATAAGAATCAGCAGACTTTCTTTAGCTTTACTATAACTTCGGTGATAAGGGTCAAGCACAGTGACATGTTTACAAGATGCTCTCTAAATTTTTTAAGAATGGAGATCTACCAAAGGTTTTGAAAAATGCTCTTAAGAGGACAGCAGGAATGGACAATTATCAGCTGATTCTGGGCCATGTGTCACAGTAATCTAGACGGTGGTAGCTTAAACTCAGAGATAGAAGCTACAGGGACATATTCTACACATTTTTTAGAGGTAAAACTGACAGGTGTCTGATTTGATGTGAGGGATGAGAAAGGGATTGACTCAGCCTACAGAAAATGAACTAGAACAAAGAGATGAAAGTTACAACAAGGGGACATATTTCAAATTAATATTAAGAGAGAACTATTTAAAATTAGCATATTTACTAAAAAAAAAAATATGGAATGATTCTGATTATACCACTCACAGTTAAAACTTTTTCATTGTATTTCATTTGATGGGCACCAGGAAGTCAACTGCAGCAATGCATCCAGGACTTCTACTATCTGGCCATAACCTTGTCTTCCAACCTGACCTTTCACTATTCCTTTACCTTCCCTAAACTTCAGTTAAATGGAGTTACTCACGCTCACAATTTTCTGCGACTGTCCTGTATTTTCTCTCCTTTGTTCCACTTGCTCCTGCGGTCAGAAACCCCTCTAAGTATTCAGATTCTACCCATCCTTCAAGATCTAGTTCCACTGCCACTTCTTCAATGAAGCCTGACATAAACAGCCTTCTTGAAAAGAGTTTCTGTGCCTTATTCAACTCTGGAGCTTTCTGAAAATTACCACAATGCCTTTTCTGAAGGCACTGAGAAATGAATACTTGATGGGGATGCTAGAGAAAAAATTAAATTCCTTGAAGGGAGGCTGAGCTTGAACTCTGATTTCCCCTCTAATTTTTAAGATTTTGCGATTCTATAACACCTCTATTCAAACAGTCTTAAGATGTACCTAAAGAACTATTTGCTTTTAATATGTTAAACATTTATTGAACAGTCTTCTTGTACCAGATACTGTGTTAGGTAGGCTTCAATGAGATCCCATTTAATCCTAACAAAATTCTCTGAAGCAGTTATTCTTTGTAACTTAAAAAAAAATTTTTTTTAAGCAGTGTTGTTTTTTTTTTTTTAATTTTATTTAATTTTGGCTGCGTTGGGTCTTTGTTAAGCGAGGGCTACTCTTCCTTGCGGTGCGCAGGCTTCTCACTGTGGTGGCTTCTCTTGTTGTGGAGCAGGGGCTCTACGTGCACAGGCTTCAGTAGTTGCAGCACGCGGGCTCTAGAGCTCAGGCTCAGTAGCTGTGGTGCACGGGCTTAGCTGCTCCGTGGCATGTGGGATCCTCCTAGACCAGGGCTTGAACCCGTGTCCCCTGCATTGGCAGGCGGATTCTTAACCACTGCGCCACCAGGGAAGTCCCCTATTCTTTATTTTACAGATAAGAAAAAGCAGATTCAGGCAGATTGTCCTAATACAGAAGCTGTAAGAGTGGCAGAATAAAGGTACAAACTTTAACTTTAAGCCTACTGCTCTTAAACCAACATCACGGCTGCCAACCAATTTAGAATTTAATTTCCACATTTAAATAAAGAAAAATACATTGAAAATATCACAGACATGAATGAATCCAGTAGTATAGACAACAAATAAAACAAGTTATTCTTTGATACTTGCAACAACAAAAAAATTTTTCAGCAAAGCAAAACAACTCACCTACTCAGCAGGTTCAATTCAATTCTACAAGCATTATTTATTTATTGTGAAAGGTGTTAACAAAATTCTGAAAGAAACAGGCTAAGAATAACATTAAAGTAGAGAGTCTATCATTGTATGTATTAGAGTTCATGGTGGCATGGAAGAAGATTCTATAGCTTAACACTAAAGATGAAACATCAAGTTATGCCCCATTTTTCATTAAAAAGCCTCTTTTAAGAGAGAAATATAACCTAATATTTCATAAGCTCCTCTTCACAAGCAGTGATCTATAGGAGCAGGGTTTCCCACTTTTGCCTCCAGATCAGACTACGGAGAGGTAAGGATCACCTACATTAAAATGTATAAAATCTTAGTTTCACCAAAAAGTTGTTTTTTTTTTTTTAAAGTTTCTTGGACTATTTACAGTGGGAATGGCAAAGTAAGTATAGTATGGTATTTTCAAATAACTGAAAAATAAACAAGAAATGGATTTTAAGTCCTGATCATTATCATTCTGTCAAATAACAACAGAAAGCCAGAGATGCAATGTGGTCTAACAGAAAGCAAAAACTGTGGAAGCCAGAGCACTGGGCTTCTACCTCTCACTTTTCACAAATTTACGCAAGCAAAATATGAAGCTAGCTAGTTAAACTCAAAAGTTAGTATATACTATTTGTTAACTAGCATGGATGCCAAGGATGTTTCCTCATGGAAAACAGAAGACTACTTGAAACTTTTCATCCTAACAAACTACAGAAGCTGGCAAATTCTTGTCTTCTACCACATGTTGATACCTGGGCATTTAAACGGCATTCTTGTGTCCAACTTTTCAAACACATTGGAAAGATGAAAGACCTTAAAATGTCCCTTCACACAAACAACAGTCTAGCCCCGGACTGCCAAATGAGAAAAAGCAACTATTCTGGACTCTCCACTTTCACATTTTCACAATACTGCTGCCATTTCTTCTTACAAATAATCACCAATACCCACAATTCTGATCTTCATACCTTACTCATTTATCTATCTATCTAGTCATCCGTTCATCCTAACAAACACTGAAAGCCAGCCATCCTGTGTATCTCTGACATCTAGCTGAGGGATCAGCAAATGTTTTCTGTGAAGTAAATATTAGAGGTAGTAAACATTTTAGGCTCTGTGGGCCCATGATTTCCAGCACAAACTCTTCTTTTTCCTTCTGTTTTTTTAAACAACGCTTTGAGAAGATAAAAACTATTCATATAGCTCAGAGGTCTCACAAAAACACGGCAGTTTAGATTTGGCCAAATATTTATGATTCAGTGGATGCCCAATAAATATTTCTGAATAAAATTTAAGTTGAATAAGATTTAGTTCCTTTCCTCAAAAAGCTCACGATGCCGTGGAAGAGGGAACAAGTAAAGTAGTGATTCAGTACCAGATAACATGTGCTATGAATGAGGTACGCATAAGATAGTAACAGGTTAATGCTCAATACATGTTAACATGTACCAAGCACTATTCTAAGTATTTGACCATACTAACTAATCTACTCTCATAGGAACAAGCCTATAAGGTAAGTTCTACTATTACTCCCATTTTACTATGAGAAAACTGAGCGATACAGAGATATTTAGTAAACTACCCAAGGAGACCTAACCAGCAAAGAGTGGAGCTGAAGTTTTAACCTGTCTAGTCTGTCTCTGGAGCAAGTCCTGCATTTAAACTCTTAGCTAAGATGCTAAAGGGGCTGAGAAGAGCTATAACATCTAAATCAGACAAGAAATTCAGAGCACGGTTCGTTGAGAAGCAGGAACAAGTGAAACAAAGAGTACTGGGATGGAAAAGTATAGAAAAAGTAAAACATGGGAAGGGAAAGAGGTGTGATACGTATTCACAAGTCCAGGAAGCAGCAAATGGTATATGTGAGGAGGTGAGGAAGTGTTGGGAGGTGAGGTTAGAGAGGTGAGCAAGGA
Source organism: Balaenoptera physalus (assembly GCF_965194825.1). Taxonomy (NCBI): domain Eukaryota; kingdom Metazoa; phylum Chordata; class Mammalia; order Artiodactyla; family Balaenopteridae; genus Balaenoptera; species Balaenoptera physalus. The sequence continues at coordinate 65,140,909 of NC_138882.1, forward strand.
CAATGTCATCAAGTCCCTCATATTTAAGTTTCGACTTAACTTTAAATACTTAAAAGTTTAAATTTTGACCTTAAATCTTTAAGGGTTTAAGCAAGAGTAACATAATTGTTTTTTAAACTTTTTTTGGTAGTCTACTTAGTAGCTATATGACTATAAGTTAACAGGGCGTAAGTCTGAAAACTGAACCATCACGTGAACCCAAGGCAAGAGTGGGGGCTAGAACTAAGGCAGTAGTCCGGGAATGGAGAAGAAACAAGCATGAACAGCATTAAGGAGGCAGCCTTGCTACCAATTTAAATGTTCAGTTGGGTGAAGGAGATGAGCAGAATGACTGCCAGCTCTGGCTCGAGTGACTGAGTAGGTGGTGGTGGTGCTGAGTAGGAGGAAAACATGAGTACAAGAAGGGAAAATGTGGGAGTGAAGGGGGAAAAGAATGAGTTTGGATATGCTTAATTTGATATGCCTATGGGTTCTCAGAGGTTCAGCAAGTAGCTGAATTTATAGATCTGAAATGAAGAGGAAAGGTCCCTATCTTCTTCCTTTTTAAAAAAAAAAAAGATTTATTTTATTACTTATTTATTTTATTTTTGGCTGTGTTGGGTCTTAGTTGCGGCACACGGGGTCTTCTTTGAGGCGTGTGGGCTCTTCTGTTGCTGCACACGGGTTCCTCTCCAGTTGTGGCGTACGGGTTTTCTCTCTCTAGTTGTGGTGCACAGGATCCCACAGAGCACGTGGGTTCTGCAGTTTGCGGCACACGGGCTCCCTTGTTGAGGTGCACGAGCTCAGTAGTTGTGGTGCACGGGCTTAGTTGCCCCGCCGCATGTGGGATCCTAGTTCCCTGACCAGGGATCAAACTCACGCCCCCTGCATTGGAAGGCGGATTCTTAACCACTACCACCAGGGAAGTCCCCCCTAACTTCTTCCTGATCAAACTATTCCTCAACACGCTGCCTCACTCCAGAATGATTCCACACACCAGGCAATCCTCCATGTCACTTATAAACTGTCACCTCTATCCCTCATTCTAACCATATCACAATTCTATAAACCTCCATAGTGATGTCAAAACCTGTCTGTCCTACAGACAAATGCCAAGGATCTCTAGATCTTCAAGCTTCAACTTTTCTTTATTCAATCAGCAAGCTAAATCTTCCTTATTCGCTGCTTTGTTAACCTATCACCTTGCCTGGTGTACAAAAGAGCACGCGCAGGGACAGGAGTACAACAAAAAAAAAGACACCTAGAAAAGAAGATTCTTGATAATAGTTTTCACTGCAATTTCTAATTTAAGCAAATGTGCATTACACTTTGTTCCCTCCAGGATAGGGGAGGGAAGACATGCAGTGTGGAGGTTACAGCAAGGATTGCGTCATTTTAGGTTCCTGATTGCATGGTGAAAGGTTAACGCTGCACAAGCAGTGTGGTCAGTTTAAGGAGATGTTTGTATGCATCATGGTGAGCTAATTAACTTGAGCTAAATTTGTATTCATATTTGTTTCCTGGGGGGTGGGGTGGAGATATTATAATCGCAGCCTTCTATTACCCGGTGGCCTTTATTACACCTTGTACTAGACCGTTGTTTCTTAACCTCAGCACTACTGACATTTTGGGTTGGGTAATTCTTTGTTGTGGAGACTGTCCTGCACAGTCAAGGATGTTGGAGGCAGTGTCCCAGGCCTCTAACGACAAGATGCCAGTAGCACCCTTCTCCCAGACATGGTCAAATATCTCCTGAGAGGCAAAATCGCCCTCATTTCAGAACACCGTTTTAGACCCACACAAATTTACTTAACACCCTTTTTTGTGTGCTTCCCTCTCCAGTTCTGAACTCTCTTCTGGAACTAATCCTGATTCCTGGAATGCTCTTCCACATTCAGCAGGCCAATCTTTTGTTATTCAAACAACTCTTAAAACCCCCTTTTCATAAGCCTCAAGCACCACAATTATGTCCCAGAATTCTAAAAAGCATGAATATTTACATGCTACTAGAAGGCATTCTCCACTGGATCTGATCTTCAGTTTGCCAGGAATTTGTCTAACAACATGCTGGTTAATTGTGGAGGTGTTTTAATATTTTTCATTTGTCCAATATCTAGTTCTCTAAGTCTTTACAAAGTTCTAGTATTCTTCAACTTAATAGCCACCATTTATTGAGCCCTTACTGTGGCTCAATAACTGTTCTAAGCACTTTGCTACATTATCCTCAAAACAGCCCAGGACTCAGACATAGGCAGTCTGGCTCTACAACCCCATCGTCAACCCCTAAGCGACCCTGCCTCCCAAATGTTCCTCAAGAACTCTGCATCTACTCTACCTATTCAAGATTTTATGATCTTAGATCATATACAATCTCAAAGTTTTGTTTTTTTATTTCTTGTTCTCTTGTTTTTCCTATTAGAGTGTTAAGAAAAACAAACTAGAGGGACATACAGCTTGCACTGACCAGTAGTATCCTGTCTGACAGAAGCATCAAAGAGCATTCTGTGAGCCCAGCACATGTCCTAGAACACAGTGGTTCTTCAGTAACTACCTGGTTGAATGGATGCCTAAAACATCCTAAATTTGTATAATAATCCAGATTGAAGTGCTTAGATTATTTTGTCTTTTTGGTCTTTAATCATGCCTCTTCTGGAACTTCCTTCTTTCCTGAAGCATTGCATCCAAATCTACATACAATATATAGAGATATTTTGGCACAATATATTTTCTATGTTTCTAACAACCTTCTCTTAAAATTCAGAACTAGTCTTTTGGCTGCAGTACATCAATCTGCTATCTTCAAACAATAAACAACAATAATTTTAAAATTCTCTCTCCTAGTAATAGCTTGAAAACCACCATCCTACAAGTGTAAACTGGAATATTTTCCCCCACATATCAATACATTATTTTAAACTTGTACACTATAGCTCTTTTGCCATTTTTCCTTATTCAGACAATCACAGTCTTAGGCATTTCGCTACTGGAACAACACTCCCAAATACTTTACGTACATTTTGAGTAAGACCAGTCTATAAATGGACCGCTAGAGAACTTATATTTCTCCATCTAAACCAGACCCAAATGAAGACTAAACACTCCACCCTCCTCCTCTGGGGATGTAATCTTAAAGCATTTAGGATGGTGGGATGGGGGGGGAGGGACACTATTTATATGAATACCTTTGATAACATGATTTGCATTAGTGTTACCTGGCACTTTAAAAGCACTTAATAGACAGCAGTCCCAAGTGCTCCTACTTTATTGCTATAACACTTAGCATAGTAGCAAGTGCATATGGACACTTAATAAATGCCTCTGGCATGAGGACTGCTTGAAATCTAAGAAGCTGATAATTTAGCACAATTAATTTCTGGGAACAGGTTAGAAAGAAGGATGATCTTCCTTTTTATGCTTAGCTAGGACTGGGAAAAATAAAAGCCTAAGACTGGAAAGAACAGGCAACGGAAAGTATTTCAATGAAAAGGGAAGGGAGGTCAAAACATTCACAAAAGCCTAAATTAATTTCAAAGAAAAGAAAAGCAAAATTGTTAACCCACCTTGACCCTCACCTTTAAAAAACAGTAAGGGTCATGTAAAAACCTAATGTCAACTATCTTTTTAAAGGTTACTGTTATAGTACTATCCATACCTTTAGGTAATTTGGGCTGACACTGGCACAAAAACAACTGACAGCAGAAACTGTTTTGCTGAGAGCCTAACAACATGTTTGCTAAATGGGAAGTGTTCAGTTATTGTTCCACATTCTCTGAATGAAGAGACTAGTTATAAAAACTTAAAAACATCCCCAAGTAACAGAATAAAGTCACTTAAAAAAAATCAAGCTCAAACGCCAATCATCTTTGCTACCTATAGCATCCACTTTTATTTTCATAAGACCAGCAAAGTTTTATTTTTTTCTCAGATTATAAACTTTTATACTATATTTTAAAATACAAATCATTTTATCAAGTCAGAATTCGTAGCCTGTTTCCAAACATATAGTTTCCACTAATCACTACCTTTCCCTCACTCTAGACAAGTAAACCTGCTTGCTAAGTCTTCCACTTAGTCCCATTCATCATCCCCCAGCTCCCATCAACATGTGTTTCCTTAGGAACATTTATGCTGTAGTTACCTCTACCAAGAACTGCATTTCTCCCCTATTCGAAATCATATCTCTTCTCATCTTACAAGTATTCCTCAAGCTCTTATAACTAAATAATCCAATATTTCTATATTTATCTGGTTTGCAAGGGTAGGTCACAAGTTACTCCCTTAACTCTGTTATATATTCTATCATGGTGGGAAGGACATCTCTAAGGAAAAAAAAAAATGGTTCAGCATAAACCTACATTTGAAAACTATAACAGCTCTTGGTCTGCATCCTAGGGCAGAGATTAACTGTATTATATTTGTACAACAAAGGACTGAATTTCTTTTTAAAAATCATATTTGCTAAGTCTCATCCATGAATGACATTTGTTACATACCACAACCCTCCACCAAATATCTGGGAAGTATTCTACCATTATTGTCAGGAAGAAACAGAAGAACTTAGGGACACAAATCTTGTTCCAATGGCATTTGAATACCCTTAACATGCATAATTATGTAAAACTTAAAGAGTTTATCTAACCACAGTCAAGTGAAAAAATATCTTTCAAGTGAACACTTCATTTATAAAGTGCTTTGTTTAAAGTAAGACTCGAAGACAAAAATATGTACCCATGTGAAATACAGGTCTTGATAACCAAATCTAGGTTTAAAATTATTTTAAATTCCATTATCACAGAAAGACAAATGAAGGGGGGGGGGGAGTAGCCAATTAAAGTCTACAAAGTGTCTGGCATATTATATGCCCTCCAATGTTTGCTGAATTAAAGCAAAATCCCTAAGTCAGCATGTCTCCTTTTGGGAAACATGTCGGGGACAGGTACAAATGGAGTTCCCAGACAATCTGAAGAGACTCAATTCCAGATTAGAAAATGGCTGATTTTTATCTTTAGTTTCTATACTGTGTTGAATGATAAACATAATATTATCCTCATCTTTGAGTCCTAAACAGATTACGTAGTGTCCTAAGATTTCCTGAAAGTAATATTTATGGACCAGTGATGTATATACCTTGAGTCTATAGGAAAGACAGACTCCAGTCATTTAATCACTATTTATTAATTGCCTGCCATGTGCCAGGTGCTGGGGATTCTGGGGGTTCAGCAGTGAGTAAAACAGACAAGGTTCCATCCCTCTTGGGAGTTTTCCATCTCATCACAGAGATATATAATGACAAATTATGATAAACGCTATAAAGGAAAAGAACAAACTACAATAAGACCATATATCAGGAAGCAGTTTTTCTATGGAAACTGTCTTCGTGTTGAGATCTGAAGAATGAAGTGGGAATTGACCAGGCAAAGGGAGTGGTGGAAGGTCAGAGCGTGGCACCTGTGAGAATCTGAACAAAGGGCCTGGGTGGTTCAAGTGAGGAGAGGGAGGAAAGAGGGGAGGCTGGAGAAGTAGGCATGTGGGATGTTAGTCTTTATTCTAAGAGCAGTGGGAAACAATTTTAAGCAGAATGACATGATTGGATTTCTATTTTCAAAAGATCATCCTAGCTTCAGTGTAGAGAATAAATTAAAGGAAGGTTATGGGAGACTACTATTATGCTGCAAGACAGAGATGATGACTATTAAGACTAGGGTAGCCAAGAATATGGACTGAGAAATGGGCAGACTTGGGAGTTATTAAAGGACATAAAACAGGCCTTGGTAGTAAGGATTTGGGATGTGAGTCCGAGGTGGGTGTTGGAAATGACTCCTAAGTCTCTGGCTTGGGCATCTAGATGAGTAATGTGATGCTATTCACTGAAATGCAGGACACTACGAAAACATAGGGATGGATACATTTGGTAGGCTGTAGAATGAAAAGAATATAGGCATCCAGGACTGAGCCTTCATGAACTCCAATGTCTAAGGACAACAAAGGTAACAAAGCAGAAGCTACTAGAGAAATGAGAGGAAACCAAAAGAGCATGATTTCACAGCTTCCGGAGGGGTAAGGTTTCAAGAGAGAGATAATGGACAAGAAAGTCAAATGCTGTTGAGAGCTCGATTAAGAAAAGGTCTGGAAAAATGCCCACTGGATTTCATGACCTAAAGATCACTGGTGATCAAACAAGAATATTTCAAAGAATGGTGAATTATTCCCTGGCTCATATCAGAAGAACATAACAAGCAGACATTCTAATCACCCCTTTAATAAAACCTCTCTCGTTTTCCCTTCCTTATTTCTGACCATCCTTTCTTGCTTTGCACTCTCTCCCTTGCCATCAATATAACTTTCCTTCTCATCTTTTCTTCCACCTACTCATTTCTTTTTTCTCTATACTTTACTGTGTTCCCTCCTTCATTTGATTACAATATGGAACTGAAAATATTTCATTTTTTAATTGAATACTTTCTAGTCTTTCCGTCTTTTTTTAAAAACATTTCACAATTCAGACTCATGGGGGTGAGGAGGCTGATGGTAAAACTTAGCTACTTTTATCTATAAACTTTAGAACAATTTCTCTCACAAGGTACATCAATGGTTTCAATAGGAAAGGATTTCTGAAAAAACGGAACTCTTCCTATATAAGAATAGTCTTCTAGTGTAAGTTAAATATTTTGCTCCTGTATCACTTATTTTGGGGTGTAATGTAGTCAAACCACCATCTCTGTTAAAAATTTTAAGATAAGTAAATTATTAAGTAGGATTCATCTAAAGTGGTTTCCCCTGAACATTTCCAGGGCACAAAGGTATTCTTATACAGAAACTCTGAATGGAAAGTAGTTAAGGCATAAGTGCTGTTTCACAGAACCATCAATCAGTCATTATTAGGGTTTCACATTTTTCATTTGTTGTTTAATCAATCCTCATTACTTACCCCACCCTTTTTTTGGGGGTAGGGGTGGGGGAGTGAAGAAAAATGGAATTTAAAATTCACCTTACTAGGACAGAGTGCTAATAAGCTGGTATTTTATTTTATTTTTTAAATTTATTTATTTATTTTTGGCTGCGTTGGGTTTTCATTGCTGCGCGGCCTTTCTCTATGTTGGGCGAGCGGGGGCTACTCTTCATTGTGGTGCGTGGGCTTCTCATTGCAGTGGCTTCTCTTGTTGTGGAGCACAAGCACGGGCTCTAGGCGTGCAGGCTTCAGTAGTTGTGGCGTGTGGGCTCTGGAGTACAGGCTCAGTAGCCGTGGTGCACGAGGGCTTAGTTGCTCCGCTGCATGTGGGATCTTCCTGGACCAGGGATCGAACCCGTGTCCCCTGCATTGGCAGGCAGATTCTTAACCACTGCGCCACCAGGGAAGTCCCTAAGCTGGTATTTTAAAATGTCTATGTTTCTTAACCTAGACTCTTCCAGGCAGTCTTCAAATGTAAAGATCTGTAACTCTGCCTGCATGGTTAGGCTCAAGCAAATACTAACACTTTTAAAAAATGGAATGGAAAACCTGAACGGCTGAATCAGAACAGTATCTAGCCCCGTCTTCCAATTTTAGAAAGGATGAGTAGAGAGATTTCATGGCCACTGTGGCCTACTGTAATATTACTGCAGAATGATGTACATTTACTGCTATAATAGAGTTGTAAAATAAGCTGCAAAATAAGTGTCTGGTGTAAGAAAACACTATTGTTGGGAGCATGCTCTCTCCTCATCAAGCTGCTCCCTGCTTGCCAGGGAGAACAGCCTCTGCTGAAGTTGCTGGGGGCTGCTGGTAAAAACAATAATAATACCTCCCCCCCCCACCCCAGTATTTCATTCAGTCCTCACAGGGGCAAACGGAGGGTTTAGGACACTAAGGTCATGTGGCTGGAAGTACCAAAACCAGAACTCCCCCACAGGCCTGACTCTGAGGCCACTGTCTGTCCCTCTGTGATGCTAGCTTCTTCAGGGACCTCTCCTTACTACCTGAACACCATTCAGGGGTCCCATCCCAGCCTTCCTGAGCTTAATGCACCTTATGTGCCAGTTCCCTCTGCATCACGATTTACAGATTCAGATTTTACTGGCTAATATTTAATGATGTTTTCTACCATAATTCCTCATCCCAATCAATTTATCTGATATCCTATCCTATCCCTTTGCTTCTTTCATGTCTACCTGTTGTTAGGAGTGTGTCAACGGAAAACACCCATTCTTTAGTAGAGTAACGAGTTTATGGGTCTATTCTACTTATTTTTGGATGAAGATTTTTGAGATTATCTGAAATGAGGTCCCAGGCAAAGGCACAACTAACCCCAATGGCTTCTGATGTGTATACACAGCTACATGTATTCATCAAGTTTTCTGAGCACCTGCTATATGCTCTGTTCACTGTTCAGGTGCTGGGGATAGAAAAGAGAACAAGCCAACACCTGTGCCCTTGTGGAGCATACATTCCAGTGGGGAAAACCGTAATGGTTTTTAAATACACATAAAAATAAATGCTAAGGAGGAGAATTACTTAGACTAGAGGAAATGAAGCTATTAAACAATGAGACTGGATTTCTTGTGTAATTTAATCTGTCCAATTATTACAGACATATCAAGGAAAGTTACTAAACAGTAAAATGTAATCCCTAATTTGTTGTGGGGGGGGGGAAAGACAATCATTGAGAGAATGACAAAATAAAATGCAATTAAAATTAAACCACCCCTCTATGCTCTCTACAAAAATACTTTCACCTCTGTTAGGTAGACTGATAATGCTCCTTCCCTCCACCTACATTACTTTCCTTTTAGAATATGTGCAAGTACTTTCAAAAGAAAAGAAAAAAGAAGACGGGAGGGAAGAAAACACTATTGATCTCATCATATAATTCTTCCACCATCAATAGCTATTATATTCATTTGACTAAAGTTAGCCCTGGAATTCATCAGTTGCGAATCTCAGGACTAAAAACAGCATGTTCCAGAAAAACAGTATCTTTTAAAAGACAAGGAAAAAGATGGAAAACAAGAAAGGATTGTAAAGGAAAGTGAGGACTGTCAATATTCTTAGATGAAGATGTTCGCATTAATGGAAAGTGACAAGCATTCTTGAAAGAAAAGGATTTATAAGAAAGCGTAATTTTACCAAATTCATGGTTTAGACAGACAACTGAACTTATGAACAAATAAATAAGAACCAAACTACTTTAATTCCCCAACCATTTTGGTAACACAGTTGAGTCTACAGAGAAATAAGCCTACTAATTAGCAAACATACTAAATTACGTTAAAATTCCAAGTAGTGGGTAGACATCTGGCTTCTAAGGCAGAGTATATAGCACCAAATAGCAACTCATCTAAAAGCAAGGCCAATAAATAATAGGAATAGGTAACTTCTTATTTAAAATCAAAACTGCTTCTTCAATATTCCCACATCTCCTATAGAAATTTACCAAAAAAGGTAAATTTCAGGCAATACTCAAAGATCTAGAAGGAAAGGAAAGAAACTAGGGAAAGAAATTACCTAAAATAAACAAACTGAGTATTACTATTATTTCTACAGCCACATGGATTTTCGATAGCTTCATTCTCTACCCAGGCACATTTAAAAAATCCTGCATAGGGAATTCCTTGGTGGTCTAGTGGTTAGGACTTGGCGCTTTCACTGCTGGGGTCCAGGTTCTATCCTTGGTCTAGTTGGGGAACTAAGATCCCACAAGCCGCACAGGGTGGCTCCCCTCCAAAAAATAAAAAATCCTGCATAAAGTAACACGTGAACCACAATGAACACAATGAAATAAAGGAAAATATCAACTTTATCATTGCTTGGCTATGATTAGGAACAAGAAAACCTAGGTGGGGAAAAAAATCTTTCTTAGTTTGCAGCTGGTGGTCATTCAGAATAAATCAGGAGTTTGATTTATGATTACTACTTTTGCTATTTTATATAGAGATAAGTCATGAACAGTGTGCTTCCGGTCCAGGCTCAGTTATTTAAGAGAATTTAGTAGGACAAGCAAATTAAATAATTATTTTTAACTATGACTTTTATACCTTTGTCAAACCCAATAATCTATTTCATGATGACATTTCTAAACCCCTAATTTTATTGTCCTAAGCATGTGACTGATAGGAGAGAGGAAAGCAGGAAGAATCAGAGAAAACGGACTACAGGCTCAAATTCTTATCTGTACACCACTCCCTCCACCCAGGCAAGCGAGTAAATCATAACATGGGTCATTCTAGCTTCTCCTACAGAAGCCTATGAGGGCTCCCAATTACTTTCCCAACGACTGCCACACTTCTACTAGGTAATAGCGGAAGGACAGAAGCTACCAGGACTGAGGCCAAGAGAAAGAAAAATCAATGTTTTAAAGAACAAGTCTAAAATGCAATCCTCTTAATGCATCTTAAAATGCCTGATTTACAAATTTTGGAAGGCCTAATGCTTTTAAGAAAGATTAACTGCCCGTTTCAATATGCTTGGTTAAAATGGGGCAAAATTTGCGTGTGTAAATCTTAAGTTCTCAAATTTTCCCAAACAAGAGTATACAGCTCCCCTGATGTTTAAGCAATGTAATCTCCCATGATCTAAAGAAGAGAAAGCAACAAAGCTCTCTGCAGACTTGAAAGTTAGACTGAGTACTGAATATAGCTGGATTTTTTTGAAATCTTAATGAGTAGGAAATATACTTAAGGAGCCAGAGTATGAGCATCCCCCCCACCCAAAAAAGGAGCATTATCAAGCAAAAAAAAAAAAAAAAAAAAAGGAAGAAGAAGGAGAAGAAGAAAGACAAAAAGAAAAGGAAAGAAGGAAGGAAGGAAGGGAAGGAAAGAAAAAAGAAAAGAAAAAAGGAAACAGTTAACTGGAAAAAGCATTTATTCCTGATGAACAAATACAAGAACACAGAAAACAAACTTATTAATGGCAAACATTCCTAGTCTTAGAAAAACTTTACAGTGTTCATTCTAACAAACTGTTCTGTAAAGGACCAGAAGGTAAACATTTTCATCTTTATGAGCCATTCAGTCCTATCACAACTATTCAACTGACTGTTGTAGCGCAAGTGTAGCCACAGATTCTACACAGATAATATATAAACAAATGGGTGTGGTGGTTTCCCAATAAAACTTTATTTATGGATACAGAAATTCCCACTTCATTTAACTTTCATGTGTCATGAAATATTATGCTTTTCATTTTTTTCCATTAAAAAATATAAAATTTCTTCTTAGTTCATGGGCCATACAAAAACCGAGGGCAGGGCTTCCCTGGTGGCGCAGTGGTTGAGAATCCGCCTGCCAATGCAGGGGACACGGGTTCGAGCCCTGGCCTGGGAGGATCCCACATGCCGCGGAGCAGCTGGGCCCGTGAGCCACAACTGCTGAGCCTGCGCGTCTGGAGCCTGTGCTCGGCAACGGGAGAGGCCGCAACAGTGAGAGGCCCGCGCACCGTGATGAAGAGTGGCCCCCGCTTGCCGCAACTAGAGAAAGCCCTCGCACAGAAACAAAGACCCAATACAGCCATAAATAAATTAAAAATAAATAAATAAATAAAGTGAATGATTTAAAAAAAACAAAAAAAAAAAACCAAGGGCATGCTGGATTTGGCCAGAGGACAACTGTATGCCTATCCCTGAATTATTTCCATCACATCAATGTGGAAATAAAAATTGACAAATGTACATAAAATACTTTCCTGATATTTCATTCATTTTCTCCATCCCCAGTTCCAAACCTTCCACAGAAACTTTTCTGAAGTCACCGTTTCATCAGATTCCTTCCCTACTTGCACATCTCTCTCCCCAGGGTACAGCCTACCAGTCCCTTGGATGTTTTTAAATCAAAATCTATCCATGTCAGAAAAAAAAAAAAGCCACCCATCTCAATTTTTTATAAATCCTACTTCCTTGAACTACTGTAAAGCTCCAAATCTTTTCATGCTCAATCTTTCAATAAATATAGGTTTGGCCAATCTTATTATACCCTTTCCTCTTTCAGCCATCATTTAAGTCTAATTCTATACAATGAGATCCCTGTGAGGTCACACACAGCTGTTAGGCTGTCTTATTGAGAAGGCAGGTTTTAGTCACAAATACATTTAATGTTTAAAATTTTGCCAGTAACTGTTCAAATGGCTTCTAAGGAAACTCAGGAAAAGAGCTGGTCTATTACTTTAAATTGTTTCTCTCGCCACTTTCCCAGTTAGGTATTTTTTTTTTAATGTTTTATCATTTACTTTATTATTTTTCTAATTACTATTATTATTGTTATAATATCATAAGAACAATGTTACAAATGTTTTAAAAACTTAAATCTCTTTATATTTAAAACCACTAAGTCCTAAAATGCTAAATTATTTACATAATGAAAACAATATAACCATACATTCAACTCTTAACAGTGTAATATCTGAAGTATGTTAAAATCAATACTAACATGGAAAGGTACAATCATAAGCCTGGAAAGTGTCAAGAAGTCATTAATTTCATGAAAGTGACCCTATATGTGGGAACTGTGTAAAACTGTAATCTCTGGTACGGGGATCTTTCAGATTAGCATTGAGAAACATTCGGGAGTTAGTGAAAAGCCATGTGGTGGGGACAGAATTGTGTTCTTGAAAGGTGATGGGCAGGAGATGGAGCATTCAATAAACAATGAGATTTCACTCTCCATCTCTCCCCATCCATAAATAACAAGTGTTTAAATGCACCTATATTAAAACTCTTCCCAGTGAATTCAGCATAACAGTAAGAGCAAAAACGCCACAGTTCAGCAATTTGTGTTTGACTGTGAAGTGATTTCTCCTGAAGACAGATGCCACCCCAAGGAACAAAAGCAGAAAAACAATCCAACGTATGACCAGAGGCAAAAGCAAGAAAAGATTAGAACTGCAAGTCTCACCCCTACCCCCCCGCTGAAACTCCCTGGCTACATCCTTAGAACATCCTGCACAGACAACAGAAATGGTAATTTCCCACACAATACAAAGCAAGAAGCTCTTTGCCTTTTATTCCGCTACCAAGTATATAAACCAAAGGATTTCTTGCAAACTACTGGAACCCCCAAAAAACAAGAAACCAAGCAATATGGTTCCTAAAAATCAACAACCAGGGTGCATTAAAGGTCAAAACATTTCTCCAAGTAGTTAAGCATTTAATTTTTTTTTTTTTAACTTCAAGTGCACTAGCCAGGTTTTAATATTAAAAGAATCCCTTAGGACCAAAAAAGGGAGTTGAATATACAATGTATTTTTATTTGAATGTTGTATGGGAGAAAAAGAGAAATACCTGAAATCTCGCATGGAATTTTCAAAATAAAATGTTACTACTGCTCCTACAAAGGAATTATTTCTTTGATTCTTACAAATGTTTTTAACCCCACTGAATCACTTCTGTAATCCTAAAAAGGCAGATCCACTCTCTATATGTTAAGTCACAAACTGCCCACCATTAGTTCAACATCAGATAAAAAGAAAACATATTGTCGGAAGTGCAAATCTTACTCTTCACTATATTAAAAGTTTTAATTTAAAAATACTAGAAAAAGAAATAATATGCCTTCTCCCCCCTTCATCACTCTCCCCTCTTCCATCTCTTTTGACACCTCCCCAAACCCTACCACAAATCACTTACTGACTTTCCAATTTCTTTGAAAAGATAAAAATAAATAAAACCATAGTCCAAACCTCCAATCATCAGATATTTCATCTTTGCAGTGAACTAAGGAGGTCTCTGGCTATTTCAGTAGACTTGCTAACCTGATAATGTTTTTCTCAATGATTAACAGTAGGCAAATATGTTGAATCAATCACACACTCCTTTGCAAAAGCAACTGACCTGTCAGCAATGGTAAAGCAACTTTACCATAAGCAAGCTAAATTTCAAGTGTGTAAAATTTGAAATTTCAATAACTTTTCTCTGATATTTAAGTTTGTTTCTACATAGGTAATTCCCTTTTTTATTTGCCACTTTAAGCTGTTTGTCGTTGTCATTTCTCAGTTCCATCCCAGTGAAAAGTAATGTAAGACAACAAACCTATAGGTAAGCCGTGTACACAACACCAAAAAGCAAACAACCAAGGAGAAGTAGCAGCAGATTAGTAAGAGTTTCTCATTATTACAAGAACTGTTCTCAGCAATTAAATTTATTCCCATTTGCCTGTTTTATTATGTTTGACAAAGAGAGGAGAAACTAACTCACCAATCTATAGTGAATGTAAATCAAAGTTATTTTTAAAATGCAGGATGTTAAAAGGCACAGAGTAGAAGAAGAATAACGGTAAAGACTTTGGTTCCTTCCACCTGCCCTGGATTCTTGAGTTGCAGCTTCTCTAACAGCTAATTTTCTCTCCTTGTGGGGTTTTACTTGGTGTGCATTGCTCTCCACTTCCTTTTCTACCCACGTAGTTTTTTAAAAGGAGATAAAGCAACTGTATAAGAATGCTTAAAGACATCAAAGACCTAAAGCTTCACTGGTTGCGTGTGGCATAGGAGGAAGAGGAGGAAAACGTGAGGTAATGAGGATCTACTGTATTTACCTTATGTGCAGGGCATGTGGACAACAATAGAAACCATGTAGGGTGCACGTTTTGTCAAAAAAGAACATGGCAGCCTAATGGGAGGCCTTTGTTCTTCAAAAGGGTCTCCTTTCCCCCTTTTGTGCTTCACTTAATTCACGGCATCTGAGCTGCTCTTGAACTTGACAGACTGAGAGAAAGAAAGGGAGAAGAGAGGGGGAGTCAGACACACAAAGAGAGGGGGAAAGGGAGGACTTCAAAGAGAATTCATTTGAAAAAATTAGTTCTACTGCCTGTTTTGATGAAGTTTTGGAACTTTATAGGAGTTAGAGAGTATCATTCAGTGTTGAAATAAATTTAATTTTCCCAGAGATTGTAATGAGTGGTAAAGTAGATAAAGAACAAAATGAATTATGTCCAAAGAAGTCGTCACAAATTTCTTCTGCTACACTGTATTTCTTGAAACAATAGTTTAAAAAACATCTGATTTTCAACGATTACATGAAACACAGCATTCCTCAAGCAGGACCGGTAATTAAATGATTTTGAAGTTTAGGGGAATTATACTTGAGTGATAACAGTGCAAAAGAACACAAAACCACCAGCGCCACCTGCAGGATAAATACAGATGAGAATTCTACAACATATTTCAAAGCCTAAGATTTTTTAAAACAAAACATTCCGCAACTAACCTTTGACACTTTCACTTTAAAGTCAAGAATTTAAAAAATTTTAAAAAGCAGTGAATAACTTCAGATGAAGAGCAAAACCTTAGGAACCTTTGGCCAATTTTAGGTATTTATGAATATAAATACAGAACTGCTAAAAGTTATGTATTAAAACAAAAGGCTGCTTCAAAACAATAAAAGACCTGGCTATAAAGTAGGATGACTGTCCCATGGCTTTAAAATATTTATTATTTTTTTTCCTGACTGAAAAACATACATTCATTATAAAACAATCAAACATGTCTGAAATTTAGGAAGCTATCCCTACTCCCCCTTAGATTTCATTTTTTTTCTTCCAGCTCTTACATGTATAATTTTCCACAGTATGGCCATATGTGCTTGCTTGGGTTTTCTTTTTTTGTACAACTTCCTCACTCATTTAATATACTTTATACTTCCTTTTATGTCAGTCCACATATCAAATTTTTTTTGGTGGTGTATGATAATCCACCATACAGATGTACTAAAGTGCTGTTGATAGGTATTTGGATTGTTTCTGTTTTTTCCACTTTACAAACAAAGCTTTAAGAAACAGCTTGTATGTGTACAGACTATGAAATAGACAATTTATATGTGTCTTTGCTTACTGGTATAAATGTGTCTGCAAATTAATGGCCAGAGGCAGAATTTCAAACATTTAAAATTTTAATATTACCAAATTGCTCTCCAAAAGTTGTTCCAAGTTATCTTCCCAAAATTATGTGAGACTGCCTGAGCCCGATCCTAGACAACAACCATCTTTTTAATATTTGACACTCTGATAAACACTGCTTTTGCTTTAATTCATTTTAGAACTTTCACACATAAATAGGCTCCTTCAAATTGAGAAAACAGTATATTTATTCCCAATATTTACTGATGAAAATATATGCAGAAGAAGCATTACTTTTAAACTATCTTCAGAGCCAATTATTACTTTATAAGACATATCTCAATTTCATCTTACAACAGAATTACTACCCAATCTCATTACTCATCACAATGCATTCAGAAAACACTGGATACTTCCTAATCCACTCTCAGAAGAAAATGTGGTACCAATAAGATTTAAAGAATTTGCTGCAGGTCTCAAAGGCAACTGTAAAAAAGGTAGGGTCACATAAACAAACGAATGACCTTTTCAAGGGAACTACTTTGAAAATAGAGCTTTCAACTGGATTTATGTACATGAACGTGTGTATGTGTCGCTTATAGTGTATCTGTTTAAAAGTAAGCACAACCATTCTAGTCACACCTTGTATAGACAAGAAGTTGTACAAGTCTGTGGATGTTACAGAATAGAATAACTGTAGGTTTAGCACTAAAATAAGGTGAAATCTGAATTTTAATCCCTGAGGCAGGGTTTCTCAACCTCAGCACAACTGACATTCTGAACCACATTCTGCTAGGTGAGGAGGGCTGACCTGTGCATTGTAGAGTGTTTAGCAGCAAAACCTGGCCTCTAATAACTAGTGCCATTAGTACCATCCTACAAGCTGTGACAACCAAAAAGGTCTCCAGACACTGCCAAACGTTCCCTGGGGAGCACAGTCATCTCCAGTCGAGAGCCACCACCCCAGGCTAACTAAAAGAACTATGACATATGTCACTTCTGCATGCACTGTCCCACCAGTTTGATCTTAAAGTATAAAAATATTTAAAATACTGATTACTAAATACTATTATTAAATACTAATATTTTAAATACTTAAAATACTTATCAAATTCTTATTACTCTTCATGACACTCTGCAACTATCAGTGAATATGGCAGCACCAGGGGACAGAGACTTTAAAAAAAAAAAAAAAAAAAAACACTCATCTAACTACTAACACATTACTAGCTAACAATGATATTTCACGGTGACTTAACGGAAAGAACACTAAATTTGTAAGGTAACGACTTATTTTAATCATGTGTACTACTCTGTTGATTCTATCTCCAAAATACATCTTGAATACATCATTCTTTGCATCTTCCACAACCTTCATCTTAGCCAACATCATCTCTCATCCAAAGAGCCTTTAACTGCTCTCTCAGCTTCTATTCTAGACTCCTCCAATACATTCTCCATCCATTCATTCATCCTTCAACTAATATTTACTGAACATCTGCTATCTGCCAGGCAGTCTATGCACTGAGTATTGAGTACCATGCACAAAACTCTCTTACAAAATCCTTTACCTAGAGAAACTTAAACTCTAGTATAAAACACATCAAAAGATGGTCAAGTGCTTTGGAGGAAAAGAAAGCAGTGAAAGATAAGCAGGGTGGGGTCTAGTATTAAATATAGTGGCCAGGGATGGATTCGTCAGTTGTATAAAGACCTGAAGGTTAGGAAGTGAACCACATGAATATATCTGGAAAAGTAGCCCAAGCAAAGAGAACAACAAGTATAAAGGTCCTGAGGTAGGAGCATGCCTCTGTGTTTTACTCTGTATGAAACAGGAAACCACTAGAAAATCTGGAGCAGAGGAGAGCCATGCTGTAACATTTTAAAGGAAAAAACTGGCAACTATGTCAAGAATAGGCTGTAGGACTGCAAGGGTGGAAGCAGAGACCAGCTAATTCATATGAGATTTAGACCAGAGCAGGTAAGTGGAGAAAAGAAGAGGTTGGATTTAGGATATATTATTAATTACAGTTATTTGTAAAAACGTAAGTTGGATTGTGTCATTCCTCAATTCAAACGCCCTTCAATTACCACTTTCTTCCCATTGTACTGTAAATAAAATGAAAAATCCTAAAAATGGCCGAAAGGGCACTATATAATCTGGTCTCTGCCTGACTCTCCAGCCTCATTTTACTACTCAGTAACCAAAATGTCCTGGGCACACTGATCTTTCAGGTCCTCTACGACCCCAAACTCTTCTCCACTCGGGAGGGCAGGGGGACAGGGGCCCAGTGGCCGGCTTAGTGCACACTGTTCTCTCTGCTTGGAATGAATGCCCTTCTCACCCTTTGCCTTGACTCTACGCTCTCACTCTCACATTTCAGTTCTCAGCTTAAAATTCACTTCCTCAAAGAGACCTTCCCTGACATGCCGCACTGAATTAGCTTCACCGCCTTCCCTCATTATATTCTCTCAAAGTACCCCAAAGTACTTTTCCTTGATAGGACCACCCCAATTAGTAATTATAACATTGGTTTAATTACACCTAATGGTTAATGTTTGTCTCTTGAGACTGCAGGCTATAAAGAGCAGGGACCCATTTCTGTTCCACTTACCATCATATCCTCAGGATAGGGCACAATACCTGGTACCTGGCAAGTACAAAGAATACTTTTTGAACAAATGATAGAGCTTTCATCCCAGCTCTGCTAGGTATGATCTAGTCACTTAAGTTCTCGGGATCTCAACGTCCTTTCCCCCTTTTTAATCTTATGACTCTAAGAAGATCATAGAAACTAGAGTAAATGAGACAAAGAAATAGGAAATCACACGGAGTCTTAAGAACAGTTTTTCTGAAGCAGTCGGGGAGTGGTGGGAGTGGGACAGATAAATAAGGGAGGGCCTTGATTATTGGGTTATGAATTTCAGACTTTCTTCAGCAGGCAAGTGGAGAGTGCTACAATCAGAACCATGTATTTGGAAGTTTAATCTATCTGTGGTATATAACTACCTGAAGAAGAGTCTAAATGCAAAAATTTAATTAGACTCCAACAGGTGAATAGGGCCTCAACTAGTTTTAAAAGGTAGTTGAATATGAGAACACAAATACATGTATTAATGAAGATTCTTAGCATTATTATTTAATAACTAAATTAAGCTTATGCTTGTTTTAGTTATGTTTATACAGAAAGCAAAAAAAAAAAAAAAGTGATCCAACAATGGAAAATACTTTCATTTTCCCATTCATTCATTACTCACAATGCAACCAGATTAATCTTCCAAAAGCATGGCCCAGATCATATTACTCAAAAAACTTCAGTGGCTCCCCACTGTCTATTGAATTAAGTCCAAACACCTTAGCCTGATATTTAAGACCCTACACAAACTGGCCCCAACTTACTTTTACTCCTCTGTATTCTAGGCAAATTGAACTACTTTTGCTCCAAACACTGTTAGCTTTTTCTGCCTCCACCAGATTTTGGTTCACATTGTTCCGTCTTTCTGAAATACGATCCCACCCTCCACTCCTAATCCGCCTGTCACACCCTACCTTCCTTATTCAGGATCCAGCTCACATGTAACTGCCACTCAGTCTCTTTCTCCAGCCCACCTCAAGTACAAAATGATTTCCTCCACTTCTACAGCCACCCGTACCCCCAGTGCTTTGTAACTCACTGCGTTCTATCTTCAGTGACTTTTCCCTTATATGTTTGATTCCCCCAATTAAATTATAAACAACTTCCAGCCCCCTCCCTCTGTGGAGCTAAGATAGGTATATTTGCACATAAAAACAGACAACTATATTTATAATTTGTAAACTGTTCTAAGAGCCTATTCCTTTTGAGGGCAGGAACTGTTTCTGATTCATCTTTTGTTTCCTGTAATTCTTTGAGCAAAGTATGTGCTTAAACAATTTTGCTGAATAAAATACTCATAAATTTTAGGTTGAATAAAAAATTTGTCCTTATTGCTCAGGTCTTATTCATTGAGGCCACATTACAAGACAGAAGCATTTATTAAGCAACTGTACTGTAGTTAGCTACTGTGCTAAGAGACCATGGGAATGATTAAAAATAAGTATAAAATGCTATGCCTATCCTAAGAAGCTTATAGTATTGTTAGGAACATAAGACATATTTCCAAAGAAATTAGAAAAATAATAAAAGTGCTATAAGACACCATCAAATTCTAAACTATGAATTTCAAAAAAGCTGGTATGGATAATAAGTACCATGGGAAGTCTAGAATGGAGAGATCAAAGTTGGCTAGCCTTGATGAAAAATGCTTCTGAGAGGCTTGTCTAGAGGGCATTAAAAGACAAGATTATCCAAAACAATGTGTTCCCCCAGGTTGCTCCAAGAACCATATCCATCCCTATATCTTGGCTTTAAAAAAAAAACCATATCTCTGACATATAAATGTGAGCATGAGCTCAATGGCTCCATTCTCTGCACAAGTGCCCATATGAAACATCCAGAAATTCAAGAACAAAACCATCGCTTTCCAAAACACAAACTCATTTTCTACATTTTCCTCACATGCAATGTTGGGGGTAAGTTGGGTGGAATCTCAAAGATGACCGTTTTAAAAAGCCAAATTAAATTCTAAAAACAAACTGCAATAAATCTTTACGGCCCCTTCCTAACTTATTCTATCAATTGGATACATTTTAGAATAGCAGACTGGAAGTTGCTCTTGCTCCTGTTCAAATGTTTCAAGTTAGAAAAGTCGCCAGGACATGGAAGCAACCTAAATGCCCATCAACAGATGAATGGATAAAGAAGATGTGGTACATATATACAATGGAATATTACTCAGCCATAAAATGGAACGAAATTGGGTCATTTGTAGAGACGTGGATGGACCTAGAGTCTGTCATACAGAGTGAAGTAAGTCAGAAAAACACATATCATATATTAATGCATGTATGTGGAATCTAGAAAAATGGTACAGATGAACCTATTTGCAGGGCAGGAACAGAAGAGATGTAGACACAGGGAACGGACGCATGGACACGGAGGGCAGGGGGAGATGAATTGGGAGATTGGGATTGACATATGTGCACTGCCATGTGTAAAACAGATAGCTAGTGGGAACCTATTGTATAATGCAGGGAGCTCAGCTCAGTGCTCTGTGGTGACCTAGATGGATGGGATGGGGGGGCGAGGGTGGGAGGGAGGTCCAAGAGGGAGGGGATATATGTATACATATAGCTGATTCACTTTGTTGTACAGCAGAAACTAACACAACATTGTAAAGCAACTATACCCCAATTAAAAAAAAAAGAAAGTCACTTATAAACTCATTTAAATGAGAAACAGTATATCATAGTGGTTTAAAATAAAGTTTAGACCCTGAAGCCAGCTGGCCTGGGTTCATAACCCAATGTGAGTAGTCTTCCTCTGTGCCTCAGTTTATTCATCTTTAAAATGAGAACAGGGGCTTCCCTGGTGGCGCAGTGGTTGAGAATCTGCCTGCCAATGCAGGGAACACGGGTTCGAGACCTGGTCTGGGAGGATCCCACATGCCGCGGAGCGGCTGGGCCCGTGAGCCACAACTGCTGAGCATGTGCGTCTGGAGCCTGTGCTGCGCAACGGGAGAGGCCGCGACAGTGAGAGGCCCGCGCACCGCGATGAGGAGTGGCCCCTGCTCTCCGCAACTGTAGAAAGCCCTTGCACAGAAATGAAGACCCAACACAGTCAAAATAAATAAATAAATAAATAAATTTAAAATGAGAACAAAAATAGCTAACTCATAGTATTGTCATGAGGACCAAATAAATTAATGCATTGCTAAATATTCTAATCTAGTATACAGTAAGCAACCAAAATACTGCTACCTATTATTATTATCCAAAGGAACTAAGGGCACTGCTTAGGTAATAATACAGTAGTAAACAAAACGTGCCAGCTTCAAAAGTGAAAACTGGACATTTCTATATATGAAATTAACATTAAAGGAAATGCAGAACCTATATACACATGGAAACTCAATGTACAATGGAGCTGGCATGGCAAGAAAGCAGAAGAAAGGGAAAAATTCAACAAATTGTGCTGGGAGAGGGAGAAATCCACACACCAAAAAAAAAAAAAAAAAAAGTCCTAACAGCATATACAAAAATTGATTCCAGGTAGTTTAATGGACAAATATGAAAAGATAAACTTTAAAACTTTGAGAAAATATAAGAGAATGTGAACATGGAAAAGAGAAAGATTTCTTTAGTAAGACATAAAAAGTACAAACCATAAAAGAAAAGCCTGATAAATCCAACAGCATTGAAATTAAAAACGTTTGTCCATCAAGAGTCCATGTAAAAAATGCAAAGACGAAGCACAGATTGAGAAAGGATATTAGAACACACATAACTAACAAAGGATTAGAATCCAAAAGATTCCAATAAATCAGTAAAAGACAAAACAATCCAATTTTTTAAATAGGCAAGATATATTAACTGGTAATTCACAGAAGAAACACAACGGCCAATAAGCATGTGAAAAGGTGCTTGTCTCATTAACAATAAAGAAAATACAAATTAAAACCCTTATGAGATACCATTTCACACCTACTGGGAGTGGCAAAAATCAAAATATCCTGGCAAAGATGCAGAACAGTGAGAACTACAGTACCAGGAAGAATGTAAATGGATAGAATGGGAAACAGTAGAAATGTCCATCAATAGAAGAATGAATAAATCAACTGTGGCATAGTCATTCAATAAAATACTATACAGTAGTGAAAATGAATTGTGGTAGATTATCTGCTACACTGTCCACAATCACTCCTTGCCCTGTATCCGTGATACTTTACAATGTGACTTTGCTGCTCCTCTCATCAAGAGCTGCAACCCTCAAATCTGGGATGGCCTTGACAATAGAATGCAGTGAAAATTAATGTTGTGCCAGTTCTTAGTCTAAGTGTTGAGGCCTCGCACGCTTCCTCTTGCTCTCTTATAACCCTGCTCTACAGCCTGGTGAACAAGACTGGGCTAGCCTCCTGCAGGATGAAATATGTGAAGCAGAAACAAGCTTCTCCCCTCAATCATCTGAACTTACCCAAACTTCAGCCAACCCAGCAGCAGGTCACAGATACATGAGCAAGTCTAGCCAAGATCAGCGGAATCATCTAGCTGACCCACAGTCTCATGAGCAATAATAAAAGATGGTTATTTTAAGTCAGTAAGTTTTGGGGTTTGCTACAAAGCAATAGATAACTGATACATGTATGGATTGAAGCTGTACCTATTAATATGAATAAATTTGACAAATAATTTTGAGTGTAAAAAGTAAGCTGCACAAAAATATATAAATGTTATCATACTGTATATATAACGTTTAAAAAGCACTGTTTACATAATTCAAAGAGTCATGTACCACAATGCTCATTGCAGCTCTACTTACAATAGCCAGGACACAGAAGCAACCTAAGTGTCCACTGACAGATGAATGGATAAAGATGTGGCACATATATACAATGGAATATTACTCAGCCATAAAAAGAAACAAAATTGAGTTATTTGTAGTGAGGTGGATGGACTTAGAGTCTGTCATACAGAGTGAAGTAAGTCAGAATGAGAAAGACAAATACCATATGCTAACACATATATATGGAATCTAAAAAAAAAAAAAAGGTTATGAAGAACCTAGGGGCAGGACAGGAATAAAGACACAGACGTAGAGAATGGACTTGAGGACACAGGGAGAGGGAAGGGTAAGCTGGGACAAAGTGAGAGGGTGGCATGGACATGTATACACTACCAAATGTGAAATAGATAGCTAGTGGGAAGCAGCCACATAGCACAGCTCTGACACTCACAGCTTAGCTATGAAACACTGGACAAGTTAAGAACCTAAGTCTCAAGATTCCTCTTTTGTAAAACAGGGGTTAAAAACACCATCTGCCTCCTAAGACTCCTGAGTATTAATAACAGTTAATCACAGTGCCTGGCACGTCATCAGTGCTCAATAAATGTTGGCCATTATTATTACACGAGTTGCCAAAGTCTTGTCTAAATAGATCCCTTAATGTTTCCTACAAAGCCAATCATTTACAGTCTATGTTTTCCATTTTCTCTGCCTCTTCTGCCTCAAATAGTGTTTTAATAAACCTTCTATTTCACTTCTCAGCAAATTTCTTTAGATTTGAAGCTACTATATATCTTCAGCCCTGTATATTT
The DNA here is from genome assembly GCF_965194825.1 of Balaenoptera physalus. Lineage (NCBI taxonomy): Eukaryota > Metazoa > Chordata > Mammalia > Artiodactyla > Balaenopteridae > Balaenoptera > Balaenoptera physalus. Next base: position 65,164,856 of record NC_138882.1, read on the forward strand.
CCATCATTTTCAACTGAAAATCAATACTGGGGCTCAAAAGAAAGATATTTTTCTAGAGGAAAGAATTACAGTAACTGACATTAGGCCAAAACGCCATCTACTTCTCATCATTTGGACATAGGTATGTAATGTTACTATAGTGTTCTTCCTCGTTTTTATTTTCCAAAGAGTAAAATAGAGCCAAGGCCTCAAAAGAAGTTGTTTTAAAGCTATCTTCCTCATGCTCATATGAGCATTTGCTGGTTTTCTGTTTAAATCAAAGAAAAAGTAGTGCCAATATCAGATTTCAAAGTAAGAGACCATTTGACGCTCAAAATGAGACATGATTCCTCAGCACCACCTATTCTTGTACAAAACAATAAATGGTTCCCTGCAGGACACAGTCTACAGCTCACCTACCCAACTTAATAACAATCTTATCACCAAAAGTACCTTGAGCAAAAGACAGCATGGAGAAGTAGTTCTGTTATAAATTTAGGAACAAAATTAAAGGTCCTAGGGAGACATTTTCCACAAGCACTTCCAGACAGTGAAAAGAACTGCCACATTCAAACAGGATTTTACTGCTTTATAAGCATCTCTCTCCCTGAAGCAACTCAAAATTATGACTGACTCAAAATAAAGATTTGTGTAGCTATAACCAGTGTACCCAGACCCTAATATATCAGTAGATATTCACTGAGGCTCTTCAGAGCAGGAAAGTCATTGTACTGCTCTATCCCAAAGAGTTCTTCATATACAACAACCAAAAGGTAGATAGATAGATATAGAAAGATAGAAAAAAATCATCTTTCTTTTTATCCACAGGCAGCTCAACCAAAGACCATCATTTCTTACCTTTTCTGTTTGCATAAGTGAGATAATATGGTATTAACAGCACTGAGCTGGAAGTCCACGACCTGAATTTTAATCTCAGCTATCACTTATCATATGCTTGACCTTCAACAAGTCACTTAACTTCTGTTGTTTTCAACTTACTTAGGAACTCAAGGTTATTTGGTGTGAATATCCTCACCAATTCTTCATCTAAAAATTCATGTTACCTCCACCATCTATTCTCCTGCCTCAGCAAAAAAAAAAAAAAAAAAAATCATTAATATTTCTCTGTCAGTTAGGACCCTATCAATTCCAAGGGACAGAAACCTAACACAAATTGAGATAAGTTAAAAGAAGTGGGGGGGTGTTTAATCGACTCGAGTAACTGCAATAGCCAGAAGCAGAACACATTACAGACACTGAACCAAAATCTTCAAGACCTGATTTCTCTCTCTCTCTCTCTCTGTCTCTGTTATTATTCTGACTTCATTCTTGGGCTTCGCATAGTAGCCAGAGAAGTGCAGCCACTCTTGCCTTTCATCGGCCTAGGTTAAAGTGGCAGGAGGCTTCCTCCCATAGCTCACGCAAAGGCAAAAGCTGTGATTGGCTTCACCCAAGAAACTGCCCACCTTGAACCAAGCACTTGACTGGGGGAATGCCAGAGCAGTCAGTACCACCCATTAGGCATGGACTGTAAGTGGGTAAGGAGTAAGTCCCTCCAAGCAAAAACACAGATGTTCTTTACTCCTCACCCAAGCCAAATGCCCCCATTGAGGCCCATTCCCATTTCCCTCCCCCATCAGCTATGTCCTCCACCCCCATTATCTTCTTCCAAAAGCAAATCATCTCCTTGAAACCTTCACCTTGATGTTTGGTACATCATTCAAACTCTTAATACAAGTGAGGTATCACTTTCTCTTCTTTATCTCCTAAACCCAATCAGTCACCAATTCTCAGATTCCACCTCCTTAGTTTCTTTTTTCTAGTCCTCTTCCTCCCCAGCTGTGTGCAACTGGTCTCCCTGCCTCCAGTCTCATACCACTCCAATCCATATTCCATACTATCACCTGTGATCTTTCTAAAGTTCAAGTCTAATCGTATTTTCCTTTCTTCATACTTTTTAATGTCCCCTTGTTTCCTGCAGCATGAAGACCATCTTATTTCTGACCATCTTCACCACATAATCATGCCAACTACTTGCAATTTCCAAAATTTAGTAAGCTGTTTTTCATCTGTTCTATTGTTCACATTGCTCTCTAGACTGGAATTTTCCTGTGCTATTTTATGGATTCAAGGGGTTTCCGCTACTCTAAAACACCTGGGTAAACAAGATACAGCTAAGATGTTTCTACTTGTATGAAACCTTTCCTAAGGTACCCACTAGGACTTCTTTGTTTGTGCCCTCAATATACCCAATATAGTTCTCTCTCACAGCACCTATAACACTTCATTGCACTTACCTATTTACAGACTTGTCTCGTTCCTATAGTTTTTAAAAGCAAACATGGCTTAGGATCATTTGAAAAGCTCTGTAAACCTACAGATGCCTGAACCTACCAAAACAAAATTAGGGCCCAGCCATGTATACTGTGAAAAAGCTTCAAGGTGATTAATGTTACCTGCCCCTATCTCTCTAGTTAAAAAACCACTGACAGATGACAATCTGCTTAAGGAAAACAATTCTTATTAATATATCCAGTTCTTCAAATTGTTCTTGGCAGTAGGGAAACAATAAATGTTATGGAATGAAAGTAAGTCTTACACTTTGCTGTGCATCAGTCACCAAAAATCACCCAATGGAAGAAAACGAATCATAATATATCATTTTGGGGCATTCCAATTAAATAATTTTTTTATACATTGGGTGGGGGGATGGGGAAAGGGACAGAGGAAGAAATTACCCAAATCACCATCTTCTCTGATAATCAAGAATGGAACATTATCCCATACATTCAATTGCTGAAGCCAAGGATAAATGTTTCTGATTTTAACTTCAAGGTACTCTATGGTTATGAGTCAGACTCTAAACAGTACTTGCTGCTTTTTAACAATGAATAAAACTAATACTGCCTTCTGCATAGCTCTCTATGCAGCAAGAATCAAGATGTATGTGGGACATAGCTCTGGTAAGAATTAAAGTTAGGCAGTACAAAGAAACAGAATTACCCCTACAGGGGCTTCCCTGGTGGTGCAGTGGTTGAGAGTCCGCCTGCCAATGCAGGGGACACGGGTTCGAGCCCTGGTCTGGGAGGATCCCACATGCCGCGGAGCAACTGGGCCCGTGAGCCACAACTACTGAGCCTGAGTGTCTGGAGCCTGTGCTCCGCAATAAGAGAGGCCGCGATAGTGAGAGGCCCGCACCCCCGCTCGCCGCAACTAGAGAAAGCCCTCGCACAGAAATGAAGACCCAACACAACCAAAAAAAATAAATAAAATAAATAAATAAATTAATTAAAAAAAAAATTACCCCTACATTAAATCCCATTTAATAAATATTTTCTGCCTCCCTTCAAGGCCACATGCTAGTTTATTTGTACTAGTAAGGTGAGCAAGATGCACAGTGGCTGCCCTCACCTAAAGCACATTATCAATGTTGCTCAAATTCACATTAAATAAAATTGAGACTGCCAAATGTTTTATTTGTATACCATCATAACCTTTAAGTCAGATTAATACTCTTATAAAACTTTTAAAAAAGAACACTAAGGCGTCTTCCTGGTTTGTAGCAGCATCATCAAAAAGATTTCCTCTTCAAAACCTGAATAATGTGTGAACAGGCTTTAAAACAACCTGAAAGTCCCACTGAAGCAATTTAATTCACCATATTACACAGGAGCCTGAACTATTTTGCCACAGGGACCCGACCAAGCAAGAGAGTCTGTTCTACATTCTCGTCAAAATTCAAACTGATAAAACTTCCTAGATGCAGCTAGAGGCTGAGTGTTACTGAAGTTGCCTTCTTTTTTCTAGTTGTATTATAAAAGCAAGGAGCAAACAGAAAAAAAAATAATAATAATACAGAAAAGACATAAAAACTTTCCCTCAGCGAACATTTTCTATTCTTTTCCTCAGTGAGACAGGCAAACCTAGCACGAAGTTAAAAAGGAAAAAAAAAAATCTAAGAGGAAGAACTTTATTTCTTTAAAGTAAAAAAATCCTTAACTAAATACAGTTCCAAGTTTCACCCCTCCCCAAAAAAAACTAGAAAAAAAAAAGGATGAAACATGATAATGGAAAAAAAATGACATCTTGTTGTACAAGAGAGTAAGTTATTACAGAATTCACAGAGGCTAGAAGTTTTGCTTCTGACCTTCAAGTACAAACTCTTGGGCTGACGAGAGACAGAAAAATAATAATTCAAACTGTTTAAAGTACTGTAGGCTTTTCTTTGAAGTAAAACTCTTTTGGCCTCATTAACTGAACTTGTCTCTTGATAATCAAGTCTGTCCAAGTTTCAGAAGTATTTCGTGAGTAAATTCATCATAACGTGCACCTTGCGCCATCCCATTTTAAAATATGCATCGCAAAGAACACTGTACTGCAATTAAACAAGGCCATTTTTTAAAAACCAAAAGCCCAATTAGATTATGTAAATGTGAATTAAATGTATACATAAATCAGTCAATACCCAAAGATCCTGGTAAAATGCCAGCCAGCACAGTCTTTGGCATAAGAAATATTAGAAATGACATCCTAGACGGATACACACTTTTTCTCTAGTGCCATTATACATCCCATTAAAAGCTATAAACTAGTCATCCATGTTAACTTGACTTTGCTATGAGCAAAAAAACTATCAAATTAGTTACATTTTAAAAGAATTTTTTTAAAGCTTTTCTATTAGCCAGAAAAACCTTAATTCATTTTCCCTCTTGTGGCTCAGTTATGAACATCCTTTGGTTTGGAGTTTGCAAAAAAGTAAAAATCCACATCTAATAAAAGCTGTAACTTAATTACACAATTATACAGAATATAGATAATAATCTGGTTTGTGTTCTCAAACTATCAACAATGGATTTTGTTATGGTGCTGGTTCCCCTTCAGAGCAAGAAAAAATTAACAATGAAAACAGACTTGGGAATCTTAGGTCCCCCTAAACACTTCATATTAGCGATTCTTGCATGGGCTTCTTCAACATGTAAAACTATGCAGGAGTAAGTTTGGACAGCACTTTGGAAAAGCACAATTGAATCCCCCAAACAAGTCTCTCAAGGAGGAATTAGTGGGGACTGCTGTTTTGTAGGTATATTCTACAAAGAAATTGCAAACATCTGTGCTTCTCTTCATTTGCAAAGACACAGGACATGAAACCTGGACTGTTGGTTCTAAATATACTCTCTACAGAGGTCTGTTCAGATAATCCTAATAGCATGGCCTTCATTTGTAGAAGCATCACGTTATGAGATAAAAGATAAGAAAACATTCAAAAACACGGAGAAAACTGCCAACCTTTAGAAAAGAAATACATTTGATTCAAATAACCAATATATAAAGAAGAAATAGAAAAAAAATTAATATTATCTTATACCATATCTATTTTCTCATAATTCTTAATAAAATACAGATAATTTAATTAGTTTACATTATCCACTGTGAAGCCTACAATACTGATATACTTGCTGATGACAAAAATGATATAGTGTTTTCACCCACCTTGCAAAAAACCTACTGAAACATACGCTATGATCAGATCAACAAACCCTGGCCGTCAAATCAGGAGAATTTCCAAGAGGTATGACCTTTTAGTGGGAAAATGCCATTTTCCTAGTACCCAATATAGAGAAAACATGAAAGAAAATCAAAATGAAAACTCCCCACTAATATATTGAAAACTATGTCTCCAAACTCTTCTCTCCATACTTAGCAAAACAGTGATAAATACTGGCCCTAATTTATTTAGGTACAAATGAACTCATGATTAGTTTTAAAGCTAAAAACTTCATAGTCTGCTCATGAGATTTTCTTGTAATACCTCTAAAACATGCACACACACAGATCTCACTATTATTATCTGAAATGCTGTTACTTAAATCTTTACTGATTTATTGAGGAACACAATTCTGAAATTACTAAAATAATGTATTAATTTGCTTTTAGAACCCTAGCAAAATAAAGTTTGTATATGTGTATTCATTTTCAATCTAGCCTAAACTGAACATAATCAGGAAAATTTGAAGAAATAAAATAACTTACAATAAAGAAGACAAGGTGATATTATGATATATTTTTAAAATAATGCCCTAGTACACCAGAATATTGAAGTATGTATTATAATATATTCTAGGCCCTTAGATTTCCCCTGTTGATGAGATTACTGGAAACCATTTTTTAGAGTCAGTTTGATCCACTCTGTTGATACAAAGAAGGCTTCCAGAGTCCACTAAATGAATAGCTATGCCTAAATTCATAGAAAACCAACAGACTGTACCCTTGTTACTTACATGCATCAATGTTCAGCCCCAAAGTAGTATCCTCTTGGGGGAATGCTAACAAAAAACTAATTCTCTCAAATAATATTACATTACATTTTTTCCCTCATGTTCCTATGGTGACATCCTCAAGAATAAAAATACTATTAAGCATCCTTTTCCCTTCTTACCTAACATTTAAACAATAATTTAAATTCTGAGAAGCACCTACACACATTCTTACCATACACAATTAAAACAAACAGGAACAACAAAAAGAAGACAATATTTCCCAAGCCATGATTATTGCTTTCTTTCTATCCGACCCATGGTGGACAATTCCCAAAACTATCAGCACAATTCAAACACCCTTAACTAAAATTAAGTGTCTGTCCATTTGTTCTTCATCTGATATCCTTTTCTCTTTTTTATTTTCTCAAAAGAAAATGCCAGAACAGATCACCCAGAATGATAGATAAGGTCAAAATACTGCTAACATAAGTAGTTATGCTCGGAATTATACCAAAAACAGGACATATGCAAGAACCTGATCATACAGTGCTCCTTTTCATTGAAGCCTTTGCGTTATTCTACGCAAACAATAATAACATGTCAACTACAAAGGTAAACATACCCCGTTAATGAGTATTCAGCAGCAAGTGAGGGGCAAAGATGATAACAAAGAGCACCTTGCAAATTATGCCTTCATTCTTTCACAGCTCATCACAGTCCTCCACTGCACACACAGGTCCATCCTCACCCTGCGTGAATCAGCTTCCTCAACACTAATGACTGTTACTTCCATCACTCACACCAATGGTCAGATCTGGAACCCCACCATCACCCAGAACTGTTCCTCCTCTAATACTTCAAATTCTCTCAACACAACCCCACTCCTCCCGGATCGCTCATTCCCTTACTCTCATTAAAGACCTATTCTCCGACTCATCCAGACCTCCTGTCCTGTCCATCCATTTTCCCCTAGGCCATCAATTCGCTCCTGTCTTCACTTCTTTCTTAATTCCACTGAGACCACAGGGTCCATTAATGACTTTCTTGTCAATACGTTCCACTCCCTTGTTTCCTTGTCCTTCCGCTGTACATCCCAACAAAGCCCCCAGTCCTGGAGAAATACATCTGACTGGCTTCTCCACTCATATACCTTGGGCTGCTAAGCACTACTGGAAAAATAAAAACAATAGGAGGCACAGCCCTACAGGCTGATCCTCCACAACCCAGCAAGTTTCCTCATAAATATCTCTTTAGAACCCAGATTTCAATGGGTTGAGGAGGGAATTAAAGGTGTGTAGCAAAGGAAGGGAGTTCAGCATTTTACATTATGTTCAAAGCAGCTTGGGGATAAGAGGAAAGAAAAGGCTGGTATGTAGAGGGAGCAGAAACAAAGGAGAAGTCAGAGCATGCTGAGGTTTAAGAGGGCTGGTAAGGAGGGAAAGTTTGGAGGGGTTGAGAAGATGAAGGATGTTGAACATTCCTACAGAGTCAGAGAAATGGATAGGATCCATTGATTCAAATTTTATGAAAATAATATATTTGCTTCAGTAATACAAATAACAACTGAAAAGGGTTTATCTCCAAAGCAACCCAGAGTTTAACTTCTTGCATTAGTAAAATCCCAAACTCTGAAGTTAGATAGCCTGGATTTGAATCCCAGCTCTTCTACTTCCTAGTTATGTTATTTCCTAAGTAAGTTATTTCATCTTTCTGTGCCTCATCTGCAAAATGGGGATAATCATAATACCTACACAATAGGGTTGTTGTGAGAATTAAAGGAATACACAGAACATACAAAGTGCTTTGAATAGTGACTGGCATATAACAAGCACCATATTAGATGTTAGCTATTATTCTGGCTAAAAACTTAAAACGCTACTTAGATGCTCTTGTGTTCACTTAGTACTAGAAAGAATGTCCTGGACTCCCCCTGCCCACCCCCACCTTGCCCCCATATCCCCAACCTAATACCTACTATCTTTCAGCTCTGGTCTTCTTTGAAAAGTCTTCCCTGACTCTTCCTCTTTCCCTCTCCCTAAATAACTGGATTAAGTGAATCTCTTCTATTCTTCCATAGCATACCAGCTTTACAACCTTCACAGCATTTATCACAGAGTATTAGCTTTCAGTTGACTCATCTGTTCCCATCCCACCCCTCCCCCACAACCTGCCACTGATTTGTGAGTTCTTGCAGGATGGGGGCTATCCTTTCTGATTAAAGTCCAGGGGTTAAGAAGAAGTGATATATGTAAATCAATATAACATGGTGCCTGATGGGTATTAGACAATAAATGTTAAATAAATGAATAAATCAGTCACTTTAGCCTTAGATGATTGTTTTATACAAGTTCATCTACTAACTTAATGCTTATCATTTATAAACATGCTGCAGTTAAACACTTAAGTTAAAACACCTAACTACCCTGAGTTCTTAAAAAGCACTGCACACAAAGGAATTAACACACCAAAGAAATTACCACACACAAATTTCTTGCAATGTTTTCTAAATTCAGTATATATGCACATTACTCACACAACTCTTTCCAAAATAAACCTGATAATGGGTTAAAAGAAGTAAAACTGTTTGCTATATATTCTGTAAAGCAAAATATATAACTTCCAACTACACATGTCTTTTCACAAACCACAGGTCATTGGATTACCAGAAATTGATACTTCCCCCTCACTGGTGATTATTCTACATGTACTTTTAGTTTAAGCTAACTTTTTGAAGCACATTTTTTCAATTATATGTATGTAAAACATGTATCATTCCAAGCTATTTTCTTTCTCTTCTAAGTCATAAAGATATGTTTTACTTACATTATTGACCAACAACAGAATTCCTACCCAAATGTTAACAGTGTGGTACAGCATGTATAATGGATCATTATATTATGGACAGAAAAAAAGAACTTATAAATAATTCAATGTTCCAACTGCTAAGAAGATAGAAGCCTAATAAGTACTATATAGCTCAAAATGAAATTCAATTGGGGATGTAAAATTTTCAGAAATTTTGAAACAAAAAACAAAAAAGAAAGAGGAAGAGGAGATCTGGAAGAAAGAAAAGTTGGGGGAGAGAAAAGGAAATCTGGGTAAAGATTAAAATATATGCACTGTTTTTTTAAGGGTCCTTTACTAACCCAAACTCATTTTAAAATTTGGGGAAATAAAAATTGAATAATGTCTATAACCTGATTTACTTACAAAATTATATCTAGCATTACATTTAATGCTAAATTACATTTAGCATTAAACTGATGACTGATCATACAGTCATCAACTTCCTTATATTTTTATGGCAACTAAAGTTATAAACTAATCAATTTAAATCTACAACACCTCACTTTTATTAGCCTATGAGAAACAGACAAAACTCTGGCAGAAAAAATTATCAACATAAAAGCAAAGGAAAAATTAAAGACACGGTCTTCCTGTCTTCCAAATAGTGCTAGGAGATACAGAAATCACTAAATCACAATTTTTAAAAAGCCACTATACAAAAGCAAACACATTTTACTTGGAAATCTAAAATCTGGAATCTCCTTTCAACTATAAGACCTTGGGTCAAGTAACCTAACTCCTCTCTAAATGAAGGAGAGTCTTAGGATTTTAAATGCCTTCCAGATATCACAATCACATAAATTACCTTCTATGTATTCTTTCATTCTTCATCAAATACATTTTACATTTTCACTCCCCCCAACACCTCTTCTCCTTAGGGAGATAGCACAGGAAGTGGCTCTAAGTGCAGGTTACAGAAGTAACACTCTAGGGTTTGTACAAATCCCACTTAGTTAGGAGCTGGATGATCTCCAACAAGTTATTTCAGTTCCCCAAGCCTGTTTCCTCGTCTATAAAACAGGGGTAATACAAATATCTACCCTCATAAGGTTGCTGTGAAGATTAAAAAGAAAGTGCTTACAACAGTCCTGGCACACAGTAAGATAGCCAATTAAAGCTAGCTACATTGTTGTTTTATTTTGAAGGCTTTTAAAAATGGTTTTACTCCTGGACTTCCCTGGTGGTCCAGTGGTTAAGGCTCTGCGCTTCCACTGCAAGGGGGCGCAGGTTTGATCCCTGGTCAGGGAAGTTCTGCATGCCGCAGCCAAAAAGGCACTTTAAAAAAATGCTATTACTCCTTCCATTAAGTGGACAGATACCTAATAGTTTACTTAATCCCATTTAGGTTGTTTCTAAATTTTACCTTTTTTAAGTAAAGGGGATATAAACATCTTTGTGCATTAAGCTTTTTCCAAATGTAGGGAATTTCCTTAGGATGTACTCAAGAACTTACATCACTAGATCAAAAGATATGGATGTTTTAGGGCTTTACAGAAAGGTTGTATAGATGTACACTTCCACCAATAGATATGATAGTACCCAATTCACTGCATTCATGTCAATCAGCACCGAAAATCATATTTTCGTTTCTTATAATTTGATTTAAAATGTTTCTCAATGTTGCTGTAATTTGCATTTCTTTGATTAACTGTAAGGCTGAGAATTTTTTATTATTAAAAATGTTATAAGAACAATCTCATTCAATAAAAGATTTTTTTATAAGTAAAGAAGAAAAAATTATAAAACACACAGAAATAAGGAAATTAAGAAGGGACAGAAGAATAAGGCAAGTGTACATTTAGAATGTAAATATGTAAAGTTATTAAACTGAAGTATAATTTGGCACTAAAATTCCTAGCAGCTAAAAGCAAAGAAGAAAATGTTCTGAACTCTGCTTTGGGAGGGTCAAGGTCAGGGGACAGCAGCATTCAATTCCACAAGAAAAGCAAAACTTTTTTCAGGTATTTAGGATCTAAAAGATATTTCTTAGCTGGATCTTCATAAAAAGATACAAAGTGACTTAAGGACAACAATCTCAACAGCAATAAATGACAGAAGGGCTCATTTGTTGCAATTGCATTTCTACCTTACATTTCAAAAATACAAGAAAATAATTCACTAAACATAATTTTGGCACATGAAACTTAGTATTATAGTCATTTCCCAAATTACTACGATACTGCTATCTGCAATTACTGTTTCTTCTAATCTTCCATTTTTATCTTGACAAATCTCTAGCATTGAAGGCTTGATCAAATTGAGACAAGCTTATTTACAATTTCTCAAATTCCTTTATTTTTATATGTGAATCTTGGATATTAACAATATGGTTTAGCCGACATCAACATTCTTCTCAATCACCTTGCTTGCTTTTATACTTGCAAGAAGAAATAAACTTAGACTCTCAAAAAATATTATTTTATCTTGCCATAAATGGGTATGAAAAATATAGTTCAGACTGAATGACTTGATATAAACAATTTTACAATAAAATCTTATCCCATTTTTTAGAAAATATTTGGGTCACTGAATGGCCTTTAGCCATACTGGAATTTATCTGAAACATTTTAACAACCATTTAAAAAAACTGTTACCCCAAATTCCTTCACTTTTTTTTTTTAAATTAATTTATTTTATTTTTGGCTGCATTGGGTCTTCGTTGCTGCGCGCAGGCTTTTCTCTGGTTGCGGCGAGCGGAGACTACTCTTTGTTGCAGTGTGTGGGCTTCTCGTGCAGTGGCTTCTCCTGTTGCGGAGCACGGGCTCTAGGCACACGGGCTTCAGTAGTTGTGGCACACGGGCTCAGTAATTGTGGCTCGCGGTATCTAGAGCTCAAGCTCAGTAGCTGTGGCGCACGGGCTTAGTTGCTCCGCGGCATGTGGGATCTTCCCAGACCAGGGCTCGAACCTGTGTCCCCTGCATTGGCAGGCAGATTCTTAACCACTGCGCCACCAGGGAAGCCCTCCATCACTTTTAGAGTCGAGTTCTAGAGCTTCCTAAAGGGTAACACATATACAAAGATCCTCCAAAAATAAGTTTTGCTTTGTTTTTGCTTTGCAAGAATATGTTTGGACACCAAGGGGGGAAAGCGGTGGGGGGGGGGGGGGAGTGGGGGGGGTGAATTGGGAGATTGAGATTGACATATATGCATTAACATGTATAAAATGGGTTAACTAATAAGAACCTGCTGTATAGCACAGGGAACTCTACTTCACTTTGCTGTACAGTAGAAATTAACACAACATTGTAAAACAACTATATCCCAATTAAAAAAAAAAGAATATGTTCCTATTCTTCTCTCCCAGATTTCTCTTAACTACAGACATTAAAGCTAAAGCATATTGGACACAAAGACCTGTGATCAACATTGGATAATCCTATGTTATAAAATGCTTAAATAAATATTGTAGCAAAATTAATAACGTCACTATCTTTATATGAGTGGGTTCTATATGAGAGGAAAGAGACGTAATAGGAAAAGGTAAAGGATGGTAGAAATGACATTAAGAAACTTCATACACTTATTTCTGAAAGTCTGCCTGAAGTCATCACTTATCACAGATTTGGTCATTCATTTTCTTCCCACCCCAACCCAGGCCATCTTAAAAAATTGTGAAAACAGATAGAACCTTCTTCATCTAATCCATCGCTCCATTTTACAGATGTAGAAATTTTAGCCCAAAGAGATTAACGTCACAGAAGTAGACAATGGCAAAAACGGTAGTGGAAACTTCAAAATTTGGACAAGAAATCAAGCATTCTGGCTTCTTATATCGTATAGAATAATGCAAATATTAGTTAGATGCTACTCTTCCATCTCTCAATCAAATACCCTAAGTATCTGATGTCAGTGCATTCTTTCTTCCTACTAATGTCATGGAGTTTCAATGACTATGAACAAAACTGTGCTTTGTGTTCTCATGACAGCTATGATATGCTTCAGAGACTTTTTAGTTTTTCTAACATTTGATATTTCTTCCTATCATGTTTGTGTTACTTCCTAAAAGATGTTGCTAAAAAATAGCTAGGTAATAAATAATATTAAGATCCCTCTCTTCAGAAAGTGAGGTCCACGAAAAGGAGAGGCTTTTCCTCATTTCATTTTCACTTCCCAGGCCCAAGATATTACTCTAAAGAATACCTTTTTTAAGGACAGTATTACTTCCCACACATATTCCACCAATTTAATATATATCTAGATTAGCAGTTCTCTAATTTTCTTTTTTTTTTAAACCTCAGGGCCCCTTTACACTCTTAAAAATTATTGAAGGCCCTGTGGTAGGCAAATTTTTAGGATGACCCCAAACAATCCCCAACTCTTGGTATTCGTGCCCTGTGTAGTTCTCTCCCCTTGAGCGTGGGCTGAACCAAGAGATCTGCTCGTAAGAAATAGAATATTACAAAAAGGATGCGATTCCTACTGTGATTAGGTTACAAAGGCTGTGATTTCTAACACTCCTTTCCTGCCAGCACTCTCTAGCTCTTCTTGTGTGCTTGCTCTGATGAAGCAAGCTGGAGAAACCCACATGGTAAGTAACTGAGGGCAGCCTCCAGCCAATTGCCTGGAAGGAGCCAAGGCCCTCAGTCCGACTGCCAGTAAGGAATTGAACCTAGCCAACAGCCATGTGAGTGACCTGGGAAGCTGGTCATTCCCCCGCTGAATCTTCAGATGAGATTACGGTTCTGGCCAACACCTTGACTATGGCCTTTTGAGAGAATGAAGCAGAGGACCCAGCTAAGACATGCCCAAATTCCTGACCCACAAAAACTCTTCCTTTTCCTTTTCATGGTATCCTCTAGCCTAAGATGTATTCCCAATCCCAAAGCTCCAGAGCTTATATTCTCATATTGTTCCAGCCTTCAATTCAGCAAGCCTTATACAGGGAGGACCTTTTGCTATCTCAGATGTCCAGTGCTCAGGATTCTCAGAGCCAGGATGAGTAGAAGAACATGGGAAGACACAGGAAGACTCTACTCTGGGTCAGTTATGAAGGGCAGATACAGATAAGAGAGCAAAAGAAGAAACAGTTCTGTGTAAGAGCTGCTAACATCCGTATCTTTTACTAGGCCTATCAGTATGCTTGTGGTAGTGAGCAGGATGCTAACACACGGGACATGTTAAACTGAAGACCGCCAATCCTGAAATGAATTTAATTCAAGAAAATGGTTTAATAAATATTTACTCAATATCTTCTATGAGCTAAATACTGTGCTAAAATGAGGTACTAAAATTAACAAAACTTGGCTTCTTCAAAACCCTCAAGGACCCCAAAGTCTAATGATTACCTGAGATGGAGAACTTAAGAGAAAAATTAAGCAAAATCTACTTTGCAAAGAATAAAAATTACAGGTAACATTAAACATCGTGTTCATTTCACTGTTTTGTTTGATATGAATAAATTATTTAGGCTTCCACAATTTACTGCTTATCTACTGACAATATTTTAAAATCAAAGGAGCCTTTTCAAATGTGGATAATCATTTGCTTTCTATGTTTGTAAATTTGTATGACACATTAAAAATGTTAGCACTTGTTCATACTTGCTTTTCTACTATGAGGGTTCCACGTCATCAAAAGATTTAAAAATAATAAGAAATAACATATAAAATTTTTACATTTCCCAGGGTAGGGAAAAAAAATTGTGGATTCCATTTTCCAGGCAAAGTGCTCAGCAATCTATGTACATTATCTCATTTAATTCTAAACACAGCTATGTGAGGAAGAATATTTACAGATCATTTCTCAGAGTCCAGGTTTTCTTCAGTGCCTAAAATAATGCCTAGTATATAGTAAGCAATGAAATTTGCTGAAGGAAGAAAGTTATTGGTCATGTATTCAAACCAATTTGTCAGATTCCTGGGCTACTATTCTTAATTACCATGCGATAGAGCCCCAGTTAAAATGTAAAACGGAGCTGGAAATAGACGCAGGTGAACATCTGTTACACAGTGGCACTAAAGAACAGAGATCCGGTCTCAACTAAGTGACACCGCCTCAAAATTCGACTGAGTCAAATAAAGATAGAATTCATTTTGAGAGACTAAGGACTAAGAGAGAAAGAGAATATGCCCATATGTTTGCACATTAATATGTATGATATAGTTTTCTGAATTTTGTCTATAATGTACAGATATAATATTTACCCTATGCAAAAGCGGCCATCATAAATATATTACTATGTCTGAAGTATCGTTTCACAACAAAACAATTACAATTAGCACAAACTCCTAAAGGTTTTGTACCTTCTGTTACTTTGCTAGTAAAAACAAGTAACAATTCCAAATATGAAAACTTGGGTTCATATAAATTAAGTTGTGCCTCCTGATTTGGGTTGATTTTACACAAAGGGTAACTAAGTAAAGTTACCCTTTACTATGAGAAAGCTGGTCTTGGAATCTTCTGTGATTTGGGTTCTTACACCAGCAGCTTTTCATCTATTTTTCAAATACCAGCTTTAACAGTCTTTCAGCATCATCACAAGGGCAAGCAGCTCTTCCATGAGGTCCAGAACAGAAAACTGGTACACACACACACACACACACACACACACACACACACACTTTCCAAAGATATCCATGTCCTATTTTACTTTTATATCACTGTTCAGAGTGCTGAAAGTTTCATTCATGGCATTTATTTTGACTGTCACTAGGTAGGCTGAACAACTCAATTGATACCTCAACTCCAAAACCAAAAAGCATTAAAACTATGCTTCTTAATTCATACAAAATTAATGTCCACAATGCTTTATAAAAGTGGAAAGGAGCAAGAAGCACTCAAACACATAACTATCTCTAAAATTATTTTGCCACTCAACAGATAACTTTGTTTCCAGAAACTTGAAGAAAAGCGATTGAAAATAACAAAGAATTTCTGCTAAAAATACCTTCCTTAACCAATCAGAGAAGTCAATTAATGTTAGCTAAAAACTGGAATCAATACCCTTAAATTATTTTAAACAAAGTCCACCACTTTCTAATGATGTTAACTTCGGAAAATTACGTAACTTTCTTGTACCTTAGTTTCCACATCTACAAAACAGAGATTCAACAATACCTATATCATAGTATCATAGTTGAGGTGAGGATTAAATTAGATAATTCATGTAAAACACTTAGCACAGTGCCTGGCACATGGGACAAAACCAAATTTGGTAACTTGTTATTTTATACTACCCAGAACCATTCTATCTTAAGCTAATACTGCCAACTGAGGTTGTCTGTTAATTTTTCAGCTCACACAACAAACCTCGCTGTCAACTTATTTATCCATAGCAAATTTTGCTTTCAAATTCTTTTAACAGCATCACTTCATGTGCTCAAGTAACTTTTTGCTGACCTCACTGTGTTTACTGCCCAGCAGTAGCTAGAAGCAAGGAGATTTCTGATTCCTTCTTTTTAAATACAATATTTAGTTATTTCACCTGCCACTAGAAGGATTCTATAGATCATTTGGAGACATGCCTGTAAGAAGGCAAATGAGTTATAATGGAAGATATCGTTCTGCTAAGGTTATTGCTTTACACTGGCCAATGAGGCAGATAAGTAAAACAGGAAAGAAGGAGGAGAGGTTAACTGCTATCTCCTGGGTGACAATTTCATTACAAAACAAGGAGTCCCTAATGCAAGAGTTCCAGAAGTTGAGTCCTGAATCAGAATGGATAGTCCCATAAACATAACGTTGAAGAACTCTGGGGAAGGACTTTAAACCACTGCAAAAAAGAACCTTCATCAGGACTCTGGGAACATTTGTTAAAGATGTTTGTGCAAAAGCATGAGAAAAAGTGAGTTAATAACTGACTTTCAATTATCCTTGAGACACTTATCTTGGAACAAATTAACAATTACTACACAAGCTTACCCAAGGCATAAACAAATCATTTATCTGCTGTCCTACATATTAAATCAGGAATGGCAGGAATCCTTTCTCTACTTAACTATTTCATGATTTTAAATATATTTTCCTCCTTTAAAGCAATAAAATTACCAAATATTACATATATATGTGTGTGTGTGTGTACAGGTATATGTATATAAACACTCCTAAATTACCTCTAAATCATGGCCAGTATTCAACTCTATCCTTTTCCCTAACGTTAATTTCCTCACTACCCTACCAAAGCACACATTTTCCAATTCATCCTTTAGTTTTTTATATTTCCGCCTTGAAGAAGGTTCTGTCTTTATAGCTGAGGCTCTTAATCAGGGTTCATATATTTATATTCTTATTCTCAGTGAATTGCCTATTCATATACTTTGACCATTTTTCTATTGGGGTGCCTGTCATTTGTTATTGATGTCTAATGATACTTAATAAACTAAGAAAAATTAACTCTATCATTCTTATAGGCTACTAATATTTCTCCCATATAACTTAATTATATTTGTAGAGGCTTTTGGCAGGAAGAACCTTAAATACTGTACATAGTTAAACCTATCAATCTTTCCCTTGTATGGCAGCTGAGTTGTACGCCATGTCAAAAAGCTTTTCCATGCCTAAAACTAAGTAAAAATTCCTACTTTTGTCTTAGTACTTTTCTGAGTTTTTCTTTGAACATTCAAATCTTTAATCTCTCCAGAATTCATTTTTGTGTATGGTATAAGGTATGACCCTGAAACACATTTTTTTTTTTCAAATGGACAACCAACTGTCCTAATACCACCTGGTCACTCCACCTAATGTCAATTTCCATCACTCCAGGCTCCTAAACTCTGGTTTAATGCTGACAGGAAACTTTCATGTCTGCATTAAAGTGATCACTTTTCAAAGCCTGTTGTTGTTCAAGGAGCTATGTATTCTGCTTTGAGCATTCCCAGCACCTGCCAGAATTAAAATAAAAAAGGGGGCAGGGGATGAGAGTCTCAACTGTGACTACAATGCCAAAATATAACCGTTAAGTCATCACAGCTTACTTTGTGTATGTACACCTGTAGTATGCACTAAAATTACCACCTGAACTGTTTCCTATGGACAGCGCTTTTAGATAGGCTCTTTTACTCTGGCAAAGTAGTGAAAACTATACAAGATAAGCAGCATTTATTATAACTGGCAGTTAACTATGCCTTAACAGCATGGCAAACAAGAACACCGCAGGGAGTTTAGATCCACAAACAATACAAATATCAAATTTCAACCTTTCCCCCTTATTTAAAAACAGCTTTTAAGTAGTCTATTTAACCTAGTGTTCTCTTTCTGTCAATGGAAAACAATTAAAAATAGAAATGGGAAGCCTAGAAAACAAAAATTTTTCAGGACATGCCCAGCACTGTTCAGGGCAAAATACATCCTAACCAGCAGAGAAGGTACGTCCCAACCATTAGCATATTTAATTAATTTCTTTGGCCTTGACCAAAAAAGAGTCATTAAAAGCAACTCTTCTGATTACAATTTGGCTTCTCTTAAAGTGAGACAATGTAGTGCTGAATGGCCAAGAATTCTGGTCCACTTCGCAATTATATTTCTTATAATAGATTTATAGGTTAACACAAACAGGCACTGTTTCTATTTCTCTCTATTCTGTATTTGGTTAGCAAGAGTCAGTTCTATTGAACTCAATTACCTGTAAGTATGGTAATGAAATCAAGTTACTGACAACCAGGCCGCCAATGAGCGTGCCCATGTGGTATTACCCTTTGAGGTGCTGCCTGAGTAGCCATCTCCCTGAACAAGATCACCTAACTTCAATGATAAGCACAAACAAATATAATTTCAAACCCAGTGCATATGTATTCTGAAAAGACTTAATAACCTACACTGTGCCCTTAACTCTGTACTAATGTGAACAAAACAGATAAACTTCCTGTCCTCACAGAGCTTATAATCTATACAAAGCTGAGAGAAAGAATATTTATGGAAGACTGCCTAAAGGATATGCAACATCTCCATGCTTCTAATTATTCCAAAATCTCTTCCCCTTTTAAGCCACACTCTGTTTTGAATCCTCCTCATCTCCCCACCACGTTAAGTGTCTTTATTAATGATGATGCATCTGGCCTACAGAGGGGCCTTATGAAGTTTGTTGGTGCATGCATAGTAGGACTACTGTAAGGCCACTGTTCATTCCATTACATGGGGTCCTGTTTATAAGGTCTCTGAGGAGCCATTTCCTTCTGATCTTAGTGTCAGGAGTTCTGCTTTTTTAAAACAAAGGTTTGTTTGCTTTCAAATGTTATGAACATAAATTGCCTGGGCTTCTTTTTTTGCACCATCTACAATGAAGCTTAGAGAAATATTTGTGCCCCACTGAAAGCAAACATTAGATTTTTATATTAGAATTTTGATTTTATTTTATATTTTTATTTTGCATTTCTTGCTATAGTTTATGAATCTCTACAAACCACCTTAAATTTTGGGGTGGACAAAATGTAACAAATGGATAAAGTTTGCATTAATGCATCATAAGGAAAATGTTCTTTTTAAATTTAATGGATCAGAAAACAAAATCACACGAGAAGTCAAGGGAGATGAAGGATTCTGAGAGTATGATACACAGATTTAAAAAATAAAAACCAGTCAACTCTCAATTAACATGGGGAAACCGGAAAGGGAAATTAAGAAGGGAAACAGAAGAAAGATCAGAGAACATCCCAAATAATTTTTTTATTTATAGAAATTAGATCAATGTAGTTAAAAATGACTTTGTGTAAACCTGAACTTATTGTATGGTTAAAGTTACATACAATATTTAGAAATATTTATTATTCCACAGGTATCACTGAAAACAGTAAAAATAAAACAGTCACAATTGATAAAGAAAACATAAAAATTACTTGATAATGGCCAAAAGGGTACACCTGGAAAAACAAACAGACTGTTATTATAACCCGTTTCTTATCTGAGCTCTTCCTCCCCACCCCCAAATATTAGGAAAAACCCTATGCATGGCAACAATCTGAGTCTACTGACCTCTCAGCTTTCCAATTACCTGGCATAATCTAGGCAGGTGTTTAAACTCCACGACATGCCAAGATCATGTTTTTGCTAAATAGCCTCTTTCCTTCAAGGTCACTGTCATCTTTCCTAGCAACCAAGGGACTCTACAATGATGTCACTGCTGTATGTCAACTGGGGTTCACACATAACATTGTTGAGCCATCTCCACTCAGAAGTTAAATTACCTTCCTCCTCATTGTCAGCTTCCTGAAATACCCTGTTCCTCACACCCCAGAAAACTCCAAGCTTGCTGGGAGGTTAGACACCAGTTCAATCCAGCACTGAAATGATTTTAAGTCCTGTCAGTTCCAAGTTCGTAGGTAGTGAATAAATTCCTAGACTTCCCAATCCGCATTATCTTTCCATTCCTTCTTCACCCCTGTCCTCCCAAATATCTGATTAAAAATTAAAATGTCTTAAGAGCAGGCAGCGTAAAAAATTAGGCTCACTCTAATTCCCTTCTGTTAAAAGAAACATTTTTGTGCAAAGGCAAGGCATGGCTCTGCTCTCCAGGACCACAGCGCCACAGATGACCTGCAACTATCCCCTCTATGAACGAACAGCTAATAGACAGCTGCCAGTAAAGCATCTGACTACCAAGGGGGTACATACATCTAGCACTTACGGTTACCTGGCAGGGGTCAAAGAGAGATCACATAGAATATATGTAGATGTTTTTGCTGATCATTTCTCATTCTTTCAAAAATGCACTATTTCTTATAAACTATGGTTAGTCTGCAAACCAGTTGGTTCCAGATAAGTAAGATTTGGTTGTTGCTGAAGCACTGATAAGTGGATGGGGGATCAGCAACAGCTCCAGGGGAAGGAGGGTAAATGCTAACTGTCACATGCAGGAGAACTTGGGCACGCTGGATGCTCCATGAAGGCAAGCAGTGTGATTGTTACAAGCACAAACTTGACAAACAGTACGATGCCTTGCAAATTGTAGGCATTCCATAAATATCTACTGTGAATAAACTTGTTAAATGAAATAGATTATTCTGTAAAGTACTACAAAGAGGCTAAATAACTAGCCCCGTGGCCCACAGCCAGTAGGCGGCAAAGCCAGGATTCAAACCCAAGTCTGTCTGGTTCCAGAGCTGATGCTCTTTTCACTTCATATGTGCTTCCTCTATCAGGAGACTGATTTGCCAAGGATCTCTGGTAGAGTACTTAAAGCCATAGGCTAAACATGCTTGTCTTCCTGGAAAGTAAATTTTACTGAAAAGCTGAATAATTTAAAATATTTGATATATAAAACAATCACCAATACATAACGAAAGAGAATAAAGAACTCATAGTTAATAATTTTAAATTATATGGGCCACCACAGTTTTTCCCAGGCTCTCAGGATACAAGTTCATTCTCCTCTGCTATTAAAGGTATATTGCTAGAAAAAAAATCTGAGAATCAAAAAAATCATTCAGTAAATATTTGTTGAGTATCAAATACATAGCAAGCATGTGTTAAATGTCAGGGATGAAATGTAGTCCCTGAGGCACAGAGCTTAAGCTATTATAAAAAAGAGAAACAAGTTAACCCATAATTAAAAGTAGTAACTTAGATGCCAGAATAGGATCTACAGAAACAGAGGAGAGGTATCTAACTCACACTGTGCATGTTTGGAGGACATGGGGGAGGCTGAGGGAATGTTTAAGTGTTCCCAGGGTAGACCCCAGCTCTATTCTCATCCCTAAACTGCTATTCAAAAGAAGTATGGGAATTAACTGGGGGGGGGGGGTACTCATGGAAAGAGAATATTTAAGAAGTTACACATTTTCATGAAAGGGCCAGAACTAGTGTAATACAACAAGAGAGAGAAATCACTGTTTTATCATTAATCATTAGAGAAATGCAAATCAAAACTACGAGGTATCACCTCACACCAGTCAGAATGGCCATCATCAAAAAATCTAGAAACAATAGATGCTGGAGAGGGTGTGTAGAAAAGGGAACCCTCCTGCACTGTTGGTGGGAATGTATATTGATACAGCCACTATGGAGAACCGTATGGAGGTTCCTTAAAAAACTAAAAATCGAACTACCATACAACCCAGCAATCCCACTACTGGGCATATACCCTGAGAAAACCATGATTCGAAAAGAGTAATGTACCACAATGTTCATTGCAGCTCTAATTACAATAGACAGGACATGGAAGCAACCTAAGTGTCCATCGACAGATGAATGGATAAAGAAGATGTGGCACACATATACAATGGAATATTAGCCATAAAGAGAAACGAAACTGAGTTATTTGTAGTGAGGTGGATGGACTTAAGAGACTGTCATACAGAGTGAAGTAAGTCAGAAAGAGAAAAACAAATACCGTATGCTAATACATATATATGGAATCTTAAAAAAAAAAAAAAAAAAAGGTTATGGAGAACCTAGGGGCAGGACAGGAATAAAGACGCAGATGTAGAGAATGGACTTGAGGACACGGGGAGGGGGAAGGATAAGCTGGGGCGGAGAGAGTGGAATGGACATATATATATTACCAAATGTAAAATAGATAGCTAGTGGGAAGCAGCCGCATAGCACAGGGAGATCAGCTTGGTGCTTTGTGACCACCTAGAGGGGTGGGAGGGAGGGAGACGCAAGAAGGAAGAGATACAGGGATATATGTGTATGTATAGCTGATTTACTTTTTTATAAAGCAGAAACTAACACACCATTGTAAAGCAATTATACTCCAATAAAGATGTTTAAAAAAAAAGTGATAATGCATAATAAAATTTCCTATAATATAAAAAATAAGTAAATCAGTTTTACATTACATTTGAAAAATATACAGAAAAAGAAAAATGTAATAAGATGTTCGACTTATAGCAAAAATATGAAAATTACAACAGTGTTTCATCTATCAACATATCAAAAATTTAAAAGAGACACTGCACGGAAATTGATACTATTAAATATTGTACATAAAATATGTAGTATAGATAAAAATATAGAATGGTACCTCTCTCAAGGGCAGTCTGACAACATGTACAAAATTTTTAAGTGTGTAATTTTTTTATGCTACAATTCTATTCCTAAGGATTTATCTTAAAAAAAAACAAAACAAAACACTATCTACAACTATGGAAAAAATCTAACATACACCAAAAAAGAACAAGTAAATAGGTTGGTCTACCAATACAATAAAATAATGTGTAACCATTAAAAAGGATAAGGTAAGATGTGGAAGGATATTTGTGAAAAATTATCAGGTAAAAAGGCAGGTTAGGTTAGTTTTTGAAGAACTGAAACCTGCAGACATGTCAATATTTTCCAGTTTTATAAGACAAGGTGAAAACTGCCCCTCCACTGAATTCACTGGGCCTCTTTGACTAACCTAAGACGACTCAGCCTTGATCAGCTACGGCCACTGTGAGTAATAATTCAACGATCAGGTTATCGTTTGTTATTTATGCCACTAGAAGTCACTCAACTAAATAAAGTTCAAAGATCTTAAAAAAAAAAAAAAGGTTAGCCTTGAAATTACGCAGAGGTTGTACCTAGCAAATAAAAAGGATTGTTTATTTACCTGGGTAAACATTAAAGAATAGGAAACCATGTTTAAAAAAAAAAAAAAGTAGGATGTACAGTGACTCCTTTTTTTTTTTTTTTTTAAATCTATTTATTTATTTATTTATTTATTTATGGCTGTGTTGGGTCTTTATTGCTGCACGCGGGCTTTCTCCAGTTGCGGTGAGCGGGGGCTACTCTTCGTTGCGGTGTGCAGGCTTCTCATTGCAGTGGCTTCTCTTGTTGCAGAGCATGGGCTCTAGGCATGCAGGCTTCAGTAGTTGTGGTGCATGGGCTCAGTAGTTGTGGCTCGTGGGCTCTGGAGCACAGAGTTCTGGTGCGCAGGCTTAGTTGCCCCGCGGCAGGTGGGATCTTCCTGGGCCAGGGCTCAAACCCCTGTCCCCTGCATTGGCAGGGGGATTCTAAACCACTGCACCACCAGCGAAGTCCCTCCTTTTTAAATTATGTACACATACATGAGAGGGGCAGGCACACCTGGGGTATGAGCATGGATGTGGATGCACTGTGCATCTAATTAGGTAGGGTACGTGGGTCTGCACACGCACAGGAGCACATCCAGGAAAGGCGTTCAATCACTGAACCAGCACCATACTGGGTCTTATATCAGGACGGAACTATTAAGATGTGATTCCAGCATCATGGAACTGTCAATGGCTCTGACACTACAGTCTAATCCTCTGAAATCACACCATTTCTTCCAGGAATACCCATAAAATTGTTAATTTGTCTTCTCAGGCTTTTGTGATGTTTACAATGTCTCTCATAACATCAGAGGATTTTCACCAATTCCTTCCTAACTAACAGTGATTGGCATATGAGTTAATATATATTACAGTCTGCCAAAAAAGCCTTCTTGGCTGACTGCATGAAGAAGCACTCAGAGGGGAGTACCTCTGCACCGTAACACACAACACACAACAACCGTGTGTTTCAGACACAAACACTGTAACAATAAACAGGGTGATATGCGGAAGGATTAAACAGGGTATATATGATAGGGAATACCAATACCATTAAATGACTAACTTATCAGAAACAATAATCAACTGTCATGTTTCTTCAACTGAAAGCTGGCTTAATTACAGCTTGGTGGGGGGAAGGGGAGTGGTAAATCCCCAGTACTTGCCAGTATATCAATTTTAAGTCACAACTCATTTGAGAAACATTAAAATATTTTACACACGTCCTAATTTCCTATCTAGCCAACAACAAAAAAAATAAATGATGCCCCAAATGAAAATTATCTGGATGTTAACATCGGCAAGTAGCTTCAGTTTAAAATATAATTCCAAAATGTTCAGGATTTATGGATTACCAGAATCAGCAATCTATATACAAACAGCTTCAAAATATTTTTATAATCAACAACTCGATATGTCTGAAAGCTAGGTTAACATTAGATCTGCTAATCAATTGTCCATCTCCCCAAACTGCAAGATAGAGATGAGTGCACCACTGATTCTAGACCACACAATCTGGAACTGGGAACTGCATAAGAGCACTAAGGATAAACTCAGAAATAGCTGCTAAATACTTCATCATTCAACTTGACTGGAAGCAGAAGTTAATGGTTAAGAGCATAGTAATGCTCTTAATTGCATACAGCTATAGCAAATAGGTCAGAGACCTAGGTGTACCACTTAGCCTCTTTACACTAGTTTTCTCACCTGAAAGATGAAGGGGGTGACACCTGTACACACTTCATGGGGTCACTATGAAGATTAATATGAAAATGCATGTAAAGCTTAGTAACTGGCACAAAGACTTGGTAAACATTATTTATTTTTGTTATCACTAGAAATTAATACATTTGTTAGAAGTTATGGAATCTCTTCCACAAATTTTGCCTGGGTATTTGGCCACTAAAAAAGGACAAAGATCATGAAAATAGCCTCATAATTTGGAAATCATCTTCAGCTCTTCAGCTAAATCTTACTCTTCCTGGACCAGCCAGGCCGAACTTCAGTTCCTTGAAAGTGCTGCATTTTCACTGTTTCAAGAATTATGTATATGTTGCTCCCTTTGCAACATTTTCAACCCCACTTCCTACTCCCAGACTTGAATTGTTAACTTTCAGTCACCCTTCATGTCTCAGTGTAAACACTGCTTCCTCAGACGCCCTTCCTAAATCCTTTTGTCCAGATTAGGTGTCCCTATCTTACGCTTATGTCCCTATCTTATTCAGAGTATTGTGAATCTCCCATATTTTACTCAATTAACTATGAACAGTATTATTTAATGTATGACTTGC
This sequence comes from Balaenoptera physalus, assembly GCF_965194825.1. Taxonomy (NCBI): domain Eukaryota; kingdom Metazoa; phylum Chordata; class Mammalia; order Artiodactyla; family Balaenopteridae; genus Balaenoptera; species Balaenoptera physalus. Next base: position 65,190,656 of record NC_138882.1, read on the forward strand.
CCAACATGCTGTAAGCTCTGAGAGGACAGAGACAGTATCTGTCTTATTCGCTACTCTTTCTCCAGTGCTGGGTGCATGGCAAGGAATAGAAGAAAGCTCTATATTTACTGAATTAAATGAATGCAGAAGGACCAGTCAGGTTGGTTAATTATAATCCAGTTCATGCTCGCATATTACAGTTCCTGATTAGCTTACTGTCCTTGTTCATTCACATTCTAGTAAGATGTTTCAAGTTTAAAATCTAAATACTACCTTTTCAGACTCCCCATATGTTTTAGCTCTGCTGCTGGGTTAGGATCAAGCCTATCATGTTCTGTATTCTTAATATGTCTATTGAAATGGTATTCAGATGGAAGCCAAGCTACTCAAAGTATCTGTTGTGTTTACTGGTTTTCACCCAAAAACATGTTTTGAAGAACGCCACAGCTTAAAAAGAAAAACAAAGTATGAAAATAAAACATAATTTGTCAATTTAGAATCCTATGGGCCAGAAAAGTTAAGTGATTTGTTCAACATCATAAAGCTAGATAATGCTACAAACAGAATAAGGATCCAAGTTTCCTAGTTCTCTGTTTGTCTTTCTACTATGGAGCCTTTACGGTGCATTGAGAACCCAGTTCAAGATACTGTAAGCAATAATCTTGAAATGCAACAAGCAATCATTCAATGCTACTGAATCATTTTTTACAAACTTTTTAAAACTATGGATGGCCAGACCTCTACTTTTATTAGAAACTCAGGTGGTAAGGTCTGGGCCTCTGCATGCTGCAAAAGTTCCATGGACAAGTCTTATCCCAGCAAAGATTGAGAACCCCTAATTTAATCAATCAAGCATCATTTGCTAAATGTCTACTCTGTCCCTAGCAGTGTGTTCCTGCTCTCAAGGCTCTTAGGAGACAAGATTTACTTATATAACTCAATCAGAGAAAAAAATAAGACTGTGTATAATGAAGTGCTGAATTAGCTAAATGAACACAAATTAAGTGCTAAATTCAGACAAAGTAGGACAGAAGCACAGGCTTGAGAAATCAGCTATTTGTGGAGACAGACTAAAGGACAGATAGGTCCCGTATGATAAATAAGGATAACTGTGTTCAAACAGTGCACCCAGCAGGAGTCCTAAGGATCCTGTGGAAGGGCCTTAAGGGTCACTGTGGAGAGTAGAGGGAGGATGCTTTCACTGCCCTTGTGCCCATCTCAATCAGAACAGCTCCACTCTTACCTTTTAACATTAAGCTTCTGCCTAAAATTCATTTTGAAAAGAACTCCAATGGCCTTTTGTTTGAAAACTCTCGTATTTACAAATGCAAAAGAAGAAGAAGATGAAGAAAAAAATCAGTGGTGAAGAAATTTGTCCCAGTCACCTGGGGGAACCCAGGTCTCCCAACTCCCAGTGCCATTTTCACTATACCACACCACATACCACGACATTCTAAGGGAGGGGACAGTGTGAGTGTGTGAGCAAAGGTTCTCAGAGAGCATCCCAAACACCAGACTGACCAAAACAGTGGGCTTACTTTCAGGTCATGTGATAGAGCTGTGAAGGGGGAGAGGAGAGGAGAGCCCACGCTTCAGAATAAATATAGCCACCCTCCCAGAACAGCTCTTCCACACAAAGTTTTACGGCGATTTTTAAAAAACTTAAAACTTGATAAAAGCAACTGTTTGTGGTGGGCCTATAAGGGGACTTCCTGGTGGAATTGTTGAGTCATGCTATTTAAGGAAGTAGTAAAAGATAAGAATGCATAGGCAGGGATGGGGGTGAGATAACAGAATGCCCTGAAATCAAGGACAAGTTTATGTTTGCCACAATGCAATACCTCCATTGTGTAGTTTTCAAGAGTATTGGGGTGTACCTCCCTCTCCCCAGGTGCTGGTTGCACATGGAAATGTACAACCTGCAGTATGGTGTCCCACAGAATCAATCTAAAAGCTAAAGCTTCTCCCTCTCTACAGCAGCACAAGTAATAAGATTGCTGATTTTACACTCGTGCTCATGTAAGAAAAACTATTACTTTAAAAACTATTACTTTAAAAATGCTTCTGCTATCAATTTGTTATTCCCCACAGCATCCCTGTAACAATGGTATTATCACCATCTTATTGTTGAAACAACTATAGAAGCCAGTGTCAAAGCCAAAATGAGATGCCTAGAATTTACAGTGTTCAGACTCAATGCTCAGTCCACACACAAAGTGGCATGTGCATATATCGCAATCCTATTATTTGTATGTTTATCACACATTTAATTCAGTAAAACTTTCTTGATTTTCACAATAAACTTGCAACCTCATAAGAGCCACCCAATCATGTCTCAAACGACAGGTCTAAAAATGAATTCATTGCCTATTCCCCCAAATAGCTCCCTCTTCCAACTCCCCTACTTCTGTTCATGGCACTGCTTTTGATAATCTAAGCTCGAAACCCTGCTATCCCCTTTGACTCTGATTAACTGCTAAACACTTTAAGGACTTTGATTATGGCTCCTCGGTCCAGAACAAAAAACTTCAATGATTCCTTACTGCCAAGCAAATGAAATCCAAACTCCTGCACCACCAACGCACAGCATTCAGAGCTCTCCAGAACAGAGTCCCAACCTGCCTTCCACCACTCTCCAATATGCAGCCTCAGTAATAGCTAACCTGGAAGTCTTGCTATTCCCCAAACATGTTCTGTGCTCATTAAGCACATGACCTTGGGAAAGTCACTTAATCTGGGCTTCATTTTACTCAAAAATAAAATGGGCATAATAATATTTCCTGAAAGGAGCAAATGAGTTAATGAAAATGAGAGTGCTGCTATAAATTTCAAGGTACTATAAAAATACAGACAGTATCATTATGTCATGGTTACAGTAATTTTATTGTATTTATACCCGCCTTGCTCCAGAAAGGATATAACGTAGCCCACATAAAACACAAAATAACAGGAGTTTAAAGATGGAAGCAATAAAACAAATGCAAAACAAAATGTTAAGGACCTAAAATGGACTGGGAATGAGGCTAAGAAAAATTATGGATACCATAATTGCCTATCTAAACTTTCAGATTAATAATTTGGTCTAAGCACTGTAGTTTGATTTGAAAAGGAAATAAAGTCAATTAGCTCAGTGTCCAGAAGACTAAAAACAAAACCACTGGTCAGAAATAAGTGAGTTCTTACTGTAAAGACTAGGCAAGAATTTCTCCCAAAGGTCCTTATTCTGTGTGATGTAACTGGACAACATTCTCAACATCCTTACTATGGATTATCTATTTTCATCACATCATTGTTAGAGTGAAGCCTTTTGAGGTCTGGTAATTGTCTTATTATGTTTGTATCTCTATAGCTTAAAGCAATTAGTCAACAAACCACATACCTTTATTTTTATATACTGGTTTCCATGGATTCAATCTCTCCCTTCCTATTTCAAATCAGCTTGCACACCACCATGTTAATCCTAGAACACTGACCGCTTTTATCATAGGATTCCTTACTTCAAACACCTCCAATGGCCTCCCTGCACATAGAATACCTCATTTTTTACGTATACAGCACAATCTTGAACACAACCTCCCCGGCAATGTCTTCCCATTCCTCTAAATTCTTATCACCCTTTTAAATTCAGCTTAAAAATCTCACCTTCTACTAAAAGTCTGCTCTGACTAGCAGCAATGTGGTAGAGGGAGAGATGGAGGCATGGGGAGGAGGAGACTAGAAAGTCTGAAGTCTTGCGTTCTCATCCATTACTCAATAGTGAAGAGACTGTGGGCAAGTCACTAAAGCACCTGAGAATAATGCCTCCTCATCTGTAAAGGTTTTAGGATAGATTGTATCTAAATTACCTTCCAGCTACAACAGTTCTAGGATGCTTTGGTTCCTACAAACTTGGACACACTTTGATTTCTACTCTGATCATTATTACCTATTATATATTTTAATATGTAATTACAATTATCCCTTGGTAACCACAGGTGATTGGTTCCAGAATCTTCAAGGATACCAAAACCCAGGGATGCTCAAGTTCCTGATATAAGAGGGTGTTATATTTGCATATAACTTATGCCCATCCTCTTATATACTTTAAATCATCTCTAGATTAGTTATAATCCTGAATACAATGTAAATGCTAAGTAAATAGTTGCCAGGTACAACAAATTCAATCTTTGCTTTTTGGAGCTTTCTGGAATATTTCTTTCCAATATTTTCGATCTGCAGTTGGTTGAATTCACAGATACCAAACTCACCAATATGGAGGGTCAACTGTATATACATTGCTTTAAAATTTTTCCCTGCTAAGTAAATGCCACAGCAGTCTTCCACAGCAAAGTCTTATATTCCCTTGTTAGCCCCAAAGACAACTGGCATAGGGACCAGGTACAAAGCAGCAGATACTTTTTTGCAAGCTAAGAAATGTTTAAATAATTATTTTTAAAAGATTGATTAAAATATACTTGCCTACTGCAGTATGAATCAGCAAAAAAAAAAGCATTTTTTTCACTAAGCAGACTATTAAAATAAGTATACTAAAACAAGAAAATAGCTAAGTCACTTTTCTCTAAAAAATATATTCACTCTGCAGATTAGAAAGCTAGTCAGTACAACTCCATTTCTTGAGGAGAAGACCACATGTTAAAAACAATTGAGCTGTTTTTTGCTTTTTTTTTGGCATGTGGGATCTTAGTTCCCTAACCAGGGATCAAACCCTCGCCCCCTGCCTTGGAAGCTCGGAGTCTCAACCACTGGATGGCCAGGGAAGTCCCAAAAACAATTGAGCTGTTTAACATACACAACAAAATGTTCACTTCCTAGCCATTCCTGTTTATACCTTCTATTGCAATGAGAAAGCTCACCAGTCCAAAGAAAAATAGGCCTACCCATAATTTTTATTATTTTACCAACTTAATGATTTAACTTTATACACTAGAGCTATGACTCCAACATAAAAAACCAATAAAGTTACACAGAGAATTATGAAATAAATCATGTGACAAATTAAACTGTGCTTGCAAGGTCTTTCAATATCACAGGCTGAGTAAATCTACTACCAACATTCACACTGAGCTAAGTTTGGTGCTTCACATTGTCATTTTAAAAATTAATATTATGTATCCCCTTCTGGATGAACATCTAGTTTCCTGGATAGTACTTGAAAAAAGAAGCTGATAAATCTAGAGGCTTGCTGATTTTTCTTTTGCTCATTGCTAGGCCTGTCTGCAAAATCTAGGCAACACTGAAAACTTGAGTATTTGCTTAACTGGGAAAAAACAAAAAACAAAGGCATTTTATCAGTCACCGAGTACAAATAAGACATCTTATCAATGCTCAATAAATTAATATCCTGCGGTAAAAACACAGAACTCTATAAACAACATGCATTATATGTAAAGAGCTTCTTCACATCAGAGGTTCTGAAACTCAAGACAATTCTCATATTCCAAATTCTAAATATACTGTACATGGATCGGTAAGTTAAGCACTGGCTCCACTCATGCTATTTTTATTTCCATTGCTATTACCACCAAAAGAGTTTATAAGGGCTCACTGCCAGTTTAGAACATAGTCAGAAATATTTGAGTACAAAATAAAACCAATTTATTCCTAAGAAGAAATATAAATCTACTAAGTTATCCAACTATCTTTATTTACAAAATGTCAACAATGTGCAAAAACATTCAGCAAAAGAAGATGGATAAGTAATCTGTGAACCATAATTATTACCTCTTTCAACCTTGATTCCACTCAAAAAGATATTTTTAAGCAACACAATCAGGATAAGAATTAAGCAAAATTCTGGCCCAAAGAGTTCCCTATAAAGAGGAAAAGGACGAAAGGATTCATTTAGGAGGGATACAGAAACTCAAATAAGGCAGATGTATAACAATCAAATCCACACTCTAATACCTAATATTAGATTTCCTTGAGAAATAAGTAATAAACATGTTTGCTCAGGCATTTAACATTAAAGGAGGCAACAGAAACAAGAACATGGGTGGCCAAAAAGGGACATGTTTTGTCTGTGACTTGTTCTGCAAACAATAATTATTTGAATAGTTCTAAATACAATCATTTCCATTAGGAAAACACATTCCTGCTTACAATTAGGCTTCATAGTAAGTCTTTACTAATCACAAAAACTGTAACTGAACCAACACCTGTATAAAAGCAAATTAATGACAGTCATACACCGGTATTTCAGTATTTTAAAAGAAAATTGATTTTAATAGTGCTTGAAAGAAGACTAAAGCTGTGGGCTTTCAACATTAAAAACAAAACAAAAATAACTGATAACATTAAGGCAATCACTACTACATTATATTATAGTCCTCCTAGTACAAAGGAACAGACATTCATGAAAGTGAGAGACCAATTTTAAAAACACAACTTAAACACACAAACCCACACACCTAAACTCAAGATCAAGCAATACAGATTCAAGAAATTTTAAATGTTTCATTTTTAATGGAAAATACTTATGAAAGGCAACATTCAAATTTCCAGTTCTGTCATTTTAGAACCACCTGCTTAAGATATTCAAGGCTCCTTTAAACATCTTTGGTGGCTTTATAAGAGCAATTTAACATTGAGTCCTAAACTTATTCCAAAATCCACTGACCAGATGAATAACAGATTAACAATTACTTCAACCTACGCAGCAATGAAACACATTTTATTCCTTCTTCTTTATACTGCCTATCGAAGCAGAGAACAGTGAATTTAAAATATGGCAGAATATTACACCATTTAAACCTGAATAATAGTCGCTATTTGTTTTTTCCTTGACTACTGGGATTTTCGACAATGACAAAATGAAAGGAATTCGAAATTAGTTTGGGGCCGAGGTTGAAAATTACTTGAACAGTAATGGCTTGGAAGAAGAACGGTCCTTTTAGAAATTAAAAATATTTGGTCAGCTGTCACATAAATTTTCAAGACCTAAATTCATAAGTACCATTATAACTACTAGATGGAGCAAGTTAAGAAGGAAGTAACAATGGGTTTTCTGAAAACTTGTGGGAAGCCACCTGACAGATACAAAAGGAGACAGGCAGGTTATAAACTTATGAAGGCTCAAAAGTAACCTAAAATACTCTATCAAGCTTGGCTCACAAGTTAGTTAGGAATAAGTCACAGCAATTCTACCACATTCCCAGGACATTTTAATCATCACTTTAAGATAAACTAGTTAAAAATATGACGGAAAATGTCTGACAGGAAAATCTAATAGGTCAAAAATCATATGTGGAATCACTATCTCACAGTGGAACAATTTTAAAAATCACTAATCAATCAAAATAAAATGCACAACTTGTCCAGACTAAATTAAGACAATCCAAAAAGAATTCTTAATTATTTTTTTTAAAAACTGTTTGCAAACAACATGCTTTACTGTAAGTATTCTACCTTATTTTAAACACTATAATTTCAACGTAACAGAATATATAGCCCTCATCCTCGTCAAGTTCACTTTACTCATTGAAATAACTTCTAAGGCCAATATGATCTCTCCTTTATCCCAGGCTATGCTCTGATTAAATCAAGAAACACAGCTTCTAACTGGAGTTTGGGGGATTACAAAGAACCTATCTAAAGCATGCTCATGGATCACTTCTATGATTATACTTATTTAAAACCATAGTCTCCAACTGAGAATTTGAGGAAATGAATTTTTACAATAGCATGGAAAGCCAACCAAAATATAAGGCCAGTTAACAACAGTCATCCTTTCCTGTATCACAAAAACTGTAAGAAAGAAATTTTGTTTGTAAAAGGCAACGTACATTTTATCATCTTGGATAAAATATCTACAGCCTTGGTAGTGGTTAAATTGCAGCTATAAAGGAAATTGTCCCGAGATAAATGGTTTCCCTATGAGAAGGTTTCACTGCTACACTTCACCTCGGGACAATAAATCAAATTAGCTGCACCTTGTCCTCTGTCCAATGACATCATCAGTTTGACCACATCTTGGGAATCGGGTGCAAAAACATATGCTATTGAAGGCATGAAATCATATTACTGTTTTTTTGTCTATCCAACCTCATGCTTCAGGTCTCTGAAGCAGTTATTCACCTGAACATTCTCATGAAAGCTACAGATTTTTTTTTTCCTGCTGCATTCAGGCCAGCCTACTGGAGGTAAAAGAATAGTAAGAACTGGTTATTTGAAATTGGCTTGCTTTTAGCCCATCAAATCTAGAATTTTGTTGCCAATTAAACAGAAGACTAATGTCTCACAAAATATGTATCTCGCAACTGACCATCAAGTGCCTTAACATAATTTCAAAGATTAAACACATTGGTGTTAAACAACACTTCTCTGATACTTTACTAGCCGAGGTTAAAAAACTACCAATGAGAAGCAACACCATGTTTTTAAAAAAACACATTAGAACTATACAAAATAAAAAAGAAAGAAAACTTTACCGAGGGAAAGCCCCCAAATCAAAATTACTATTTCTTTAAATCGCAAAAGTTTATCTGCCTTTCACAGACCAAATGTCCTAAGTCTACATAAAACATAAAATCAATCCTGACAACTTAAAGAAAGAGGGGTCGGTGTGCTGGGAGGGGAGTAAGTTCCAAGATCAGGGTAGACACAGTGCCTGTGTTTATTTCTATTTTCACTCATTTAACCATGACACAAACACTCAAAAAAAAACATAAACCCATTTCTGTTTTCAGGAGTGCTACAATTAAAATAAGCAAGTCTATGACAGTGATAGCACAAAATTAATATCAGCCCATTTTAAATTAGAATGAAGAGGCTGAAAAGGGAAGGCAGCACTGAGAAATTTTGAAAGTGCTGTTACTTGGAATTTCTAAAATACCTACCTATTCTACAACTCCTAGAAAAAAACTACTGGATTCTACAAATCCTGCAGACCTTTACAAAGCCTGAAAGTGTTTAACTTGGGGGTAGGAGCCAAGGGGCAGGGGTGAACTAGCCCCAAAACAAAGTGATTTATTTGTATTAAACCAAAATAGGTTTCATTCGCCTCTGAAAATGATAAGTCATAAATTTTTTTTTTCTTAGGCCCAATATTACGGCAAACTGTAAGAAAGTCTTTTTAAGAGAAAACAAAACACGACAGAGCTGATGCTTAGGTCGGAGCTGTCTGAACGCTGCTAAGGCCCCAAGAGGGTTTGTTTTGCCTGCGGAGTAGGGGTAAGTGTGTGGAAGTTGGTGGGGGGGAGAGAGTCATTTTGGTTATTAGTAAATAAATCAAGCGGCAGAGAACATGAGGCCTAGGCCACTGCTAGAGGAGCCAAGGCCTAGCTCTCCCCCTTCTCTTCCCAGCACAGCCTGGGTTTGATCTCAGAGCCCTGTGGATTGCCAAGGAAAAAAAAAAAAAGAATCATATCGAACCACAAAAGCACATGGGGCGAATGTAAAATATAAACACGGCGTTGGGCTGTGAGTGGCTGTTATTAAAGGTCTGAATTACTAAACATGAGAGGCGGGGAAAGCCAGGCGGCCATTTCAATAATATAAACCTCCCCGAATTAGACATTATTCAAATGAGAGAGGTTCAGCTAACCAGAGAATCAAGAGGACCCAGCACCCAGCAAGAAAACAGGAGTACAGAACCAGGGAGGGGGAACCCCGCCCCTACCCAACTCCCAACCAGAGAGGGGAAACCAAGAATATTATCAACTTGTCAGCCCAGCCGGTTCTGGGGCAGGGGCAGGAGGGCAGCGCTTTACATCCGAGTTCCTGGGAGGCCTGCGGGCGCTTCTGGGGCCTGGGAGTGAGAGGCCCTCGAGGGCCCCGGGCCCCGTCGGTCCGGGTCGAGAGCAGAGGCGGAGGGGGGATGGGAAGGGGCAGGGGGAGACAGAGATCAGACCACGCCAGGCACCTTCAGCCCAACTCCCTCGGGAATCCACGGCCGCCCGGGGACAGGGGGCTTTCCCAGGACCCACTGAGACCCCTGACCGCTGGCCCGGAGCACATGGGGCGGCCCGGCAGGACCTGCCCCTCGAAGGGCAACTTTCCCCAAGGGCCGCTTTCAACCCAGTCCGACCCCAAGGGGGAGAAGCGGACCCCTGCGCGAGCTCCCTACCCCCTCCGCCCCGAGGCCACCTCGCAGCGCCCGCGACCGCTCACCCCTACCCACCTACAGCGCAGGCCTGGCTCGGGTCAGGCCGCTACACTGGAGATAAGTGGGGCGCGGCCGAGGTGCCCGAGTCCGTGACCCCCGGGCTCAGCCCCGCTCGGACCCCTGTGCGGCGGCGGGGCTCGGGCGCCGGCAGGGCGCTCTCCACCGGCGCACCCCCGGCCGCCCTCCGGGCCGCCCCCCGCGGTGGGCAGCGTCCCCCCGCCCCGGCCCGCTCCCGGAGGGAGGACGCGTGCGGCTGTCCGGCCGCCGGGGTCCGCTCCGGCCCCGCCGCCTCCCCGGCATTGTGCTCGCCGCCACCTCCATTCCCCCTCCACGCCCCCCCCAACCCGCGCCCGCCCGGCCCGGGTCGCCCGCCCGCGCCCCGCCGCGCCCCGCCGGCCCAGCAGCTATGAATATGTAAAATGTCTTTATTGTCCTCTCCCTCTGCCCCGGCCCCGCGGCCCCGCCGCGGACCCGCTCGGGTTCGGGCTCGGCTGCGAGGAGGCGGCGGCGGCGGCGGCGGCGGCGGCCGGCTGAGGAGGAGGGCCGGTGCCGGCGGGCGGGCGAGCCGGCAGCGGGGTGGGCTGGGGCAGGAGGAGCGCGGTGGATCGCAGCCCCCTTTGCCCCTTGTCTTCCCCCTCCGCCTGGCCTCTCCGAGCCTCTTTCCCCCTCCGTTCGGCGCCCGGCGGGGGCTCCGTGCTCCCCGGCCCCCCATCTCCCCGCCGTTAATTATAATAATCCTGAGTACTAATAAATTATGCTAAGTCGCGGGGGGGGCAGCGGGAGCCGGGGTTGAGTATGAATATGAATATGTAAAATGCTGTAATGATTACCTGCTGCTGCTGCCGCCGCGGCTGAACTCTCATCTTGACTCGCTGCTCCTCCGTCCGCCATTTTGAATATTTTAACCAAAATCGCCCGGTCGATAAACCCTCCCTCGCTCCGGCTCCCCTCCCCCCTCCCGCCCTCCATGCCTCTTCCCTCCTCTCCGCCCCCTCCCGCTCTCTCCTCTCCCCGGGCGCGCGCCAGGGGGCGCGCGAGGCCGTCCCCTTGGAAGAGCCCCACCCCTTCGGGCGCTCTGCGCACGCGCCCCCTGGCCGCTGTGCCTCTTCAGTAGCTAAAGCGCCCTCAACCTGCCAGTCACCCCTTCGCTTCTTTTTTCCTTCTGGGCTCTGCACATGCGCGACTTTCTCCGCGCGCCTGTAAGGCAGTCCGCGCATGCGCTACTTCCCCTTGGCTGCCTCCCGTTGCGTAATCTGTGAAGGGTAGTACAGGGAGCATTTGTGCCTTGTTACTATCATCCCTACTCCTCCCGCCTCACTCCCCTCCCAGTTTTACTCCGGTTTCCCCCAGTGGCATTCTAAAAGAAGCGCAGGGGACACAGCGGCCAAGAGGGTGGAGAAGCGTGGAGTGTCGGTGGGCGGACCAGCCCGCGTCCTCTACGCTGCGCAATTTTTAAGGCTTTCCGCGCTGTTGAAACACTGACAACAAAGGAGGGGCCGTTCCCCTCTCGGTAATTTCCGGCCCTATGGGCAGGTAGGGGCGGAAACGCCCTCCGCGGGGAGCCGAACTGGAGGCACCTGCTGGGCCACGCGCGGGCATCCCGCTTTAAATTTGAATCCGAACTAGTCCCCGCCTCCAACCCTGCGAATGCTGGAGAGTCGACCCCGCTAACGCAAGGGGGAGTGTCCTGTGGTTGTTTTAATTAGCCCCAAATCTGTTCTGCTCTATTTGTGTCTAACACCGGGCTGGCTTCCTCGCTAGCTGGGAGTTTTATTAAGTCGCTAATTCCCGCCCCTACCCTTGTTTCACGCGCCTCGATCGCCGCTCACCGGATCGAAAGAAATAGCTGACCCCCCGGTCTGTGGATAGGCATTCTCCCCTTCCTTTCGCTTAGGAACATCTTTTAAAACCTAGCAGTAAACTGGAAGCCGACGACCTAGTAAATAAAAATGTCGAAATCAGCGGTAGCTTCATCATGAATTTTACTTCGCTGCTTCTCAGAGTAAATATGATAAGTAGGCGTTTTCCGTTGTAAATATCTTTCTTTGTAACTAGTCATAATGTTCTAAGATTTCTTTATCTTTAATGGTAGATTTTCCTGGACAAGACCCAGGTCTAATTATTTTAGAAATTTTTAAGCCCCATGATTTTCCCAGCTTTTTAAAAGAGAAGTGTACTGTATTTCATGGTTACCAAAGAAAAGTAAAAAAAAACAAACAAACTAGATAGTCTGTCTTGAGAAAAATGACTGTAAAGTTTAAATTGGGTAGGATTACAGATTCTACATTGAGAAAAAAACTGATCTCTAGGAGATAGCCAGCAGTTATTTTAATGGCTAAAGTTTTAATCATGGGTCTTAGCCTGCTAATTGAATTTCTTACACTGTGCAAGTACAGTTAAAGCTATTGTCAGTGACAGCCAATGAATTTCGGGTGGTATTGATTTATTCATGGCAATTAAGCCCTAGGGTGTATGCATGACTGTTTAAGCCAAATAATTGGGCTACCCTATAATCTAATTATTTCAAACTACACCAACCAACACACGGTTAAGGAAATGCAAAATTTAATCATGTTACAATTAATCTGTAAATATGGCCTGAGTTATATTCACCAGCATTACTCTACGGAAAGTCTCAGAATCATCAACCTATTTGAAACAAGAGTTAAGTACATGGCCCTGGTCTGAGGGCAACAAATTTGAAATCATCTTGACTAAAAAAAAGAAGTCAAATACCCGTATTTAAATTCTTATCTTCTGTTTAATCTTTGTTTTGCTCTTTGCTTCAAAAAGTAAATTAATATGACTTTCAGAAAGTAATTGAAGCCAGTGCATGTGCTATTCATTCTTTATTATTTTACTTCCATAAAAGGAAATTTTTATGGAATGAATTGTTATGTAAAGAATAATAGCTCTGTGAGAAAAAAAAAAAGCTTAAATAGTCTGTATCAATGATTCATTTTCCTCTTGATGATAATATTTATGTTTCCAAATGTGTGCCCAGGGCCTAGCATAATACCTGAGCATAGTAGGTACTCATAAATATTTGTTGAATAAAAAATAATGAATAATACAGTTTTATATGTTAGGATTATTTTAAAAATTGATCAAGTCATTTATTGAACAAATATTTACGAACATCAGCATTCTGCCATAAACTTTACTAGGTGCTAAGGATATGAAAACATGTGAGATACTGCTGTGACCTCAGCAAACTCAGTGTATCAACTATTTTTAATCCTCACAACTCTGGGAGGTAAGAACTCTGTTTATCCCAATTTTCCAGGATGGGGAAATTAAGACATATAGATGTTATGTAACTTGCTTGTATTAGGGTTCTCCAGAGAAACAAAACCAATAGGCGATATATGTAACTTTATATATATGAAAGAGATCTCTAATAAAGAATTGGCTCATACAATTACAGAGGCTGAGAAGTCCCCAGATCTGCAGTCTGAAGGCCTGAGAACCATTGGTGTAAGTTCTAGTCTAAGTCCAAAGGCCTGATTCAACTTTATGTTCTTTCTACTATGATCCTAATCCCCTGATATCCATTTCCACACATGTTCCCTAGATTTGTTTCTGTATAAATTAGAAGACTCAAGGAGTTCTTTTGAAGTGCTGTGCACTCCCTCATAAATCAAATAATACCCAGTTCATGATGGGCAGCTCAGGTCTCGTGGTAATTTGGTGGCCTATGGTTAAGCATTCAGTCTCTACTGAAGTCCAGTAGCAGGCCAAGAACTATTTCCCAAAGTGAGAGTAGTTATCCATAGAAGATGGCAGGGCTTTGCTCTAAAATCCTAATGGCCTGAGGTGCAGTTCAGTTGTTGGGGCCTAGCAGCATCCCTACCTACCACTGACACTTCAAGCACCTTTGGATCTGCTGGATGCTATGGCCCAAGTGGCAGAGCAGCTTGCACAGCTGTCTGGATCTGTTGCAGAGCTTTCTCTTATTCTGGGTCTCATTCAAAACGACCAGCTTTTTGAGTCACTAGGTAAGTAGGTTGGAGTAACACACCCCAAGGAGGGCTTTGTTGCACCCAAAATCCAAAGAAGCTCACTAGGCATTGTGCCTCTTTTTTAGTTGTAGGATATCTTGACATGCCCCACACCAGTGGACCCCTAGAAATTTCACTGAGGTAGAAGCCCCCTGAATTTGTGTCAGACTTGTTTCCCACCCTCTGACACGCAAATGTCTTACCAGTAAGTCTGAAGTAGTTGCTACTTCTTGCTCGCTAGGTCCAATCAGCATGATGTCATCAGTGTAATGTACTAGTGCAATAGCTTGTGGAAGGGAAAGGAGAGCAAGATCCAGGGAACTAAATTATAATGCACAGCTGGAGAGTTGACATACTTCTGAGGTGGGACAGTGAAGGTTTATCTGCTGAAAGCAAACTGCTTCTTGTGGGTCTTATTAACAGGGATGGAGAAAAAGGCACTTGCCAGATTAATAGCTATATCTCAGTTTCCAGGGGATGTGTTAATTTGCTCAAGCACTGAAACCACATCTGGTACAGCAGGTATAAGTGGAGTCACCACCCAGTTAAGTTTACAGTAATCCACTGTCATTCTCCAAGATCCATCTGTCTTCTGTATAGGCCAAATGGGAGAGTTAAATGGGGATGTGGTGGTAATAACCACCCCTACATCTTCCAAATCCTTGATGGTGGCACTATCTCTGCAATCTCTCCAGTAATGCAGTGTTCCTTTTGGTTTACTATTTTCCTAGATAGAGGTGGGTCTAGTGGCCTCCACTTGGCCTCTCCCATGTAATAGCCCTCACTCTACAGGTCAAGGAACCAATGTGCAGATTATGCAGCTGCTTCCATTTTCCAGACTGAGGGAAAGTGAGGCACAGAGGTGGTAAGTAACTTGCCCAGTGTCACACCACTATTAAACAGTAGAGCTGAGAATCAAACACAGGTCAGGGGGACTTCCCTGGTGGTGCAGTGGTTAAGAATCCGCCTGCCAATGCAGGGGACATGGGTTCGATCCCTGGTCCAGGAAGATCCCACATGCCACGGAGCAACTAAGCCCACGAGCCACAACCACTGAGCCCACGCACCACAACTACTGAAGCCTGCACTCCTAGAGCCTGTGCTACGCAACAAGAGAAGCCACCGCAATGAGAAGCCCGCGCACTGCAACAAAGTGTAGCCCCCCGCTCGCCGCAACTAGAGAAAGCCCATGCGCAGCAACAAAGACCCAACACAGCCAAAATTAAATAAGTAAATTAATTAATTAATTAAAACAAATAAATAAATAAAATAAAATTCCATGATTAAGAAAAAAAAAACACAGGTCAGGGGCTGTACTCTCATAACACTATGCTGCTTGCTTTGGATCAGGCAAAATCCTGGAGGTGCATATAGCTCATGTGGGAAGAGAACATATTAACACATAATGTCCTTGTATGTAATCTCATTATAATAAAAATATAGACATGGATGCAAACTTATGTTCACACAAAAACATATACACAAATAGCAACTCTATTATAATTGCCAAAAACTAGAAACAATTCAAAGGTCCTTCAGCAAGTGAATGGATAAACAAACTGTGGTACATTCATAACATGTAATACTATTCAGCTGTAAAAAAAAAAAATCGAATTATTGACAGGTGCAACAACTTCAATGAATCTCAAAGGCATTACACTGAGGGAAAGCAGAAAAATCTCAAAAGGAATCATATTGCATGATTCCATTCATACGACATCCTTGAAATAACAAAACTGTAGTGATAGATCAGTATTTGCCAGGAGGTAATGGTGGGAGAAGGTATAACTATAAGGGTATATGGGAGGCTTTTTTTGGGTAGTGGAGTTGTTCTGTACCCTAACTGTGCTGGTGGTAACACAAATGTATACATATGGTTTCATATATATATATATAAAATCACACATACACAAGGTATAGAAGTAATACAAGGTTATGATGAGTCTGCCTAGCCTGCCTAGAAGTTACTGTTACTGGATGTTCCTTAGGTAACTGTGGTAATGTGTGGATGTGAATATATCAATCTATCCTGCTGAAGGGCAACACATAAGCCTTTGCAGCTAGGTGTGGCCATGCGACTAAATTTTGGCTTTTGAGTTTTAAGGAATTGTTGGGTGGGCTTTCTGGGAGAGCTCCTAAAAGAAGCAGTTCCTTTGTTCTTCCTTTTTCCCTTCCTGCTGCCTGGAATGCAGATGTGGAGACTGAAATTCCTGCAGCTTTCTTGGGCCATGGAGTACCATTGTTCTCAAGAGAGCAGACCGTGTTAGGAGAAACAAGCAAATTAGATCTTCTCCACAGCTGAAGGGAAGCCTGGGACTGGGACTGGGCCTGGTACAGACTTCCTTGTACTGAAGTTAACTCATGGTGCTGCTACATAGTTTTGTTAAAGACTGAGGAATCCAGACTCTGGGAAATGTATTTTAATGATTGTAATTACCTTGGGTGAATAAATGAAAAATTATCATATTTTTATAAACATCTCCAACATTTTAGCTTTTCATAAAGATTATCATTCTAATATAGCAAATTAATTTCTTTAGTGACCTAGGGGTGTATTTCGTAGCTAATTAATCTTATAGCAGGGCTTTCAAGCCATGTTTCATGAAGCCCTTAGGGCTGGCCTTAAGGTAGGCTGAAGACCAGCCCCTCTACCTCCTCTTTAGCTGGGGTGTCTCTGCTTTATCTATATTGGAATTCAAGATAAGATTTCATTTGAAAACATGGTATCACTGCTTTAAAAAAATTATATATACATGTATATAGATATACATATGTATATATGAAATGTACTGTCCTAGAAGATTCAACCAAGATGTTTCATTGCTTAAAGGTACATATGCTATGAATACTTCATTGAAGTGGAGCAAGCTTGGCAGCAGTGACTCTAAAAAGCTTTCAAGATAAAATGATCATGACCATTATATAGGAAGCATTAGGACCTTGATCTCCTTTTTCTCCATTTCTTACAACGTACCCAGAATTTTGTCCGAGGAAGATTTTGATCTTGCCTCAGATATTTCCATGGTCCTCATCCATGAGCATGTGGAGACGACCTCTATTAAATTAGTGAAAATATCCCAATCACATCTTAACTTTCATAAAAGGATGTCAAACCTACTTACTGTAGCTGTCTGCTGTAATTTGTGTTTCTACTGTTAATGTACAATGTAGCATATGTGTACTTCTCAGAGAATGTACACTGAAATCATTACACTTCAATGCTTATCAAAAAGCTCAGTATCATTGATGGAGACCTATCTGATGGATATATAGCCCACTGTTCCCTCTGGCTCAGGGTTAGCAAATTCATGGCACTACTCTTACAGCCGTCCCTTCCAAGCCCCTGGCCAACTTCTTTAATCCATAACCCTTTGCTATGCTGACCCTTGACTGTTGCTCAAACATGATTCTTTCCAACCAGTGCTTCAGGCAGTCATTGCCATCTCATCAGTGTTGGTGTGCAGGATGAAATCCACTTCTAATTCCAGCTCTAGATACTCTTAGAAGCCAAACTGTCAGAGAGCCGTGCACTTGAAATACATCATTTTGTCCCCTTGTAAGATTCTTTCCTCGAATTATGCTTTGGACTTATGTCATCAGGCTACATTAAACTTATAAGGAGGAAAAAAACGGAGAAATGTATCACGTTTACTGTAGGAATGTTTTTGGAGGGTCTGTCTCCTTTCTGAGGATACTTTCTTAGTATCTGAAGGGCAGAGGTGAAGTAACTTGTCCAAGTTCATACAGCAAGGAACAGAACTAGGAGTTGAACCAAAGACTGCCTGATCCCATACCCTCTCCTGGACCCCAGATCTGCTCTGTGCCTTGGCTGCCATCTGCCTCCACAACCTGCCTCCTACTGTATCTAGACATTCAGCCCTTTGCTTTGTTTCCATGTGTTGTTGTCTATTTTTACCCCTGCATTCATTGATTCCATTTCTGCCCTTCCTGTTTTTTCCTGCCTCTTCCTATCCTTCCTCATAAGCCTTTTCTAAATAAACTCTTCCTGCATTTACTCATCAACTTCTTATAGTCTGACATCTGCTCCGATCATTTTCCTGAAATTACTTTATTAGAAGTCACTGATGACCACCCAACTGCCAAATCTGATAACACTTTCAGTCCTCATCTTGTCCCGTCTCTCAGCAATTAGACAACAGTGATGGTTCCTTCCTTCTTAAAACCATCTCTCTGACTCTGGTTTCAATGACAAATTGCTCTCCAGTGTTTCCTCTTATCTCTCTAAACATGTCTTGGTTTTCTTCACTGGATCCCCTTCTTCCTCCCTTTTAGTATAAGTACTCTCCAAGGATCTGCCCTTGTCCCTCCCTCACTGCTACAAGCCTGTTTGATGTCATTATCTATCCCCACAATTTTAATTTCTGTTATCTCTCTGAAGCCAACCCCCAAATCTACACTTTCAGTCCTGACCTTACCCCCAATGTCAGACTACGTTTGTTACATTTGTCTCTTTCACTAGACTATAAACTATGCAAGGGCTGTGCTATATCGTCCTCATTATTTTTTGTTCTCTCTTTATGCTTAATGTTCCAGCACAGGCCTAGATATAGTATATGCTTAGCAATTTTTTAAAAAACAATTATTTTGCATACTTCCCCCTATATATTAGTGGCCATCCAATACATGTAAGAAGCCTTTATTCTCTCACAAGCATTCATCGAGTACCTACCATGCACTTGGCATTACTCTAGGCAAAACATTTCCTTTTGATTTTTGGAAACCTTGGGGTGAGTACACATTTAATTCAACTTTTTTATCTTCCAAGTCTACCTCTGTAACTCTATGTTTTATCTACTCTAAGATGCACATTTTTTTTCACATTTTAATATCTTTGAAATCAAGATGCATCTTACAAAGGATATGGTAAGAAAGCGCTATATCATAGTTTAATTGGCAGCATTTTTAATGGTATATAAAATAATGGTACATCTTACAATCAATGGCATGTTAAATCTATGAAATATGATACTTCATATAGAAAATTAAGGTTTAGAAACTTCATTCTAATGTTTAATCATCCAAGAAATATTTAATTATTCTGAGTATACTAGACTTTCTAAGGCAGGAAAAGAAGTATTTTAAAGGAATTTTCAATAATAAGGGTTAAAACAAAAGGAAAGGGACTTCCCAGGTCACAGAAGTTTCACACATCCCAGCATTTCCTCTACTCTAAATATACAGCAGTGATAGATAAACTACAAGGAGAAAAAAACAAAAAGAAGTGGGCCCAAAATCAGTTATCATTTCCTTGAATCTGGAAGAGTACATAAGTGGGTCTGCTGCTGGGGGCCTCGTGGGCTGCAGGCCAGGTAGAAGGCAGTGGTGCCTGGAATTTTAGTGCCACAAAGAGAAAGAACCAGAACTAGGCTCATGACTTGAAGCGTCTTTGCCCTGCCCCCCAGCGTGCGCGCACACACACACACACACACACACACACACACATCCCTTTTGTAGCTGGTGGGTTTTTGTTATAATTTTATCTTCCATAAGTCATCTTACATAGATAGATCTTACATAAATCAAAAATCAAAGCTACAGCATTTTATGGTACAAGGAACTCTCATGTTTACTCCATTCCCCACTTCCCCTCCTCTTTAGGAAGCCATTTTTATTTATTTGTTGCTTATCCTTCCAACATCTCTTCTTGCAACCACATAAATTCTTATTCCTCTCCCTTTCTTACACAGAATATAGATACCATGTATACTGTTCTGTACCTTGCTTTTTTCACTTAACTGTATAATCAGAAAATCAGGATTTGGAGATTTTACTCATCTTTTTTGTGGCTGTGTGTACTTCATTGTACACACAGCCACTTCATTTTTTTTTTTTTTTTTGCAATTTAGTCACCACAGGGGTGATTTATAAAGATATACTGATGATAGTAAACAAAACAGTAAAAAAAAAAAATACAGCATTTTATGTTTTTTAAATGGCACCCATTAAAGACTGAAATAGTCAAAACTTGAGACACTGTTACACACTCAGTACTTTAAAAGTTCACAGACAACAGTGAATTAAAAGACACTTTAAAAACCGTGATTTTTAAACCATGCACAAACCGTGATTTACTCAACCAATTCTCTCTTGCTGAACGCAGGCTATTTACAAACATTTCCTGTTACTCACAAGCAACCTTCTACCTGTGGCATTTCACACTCCCACACACCTTTATAGATGAAGGCCGAGTAAAATTGCTGCTTGACTGCTGCCTGGGACTAAGGCTTTATAGGAAGTTGAGGAGTTAGCCAAGTAGGAAGACCAAGACACAGCCTTGCTACCAGGAAGTGAGTAGAATTGCTCCCTGGATTGTTCTAGTATTGTTCTAGCACCATCAGAAGACCTAGTTATGGCCTAGAAGTTTGGGAGGTGGTGTGGAGGTAACTACAAAACTATTAAATAGCCAAAGAAAGAGACAGAGAGAGAGAGAGAGAGAGAGACTTCAAAACAAATATGTACATATGTATGCATATAAATATATATTGAATATATTTCAAAAACAAAACATATGTGTGTATTAATATATATCACATATATTTTTAAATTTTAAAAGTAATATTAATTGAAATTAAATTTATATTAATTTATTTAAAAATTATATTTAACTTATATTAAAGCAGTTTATCCAATTTTTAAAATTGGGTCTATACCTCAAACCTAGACCAGGATCAATTCTCAATGGTTCACCCTTTAAGGACAGCCTCCACCTCTCCATCCAGGTCCCCTCTCTGGGCCATGGGTAAATAAATGGCTGAATGGGCACAAACACTATTTTTCCTCTTCAGGGACTCATTCCATGGCCCTAGAATGAAAAAAAAAAAGAAGTCACAGGATAATAAACACCATGTATATTAATATATATAACTCCGTGGTTATGGGGATGGGAGGTTTTTGAATAGCAAGGTCCAAAAGAAAGACAGCAGGAGTGCTTTCCATTGAGACCTAGATAGGAGAGCTGAGAAAAAAAAAAAAAAATTCTCAATGGTTCAAAGATTTAAATGTAAAAAACAGAAAGAAAAGTTCTAGAAGAAAACATAAATGAATTCCTTTACAAGAAAGATATTTAGCAATACTATTATCAGAAAAATCGGAATTTAAGGCAAAAGGAATAAAAATACATGATAACAAAAGGCTAATCCATCAAGAAGCTGTAACAACTATGAATTTGTATGCAACGAGCAACATACCTTGACATGTATAAAACGGAAACTGACTTAATTATAAGAAAGATTAGCAAAATCATAAGCACAGAAAATTTTAATACAAAAGAAGTCTGTCCCTATTATTACTTATCCAGAAATGTACACTAACCATGATGCCCATTCATTCCCCTCTCATTACAATCAAGTAAGTCAGACGTCTCAGATTGAGCCCCAACTGTGTATACCATTAACGCTCAACTGTGTCTGGACATACCTAGTAGAGTGACATAGATCAGCAGATGTCTGTTTGCTTGAAGGTCTAAAGAAACTTCCGGGAGACAAACTATCCTAAATGATCCTGGCACTTCTCAGCTTGACCATCTATCCAGATCCATCTTGGTCTTTCAAGGGGATAAGCAACTATGATTTGAACATGGTATCCATTACTCAGGTTAAATGTCTGGCTCAGATTCCCATGAGCACTCATCTATGCATTCTTGTGGAGAGGAAGCTCTGGAAGCACAGGTGATATTCAAAATATTTAACACCTAGTATGGTACAAGCATTGACCAACTAGAACAGACGACCAACTCATCAGAGTAGATGCCAGCTATGCCCCATGCCTTACCTGATGAATTTCAGCCCTGTCTATAAAGACCATCTCATGGAACTTTCTCTAGGACATTGAGACATGAGGAGCTTTGATACTCCTCTGACAGAGTTTAATGCACAAAACAGAGAGAGAACTCTGCCCCACTCAGCAAATCAAGGAGTGCAGTGCTTTGGGAAAGGGACCAGCAGCATCAACCGAAAGCAATAGCAGTGCTGGGAGAGGGAAGCTTAAGTAAACAAAAGGATATAAAATAGGGGATGCCTTGGGTAACTGATCAGATGTGTTTGAGGAGGGAATAGAATATGATGCTTAGGTGACTTCTGGCATCAGCTAGATCTGAGGTCAATCCCATTCTGCCTGTCACTCACTGTTTAACCTCAGATAGGAGACTTAAATGCCTTGTCTTCAGGGTCTCCTCTGTAAAATGGGGATCACAGCGCTCTCTCCATGCTCCCTGTTGTTTCAGGTGGTGGGAGGATCATGGGACACATCCACAAAGTCCCACCAGAAATACCCACAGGGACTAGTCCTACATGGGTTGACAGGGCAAGAGCCAGCAGCACAAGTCAGCATCTTGAGCACAGGCAGGAATAGGGAGAGAGCAAACTGGGATTTATTGAGCTACTGCTCTTCTCTTTTGTTTTACTTCAGGTCCATAGATATCATTGCCAGAGATAAAAGGTACAATTCCTTTCCTCAAGAAAATTTTAGGTTATTGAGCATTCACCAGTGTGGGTTAAGTGCACAGTATGAAGTCCACATAGATCAGGTGATCTCAAAGTGGGAACCAGTGGGAGGAAGGAAAGGGAGGAGTCTTGGACAACCACTAGTTTCCTGGTTGGGAGGTTGGAAGGGCCCTATAAAGATAAGACACACAAGAGGGGAGCCGGGGCTGGAGGTGAGGACTACAGTTTCCAAATAGAGGGCATGTAGGATGGAGGAAAGTGCTAAATATACATGATCTCATTTAAATAGTATGCCACCCTTGAGAATGAAGCAACATTTTCATTTCATGTTTAGAGGAACTGAGGTTCAGAGAAATTTAGTAACTTGCCCAAAGTCACATTAGCAGTAAGAGTTGAACCCATGACCACCTTACATCTGCTTTTCTCACTAAGCCAGGCTGCCCCAACTCAGGAGAAAGAAAACCTAGCGTTTCTCATTGCCAGATAGTTCTGATTGCTATTTACTTTCTCATGTATTTCATATTATGATAATGTTTTCCTGGAATTGGATGATATAATGCTAGAAATTGAAGATGTTTATTTGCTACAAAGATTACATATGTAGGCTTCCTGTCATAATCAAGGGAAGTTGCTCACATCATTTATGATTTCCAGTCTTCTCTGCATATGATAATGCTTATTTTAGGAAATCTGTTTTTACTAAGCCTGCTGATCTTCAAAAGGAAAACAAGCAGAGGCGGGACAATGATATACCCCTTTGATATTTATCACATCTGGAGTCTATCTAAAATTAGTTTGCTGGGAAGCATTGCATGTGATGAATGGTATAGTATTTAAATGAGGATGTGGATGTTTTCCCTTGTAATAAAGCAAATTATTCGAACAAAACTATTTTGTTTCATTTCTTCATACAAAATTCATGTTTGAATTTCATCTAGGCCCTAAAATTTTGAATTTTCATAACAGGTTTTATGCATTATTAAATTTTATACACCACTGCATTATGCTTTTGAAACTGATTGTACAATCTAATTAATTCAGAATATTAACTACAATTTCCATAAAATAAATAGAATAATGGTGATCAGGGTGAGATGGAGGGCTACAATCATCTCTTCCCCTCTCCTCAGGATCTCAATTACATGTACACTAAAAACCACTTCTCTGGAAGTTCTTCATCCAGTAACTTCAATTTGGGAGAACACAGCCAAGACCCAAAGTTCATTTGAAATGCCTCCAAATAAACTAACTTCTTAAAGACTTGCGCTTCGTTTCTAGGCAAACCTTTCTGACCCTCTGTCAGAAGTTAGAACCCAATTTTTATTTTGCTTTTTTAGGCAGAATTTTCACAAGAGTCAGGTAACTTCTAGATCCAAAGCAGATTAAATATCAAATTAAAATGATGATGGGCGTAAAGAAGATTCCTAGAAACTGTCTCCCTGAGAGAAGCAAGAAGTCTCTATTGACAGCCTAATAACAGTGGAAGAGAGACAAACTACCAAAAGTGATACAAGAATTCAGAAAACATGGCAGTCTAGGCACAATTTATTTTAGGAGAGTGTAGCCCTACCTACGTCAGGTTCTTACTATACTATATACAAAAAGTAATCAGTGCTCATCATGACTCGGAGACACCAAGGAATGGTTAGACTCATCTTTGCTTCTGCTTAAGAAAGTAGCAAAGTATACAGTATATTTTGGCAGGCTTTCCATCAGAAAGAGTAAAAGGTTATAAATCTTAAAGGGCTGTTTCAATCATTTGGAAAATTGACTTACTTGGAATATCATGTATCCTAACAATGTGAAATAAGTGAGCGTCTTATTATGTATTATAATTGAATCCCCTTTCATTTGTTTTAGAAAAATAAACCACATAGACCACGTTGATATCATATATCTAGATGTCTCAAGACCCTACTGGCCTATGGGTATAAAAGAGGTCAAATTATCCACAATAATCCCCAAATTCCTATTCACAGCACCAATCCCCATCACTGTAAAACGTCAGCACACGCCATTCGAAGTTGGCCTTTCACGTTCCTCTCCGTGCAGAGTCCCCCTGCCATTCATGCAGGAGCAGGCAGCCTCCCAGGGCTGTCATAACCCCAAGGCCATGGGCACACCGAACAGCTTCTGGACCCCCCTGTGACCTTGAATGCTGGGTGTTCAGCTGATGTGGAGATAGGGCATCTCACTGCACTGCTGTATTGAAATCTGTCAACCAGCCCAGAAGCATCCCTGCTTGTGCCCCAGGTCACACCAAGTGACTTAAGAAAACTGCTCCTTGGGCTTTGAATCATCCCTTCTCTCTCCTGAGGTCTGGCTGGGGAACAAGCACCATTCTTAATTCACTTTCCCCTCTCTTCTCTAGTATCTACCCCAAACCTCCTCAAATGCTTCTCCCTAACACACATAGTAATGAACACAGATTCCTGGGGCTGCCAGCTGATGGGTTCAACAGACACACTCTGGAAGCTGGCCTTGGGATTCATGCCCCATAATGTGTTTGAAATTTTTTAATTCTTTTTTTAAAAAGGCATTAAATGAAACAGTAAGATTTTTTTGAATCATTGAAACTTTCCCTGAAACCAAATCTTACTCAGAAACTCAGCTCCCTTCTCCCCATTCCCCCTTTCCTGGGAGCTGCCATATTTCTTCAAGCTGCACAGTAGCCTACTCAGGCTGAGGGCCGAGCTTTGGTAAAATCTGCCCATGCCTCCTCCCCCATTATTATTTCCTTCACCAAGTGGATTCTCAATTCATTCTTCACTATTTCACTATTCATCATTTCACAGAAATATCTTAGATCACTATTTAGAAATAGTGTTACAGTCTTTAAAAGAGCACGCCTTTGGCCTCCAACCTTTCCCACCATCATTGGCAATCCCAATTTTGTCTCCACCCAACAGGACTCCGTGCTACTTCAGGAGTGCATGCAACTCAGGAACGCAGAGCCTGGACATCATTTGGTGAGGGGAGCTGCACACTCCATGTGCTCACTGGGCATGGAAATCCTGTCTCTATATTTAGAGAATTCATCCTATGCAGGGATGTCTCTCTAAAAACCCCTACATTGAGTTCTTTTGTTATCAGGACTTGAAGCAGACAGCCAGATGGACTAATTGAGAGTAACAAAACTCCCATCATGGCATAAACTCTAGATAGTTTTCTAAATAACGTCTGCATAATTATTTATACTGATTAAAAATAATGTTGAATTAGTATAAAATGACCCTATTGTTAACTCTTTGGGACCTCCTCATGGTGTGACTGAAAGGAGAATCTTTATCCTGATTCTATCTAGATCCTCTTTATAGTCTGACAGACCCATGTTTGATCTCCTGGAAAACATGTATCAAAAGTAACCACGTAACCCATGACGTACAAATTCGAGTAACTTTTAATATCTTTGTTGGCTATTTTGTGAAATGCCTTTTCAAGACTTTTGCTCATTTTACTGCTGTATTGTCTTACTGATCTGTAGGAAGACATTGTATATGAACCTTTTGTTGGCTAGATGTGTTGTAAATATCTCCTCCCAACCTGGTGTTTGCATTTTCACTCTCTCAGTGATGTCTTTGATGAACGGATGTTCTAAGTTTTGATGTAGTTTACTTTGTCAATCTTTTCCCTTATGGGTGACGAACCATCCCTGTTTGGCTGGAACTAGAGGGTTTGCCGGGACATGGGATGTCAACGTTAAAACAAGAACAGTCCAGGATAAACCAGAATGGTTGGTCACACTAGGCTAGGTGGTTCGTGTTGTTTGGCGGAGGGTGGGGGTTGAGGGAGGGATCCTGTCAGGTCACAAATATATTTTCTAATGTTATCTTCCAGAAGCCTTATTGTTTTATCTTTCACATTTAAACCCAATGTCAATCTAGAATTGACTTTTTGTGTGTGGTGTGAGGTAGAGGTCAACATTCATTTTTTCCCCCTATGGATGCATACCAACCGACCCAGCACTATATACGGAAAAGACCCACCTTTCTCCACTGTTGTGCAGTGATACCTTTGTTGTAAGTCACATGTCATAAACCAGTTGTGTGGCTTTGTTTCTGGACCCTTTATTGTGTTCCATTCATCTATTTTCTCTCTCTGTGCCATTATTATAGTAATTTATTTAGCTTTGTGATAAGTCATGGTATATGATAGCATAAAGGTCTTCTGACTGTCTTCTTTTTCATTAAGATTGGTTTGGCTGTTCTTGGTCCTTTGCATTTTCATATACATTGAGCACCAGACTGTTGATTTCCTGGAAAAAAAATGTGTTGGCATTTTGACTGACGTTACATTAAATCTCTAGATTACTTTTAGGAGATTTGACATCTTCACAAAACTCAGTATTTCAGTTAGTGAAAATATTATATACCTGTATATATTTAGGTCCTTTATTTCTCTCATCAATGCTTGGTACCTTTCCTAAATAAGTTTTTAAATAAACATATTTGGGGCCCCCATTCCAAACCTAATGAATTAGCATCTCTAGGAATGAGTTGTGATTATGACCATGAATAGTTTGGCACGTATTCTCCAGACTTGATTCAATGTTTAAACAAATGTAAATGGGTATCTATTCCTTTGAGATATAAATATAATTACCGTAAGACTCCTAACTCACATTTGGTGCTAACTGCAATGCCTGTCATTCAACTTCCCTCAGTATAGTATTGCAAATTTTTGGAAGCCTATGGTCTCATGGTCACTTCTGACACAGAGCCCTTCCCTCTTTGACTTCTGGATCTCACTTTTACCCCACTGCCAGGGTCTCTTTTTCTCTTCTTCACAACAATCTGAACAATCCATGGGCTCCATGGTAGAAGTTAACCCCTTTGCCTATTCACTTTCTTTATCATATATTTTGAGTAACTTCACTCTGTACCCTCTGCATATCTCTGGCCCACCTTTACATATCCAAAGATACATTTAGATACTCTGATAAAACAAAAGCCATCCATTCTGTCTCACATTTTAGCAACAAAGAGTAGTGAGGATTTAAAATTTCTGTCTTTCTTTTACCACTCCTGTTTCCATAAGTCTCTCTGAGTAGAAAGGACTAATTGGAGCTAATTATTTCCCCATATATAAAAATTATTTTAGAATTATCCCAACTCTCAGAGGTAGATGGCTTCTTATATACTTATTTACACAACACATACGTATAGATCAATGTGTTTATATTGTTGTGTATATGTGTATATACACACACATTTAAATACATTTTTAAACTATTCTCTATATTGAATTCCGTTATGGTCATTTAAAAAGTGATTCTCCTATGTTTTTCAGGTATACAGTCATGTTATTTGCCCATAACAATAATTTAGAAGAGACGACAATTAGAAGAAAAAACTATATGCTCTTAGAAAAGTGATGAGTACTATGTGGCTTATGGCCACATGCCTTGAATTTTTATTTAATTTCATAGAAAGACTGAAAAAGGTCCCCACTTGGCTTGCTGCTTCTTTTATGGGTCTAGATATTCATATTTATTGACTAAAAACAGCCCTAATTTTTTTCTGAATTTATGCCATTTTTATGAGGAGAGAGAAAAAAAAGACATTTTCAGGTAGAAAAAAATAAGAAAGTGGGGGCTGAACTTTTTATGTTTTTATATTGATTCTTCCATAAAAAGATTGCTTACCACAGACTTAGAACTCAGGGATTAAGTATATCCATTTGCATTTTAAAAAAATGCATTTACTCAAGAAAATGCTCAAGAATATTTTCCCTTAATCCTTAGGAAACCCCACAGATTGAACAGATACTTCTGGACCCTAAGACTCTTCATCAATGTTGATCCACAGAAGACCATTGCTTTTGGAGAAGATAAAAAGTTTTGCTCCCAAAATGGGCTATCACAAAAGCAAGATTTGTGAATCAAGCTACTCCAAACAGACTTTTAACTAAGTTATATATTATTAATTTTAACCTGCTGTATACAGCCTGTACCCTCAAGATTTCCTTCTAGGATAATTAAATGGCTTTGCATTCCAAATGTGAGGAAAAATATGTACTGACAATGAACTTGGCAGAGCAGAGGTGGAAGGAAGAGGAATAGTGGTGGAAGTAGAAGAAAGCTGCTGAGGTTACAGTTTCAAAAGAAATTCTAATCTTCGGGGTGGAAATAGCAGAAGTTCCTAGATTTTGAGCATTAGAAGCCTTCTTTTTGAGGTGCTTGGAACTCCGACACAGATCACTCTGAAAAGTGTCACATATACATTCCCAGAGGGATTTGCATTATTCTCATCTACACTCTCAAGCATTGTGCATGCATAATATGACAGTTTCAAACCTTAGCACAGAGTTAGCAGTATATTATTTTGAGTCATAGCTTTTTTCTCTTATTGAATGTCATCCACACAGCATTAGAAGCTTTTGAGTTATCATTCCCTTGAAATTTTCTAATTGTTTTATATAAAAAGAAATTGCAACATCTCATTGGTTAAGGAGGCAAATCTTGAAGAGGGAGGGCTTGTACTCCAGCTCTTACCTTCATTTTGAAGGAAGATGGTGACCTAAGGAAATGCAGGTGTTTATCTCTTGCCCTAAAATAATACTGTTTCTGACTGAAAGTGTTTTCTGACTCTTAAAGCTTACCAAACTCTTTTTAAAATAGAAAGTGAGTCAGAAGTCCTAGAGTGCTCATTATAAACCAGTTTTCCAGCCTCAGGAACTAACATTTGTAGAGCACAGCTTATGAATCATGGTTTTTGCTTTTTATTTTATACATGTTAACTCATTTAAATTTTCCAACAACCCTGAGAGGAAATGATAGAGCCCACTTTGTAGATGGGGAAACTGAGGCTCAGAGAGTTTCAGTGGCAATCCAGTATTTACAGCTCAAATGGTGAAGCCAAGCTTCAAACCCAAGTCAGTATGTTTCCCCGGCAGTCCAAGGTGGTCCTTGCTCTGCATCTTAAAACTGTTTTCATTGTCTATGCTCACTTTAAAAATTCCAGGAGCATTTAGTGTATGCTATTAGAATAACAGCTGTAGGCAGTGTTGGCAAGATACAAACCACCGTCAGCACCTCATATATCCTGAACAAAATCTGCACAGATTTTCTGTAACAGTAGTAATGCATAGTAATAACAATAATAGCACCTTAAATTTGTACAAGATAGAAGAGTTTGCAAAGCACTTTCACACGTTATCTCCAGATTGTCTAGACCTAGACTTTCACATACATTTCAACTTAGGTGTCAATCCCAATGACTGGTAGCAGCTGCCTCAAATTTTGTGCTGAAAAAGATCCTGAGGACCATTCCAGGGTCAGTAGGAATCAGGGCCACGATTGATTAGCCATGTCTGCCATGTCTAAGCTGTTAGATTAATGGCACATTAGTCATATGTTTGCTGTCTCTTGTCTGATCTAGTCCACTCTTTTTTTTTTTTTTAAGGCATTCCTTTATTTTTTTTATTATTTATTTATTTATTTAATTTTAGTTGTGTTGGGTCTTCGTTTCTGTGCGAGGGCTTTCTCTAGTTGCGGCAAGCGGGGGCCACTCTTCATCGCGGTGCGCGGGCCTCTCACTATCGCGGCCTCTCTTGTTGCAGAGCACAGGCTCCAGACGCGCAGGCTCAGTAGTTGTGGCTCGTGGGCTCTAGAGCGGAGGCTCAGTAGTTGTGGTGCACGGGCTTAGTTGCTCCGCGGCATGTGGGATCTTCCCAGACCAGGGCTCGAAGCCGCGTCCCCTGCATTAGCAGGCAGACTCTCAACCACTGCGTCACCAGGGAAGCCCCAGTCCACTCTTTTTGCAAAGGAATAAATGACTTCTTTACGGTCACATAATAAGTGGCTGAGCTGAAGCCAAAGCTCAGGTTTCCTTCAATCTGTTGTTGTTACAATTATACCACATTGTATGTGAAGACATGTAAATAGTCTGGAGTTTAGTATTCAAATGGACTGGAATTTATTATAAAGTTTTGAGCTCAGTAATGTTCAATCTAAAACAAAATCAGAAAAAAATAAATAAATAAAACAAAATCAGATGATTTCTCTAGTAGAATACAACAAGAAATTTGATGCCACTTATGAATAGTCATGTAGAAGTGGCCTCAGGCATGCGAGTACATACTGCACAGGTGAGGCTAAAGACGTGCTGGGCTATTGTCAGCTGTGTGCTGTTACCTAACTGATAATACCTGGAAAGTCCAAGAAACTCAAAACCCTATTTCAAAGGCCAAGGACCTTTTGATAGTGCCAGAGTGGCATCAATATGACCTTGGACGTCACGCCAAGTCTCCAAGCTGACACAGCAATAAGTGTGACCAATCTTTTAGTTAATTTAACATCTCCCTCTGGCCTATGGCAAAAGCACATCCAGCTTCTTGAAGAATTTTACTAATGCAGCGTTAAACACAATTTAGCATAAAAAAGGAAGAGAAGATTAGTAATTATACATATGCAAGCAGGAACACATAGGTGACCCTTGGGAATGATAGCAAAATCTCCCAGGTTGTTGTGGCTTTTTCAGAGTAAAAGTGGCACAGGCTGTGAAACCATTGACTGCAATGAGACTTGTAAAGAATAGCTGTACAACAGAGAGACTGTACTGTCCCTAGCGTAGGTCACAGATTCGGACACTGTGGCCGCACTCTCCTCTGTCAGCAGTGTTATCTCTGAATACAGAAGACAAGGAGGTACATATTATGTAGTCAGCTGTGGCCATCAAAGGCCAAACAGCTTTTCCTTCCAGCTGGAGTAACCTGCCTGACTACCCAATACCCAAGACCCAGGGCAGTCAAGTGGCAGAATACCCCACCCCACTATTTAGCCCCAGCCAGCTCTGAGAGAGCAGGCAGGGATTTCTTATAGCTTTACACACTGCCTTTGTTGGCTGTTTCCAAGGTGACAAAGTGTTCTGTCCTTTGCTGTAAATAAAGACAGGGGCAAAGGGATCCAACCCATTCTTCCTCCTCTATTGGCTTCTGTCAATTTCAGCAGCATGCTTCTTATGAGGGGGATGTGAAAGCCCTGTTTCCCAGAATCAGGCCTTCCCAGGTATTGTTGTTGTGTTTGTTTGTTTTATGTGCCTGTGGAACTTTGCTGTCAGACATGAAGCCTTGCAGCTTGCATCCAAGGCCCTCTGATTCTCACTCCTACTTCATTCCCAAATTTCTCAGCAGGGGAGGAATACATCCAAATACTGTTGAAGATTGGTATTACATGTTCTCAATTAGTCACTGAACCTCCCTGTGAGATGACATTTTCCCAAACCATTCACACAGGCTTGGCCAGTGACATTCTTTGGCCAAATGTACTCTCAGAGGAAGTGATATATGCTGTGTCTGAGTAAAGTTTTAAGAGCCATCTCATAGCTCTGCCACTGCTCTTTTTTCCCTCTGCTGTGAGAATGGTAATTAGGTACCCAGGTAGGGGCTGCTACTTCAGCCTAGATCCCAGAATGAAGGAGATACACAGAGTACTGCCACAACCAACCACAGCCGACGTGTAATAAGGATGGGAAATAAAATTTTGTATTTGTGAGCCACTGAGATTTTGGGGAGTGCTTGTTACTACAACATAACCTAACACAAGCTGACTAATTACACAGTGGTAAGCCTGAAACAGAAGAAGTAAACGAGCAAATGGGACACATAGGGATGGCATCAAAGTGGAATGCTCACTCGGGTCTGAAGGGCATAGCAGTGATTCAGCTTCAAGTGATTATTGCCTTGTCAGGAACACAGGCCTATCAGATTTTCCAATTTTTAAGAGTATATCAGGAATCAGGGGTGGGGGAGGGAAGGATTGGGAGTTTGGGATTAGCAGATGCAAACTATTATATATAGGATGGATAAACGACAAGGTCCTACTGTATAGCACAAGGAACTATATTCAGTATCCCATGATAAACCATAATGGAAAAGAATATGAAAAAGAATATACATCTGTATAACTGAGTCACTTTGCTGTACAGCAGAAATTAAACACAACATTGTAAATCAACTATACTTCAATAAAATTAAAAAAAAGAGTATATCAGAAATCTAGATTTTGATGTGACTCTACCAGTTTTTCAATATTTAAACTAAATTCAGGCCAAATAATGCACATACTATAGTGCAAAATTGGGCATCAGGTTCCAGTTTGTAAATTCTGTTCCAAGCTAACCGTGCACCATGGCACAACTGGTCTATTCACTGCTCTTCAACGCCACCCATATTCCCTCCTCCCTGCTGTTATCCCAGCTGTGTCCTCCCATTCTCCCACCCCTCTCTCACCCCTCTCCTACATTCCCCTCTTTCAAGGCCTTTGTCAAGTTCTTCCTCCATTTCCCCAACCAGACAATCCATCCCTGAACTTACAGTCTATATCATAGTTAGCATTTTGCATGTTTCTCCAATGTTATTTATCTTCTTATACACATTCCATCCTTTGAGAGTCTATAAGCCCAGTGAAGACAGAGACCCCACAGCTTATACTTTTTGGCATCCTTAGTGCCTTAAAGACTTAATAGGTGCAATATTAATGGTTTTATACTGATAGCCTGTTGGTTCAGATCAACTCCCACTGTCAATTATCTCCTTCTGAGGTTCTTGAACACAAAGGATGAAGCCTGGAAAGAGTCAGATTCTAGACACTTACATTCCTACTTTTCTCATACTAAAGGTTATAGCTCATTAACAAACAAACAGATAAACAGTAAGTCAGGTTTGAATGCTGCACACACAAATCTTGTTAATACCTAGGCTTCTTTGTAGATTAAGTTCTCTCTGCTGTGATATATATGTAATTAGGGATAGAATTTCAGCGTTAATCTGATTCACCTGAGATCGAGTTATGTTTTATGTTGACCATTCTTCTAAGACCTCACTTATAACTTGTCTTATGCCAACAACCAAAATAAGTTATGGCATTCAGTTGAGTTCTTAAAGAAGGACATTAATTTTTCAACCTGCTGGGACATCGTATCAACTACTTTTTGGGGGTCCTACTGCATGCCACCATAGCCACTGCAATGTTTTTGGTAAGCCTTAATATGAATTTGTTGAATGAACAAATGAATTAATGAAATGCTTTAATACTGCAGGTGCTATATCTCCAGCATAGAAAGATTAAGTTCCCACTATTATCCCCTATTCTTTCATAATCCAAATTGGTTTAACCCCTATAATTTTCACTGCTTTTGAGGTAATTCTGTACTAATCATCCTCCTAATTTCCCTGAGAACCTAATTTAAAGACTAGAAGAATCTAGTTCTTTAATTAGCAAGTACTTGTAACAAGTGTTTTCTTATATTTTAAAACTGAGTCGTTCGTTGCATTGAAAAAGGGCCAAATAACACCCAAAGGTATTAAACCAATTATTAGGAGATAAACTACCAGATTTGTGCTAGGAAATTAATACCAGAATCAAAACTAATCACTCGGAAGTGAATCACTTCCCTTTGGCAACTGAAATTAATTTAAACAACTTCCTCCACCCCCATTCACCCCCAATCCACCCACCGTGGTTTTTGCCTGACATTTCTTTCAAACGCTAGTGAACACCTCACTTTGTCAAATTAGATAAATCCAAGCTGCTGGTATTATGTGACTTTGAAGCCATATGGCCATATGTCTAGGATGTTCCAGGACACACTGATTTCATGTAATTTTAATCTTTTTAATAAAGACAATTTGTTAAATATGTAACTAAATATAAAGACGTTTTATATAATTGTAAGACTTCATACAGTAAATTCACAAGTAAGAAAAGATGCTCTATTACCATTCAATTCAATTCAACCATTGTTTACAGACTACTCTATGCTATGCCAGTCCCTAAGTTAGGTCAAGGAGAACTAGAGGTAAATAAGACATAATCTTTGCCCTCAAGGATCTTACAAAGAAAACAGTAAATTACAATTTGGTGATTTGTGTATAACAATCAAAAAATATTCTAATATTTTAAGGAAACAAATAACTTTATTTAGTCTGGAGGTGGGACAGTGGCAGGGGAGTCTTCCCAGAAGAGGCGATTCTTTGTCTGGGTTTTGAAGGATAAATAAGAGTTCACTTGTGTATCAGGGGATAAGCCTTGGCATTCCAAGCAGAAGAATAGCCTGTATGTATCCTTGTTTAGGAAATTAGGATCATCCTGTAGTGATAACAGAACCAAGAGCCTAAAAAGAAGCTATTAGTCTAGTGATATTTACCATACTTCAGAAATATCTCTGGAATTTTAATTTTGGCTTAAAATGTTCTCTAGCTAGCATCGGTTGGGAAGAAAATTTATTATTGGGTATATTATGTTTGTTTTAAAACTATGTAAAAACCACTTCTTGGATGTTTGCTGGCAATGAACAAGAAGGATCATTATTTTCTTATTCTCAAAAGAAACCATATATCCTGGACAATAATCACTTTTAACCATTCAAAGGAGAAGACATCTCTCAGGCATCTTCAGTTATTCATGTAGCATGCATACACTGGGCGCCCACCGTGGACAAGACACTTGTTGGGCATTGGGTCAAATGCTCCATTGTATGTGACTTTTTCTGTCCTTGAGGAACTTCTCATCTAGGAGAAAGTAGTGGGGGATCCCCTGGGGGAAATGATCTGGATCTCTGCACTTGGGATGAAGACCTTTCAGAGTTCACGAGACGAATAGAGAAACATTTGTAGGCAGCTTTTGTGAGATCATGGAAGATCCTGAAAAGCCTCTCAGATCTGCTCCCCCTGACGTGATTGAGAGGGAAAGGCAGACCCAGCACTGGCAGGTGCTCATTTACACTGTAGGGAGGACGATGAATCCCTGCCTTGCTGTGAAAGCCTCCTAAAAAGCTGCCCTAATGCAATGCTGGCTGCAAGGAACTCAAGAAAGAATAGCCAAATGATTGGCCGCATTTCCTTTTCTTCCCCTTCCATCTTCTGGAGGCCCAAGTCTCCTCTCAGCCCATTTCACCCCCTGCTGCCCTTCTCTCCACTGCACCTCTTAGCTGGGATATTTTTAGAGCCTGAACACAAGCCAAACATAGTCCATTTTCATGCCACACAACGGATGCCATGAGTGGCCTCCGAGCTGAGCTGAAAACTACCTGCTGGTGGGGTCAAGACAAACCTAAAAGGGAGAGCTTGGTTGGTTGGAAATCACTAGTTTGTAAAATCACACAGCATGTTTTCTCTTAGAAGACACTTGACGCACCTGCTATTTGCTCTTAAACTTTTTCTCAAAAGGAAAGATAATCTGCCCACAGCATTAATGGTGGTGGTGTTGGGGGCAGGGGGAGAGGGAGTCATTAGAACACAATTCGGAGTTTGCAGTAGCCCAATAGTCCACTACCTGGCCATGCTCTCAGATGCAAAGGAGAGTCTGAAAGTTTGGAGAAAGACAGTTTCTTCCAGGCTGGAAGCATGCAACAAGTCCTCCTGATCAAAAGGAGAGTCTTCTGCTGTACAAACCCAAAGTCACTAATAATTATAAGGACTTCTATGCAGTAAAAATGCACCAAAATAGTGCCTTCATGGAATAAGTCTTTGAGAACTGGAAAAGAAAAAATGAAGCGTCTCTCACTGAAGAGGAAAATTAGGATGATCTTGTTATTTTAAACAGACTTCTTAGACTTTAATATATGTTTTCTCCCACTCCCACACAGTGTATTCCTAAAAATCTGCCTGGAAAATAGACGTATATTAGAGAATAAATGGAGTTATGTGTCTAATGAGAGTTATACACACATTTTCACAGTGTTAAAAACACCCTAAAGACTGTAATTTCACCCTCCCTTTTAGACAGAATCTTTAGTGATCTATTTCAAGCATTTTATTTTGCTGTTTTTTTCTTTTCCTTTATAATTCAATATATTGAATTGGTTTTTGTTTACCTTGACTACATTAAATAAATCTAACTGACATCTGTTTTAGGCCAAAGACTGACCACTTCAGCATAATGATTTTCATCCTTGTCTCAAGTCTATTAAATTAATGAGAACTTTGCTTCCTATCATCAATAATAGCACTTTGATTCTGTTCTCCAGTAAGTAAAAAACTTTTTTATGTATATTAAAGTAAAATATGCATGCATATATCCTCAACAGTATTGTAACTTTTAGAATTTAAAAGTATAACCATTAGCCCCATCTCTTCTCGTTCCAATGCCTGTTCCTACTGGCAACCATATAAAAAACCTTTTTGTTGTTTCTTCTGGTTTTTTTTTCTTTCTAAATATGGTTATACTGCTAATTTTTTCAAAATTTTATATTTTGGATATTATTTATTTACTTCCAATGGTAGAAGATGAGGATTTAGTTTCCTTATACCACCCCACCATCACCATACACATACTTCCTCAATTTCTGTCTACAAATAGAACTATGTCACTATTATTTTTATTAAATCAACATTCAAAATTATACTAAAATATATAAAAATCAGAATTGATATTTTTGTTGCTAGGTAGACTTAGGTCACAGTTGAACCACTCAGTCTACTTTGATTATGTTTATTACCAGGCACTACTTTTTTTCCCCCTAAAGTAAATAATTGTCTTGTTTTTTGTTTATAGTACTTAGTTGTCCATGTAATTATTTCTAATTCATCCCTAAACTTTCTAAGAGGAATATGGTACTCTTCTCAGTATGATCAACATCAGTAAATTTATCAATATTGTGAAGCTATCCTTCCGGGGCTTTCACCATCCTGTCTGACCTGCACTGGATGCTCTTGAAACCCACTTATCCTTGAATTTGTCTTTGCCTGCAGCCCAAGAATCCCCTTCACTCCACCCCTGTGTTGTATCCCCTCCTTCCTTAAGACCACATTTTCTTCTTCCTTGGCTTATCCCCTCAATCTTTTGGAACAAAAAAGTAGCTTCCTGAGAAAGAGTACATTTGAAATACTTTTATTTTATGTTTTTGAGATCTCAACCAGTCTTAATTCCACCCTCTAACTTAATTAAATATTTAGCTGGGAATAGAAAGCCAGGTTGGAAATAATGTTCTCTCAGAATTTTAAAGGCATATTCCAATGTCTTCTAGCTTTCATCATTGCTTTTGAGAAGTCCAATTCCTAATTCTTTGATTTTTTTTTTTTTTTTTTGCCCTGGAAACCTTTCAATCTTTTCTTTCTCCCTATAGTAGAGGAAATTTTATTTTATTATTTTATTGATAATTTCCTCTCCTTTGTTCCTTTTTCTTTCTCTTTCTGGATTTTTTTGTACATTGCAGATTAATCTAAATTCTTGTCTTTTTTTCTTCTATTTTCTATTTGTTTCTCTCTTTTGTTCCATTTCCTGAATATTTTCCCAACTTGATCTTCCAACCTTTCTACTGGACTTTTGATTTTTGATATATCAGCTGTTTTATTATTAAGAGATCTTTCCCATTTTCTTTCTTTTTTTTTTTTTTAATAAATTTATTTATTTATTTTTGGCTGTGTTGGGTCTTCGTTTCTGTGCGAGGGCTTTCTTCATTTCTGTGTGAGGGCTTTCTCCAGCCGCGGCAAGCGGGGGCCACTCCTCATCACGGTGCGCGGGCCTCTCACTATCGCGGCCCCTCCCGTTGTGGAGCACAGGCTCCAGACGCGCAGGCCCAGCAACTGTGGCTCACGGGCCCAGTTGCTCCGCGGCATGCGGGATCCTCCCAGACCAGGGCTCGAACCCGCGTCCCCTGCATTGGCAGGCAGACTCCCAACCACTGCGCCACCAGGGAAGCCCGATCTTTCCCATTTTCTAAATGTTCTTTTTCCATAACATCATATTCTTCCTTAATAGGTGCAATATCTTTTTCTTTGTTGGAACATATTACTTACACCTTTTTTGAAATTTACTTCTGCTCTCTGCATTGTCTTTCTTCTTAGTTTTTTTCTGCTTTTTTTTTTTTTTTTTGTCTTTCAAGTTATGGGATTTCCTTGACTGTCTGTTAGTCAATTGATATTTAAAATGAGTCACTAAAAATCTGATTGAAAGTTCTATGTGCCTGGGCAGAGATTGTTAATTAATGAGTTAACCACAGGAAACTACTATTCATCAGGAGACCCAAATGTTAATATCTGTAGGTCTGTTTTCTTGGGATGGTCAGTTTCCCCCGAGGAGATTCCTCTAAACTTCTGGGAGTGGTGGGTAGGTCCAAGATGTATGTTTAGCTGACAACACTCTGGAATTCAAGCAAAGAATATGGGGGTTCTTACCATTCAGTAGTCTGACCTTCAATTAATCCCTCTGTTTTCAATTTGTTGCCTTCCTCCCACCTTTAGCAGTGCCAGGTGTCTCTAAGGTCAGAGCCTCTCTGCTTCTACCTGTAGGCACTTCTCTGCTGTTGGAGTTGGGGAGGGATGCCTCACAGCTACTTAGGCTGAAGGAAGAGACCTGGGGATCTAAGTGCTCTTAATACAAACTTTTAACCAATACTCTAGCCGAGAGTTCTATCCCACATGTAAGCCTTTAGAATGACCCGTTGTCTTGAATTCCTTAATTATATCACCGAATAAGTATACTCTTTTAATAGATTCTCTCCTCTGCTAAATCAGAAACCACTCATTCATTCATTGTCCCTCTTCCTAAAGTTTGTTGATATTGCTAAACTATCTTCTCTTCCATTTTCTTTCTCTTTGTTTATAACTTTTAATTTCTTTACTGTTATTTTAGTTGGGTTGTAGGAGGAAACAGAGATGAAGAGGTATGTTCAAACACTCATGTTTAAGAAGAAGTCTCTAATATTCTATTTTTTAATAACAAAAAATTAAATAACTGCACAACCCAAACAATTGTAGAACCGAAAATGCTGCTGTTGAAACTGAACAAATTGACAGTCACCACAACCGTGTGAGAATTCAAAACATCCTTCTGTTAGTAGAGTACAGAGTTTGAATTCCACATATGAAAGGCTGAATGTATAGTGTATTAGCTGTGTGAAAGCCACCCGACATAGGGTCATAATGAGCAAATTATGCCAAAGAATTTGAGTTATTTCCATGACTGAGTGATGGGTCATAGAGACAAAGGACAATAACAATGGGAATTTTATTTTTTTCTTATAGTCAGACTAGGAAGATGTGGTCTATGCAAATCATACTCAATATTTTAATATGTACAAAACCGTAAAAAGTTTTCTTACTTTTGAAAAATTATATTCTTATATTTAAAAAACATCTACAGGGACTTCCCTGGTGGTCCAGTGGGTAAGACTCCATGTTCCCAATGCAGGGGGCCTGGGTCCAATCCCTGGTCGGGGGAACTAGATCCCGCTTGCGTGCTGCAACTAAGAGTCCACATGCGGCAACTAAGAAGGTTGCATGCCGCAACTAAAAGATCCTGTATGCCACAACGAAGATCCTGCGTGCCACAACTAAGACCTGGCACAGCCAAAATAAATAAATAAATACATAAAATAAATATTTAAAAAGTCTACAAACATTAAAGAAGTAAAACAAAAAGCAATATTTTACTACCCAAAAATGTTTTAGGCATTTTTCATGTAAATAAGTATAATTATTTTAATAGCTGAAGGTTATACCATTGTATTATATACTATAATTTACTTAACTGACTTATAGCCAGGTTATTTCCAAGTTTGGGGATATTATGAACAAAATTGTAATGAATACCTTTGCTATATACACTATTGCTCAAGGATTTCTACAAAATAGCAAATGTACTTTGTTATTTATTGATTGAGAAAATACCTAATGACCACAATCCATAAGAATTTAATAACAATTTTAGATGAATTTGTGATTTATGACTCCTAATAGCTTTAAGACACATTTTAAAAATAGAAATACACATATGCATGAAACATTATATACAAAAATCTACAAATAATGAGAGATATACAGAAACCTAGGTATAACTCCTTGCCCAGGTTCCCTCCCCACACACAAAAAATTCATGGCACACTAGTTTGGAATTATTGGGGAGACTGTGTTAGACGGTATCCATTTGGTTTTAAGCCGTCAACGAAAGCATATAACATTAAAGACTGTCCCACAGAACTTAATTCTAGGCATCTAAGATCTTCATCAACAATTTAGATGATGGATTTTTAGTATGCTCATTACTTTTTCAGAGGATAAGTTGAATAGGGTTGTTTGTGAAGGTTTCAATATAAGACAATATTATCTTCTAAAAATAAGGAGGGAAAAGTCTATTTATCAAAGAAGCAAGCTCCCCCTTATAAAAAGCAGACATGGCCCAAGAAAAAGGCCTCATGGTTTTAGTGGGCCATAAGCTGGAAAAGGGATATTCTTTTTTAGATAATCATGGTAACAAGATATAGTAACAGGAGTAATACCTTCAAGGCCAAGGTGTTATCCATCCAGTATATTTCCAGTGGCCCAACAAGAGTTAGTGGCATGAATTTTTACCCGTATACCTGACTCTCCCTAACAAACACAGAGTCAAAATAAATTAAAACTAACTACTGTATGTATTTCTATATGTACAATTCCTTCAGTGATGTGTTTGATTGTAACGGGTTATATCAACTGAGTCTCACCCCCCGCCGCCCACAAATCATACAAATCTGTATTTTCATCTAAATATTCTCTCTCTTTTGCTTATTTGTGTGGCTGGTTGGTTGGCTTGTCTCCTCCAGCCTAAGATAGCAACTAGGTCTGGATGTTGCTTCTCC
Organism: Balaenoptera physalus; assembly: GCF_965194825.1. Lineage (NCBI taxonomy): Eukaryota > Metazoa > Chordata > Mammalia > Artiodactyla > Balaenopteridae > Balaenoptera > Balaenoptera physalus. The sequence continues at coordinate 65,231,757 of NC_138882.1, forward strand.
CTAACTCCCTGGAGGCTGGCAGTGCCAACGTATGTGAAGATCCTTTAACCAAAGCACATAGGTGAGCGAGGCAGAAACAGCGCTGAGTTGCCAAACTGCCCCAGCCTACAGATTTTACCACAAATTCATGTTAAGCCAATGGGTACCCAAACTAGCAGCCCTCTATCAGCCTGCCATTTTTTTTTTTGTAATTTTTGGCCACACCCAAAATGTGGGATCTCAGTTCTCCGTAGCCCCTGCATTGGAAGGCGGAGTCTTAACCAGTGGATCACCGGGGAAGTCCCCCAGCCTGCCTAGTTTCAGGGTAAGAGCTTCAATTAAATGTCAAATTCATTCTACCCTGGGGAAAATCAGTGTCTAGCCCTTACAGAGGCTGGGTGGATGCAGACCGCTGGTAACAGAAGCCATCTTAGCACAGCACAGCCTGACCTCGAGTAGCCAGAGGTGCCCTGGTAGCTCTGATGACTTTCTGGGGACTGGAGCAGCTGGTGTACCACTTACCCTGCCCTGTTCAGCCCAAGTTGAAAGGAGAGACTCTGACTGCCAGACGGGGAGGCTGGGGCGAAATAGGGTGCAGGACTGCATCTTGTGAGGCTGGGGTGAGGTAGGGTGCAGCGCTGCATCTTGTGAGGCTGGTCCTAGGCAATATGTAAATGAAGGCATTCATTCTAGCCCTTGCTTTTCAGGTAGTTCCCTCTGGGATCTTAGTTATGCCACTCCACCTCTCTGAACCTCAGTTTTACTTTCCGTCAGTGCAAATGCAATATCCTCCTTGAGGTAAATCTTTTTGAGGATGAAATTAATAGTAATGATAGCTGACATCACTTGAGCACTTATTACTGCATGTTTTTTGTGTCCTTCTCTAATTCTAACATCTGTATCCGTTCTGGATTGGGCCAGTCAGCTTCAATGGATTAATTCTTCTCCTCAGTCTGGATCACGTTTTCCTGCTTCTTTCCCTGCCTAGTAGTCTCTGGATGCCAGGCGTTATGAATTATATATTGTGGGGTGTGAGATATTTGTGTATGACTATACATCTTCTCGAGCTTTGTTCTGGGTTGCAGTTACTTACAAATACTAGCTTGATCCTTTTGGGTCTTGCTTTGATGATTTGTGAGGTGGGTCCAGAGCAGTGCTCAGTCTAGTGCTAAATAGTGCCCACTCCTGGGACGAGACCTTCCGGAGGACTCTACCCAATGTGCCATGAATTATAAATGTTTTCAGTCTGGCTGAAGAAACACGATTCAGGCACCATTCCTGGTCTTGGGTTAGCAGCAGGCACTGCTCCCTCTGAGCCTTTCCTGTGACTCCTTCCCTGTAACCAGCGTTCTGAGCTGCACCCCCCCCTCCCTGCAGAGCCCTGGGATGCTCTTTCTGGGTAGCTCTCTCCTCTCTCATATTCTGTCCTCTGCACTCTTGCTGCTTCAGTCTCCCCAGACTCTCAGTTCTGTTGCAGAATCACTGTCCTTTGCTACCTCATCTCCAGTGTCTTAAAACTCGTTTCGTATATTTGGTCTCTTTTTTGTTGTTGTTTCAGACAGGAGGATGAAATCCAGTCTCTGTTACTCCATCTCAGCCAGAGGCTGAGACAGAACTTCTTGTTTGAAGTCCCCTAAATCTGGGTTAAATTGCTGACTTCCTTCCTTAAGACTCATATGACTTCAGTCAAGTCACTGCTTGAGCCTCAGTGTGTTTTCTGTTAAATGGGGGTTAACAAACTTCCTCCATTTGCTGCCACAAGGACAGAATGAGAAAAGTGTGTCTAGCACATCGTATGTGTTGAGAAAAGAGAGGCTGAGTAGCCAAGAGATATGGAAGAAGACGTCTTGGAGAGAGACTGAGAAGTGAATAGAGTAAGAGAGTTGAAGTGGAGGGAGCCGGGCAGGGACCCCTTGGGTAAAGCAGATGGGAGGAGACGGGGGAGGTAAACAGCTAGCAGGGAGAAGGAGAATGGAGGCTTGGGGTGACATGACAGAGAAGTAGGGGAAAGGAAGGAATTCCGTAGCCACACAGGTTATGTGATTTGGGTGCTGCACAGAGGTGCCAGCCCAGGGGTGAGTGGGGCTTGAAATCAAATCCGAGCTCAGCAATCCAGGTGTTTCCCCAGAGGATGCACCTCTGTCTTCCTACAGAGGCTCCCCCTCCACCAAGCTGTTCCCTGTGGGGTTGCATCTGCCCAGAAAAGTACGTTTTCCTAATTTGCACAAAGGTGCTAGGTAGGCTGTGAGGCCCTGTCTACAAACGCTGGATAGTGTCGGGAGACTTGTCAGCGTGGAGTAAAACATCTCTCTCTTTTTTGGGAACTTTGGACAGTAACGAGCTTAATGTCATTTATCCATTCATTTATTCACTTGTTCATTCATTCAACAAACATCGTGCCTAGGCCTAGGCCCAGGCCCATTTTGAGCTAAGCAGTGTGCTGGGGCCTGGGGATCAGATGATGAACAGGGCAGAGTCTCTGCCTTCTGGGGAGGGGGTGGCACAGGCTGCGTGGTGTTGGGCCTGTGGGCGGAGCCAGAGGAGAGGAACGGAGTCGAGGTGGGGATGAGACTACCTGTTGCAGAGCTGGCCCCAGGAGGTTGGCCAGCCAGCCAGGTTACAACCACCAAAGGGACAGGACAACCTCTGCCCTGTCTTCCCAATGACTCTCATTCCTTCTCCCCCACTGCCATACCTGGGGGAGAGGGATGCTGGCATTAGGTTAGGGCCAGTCTGGGGAGCTTGGGGAAGGTGTGTGCCCCCCAGTATTGGGAGCTTTCTTTAGAACGTAGGGTCCTCAGTGCTTGGCACCAACCTTAAGTTCCAGTCAACATCCTGGACCTTCTCCCCATGGATACAGTGCAAAACTATCACGAACTGTGTCGAATAGATAAACTAATCATGCGATATAACAGGCAGAGTCACACTAGGATATAGTGGAAAGTAAATCTCGCAGCTGCCCAGTTTTCTTCCCCAGAAGCTCATGTTATTATCTGCTTGTATGTGTTTCTGGAGATTCTCTGTGCATAGGAAGCAAACACGTACATATACACATGCTGATGCTTTTTTACGCAAATTCTGGGTATAAGGTTCCAGCCAGCTCATACTTACAGACAAGGTGAGAAAAGAGGAAGATAGTCAGTTAAATTCCTGAAGTCCTGGGTCACTGTTTTTGACCCTTAGAAAGTCCCGTCTCCCCTGCCATCTCCCCAGCTTGTTTCTGCTGGCAGGTTCCGGCTCAGAACCTCTAGGTTTGGCTTGGAGGCCCTGCCACCCACACTCCAGTTCTCAGTATCTCCTGAGAGTCCTGTCCACGCCCCAGCTCACCAACCTTCTGGGATGTGGAAGTTTACCCCAAGTGAGGCGAAGTCCTCCAAACTTTCAGCACCCATTGCCCTGATGTATTTGTTGTAATGAAGTGAAACCTGACCACCTTTCAGGGCTGTGCTGAGAATGTAGAACTCCCTTTTTAATCACAGCTTGAAAATGCCAGTGAACTTTTTGTGGTCACACTCTGAGGCTCATATGATCAGCGTGTGCTTCACTGTGGATTCGGAAGCATCATTTGAAAACACCCTGCCGCTGACACTGGGCAAACCTTCTAGGCTTCTGTACAGACCTCAGAAGATTGACTTAGGGCTGATTTATTTTTAAGCTTAATATCTATTCATACTTTATTTAAAGTTTTATACCTTCTATACAAATTTTGTTCAAGGGAAAACTCAACACATAATGTTGACCAATTAGACATTCTTAGACAACTATTAGAAGAAAACATTCACTTGAAAGTCAAGTTTCTACAAATTATAGAGTGGCTGCTTGATTTTTCACAATATAAATAGTAGAAATTGTTCTCAGAGATATTTAATTTCCAACTTGTGCTAATTTAGCTTGTGCTAACTAAACAGAGTTAGATAGAAATGCTTGCTTGAAAAGCCTCAAAATTTTTCTCTATTTCCTTTTTTTCCAATTTTTCTGTTTATCCCTATTTCCTCCACTTATCTCCCTTCCTATGCTTCTTTAGTTATCTTAGAGAAATTTAGAAAAGAATTTGAGACCTTGGAAAAGATCTTACAGGGTTTTTTTGTTTTTTTGTTTTTTTTGGTTGGTTTCTTAAATAACCCCCTGCTCATCAGAATCCACTGGGATACTTTTTCAAAAACGTAGATTCCTTGGCCCTGCCTATCTCTGGAAAGTTTATTTCAGGAGGTCTAAGATGTGAAGTCTATACTTTTAAAGGCTATCCAAGTAATTCCAAGGGCACTCCCAGCAGAGAATCATAGCTCTCCAGCCTGTGACAGGGTTCAGCTCATTGGGCCCTGTGTGCACACATGTGTATAGATAACATGTGTGGGTCAGGCACTGTAATAGGTGCTTGGAATAAATCAGAAAACCAAGCAGACAAAATCCCTGCTCTTGTGGAGCTCATACTGTAACATTTACTAAAACAAAACAAACCCACCCAGACCTCTGCACTGTCTACCAACTCCGACTGCACACATAAGTTCTGTCAACACTCTTGCAAGTGTCTGTGCCCTGGTCATAAGGGAAGCCAGATAAAACATGGAAGGATAAGAGCATGAATCCTGTATACAAGAGCCGTCAATCATTTCCTCCCACCTCATACTGTCTTGGAGAACTTGCCCTTAACCCCTTCTCAGAATTTCTGCTCCCACAGGTCCTGCTGAGTGATTCTGGAGCCATGTGACTCCTGCTGTAGCCAAACTGCTTGGACCAGGGGCAGATATGTGATCACAGCTGGGTCAATCTAATTCTTCCTCTGGGAGCTTAGAATGTGCACTTAGAAAATTCAGTGGGGTTGCTAATGCAAAGGCCTGTAAGGGCCAAGCAGGTAACATAATGAGTGATGCTGGTCAGGTGTAAAGAAACCAACAGCACAATTTCTATGGTAGATAGCACATGTCCCATGATGTTGGGGTCAGGTATCTTGTTATGGATTGAATGTTTGTGTCCCCCTAAACTTTATATGTTGAATCCGTAATGTGATGGCATTTGGTGATGGAACTTTGGGAGGTAATTAGATCATGGGGGTGGAGCTCCTATAAATGGGATTAGTGCCCTTATAAGAAGAGACAAGAGAAATCTTTCTCTCTCTCTCTCTCTCTCTCTTCGTTATGTGAGGAAACCAGGAAGAGGACTAACCAGAACTCACCCATGCTGGCACCCTGATCTTGGACTTTCGAGCCTCTACAACTGTGAGAAATGTGTTTGTGGTTGAAGCCACACAGTCTATGGTGTTCTTGTTAGAGCAGCTCCCACTACTGGGGACAAATACAATAGGGAGAGGTGAGAACTGAGACAGGTTAGAGAGCACATGCTCCATACAAAAGGATGGCTATTATTCAACTCCAGCCAACTGTTGCCACATGTAAGCCCAGTTTGCTAGGTTGTCTGATGTTTACAGAAGGAGTCCAACATTCAGCTTTTTATATGAAATCTCACAATTTAAGAATGTTGAAATTATTTTGCATTAAAAAAATTGTGTTGTCCAAAGCACACCCATTTGCAGGATATATCTGCTATAGAACACCAGCTGTCAACCTCTGCCTGTTCTAGCAGACTGTTGGAAAGGAGGACAGAGAAGTGTGGTAGAGCAGGGGTCAAGGCTGCTATGTTCAGCCCACGTGTCCAGAGAAGCGGAGATAGCCAAGCGGCAGGGAAAATAGGGTGGTAATGACAAAAACAGAGATTTTTTTTTTAAAAAAATGTGGTAGAAAGATACCCTGGTTCCTGACAGTCTTCTAGTTTTTTATTCCAGTCCATTGCTTCTGAAGCCTGGGTTCTGTAAGACACCCTTGTTTCCTTATAATAAACTACAGTTTTTCTTAAGCTTCTGTTACATTCATCAGTGATAAAGAGTGCCAGGGTGGACAGCAGTTGCTTAGCTATTTAACAAGGATCTCAAGGAGATGCCAGCTTCCAAGCTATCTTACGTAATAGTGCAAAAGTTTTCCATCTTGCTCTCTCATCCTCTCTTGAGTTGGGGAGTAGGTTGAGAGGAGGAGATCCTGGAACCTCTTGGTTAAATCCCATGTGGGAATTACACTCACCCAACCTGTAACTGGCTCCTCTAATTTCCTTCAATTACACGGGACTAAGTAGTTGAACATTACCGCTGAAACAGCCTTCTCTGCAGCTTCTTCATAAGGGGACCTAAGTGGCCAGATCTGTGGGTGGACCCTCAAATCTTGGGGCTAATAATAGTAAGGATACTTAGTAATTGCAGGCCTCTCATTTAAAGCACTCAAAGTGCTTCATAAATGGTAAGAGCTTGATATGCTAATAAGATTTCCAGTACCTAAATAAGCATGTGTTTTCTCATACGCATACTTGGAGTCTATGAGTTCAGTCAAGGCAGGGTTCCTTCTTCAGATCTGTTTATTTCTTTGAAGCTATTATTATGTAGGCAGGGAAGACCACCTCCCACCCCCATATTTCTCCTTGCTGCTCTATATTACTTTTGAAAGGAGAGAGTGAAATGGAAATATAAGCTAAGTGCACTCATGTATAGGAGGTTTCATAAGGAGCCTCAGCTCTGGGGCTTCAAATCAGGAAACTTTTGGTAAAAGATCTGTAGCTTTCAGTCTCAAACCAAGTGTTCTGGGAATCTACTGCTGTGTAAAAAATAACCCCCAATGTTAAAGCTAAAAACACATCTATTGAAGTACTGATACATGCTACAACATGGGGGGAACCTCAAAAACATGTTAAGTGAAAGAAGCCAGACACAAAAGGTCATATATTGTATGATTCCATTTATATGAAATATCCAGAATAGGTAAATCCATAGAGAGAGAAAGCAGATGAGTGATAAACAGGGGCTGGGAGCAGGGGGGAATGGGGCCTATGTGCTTAATACACATAGGGTTTCCTTTGGGGGTGATGAAAACGTTTTGGAACTGGATAAAGATAATGGTTGTACAATATTGTGAGTGTAATAAATGCCACTGAATAATACACTTTAAAGTGGTTAATTTCATGTTATGTGAATTTCACTTCATTTAAAAAAAATAGTAACACCATTTAACTATATCTCATGATTTTGTAGGCCAAGAATTCTAGGAGGGCTCAGGTGGGTTTCTGTTCCATGCGATTAAAAGAGGTCACTTGGTAGGATTCAGGTATCAGCTAGGCTGTTCTATAGGATCCAGGACAGCTTTGTCACTCCCCTGGCAGCTTGGTGGGGACTGTTGGAAGAGGGGCGTCGGCTAGGCCTCTCTTCCTCTCCATGTCCTCTCAGGCCTCTCCACATGGTCTCTCCAGTAGGGTAATCAGACATGGCAGCTCAGGGCACTCGAAAACCACTGCAGAAGCTGTCAGTCCTGTGCCAGACCCAAACTGACATAGTGTCACTTCCACCATACCTGTTGATCAAAGCAGCTAAGCCTTCCCTGATTCAAATGGCAGAGTAAATAAACCCCATTTCTCAACAGAAAGAGTGTAAAAAATTTGCAGCCATCTCTAATCTGCCTCCCAAATTTCCTTTCATTGGTGAGGTCATTAAAATTGGTTGCTGAGGGAAACTCAAAACTCAGGACCTAGACCCCTGATAATGCTGAACAGTTACATTTTCCAATATATTTTGTTTTGAAAATTGATGGCAATAGTTAACAGTCAATAAGCATTTATTGAGCATCCATGATAGACAGAGCTTTGAATTGAAACAACAGTTACATAAATCAATATTGTAATCACAACTGTAGAAATCACAGCCTTGGTTTTGTTAAATATGATTAGGCCATACTGAATGTGAATGTCTAGAAGATAAAGTCAAGGACAATACTATTCTAAGATCTGAGACAGGAATTTACCTTAAACCAAGGTCTCTTTGGTGCTGTGAATCTGGTCCTTGGCCCCCTTGACTCCTGACTTCCTGATGTGACACATGATAATTGCACTTACCATGGCCTTCAAGGCCATGAGTCCTGGTTCCACTCTTCTGTTTATCTTGTGTTTAATTTGCTGCTTTTTCCTTCTCTGAACCCTGAGTGCCCTGCCTTGCTGCTCCTACACATTGTATGGGAGTCTGACTTGGTCTACTTCTAGCTCCCCAAGCTCTAACTCGAGGCTCTACTATCATTTCCCAATGGTTCTACACAGAGCTAGCTAGCATTAGCACACCTTCCCAAAGCTTTGGCTTACAGGAAGAGACCTAAGAATCATCATGCCAGTGATCTCTAGGCTTCTTCATTCCACTGAGGAGTTTTTTGTTTTACATATCCATGGCTCTCCTGGAAGTAGTCCCTAAGCCCACTGAGGAAAATTAAGCAGGATTTGGCTGTGTTGTTGGTAGAGGCAAGAACTTTGAGAATCAGCAGCAGGAAAAAGCTCCTTGGGTTAGTGATGTGTTAGAGAGAGAGAGAGAGAGAGAGAGAGAGAGAGAGAGAGAGAGAGAGGGAGAAACTTAGTCTATAAGTCACCATGGTAGATGGTATTTCAGCTTGTTAAATATTTCAGTTCCCTCCGCATAGGAGGGCTATGCATCATCAGGCTTGGCCACAAGACTTACTTTGGCCAAAGAAATGTGAGTGAGGTAGCCAAATGACCCCTAGTGATGCTCGCTCCTGGTATCCATGCCCTTGTGTAATCCCCTTCTACACTGAGTCAGGGCCAGCCTTTGTGATCAATAGAATAAGCAGAAGTGATGATGTATGATTTCAAAGGCTAGGTTATACAAGGCATGGTTGCTTCTGCATTCCTCTATGGGATCACTAGGTCTGTGAAAGGTCATCCACTATACTGCGAGGACACTAAAGCAGTCCATGAAGAGATGCATGTGGAGAAGACTGAAGTCCAGACAATAGCCAGCACCAACTTGCCATCTTTGTGAGTGAGTCACCTTGGAAGTGGATCCTCCAGCCTCAGACAAGCCTTCAGATGATGCCGTGTCAGCTACAGTCTCATGAGAAAACTTGAGAACACCATACAGCCTGAATTCCTGACCCACAGAAACTGTGAGAAAATAAGTGATTATTGTGTTAAGCCACTATGTTTTGAAGTGATTTGTTATGCAGCAATAAGTAGCTAATACAATGAATGTAAGTAATGTGGGTTGTCTCCCACAATGTGGAAACATTAAGAGCCAGCTAGTGGTTGCCAAGTTCTCTCTTCTCTCTGTCATGACACCAGCTGTGTTCCAGATAATGGGTGCTTCATCAATTTGGATCCTAGAGTAAAGGCAGCATAGAGCTCAACCACAGCTGATCCAAGATAGATGTGATAATGCTTGAGCCAGAAATAAATCTTTGTGGTTATAAGCCCTTGAGGTTTTAGCGTTGTTTATTATCACAGCATAATCCAGCCTAACCTGGCAGATACAGCTACAGATTGTCCATATTCCAGGTTAAATTCAAACTGTTTTTTTAAAAAGATATAGATTAATGGAAGCTTCCTAGAGGTAGAAGAGAGATCTGCTGTATATTTGGGATAGTAAGTGCAGGGAAGAGAGAAAGAGAGATTCTACAGTCCTGTCCTCTCTCTCTCTACACCTGTCCCAGCCTCTCCAGACTCTCTGATTGAGAAGCACTGAGCATCCCAGCCCTGTCCCCGCTTTCAGCAAGCCCCTGCATCTGAGAATGGCTGCCTGAGTGGTCTCATGAGAGTAGGTGGCTTGTGCCCAGTGGTTCTGCCTTTAAACTAGGGCCATAACTGGCTACCAACAGTCATCCTTCCTGGGCTGCTGAGATGAGAAAACGAAGGTGCTTGCCTAACCGTGAGTGTGCATTGCTCAATAAGTGCTAGTAGCCATTCAACATCGTTGGGTAACAGTTTATGGATGAGTTTGCAAAAAATCCAGATTTTATTGACTTCACTCATAATTATATCCTCTTAGGAAAGGAACCAGCTAGAGGAAGGGGGGAGAAAAGAGTTCAAACTCATTTGCAAAGTTGTATGAGTTTTCCCAATTTAGGATTTACTACTTATGAATTCTCCTGAGATGCTAGCCTAGAACACCATATGTGTGTCAATTTCCTAATTAAGAGATACCAGACATGGAGAGGGGAACCTGTAATATGTGAGCATTACTGCAGTATTTGCCTCAAGCTGATTTGTGAGGTGCAACGGGCATTGCCAGGTTCAGGCTCCCAAAGTTCTGGTACCTTGAGAAAGGGCCAGAAAATATTGCTCTGAGGGTCAGAGAGAGAGAAGTGGGAAGCCATTCACCCACTGATATAATAAATTCTTGGGAAATTGTGGGAGGAGCTCTCTGGCCTCCTACAAAGAAGGATGTAGAATCAACCAGTGCCTCCCTAGCCTTCCTATCCCCAGAGGTGACTCATTTTATCTTCCCCCATCCAGGGCACCCCATTCTGGAGACTTCTGTGACCATTTGGTGCTCACCCCTAAATCCTCTTCCCCACGGCTGACCTGTCCTGAATTCCAGGCCTGAATTTCTAACTTCCTCTTGATCTCCCCCTCTGTGTGAATGTCTCTCTTACACACACCTCAAACTTCTCCATCCACCAAACCAACTTGCTCCTAATCTTTTGTTCTTCATTTCTCTTCACTCACATCACTCTTGTAGTGTAGTGACCCAGGCTAGAAACTTTGTAGTCCTCACTGGGAATTTCTGTGTAGGCTAAGCCTCGAAAAACCTCCCATGCCCACAGCCCTTCTCCAAAACAGTTCTTCTAAACTGGGTGCCCCACTGGTACCACATGACCTGGCCTCCTTGGCCACAGCTGATTAGACCAGAGGCCTCTGGCAGCCAAGCCACAGAGGACACCGCCTCTCAGAGACATGGATATAAGCTGAATTGCTGAGATGTCCCTCTCAAAGTTTGAACTAAAGATTCAGAGAGCAAGTCATTATTCAGTAGGGAGGAGAAGTTACAAGACACAAAGGAACGATCGTAGGAGCTAACATGAAGGCATATGTGTCACAAGGCTGTGAAAGCTAAGAGGAAGCACAAGCCGTGGGGAAAGAGAAGTCCTGAGCAGTGAGCTGTAGAGCAGTAGGAGACCAGTGATTGACTGCTGCTCACCAATGTGGTGTTAGGAGGCGGGACCTCTGGGAGGTGATTAGGTTAGGAGGGTGGAGCCCTCATGAATGGGATCAGTGCCCCTATAAGAAGAGCTATGCAAAATCTTGATCTTGTTCTCTGCTCTCTGCTACCTGAGGATACAAGAGAAGACAGCCATCTGCAAACCAGACACGGAGTCTGCCAGCACCTTGATCCTGGACTTCCCAGCCTCCAGACTATGAGAAATAACTGTCTGTTGTTTACACCACCAAGTCTCTGGTAATGTGCTATAGCAGTATGAACAGTTCTTACTGCGCTCCGTCAGAACTCCATGATGTCCTGTGCCGACTCGGGGATGCTCTTCCTGGGCCATTTCATCAGCTCTAAGGCGTCACCTTCCACCATGTGCTGAAGACCTCAAACTTATATCACAGTGAAACCTCTCCTGAGGTCTAGGCTGTCAAGTGGTAAGACCTATAATAGCTTTCCTCACCTCGCCTGCCTACTGGTCTTAACCACTACATTAGTCATACCATTAGTCATAGCAGGAGGCACATGGCCGGACAATTCAGTGCAGACTCTGGAGTTGACTGCTCAGGTCCACCACTGACTAGCTGGTATCCAGGGATAAATTGTTCACTCCTCAGTGCCTTAGCTTCCTCATCTCAAACACAGAGGCTCATGATTGTACCTGCCTCATGGGTTGATCTGAGGATTAGATGAGCTTAACAGATCTAAAGTACCTACAAGAGCCTGTGCCACGTAATAAGCCTTCAGTATATCAGGAACCAGCTTATTCTGTGCTTGTCACTTTGTTAATTTAATTCTCAGAGCAGCTCTATGAGGTTTTGAGGGACTTATGCAATTCCAGAGCTTAAACCTTAAGTCAAGACATACCGCACTGTTAGCCTTGACCAAACCCTGGCAGAGCTGGGCGTTCCCTCCTCTGTGTTGCCACCGTACTCACACCAGGCTCAGCTCACCCCACTCACTGTCTCATAGCTGTGGGCTTGGGCATCAGCTCTCCACTAGGCCACCAGCTTCTTCTTGCCTGTGAAGACCGAGCTTTATCTTGTTTCCCCTGTAGAATGCCTGGTTCAAATATACATGTGCTTAACGCTAAGTAAATGAACTCATGAACATGTTCATAGAAGTAGTTACTCTGCATTCTTTCTTCTTCCAAAGCAATTTGTATTAAATTACTTTTTAATTACAAAAGCATCATATGTTTATTATAGAAAACTCATGTTTACACACAGAGAAAGAGAATAACGTGTATCTTTAATGTGATCCTTCCACAAGTAATGTCCTCATTTTTGAGTCAATACTGTCAGTGATTCACACATGTTTTAACTGTTTAATCTTAGAATAGTTTTAGATTTACAGAAAAATTGCAAAGATAGTCCAGAGAGTTCCCTCATACCGCACACCCAGTTTCCCCTGTTACTGACATCTTACCTTGTTGTATGGTACATTTGTCTCAATTAACGAACCAATATCGATACATTGTTATTAACTGAAGTCCACGCTTGATTCAGATTTCCTCAAACATCCTTTTTGTGTTCCAGGATTCCGCCCTGCGTTTAGTCCTCACGTGTCCTCAGGCTCCTCTTGGCTCTGGCCATTCCTCAGTCTCTTTAGATCCGGAAAATACCTAGCCGACAGTGTAGGTCAGGTCACCCTCCCCACCATGGCTCTTGTTGGGTGCACTTCCCCTGGAAGGGATTTTCAGATGAAGTCTTGGAGGACTAAGGGAGAGCCATAGAATTTGTTGGTGGAAGAGCCTGACGTCCAACCACTTGGGGAGAGTTAGGGGGAGCCAGGGTGAGGGAGGAGGGGGACACAGCACAGCGTAGAGGCCCCACACAGCAGTTGCTTGTTAGCTGGTGGTCTAATTAGGCCAGTTTTCTGGTGGTTTCTTCTCCCAGTCCTTACATGAGGCCTCCCTGTGCCAGGGACCTTATTCTCTCAGGTGAGGTCTACCCTGCTCTTACCTGGCCGACTCTCAGTGGAGGGAAACAGCTGACTTCCAGTGCTCCCTTGCCTCACAATCATGTATTTTCATGGTGGTCATAAATCTAGGGAGATCAAAATTAATACCCCATCTTGCCCCTGGGTCAGCGTTAACCACATTAGCCACACTCAGCGCCTCCCATATTCCCTTTTTAAAAGAATCTCTTTCTGTATCTCCTTCCTTCTTCTCTCGCTGCACTCCCCTCACACAGCTGCTTTCCCAACTCTTGACGGGGTGGGCTGGGGGATGGTGGGGATTGGAAACAAACAAAAGAATGTCTAAGCTTGTCACCTCTGGTCTATTTCTTTTCAGTTCCTAAGCTAAATTCCAAGTGGGTAATTGCATTAGTCATCCCCAAATCCAGCCCTCCCTGGGGGGTCGGCCCCCTGAGCACTCTCTCCCTTACTCTTTCATGGGGCTGGATTACACAATCTGTAAAAAGCCTCTGCCCCTAAATTTCCAATCTGTACCCTCTCTGGAACCTTGGCCCTTCCCAGAGACCAGTCATCCTAGTTTAACCTGAAGATGCAAAAGCTTCCAGAATATAACCTTTCTCCTTGTCACACCTTCCACCTTGCAGCCAATTAATGACACAGAAAGCTGGCATCGGCTCCTGCTGTTCGGAAGAAGATGAATTGGAAGACGGCTGGTGGGAGGCCCTTCTGAGAATGGGGCAGGGCCCTGGGCTAAGATGGGATGGAATGTGCAAAGGGATTTATGAAAGCTTGGGCTGGATGTGAAACTGTGTACAACCACACTGAGCTGCAGCGCTGGTGATTAAAAACTAACAAAAAGGTGTGTCAATTTTCCCTACAAATTTGCCATTTTCTCAGAGTAGCTCTGACTGTCCTGTGGACAGGGCATGGGTAATCTTCCTTGGATTGTTCACTGTACCTCCTTACCTGGCTCGGCACCCAAATACACACTGAGGTATTTGAAATAGCCACTACCTGCCCCTGGGGAGTTTCTGTCTCTTTCAACAAATGCACTGACACCGCCACTGTACATTCATGCCATGCACCGATGGTTGCTCCACCATGCACAATCCCTTTTTTGAGAAGGGGTGTTTTTGCTGTGAGGCTAGTGGTCAGAAACGAGAAATTTACCTGGTATGGGTAACTTTGGTTTCAAAGTGAAGTTACAGGAAATTCACTCTCTGTCATTAGTTATCCATTCCGGGCTGAGGGCTCTCAAAAGTTAATTTTCATGACCTATTTGCTGTGCTAACATTCACTGAGTGCCTTCCGTGCGCCAGGCATGACGCTAGGTGCTGGGCATACAGAGAGGGGCAGCACACAGGCCTGCTCTCGGGCGCCTGGATGGGAGGGCGAAGCAGACTTCTTAACAGAAAAATTATGTGCGTGCAAAAGGAGGGTGTGTGCCATGATAGAGGCCTCAGCAGATTGCCCTGAAAGGACAGAGACAGAGCACCTAACTTGGGGGAAGTCAAGGAAGGTTTCACCAAAAAGTTGACATTTCTGCTAAGTTGAATATGTAGCGTATTCTGACACCCAGTGGTGTACTGCAGTTCAGTTACACCGCAGTTAGCACAGACCCCACAAATTAGGGGCACAGTCACTTACAAGACTGCCCGCACTTCAGACACCAGTCACAAATTTAAGGGGTCCCCAGGCCATGTGCACCTCTACCTGATTGGCTGTAAACACAGTGGTTCTCCTGACTCCTTCAGGTTCCATAATTTGCTAGAACAACTGACAGAACTCAGGAAAGTGCTGTATTACAAGTACAGTTTTATTGTAAAGGATACAGATCAGGAACAGCTAATGAAGAGACGCACAGGCTGAGGTCTGGGAAGATCCCGTGTCCTCTCCTCGTGGAAAGAGGGCACAACACACTTTCTGCACATCAAAGTGTTCACCGACCAGGAAGCTCCCCTCAGCTTTGGTGTCCAGAGTTCTATTATATAGGCATAGTTGGTTAAATCACTGGTTCCATGATTCAACTCAATCTCCTGCCCCCTTCCCTCCCTGGAGGTTGAGTTGGCTCAAAGACTTAACCCTATAATCACACAGTTGGTCTTCCCAGTGACCAGCTCCCATTCAGAAGCTATCTAAGGGCCACAATGAGTCACCTCATTAACATAATGATAGCACAGTGATCCAAGGGGCTCATGAATAACAAAGACTCTTCTATCACTCTGGAAATCCCAAGTGTGTTAGAAGCTGCATGCCAGGAACCTGGGGAAAAAAGTCAGACAAATCCTTTATAAAATGAATTCTTTATACCAACATACGGTATGCTGGGGAGAAATTCCATCAAGTGATTAAAGGTTGCTGCAAGTGTAGACTTGAAGATCATTGGCCTAAACTGACCAAAAACTAAGCTGAAGATATCCCTTAGCACCTGTAGCTGGGGTAGCAGGTGAGCTCCGCATGTATTGAGGATAGTATGAGTTATCTTCGTTTCTCTTCTCCCTCTTCCGCAGTTTTGCATCTCTCTCCACTTCTTTTTCCTGCAGTTTCTTTTCATCAGTTTCTCCAACCTTTCCTGTCTGAATTGCTTAAAGTTGTGGTACAAAGCCCCAAAGCCCACTGGAACCACCATTACCTCCGATAGTCCTCCTTTCTGACTGCCCCACTCCCCAAGGCTGTGAGTCAAATGTAAACCCAGGGAGCCCCACTGCTGTGTCTCATACCAGTAGCCAGAGGTGAAATCCTGTGGAAGTCATATTATCTCAGATTTTATATACTTTAAAGCGTTCACAACTCTGAAACAAAAATCTGGAGTTTTTACAGAGGAAGAAGAGAGGAAATAACATCCCTTAGGATCTCTGTGATGTGAGGTCTGCCTCACATCATGCTCTTCCCTTTGTCACTGGATTCATCCTCATCCTCTTCTGGGAGGTAGGAAGGAAATAATCATTGTCCTTGCTTTACAGACTTAAGGTTTGTCCCAAAAGGATGGCCATGAAAGAAAGAAGGATTCCTTGATGGCACACTCTCTCTCTCTCTTTATAGGGGTTGGGGTGCTGGTAGGAAAAAATTATGAAAAGGACGGTAAGGATCAAACTATAAGCAAATAAAACAACTTCTCTCCAGGAGATCAAGATTTAAAATCAGAATTCTCATTCTTCTCAGAGACACTGAGATTGGGTGAAGAAGGACAAAGATTTTTAAATTTTCTTAAGGAGTCCCTAGACAGCCCCCACCCCATTCATTCATTCAACAAATATTTATTGAACATCAACTATGTGTCAGGCACTGTTCTAGATTCTTGAAATATATCAATAGCAAGGAGTGAAACTGAAAAAAGTCCCTATGCAAATAGTCTCTTCAATAAATGGTGTTAAGAAAACTGGACAGCCACATGCAAAAGAATGCAACTGGACCACTGTCTTACACTATACATGAAAATTAACTCAAAATGGATTAAAACTTGAATGTAAGACCTGAAACCGTAAAACACCTAGAAGAAAACATAGGCATTAAGCTCTATGTCGTCAATCTTGGCAATGATTTTTGAATCTGACACCACAAGCGAAAAGAAATAAGTGGGACTATGTCAAACTAAAAGGCTTCTGCACAGCAAAGAAAATCTCAACAAAATGAAAAGACAGCCAACTGAATGGGAGAAAACATTTGCAAATCAGATAAGGGGTTAATATCCAAAATATAGGAAGAACTTAGACAAGTCAATAGCAAAAAATCCAAACACTCCAATTAAAAAATGGGCAGAAGATCTGAATGGACATTTTTCCAAAGAAGACATACAGATGGTCAACAGGTACATGAAAAGTGCTCAACATCACTAATTATCAGGGAAATGCAAATCAAAACCACAGTGAGATATCACCTCACATCTGTTAGAATGGCTATTATCAAAAAGACAAAAAATAACAACTGTTGGCAAGGACGTGGAGAAAAGGGAACCTTTGTGCACTCTTGGTGGGAATGTAAATTGGTGTAGCCACTATGGAAAACAGTATGGAGGTTCTTCAAAAAATTAAAAATAGAACTACCATACAATCCAGTAATTCTACTTCTGGATATTTATCCAAAGAAAATAAAAACACTAACTCAAAAAAAAAATCTGCATCCCCATGTTTATTATAGCATTATTTACAATAGCCAAGATATGGAAAAAACCTGTGTCCATAGGTGGATGAATGGATAAAGAAGATGTGGAATATATATACAATAGAATGTTATGCAGCCCGTGAAAAGAAGAGAACCTTGCCATTTGCAACAACATGGATGGACCTTGAGGGTATTGTGCTAAGTGAAATCAGTCAGACAGAGAAAGACAGATACTGTATGATCTCACTTACATGTGGAATCTTAAAAAAAACAAAAACAAAAAAACTGAACTCATCAGAGCTGCAGAGAATAGATTGGTGGTGGCCAGAGGCAGGGTGTAATGGGGTGGGCAAAATGGATGAAGGGGGTCAAAGGTACAAACTTCCAGTTATAAAATAAATAAGTCATGAGACTGTAACGTACAGCATGGTGACTGTAGTTAATAATACTATAGAAAGTATATTTGAAAGTCGCTAAGAGAGTAAAAGTTTCACCACAAGAAAAACATTTTTTGAAACTATGTGTGTTAAGGGATGTGAACTAGACTTGTGGTGATCATTTCGCAATGTATATAATATTGAATCATTATGTTGTACACGTGAAACTAATATAATGTTGTATGTCAATTATACCACAAGAAAAAATAAAAGCAGGCAATATACTTTAATAATTTCCAAGACATTATACGAATGCCCTAGACAGAGCTGAGATAATCACTGACAGGTTAACAAAACATAGGACAAAGAGTTTCAGATGTTTCTATTAGTTAAGTGAAATAATCTTATGAAAAATGTTGTTTCTCATAAGATGTTGCTCTTACTTTGCAGTAATTAGTTTTGGAAATGCTTAAGCTTCCTTTTTTTGAAGTCGAAATAAAAATTGATAGCAATTTTTACAAAAAGAAGAAGAAAAGAAAAAGTCCTTGTGCTGGTGAAGTTTACAGTTCTTTTGAGGGAAGGAAAACAAACCAATAAATATATAATATGGCAGATGGTAATGATTGCTGTGAAGAAAAATAGAACTGGTTAAGCAAGTAGAGAGTGATGTAAGGGAGGGGATTTTACGTAAGGACGTCAAGGACAGACACACTGCGAGGTGACCTTGGAAGTGAAATGAGAAAGTGAGAACACTGAGGAGAGAGTTTTCGGTAGAGGCAACAAGTACAAAGACCTTTAGAAACAGTCTTTAATTCTCACAACAACCCTAAAACTCAGTACTATTGTTATCCCTTTTTTTTAACTCTTTCCTTTTCCAATTTCCTCTTACTCCTCCCCTTTCTCCAGTCTCTCCTCCGACTTTTCCTCCTTCCTTTCCGTCCCTGAGTTTCTCCCTCTTGACAGCCTTATCTAGCACTACCTTGGAGTAAGCCCCACCTTGTCCAGAAAATGCTAAATTATTTTTTTAAAGTGGGGGAGAAGGGTAGAAAGAGAAAGTCTGTCTCAGTGAGTGACACTCAGTCTACATGTAGCTGCCATGTGACCAGGGCACACTGCTGAGAAAGGCCTTCACTGGTTCTGGGCCACCTGTGGAGCAAACCTCAGCTCTCCAAACCCTGCGGTGAAGACGTTCTGTCAGCATCTACTGCCAGCTCTGAGGAATATGGGCAGCAGGACAGGGGATGGAGAGGAAGGGACTGTAGAAAACACATTTCTCTATTTGTCAGCAGCCAAGCTGAAAACTCACCAGGATCTGGCAAGAAAGATGTCCTGTTTCATGAATTAAAATCAGAATGCTTAACTCTGCCCAGCTACTTCTGCAATAGAGGAAATAGAAGCTGTTCAGCTTGTATAAATTTTCAGAACATGCATTACGTTTTTTAAAACAAAGTGAAAAATCTCTCTTAACAATGGCATGATTTCCACAAACTCTTCTCTTTAACCTTATACCAAAAGATATGCAATGACTAAATCTCTTGACCTCTGAAGAAAATACCCATTCATATGTGCCAAGATCAACATTGCCACATATATGAAGTTTAGGATGTCTTTCAAGACTCTTAAGAAGAGAACTGCCTGGTGCAGGTAGTGTCTGCCTCAGACAGAGACTCAAGATGGATTGAGAAACAATCTCTCTCTAATTTGTGACCTCTTTTCTGTTCTCATATTCCTAAGTTCCTCTCCTCTCTCTTGTCTCCACTGTACAAAACCTACACTGAGGAATGTAAATTGGTGCAGCCACTATGGAAAACAGTATGGAAGTGCCTCAAAAAACTAAAAATAGCATTGCCATATGATCCTGCAATCCCACTCCTGGGCTTATATCCAGAGAAAATGGTAATTCAAAAGGACGCGTGCACCCCAACGTTCACTGCAGCACTATTTACAATAACCAAGACATGGAAGCAACCTAAATGGCCATCAACAGATGAATAGATTAAAGAAGATGTGGTACATATATACAATGGAATACTACTCAGCCATAAAAAAGAATGAAATAATGTCATTTGCAGCAACATGGATGGACCTAGAGATTATCATATACTAAGTGAAGTAAGTGAGACAGAGAAAAACAAATACCATATGATATCACTTATATGTGGAATCCAAAATATGACACAAGTGAACTTATCTACAAAACAGAAACAGACTCACAGACATAGAGAACAGACTTGTGGTTGCCAAGGGTGGGGGCAGGGGAAGGATGGATTGGGAGTTTGGGATTAACAGATGCAAACTATTATATATAGAATGGATAAACAACAAGATCCTACTGTATAGCACAGGGAACTGTATTCAATATCCTGTGATAAACCATAATGGAAAAGAATATGAAAAAGGATGTATATATATATGTGTGTGTGTGTGTGTGTGTGTGTATAACTGAATCACTTTGCTGTACAGCAGAAATTAACACAACATTGTAAATCAACTATACTCCAATAAAATAAATTGTAAAAAGCCCCACATGCCATTCTTGCTTACAATCTCTCTACTACCTCCTCTGTACCATCTGCACTTTATGTCTCTGCTGTAGTTCTCGCCACATTGTAGGGTGACAATTCATTTCCACATGACCTCCCCTATGAGCCTGCAGACCCCTCTCAGGCAGCCTTCTGGTCTCATTCACGTCTGTATGGCCCAGGCCACTTTGCAGGCACAGGAATATTGTATGAACGGCTGAGCAAGTGAGTGAGCAGGGGCTAATTTCTGAAGAGGATTTGTAGCCCTGCCTGGGTTTTACTCTGACATTGATATTGCAGCCACTGCAACGGCTTTTCTTGAGACTCTTCTGAACCTTGAAGACTACACTTGGTGCTCATGTTCATTCACCTCCTGGCTACATCGTGATCCTCTCCTCATCTCTGTGTTTTGTCTGATTTAGATTAAGAGGTCACTGGTTTGCTCTTGTAGAGCACTTGATGCATTTCAAACGGCAAAACCCAACTCTGAGTGCATGTAGTCAGTGGCAAGCTGTTAACTCCCAGCATGTGCCAGAATCATCTGCCCAAGTTGGAATGATGCCCTGAGAGTCTCAGATTATTTGTATATCATAGAAAAAAGGGGGGGAGGGGCGCGGAGAGGAAGGTAGGCAGGGACGAAGGAAGAAATGAAAGAAGAATGGAGACTGTTTAAAAAGGAAACAGCTGGAAAATGACTTCATTTGTTCATTCACTCATTCATGTATTGAATGAGAAAATTTATTGAATAAATGTGTGAACTGTTAATTGAGCCCCTATTATTCCAGGCACAGTCCTGGGTATAAAAAATATGAGAGTGAACATGGTATATGTGGTTGTAGGCCTCATTGTGTTTATGGTCTAGCACCCCTCGGGAGCCTGGGGAAATGCGTGGCCCAGGTCATAGCTGGAATACCTAGCAGCTTCCCCCAGTTGCCATGGAGACCCCAGAGAGAAGAAGAGGAAGGAGGTCCCCTCTAGTATCATCCAGCAGCTTCCAACGTTCTTTCATCTTGGCCTGAGCCGTGGCCCTTTCTCCAGCTGCAAACACCACCTACACTGGGCCTGGGGGAGAGGGAAAAGGAGCAGCTGACCTCTGGTGGCTTCAGGCTACAGGTGATATATGCCATGGAGGAGGAGGAATTTGGCTCTGTCTCACGCTGGCCAAGCAAAGCTGCCATGAAGAAAATTATGAGGTGAATTAAACTTTAATTTGATTTTTATTTGGTTTCAGCAACCAATAATGTGACAGCAATTTTCCAAGTTCTGTCACTGGTTGGAGGAATGTTTTGAGAACATCTGTTTTACTAACAGCAGCAACAATGAAAAGCCAATCGTATATTTGCCGAGGGGCTGCCCTCTAAGCACTTTCACTGATCTTATCTGCTCTCCCTTCCCACAGCAGTTCCAGAGAAATGGTGTTGACTTGTAATTAAGCTTCACTGCTGGCCTCTTCTGCAGCTCTCCCCACTGCTGCCTACTCGGCCCCTGCACTGCAGAGAGGAAGACCAGCATGGCTGAAGTAGGAGGGGGGCGAGCGAGCAGAGGGAAAGAGCAAGGGGGTAGCATTCATTCATTCATCGTCTTTTGTTCGACACTGGCTGGGGACTCAGCACCCAGTTGGCTTAGCACCATGTGCTCTGAGTTTTCAGGGTTTAGGAAAGTATATAGAGAAGTGTAAGCAACAGGAAAAAAGGGGGAAAGCATTTCTGGTTGACAGAGAATTCCATTTTTCTGAAAAAGTAGAAAAATACAGAAATTTCCTATTTTTCCCCAAATCTTTTCCCTCCTTTTTCCCCTTCCTCTTGCTGAGATGCTTAAATTGTTTAAAAAACAGACAATTTATTCTAATTACTCGACAGAAAGTATACAATAAAACAAGGTCCAAATTGACTGTATTTTAGGCACTAGAAGTGATGCACTTTAAATTCTAGAGGTCAAATGGAGAAATAAAATACTGAATATCCATGTAATGGAATATTATTCAGCCAGTGAAAGGAATAAAATACTGATACATGCTTTATTATGGGTGAACCTTGAAAGCATTATGCTAAGTGAAAGAAGCCAGTCACAAATGACAACACATTATATGATTTCACTTACATAAAATGTCCAAAATAAGCAAATTCATAGAGACAGAGAGTAGATTAGTGGTTGCCAAGGTCTGGGGGGAGAGGGGAATAGAGAATAACTGCTAATGGATATGGGGTTTCTTTTTTTTGAAAATTTTATTGGAGTATAGTTGATTTACAATGTTGCGTTAGTTTCAGGTGTACAGAAAAGTGAATCAGTTATACATATACATATATCTACTCTTTTTTAGATTCTTTTCCCATATAGGCCATTACAGAGTATTGAGTTCCCTGTGCTATACAGTAGGTCTGGGGTTTCTTTTTGGAGTGATGAAGGTGTTCTGGAATTAGATAGAGGTGATAGTTGCACAACCTTGTGAATATTCTAAAACCACTTAATTGTGCATTTTAAAGAGGTGAATTTTGTACTATGGGAAATATATCTCAATAAAGCTATAAAATTTTTTTTACAGCCCTGGTAACTGAGTGTGATCTCAGGGTCTGGGTCACCTCACAATTAAATTCCTGACCTTTCACAGCCTATGTAAGTGATTTGAGATGCCTAACTGTCCTCTGAGATAAGAAACAAGAAGTGTTTAATAGAGGGGGTAGGGGAGGGAAGGATTGGGAGTTTGGGATTAGCAGATACAAACTATTATGTACAGAATGGATAAACAACAAGGTCCTACAGTATAGCACAGGGAATTATATTCAATATTCTGTGATAAACCACAATGGAAAAGAATATGAAAAAAGAATGTATACATGTATAACTGAATCACTTTGCTGTACAGCAGAAACTAACACAACATTGTAAATCAACTATACTTCAATAAAATAAATTTTTTTAAAAAAAGTGTTTAATAATGGGATAAATAACGGGGTAAGTCTTTAAAACACTGCATTGGGAGGACTTCCCTGGTGGTCCAGTGGTAAAGAATCTGCCTTCCAATGCAAGGGACGTGGGTTCGATCCCTCGTTGGGGAACTAAGATCCCACATGCCACGGGGCAACTAAGCCCGTGCGCCACAACTAGAGAGAGAAAAAACCTGCACACCACAGCTAGAGAGAAGCCCGTGAGCCACAACTAAAACCTGATGCAGCCAAAAATAATAATAAATAAAAATTTTTAAATACTTTATAAAAAAAAAAAATAAACACTGCATTGGATGAGCAAAGTAAGAGACTGCATGGCACGGAACAGCACTTTGCAAATTGGAAGCACATTACGCACGCATCAGCACTGTGTATGCAGCGTGTGGGCATACATACATATTCCCAGACATGTGGCAAATATGGGTACCTGGAAGCTGGGCTGGAATGATGATCAGGTATAAGGAGGTGGGTCTTAAATGGGTCTTAAATGGGTTGATGATGATAATAATGTACCAAAAGTGAAGGGTTTGATGACTTTCTACAGTTATTCAAATATTGCAGAAAAGATACTTATAAAAGAAGCTGGGGAGATACATCACCTAAAGAACAATGTAAGGCAAAAACATAACAAAGAGTAATGTGTTGCTCAAGTTATAAGTCAATTGGGAAATTCATTCCTTTTTAAAAATAAAACAAATTTATCTTCTTCATTAAAGAATATTATATAAATCAAAAATATGAATAGATGTATTTATTTCTATTGTTTATAGCTAGGCTTTTTGGGGTTATATTTGAAGTTATTCTCACACCATAACCCAATATTGTAACCCACTTTTTTCAGTTCATGTCATCAGAAGTATTTATTCATATCATTACAAATTCTTAATAAACATCATGTAGGTCAGACAACTTTCTGCCTATGTATGTTGTTAGAAGAAAACAGATTCAAAATGACTAACAATCCAAAGGGTAAGTGGGCGGGGGGAAGGATACCTTAGGAGTTTTTGGGATCAAAATATACATACCACTATATATAAAATAGATAACCAACAACGACCTACAGCACAGGGAACTATACTCAATACCTTGTAATAACCTAATGGAAAAGAACCTAAAAAAGAATATATATGTGTGTGTGTGTGTGTGTGTGTGTGTGTGTGTGTGTGTGTATAATGGAATCACTTTGCTGTACACCTGAAACTAACACAACGTTGTATTGAATAAATCACTATATTTCAATAAACATTTTTAAAAATGACTAACAATAAAAAATCACCTACACAAAAAGCTAGGCAAATTTTGATTAATCTGAATACTTAGAGAATGAATTCTCATTTATAGAATAAGTCTTTACCTTAAAAACCATGCAATGTTCTAATGGGGAAAACAGGAAATACAGTTGAAAAGCTCAACAGCCCAAGTTAGAAAGATTAGCTTTTCCCCAGTAGTCTCTTAGCAATGATTTTTTAAAAACTATTCTCAGGATGAGGGCAGATACAGGACGGAACTAAGAAGTCAATTGGATGGTTGAATGGGGTTGTTTTAAACTCATAGCTGAAACAATCGTCTTGAAAGACTAGGTACCAGAAAGTGGAAAGGTTTTTTAAATTCCAGAAGCTGACTTTGAACATCAAAAGCCAACTCCGGAAGGAAGCTGGGCATAACATTTATCCACAAAACACAGAATAGGGAAGAATGCACCCAAATAAACTGCCTCCTGAGAACCGTTTATTACTGAGATAAGGAGTTCATAACAGAATGTAAATCAACTTTATTACTGTGAACACTGTTTAGTTCAGTTGGCACTTTTGTTTTTGGTAGCCAGCCTTTCATGATGAAGGAAGCAACATGTTGATTTATGTGCTGGCACAATGTCCTTCTCTTGTTGCAAACCAGCACTCTGAATAGCCCTGACAGAACAGATAGTTTTCTATCCCGAAGGAGGAGGGAAGAGAGAATTGGGAAAGGAGAGCAAGAGAGGGCAACACTGTTGAGCTTCCTTCACTGTTGAGAAGGTTTAGAGCCCTGACCACTACTCCTACTCCCCTCTCCTTGGGTTTAATTCCAGCAGCTGAGTGTGGGACAAGATTGACAGAAACCTCAAATAGTTGAGGGGGGAATGGGGCCGGAGATAAGCAGGCCCTTGTGCCTTGCTCCCCAAGGTGTAGCCTAGAGGAATGGCATGACTCTTAAAGAGAGAACCCTCCCACCCCCAAAATGTGGCATAGTGCCAGCAATGGTCACTGTAGATGAATGAATTACCTGGGGACTACTTCACAGCATCTTAAAGGTCTTGAGGTCCAAATATCTGTGTGGAGGGAGAAGAAATGTTGTGAGATGGCTAGTAGACCCCAGAGGCCTTTGGTTGGGATGAGGAGGGGGCAAAGTGATCTATCTGGTGCTCAGAGATCATGGCAGTGCTGGACATCTACTGCAAAGGCCAAGAGGAGAGTCACATAGCCGTGATCGCCTGCAGAGGAGAAGACAGCCATAGGGCAAACGTCCCATCCTGTACCTCTTGCTGTAGGGCCCTTAACTACGCCTCTTACTCTCTCCGTTAAGCAAAACTTAGATGTACTCCTCCCAGCCCCCACTGGACAAGGAAGACAAGGGGCAGACCTAGAGCTGACCAAGTATTCCTTCCTTAAAACGTGGCTGAGGGACTTCGCTGGTGGTCCAGTAGTTAAGACTTCGCCTTCCAATGCAGGGGGTGCGGGTTCGATCCCTGGTTGGGGAGCTAAGATCCCACATGCCTTGCGGCCAAAAAAAAAAAAAAAAAAACCCAAAACATAAAACAAAGGCAATATTGTAACAAATTCAATAAAGACTTTTAAAATGGTCCACATCAAAAAACTAATCTTTTTTTAAAAAAAATGGCTGAGCATTAAATTGAAAAGTGGATTGAATGGGCAAGACTAGACTTTTTTTTTTTTTAAGACGACTTTTTTTACACTGGTAGAAGTGCGGGCTTGATAAGTTCAGTTAAAGAGAAATAAAACTATATTTTGTACTCTCTAGGTTGTGACTGTATCAGTCAGGGTAGGCTAGATCATGCTGTAGCATCAAATAACCTCCAAATTTCAGGCACACAACACGTCTGCCTTGGGTCAGCTGGGTCTTCACTTCAGGACCTGTGCGAATGGAGCTGGAGCGTGGCCGTTCACGGAAGGGAAGAGAGCCGCGGGGTCTCCCGCCAGTGATTCAAATGCCCTCGTCCACGGGTGACACACATCGCTTCTATTAGTCCCTCTCACAACTCACTGGCCTGAGTCAGTCACAGCGCCCCACCCAACCAGGAGCACCCAGGAGGTATTTTCCTTTTCTGTGTCCCAAAGGTGGGGATCTGAAAGTGTTTGGTGAACAGCACTAAGGACTCCCTTAGCAGGTGTAAAATTCTTACCTACAACATGATTTGGGACTTAAAAAAAACCCGAAGATGAAAAAAACAACAAAAAACAAGACAAATACAGCATAGCAGATTAGATCGTAGAACCTGGGGTTGAATTTTGCTTCTGCCACTTGAAAACAGTGGTGTGATCTTGGCTAGGCTACTTAACCTCTTTAACACTTAGGGTTTCCCTAGCGTTGGTGTACATATTATAGAAAATAACTTCCTGGCACATGGAAGTGACACAATAAATAGCTATTATTTTACTCTTTTAAAAAAATCGTTTTGTTTCTTTCTTTTCTTTATAGTTGACAATCCTAACTAAGTAAGAGTTCTAGTTAGTTGGATTCCAACTAACTGAAGTGTTTTCTTTTAAGTTCATTTGCTTTTTAAAAAATATAGTCAAGGGGGAAGGATAAATTAGGAGTTTGAGATTAGCAGATATAAATTACTATATATAAAATAGTTAAACAACAAGGTCCTACTTATAGCACAGGGAACTATATTCAGTATCTTGTAATGGAATATATATATATATATATCTGAATCACTTTGCTGTACACCAGAAACTAACACAACATTGTAAATCAACTATACTTCAATTAAAAAAAAAAACTATGAAAGAATATAGTTGACACTCACATATATGCTCACATATATTTACAGTGGCGACTTTCTGGGAGTTACTTTGAATGATGGGTATCTTGACCCCCATTCTGAAATGGCCCTAAATTGTTGGGTAGAACCAGTGCTCTGTGACTGATGTGCTCTGCATTCACTTTTGTGTGCTTATGGTTGGTAGTAATTGGAAACGACTGCTCTCCCACCTCTCTCCCCACCTCCACCATGACTGACAAATGTGAAATTAAGAAGAAAACAATGGGAGACAGATGTGAGGGAAACAGAGCAAGCGAGCAGGCACACACCCACCTCCAGTGTGTACACCTCAAGCCAGCATCAACATGATTCACATTTAACCCTGTCAGATTAACATGACTAAATGGTCCCACCATTTCTTTAGAATGAACCCAGAGCATAGGGTCTTATATTCTATGTCTTGGTTTCAGCATGGAAACGCCCCCAACAGAAACCTGGGAATAGCAGAACTCTCTGTTTCCTCTTCCTACCTCTCTCAGGAATTTTAGCATCTGCTCTCTACAGAGTAGAGAGAGAGTGAAGTGCTTCTCCCACAGCAGGTGTTTCCATAGCTGTCTCCTCTCCTCTGGCTGCTTCCTTCTCTCATCCAACTCCAGACCCCCTCCAGAGAGGTGGAGAAAACACTGGTACCACTCAGAGATGTGTTCACACATCACTATATACCCTCCCTACTTTTGTCTTTCTCTTCTCAAGGGAGAGGTTCAGGTTTGGGCAGCCATAAAAGGAACACTTCTGGAAGGCACACTTCTCCCAGAGTGTGTGTGTGTGTGTGTGTGTGTGTGTGTGTGTGTGTGTGTGTTCTTTTTAATCACTGGGGGACCAAGTACTGCAGTTGAGAGCAAGATGCTAGAAGAACCAGCCAGGTAAATAGGCCTGGCCTGAGGGAGAAGGAGTTTTTTTGTAGCCATGGTTCTTAGCATTTCAGAATATCCACTGTGCACCCTGATTATGTAGTAAATTAAGCTCAGAGTGAGGACTCCCTTTGCTTAGTTGTGTTGCCAGGTCACCCATCCCCCAAACAACCCAGGGAATAAAACAAAACAAAGGCCCTGAAAGAATTTTTTTTCTGTAGACCAAACAATCCCCAGTGCACGTTTTGCAGAGGGAATAAAAAAATGTCCTTCAAGGAAGGACAGCCTCAGAAATTGTGCTCCCTTTTAAAATTAATATTAAAACCCAGTGGCAAGGATGCGGAGAAAATCCCTTAGCATTACCTTACAAAACACAGGATAAGGTCAACCATAAATAGAAGAGTCCCTCTCTTAACTTGGTTTGAAGGAAGGGTGAGACTGAGAGAAAGACATATGGAATAAAAGACAGATTTCACAAGAAAGGGAAAACAGAATGCTGAAATAGATTAGAGGTACCTGCAGAATGAGAATTCAGACTTCCCATAGGACACAGATGTCCTCTGTGAATCCTGTCTGGAAATGATGGTGGAAAGCTGAGATTCCAGGCTGCAGCAGAGCAGAACCAGGGAAAATTCTTCAATTTACAAGGTGAAGCCTGGAGTGAGCAACTCTTAATCAGGAAATCAGCACCAGGGTTGACCAGCAGCCTTGGAAATCACCTGGATGGAGAGCAAAATGTGTGTACGTGTGTATGCATGTGTGTATGTGCACCTGATCATTTGTAGATACATAATGAGGGAGGGAATAGTCGAAAAGTCATTGATCCCAGAAATACAACCTGGGCAGTCCTGGGCAGGACTAATCCCACTGAGGTCCCATTCTGAAGGTGCGGGAAAAGGGACAGGAGTGTAGGAAGCTATTTACCTGGCCTGGATGGAATGGATGCAACAATTAGGTGGGTCCAGTTAGATATGGTGTCTTTCTACACCACCTGAAGGGTTTTGTTCCCCTGTGACTTTACGGAGACAGCAAAACGATTCATTGAGAGTGACAGTACCCACATTATTGGGACCTCTGATGGCAGTTTGTATCCATGATTGTCATCATCAAACTAAGGAAACGAATGGATTATTTTATTGCAATTATGGTTTGAAATGTTATCTTTTAAAAAGATGATTATAGGGAATTCCCTGGCGGTCCAGTGGTTAGGACTCTGCACTTTGACTGCTGTGGCCTGGGCTCAATCCCTGGTCTGGGAACTAAGATCCCGCAAGCCGTGCAGTGCGACCAAGAAAAAAAAAAAAAAAGATTACAAAAGTGACCTATGTTTTTCAATGTGGTTTTGATGGTAATTCTTACTTTCATCTCCCTCCAGATTGGGCAGGACAAGCCCCATCTCTACCCTGTTGCCAATATTCCCCCCCCACCCCCACTTCTTTGGTTGGGTGATTCTGCATCGCTTCCTGATTCTCTGCTGCACCTGAGTTTGTTTACATTCCAGTTCTGCATAGCAATGGTCACTCCCTTTTCTAGGTGGGCCTAGGATGGGACTTATCTGGGCCTTATCTCTGTGGACTGTTGTGACAACTATTTGGAAACATGAGGCAGGACTGCAGGGTCCTGTGTCCACTGTGACACGGAGGAGAAGAGAAAGATACTCGTCGCCCACCCTTTAGTGCAGAAGGTGTCAAGGTGAGCATAGCAGCAAGTCAAGGCCAGCTTCAGCACCTGGAGGACCCGGAGTATTCCCACAGCCCTAGCTCCAGATGGGGAAGCAGAAAGAAGAGGCCCAGCAACAGAAGGCTGCCTTTCAGGGCTGGCCCTGGCCCTGGGCATCACAGGAAAGTACCGGGGCCGCAGATGTAATTGACGGGAGCAGAGCAGAGCGGGGCAATGGCAGAGATAGCTCAGACGGCCTCTTCATCAGCACACAAGGACCCCTTGGGAGACCCCCTAAATAACTGGTGGGGCTGTGGGAGGTGCGGGGGGTGAAGCATGGAAAGATGCAAGGCCCACAGTAGTAGGCTGAAGCTAGATCCAGAGAAACTCTGTTTATTTCTGTTAACCTGACCCTGTCTTTGACTCTAGGCTGATGGGACTTTGGATACACAGGCTATCACTTCAGGGTTTTTATATAAAACATATAATAAACATATTTTATCCTCTCTGTCTACAATGATTTTAAGTCTACTCTTAAAATGTAAAGTCTTCCTGAACTACATTTTAAAGATTACAGAAACATAAAATAAACCTGCAGAGCCAGCTGGATGAATTCAGAATAGACCTGGCCATTACTCACAGACATTGTGAAAAATTAATCTTGCCAGGGTCCTGGGAGTGATCAGACTCTGTGGGGTTGACCCCCCCACTTACAAAGCTCATAAAATACAAATGTAAAAACAAAGATGCCCATTTATTAATGCACATTTAGATTTATATCCACCAAGGTGACTAGGTGTTCCTGACCCTTGGCCTACAGATTCTCTCTCTGAAGAAAAACTACTGTGGATGCTCATTTATAATCAGAAACATTCCAGGTGAGTGTGGAATCAGGAAGAATTGGTTATGTGATTCAGCTGATCCTGGCGGCAGGCTGAACTAGCCTGAGGCGTCTGTCACCACAGAGGGGATATATGTGCAGGCCAGAAAGGAGAATGCGACATTAGTGGGTCCTCCCCACGCTTGCTTTTGTCACTCTTTTATTTCCAACACCCCTTCTGCCTATCACATCAGGTTTTGAGGGAAGCAAACCACTTTCCGAAAGACAATATTTCTGTTTGCTCAAAAGAAACGTTCTAGGTCATCAATATGTCGAATGACCAACTGACCAAATTCTTGTTTCATCAAAGCCCTGCTTTTATTAACTACTTATGGAGCTTATAACAGATTTATTGTACGATACTGCTTCAATATTCTTAAAAAATTTTTTTATTGGAGTATAGTTGATTTACAATGTTGTGTTAGTTTCAGGTGTACAGCAAAGTGAATCAGTTATAAATATACATGTATCCACTCTTTTTTAGATTCTTTTCCCATTTAGGTCATTACAGAGTACTGAGTAGAGTTCCCTGTGCTATACAGTAGGTCCTTGTTAGTTATCTATTTTACATACCGTAGTGTGTATATGTCAATCCCAATCTCCCAATTTATCCCTCCCTCCTTTCCCCCCTGGTAACCGTAAGTTTGTTTTCTACATCTGTGACTCTATTTCTGCTTTGTAAATAAGTTCATCTGCACCATTTTTTTAGATTCCACAGATTCATATGATATTGCTTATATGTGGAAACTTCAATACTCTGAAGATTTATTTTTGGTTTTGTTTGGTGCGACTCATGGGAACTGCTTCACCACATTTCTTTCACTGAGAATTTGTCAGGCTAGCTCGGTTGAATGCCTGTTTTATGTTTTTCACCTTTTAGGTCCTGTACTTCTCTAATGTACAACATTTTATACGTTAACGGGTGAGCCCACCCTTCAAACAGATTATTGCCTTCTCTAGTTTTGAGGCCTTATGCCTAACTTGGATTTTATAGGCCACATGCCTAAATTTATACATAGACTTCATTTCATGCAAATAATTTTGCCAGATTCCACATTTGTTGTGGATATGTAAAATTAACAAGCAGGCAAAAATCTTTGTTCAAAAGACTGATAAAGTCAGCAAAAATAGGGAAGGGCAAATTGGTATAAAATTGTGTTTAAAGGGCAAACGATTCTTTCATGTATATGACATTAAAGTGAAAGGAGTCTGAAGTCTGAAACATGCACAAAATATTTATTTGATTGAACTTATTCATAAGGCTGTGATTAAGAGTAATAGGAAAGGAAGTGGGCTAAATGTATTTGCAGAGAAAAACCTACCTTATTATTTATAAAATCCTCTGGATTCGTGCACAATGTGCGAAATTTGAAATACACAAGATCCTCTCATTACTTAATCACAGAGACCCAAAGTGCCAAATACCCTAGAAACTAGCCAGCCTCAGTAACACGACTATAGCAAACCAGCTTGTAGTGGGATCCATACAGTAAACTGTTCTAGACCTGGTTTAAGGTACCAGACTTGGCAGTTTTGGGTGAATTAATCATTCAGCAAATTAATTTTCAACACACTGGCTTTTGGTGAAATGGTCAGTTAGGGACTTGACTTTTGGCAAATTCATCTTTGACCAATTGATTTTTATCAAATTTACCTAAAGTTCTTTGGATCTATTACCACCATCAGTTAGGTTAGCATTAAATCTCCAGTTGTAGGCATTCCCAGCTCGCTAAGATGATTTAGTAAATCCCCAGTTGAACTCTAGGGTGTTGATTTTATAGTTTACCCTGAAGGCAAACATATTTTTAACTTCTTGGAAAACATGTCAGTAACCTATGTCCATGTTTTTTATCAGTATTTAGCTCTCACTTTCTATTATGCTACTGAAATATTCATGCCATACACAGAGTTAGGGTGTGTGATCGTCCTGCAAATCATTTTCTGGGGGTATCCCCAGACATTGATTCTCAATGAGGGTAATACCATTGGAAGTATTTTGGAAATTTATAGGGGCATTTTTGTTTGTCACAATGATTGGAGGGTACAGCTGACTAGGGACGCTATACTTCCTGAAATGCACAAAGTAATTCCCCATAACAGTAGCTGTTTGGGGGTCTCATATGACTTTGGAAAATTACACTCAACATTTGTGTAGTTGAAAATCCTACAGATAATTATCTGAGCCTAGAGTGTAACTGTGTGAATCAAGGGAAGATAGTATTTTGTTTTTACCAAGAGTTGTTCACAGTTTCGGAAACGCATGCTTGTGACAGCAATACTTCACATCATATTGAATCACCAATTTAACTACAACTATATTAATCTGTATTTGTAGCTGTTGCATTCACAATGATTTTAAGTGAAGGTGCAAGCATCTGGCTCTTTGCTATGTCTTCTAGTGTAGTTGTGTGTTAGTATTTATGTACTTAAATTATTTTACCTTATTATATATTCTTTTCTTTTTATTTTTTCTTTATATTATAGGTAGGACATTATGTTGATTTTAAAAATTATATGTGTAAATTGGTTATATTATGTAAAATTTTCATTTCTAGGCAGTAAAGTGATATTACTAAATATTTCTTATAAAAGGGAAGTACTGTGTCTGAGAGGGCTGTCTGAGACTTTCTTTCTCCCTGCCCTGCTCCATTTTCAGGTCCTGGCGCTCTGCCTTCTGTCTCTCTAATTGTGCTCTGGGAGTGGAAGACGCTCTGTAGTCAGCCTTGGCTTTTAGGCAGGAAAGAACAGCCTCCAAGATTAGTTGACCTCACAGAGTCCTCAGGGGCTCCGAGGTCATCAACTTCCTGAGATTTCCTGTATTGCAGCATGAAACATCTTCCCCCACCCCGCCAAACCTCCCCAACACAACCTGGCAGCCAGAGGTTCCACTGTGAAAACACTTCTCTCTCACTGATAAGACAGCAAAGTAGGAATGGTACGCTTTAAGAGAACACCAAAAGCCTGCACGAGGCTAAGGTAACTCTACATTGGACTTTTGGCTAAAATCTACAGTATCTCTCAGAAATTCCTGTCCACTTAGAAACATGTCACCTGCCAGGAGTAGCCTACTATAGCTTCATTGCATATTACCTGAGATTAGGTTAGCCAGATATTATGCAAGAGAGGGCAGGTCTCTGCAGAAACAGGGCCCTGGTGTGGGAAGGGAGAGAGGGTCAGGTCTCGGGTCCGGTTAGCAACTGGCATGGGCCCTGCAGGTGAAACTGCACACCTCAGATGGGACTTGAACCCATGGGCCGGGACTCGAACCCAGCCAAAACTCAGATTGGGGCTTGAACCCACTGTCTTTTATTTGAAATCACACACCAGGTCTCAGGACTTAATGAAGCTCAGGTTCTTTATGTCTTGTCACAGAAAGAATTCAGTGAGAGACAAAGTGATAGGTAAGAAGTAGATTTATTGAGAGACGTACACATTCCATAGACAGAGCTGGGCCGTCCCAGAAGGCGAGAGGCCCTGAAATATGCGTGGTTAGTTTTTACAGGCTGGGTAATTTCATAGGCTAACGAGTGGAGGATTATTCCAACTATTTTGGAGAAGAGGCAGGGATTTCCAGGATTTGGGCCACAACCCATTTTTTGGCCTTTTATGGTCAGCCTTGGAACTGTCATGGCACCTTGGGTGTCATTTAGCATATGCTAATATATTACAATGAGCGTATAATGAGGCCCAAGGTCCCCTGGAAGTTGAATCTTCTGCCATCTTGGACCTAACTAGTTCTAACCAGTCTTTGTCGTAACCTCAAGAGCTATGTCATTCTTTTAGAGGTGGTGTCCTGCCCCCTTCCCTCCTGTTTCACAGGGGTTCCCTGGAGAGGGCAAGGGCACAGATTCTACCAAGGGATTGTCAAAGGCTAGTTTCAAGATATGCCACTGACAGGGAGGAAGAGAGACCGTTTCCCAGGAATGTGCCTGGAAAGCCAACATTACTGCTACATAAAGGTGAGGTTTACAATAAGGGTAGCAGGTAGGAAGTAAAACAAATAGTTATCTCTGTGGCTAAAGTCACAGGCGATTTTGATTCTCTTCCTTTTCCTTTTCTATATTTCATAGAAAACAGTGAATAATAATACCCTGGCTGGAGTCTGGCTCCTCAGTCACACTGCGTGTGAATCCCAGAGCTACCTCTTAGGAACTGTGATCTGGGCAAATGAATTAACCTGTATAAGTTTGTTTCCACAAATGCAAAATGGGCACAATGGTAGAACTGACTTCATAGAGTAGGTCAGGGTATTAATTAGCTAACACACACAGAGAGCTATGGTACTCAGTAGCTAAAATAACATAGTGACCATAGCTTTGGAAGAATGGGTTTCTCTGGGGTTGGTCTGGACCAGTCATGAGTAGAGACTCTGAGATGGTCACTGCCTGGGTCACCTTGGGTCTGATTCTCCCACGTGAGGGAGCCACAGGCATTTGGTGCCATGGACATCCTGGTCAAGTCCCTCCTGCTCTGAATAAACATATTAAGAGGGACCAGACCCACACTAAGAGAGCCCAGGAGGTGGGGGCAGAAGCAAAACAGGACAGAATGAAAGCTGGCCTGGAGAGGGGTCATCCAGGAGAGAAATGACAACTGTGGTCAAACCATGGTTTGGACAAACTTGTGGCTCAGGGAAATTGGTCATCAGTGTGCTCTCACTTCCCTTTCAACCCCACCTCCCTCCTTGTTTCTTTCAAAGTGATGATATCATGGGGCCAGAGCCACAGAATATCCTTACATGGGATTTTCCCTTACCTTCCATCAACTACCAACACAAATTCCAACTATAAATTGCCTACATTTATTTTAAAATACATTTCCTCAACCTTTTCAACCACCCTTGGAAATTCCAGCCACTTTCACTTTGGTGATTCTTTTTTTGTCCTCTGTTAATCAACCAATATTTACCAAGCATGGGTTATGCATACTAGACAACAGTCAAGTCCTAGAACTGACCAGTATGGGCTCTCAAGGTTACTTTAGGCACAACAAAGGCTCGTTTTGGGTGGCAGGAAAGGAAACTTGCTTCCCATTGGGAAAGTCATTGGTGGCTGTGTTACTCCAAAACTGGGTTTGCCTCTTGGTGGGTGGGTGTCAAGTCAAAAGACACAACCAAATCAAAGAAAAAGAGAAGGAAGGATTTATTACTACTTGCAGCAAGTAAGGAGAACACTGGAAATCTTTCCCAAAGCAGTGTCCCCCTGAACAGCAAAATTGGGGAAGTTCTAAGCTAAGGGTACATGCATATTCATGAAGGGGCGTGAGCAGAGGAGAATTCAGCATAGAATTGGGGCAAAGGTCGACAGAGTCCAAGCGTTAGTTGACTGAAGTCTGGAGGGTCAACATCATCATTCCCTCTTCCACCTGGGTGGGGGTCCTTAGTTCCTGCAGAACTCAAGGTGTCAGATTGTTATGTACATTCCTTGAGGAGGAACTAGGGCTCCGTTATATTGCTGAACTATTATTTCTTGACTGCTTTTCCTTTGTTCCAGCATTCCCTCATTTCCCCTAAGATCATTAATTACTGAGACCCATTCAAGGGCAAGCATTGTGGCCAGGCTTAGATCACAAAATGGCTTAGGCCAAAATGGCTTCTCTTCTATCAAACAAGCCATTCCTGTTTCTCTTTCTCCAGGGACCACTTACCTTATCTGCTTACAGCTGCATTACCAACTCCTGAAATTAGGGACCATGAATGAATTCATGGAACCTAAGGGATGATGATGTTGACCTTATCTGACCCTCATGACTTCAATCAACTAAAGCTTGAACTCTGTCGACCTCCCAAGCCCCGTCATGAATATGCAGGTACACTTAGCTTAAAAGTTCCCCAATTTTGCTATTCGCAGAGTCTCTGCTTTGGGAAAGATCCCCGATGTTCTCCTTACTTACTGCAAGTAATAAATCCTTCCTCCTCCCACTCTTTGGCTTGGTTGTATCTTTTGGCTCAACACCCACCGAGAGGAGAACCTGGTTTTCAGGTAGCATTGTCTCATATTTATTCCATGCACCACAGGATCCAGAAATTCAACTTTGTAGTTCACTGGAAATAGAGAGGTCTTTGGGAGCTTGTTTCCTACTAACCAAACTTACAGGAGATTGGTGTATAAATCTGTATCACCAATTTTCCTTTGCAAATGGAAATACACCTAACCAGGGACATCCCACCTATCACATAGGGTGTTAGGAATTGTTCCACTGTTAACGACAGAGCTCTGGAATAGCAGTGACTTAAAAAAGATAGAAGTTTATTTTTCTCTCATGTAAATGAAGTTTGGAGGTGGGTAATTCAGGGATGATCTGCTGGTTCTGTCTAGTCATCAATGCTCCTGACTCCTAGAAGCCAAACTTGTTGTGTGGTTACCATTCACAGGTCACTTTAAGGTCACAAGTTGGACATTGCATGTCTAGCCATTGAATCCACAGTTCAGGCAGGAAGAAAAGGAAGGGGAAGGCCAACGGGGACTCCCGTCTGATTCAACAGTCCTTCTTAAGGGGCTTTCCCCAAAGGCCCAATGTATTAGAAGCTAGAGCTTAGTCATAGAGTTACTTAATCTCTGTAAGAGAAGCTGGGAAATTCAGTTTTTTGGTTGGGCGTTTCATCACTCCCCCTCCTCCCCAAATCAGAATTATGTTATAAAGAAAAAGAGGAGAGAATGAATATTGGGCAGACAGCTAGCAATCTCTGCCATTATTGAGGAAACAAGATTGGACTATATCACAGCAACTACAGAATCAAAGGTTAGCCAATTAGTTAATTTCGAGTGATATTTCATCTGGGCTATGGAAAAGATGCATGAGCATCCCAGCCCCAACCAGGGTTATTTGTTCCTGGAATGCACTGTCCATTTCCCTTTTGTGGGATTGAATAAACACAGAGTCTTAATAACATTCTTCTCCTCATACTGTCCATGCAGACCACACTGCAGTAGCATGGCAGGAAAGAAAGTGGGGCGCAAAAGGATGGTCACGTCCCAGGGACTCGCCTGAGC
The DNA here is from genome assembly GCF_965194825.1 of Balaenoptera physalus. Classification (NCBI taxonomy): domain Eukaryota; kingdom Metazoa; phylum Chordata; class Mammalia; order Artiodactyla; family Balaenopteridae; genus Balaenoptera; species Balaenoptera physalus. The sequence continues at coordinate 65,269,042 of NC_138882.1, forward strand.
CTTGGTGAGTCCCTGGGATGGCCGTCAAGTGTGGGTTCTTGGCTTTGTGCAGGAAAGAATTCAAGAGCAAGCCATAGTAAAGTGAAAGAAGGTTTATTCAGGGAGATACACACTCCATAGACAGAGTGTGGGCCATCTCAGAAGGTGAGAGGCACCAGGGTACGGGGCTGTCAGTTTTTATAAGGGTGTGTAATTTCATAGGCTAATGAGTACAAGGATTATTCCAACTATTTTAGGGAGGGGGTGGGATTTCCAGAATTGGGTCACTGCCCATTTTTTGGTCTTTTGTGGTCAGCCTCAGAACTGTCATGGCTCCTATGGGTGTGTCACTTAGCTTGCTAATATATTACAATGAGCATATACTGAGGCTCAAGATCTAGTGGAAGTCAATGGTCCACCATCTTGGACCTAGTTGGTTCTAACCAGTTTATGTCATGTTCTCAATGGCTGTCATTCTTTTAAAGGTTGTGCCCTGTCCCCTTCCTGTCTCAGTAGGACTGTTCAGCTTACACTGGCATTGCTGCTCAAACATTTCCACTGATATACTCATGATGATTATGAGTAGAATGTTGAATTTTTTCCTCTCTAGCTAATCATTTCATTCTAGGAAAGGGGAGAAAAAAAATCAGAGGCTTGTGACTCTCTGAGGAAGTTTTATTCTCTCTTCTCTTCTCCCTACACCATTTAACTCAGAGATAAGAAGAAAATGGAAGAAAAAGAGACCAAGAAGAAGGGAAGGTGCTGGAGAATTCTGGCTTCCTGGGATCAGCTAACAGAAGGAACACTCTCTGTGGTCCTTCGAGATGGAAATTGGGAAGATGCTCAGAGCTTTTGTCCCTTCACTTGAGGTGGGTGTGATATAATTGACAGCTATAGGTCCCAGCAGTTTGACCGTGCACCCAGGATGGAGTCCTATCATTCCTGCCTGTCCTGTGGAGGTGCTCTACCTGCCCTTTCAGTACTCTGAACTCTGCCTTGACATGAAGTTTTTACTTAGTATTAGATCGAATTTTCTTTGGCTTCTATCCAGATTGACAATTTCTGCTTCAACTGCAGAATGTTTTAAGTTTCATGCTTTCTGGGCCAACCTCTTAGGTATTGAACAGAGAGGAATTGAGTACTTCACACATCCACATAAACACACACTGATAATTATTACAAAGAACATCCTGCTCTTGTACCACGGTTCTGCAGCGACTTGCCAAGGCAGTGTGAGTAAAGGAATCCTCCTAGGGGTCTAGGGTGCAGCTTAATTAACCTACTACAATCAAGGATAAAGTTGTCTCGAAATTTGTTTTATCTTAGAAATGCATACAAATTCTACATTGTACTCCTTGGCATCGCTGTATTTACATTTACATTTAATATTTTATTACATTTACATTTAATTACATTTTATTACATTTACATTTAATATTACATTTACTATATATTTACATTTAATATTTTTAACTTAATAATCATTGTGTAATATTGATATTCCAGAAAGTTGGCAAGTGTGATTTTCATATTATTTGTGTACTTCCAGGGTATGCATGATCCAATCTGAGTTTTCTTTGGTTACGTTTTAGTATGGAGTAATGGTTGCCTGAATTAGATTGAGACACTTCCCAAGATTTCTTGCAGCAACATACTCACTTCTGTGCTAGTCGATGCTTTCATTGTGTTTTATTTATTTATTAAATTATTCATATAGCTATAATTTATATTCACTTAGAAACAAAAATGTTTTAGTTAAAAGCTATCTTGTTAGTGTTTACACTAAACATACTCAGTTCCTCTGTAGAGATTGGCAAACTTTTTCTGTGAAGGGCCAAATAGAAAATATTTTTGGCTTCACAGGACATTCAGTCTGTATCAAAACTAGTCAACTCTGCAGTTGTAGCATGAAAGCAGCTCTAAACAATGAATAAATGGGTTGGGTATGGATGTTTCAATAACATTTTATTTACAAAACAGGTAGTGGGTAGGATTTGGCTCTAGTTTGCTGATCCCTACTTTCTAACCTATAGACATTGACTGTTTACAAAAACTGGCCCACATATTCAGCCACAAAAAATTAACAAAAAAAATGAACACCCAAACAATAGGGAATTTTAAAATACTCTCTTAAATAATTCCTGGGTCAAAGAGGAAATCAAAATTACAATGCAAAATATTTAGAAAATCATGGTACTTAGAATAGTAAATGACAAAACCTATGAGAGGTAGCCAAAGCCATACTCAGAGTAAAGTTTGTGGACTTGAAGTTTATCCTGAAATAAATAGAAATATAAACTAAATGTACTAAGTGTTCTGAAGATGTTAGCAAATGAACAATAGAACAAACCCAAGGAAAGTAGGAAGAAGGAATTAATAAAGATAAAAGCAGACATTTATTAATTAGAAAACAAATGGTAAAAACACAGTTGTTACTTTTGACAAAATGCAAGAGAGTAGATAATCTACTATCCAACTGAAAACAAAAATGAATAAACAAATATAAAACATTAGGAATAAGAAAGAAAGTCTAGCCACAAATACAGAAGAAATGTTAAGATTTACAAAAATATGCTTCATACAATAAATTTGGAAATTTGCATTACATAATTTTCTAAGAAAATATAAACAATTAAAATTACCTCAGAAAAAGGTAAAAAGTAACAAGCCAAAACTCATGGAAGTTTCAATACTACACAGACTATCTATAGGCAGAAGATCACCAAGGAAACAGAAAACTTGAACAACACTATAAGCCCATTAGACCTGATGGACAGCTTAGAGCACTTCACCAAACAAAAGCAGAATACACATTCTTTTCAAGGGCACATAGGACATCTCCTGGATAGACCACATGCTAAGTCATAAAACAAGACTCAGTAAATTCAAAAAGATCAAAGTCATACAAAATATGCTCTCTGACCAAAGTGGAATTGAATTGGAAATCAATAACAGATGGACAGAGGAAGAAATTAAATGACACATTCTTAAGAAAATAGTCCACAGGTCAAAGAAGAAATCACAAGGGAAATTAGAAAACACTTTGAGATGGATGAAAATGAAAACACAACATGCCAAAACATAGGATGCAACTAAAGAAGTACTTAGAGGGAAATTTATAACTGTAAGCACCTATATTAAAAAAGAATAACTTCAAATCAATAACCTAACCTTCCACTTTAAGAAACTAAAAATAAAAAAAGTTGAAGAAAGGAAAAAATAAATATCAGAGTAGAAATAAATGAAATACATAAACAAATGAGACGTAATTAAACTCAAAAGCTTTTGCACAACAAAGGAAACCATAAACAAAACCAAAAGACAACCCACAGAATGGGAGAAAATACTTGTAAATGATGTGACCAACAAGGGATTAATCTCCAAAATATACAAACAGCTCATGCAGCTCCATAAAAAAAAAAAAAAAAAACCAATTAAAAACTGGGCAGAAGGGGCTTCCCTGGTGGTGCAGTGATTGAGAATCCGCCTGCCAATGTAGGGGACACTGGTTTGATCCCTGGTCCTGGAAGATCCCACATGCCACAGAGTAACTAAGCCCGTGGGCCACAACTACTGAGCCCGCATGCCACAACTACTGAAGCTTGCACGCCTAGAGCACCTGTTCTGCAATGAGAAGCCACTGCAATGAGATGCCCGCGCACTGCAACGAAGTGTAGCCCCCACTCGCTGCAACTAGAGAAAGCCTGCATGCAGCAGCGAAGACCCAAAACAGCCAAAAAATAAATAAATAAAATAAATAAATTAAAAAAAAAAACTGGGCAGAAGCTCTAAATAGACATTTCTCCAAAGGAGACATACAGATGGCCAAAAAGCACATGAAAAGATTCTCAACATGACTAACCATTAGAGAAATGTAAATCAAAACTACAATGAGGTATCACCTTACACCAATCAGATGACCATCATCAAAAAGTCTACAAACAATAAATGCTGGAGAGGGTGTGGAGAAAAGGGAACCCTCCTACACTGTTGGTGGGAATGTAAATTGGTACAGCCGTTATGGAGAATAGTATGGAGGTTCCTTTAAAAACTAAAAACAGAGCTACCATTCGATCCAGCAATCCCACTCCTGGGCATATATTTGAAGAAAACCAAAATTTGAAAAGACACATGCACCCCAATGTTCATTGCAGCACTATTTCCAATAGCCAAGACATGGAAGCAACCTAAATGTCCATCGACAGAGGAGTGGATAAAGAAGACGTGGTACATATATACAATGGAATATTACTCAGCAATAAAAAAGAATGAAATAATACCATTTGCAGCAACATGGATGGACATAGAGGTTATCATACTAAGTGAAGTAAGTTAGAGAAAGACAAATATCATGTAGTATCACTTATATGTGGAATCCAAAAAAATGCTGCAAGTGAACTTATTTACAGAACAGAAACCGACTCACAGGCTTAGAGGGCAGACTTGTAGATGACAAGGTGGAAAGGTGGCAGGGAGGGATGAATTGGGAGGTTGGGATTGATGTATATGTAAAACAGATAATCAACAAGGATCTACTGTACAGCACAGGGAACTATACTCAATGCTCTGTAATAGCCTATGTGGGAAAAGAATCTAAAAAAGAAGAGATATATGAATATGTATAACTAAATCACTTTGCTATACACCTGAAACTAACACAATATTGTGACTCAACTATACTCCAATATAAAATAAAAAAATTTTAAAAAAGAAATAAATGAAATAGAAAAACAATAGAGAAAATCAATAAAAAGTTGGTTCTTTGAAAAAAAATCAACACAAGTGACAAATCTTTAGCTAGACTGAGCAAGAAAAAAAAAAAAGAAAAAAGACAGAAATTACTGAAGTCAAGAATGAAAAAGGGGACATCATTACCAACCTTCCAAAAATACAGAGGGTTGTGAGGGAATACTATGAACAACTATATGTATAAATATAAATGGGTATGTATGAACTGTTGAATAAGAAAGACTTTTCAAAGCAGAAACCATAAAGAAAAAGACTGAAAAATTTGTATGAAAACATAAAACTTCTATATATCTGGAAAATAGCATTAAATAACAAAGGAAATGATTTACAAGACAGAGTCGAAGTGCATAATAACTAAAGAGTGTATATAAATTAGTCAAAAGATAAACATCCCAAAATAAAAAGATGAGTGATGCAATTTATAAACTATGAAAATACCAACAGTCAGTAAACATACAGAAAAAAAGTCAAATTCAGCAGTAAGAATAAAAAAAAAGCAAAAAAATGAGATAACATTTTATTATGTGATTTTTGGGTAAGTTACTGATACTTTCTATACTTTATTCTTTGAAATTTAATTTTATTTTTTATCAAACTAATGCATGTGTGTTATTTTACATGTATGTCATTTTTAAAGTTAAATAAAACTGTAAAGATAATAACAAAAATCAGCAGCCACCTGCCTCTGCTCTCCTCACTGTGGATTTCTGCCTTCTCTGGGCAACCACCCTCAGCTGTTTCTTCTAGCAAATAGGACATGCGGCCCTGAGGTATGTGATGAGTAAAGGAATAAATAGTCACTGCTTGAGAGGGCTGCCACTGAAGCCGTGTCCTGAATGAAGGTTTCTTTTAAGGCTAGGCAAGGATGGGAGCACCAGAGAAGAGGGTAGATCTGTAAGGCAGTGTAAGCTGTAAGCTGTACCTGCAAAAGGAGGGTTTGGAGGTGAGGAGCAATGGGTGTGCAGGTGTAGCGAGGAAGTACAGAGCATCCTGGGGATAATGCGTAGAGAACCGGTGGCCAGAGTGGCTGACTCGTGAGCATTATCAGATGAAAGAGGGAATCAAAGGTGTTGGGGTTTTAGTTTCCAGTCTCTTGGGTAAAGTGGATAAAGCATAGCCTGGGACTAGAAGGTTGGTCTCACTTGGTTGGGCTGATGGAGGACCTAAACATGGCAGACTCACATGAGCTCTTAGTAAGGCATTAGCCCAGCACATGGCAGCAGGAAGCATTTAATAATGTTAGCTATAATTAGTGTTCAAATTATTTTATTGGCAAAAGTGCGTGTATTTGATAATACCAAGCATAGGTGGGAATGTGAGAGCTAGGTACTGTTGCTGATACTGAATTAATACAGATTTTCTAGAAGGCAACTTGGCAATATATTACAAAGAGGTTTTGGGTTTTGCTTTTTAGGTATGTATGCATTGAGGTAGTAACTTCATAGGAATTTATTCTGAAGAAACAACTAGATAGATACACAACCAGGTGTGTGTGAGGTGATTCATTTCAATGTTGTTTATAGTAGGAAAAGCCAGAAAACATAACTAACTAATCAATGATAGAAATTGGTAAAATGAGTCCCAGACCAAAGATAGAAATACTATAAAGTTATTAGAAATGTCTTATATAGGAAAACTATTAAGTGAAAATTAAGTTTAAAAGTAGTCTGTATAATGTGATCTCAAGTATATAAAGTACATATTCATACATGTATAGAAAAATATCAAAACAGTGATTATCTCCAGGTCGTATGATTTTTTATGTATGTTTTTCTGTATGTTACAGATTTGCTTCACTGAAATTTTCTTTTCTATTTTTTTCTTTTTTGGTTATGGAGGAAAAAAACCTCAATAATGTTGTTGAAAAAGTATAAAGGTCTGTGTCAATCAAGTTTACACTTCATTATCTACTCTTTTAAATCTTTAATTTATTCTCTAATCGATCAATGAGTGTAGTTTTGCCTTTTCCAATCTGGAAACTGCATGTCTTACAGAAAACACTTTTGAAATGGAGGAGTTTCCTATTATTCTCAATGTTTCTTTCTGACCAGAGCAATTAACCCCCCTTTAAACAGTGCCTCTACTCTAGTGAAAGCAGAAGTCTGCCGAAGTCACTAAACTCACCAATGTCCTGCAGCCCCCCATAATTCCATAGTGGAAATACTGATTGTCTGTAATAGATGCAGATCTCTTTTATTGGCACTGTGAAGAGGGTATTTCTGCTTCAGAACGGCATTAACAGGGGCTCCATTTCTCTTCTGTCTTTTTCAGAGTATCTAGAACATAACGTATCAGCAACTTAATTAAGAAAGCTGATAGTGGCATTACTAACAAAGGCCATTCTCACTTTACCCAAATATTCTCAAGCAGTAGGTATTAATAATGTTTGTGGTGTGAACCAACAAATCTGAGGAAGCACATCGGATACCTACAGCAAGCTCAAAGCCAAATGAGAAAATTGTTCCAGAAAATAACAGATGCTCTCAGATCAAATATATCTCCCCAGAGGAAAAAGGAACAAACATAGAAAATAACTCCAGACATGATCAGGACATCCAACTGAGGAAACATCAATATATAGACCATTCAATTAAAAATTATCTGCCCAGGGTTTGTTATGATATCCGTCTTTGATTTGGAGGTCTGGGAATGATAGATAAAATAAATCAGGAGAATCAGAACAGCCTGTGGACTTCCAAAATCCTATGCCATACCTGTTAGAGCATTTTGTAATTGGGAGGTCAAGTGAAGTGTGGGAGACAGTGTTGGCTCAAGAGTCAAGCAGAAATGTGTTTTAAGGCCAGTTTTGCCAACCTAGATGTATGAGCTTAGGCAAGTAACTGAATTTTTCTATATCTACTTCATCTGTAAAATGGGTGTAGACTATCTACCTCATAGGATTGATGTGAATATGGGTAAAAGAATTTATAAAAAATGTCTGGTATAGGTCTTGTAGACACTCCACCAATGGTGGCACTGAACGTTACTGGTAACATTCCGAGACCAATGCACAACACCATATAGAGAAGCAAAACAGACTTCGATAAACAGAAATGATCAAGTGCTTTAAAGAGGCATCCAGTTCTTTATTGGAGAAAATAACAGAACACTTTAGTTTAAGACTAATCATGGGGCTAGCCCACTGAGTGACCATGTGTTGTAGCAATATCTAATCAAATGGACATTTACATGTTTATGGGAATCTTGAGTTAAACTCTTCCATATTAAAGTACACACTCAGAATGTGGCCAAAAGATATCGCCACCCAAGAAAAAGTCTTGGGGAAAAAAAGTATTGTCTAGAAATTTTAAAGATACTCTTGAGGAAAACCAGAATTTCATCTAATGAGGAAATTTAAAAAATCACCCCAAGGAAATTGATAATTTTCTAGAAAGTTCCTAGTGGCTAGAGAGTTGGTATGGAAGTGAAAAAATGTGGAAGGTCATATTGCTGACACCTAATGTTAAAAAAAGTCTACGATGTTGTAATAGACACATTTTATTATTACTTTTTATCAAAAATTTGAAATGCCTTCACATCTTGCTTTGGGTCTAGAACAAAAATCTATCAAGGTGGCACAGGATAGAAATCATGGGATCCAGGGTTAGGGTTATAAGATGGGTCCCCTACTCTGTCTTTCCTAGTTGACTGACCTTGAGAGATTTATTTAACTCCTACAACTGTTTTTCCATCTGTAAAATGGTGATTAAAATGCCTATCTTTGGCTGTTGCTTGATCACTGAGCTTCTGTGGAGTCACAAAAGCTGAGATATACTGGCTGTAGTTTACATAAACTTCTCAGTGAGTCCTGAAAACCTGGATGGAGTCATCTCAAAGATGAGTTGGGAGATTTTGTGGTAATATGGGGGGAGAGTTTGGGGTACAACCAATACAGCTAAGTCCTTGGGGAAGTCTAGGAGGAAATTTTTGAAAACTGACTTAAAACTTCAGACTTGGGGAAACATAATTTTATTTAACAACAAAAAAGATAAAAGTGTAATGTCTGATGCCATTTTTATTCTAAAATTTTCTTGATCATTTCCTAACTTCATCATAATGAAATAAACATAGCACGACAGTCATCTTACATAGATAGATGCACAAGTTAATGAAATGGCATTTTCTGGGCTGAAGGGAAGGATATTTTGAATGTTTCCATGGAATTAAATTGATCTGTTCACCTGTTTCCATGGTAAGAACTGCTGGCTTTGCCAGGCACGTTGGACACACTTGGGGGTATTGTGGGAATCTGGTGGCCAACCCAGTCACAGTCATATGGCATTCATCTGGACAGAACTCAGCTTTTTTTGTATAGTTAATTTACAATGTTGTGTTGGTTTCAAGTTGGACAGAACTCAGTCTTAAAGCTGAGATTTCAAACCCTCCTACACTATTGGTGGGAATGTAAATTGATACAGCCACTATGGAGAACAGTACGGAGGTTCCTTAAAAAACTAAAAATAGAACTACCATGTGACCCAGCAATCCCACTCTTGGGCATATACCCAGAGAAAACCATAATTCAAAAAGAGTCATGTACCACAATGCTCATTGCAGCTCTGTTTACAATAGCCAGGACATGGAAGCACTCTAAATGTCCATCGACAGAGGAATGGATAAAGAAGACATGGTACATATATACTATGGAATATTACTCAGCCATAAAAAAGAACAAAATAATGCCATTTGCAGCAACATGGATGGGCCTAGAGATTGTCATACTGAGTGAAGTAAGTCCGACACAGAAAGGCAAATATCATATGATATCGCTTATATGTGGAATCAAAAAAGAAAAAGGGTACAAATGAACTTATTTACAAAACAGAAGTGGAGTCACAGATGTAGAAAACAAACTATGGTTACCAAGGGATAAGGGCCGGGGAGGGATAAATTGGGAGATTGGGATTGACATATGCACACTACTATAAATAAAATAGATAATTAATAAGAACCTGCTGTATAGCACAGGGAACTTTACTCAATACTCTATAATGGCCTAAATGGGAAAAGAATCTAAAAAAAAAATAAAGAGTGGATATATGTATATGTATAACTGATTCACTTTGCTGTACACCTGAAACTAACACAACATTGTAAATCAAATATACCCCAATAAAAAAAGGACTATAGACTCTTAAAAAAAAAAAAAAGCTGAGATTTCATTGAGGGTCAGGCCTGCAAGGCCAGGTTTACAGTGCCTGGTTTATATTGTTTACTGTTATGGGGCGGTGAAAATATTTTATAATAGTAAACCCAATTTAAAAAATCATCCAGTTTGCAATCATATTGGAAAAAATATTTTTGTGTCCAGGAAACATTATGACCTAAAATTCCACAATTTTCATGATCAAATAAAAAGCCTTGATCGGCTTGGCTGAACTGCTGACACACACAGACTTTTAAAAAGAGGAAAATGTTTTTGTAGTGGAGTGCCAGTAGGTGGAAAGTGAGCTGTGCTCCATCGTGTAATTCACTGCAGCGTGTGCGGAGATGTGTGTATCTTAAGAGGCATAAAACAACAGAGAAGAAAGGCAGAAAGGAGGTCCTCTTCTTGATTTGCAAAAGGCCTCATGTTGCTCTTGTTTTTCCACTGACACAATTTATAGGCTCCTGGACCTTTTGATATTCCTCCATCAAAACTTTCTTAGTGTCTGTCTCATTTCAAAGGGACACTAGCTAGTCCATGCCACTGAGTTATCCCTAATTCACAGACATTTTAACTGTAGCTGGTGCTTTAACTCAAAGGAAAGAGTCTAACGCTGGGATTTCAAGCCAAAGTAGCCTCTGGGCTCTAAGTGCCTTTTGTTAAAGAATCTGCTAGACTGTATTCAAACTCTTCAGAGAAAGACATCGTGTTTCATGCATCTTTGCATTTCCAGCACCCAGAACAATTCTTGTCCCCTAGTAAGAACTCCATATATGCTTGTTGAATGAAAGAAAGAATGAATGAATGAAACCAAAAGGGGGATCTTTTATAGCAGGTCCCAATTATTGTTGATTAATAAATATAATGTTTGTCTACTGAATAGGTCTAGTATTAAACCTATTTGGCTGAATTTTGGTCATATTGTTGACCCCAAGTTTGGGTGCCTCACGCACAGTGAGGCCAAACAAACTGAAACATCGGAGTTTGGAGCAGAGAAAGATTTATTGCAAGGGTCAAGCAAGAATGGGCAGCTCTTGCTCAAAAAGCCCAAAATCCCTGATGGTTTTCAGGGAAGAGTTTTTACAGGCAACATTTGGGGGAGAAAGACTGCAGGGTGTGTGACCTTCCTCTGATTGGTCGGTGGTGAGGAAACGGGGTCAAATCTCAATCATCAGCCATCTGACCCCAACCAGTCTGGGGGTCCAAGTACTTGTGCCCAGCCTGAAGTTACCATCCTCCACCTGGGTGGGCAGCCTTAGTTCCAGGAGAAGAACTCAGAGATATATTGTTACATATACGCCTTCAGGAGGAACCAGGACCCTGCTCTGTGCTGCACTGTTGTTTCCTGAATGCTCCTTTGTTTCTGCATTCCCTCCCTTTCCTAATTAGTAACTGTCTGAATCTGCCCTTTGGAGCTCAGAGAAGGTCTAGGAGGCTGAAGACTTTTTCCTGCAATCAAGAAACCGGGGACACGGAAAGGCTTTTGTACCCTCAGGGTCCTGCTCAGTTTCAGTCCCCCCTTTTCTTGGTAATCTTCAATCTGGAGGGGAACAGGTGTTGGAATCGTAAACTCAGCAGAGGAACTTGGTTTTAGGGGGACTCAGTTTGAATAACTGAAATCCTCATTCATCTTGACTCCACTGCTATCAAAGAGGGAGCATGTTTCTTCTGTTTGAGGGGCTGTGAGGATGAGAGATTTGCCTAATATCTCTGTCTCTGTTTCTCTGCCTCTGTCTCTCTTTCCCTCTGTCTCTGCCTCCCTCTCACACACACACACTCCAGCTCTCTGCCATCTCCCCCAGCAGCCTTTGTAATAAATCGAGAGCTCCACAACTGCCTGTGCTGTGCAGCTTTAAAAAGAGAAAGCTGTCTGAAAGACGCACAGATATTGTGACTCCCTGGAATGAAAGCTTCTCTCCCAGGAGTCAGAAGAGAGTGCGTGCGGAAATCTCAGCTTCTTTGAACATCCCATCCTTTAAGTAAAGCTCCTATTTAAGAGCGGTCCCTGGGGGCTCCGGGCTTGTCATCTTCCTGGCACTCTTTCGCACTGGACTGATTATTAGTGAGACAGCTAACACGCGGGATGGAGGAAGGCCAGCCCGAGCATGGGCTTTGTTCAGGGACTGCATCTTCTGGATGGCCAATCAGTCAGCAGCCTGCAGTCAGATTTCAGATTTCTCTGCAATTGCGGGTTTAATCCCTCCCTGGGCACAGATCTTTTTAAAAGCAAAATGGTGTGGTAGAAAAAAGTGGCTTTAAGATCAGACATACCTAGGTTCAAATCCCTGCTTCCCTACTTACATGGTGATTCTGAGCACATCACTTAATCCCTCTCAGTCTGACTTTTCTTTCCTATCTGTAAAATGGGGATATTAACACTGGCTTTGCAGAATCGTTACGTCTGCCAGCAGGCTAAATGGAATGTGGCTGAGAGGTGGTCAGCAGGCTTTCCAAATGGGATTCCGTAAGGAAGAGCGACAGAGCTCTGGGGCCTCTCTTGGTCTGTGCTCTCCGGGACCACTGGAGTGGGAGCAGGAAGCCATTGCGTCGCTTCCTGTTGGAGCACTTGTTTGCACCGTCTTCTAGTTTGAGAAATGCTAATAAGGCAATGATCCAGTTAAACCACAGGGTCTCAACGTCCAGCAAATGGCAGTGAGTCATGCCTGCTGTCTGCCCTTTTGCCTGTTACAGGGGCCTTCCTTGTTCTGTGTTCCTTTGAGGAATGCCTGCTTCTCCCCAAACAGCTCTTAGCAGCCCCATGTGAACGGGGACAGAGCAGGCTGGTGGCAGCTGGCACAGAGCGGGGGCCAGGAGCAGTTATTACTCTGATGGCTTTCCTTTCCCCTCCCAGCCCCTCCTCCCCAGCAGTCCCGGCTCTGCCTTGGAAAGCACGGACATTTGTCAAGACTGGTCTCTGCTGAAGCACTTGCAGAGTTACTGCGGCTTGGAGAGAAATGCTTCCAGCAACTCCGGTCCAGCAGTCAATGTTGGTGAAGATGGGGTTGCTCTCCCAAGCAGCTGGCTGAACTGCTGTGCCTCCCACAGACACCTGGAATTCCCTCCAACCCTCAGTATCCTGTGACATTCTCTCTCCCATCACCCGCTAAGCATCTTGCCCACTCATTAGAGAGGAAAAAAAGAGGAAAGAAAAAGGAAAAGTATCAGTAAACAGAAACAAACTGACTCTTTGGGTCCTAAAAATGATCCATGCTGGATCATTAATTCACTAGCCAATCAATAATTCCATGCTTTTAAAACAAAATTGATTTCAAGACTAACAATCCAGTAGAAGATGTAAAAGATGTTTATTGAGCAATTATTGTGCACCAGGCACTGTCCTGAGTACTTTACAGATGTCACCCACCCTGCAAGGTGTGTGGGCTCTGAAATCAGACTGTCTTAATTTGAATTTTGTCTTTGGCATAGAGTAACCATGTGGCCTTGGCTAATTTATTATTTCACCTCTCTAAGCCTCAACGTCCCTACCAGTTTCTTTGAAACATCAGAGAGATGGCTCCCTAATCACCCCATCTAAAGTAACACCCCGCTCCCCACCTCCACCTTTCAGAGCACTATTGTTTTTAGCCACAATAAATGTTTGTTGAGAGTCCCCTTTTTCCTAGGCTTGGCTTCTAGTGCTGGGGATACAACAGGGAACAACTACCCCATGGAGCTTACCCTCTAGTAGGGGGAGACTGACATATAAGCAAAATAAATATGTAAGTAATATTCTAAATATTCTAAATTCCTTTTTTTACCATCTATCTCCTGCAATAAAATTATTAGCTCCTTGAGGGCAAATTCTCATCGTCTTGACTTCTGCTGAATTCCCAGTGGCTAGCATAGTGTTTAGCACATCATACCTTTAAAATAATGAAGTAGATAAGGTTAAAAATTTGAAGAGAATAAAGTAGATAATCTATGTCTGAAGTTCTTAGCATAGTGCCTGGAATATGGTAAAAATTTAATAAGTTGTTTATTTTTCAATTAGATTCCAAAGCTGTGTTCTTAAGCACTTTACCACATTGAGTCTATTATAATAACTATAACAATAATAACGTGTTATTGCTATTGTAGACTTACATATATCAAACTACAATTTACTTATTAAATTCTACTGGATGCCGTGAACTGCCTAGGCATATTAAAATAATATATTATGTAATTATAACTCCACAATAATCCTAAAAGATAGACATTCTTAACCTTATGTACCAAATTCCTATAATAAAAGGCAGACTGTGGTAAGCGCCAAAGACAGTTGCAAACAAAATGCTGTGTCAGTTCAGAGGAGGAAGAAACTCATGCGGCCAGGGTGGCTAAAAGAGGTTTGATAGAGGAGAACCTTGGAGGGTGGGTTGTCTAAGCATGGAGAGGGCAGTGGGGGAGCCTGAGGCAGAGGGGAAAGCCTGAGAAAGGGCACAGAGGAATGTACGAAATGGAGTGCTGTTCCCACAGAGGTGGAAGGTGTGGTACATGAAGGGAATGATGGATAGGGCTGGAAGTGGAGGGGAAGGTGGCCCTTGAATACCAACGGAAGAAATTTAAGCTTCATTTCATAGGCAATAGGGAGCCATTAAAATTTTTAAGCAGAAGAATATAAAGAACGAGAATTGTGAACCTGAAGATTAATTGGGTTCTAGACTAGATGGAGAGGAAATGAGGCTGCAATCTCCAGGTGCTGAATAAGAGTCCCGGTTTGGAAAGGTGGTGGTGATAATGGAATGAAGAAAGCAAATGCAAAAAGCAGAATCACCTGGCTCAGGTGAGGGACGAGGGAAAGGAGGTGTCAAAGCTGGCTGTGAGCTTTCAAGATTCAGTGGTTGGTGCCCTTCTGATATACCTGGCAGGCTACTAAGCTTGGACCTAGGTGCCTTGATAGTTCTCTAACCTGGGCAATTTTTCAAAAATCCTTTCTCATGAGGGACTTAGGACTTTCTCTTACTTGAGATTGTCTCTGTCTTCCATTACTTCAGGTAGCATGCTCTCAATAGCATAGTGCCCTGGGGCAGTGTTGGTACAAGACTGGCATTCAAGAAATGTTTACCAAACTGAGCTAAATTGAATTGAATTATTGGTTGTGGCCACTTGTCAGAGTTGCCACCAAAGCTGAATCCAGCTTCTGCCTCCTGGAACTTAGAGACAAGTGAAGCTAAACCAAGTGGATCTGCCACCCGCTCTGAGACGCCACATCCACCCAGGATCCAGGTGACTGAATGGCTGGCGGTGGGGAGGCTCAGCTGTTGCAGCAGTGCAGCAGCTGATCTGCGTGCACAGATGCTCACAGATGCTAGCTGGGGCCACGATGTCCAGAAATGACAGTGGTGGTGTTTGGAAGCTATAAAAATAAAACTGATTACCTTCCCATGCACACAGATGTATTTATACTAATTTGGCAGATATTTGGGCGGGATGGTATTACTTAAAATATAGATTTTACATGAAATTTCCTTGTGAGTGTGTGTGTGGAGGGGATGGGGAGTTGGTTTCTGATTGGCACCTGAAAGAGATGGCAGGCATCCTGCATAGCGGCAGGAGCTGACACAGAAAATAGACAGTGCTTTAAAACATGAGCCCTGAACCAAAGCTCATAGGAGCAGATGATCCTAAGAGCAGGTATAAATGTGTATTCAAGATTCTTCTCACAAAGGCAACTCTGTTTGGCATGTTTTAGGCAGGTTGTGGCAAGAAGTTATTTCACTGTCATTGGTTAATAACACCAGGGATAAAGGTTTCAGGGAGTCCAGAGAAATTCATATGCCCTCCTCTGGTAATATTCCAATCACTAAAAGCAGAGTCTTCGTAACCCAGTGTCAACAATATACCACAGGATAACTGGTGCATTGGTCTGAAATTTTGCCCCTGTTATTGGGTATCTTCTGTCTGCCATGCCAGATGCACGGTCCATCCTTCCCCACCCTCCTCTGTGCCCCAGGAGGCTGACCTACATGGATTGCAGGCACCAGCTCCCTTCTCTCTGGGCTGTTTTTGGGGAGGGCCGGGTGGCGGCAGGAGGCTGGAGGCTGAAGTTCTCTGGGTCCTTTCCTGTGGGGTCCTGTCAGCCTGGCTCCCTAGCCCAAAGGTCTCAGCTGTTGTGAGACAGACCCTCTGCATGGGCCCCTCTGTCTCTAGGGGTCTAGTAACAGCTCTTGCCTCTTTAGGCCCAGGGATCTAACCCCTAACCCTGGGGTGCACACTATACCTCTCCATCCTGCCCACACCTATGTAAATGGCTCCTTTACGAGATTCCTTTTTGAATTACCTAATTTGGGTGTGTCTCCTGCTTCCTGCTGGGGTGCTTCGGATCTACCTTAGTTTTTTCGCAGACTCCATGACTTCATTTCCCCTCTAGGGCCTCACCTTGGAGGTTAAAAAAAATGTGTCCTCTCTCTCTTACTACCTACCTCCGCACCCTGTGCAGGATTTCCACTCTTGTGGGGCCCCTTTCTGTACACTGTTCTGCCCTTATCATGGAAGTCTCTTCCTGAGCTTTTTATATAACTCAGAGGTAGATGAAGGCCATTGATTCAGATCTGTCTCCTCTTTTTCTTTCCTGTAAAACAAAAGCACTGACTCTATTAGTTGGTTTTGCATAGCTAAAACCATATTCCAGTCGTTAATTAATTCTTAAGAGTGGATAGATCTTGTGTTCAGTGCACATTGTTCCCAGTCATTTAAAACAACATCATTGGAAAGGCTCTACTGAGATGGCCTTTCCATTTAAATGTATTAACCTCTGTGCTGCTAATTGTCTCTTTGCCCCTCCCAATCCACTTTTTGTTCTCCAGACTACCGGGCTCTCCCACCCGCTGTATTCCAGTTAGGTTTGGCCAATGAAAGTTACTAGTGTGAGATCAACATTTAGGAGGAGAGAGGGGTCGCGGTATTCATTCTCCTCACTCCCCTGCCAGGTTGCCAGTGGCCCTCCTCCCATGGTTATGGCTCTTGCTGGGCTCTGCAAACAGCTCCCTCACTTTGCCCCTCAGTCCTAGAGTGGTATCAATATCTCACTATTCTAGTACCTGGGTGCTTTGCTATTCCTTTTTGATCCCTTAACCCTGCCCATGCCTCTGTAAATAGTTCCTCCATTGAACTCTTGTCAGTTACCACTTTGGGTATCATCTACTGAGATCTTTACTAACACAATGCCTACCTTTTAATGTCATTCAGAGACTAGAAGGCTGAAGTGCAACCTATCATCCTAGGTTAGGTCTAATTCAGAGGTCATAGTTGGGATCTTAATACTTCAAATCCCAGCTATTCCTTCAAGCTCATTATAACTCATATAAAATTTCCACTGATGTGGTTTACCAAGATATAGTCTGGACTGCAGGAATAAGCTGAATTCAGAATCCTGAACTCTCAGGCAGACATCTCCCTGAGCACAGGATCCTGAAGGAGTTATCCTTGGAGACATAGCAAGCAAAAGCCTTTCTCTAGGTCTTGACCCTGACCCCTCTTGGGTTTCCTTCTTTGAGCTAGTCCACATGTGGACCATGAGGGCCAGTGTTGCCCTTCTAGCCTATGAGCTCAAGTAAAAGCAGACTAGGTGGTCGCCTTGGTCTGTTTCCACCAGGCTCAAATTCAGATCTGGAGAACGACTGGGTGACTCTTCAAACCAAGATGCTTCACATGTTTGTTCAACTTCCATTCAGTGGGCTATTAGTTAGGATTGACTAGGAATTTTTTCTTTAATTTCTTGACATGATTGAGATCAATTTATTTATTTTCCAGTTAGGTTAGAAAAAAAGACATGTGTAGGGAGCTGTGTTAATTGGATCCTTATGTATGGGCACTGGGGGCAGCTGCTCAGCTGGCCTGTCAGTTAATTCGGTCCCTGAACTTGGCTCTATAAATATTGATGGTCAAATTGCAAGATAATTCAAGGTAAGAAAATCAGGAAAAGAAAAAGAGAGCTGTTGTCCCAGGGATATTCTCAATCCTCTCTCCAGAAGATAAACCTTCTAGAATAGATGCTCAAGTGATTGTCTGTGCCTGTATCAGAAACTTCCCTGTAGGGGTGAAATGAGAGAGGAAGACTTGAGCTCACCCAGAAGACAAAACGGGCCACAACCAGCCTTCTTGCAGTGGGCCTATGAGGATAGCGCCATCTTGAATGATGAGAATGACTTGCTGAGCATGGAAACTAGGGACTAAAGCTGACTAAAGTAAAATGAGCAAAGGAAGAAGGAAAGGGGCAAATGGGACAAAGGCTGAGCAGTGTTTTTTTTAAGGCCTCATTCTCCCTCAGCCAGTGCAGGGGAGATGAGTTCCATCAGCAACTGAACTTCAGGCTGAAGTGTTAGAGGGAAGGTGAGCAAATTAATTCAGTTACTTTGACAGCAGCTAATGTTCAGGTCTGGGTTTGAGCTCAAGTCTGCTCCTTTTGTCTTGGTATCTTTGTGCTCATTGCAATGTGTAATGTTAACTAATCCACATAGAAAGGATGCATCATCTCCATGTCCCATGAAACTCAGGTTTTAGTGATCACATACAATTCATCCCATTGGTGGATTCCTCCTTAATCTCCTCCCCTTCCAACTTTGTCTCATGAATTCGATTTTTTGACTGATCAAGACATCTTGGACCCCTGCATGGCATGTGCCTGTTTTCGAATCCTGCAAGATGCTGCAGCTTGAAAGGAACTATAGAAATGAGTCCATCAGTGTTTGAGGTAGGTGCCCAAAATATGTCTCTTGCTTCAGCAATTCAACCTGTGTTTGGAGGGGTGGAAACCCTTGAGAACAAAAGGTAAGGAAATCTCACCAACTTAGCCCATCCAGAGTGCAGGGAAGGATCAAGTAGGGATCCTATGCCCACTATGCAAATGCCCACTGCCTTGTCCAATGATCCTCCAAGGAATGAAGAGCAAGGATGACCACAAGATTTCATAAAGATACATCTCCATCTCCCTGTACTGGGCTTCTTTTCTTGTCTCCCTCATGATTTGCTTTTTTTCCTGCCATTCCAGAGGGACTCTCTAACTTTAGCTTGCCACCCTCACCACGACAAAACCTGTTCTCTCTTCTCGAGTTCCCTCTGTTACTCTCAAGGGTCCCCCTAGTGTCTTCCCACTGCACTGTATCCTAAACTAAGTACTTGGTTATTATTTTTTATAATAAGGTGATAACGGTATTTTCTGGAGACACAGCTTTTGTAGCACAAGGTGAGGCTGGCTCATGGTAACACATCTGTCTGTTAAAGTGGGTTTCTGCTAATATCCAAAGAGCTAAAAGTGACCAGAATGAAGAAGAAATATTTGACAACATATCAATTTAATGGAGATCCAAAACATTCAAAAGAAACAACCAGAACTCAGCACTGCTGGGAGAGGTGAGACTTGCCACAGGATAGATTTCCTGGGGCTCATAATAAAACCTCTACATATAGAACCATGTCGTGTATTCACAGCCTTCCTGGATGTAAGCTGGAGTCTCCAACAAACTATAGTGCCTTTGCAAGCTCATCTTTCTAGTCTGTGATGAACAAAATCAAATATATAAGTGAAGCACCAAAGCTTAGAGGACATTGGGCAACAGAAATGGTGTCAGCTTGTCCCTCATTTGGACCTTACATTTATGGCTCTTCTCCTCCTTCTCTGCTTCCTCCCTACACCACATCCAGTGCCCTTCTTCCTGGTAACTCTCATCTCACTTCTGCCCCTCCATATGATCCTCTCCACAACCTTGTCCCTTGATGGGCTGTGGCAATGTATGCCCTGAGCCCTGTGCTAAGCCGTATGGCCTCTCCCTGTGTTCTCAGTCTCTCCCAGATCCACTTTGCCCAGCTTAATCCTCCCTCCTTCTCTGCAGCTTAGTCCTGGTTTCTTCTTGCCGGCGTCTCCAGGCAGCAATGATGGCTTCATCGTCCATTTCTTCCTCCTCCTCCCTGTCAGTGCTTCTCCGATACTGGGACCGCCGCCCTGAAGCAAACCTCCCTTCCTCTCTCTTTTCCATCCTCTCCTTCTCTCCCTCCTCTTCAGACCTCATGAAGCTCTGGGTGAATTTCCTCTTGGCTCCAAATTCAGAAAAATCTGACTTGGATGACTCTTCCACATCTTCCCAGTCCCTGGGTCTGGCCCAATTTGGACGCTGTGGTTCTGGGGACTCTTCCCCTTCAGAGGGCTCAGGGGTCCGGCGGAAAAAGTAGGGCTCCGGGCTTCCCTCTCGGGAGCTTGAGGTCTCACTGAACATGGACCTGGAGAACGTGTGCATCTCTCTGCCCTCCCTGGTGGAGGAAGCAGAGAACCGTGAAGTGCTTCTTACGGAGTTGCCATTGGCCTCATGGTAGGAGGAAGTGTCCTGCTCCTCTGACCGGGATTTGGAGAACTTGTAACTGGAGGACTTAGACTCCGTCTCCCAGAGCAGGGAAGATCTGGTGTACTTCCCCCTGGAGCTTCCAGACCAATCACTTTGGGGAGGAGACTTTTCCTCTGTCCTGAGGCCACTGAGCCACTTATTAATACTGCTATCCATCTCTTTGCCAGCTCTGCTGCCACTTCCATAACTATCAGAGACAGCCAGGGAGGAGGAGGTGTCTGTTTCGGGTTTCTGGGAATTACTGCGGGAAGAATACCGGAAGCTCCCTATGGCACTGTCAGCGTCCTCATCCCTATCACCCACGTCATCATCCTCATCTTCCCTGACCTTCTTCTTCTTGAAAAGGGAGCTGCGTTTGTTGTTGGAGGCCAGCTTCTCCATTTTGTACTCAGACATCTTCTCCCTCAGCTCTGTTCGCATCTCCTTCTCCTTCCGGCCAAGCTCCTTTAGGTCAACACTGTCAGCAAAGAGGCTACAGATAGGCTTGCTGGTCCCCCTCACTTTGCTCCCAGTACCTTCAGCTCTTGAGCCCCGTGTGACGTGGGTGGACAGCATGGACTGCGTGTCGGAGCTGGGTCTTGCCTGGCTTTGAGGGAGCAGGCAGCCGCCCAGGGAGGAGTCGCTCTGGCCACTAAGCATGGAGACTTGGTCATCCCCCAGGCAGCTGGCTGCTGGTGCCACCTTCATGCTTGCAACAGAGGGTGAGCGGGACAACAGCAGCCCTTCATTTTGCTTCTGGGTGAGAGTTTCGCTGACTACGTTGACAATCCAGTTCTGAATGCTGGCAATGGAAATGGTGTCTCCGGGCCCCACTGGCAGGTTAGGTAGAGGTGTGGTGGGGGCGGAGGCCAAACATCCCCCTACATTGCTTAGGGCCTGAGAGGGATGGGAGCTGTGGCTTTGGGCACTGAGCACCGACATTGTGTCCCCACCGACACTGACTGAGGGGGCTGCGGACCAGAATGCAGACAGGGGGATGCTCCCGCTGGCAGCCGAGCTATCTGCCTCCCAGCTTCCCATGGACTGGCTCTCCTCCAGCGTCTGCCTGCTCCTCTCCAGCAGCTCCAGCCTCCGTTGCCTCTTCTTGGCCAAGGCCGAGTCTTCTCCCTTGCTGAGCTCCACCACCTCCTCCTTGTTCTCACTGCCCACCTTCTGGTGCTTCAGCTTCCAGGCCTGGTAGGCAGATAGGTTGACGTCAGAGAGGTTCTTCTTCTCCCCCTTGGCCTCCTCTGCACGTTGCTCACTGCTGCCGTCTCCTGCCTCCGAGTCTTTCTTGTGAAATCCAAATTGGATTCTCTTGATCTTCCACCTTTCCAGGGCAGTGAGTTTGTCCTTGTTCCTGTTGCAGAAGTTATAGAAGGAGCTGGCCTCAGAGTACACACTCTCCTCGTCGTCCTCCCGCGCCCCGTTCCCCACCTCCGAGCTGGCGTCTACTTCCTCTCTCTTGCTCCTGGAGTGGTACTTCTGCGAAGCCTCCTTCTCAATCTCCAGTAGCCTCTGGTTCCACATGTCCCAGGTGCTCTCCGTGGACACTGAGTCAGAGCGGCGTCTCCCACCTCGGTTCTGGCTGCTCATCTCCAGCTGCTGCTTCAGGATCCGGATGTCCTGGCTGCTCACACTCTCAGAGGTGCTGCTCTCACTCATCGTGTGCCTCCGTCTCCTCCTCACAAAGGAGCCGTCGTCACCCTCCTCCTCCTCTTCCTCCTCCCTATCCCACTTCCGGTGCCCCTCTGCCTGGTACCTCTCATTTCGGCTCTGCCACTCCCGGATGATTTGCTCCACATCCTCATCCTCGGGCTCCTCCTCACCCTGGCCGGAGGAGGCTGAGCGCCTGTCGTCCTCACCCTGGGGGACCTTGCCTGTGGGGAGACCCTGCCCCTTCTTCCATGCCTCATAGAGTTTCTCCTCCTCTTCTTCATCGATGAGGGTGAGGGGCTTGGAGGCTCGGCTGGCCTTCCCCAGGGAGGAGCTACTCAGGTGACTGGTGGCGTCATCCTCCTCTTCCACGGTGAGGGCATGCACTCTGGCCCCAACCGTGCTCCCTGCGTCCTCGCCCTCCTCCGCCTCCTCTTCTCCCCCCTCCCTGCCGAAGTCCTCTTCTCTCTCCTCCATCAGCTTCTCGTTGAGCTCCCGGAGCTGCTTCAGGAAGCCGTCGTTGGGGTAGATGGCCCGCTTCTTGCGCAAGGTCATCAAGGCCTCCAGGATGGCCATGTTGTGGAAGATCATCAGGTAGGCGACCACCAGCACTGCCGAGCGGCTGATGCCCATTTCACTGCTGACCAGGACTTTCCCTGAGAAGAAAACACAAGAGATAGTGATGTAATGGCACTTGTATTTTTTTTTAAGAGCTGTTTTGATGTGCTGCATTTAATATGTTTCCTTTGCTTCTCATATTCATCCATGCTCAAGTCCCATGAGGCACAAGCATCATTGTCCCCATATTACAGATGTCACACAGAGCAGTGACACTGCCCTGTGCTTGAGGAAACATCTTCCGCATTTTCTGAACACAGCAGGGAGTGAGGAGTGGGTGGGGAAAAAAGGAACTAACCACTGTCCCCAGTTTTGAAACACTGGAGAGCACTTTCTCTCCACCGGACTGAGCATCAGAAGGAGGAAAAACAAAAGAATAGAGAAGAAAAGGAATGAGGTTAAGATGAATGAATCACAGAGAAGTAGAATCTCAGTGTTGGAAAGGACCACAAGTCCCTTGAGAATTCCTTTTACCACATCCTTGATGCTGGATAATCCATCATCCAGACTCTGCCAGATGCTTCCAGTGACAGAGAGCTCAGTATTTTAGACAGATATAGACAGACAGACAGACACACACACACACCCCTCTCATTCCATATTTATGTCATTCTAATTTTTTGAAAATTCTTTCACATGTTAGGGCAAAGGATAACTTTCTGTAACAGGCACCCAGTGTTCCTGCTCTGACATACAAGGGTAAATAATAAATATATCTGTATGAATCAGGTCTTTAATACAAAAATCTTTAAGAAAATCACTATCATATTCTTCACTAGAGTTTTTTTTTTTTTCTTTTTCTTTTTCTTTTTTCTTTTCCTGGCTATTCTGGGTCTTTCAATCATTAGTCAAACATTTTTTCATGTTCCATTACTATACTTGCCACTCTCTTCAGGTCAAACTTGAATTTATCAGTTTTATTCCTAAGGAAGTTGTGTCAGTATGGAGCAAGATATTTCAGGTGTGGACTGACCCATACAGAGTAGAGTGGGCCCCTCACCACTCTTTTTCTGGGCACTGGGCCTTCACTGATGCCATCTGAGCTTGCAATGTGGGTGGATATATCACACAATGAACTCAAATTATCTTTTTTATCAATTGAAACCTATAAAGCCTTCTAAAAAAAACTGCTATCAAGCCATGTCTCTCTTATCTTGCAGCATTCTTAAAACATAAAGATAACTCTACAAATTCCTATTGATGTTTTTGGTAGATATAGCCTGTTCTTACAGGCTAACAGAAGCTTTTGCAAGTCTCAACTCTACCATTCAATAGATCAGTTATTCCCCAGCCTCCCCCTCTGCTTTGCATCCTTCATAAACATGACAAACATGCCTTCATTCTATGTTTAAAATGCACACTGGGACCGCTAGAGATCTCCCTCCAGGCTGTCATCAATCTATTTGCCAACAGTCTTCGGGGATATCTGTTAAATCAGTTAAGAGTCCTATCTTACAATATGGGATGGGGGTGACTTCTATTATTATATCTTAGTACCAGTTAAGACCATAGAAGGCCAGAGACCAAGGCAAGACTTGAGAGCCCTGAGGTCCAATAATGCTGAAAGGCCTTATTGCCAAGGCCCAGCAGCCACTAGGGGGCGGTAAGCAAGCAGAATCAAAGCCACTAAAAGAGCATCTACAGATTCAGTGTCTTATCCCCTCCCTCCTCCAGCTCAGGGCTCAGCTGTCCCTCAGCAAGGACCCCCTTTTAACTGGCCGACAAGGTCACAATTTACTACAGTTAGTACCAAGGTCTCATTCACTTCTTCTGGAGGTGGTTACTAGGCCAGCTCACTTCAGCACACTTCAGGACACAAGCAGCTAGGCTTCCTCATAAGGGCATCAAATACAGTTAGACTCAGTCTGGTGGAGGCCAGGTTGGGGTGCCATGCTTTTCCGTGCTATGTTCCTTACACCTGGGATTCCTCTGAAGAGTGTCAGGGGCAGCCTGAGGGACAGGGGAGAGCTGGATGGGTCAGACTTGGGGCCCCACCCAATTCACCCAGAGCAACGAAAGGATTTTTTTATTTTCTCTGTTAGGCACAAGGCCACACTAATGTATAGCTTATGCTTGACACAACTCGAGGGGACGCCTTTAACTTTGAAGTCAAAGTTGATTTGTTTGGTTATGATGAAAACTCTCCAGCAGTAAAATGGCTTGAGGAAGGTGGTCTTTTTCTAATTTGCAGTTGCCATTTTGATTAGCAGCAGGGCTGATGGCAGGGGGACGTGGGGATCATGGTCTGTCTAGATGTGCTTAAAGATTTGAAGAGTACAGCTAGTGGAGAGAGCCCTGGACTTGAGTAAGGCTGGGTTCCAGTTCTCTCACACTCTCAGTATGCCTTTATATGGCAGGCATTTGTTTTGTATCCTCCCAATTCATAATTCTCCTTTTCCTCAGAACTTTCCCCCTCTCTGCACCCCAGGAAAATGAGAAGTACTTGCCCAGAAGCCACCCCCCTTGCCATAGTGGATAGAATTTAGGGTAGACAAAGGACCAGAGTCTGACAAACAAATTTTCTCTCCAGGGAACGTGGAAATGGACTGAGGCAGGAAGTTAGCCGTTATTGTCAGGTCTGTGGTGGGCCATGCTCCCTGAGGTAGAAAGAGATGATGGAACCAAGAGTCCTGAGGTTGTCCAGTCCTTGTCCCAGACCATCCTGGGGCCACCTTCCTGTCTTTTGATTTCTCCTTGTATTGCTGTAATTAATGCCTTTGTTGCTTGTTAAGTAGTTTGAGATGCTTTCTACTTACTGGCAACCAAAGGAATCTTAATTATTTCATGGTGGCCATCACTTAACCTTCCATGAGTGGGATTTCCCAATTTGCAAAATGTGAATACCTTCTCAAGGGGCCATTGCGATTATTATGTAAAATGCCCAGAGCCAGGGGTATGTTTTGCCTTCCTCCTTGTTAAGAACTGACTCGGAAGTATCCTAGAACGGAGAAAACCACAGAAACTAAGGCTCAGGAGGTTAATTCCAGGGATGGTGACAACTGTCTGCCAAGGGGTAGGAAGTGCCCACAAAGGCAACAACCTCTGTAAGGATACCGTCCTTTCCCTGCCTCGCAGGGGTGCGGAGACTAGGGAGGGTGAGCCTGAAGGCAGTTGATAGCAGCCAGGGGAGAGGAGATGGTCTGCAGCACGCACCGGCCGGGCAGGTGATGGGGACCACCCGGTGGACCTGGCAGAGCTGCTGCGCTCGCCCGCAGGCCCTGCGGCACCGCTCTGGGTCGCGGGGAGAACCTGCCCTGGAGGGAGCGCCGCCGTCTCCCTCTCCACGCGGCAGGACACTTGTCTGCTCCGGCCTCGCAGCTCTTGGACGCCCAGCCCGCCGCCTCCCTGCCACGCCGCCACCCTCGGGGCAGCTTCTCCCGCTTCTGGGGATGCGTTTCGGCTCTGCGAGCAGCCTCACTCGCCCGGGATGCTGCGCGAGCCCCGCCGGCCGGTTGCCGCGTCTACGGCTTCCCTCGTTCGGCCGAGAAGTGGCCGTCAGCACCCGGCAAAGCAGCGGAAGAAATCCCCTCTCCCACAGACACGCCCAAGTCCACTTTCGTCAGAAGAAATGCGTTCTTAAAAGTAGGTTTTTTTAAGCATTGAAAAGGGGAGAAAATCATTTCATATAGATATATAATTATTATATACATAACATTTATACATTTATAAATTATTTAATAAAAATGTATACATATATAAAAATATTTCCCCTCTTTGTCTCTCTGTAACTCTGTCTCTGTCTCTCTCTCTCTCTCTCTCTCTCTATATATATGTATCCATTAAAAATTACCCTTCCTGGCCATTGGTGATGACAGGAAATGTCCTTCCCAGGAATAGTTAATAATATTCATTATAATAATGGCTGTAACTTTTTAAACATTTATTATTTACCCAGTTCTGTGCGAAGTAAGCCCTTGTATGCATTTTTACAATTTTAATCCTCACAGCAATTTTAGGAAAATTAGATCTATTTGTTCTATAGATGAGGAAACGGCGGTTCCTTGTATAGAGAGAACATAGCAAATCCTGGACTGAAGCATGGGTTTTTGGGCACCAGATGCTGAACTCCCACCCGCTCTCACTGCATGGGCTTCAGCCTCTCCTCATTGAGATCCTCGTTGAGATGGATGTCCCATCAACTCTATAGATAGTCTCCTATCATCCCACTTAGACTACCGTGACAGCCTCAGCCCTGCTCTCCTCGCTCCCACTCTCCCCTCCCCTCCCACCCGGTCTTGCCCTCAGAGCCCAGGGAGTGAGTTTTCCATAATGCAGATCAGATCAAGGTGCCTTTCAACTCCCTTACCTTGGTCCTCAACTTCCTGCACAATGGGCCCCTGCCACCCTCATCTACCAGGCTAAGCCACACTCGCCTTGTGATTCCTGAATACACCAAGCTTATTCCACCATAGGAGTTTTGCACTGGCACGTCCCTTGGCCAGGAATGTTCTTCTTCCAATTTTTCCATGGCTAGTTCCTTCTTATGGCTCAACTTAAATGCCCCCTCCTCCGAGAGGCCTTCTCAACCACTCTTGAGGGAGCTGGCCAGCCACTCCAACACATCATCCCAGTGCTCATCTCTGCCTCACACTGATCAGTATCTGACATTTTTCTTTCTCTTTCTCTTTTCTTTCTAATTTGTTCTGCCTTCACTATAATGTAAGTATCAAAGGCCAGAAGCTTTGTCTGTATCTTTCACCACAGTGCCTAGACTAGCACCTGGCACATGTTGGGCCCTCAGTAATTACTTATGGGATCAATGATGGTCCATTCCTTTCCCCTTGTCCTAGAATGAGACAACGACCGTCTTAAGACAGATGACCTCCAGACAGCAGATAACCTGCAGGTTTTCATAACATTCCTTTTGTCCTTCCTCGCCCTGTGGAATTCCAGCAGCCTGGAGCAGACAGACCCCCTCACCTCTATAGGTCAGCAGGGCTTCATCCAGGAACTCGGCTGCCTTCCGGAAATGCTGGGAGATGTTCACCTCAGGGAAGTCATCGACCTCCACACCCAGGTACTGGATCTCCAGGCCAGTGTAGAATTCAGGCCCAGTGTAGACGCCGGTGCCATGAGCAGCATTCAGGATGTGGGTAATTCCCAGCCTCTTCAGCCTCCCCTTGTTCACAGCCACACTCCTGTAGGGAAAGAGGCAGGGGCGTTTTTTGCCAGAGTCAGAAATAGAAAGGTGCCTTACCACTGAGATTGGGAGCCTGCTTCAGCCAGGTCAGGAGGGCCACAGCTGGGTGAATACCTCCTTGTCTGCTCACCCATGTGTCTGGGGCTCACGGGAAATATTGTTATAAAAAGGGACCGGTGACTTAGCTCTGGCGAGAGAGAGAAGGGACGGGGAGCTGGGCAAGGGAGGGCAGGAGAAAGAAGAGAACAAGATCGATGTGTAAGGAAAACTTTGATTGGCCCAGAGAACTCTAGGCTAAAATTCCATGCCTTTGGGATGCACAGTTATCAAGACACAGAAGTGGCAGGCAAAAATAATAATAAAATGTGTGCTTCACATTGATATGGCATGCTATACTTTTCAAAGTGCTTTCGTATGCATTAGTTTATTTTATCCTAATAATAAACTTAAGAGGTAGACAGTACAACTATTCTTTTTGTTTTTTAGGTATTATTATTATTATTCCCCACCAGTTTTTAAAAAATTGGGGTATAGTTGCTTTACAATGTTGTGTTAGTTTCTGCTGTACAATGAAGTGAATCAGCTATATGTATACATATATCCCCTTCCCATTTGAAGATTGTAAAAATGAATCAGATAGCTTTTATGACTTGTTCAAAGAAAAAGACTCATAAGAACTGGGGTTCGGGGTTTCTAGTTCAGAGCTTTTTTACTGCAGCGGAATAAATAGAGCTTAGTTTAAAGAGGCCCTGAGGACAGGGTTGCCCAAGAAGGAGCAGAAGCTTTTAGCTGGTGATATCTGGAGATGCCCAGGGTCCCTGTTGATCACAATGTGAATGTTTCTGGGTCTACAGAACTAATTAGGGATCACTCGGGACTTGGTGCCCAGCTCTGGGAATCAGGTCCCGGGCAACCAATTATACCACAGTGGAGTACAAGACCCAATGTCCAAAGCTATTTTCCCTACTGCCTGCCCTGGGGACCCCAGATTCCCTCCCTTGCATCTAGATATATGGGTAATTACATTGGGAAAAGATCTCATTAAGTAGCCAATAGATCAGCAAAACGAATTTCACAAACCAGCCTATTGCTACCAATTATGCACTGGCAAGACCACAACAAAAGCACCAGGATGTGAGTGAGTTGTTTTGGGTTTTGTTCTGGAAACCACTGATAAACTTTTGAAAAATAACATTTTTTTCTTATTATAAAAATAACACGTGTTTACTGTAGGAAATCTGTACAATTCAAAAGAAACCTAAAGAAGAAAATGAAAATCACTTACAGAACCACCTCCTAGAGAGAAGTACTATAAACTTTTTATCACATTTGTTTCCAATTTGTTGTCTAAGTAAAAGCATATACAAACACAGACATACACACATACTATATATATTACTCAATTAGCATCATATTATATATATTTGTTTTATAACCTATTTATCCTCTTAATATATTGTGGGCATTTTCATAAGTTGGTAAATATATATAAAATCAATATAGTCAGTGGCTCCAAATGTCCCATTATGTGGTTGTTATGGATGTCATGGGATGATGGTGATAGTGAGGTGTGTGCTGGCAAGGCTCTGGGCAGGAAGGGAGGCCCAGAAAAGGCACCTGGAGGGGCCAGGCTATGATAGAGGGCCCTGGCAGAAGGTTGGAGGATAAACAATCATGCCAGCATTTTTGCCCGGGGATCTCTGTGTGCAGGTGGGTAGGTGGGGCCATTCTCCAAGTTCAGGGCTGGGAAAGTAGTCAGGCAGCATCAATTTGCTGGAGGGAGCTATTGAACCTTTGGTCAAGGTTGGAGGAGTTTCATCTTAGGCACTACCCAGAGTGGTAGGACAAAGGATCACGATACCCCCAAGACGTCAGACTCACTTCTCTGCTATAAAGACGTTGGGCCAGACCTCATCCACCTCATTCCAGGGAGCCTCTTGGCGGTCTTGAGCCAAGGCCCGCTGTAGGTCCAGGATGCAGGGCGTGTTGTACAGGCTGGTGTCATCCGTCTTCTCCCTGACGCGGTTGTACAGGTCCTCCACCAGCAGCTGCTCGGCAGACTCCAGCATGCCTGGACACTCTGCCTCGGCCTTGACCCCCTGCGGCTTGAGTTCTAGGGGGACGGGAAGCATTCTCATCAAAGAGGAGGAACACCAGGGCCTTCCCTGCTCCTTGGGAGAACCCACTCTTGGCCCATTTGCTGCCAGGACTCTGCGTATGGGCTGAATTCCTTCAGATCCAGCAGGATCTGATCTGCCAGGAAGGACTTAATGGGGACCCAGGAGGAGCCTGCATTGGCCTGAACACTTGTCAGGGTCAGCAGCATAGGTGTACTGCGGTGGGAGAAGGGACATCAGTTTCCCTCATCTCCTCCCGTATTTCTCTAAAGCTGGCTGATAATTTCTTAGACCGAGGTCCTTGAGTAGCTGGTGTATGTCCAATTTATACTTGTAAATCCCTCAGTGACCCACACAAATTAGACGCTTAGAAGCATTTACCAGATGAATACATGGCATTCTTTAGTAACATAATTCATTCTATTAGTTTGACTCCTTTACACATGGAAGGCAAATAACTCTGGGAAAAGTGAAACTTTCAGCAGTCACTTATGCTAGGTCACCTTGTAATACACCTTTAATTTACTTATTTCGTGTATTGTCTGTTTCCCCCACTAGAGTGTGGGCGCCTGTGATCCTCAGCCTCCCAGCTCTCTGACAGGTGGCAAAAGTTTCCTATGAGCTCTGACGCCAGTCACAAAACAGCACTCGGGGCCTTTCTGACAACAGCCCAGAGAAGCTCAAGTTTCGAATGAATTCACATTCTATTCACCTGCCTCTCGAGTGAAACTTCTCCTCCTAATGTATTTGCTCCCAAATTATCAAATTTGGAGGAAGGTAAGATCTTTCGTTTCTCTAAGAAGGTATACAAGAGAGCAAAACCTTTCCTTTCACTTTGTAGCCCAAAAGTACTGAGTAGAGAGAGGAAAAAAGAAGGTAAGTAGGAAAGGAGTGTCCTCTGTGTTGGCCATAACCTCTTGCTGGCACCACCTCTTTCCCACGTGGGTGAAGAGTGCAGCCACATTTGGCAATAGACGTGGCCCCGCCCTTCACAGAACGAGCAGGTGTCTGTAAGCCGGGCTGCTCAAGTCTGCGGATCCAGGAGTCCTGGGTTCTGCCCAGGGCTGACGACTTCATTTCCCTAAAGCTTCCTTCTCCTCTCCACCCTCGTCTAAACCACCTGATGTGCACCCACATCCCTGCACAGGTCTCAGCTCTAAATGTTCTTTGATATCCGTTTCAAAAGCAGGAAGAAGAAAACCTCTGCAATCCCAGTGCTCTATTTTGCTTAAAAGTAGATGAAGCGTTCCTATTTTCTCCACCACTCTTGGCTCTCCTGGGGTCTTACACGGCAAATGTAAAAGCCCCTCTCTTTCCCTCCCCTACTTAGATATCTTTCCTCTACTACATGGAAAAAAACCCCACAAAACTCCCCACTGCCTCATTAAAATATACAGCAATGTCTTCCTCGGCTATTTATATAGCAGGTTATTGTTTTGATTTCTTCCCCTTCCAATTTAAAAACAAATGTCCCAGCCCCTTATCCCCACTGGGAGCTCCTACTTTCCCTAGCTCTCTGCTCCACACTTCAGCCGCATCAATTCCTCCCATTTATTTCTACTCGCTGAGGCTTCATCAGAAGAGAGTAAAGCCCAGACATTTCTCCTTTGCACTCTGTCAGATGTGTGGCATATGCAGACTTTCCTGAAATTGGAGGGTTCTTCGACATCCATTTTTACCCCTCTAATCACTACTGAGTAGGGCAATGTTTTGAAGTATCACTTGGTACATTTCCCTTTTTTCTGTAATTTATTCTTTTTTTCTTCCCCCACCATCCTTCAGCCACTCAGACTAATGAAACTTGGGCTTAATGCCTACAAAGGCTTAGGATAAAAAAAAGGCATTGCTCAGCTTCAGGTCACAGTATAAATGCTGAAAGTCCCTAGCACCCCATAGACCTGAAAGCGAAGCTTTCAAAGAGAGGACACGGTTTTCTCACAACCCCTAAACCTGGACTTTTACTTATCAAGAGCCAAAGCCTGGAGAGATGTCCAGAGAGTGAAGCACAATGCAAGGGTGATGCAAGATGGAAGGTTAGGGAAATTCCCAACCACACAGGAGGGAAAAAGAACTTCCAGAGTTAGGGTGGTGCTGGGAGCAATTTAGAAAGAACTAGACTGGGATCAAGACACCTTGGCCTGGCTTGGAGCAAGGTAACAGTGACCCCAGGTAGGGTGATAAAAGAAAACAGAAAAAAGTAGTTACTTGAGAAGATGGGGCCTCCTAGGGTTCCCAGATCAACAAGCAACATCAGGTAAAATATCTCACTGCTCATGAGGTATTTTAAAATATCTCATTGCTCAGGAGATCCAGATGTCCTCAGGGACCCTGGTGGGGACACAAAGGGCCTAGGGACTAAGCAAGACCTGGGGTTACATGGAGAAGGAGTAGCATGTTTGGTTCTCATCACTAGGGAAGTGATCATGGCCACCAGCTGTGGATGCCAGATTAAGCCCAAAGGCCAGGTGGGCCCTGTGTAATTAACAGGACTGCCTTATCTCACCCCACCCATCCGGAGTGAGAGAGAAACCAAGCGCAAAGGGAGGAGAAAGGAGAGGAACGAAACTGTGAAAGATTATTTGCCCAAAATTGATTAGGAAAAAAAATCCATCCAATTGGAAGGAGTATCCGTGAATAAATATAGTACGTTTTCTGCTCTAAATTTTTTTGTGTAAATATTAACATCTCTTGCCACCCCACCTTTCCTTACCTCCTCCCCATTCATATTTCAGTTTAAAAACCATCTTTAAGCATTAGTGGAAATGCAGATTTAAATCTAGACATCCCTTTGAACAGAACTCTCTGGATGCTCCTAGCCATTTCTTAGGCTCTCAGGTCTGCATCTCTAGCATAAGCCATCGCAGGGCCCCTGAGGTTAACTGAAAAACTGGATGAGGGGCCCTAGGGGCAGATTGGAGCTGCCTCCCTGTCTGTTGCCTAGAGAACTGTTCACACTGAGGCATAATAATTTCCACCTCTGTCCCATGAATGTTGATGAGGAGGGGTTGGAGGAACTGCCTTCTTTGGATCCGCTCCTCTTAATGTGATGGGAAGCACGTGAGAAGCACATTGACACCTTCCAATGGCCCCCTTCCGAGAGTCTCCAGATGACCCTTGGACTCTCCCTCCTCCCACCCTGCGTCTGATGGCATCACCTTCATTGATGATCTGTTTAGCTGCAACAGCTGAGGAGAGGTGAATGGGCTCCATGAAAATGCTTTCTGTTTCTGCATCTGAGACCACTGAGTACCTAAAAGAGGAAGATATTCACATGAGATGACTCTGGGCAGCATCTGAATGGGAGGCAATCTTTTTAGATAAGAAACCTAGATCTGATTATAGCCACGAGTGGAAAACAATGAGATAAAGGGAATGCCTTCCTAAGTTTAGGGAACCTAAGAATGCAGAATTCTGGGTATGCTATGGCTTAGTATCCTAAGTTTAGGGAACCTAAGAATGCAGAACGCTGGGTATGCTATGGCTTAGTCGCCTATTTATTTTTAGACCAGAGTTGGCACCTTGATGTTTAATGACATGGTAGCCTGGGTTGTGGCGGGAAGAGACTGGGGAGAACTCACGCTGATGTGGCTTCACTTTCTTTGTGTGTTCCTACCCTTGGATGTACTGCTGCTCCTTTTTCTTTTCTTGTCCCTGCTCCTCTGTTACCAGTACTGTAGGATGTCCCTAACCGGGCTTCCACCAGGGTTCTGCTGGATCGGTGGACTGGGTAGGCTGCCACCATTCCTTCCATGCCCCGTATCTTCTCCCTGCTTAAAGGGCATGCGCTGCTGCTGATGAAGGGCTGACACAACACCGAGGGAAACATGAAGATGTGCTCAACTGCACAGTCCTGATTTTGAACACAAGAAATCCAGGATCAGCCTAAGCCCAGGGATGCAATAGAGTAATTTAGGTAAATGTCAATTTCCCGGAAAGAATTCAGCAGAGGTGTCCAAAGGGATCTTTGAGGAACACGGTAAATCAAGGGCAAAAACAAGGGTTAGGACCATACTACAGTGGTGGGTGCCCTCCTCCCCAGTGGGTTCTCCTCTTTTCCAGGTGTTGTGGTGAGCTTTGGGTCTTTTTTGCTTAGTCTTTCCTTTATGTCCAGAGAGGATTAAAAAATGGCAAGAGGACTTAATGGATACTATTTTCTTTTTTCCAAAAAATTCCATCATGCCCCATTCGTTTTACAGTCAAAACTTCCCTGCACCTCATCCCCTAGCAATCACTGATCTGTTTTTTTTCCCTATAGTATGGCCTTTTCCAGAAGGTTAAATAAATGAAATAATACAGTAGTCTTTTGGATCTGGCTTATTTCACTTAGCAAAATGCATCTAAGAGTCACTATTCTATTGCATGAGTGAATAATTTGTTCCTTCTTATTGCTGAATATTTCATTTCTTAGGCGCCTCAGGCTATTGCTGCCATCACTGTCACATTGCCCTGAGTCAAGGTTGTAAATTCCAGAGGAAAACATGATACACACACTGCTGATGTGGTAGTGGTTTGGATTCTGGTTTTCTTCCTCGATCTGCCTGAAACTGTTTACTTTTCAGAGTCCTCAAACAGCAGCTGTATCCTTCTGCCCACGTTTTATAAGGGCAATCCACGGGAGAGTCTAGGTGGAGGGTGTGTTTGCCATACCCAGAACTAGAAACTTGTCCATTATCGTTTTGCTTTTAAAAGTCGGAAGCCAATGTGTTTCCTGACCCTTGTAATTGACCTATTTTATCTCTGTGGAAACCTGTAGAATCTTCTTTGGTTCGCAGTGTTAAGAAATTTCCCAGTGATGTTCCTTGGTCTGTGTTCATCCACTGTGTTGGGTATGGATACCATTTTTTTTTCTTATAAATTTATTTATTTTATTTATTTTTGGCTGCGTTGGGTCTTCGTTGCCGCGCGTGGGCTTTCTCCAGTTGCGGCGAGCAGGGGCTGCTCTTCGCTGTGGTGCGCGGGCTTCTCATCGCGGTGGCTTCTCTTGTTGCAGAGCACGGGCTCTAGGTGCGCGGGCTTCAGTAGTTGTGGCACGTGGGCTTCAGTAGTTGTGGCTCGCGGGCTCTAGAGCACAGGCTCAGTAGTTGTGGCGCACGGGCTTAGCTGTTCTGCGGCATGTGGGATCTTCCCGGACCAGGGCTCGAATCCGTGTCCCCTGCATTGGCAGGCGGATTCTTAACCACTGCGCCACCAGGGAAGTCCAGGATACCATTTTTTTAAAAAGATTTTTTTTTTTATGTGGACCATTTTTAAAGTCTTTATTGAATTTGTTACAATATTGCTTCTGTTTTATGTTCTGGTTTTTTGGCCACTAGGCATGTGGGGTCTTAGGTCCCTGACTGCGGGATCGAACCCACACCCCCTGCATTGGAAGGCAAAGTCTTAACCACTGGACCGCCAGGGAAGACCCTGGATACCATTTCTGAGTGCCTTTTATAAATTTAATCCTGACAAAACTCCCACATAGTAGGTATTATTATTCCTGCTTTAAGGTGAGGAAACTGTGGCTCAGAGAGGTTAACAAAATTGCCCAAGGCAGTAAATAAGTGGCAGGGCTAAGCTGCAAAAATAGAGCAGTCCTGCTCTGAGTCCAGTCTTCTCTCCACACAATACACTGATACCATTCTGATTGGAAAGGGGAGGTGAGTTGGTTGGTGGAAGAAACCCCAGCTGGATCCCCAGGCCCAACATAGACTTTGACAGAAAAATACTTAAAGAATACTTGTTGGAAGCATAGATGGATGGATGGATGGACTGGGCTGAGTTGAGCTGAATCCAGCTGAACTGAATGGAGCTAACTTGGAATTAGATAAGTTTAGTTGATTGATCAGCAGAATAATTCCCTTGTAGTAGACATCCACATCAGATTTCCCCCTTGGGAAAATGATGTGATCAGAGCCAGCAAGGCTATGAAAAAAGAAATGTCTTTGACAGAAAAAAGGAGTAGCCTATGGCTCTAACCAGGACATGGTTAGACCTGCCCAGGCAGGTCAGTGCAATGTTGTATCATTATTGGTAGTTCCTGAGGGATTTCCAAGAGCAGCTGTGTCAGATCATTCCCAATCTAGCCCAAGTACTCCTTGTGACAAGAAGATGCATTTTCAAAAGCGTGACCGGGGAGTGAGGGTGAATTAAGGGTGAGGTTTGTGAGATATTATCCTTGGATGCTAGAACTAGAGAGGTTTTTAGAGGTCTGGTGGCTTGGTAAAGGTAATAAAGAATAGAACACCTGGTTGGGGTGTACACAAGTTCTGTAAAGGTACAGCTTACGTAGTCTTATTTATCTCTGTACCTCCAGCATATGGAAGGTGAGTAACCAGGCAGGTTTTGATGACTGAGTGGAATGTGAGTGGACAGATGGGTATATGGATGAATAGATAGATGGCTGGATGAATGGACAGAATTCTAGGTACCAGGCAAGGTGTCCACATATCACCTTGGGGATCAAACTTGATGGTCTCCAAGGCCCTGCCGTCTCTGGTCCCTTTCTACTCTCCAGCCTCAGCTTGCACTGGCTTCCCTTGGGCTCAGTCCTTTCCAGTACACTGGTCTTCTTTGGCTTCCCATCCCCGCCAAGTTTCCTTTTGCCCAGGCACTTTGCAGAAGCCCATTTCGGCTGCCTGGATGGTCAGTTCTCCTCCTCCTCACCCATCGTTCAGATCTTAGTTCAATCATCATTTCTTTAGGGAAGTCTTCCCTGATCTCCACCTCTCATTGCACCATAAACCTTTCCTTTATGGCACTTCTATTTGATGTAACTTTACATTTATTTATGAAATAATTTGATAAATTCTGCTTCCTATGCAAGACTACACCCTCTATGACGCAGAGACCACACCTTCTTTATTAGACTCATTAAACCACATCTGTGGCAAAATAGTCTTAGGATTTTTAGGGTATTTTGTGAGCTGTTGGGTTCCCAGAACCTAGCTCAATGTCTGCTTAATAGATATTTTCTGATTCACTGACTGACTGACTTTGTCCTCAGTACAGTACCACATTTAAGGGAATGTGGCAGGTACACTAATTACAACACAACAGTATTTATCAAGTATTTGCTACGGGCTCATCATTTTACTGGGCTGCCAGTAGCAAACCCAGGAGCAAATCCAGGGTCCTGGCTATGTTCTGTCCATGCTCTCTCTCTGCCCTTCTGAGGCAAAGATGTATACAATCTCGGAGGCCTATATTGGCAATTAGGAATTTTTTCTTATGGTAGCCCCAGATCTTTGACACTCCTCGAATAGTGGTCTATGTCCACTTCCCTTGAATCTGAGGGGTCTCTGTGACTGATCTCACAATAGAATATGGTGGGAGTGACACAGCCAGTGTCTGAACCTGAGCCTTAAGGGCAGCTCCCTGCTTCTGGCTCTCAGTGCTCTCTCTTCGGAGGCCCTAAGCTGCCATATTAGAAGTCAGATGACACCAACAACCCCGAGGCCACCAAGCTGGAAAGGCTGTTGGCCAGCACTCCCTGCCAAGCTCCCAGCCAACAGTCAGCCATGTGGGTGAGCCTCTTAGAGCGTCATCCTTCACCCCTTGGGCCACTCCAGCTGACACTATGTGAAACACAGACAAGCTGCCCCGTCCTGTCCAAATTCCTACCTGTAAAAAGGGGAGCAAAATAAAATTATTGTCTTAAGTCATTACATTTTGGGGTAATTTGTTAGGCAGCAGTAGATGACAGCAGTAACACTATACCAAGTGAATTCTGAGCAAATGCTAAGGCACTCTTCTCCCTGATAGTAATACAGAACCTAGGAAATAATCAGTGACAGACCCCAATTTGTTGCAGTTGGGAGGTAACAACAAAATAATACCAATATGAAAGTAAGCCCCGACAATAGCGTCAGGATAGTGTCAGACCCTGGGGATATTCTGGGCCCAGGATTCAGGGCGGTCTCGGCTTTAAAATATCAACATTTCACAAAACTAGAGTCAGAGCCTTAAATTTTATATAAATGTGAGCCACATTTCCATTTCAACAATATTTATTAAGGGAGTTTTATTCTTTTATTTATTAATAATTAATATTATTTATACTATTATTAATAAAAATAATTATTTTGTTTCTTAAGGGTCATTTAAAAATGAGGTTTGGCGGGGGGAATCAAAACAAAACCCTGAAAGGGTAATTAACCAAGAACTCTCGTGTAACTATGGGGATGATAAGGGCTTCCTCCTGGCATGGCCCCTCACTTCTCGCAGAGGTCACTTTTCTTTGTTCCTCTGCAGGCCTCCAGGGCTCTCCGTTGGAGGAAGTTACAGGCACAGACTGAAAAGAGTTACAGAAGTCCTCACCTGTCAGGTGTGCAGAAAGACCCGAGCCAGAAGTCAGCAGGTGGTGTCCCCTGGGATCCCCACCTGGTTCTGTCTTTCTGCAAGCCTTTGATCCTGCCATTTTCCCCAAACAACATCGACTTCAGATTGTGTGGATTTGGTTTCACATGACAAATACCGGGAACTGATAACCTGTCCTGAATATACCTAAACTCTGAGGCTGCAAGTTTGCTAGGGGAGAGAATATGAAATTAAAATCTGAAAATAAAAATGGTGGGGAAACATCCTTCCTCCTTGTTGGTGGTAAAGACTGAACTCCAGCTCATGGGTCAGTGAATCTGAGAAATCACATTTGAAGACCACCCAGTACACTTTTGAGAAGTTGGAGGTTTTAAGATTGAGAAAAGAGGGGGGGTTAAGATCAGATGCCCTCCCCAATCCCA
Organism: Balaenoptera physalus; assembly: GCF_965194825.1. Taxonomy (NCBI): domain Eukaryota; kingdom Metazoa; phylum Chordata; class Mammalia; order Artiodactyla; family Balaenopteridae; genus Balaenoptera; species Balaenoptera physalus. The sequence continues at coordinate 65,307,465 of NC_138882.1, forward strand.
CATTGCATCTGTTTTGGCTGCTGATGCAAAAATGCGAGCAACAGTAAACTCAGCTCGGCATCCTCCAGTGTTGAAAGTAGGATGTAAATTCTGAGCGCTTTTATGAGTTAACCTGTTATGAGAGGAGGAGATGTAAACCTGATAGTCCTAAGACTGTTTTGCCAGAGACATGGTTTACTGAGTCTAATATAGAAGGTGTGGGGATAGGACCTGAAAGGACCCGAGTGGACAGCCATGTCCCAACGGCGTTGAGAAGCTGCTCTTGTTTTCCACCGAGAAGCAGGATTGCAGAGAAAGAGAGGAGGCAGGAGGGTAAGATCTGGGCAAGTGGGCCTGTTTATATTTGCAAGGTCAGTGAGACAGTGGCCCTAGAGGTTTTGATTTATGACCGTGTCTGTGCTTCCACCCGCATGCCTGCGATGGAGTGTGATGACACACCGTGATTGGAAAGCAGAAAGGACTGGCTGTTCAAAAAGACCGGCAGGGAAAGAAAGGCTCTAGGATCGATATATACCTCATCATAGGATCAGGAAGCAGCAGCTAAAAAGCCTTGAGGGTGAATTGAAGAGAAACAATAAAGCAGAGTTTGATGGACTTCCTAACCAAGAGCAGAGACGGGGGCAGCTTTCTTTAAACCTGTGTTTTTCAAAATTGCAGACTGTGACCCATTAGTGTATCATAAAATCAATGGGTCGTACCTAGCATCTGGCAAAAAAAAAAAAAAAGAAAAAAAAAAAATAGAATAGAGAATAGCACCATCCATTGTAAAGATAGGTATAATTTTGTGAAACCTTTTAAAAATGTACACATACCTATACGCGTATGCTCTGAGTAAACGGTATGTCCCACTGTGGACTGCAGTTGGCAAAGTTTGAAAGCCAGTTCTTTAAACCAGTTGCCAGGTTGTCAAGACCCAGAATAGAGTGGAATTGGGGTCCTTCAACCCAGCCCCCCTTGACAGCCGATCACTTCCTTTCAATGAGTCCCTTGGAAATGAAATGGAGGCAGAGGCCCAGGATGGGGGTGTCTTTCTTGATTTGGCTTTTGCAAAAAAGGAACAGGTTTCTGAGCTTCAGTAAAAGTGACCACACAGGCAAAGTTCAGGCTCCAAGGAAGGAGAGAAGTCAGTAAAGCAAATCGATTTTTAGCAAGCTGCTTCCAGCAGGCTCTGTGAAAGAACCAAGGCAGGAAAATTTTCACGGAAAAAGAAATATAAAAGAGAAAGGTTGTGTGGGAGGAGCCATTTTCCAAGGACACACAATGAGGACACACAGACCTGACGCTACATGCCCCCATCTCCTGCCCCACTGCCACCACCAGGCACGCAGACCTCGTGAGAAGAAAGGCAAGCGGAGCACAGCTAAGGATCTTTGCTGAAGGTGGAAGGGAAAATGCTGTCAAGAGAGGTGGCCTGCCCAGATCACCAAGGCGTTCTAAAACACTGCAGAGGCTTGAAAAGTTCAGATCTGAAGCCAGAGCAAGAAATGGATTTTTGACTTGGAAAAAAATAAAGGAAAACAGAAAAATATTCTTCAAATCAGAAAAAGAGAAGGATAAAGAAGTCTGATCCTTTATTTGGAGAGGAAGAGAAAACTGGTCATAGCTGAGGAGGAAGAGAAGAGGCAGAGGTAGGTTTCAGACGAGCTGCATGGGAGGGCTTGGGGGGCAGAGGCTTCCTATAAGGGAGGGGGGCCTGTCTTGAGGCTGGTTTGCATCACAAGCACACTGACACTTTAAACTGCTCATCTGGGTTACTGGGGAGGTCTGATGGAGGTTAAGTTGCCCCACTGGATAGGGGGTTTTACATTTTAATGTTAACTCATGAATTACCTCGGGAAATTTGCCTACTTGGGAGATGGATGAATCTCTAGCTGCAGGTTTTCCTCCAGAGAGAGTGACTCACAGCAGCTAGGTTTGAATTTAAGGTGTCTGAGGGCAGTGCCTAAGTCAGGCAAAAATGAAGACTTGACACCGCTATCCACTGGCTACACCCCTTTCTCAGGTTCTTAATTCACCCTAGGATGAGATTTACAGATGACGCTGGAAATGTTACGACTCCCTGCCAGGACAGCAAACACACTTCATCCCCTGACTAACGCTGGTTGATTGGCAGTGGCTGTTTGTAGCACTGGGTGGACTTTTGCAAGGCCCTGTCCTGGTTCTACGGAAAAGAGTACAGTTATATTGCCCCAGGGCTGGGTCTAAAGTTATAGTGAGTTGAATGGTGGCCCTGCCAAAGATATGTCTCCCAGAACCTGTGAACGCAAGCTTATTTGGAAAAAGGATATTTGCAGATGTAATTAAGTCAAGGACCTTGAGAAGAGGTCATCGTGGATAGACCATAAATCCAGTGCCAAATGTCATTCCAAAAAGACACAAGAGGAAACAGAGAAGAGATGGCCACATGAAGACAGAGGCAGAGGTTGGTGTTACGCCGTCACAAGCCAAGAAACTCCCAGAGCCAATAGAAGCTGAGACACAAGGACAGAGTCTTCCCTGGAGCCTTTGGAGGGAGGGCGTCCCTGCCAACACCTGGCTCTCAGACTTCTGGCCTCCAAAACTGCGAGAGAATATATTTCTATTGTTTTTAAGCCACTCAATTTGTGCTAATTTGCTACCGTAGCCCTAAGAAACTAGCACTGAGAGTCTGCTGGTGGGATATTTGCTGACTCAGTGCATAATTTAATTTTAAAAAGGCTCAAGCCTTTAGCTAAAGAGATAAAACAAGAAGGATGGAATTTCAGGCACTTATTAAGTACAGGGAGGACTGTTCAGACTTGGGTAATGATCGGTTGCTCAGAATACAGTATTTGCTTGTGGCAGAATTAGAGAAACATGATGTTTTAACTACAGTGTGTGGGACTCTGGTGAAATAAAAATTTCTTGATGAGTTACTGAAAAAAGATCGTTGTCAAATATCTTTCTCTGGAAGGAAAAGGGAAGAGAGTCACCATTTATCAAATACCTAATATGCCTATATATATGTTATATTGTAATAATGTATGTTATATACTTTATGTAATATATATTATAAATAATATATGTTATCTTATATTGTTTTATTTCTACTACTGGGTAAAACTGGTATTCCAATTTTATGACTAACTTATGTAAGCTCTCATGGCTAGTAAGTGGGAGAGCTGAGCTGACCTTAATTTTGGCCTCAATTACACCATTTACCTTCTTCCCACGTCACATCACCATACTGCCTCCTAGAAGAGAGTTTTATTTCTCTTTTCATACCTTTAAAAAACCGTACAGCTTTATTTGAGGTATAATTGTTATACATGCAGCACATATTTAAAATATGCAGATTGGTAAGGTTTGACTTAAGTATCCACCTGTGAAACCATCACCACAATCAAGATTGTGATAGCCATCATCCCCCCAGAGTTTCCTCATGTCCCTTTGTGAGCCCTCCCTCTACCCCCTCCCTGCCTTGTACTCCTTAGGCAACCGCTGATCTACTTTCTGTCACTACAGAGATTCATTTGCATTTTCTAGAATTTTCTGTAAATTGAATCATATGTACTCTTTTTTGTCTGACTGCTTTCATTGAGCGTGATTATTTTGAGATTCATCCATGTTGTTGTATGAATCAATAATTCATTCCTTTTTACTGCTGAATAGTATTCCAGTGAGTAAATACACCACAGTATATTTATCCATTTACTTGTTCATGGACATTTGGGTTGTTTCAGGCTATTACAAATGAAGTTGCTATGAACATTCATGTACAAGTCTTTGTATGGACATAGGCTTTAATTTCTCTTGGGTAAATACCTAGGAGTAGAATGACTGAATCATATAGATATAGGTGTGTGTTTAGGGAGCTGTATGTTTAACTATTAAAGAAACTAACCGTTTATAAAATGGTTGTACCATTTTACATTCCCACCAGCAGTGGGATTGTTCCAAGTCCTCCACATTCTCACCAATGTTTGTTATGGTCAGTGTTTTTAATTTTACATATTCTAATAAGTATGTATGTAATGGTACCTCACGGTGGTTTTCATTTGCATTTCCCTAATGACAAAGACTTTTGAGCATCTTTTCATGTGTTTATTTGCCTTCCATGTATCTCCTTTGGTGAAGTATCTGTTCAAATCTTTTGTCCATTTTTAAATTGAGTTGTTTCTTTTTTTTTTTTTTTTTAAGCTTTTTGTTTTTTAATTTTTATTTATTTATTTATTTATTTATTTATTTATTTATTTATTTATTTTTGGCTGTGTTGGGTCCCCGTTTCTGTGTGAGGGCTTTCTCTTGTTGCGGCAAGTGGGGGCCACTCTTCATCGCGGTGCGTGGGCCTCTCACTATCGTGGCCTCTCTTGTTGCGGAGCACAGGCTCCAGACGCGCAGGCTCAGTGATTTTGGCTCACGGGCCTAGTTGCTCCGCGGCATGTGGGATCTTCCCAGACCAGGGCTCGAACCCGTGTCCCCTGCATTGGCAGGCAGATTCTCAACCACTGCGCCACCAGGGAAGCCCAGAGTTGTTTCTTTTTTATTGGGTTTTGAGATTTTTTTTTTAATGTATATTTTGGATACGAGTTCTTGATCAGATATGTGATTTGCAATTTTTTTCTCCCAGCCTGTGGGTTATCTTTTCATTTTTAAAGGTACTGTAGACTCAGTCATCTGGGCTGGCTTAAGCCTGGTGCTGTGTAATGCAGTGGGATTGATTGGATGATGACTCAAAAGTCAATGCAGCTGTTTATGCCTCAGATTTTATGATAATTGCAGGAAGGGATAGTCCATGAAGTGTTACTGTGTGTTTGCCTTCCTTAAAAATTTCTGAAAAGGGCTAGCCAATTTGGGATCAGCTTCTAAAAACCAGTTGCTAAGGAGTATACTGTACACAAACCGTGAAGGACATCAAAACCGATAGGATTCAGGAAGAGTCACTGGGAACCCAGAGAAAATTTGATCTGTATGTGGGACCATGCTTTTAGGGAGCTCAGCATGTAAGTGGGGCTTTCAGGTTGAGCCTGTCTTTGTCTAGGAAGGGAACTGGCAGCTGGAAGGGCTAAGGACTGAATGCTGTTAGAAAGTCTCTATTAATAAATGCTTTGGTTCTTCGGCAGGCTCACTTTACATGCAACTCTGACACCAGCAGAATTGGTCTTCCCTGCAGTGACCCGCCTTCCACCTTCACAGCCAGCTCTCACTCACTGATTGCCCTCCCCAACCAATAATCTGAGCAGCTCAATCACATCGAAGTGATAGACACTTAATAAAATGCCTATTCCCTAGGGCAGTATTCAAATATATATACCAGACTTTATTTATCTAGCCTACTGTTAATTGGACAGTTTATCATGTTGTTTAAACATTCTAAATTCTTTTTTTTTTTTTTTTAAAGAGGGGGGAAAGTGTCATCTGCTGTAGTAGCAAAAGACAAGACAAAGGCATACAGACCCCAGGGAAATGCCCAGTTTCCACACTACTATGGGAGAGATCATCCAGCACAGGTCCAGGCCCTAGGTTCTTTGTTCTAGTCACCCCCTATTTCTTTGGTATTGTCAGAAGAGAAGATTCAGTTCCCGGGTGCTGGTAGAAGAGGGAGAGTAGTTCCAGAGCTTCCTATAAGTACTGAGTGAACAATTTGAGCTTAAAATTTTCCCTTTTTTAAATATTTAAAAATAAATCAAACTCCAGCCTGTGCTGTACGCAGCCCTTTTGACTCCCTGACATAGACTTGCGGAAAGAGAGGGGGTGTCAGCGCTGGAAGGGCCTCCTCACTTTCTCCCGCCACTTCGGTTTGGCTTCTCTCTTGGGTACTGTGCCGTTGGGCTTGGAGGCTGCAGTGGCACCAGGGTCCTGCTGAGGAGCTGCAAAGAATTTCCCGTTGGACATCTGGCCTGGGGGTACTTGAAAGATCCGGCTCAAGAAATCCTGAAGGTCAGCAGGAGGGACATCTGGGGAAGCTCTCTGCCTCCCACTGGTGCCTGGCATCCGTGAACCAAATGAGATGTGGTAGGGGACTCTGCGGGTATCTGGGGAGATTCCCACACGCTGGCATCTCGCCCACTCTGTGATGTCATACACCTTTCCATCCATCAGCGCAAAGTAGGTGATCTTGAGGCCCAACATGCTTGACTCTGCCCAAAAGTCTCCTTCCTCAGCAGGATGCAGCCTAATACTACTCAGCACAGTATCTGGCACTCTCAGGTTCCCGGTCCATTTCAAACCTCCTATGGCTTTCCCTGGCATCGGCTGCACATCATAGTATTCATTGCTTCTTTGAGGTCATCCTGCAGCTTGGACAGAAATTCACTCACTGACCGGCTCAGCTCATTCTCTACCATTCGCTTCATCTCATATTCCTTCCGTCTTTCAGGGTTGCTGACAATGTCCCAAGCTGCCCGCAAAACTTTGAAGGTCTCCTCAGCCCGGGGATGATTATTTTTGTCAGGATGAACCATCACTGCCGGCTGCCCATAGGCCTTCTTCAGCTCAACATCTGATGCTGTGGCTTCAACCCCCAACACATGAAAAGGGTTTAGCTCATCCTCAGGAACCCCAGCCATGGTCAACAGGTGAGCCACTTCCTCTTCAGGCTGGCAGTAGCGGCCACTAGCTACAGGTGCATTCCCCTGCCTATTGGTCCTCTGCTTGACCCAAGGCAACTCCAGCCAACCCCAGCTGAACTATTCTTACCAGCTGCTGTCACGGCCTGCTCTCCCTCAGCAGAATCAGGCACCGCTGCCAGGTGGGAGAAGCCAGCCAAGAGAAGAGCCAGGTGGCTTTACCCCTCCAGCCTAACTGGTCACTCAGTCCTACCAGAAACCGCCGGCCCAACTGTAGACAGCCCAACAAAAGGGCCAGAGCCAGGAGCAGCAAAGCACCCAGTAGCCTAAGAAAACGGGTGAACAGCCCTGCCCCATAGCAAAACCCTTGACTCAGAAACTGGAACATCACCTGGGCCCTGCCCCCCAGCCGCCCTGCCCAGACTCCCACCCAGACCCAAAAAAGGTCCAGATCACTGCCTTTCAGCTGCCTGCAGCATAGATGAGATGGCCACAAGTTTCCACGTACTCCCCCACTAATACCAGCAGGTCAATCAGCCACCAGAAGCCTGCCTGTCCAAGCTGACGCAGTTCCTCTGCCCCCCACACTCCCAGTCCTCTGCGCTTATCTGCCTGACTCCGTTTCCCACCCAGCCGATGTCGACCAGGGGATCTGGGATCTCTGCATCCACCCTCCCGACTATCCTCCTTGGCTGGAACGCGGTGCCGTTGTCTCCGGGGTGCAGGTTTCTCTCCACTGGGCACACATGAAAATTCACTGGGAAACTTAAGAGGTTCCTCCTCATCGTATTCCTCTTCCAACTCTTCGTCTTCCCCCAAAGCTGGAGAGGTACAATGGTGGCAAAAGTTGCTAGAAGAGCTATCTCCTCCCTCAGAGTAAAGCCCTTCAGGGATTCCAGGGGTTCCCTGGCAGTTACAAGCAGGTGGAATGGAAAGAAAAGAAGGGTGCCCATCCTCCTGGTAGCCAGCCTCCTTCTCTCTGGAGAGTTCCTGGTCCAGTCCTGACTCTTCTGAAGATGCCTCACGCTGATCACGGTCCTCTCCATCCCTAGGGGCTCCTGCACCCCTTGGAGGGCCTGGATCTGACCAGTGGGCTGGATTTGGGAGCTGTGTGTACTTAGGACTAGAGTGCTCTGTGAGGCAGTGGGTACCATCAGGAGCAGGCCCAGCCGAGTCCCTGAGTCCTGAGAATGAAAGTATTTCAGGGTCCACAGAGGGTCCTAAAGTCCTGAGGGAGGCACCACCACCGTGGTGGGCTCCACACAGCGCTCCTTCTCCTGGGTGCATCTGGGCCATGACCCCAGGGCTTCCTGAGGCTTTTAGGTCACAGCCATCATGGTAAGTTCTGATGCCGAAGAGTGGCGGTAACTCTTCCCCCCTCGAGCAGCTGGGCCGAGGGCCAGGGGGAGCTCCAAGAGCAGCTCCCCCGGCTCCACCTCCCGTTCACTCTCTCTAAGCATTCTATATTCTTAATGACTGTTAGCTGCTAAAACATTCTAGTATTAGTACTTCTCTTCCGGTGCACATATGTACTTACTTCTGTTAAAAATGTATCAGGAGTGAGCCTGCTGGGTCACAGGACAAGCATGTGTTTAGATGCTATGAAATAGTTTTCCAAATGGTTATTCTAATTTACACTCCTACCATCAATGAACAGGAGAGTCCTGATTGTTTCACATCCTCATTAATGTCTGCTGTTGTTGGTCTTTAAAGTTTAGGCAGTCTGACAAGTATGGAGTACTATTGAATTGTGGTTTTAATTTGAATTTCTGTTATCCATATATTTCAATATATCCCATCCAACTTGCTCTTTTTAGAGTGTCACCTCGATATTTCTCTAATAGAGTGGTGGAGCCTATGCTGCCTCCTTTTGAACTTTTGTGGTCCTTCACGTGACTTCTAAAGCTAGGCCATGAAAATCAATGCACTTCCGTCCTGCTCTCTTGGATGCAAACTCTTGGAATTTCTATTGTGTATTTTTGTTTTTAGTGATTTCTAGCTTAATTCTGCAAAGGTCAGAAAACACGTTTTGTATGATTTCAAGCATTAAAAATTTGTTGATAGGGCTTCCCTGGTGGCACAGTGGTTGAGAATCTGCCTGCTAATGCAGGGGACGCGGGTTCGAGCCCTGGTCTGGGAAGATCCCACATGCCACGGAGCAACTGGACCCGTGAGCCACAACTACTGAGCCTGCGCATCTGGAGCCTGTGCTCCGCAGCAAGAGAGGCCGCGACAGTGAGAGGCCCGCGCACCGCGATGAAGAGTGGCCCCCGCTCGCCGCGACTAGAGAAAGCCCTCGCACAGAAACGAAGACCAAACACAGCCAAAAAAATAAATAAATAAAATTTAAAAAAAAAAAAAAAAAAAAAAATTTGTTGATATATGTATGGCCCAGTGCATGATCTTTTTGGTAAAAATTCCATGTGTACATGATAAGAATCTATATCCTGCAGTTGCTGGGTACATGTTCTATAAATGCCAATTAGGTTAACTTTGTTTATTGTTTTGTTTACATATCTTATATTCTTGATTATTTTTTTTTGCCTCATTTTATCAGTTGCTGAGGTTGTGTTTTTAAAAATGTACATTTGACTAAGACTGTGAATTCTAATTTTTTCTTCAGTTCTGTCATTTTTTTGTTTTATGTATTTTGAGGCTACTTTATCAGATCATAGAAATTTAAAATGAATATATCTATTATATGGTGAATTGAACCTTAAGTTATTAGGAAACATCCCTCTTTGTCCCCAGTAATGCTTACCCTAAAGTTTTCTTTGTCTTATATCAATAAATCACTTTACTGGCTTGCTTTCCGTTAGTGTTTGTGATTATGGCGGCTGATACTTTCCAAAGTTGGCCACAATGTATCCCATCCCACATGCTCTCTTTACTCTGTGACCCTGATACTTCTTCAGTGGAATGGTGGCGCCTATGTTGCCTCCTTTTGAACTTTTGTGGTCCTTCATGTGACTTCTGAGGCTGGATCATGAAAATCAATGCACTTCTGTCCTGTTTTCTTGGAATTTAGCTCCCAGGCTCTGAGAAAGCCCACACTGGCCCACACGGAGAGATCATATGGAAAGACCATGTTAGGTGTTCAGGCCAATTGCCTAGCTGAGGTCCTGACATGAAGTGCCAAGTATATGAGGATGTCTCTATGACACCAGTCCCCAGCTGCTGAGTCACCCCCAGCCTTAAAGTCACCCCCAGTCTCCAAGTCTTTCCAGCTGAGGCCCCAGACATCTTGAAGCAAACAAGCCACACTACTGTGCCTTGTCCAGGTTCCAGATTGTGAACATAATAAAATGGTTGTTTTATGCCACTAAGTTTTGAAGTTATGAGCAATAGTAACCAGAACAGTGTAGTATAAGTTTTCTATCCTTTGTTAACCTTTGTACATCTTTATTTTTTTAAGGTGTATCTCTTGTAAAAAGTGTGTAGGCTTGTAAAAGAATTGTCTGACAATTTTTTTCTTTTAATTGCAGTAGTAAGTCTATTTATGCTTAATGTAATTACTTATATATTTGGGGTTAAATCTTCCATCCTTCTATTTTCTTATTATTTGTTATTCTTTTTCTATATTATTTTTTCTCTCCTCTCTTGACTTCTTTTGGATTGATTATATTTTATTATTGCATCCACCCCTCATTAGCTGGTTGGCTATACCTTCTAAATAACTTTTAACAATTATACTAGAAATTACAAATGCATCCTGAACTTCCCTCTCAAATGTAAAGTTTCAGATAATCTCTTAAAATACCTGTCATTAAGCTGAGAGTGAAACATGTAGACAAGAAAGCAAAGAAATAAATTAGGATTGAAGATTACATATATGGGAAAGAACTATGGGTGTGGTGTCTGGCACATGGAGTTGTCTGGTCTCTGTAGATCAGAAACCAATTAAGTTTTTGAAGAGATCACATTTTCCAAGAAACCATGAGACTTAAAAAGCCTTTGGAAAAAAAAAAAAAAAAAAAAAAGACCTTTGGGTGGTATAAACCTTAAAACAGCCCTTGGACCCCCAAGTTTCCATAAGCAGGACAAGCCTGTAAAAGCTATACAGCCTTCACGGAAGACACCCTCTCCAACCTCGCTTCAGATGTGGCTGTGGAGAATAAAAGACAAGGAAAAAGCCTCAGGGGATGAAGCTGGAAGCTCCAGAGAACAGCAGACAAAGGAAATCCACCCCAAGGGTCACATCAAAGTCACCGCTAGGAGGTCTCCCCACTTCTGGGGCAAAGACGCTCAACAGGCTCATTAATTATATGGACTGATGGCTGCTGTTATCTCCCACGCCTCCTTTTATCCTATGGGAGTTCTGTTTTTGTTTCTGTTTCTTTGCAGTTATCCTGGTCAGACCATGAGGAGCTGCATTCAGCCCTGAGGGGGAGGAGGCATGCCCTCCAGAGAACCTAGCCTTTGAATTTTGCAGCAGTTGGTAAATGGGATTTGGGGCTGTCTCCCTGGGGAGACAATAAGTGTGCTCTATGAGTGGGATTAAAGGAAACACGAATATTAACTGCCTAGAGGGGTTACTGGGGCTGCGACTGCTGTGTGTTCACAAACCCACTTCTTTTCCCTGGGCTCATGGACCTCATTTCCCGTCCTCCCTTACAAGAAAGCATGGCCTTGCTGAGGTCCAGCCAATGAAATACGAGCGGAAGCAGAATGGCCGTTTTCAGGCCTGGCCCATAAAAACCTCCTGAGAGATTCTTCGCGCCCTTCCCCACTTTGTCTTGTTGCTGACAAACACAGCGACTTTAGAAGTCGGGCCTTAAAATGGAGGATCTACAAGATAGAAGGAGCCTCAGTTCCTGAATCACTGCTCAGGTACCTGTTCTGAAATGTATTTGAGTGAGAAAGAAATGTCCATTTGCTATTACAGCTGGCATTAGCCTAACTACTACACGAAGCCATCGCCTACCCTGACTCACCGCACGCTACCTCTGCCTTGTCTGGGAGTGTAGAGAGGGAAGGGCTACATTTTAAATCTCTCAATCCTAACAGTTTTTCTAAGTAGAACATAAGGCTCCATTTTAAAGTAAAAGTCCCCAAGCTCCATTTGGACAAAGTGCCTTGGCCCCTGGATGATGAGCAGCTGCCTTTGCTCCCATTTCACTCCAAAGGGGAAGCCTGTTTGAGCCCTGAGAAGCAGGAGCCAGCAAGGCCCCAGGAGACATGAGGAAAAGGAAAGTCAAGCAGAATCAGAGGTGCTCTGATGTAAAGTTACCTTGACATATTCTGAGTCTTTCCCTTTTTCTAGGTAAGGAGGCATAGACTCAAGAATTAAAGTGGTTCTTCACCTAAATTTGGTGACAGAGCTAAGATTAGAAGTCAGATCCCCTACTATTATTTATGGCAGAAGAAAAAGGATAGGCACATACACTACTGCTTTAGCAGGCAATTAAGCATTTCTTTGATGCCTTATGATTTTTCTTAAAATTTTACACAAATCTTTCATTCTACGTCATCATATATCCTCAATGATTTTATGTAAAAGAAACTTTAAAATTACTTGTCACAAAATAAAAAAGACCCTCCAGGAAGATGCATGTGGTCATCTACCCCTGGACACACTGCCACTTACCCCCAGGCATGCACAAATCCCGGTTTGAAAGACACAGCTTGATCACAGATACAAAATCATCTTAGTACTAGGATCTGATGTCTTAGGGTCCTCTTCCTGTCCTGATGCGTTCTCTTATCTATGATCTATGGTCTACCCTTCCCTGCTGGTCCAGTGGTTAAGACTCCGTGCATGGGTTCGATCCCTGGTTGGGGAACTAAGAACCCACATGCCACAAACAAACAAACAAACAAAAAACAGAAAAAATAAAGCAACTGTGATCTGTGGTCTACCATCCCCGTTTCCAACCTCAGTTCTAGGAACTCAAGCACTATCATCCAGGGAGAACCGCCAGACTCCTACTCATCCTTTGAGGTTCAAGTCCAGCATCATCTCCTCCAGGCAGCCTCCTATGACAACTCCAAGCCCAGGTGTTCCTTTTCCTGCCCGCCCCCCCCACTCACCCCCACCCCACCACTAGACCCTAGGCATGCTAATCCTAGCACTTACCATGCCATGTTGCAGTGTGGTTGTGCGCATGTTTGCTTCCTCCAGAGAGTATGACACGTAAAAATACTCAACAATGTTTGCTGAATGAGTGAATTTAAGGTGGTGGCTGCAGGCTCCCTGGGGCCCACTTGTCGTCATGCTCCCTAGCCCACTCCTGCCGTGGTTGGAGGGGTGCAGAACTCAACAAGTGCACACTTACTGGCTGGGGGAGGGGCTCCGGAGGTACCGAGCCTGCACGGCTCTCACATTGGCTTCATCCTCTTCACCTGGGACTACCTGCTCCTCTTCTGGGTCCCCACTTGTTGCCATGACAGCCTGTCAGCCTCTGTAGGTTTGGCATGAAAAGGGCAGTTAGAAAACCTGATTCTGGAGGTTTTGTTGGGGGAAAGGGTGTGTCAGTGATGTCACCTCAGTGGAACTAGGAATGGGAAAGTCACCACGTGTTAATAGCCTGGTGGGGAAATCACTCATGAGGAAAACCCAGTCAGACTTGATCCAGCTACTGTTATCAGGGCACCAAGATGCACACCCCGGCCGGCCGTGTAAACAGCCCACCTTGGAGTCGCAAGATTTAAGAAGTGACAACTTGGCTCCTTCCACAGATGCCAGCAAGAAAGCAGTGAGGGGAACCAGAAATTTGCCTCTCTCTCTCCCTCTCTCTCTCTCTCTCATACACACACACACACACACACACACACACACACACACACACACACACACAATCTTTTGTCTTTACCGGGAAGATGCCTTCTTCAGCGTCTCTAACCAAGGTCACAGGAGCCACTACCTTTAGCTCAGGCGCCATCCCACAGCCTATTAAGGAATATGAGATCCCCCAGGAGCTGGTCCCAGACATGGCTGGGCCCTGACACTCAGGGCAGAGCTGCTGCCCCTTTGTTTGTAAGTCCTGGGCTCACAGAACAAAATGAAGGGAGAGGCACACTCACCGCTGATCTAACTGTGTCTCCACACCACGGGGCAGCCACTCAAGGGCTGAGGGAACCAGACGAAATGGCCAGGAGCTCCGACCAGTGAGAGGGACCGACCTCCCCTCTCCAGTGTTCCTTCTCTGAGGGGCAGGACAGCTGTTCACAGGAAACCCTAGCTAGCTTCTAAATTTAGCCTCTGGTCCCACAGCCTGGCAGATCTCTGGGAGGAAGGAATGCAGGCTCAGGACCCAGACCCGAAAGCAGGCCCCACTTAACTCTTTCCCTCCTGGCTGATTTTCTGGACACTGACACTGAACAGCAGAGTTGGGAGAGGTTCATTCTTCGTAGACAGAGAGGCCTAAAGAAAAAGTTTGATTTGGGCTCTCTCTCCATACCTTCCAGCCTGGGGCTGCCATTCAAAGTGCTTCCTGAAGATAATCTAAAGCCAAAGATCTAGAAGAATAAAATAAATTGTACTTTAACCCCATGTCAGCAGAGAAGGGGTTGGAAAAAAAATACCAGATATATGGAATGGGGAGGGTCTTCTGATAGATGTTGGGAGAGCATCGTGGTGAGACTACAGGGTAGTCATTTCTTGGGACCAGGGCTCCATTTCTTTGGACAGAGATGACTCTGGATACTGAACTGGACAGTTGTGCACCCCTTCCACAACCTCTGCCCCACATTCACCTCCCATGGTGATGGTCAACTGGCAACCCTGGGTGATATAAACTTTCCATGAGCTTCGTAAACTTCAAATGTGCTCATAACCCACCCTACTCCACTACACCAATTCCCACCATCATTACGATCAAAGCAAAGTCCAATAACCCAATAGTTCACTCCCTCACCCCGCACATTCTATAATGACCCCGTTCCTCCATCCATCCATTCACCCATTTGTCTGCCCATTCACAAATACCCACTGATATCTATTATGCATCAGGCTCTATACTTGATCAAAGTTAGTAAGACACACAATTACAGACTTAAAATGGTGCTTCTTCCCAGCTAGGTGGAACAATGCTTGGTGCAATAACAATTGGCTGAATAAATGAGTGAGCTCACAGTTTATTAGGAGGAATGAGACACAGACCAAAAATAACTCAAGCAGAAGGCAGAATGTAGTTAAGTTAGTATCCCAAGAGAGATCCAGAGTGCTGTGTGAGTTCAAAGGCGGGAGAGAGCCCTTCTGGCTGAAGAAGTCAGGAAAGGCTTCATGAAAGAACAGATAATATATGAGCTGCCCTTTAAAGCACATGTTGGATTACAACAGCAGATATGGTGGGGGGAAGGAATTCCAGAGGGATTGGCATGGAAAAAGTTTTGGGGTAGCAAAAATTAGTTTCATATAGTGCTTAGAGCTTTGAAGAAAGAAAACAGGGTTGTGTGCAGAAACTTGGCAAAGCTGGGATGGGGGCTTCTTTGGATAGAGTGGTCCAGGAAGGCATCTCTGAGGAGGCACATGGCATCACCAATGGCCAAACACCTGTCCTGGGCGTCAAATAGGGCCTCAGTGAGTGTCTGTTGAAGGATGGAAGAATGACCACAACTGAGTAACCATGGGAGTTCAATTCACCTCCAGACTTCAAGGTTCCATGAAGATGAAAGGTGGTATGAGAAAGAGGTGAGAGGAAGGAGGGAGGGATGGAGAGTGGATGGGAATGGGGCAGAGGACTGAAGGGTGGCATCAGTCAGGGCGAGGCTTAAGATGACAGACCCCCAGCATAGGGAAGAAGAAGGTGGGTGGGAGGTGGAGGAAAGATGGAGGGCCAACACACCTAAGAGAGGCAGCAGATAAAGAGGGGACCACATAGGAGGAGAGAGGACAGAGGGCTTCTGTCTTCTTTATACCCTTTAAACCCTTACTCACCACCCCGGAACTCACAGAGGGTGACATCTGGGTCCCTAGCCTGGTGGACTAGAAATCAGAAAACGACTTCTTAGCTGTGTGACCTTGGAGAATCCATTTAAATTCTTTGAGACTTAGAAGCCTGTTTGTAAAATAGAGAATCGTAATACTCATTTTGTTCTGATCACCCAGGTCTAAGGTGGAACCCCTTCCACTGCCCCAATTTCATTATCTATGTCATTTCCCAGGTCATTCTCCCCATAGCCCTGGCACTCTTTAAGTAGGGTGACCTGCCATCACAGTTTGCCTGGGATGGAGACATTCCTGGGACATAGGACCTTCTGTTTTAAAACTGGGAGAGTTCCAAGCAAACTGAGACAAACTGATCACTGTATTTCTGACTATCTTGGTTGCTTGTATACTATCTTCCTCCCTGACCAGATTAGTAGTTCTCTGGGGGTAGAGATTTTCAGTCTTCCTCATGACTGTGTCTCTAGCGTGGTTGTGGGGTGGTGGTGAGGTAGACCAGGAAGGGAAGTAGATTAACAGATCGTATTATGCCTCGAAGTATTTCAGCAATTGTGACTAACACCCTTCTTTTATTGGCTTTGAAACCCTTCCTCTGAGATCATTTCCCTTCATATTACGAGGCGGCAACTTCCTGTCCCTTATAGGCGAAGCCCACGTGATAGTGAGAAGCTCAGGACTTTGCCCACCTGCTGGGTGGAGAGAAGGCAGGGGAGGTAACTGAGAAGGTGGGGCCTTTGGTGAAGTGGGTGGAGCAGGAGTCCAGTCCCACAGGTGAGCTCACCTGTCAGTCCAGCTGAGGGGTGGGCCATGGGGGCCAGGCTGGGCAAAGGTAGACAAGAAGGGAGAAACCACAGAGATCGAAGTCTGGACTGGGCCAGAGGCCGTCGTAGTTTTAACCAGTCAGCCCAGACTGGTTAAAGTCAGGGGCCCACCCCAGGCTGGACTCGGGGCAGAGAGGACGCAAGACCATGGAGGGGAAGACGCAGCCCGTGCTGTGGATGCTCTGTGCAGGTGAGTAGTGCCCAGGGGTGGGCGAGACAGCGGCTGAATGCTGAGGGTCTCCCAGAGCCCCCCCAGGGAGGGCCTCCAATGACACAGTTGTATTCGTGCTGGGCAGAATGACACGTCTGTCGTTCAAAAAGCAGGTTCCAGGCCAGCACCCAGAATCAGAATGTTTTTTATTCTCATATTAGTAAATAAAATTCCAGCCCATTTCTAGAATTCATAGTACTCTCAAAACTATATTTTCTGATCCCAAATCACATCATCAGATCAGACATAAGATCTGACAATTGGGACAAAAATATTTAAAATCAAGGTTGTCCCAGAAAAGACAGGATGTGTGGATCCAGGATTTGTGTTCACTACCTGAGGTTTTAATCATTGCCTTAAAACCAGAGAAAGAGGCAATGGTAAGAGTGATAACATCTGTTATCACATATAGGGAAACTGAGGCAGAGAAAGGTTGCAACTTACCCAATATCATTTACAGACCAAGAGAAGACTCAAACCCTTCGAAAAACAGCCAGTTAGAAATAGAATGACCCTTTCCAAAGGCCAAAGCCCTTTAGCTCCCTTGATACTCTGGTCATTGAAAACTCAGAACACGGGGGAACCCCACAAAATAAAAACCAGACATTCGCTGATATAATGGTAGACTCCAAATCAAGTGCTAAATAGCAAAGTCGTTGTGTGAGGACCCACAGGGTGCTAAGGGTTAGGATGGAGGTCTTGGCGTTAGAGTCCTGGGCACCGACAGGAAGTAGAATGAGCAAGGAAGTTGAGAGATGGGGGTTGGGGGGATTTTAAGAGTATCTTTAATTCAGTGTATTTGAACATGCTGAGAATCTCATCAGCTTGCAATTTATTTATTTATTTTAAAATTCAGCCACATTTTAAAACTAAACATATTATTTCTCATTGAATGAAAGATTCTTTAAATTCTGTAGTGCTTTACAACTAGCAAAATTTCACACACCTGATTTCATATAATCCCATAATAACCCTTTTTTTCCCTCCTACTCCAATCTTGCCCCTCCCCTCTTCCTTCTCCCCACTGGTAACCACTAGTTTGTCCTCTATGTCTGTGCGGCTGCTTCTTTTTTGTTTTATTCACTAGTTTGTTGTATTTTTTAGATTCCACATATAAGTGATATTATACAGTGCTTGTCTTCCTCTGTGTCAGCTTGCAATTAGAAATTGTTGTGGGCTTCAGGGATCTGGCAAAACTGGGGCGTGTTGTCGAATCCAAGTTTGTGTGCCCCATGCACAGTGAGGCCAAACAAACCGAAATGTCGGGGTTTGGAGCACAGAAAGTTTTATTGCAAGGGCAATGCAAAGAGAACAGGTGGCTTATGCTCAAAAGAACCAAACTCCCCAATAGGTTTCAGGGAAGCATTTTTAAAAGCAAGGTGAGGGAGGGGAGTCACATTTCTCTGATTGGTTGATGGTGAGGTAACAGGATGGTGTCACAGGGGTTAACATCACCAATCCTCAGGCTCCAATAGGTCTGGGGGCTGCATACTCGTGGTCATCCAGTACTTAACTTCTTGCATTTGCTGGGGGTTTTAGCAACTGTAAAACAACTCAGGAAATGTGCATCAGATACTGCTATCTAGGTACTTCAGGGAGGAACTAAACATTCTGTGACTGCAGTATGGCTGATTTACTATTTAAATTCCTACCAGTTCTCCTGGCCCAACTGCTATTTTTGCATTAATTCTTTTTTTTTTTTTTTTTTAACTTTTGGGTTTATTTATTTATTTATTTATGGCTGTGTTGGGTCTTCGTTTCTGTGCGAGGGCTTTCTCTAGTTGCGGCAAGTGGGGGCCACTCTTCATCGCGGTGCGCAGGCCTCTCATTATCGTGGCCTCTCTTGTTGCGGAGCACAGGCTCCAGATGCGCAGGCTCAGTAATTGTGGCTCACGGGCCTAGTTGCTCAGCGGCATGTGGGATCTTCCCAGACCAGGGCTCGAACCCGTGTCCCCTGCATTGGCAGGCGGATTCTCAACCACTGCGCCACCAGGGAAGCCCCACATTAATTCTTGATCCAGACTTTTGTGACTCAGGGGAGGTGTGGGAGATGAAAGCTTTTCTACAAACAAGAGACAGGCAGAGGACATGGGGAGAGGAGTCTGTCCTGCGAAGTCCCCATGGAATCCTGCTTGGTTACAGGAAGAGGTGAAGAGTTATACCAGGAAACTTGGGAGCCCCAAGGCCTGGGAAGCAGAATGGAGGAGGGTCTGAGTTAGAGCTCACTTTTCAGCTCCTACAGGCAAGCCCCAGGCCAGCTGGGCTGCCAGCCCAGGGTGATTCTCCTAGGCCCCCAGGCTCCCCCTCCTCCCCCATCTCTCAAAACATGACCTTGGAGCCCTTGGCTGGAGAATAGCCCAATGCTGGGGAAGGGTTGGGTCAAACTCAAAGGCTCTGCCAGGAGGCCCATCTAACTGGGGCAGAGGGGCCCTCATCATCAGGTTAGAGGGCATACTTGGTTCATTCCTTCATCCAAACAGCTCTTTACTGAGCACATAGTTTGTGCAGGCACCACAGGAGTGAGGGGTCTGGAATGATTGCAGTCATGAGGGACCTGTCTCAGCCATCAGATTCAGACCGGAAGGATGTGCTTCAAGCCCAGAGGGTAGGAGGCTGAAAAGAAATGACCACCCTTTCTGGGCTGGGCCAGTGACCTCTGATCCTCTTCTATAGAGCCTAGAAGTCTCCCCCCCTGCCCCGCCTCCTCCCCTACCCCAGTACACACCCTTGCATCTGTAGTCTGGCTGCAACCCAAAACCCATGCATGAATCAAAAGAAGGGATTTGGGCTTGGGAAAAAAACAAAACAAAACAAAACGTGCACCCAGCTTAGATCGAAATGTGGACTTAACTGTGAACTGCCTGGAGCAGTACATTTCACCTCTTCCTGTGAGAAGGCATGTGACCCCTGGGTGAACTCATCCAGCTCAACCAGTTCTTGGGTTTCTGTTCAGACACACTGATAAAGTGTGTCTTCTGCCCCCACCCCCTTCCCTCCACCCTCCCAGCCTGCCCTGCCTGACACCATGGGCTCATCACCTTTGCCTCCATACTTTACACTAAGGGGAAGGGGCCGGAGTAGTGGGGCCGGGGCAGCTGGGCTTGGTGGCTAGCTCCGGGCATGCGTTTGCCAAGTGGAAATGTTGGTGGTGAAATAGCCATTGCTACGTACAAGTGAGCAATGAAGGCCTTCAAAGTTCAGATGTAAAAGCAGCCGGGTGGCCCTCCCCACCATGGCTCGGGAGAGGATGCCAGAGGAAGAGCAGGGAAATTAGGGAGGGCTTCCTGGAGGAGGTGGAGTTTAAGCTGGGTTCCAGAAGTCATACTGGCTTTCCCCCTACTTCTGTTCTTCATCTGAACTTGCCCAGTAACAACTTAAATTTTGCTGATGTCCCGGGCAGAGTAACATAACAAAGTTGTTGAAAATAGACCCCAGGACTCATCGGATTTTGGGGAGTCAGAATAAAATCACATAAGGTCTTATGGGGACACAAACAGAAGGTGGTGCATTTGAGAATTTAAAAACAGTACTTAAACCGAATAAAAGTCAGCCTGACAATTCCAAACAATGTCAGTGACACAATACCTCTCCCTCCCTGGCAGATGCTCCCACCCCCTCCCCCTCTGACGGCACTTGAGAAGGGCAGGCCCTCTTCCTTAACTGACTTTAGCGTGGGGCAAATTAGTTGACCTCGATAAATCTCAATTTCCAGGGAAGGGTAAGCTGTGACAAAGCGAGAGAGTGGCATGGACATATATACACTACCAAACGTAAAATAGATAGCTAGTGGGAAGCAGCCGCATAGCACAGGGAGATCAGCTGGGTGGTTTGTGACCACCTAGAGGGGTGGGATAGGGAGGGTGGGAGGGAGGGAGATGCAAGAGGGAAGAGATATGGGAACATATGTATTTGTATAACTGATTCACTTTGTTATAAAGCAGAAACTAACACACCATTGTAAAGCAATTATACTCCAATAAAGATGTTAAAAAAAAATCTCAATTTCCTAATTTGTGAAATGGAGAAGGTAACCTATAATGTGTAAAAATGCACACTGTACCTCATTCGGTTATTAGGGATAATAAATGAGTTTGTCAACGTAAAGACCCTGGAACAGTGCCTGCCACATAATAAGCATTCAATAAATGCCAGTTATTTATTATTATTGTTGTTGTTATTAGTGTGGGCAAGTGTAAATTATAGGAAAGTAACTAGACTTTGGTGATCAATTGTCTGATCACTCTGCTCTGGCAGACATCTGCCAAGAGAATGAGAGTCACTGAGGATGAGGGATTTTGTCACCCCTCGCAAAGGCTGCTAGAGAAAACACCCCAGCTTGTGTACAGGACCAAGGCTCTTCCACTCTGGGAAATTTTTCAGCCACCAGACTCCATGAAAGATTTGATGTGATGGAAGGTACAGCTGCAGGAAAAGAGATACATAAAGAGGAGCCCACCAGGGGGAAAAAGTTTCTGAGAAGCTCTGCCCAGAGTCCCTAAAATCTTTGAAGACTTGATAAAAAGCACAAAACAACAACAACAACAAAAAAACCCCATCTTCCTACAGCTAGAGAAAACCTCGAAGCTTAAATTTGAAAAACGTAGGAAAGTACTGCTTTTCACTGAGAAATAAAGGAATCCATCATCCTAAAATATTCCAGATGAGAAAAAAAATTTTTTTTCTCCCCCATCTAAAAAAATATCAATAAGCTCATGGATGCTTCATCCATGGTAGGTTTTTGATGGGAACTAAGTTTCCAAGTTCTTGTCCTTTTGAGGTTGATCATGCCATTTTAGAATCCTTCCCCTGGGGCCTTTGTTAAAGCCACAGTCCCCAGCAGGATAATTTTCCCTACATGCCTTAGACTTGTCCACTCTGAAGTGCCATGATCCTGTTTGTCACACAGGCTCGGGGAGCTCCCTGGTATCTTCCCTGTCAGAGTGTGACCCAGTGCCACTTGCACTTCTAAGTGCACGCAGTGACCTGGCCCAGGCTGTGAGGTTTACAGGGCTCAGCCTCAGACATGTACATCTGATGAGAATCAGATAGAGAGTGGCCTTGTTCCCAGTTCATCTTGACCCCGAGAGGGTGGTATTCAGGCCAGAGCCAGAGTGGTATCAGCCGTTAAGTGCACTACAAGATGGGCAGCCTGGCCTTTCATCTGCTCCACGGTTGTGAGCCCCGTTGCCACACCAGTCCCCAGGACCTGGCTCCCACCTGGAGCCTGGGCGTGACCTGCTGGTGCCTGAGCACAAGTCAGAAGCCAGTGCTCACAGGAGGGCTCATGTGCCTGTGGAATCACACTGGCTTCCTGTCAGAGCTGAAATCAGGATTAAAATGCTCCAGTTCCAGCTCCAGCCTTGAAGTGGGAAGGACGTAATGAATGGTCAGCTTAAGAGGGGTATGTGTGCAAAGGGGGAGGAGTGATGGTTTGGGGCACAGCTGGCAACCCAGCTGCCCATCACAATCACCTGGGGAGTAAAAGTGCAAATGCCCAGCCTCCCCCAGACCTTCTGAATCAGAATACTGAGGGGCAGAACTTGGGCATCCCTCTGATTGTGAAAAGTTACCCAGGTGACTCTGATGTGAAAGTCTAGGTTCAGAGTTGCCTACTGGACCTTGAGGAAAAATAGGTTTAATGAACAGCCATCTCTGTGACTAGGGCTGATACTCTGCATGCGACCTGCAGCTCAGTTTTGCACCATCTCACTGCTTCCCTGAGTTAATGCCCAGCCTCTAAATTGGTGTGTTAACTTCTCACATTTTCGTGTGCATAGAAGTCATCTGGGGATCTTGTCAAAGTACAGACTGATTCAGTAGGTCCTGAGATGATGCATTTCTAACAAGCTCCCAAGTGAGGCTGCTGCTGCAGCAAGGACTACAGTTTGAGAAACAAGCCTCCAGGAAAGAACTGGTTCGTGGGCATGGCTGTGATCCTCGTCTTGCCTTTTTGCCCTTCGGAGTCCCACCCCAGGGCTTCTTGGTGACCCAGCGACGCTGCTGACTGTGACGCTGGCCAGCAGGAAGGAAGCCTGGGGGAAAGTGCGCCTGGCTCAGCAGGCGCTTGTACTCCTGGCAGTTCCTCGCCCTGCTAATCCCTCCTCCTTCTTTCCTGAAACACTCTATTCTGTCAGTTCCCATGACTCACCCTCTCCTGGTTCTCCTCCGACATTCCTGACCCAACCCTTTCATGTCTTCTCTGCAACTTCATGCTCCTCAGCCCACCATGAAATGTCAGAGCTCCCTCCACTCAGACCCCCTTCTACATCCACATCCACAGCTTTGGCTGACACCCATTTCAATTGACTCACAAATTTCTGTCTTCAAACCCAACCTCTCTCTTGAGCCATAGACCCATAAATCCAACAGTCCGCATGACTTCTCAACTTAGACATCTCAGAATCAGTTCAAACTCACAAGCTGAAAACCAAACTCATGGACTTTGTCCCCGTATCTGGGCCTTTGTCAGTGATCTCTGCATCAATCAATGACACCCCATCCATCCAGGAATGAAAGCCACAAACCTAACAGTCATCCATTACAGTTTTCTATTCCTATGTAATAAACTACCCCTTAACTTAGTGGTAACTTAGTAACTGAAGACAATAATAAAAAACATTTATTTTGCTCACAAATCTGCAACTTGGATGGGGCTTGGCAGGGACAGCTTGTCCCTGTTCCCTGCAGTATCAACTGGAGTGAGTTGACTGGGGTTGGAAGACCCACTTCCAAACTGCTGGCTCACTGGCTGGCAAGTTGGTGCTAACTCCAGTTCCTCTCTTTGTGGACTTCTCCACAGGGAAGTTTGGGCTTCCTCGCAGCATGGTGGCTAGATTATAAGAGCAAACATCTAGAGAGACAGAAGGTGGAAGCTGCCAGTATCTTAAAGTCTGGGCCCAGATACTGATCCAGCATCTATTACCATACTTCCACCATATTCTATTGATCAAGCAACCACAGAACCCAGACTCAAGGGAGGGGATATGAGTCCTATTTATTTATTAATGTATTTATTTATTTTAAAATTTTTATTGGAGTATAGTTGATTTACAATGTTGTGTTAGTTTCAGGTGTACAGCAAAGTGAATCTGTTATACATATACATTTATCCACTCTTTTTTAGATTCTTTTCCCATATAGGCCATTACAGAGTATTGAGTAGAGTTCCCTGTGCTATACAGTAGGTTGTTATTATCCATTTTATACATAGTAGTGTGTATATGTCAATCCCAATCTTCCAATTTATCCCTCCCCCCACCCTTACCCCCTGGTAACCAGAGGAATTTCAAAGTATTTTGGGACCATATTTTGATGCCACCATATCACCCTTAACAGCTCCTTCTCCTTCAGCTACAAATTCAAGTCATCATTATGTCCTGATGATTTTAGCCCTCCAACATCTCTTGAGTCTGTTCATCTTTCTCTGTTTCCTCTGCCACCTCACCGATGTAAGCTGCCTCTCCTAAGCTACTTCCATAGCCTCCGACTGGCTTTGGGAGCCTGTTTTATCCCTTCTCCTATCTGCTGTCCACCCTGAAGCCAAACTGATCTTTTCAAATGAAATTATGACCATGTCACTACCCTTACTCAAAGCTCTTCAGTGATTTCCCATTACTATTAGGATAAGACTCATATTGCGAGGACAGATTCTCCTAAGTCACGTTTAGGCTCTATAAACCACTGAAATGTTCCCCCAAATCCCAATATTTCAGCACCTAGACTGCCTCCTATACCTTTACACCTTGAACATTACAAAAATGTTTGTCATATCACATCCTGAACTTCTTGGTCTGGAAAAATATTATCATCAGACCTACCTGTCGTGTCAACACCTTCCTTTCTGTCTAACCTTAAAAAATCACGAGTCCTTTCTCTCCATAAAGCCTTCCTAGGTAACTTAGGGCCCCAATAATTTCTTCCTGATTTGAATTTGAGGTCTCAACCACTTTTTTGACCCTCTGTTATACTGCCATTTAACCTTTCACCCACTTTGGGACTTGTTTTCCTAAGCAGCTTGGGGATAAGAACTACTGCTTATGCTTTTTTTTTTTTTTCCCCCTTGGTATCATAGTTTCCAGAACAAGGGCTCACAATATATGTTTGGTTTTCTACTATCAAGTTATAACTTTCCGGTCCTCTTTTCCTCTCCAACTCTTTTCATTGAGTTCTCTCCTCAAATCTAAAACTCCCTTTAATCCAACTAGGGCATCCATCTTACCAAGCATTCTCAGATACTACTATTGACCTTTAAATTGTGAGACTCTACAACGTGTGCTAAACATAAACAACTAGATTCTTGTCCTTGGTGATTGGTTTTCAGGGGGCTGTTCTGCTCAGTTATCTCCTTTATAATTTTCCTTTCTCTCCCCTCCAAATCTAACTTAACTTTCTACCTGGACAACTTCTCCAAATAAGGCTTCTTTCCAACCAACACCTGACCTCTAACCAGCCCCACTGCCTCCCCCAGTTTCCATTTATAAGCCCTGGTTCTCTTTTCTAAGACGGCCTCCAAAAAGTCCAGGGAAGGCCGCCCAAGTCCCACTCCCGCAAGACCACTAGCATTCTGGGGGCCAGAGGAGGAGAGACTAAAAGAGGATGGGCCCACGGAGGCGGGCACTGAGGAGTGGGAAGGGCTGGAGAAGGGGGCCCGTAGAGGGTGGCGACCACGACGCCCACAGCCGAGCCCCCAGCCCCACGGTCTGACCAGAACAGAGACTGCCGGGCACAGGAAATGGGGACCCTGCCCCCAACATCCGGGACCGGAAGTGAGCGTTGCTGGGACACGGCCTTGGGGCGAAGGCCACTGGGGAGGGCTCCGTGTTTGGAGCGTGCCCTTGGATTCGCCTCCTTCATTTCCAAATTGGAAGAAACTTACAAATTGTGCTGATGTTGCAAATTGGCTACTTGTCCCTTTATGCTCCTCACCATATTCCTTGGGCTGAAATCAATCGTCATACTCAAATTGTGACAACAAAAGTTGTACTGAGCAGGATCTTGTCAACCAAACCAGGAAACTTAGACAAGAGACTGGCTGAGAGCACTTGGCAGTGCCCTCCTTGCGATGAAGACTGGGATAAAGATTTGTGGAAACAGATCAGCACCCCATTTCTCTGGGGCACAGCCATCTAGTATAGTAACAATAGCCCTGCAAGCAACATAGTTATGGAATGTAAGCCTAATCTGGCTTCAGGTACCTGCGTTCCCAAGTCTCTGCCTTATGTTCTGCCTGGGGAAAAACAGTGGAAATCCACAGTAACTGAATATCTAGCTCACCAAATGCCAGACTCTAGAGGACTCTTGCTTCTTCCTGCTACCAGTGGGTTCTTCATTTTTCTCCTAATTTAATTATAGAAAGATAGACATCAGTGATTTTCTAACTGACAAGTACCTTTTCTCTCTCCCTCCTTTGAGTGCTCACTCATTTGATGAAAGAAAGAACTCTCTGTGTATGTATAGCTGATTCACTGTGTTATAAAGCAGGAACTAAAGCACCATTGTAAAGCAATTATACTCCAATAAAGATGTTAAAAAATAAATAAATAAAGTGTATCCCTTATAGAAAGTCCAAAAAAAAGAACCCTCATACTCAAAAGAACTGCTTGAAATAAATCATAGATTGTAGATAGCAAAAAAAAAAAAAAAAGACTCAAATTGCTGTCATGGCCTCTTAGACTTGGGCCCATCCCATATTTCTGGCTGCACTGGGAGTGGTATAATTTCGGAATTGCTTTGTAGGAGAACCTTGAGGGGTGAAGTTTGGCAGATAGTGAAGTTTGTCCTAAACTTCCCTGATGGCACAAGTATGATGTTTGTACTTGGCCTCTGTGTTTATTTGGAGTCATCATGGGAGGCTAAAGGATATCACACAGGGGGAATCACAACCCCCCCCAAAACAACCCCTTTGGTTCCATCTCTACACACTGGCTTGTTTTAGTTTCTGGAACGTGGCCCACCTTCTCCTGTGCCCTGACCTCTGCACAGTGCACTTCTCTCCCCCACTCACCTCTTCCCCTGTTTTCTTGTGGTTCCCTCCTGCTCATCCTCCAATGTCAACTCAAAAGGCCCTTCCTAAGGACAACCTCTCCTCATCCCCAAATCCTCTGTTATATCCTGTCATTGAATGTGTACCACTTGTTACCATGGTGGTTTTACATTTGCCTCTGTGATTATGGATTTATTATCATTTGACTCACGCAGAGGATCAGACACCATGAACGCAGGAACTGTGTCTGTCTCTGCTTGCCCTTTTGTCCCCAGAGCCTGTCAGAGTCCCTGGAACAGGGGCATCCAGCAGCCATTTGCTGGGTGGGTGTTAATGAATGAGTACCTAACCTTTTGATCCTCACCAGGCAGCAAGCTGGTTTACTCTCAGTGTCTCCTATCCTGTCTCTCTTCCCTTCCTTCTTACTCTGTCCTGCTTCTCTCCAAGCCTCAATTTCCTAATTGCATTTGTTTCTATCAACATTACCCATCGTTTCTAGGGATGGATGGATGAGAGGGGTTAATTAAGGAAATGGATTTGCCCTGCGTGTTAAAGGAAGAGAGTCACTCACCGTGTCTTCCCTCCCTCCCCGATGGCACCTGTGTTTTAGCAGGGACTTCAGCACCTTCACTCAGCAGTGGGCATTTCAGTATTGAGACAGCCAGTGGAGGACATATTTGACTTGGAGGTAAAGTTTAGTGGCTCCTCAAACTACCCCACCTTGGCAGCACTCAGGTTTTGTCTCCATGTCCTCCCTGCCTGCTGGGCTTGTCTCTGTTCCCAGATTGCTCTGTCCCTGGAGCAGCCCTCTCTGTCCAGGGCACCAACTGTCACACTTGGCACCCACCTCCTTCCTGAGGTACCTTCCTCCCCTGCCACCAAGGGACCTTTGGGCTGCTTCCTCGTTCTCTGCCCTGGTGAGTCAGGGATGCCATAAACACCTGGCATGGGCAGAACATGGTGACAGACAGACGCTCCCACTTAGGACTGTCACAAAGTTCACTGGGAGAGAGGCATAAAATGTGGAGGGCAGGGCCCCCAGTCAGAGCTCAGTGCTCCACACCTGCCACCGACTCCTCTCTACCTCTGTACACATGGGAACAGGTGACTCTTGCTGTGGCAAGGCGAGTCCTCCACCTATGCCCTTCCCCACCCAGCCGGGGGTCTGGCTCCACCTGGCTTCTCCTCTATTTTTAGTCTCTTCCTTTCTGGGAGTTCCATCCCTATAACCTAGGAGCCTGCTTAAGTCTCTCCATCTTCCATCCCAGAGGGGATGAAAGAAACCTTCTCAAGATCTTTCATGGCCCTCTGGCTCCAGCTTTCCCATCTCCCCATGTTACGTGAGCTCCTTGACAAAATAAGCTGCCCTCACCTCTCTACTTCCTCACTTCCTGCTTGACATATAAAACTGTAACATGGCTTTATGGTTACAAGAGTACCGCATGTCTGCTGCAGAACATTTGGAAAATAAAAATACGCAAAGAAGAAACCCATCATCCCAGAATCCAGAGATAACTGGTATTAATTCTGTATTTGGTATTTTTTCTTCTAAGAATTTGCTTCCTCTCTGTGACTATGTGGAAGTGGGATACTGTTGCATGTACAGTTTTGCATCCTGCTTTACTGTCTTCTATGCACAAGTTCAACATAGTGAATTGAATCCCTTGGGGGCTATTTCAAGTCCCACCTCCTCAATAAGCCTTTCCATTAAAATCCTTCTTCCAGGTCCCTCCCCTCTCCACCCACCCACCCCCAACCCCTACACTTCACTCCTTATCATTTGCACTTAACACTTAATTAGGCTCTATTAGGATGCTGGCTGACAGTGATGCTGGCTAACTGCTTCCTAGGCAGGGACTGTGTCATGAACCACTCAATAAATAAAGTCTTATTAGCTCCCAGCTCTGTGTACATACCTTGGGGTGGGAACTAGCAAGCGATGGGTACAAGAGAAGTCTGAGACACAGACCCTGCTGGAAGGAGCTGCCATATGATGAGGAGACACGGTCCGCACACATAGACCCACACTGACATGAGAATGACGTGTGCGTGGGGTACATGCTCCCTGAAGCGCTTCAGCGAAGCCAGTAAGGGCTGGGATGGTCCAGGTGGATTCCTGGAGGAGGTAGGGCATGAAGATGCCTCTGATCATTTTCCCAGGGCCTTGCGCTAAACTAGGGCTTTAGGAAAAATTCATTAAATTGACTGGAATTCATAGATTCCTAAAGATCCACGTTGAACAAAGAGTTCCTCAAACATCCATGGAGTTCTAACCCCCCTCCCCACCTCTCCATCCCTCCTCCCCCACCTGCCAGTCTGAGAGCCTACAGGAGTCATTCCCACCTTGTGGGGGGCAGGACAAACCAACATGCACATGCGTGTGTGAGCTGCACCCCTTTCCCTAGAGACCAGCGCTTTCTCAATGTCAGAGCATGTATCTAGTCCTGGGGTGCGATGGGCCCCTTCTGGCCTCGGGCACCTCCTCCCTAACTAAGAATGTGGTTTCTCTGAGCGAATGGATTTTGCTAAGTGGAGGCATTCCTGCCAGTTTCCCAAGGGTTCCCATAATGTGCTGTGTATGCCTAAAGCCGCCAGTCCGTCGAGCACTTCATTATTCTCCTTGGATGTATTGCCTTCTGGTTAGCTCTCAAGAGACACTTTATTATCTTCTTAACAAACCTTAATTATTTACAAGCAATCCTGGAGGCTTCAAGCTGTCTCTTCACACCCCACCCACTTAGGGAGGTTAAATGACCTTTCCCATTTCCATCTGGGGCTACTTGCAGACTTGGCATCCCCTCTCTGGGCTCCTTTTGTTCTTTATTTAATTTTTTTTTTTTTTGACATTTTCTAACAATGTGTAAGGTAAGTTCTTCAACCATGTTTCTCTGGTTGCAAATCCTACCCATCTTTTAAATTTAAGTTCTCTAGAACTCATTCAGTGTGCTGTCCAAGAGCACTTATTTGAGCATCTCCTATGTGTTAGGCAGTTTTTTGAGCCCTGAGGATATGAAAAGGAAGGAAAAACAGTGTAGCAGAGCAGAAGGATATGACAATATAGAATGCTGGCATAGTTCTTGCTTATGTGCCAGGATGAAGGTTGTGCATGCTAAATATGTTGTCATCCAACCCTCACAACAACCTTGAGTTAGATAATATTATTATCCTCATTTTATAGTCGAGGAAACTGAGGCACAGAGAAGTTAATTAAGTTGTGCAAGGTTACACAGCTAGGAAAACTAAGAATGAGGACGCCAGCCTGGGCAGTTTGGCTCCAGCGTTTGCGCTCTTGGCCACTCTGCCATATGTAATAAACCCTCATGAGAGAGTACTAGGATGAAGGTACTCGTGGGTGGTATCCATGGCACAAAGGACAGAGTCATCTACTCTGCTTGAGAGCCTTTGGGCATTTTCTCTAGGACAATGTATGTGCTTAAAATTTCTTCCTCAGCAAACTCCTATTGTGCTGTGAGATTTTGATTCCTTCCTTGCAGGTGAAAGCACCTGCTCTTCCAATTTGTATACCGTTGGGAAGGTTAACACATCACTGAACTATTTGTTTTTAACACCTTATAGTGAATTAGCTTATCAGATGGATGGTCTTCGTGAGTATCAGAAGAACTCAGCCTTGAGGAAAAAAGGAGAGTGGGGAGGGAGCAGGAAAGAAAGAATACCTCTGGAGCATGAGGGACACAGCTGTAGGCAGCAACAGGATGGGAGAGCTGCAACTACTGGGGAGAGGGTGGGTTCTGGCAACTGGAAAGAAGATACCCAGTGTAGATCTGTACAAACAAGTAGAAAGGGAGGTTGTTAGAAGGCTCTAGAAGCAAACTTCTCCACTTCCTAGTTTTCTGATGATGGATTAGATGTCCCACCTGGTACTTTTGTCTCATCAACTGAGTAGGATGCAAAGATTCCACAGAACAGAAAAACGAGGGCCACAGAGCTAATAAACAGTAAGCCTATAGAAAGAGGTGAAAGGAACTGGGTTTATTACAGTTTATTACAGAACTGCGGGTGAGAAAGTTGGTGATTGCAAACATCAGAATCCTCTGAGCTTATGATGGGAAATTATTGAGAAGTTAAGCCAGATGTCTTTACTGCCAGTGATGTCAAAAAAAGAGGATACTGACTGAATCAGTGAGAAGGATTTGATTAGCTGTGGAGGATTTACAGTGATGGCTGTTGGCGTGAAGGTCTTAAACATAGGATAAATTCTCATCTAGGATTATGGAAAATGTGTGTCTCAGGGCACCAGATCAGCCTTTAAAGATCCTTCTCAGGTTTACAAATAGCATTTAAATAGTGCTCTATACTTGTTTGAGATTTTTTCCTTTTCTTTATGAGTTCTTTCTCATCCATTCATTTCAATCTCTTCCCTCACAAATTAACATAAAATAACTTTTACTCGCTTTTGTAGTGGTCTCTAAAATTGATCTATTCTTTAGTTATAATCATTAGTAATTATTATTCCTTTATGGTAGTTCACTTATGGTGGTGGTAGGTAGGTTATCTCTTGTGATTAACTTCTAACTAAGGATGTGCCTCAACAAAAGACTATGGGATGAGAAAGTGGAAGTTATTCTATATGAATATATAGAGAGAGAATATATTGAACACACAGATACATAATGTAACTGTCATATGTTGAGCACTGATTATGGGTCAGGAATCATTGTAAACAAAGTACACATTTCATGTTATTTAATCTTCAAACAACCCATTTTTCAAGTGAGGACCCTGGCACAGAGAGCTTAGGTAAACTGCTCAAGGTTATACATTTAGTAGATAAAGGAACTGGAATTCCAATGGACGCATTCTAGCTCTGGAGCCTGTGCATTTAAACTCAATGCTATGCTACTTCCTGAAATGGCCATAGAGAAGTTGTGTACTAAATATGGACTGGTACAGGAGTGGCCCAAGATAGCTGCATAGAAAGACCCTGAGCTCACCTCCTCCCACAGACACACCGAATCTACACCTACATATAGAGCAATTCCTCCTGAGGAAGATCTGAGGGCTGATTAAACAGCCACTGCACATAGAAGGACAACATAGAAATGGGTAGGAAAGACAGAGATGTTGTATCCATGGGAACCCAATCCCCAACACAGCAACCTGCAGTAAGGAGGGATATTGCTGATGGGCCTGAGTACGAAATTGCCCACCCTGGGAAACAGCATAAAAATCAGCAGTTTAAAGGGTATCCAGACTATATAGGAAGGAAATCCATTTACTAGAGCTTCTGCCAAATGGGCGTCACTCACACTGTAGTCATAGGTCCACCCAGATTCAAGGGGTGGGGACATAGACCCTACCTCTTGACGGAGGAGAGTCAAAGTCACATGGTAAGAAGAATGTATGTGATGAGAGATACTGATGTGGCCACACTCTTTTTCTCATCTTTTTTCTGATAAACTTATACAGAATAAATTCCCCTGGGAGAACCCTCTCTCTCTTTACCTTGACTTAATCTTATTCATCAACTTTCTTACCATATTTAAGCACTCCATAAATATTTGCTAAATAAATGAATAAATCATCATCATCACAACAAAAAAGACGGTGGGAAATATTTATTGAGAGCGCTCTATGTGCCAGGCATTAAGCAAAGCATTTATACATATTATCTCGCTGAATTCTCCCAACAGCTCTGAGAATATTAGTGTCCCTTTTTATAGATGAGAACTGAGGCTGACAAAAGTTTACACAGTGTGTAAGAGGTGGGGCTGAGGCGCAAAGCCAGGCTTTTACCCATCACACAACGCAGTTAACTTTGTTGAGATGCTGTGGGATGGGGACAGGGTGAACCAAGGTGCACGTGTTTGTCTTCACCCCGGGCCTGGAGGAGAACAGCTGGCGTGCCGTGGCCGAGATCTCAGTTGCAGTGTGTCTAGCTGTGGCTGGAAGAGCGTCACTGGCCATTCCCTCTGAGGTCCAGTGGGCAATGCGTATGAATGCCCATGTCAGTTACTTCCCACTTTCCTTCCAGTCTGGGTGACTGTCCACGCCATCTCTGTGGAAACCCCAAAGGACGTTCTTCGGGCTGCTCGGGGAAAGAGCGTTACCCTTCCATGCACCTACCAAACTTCCTCCCTCGACCGAGAAGGATTTATCCAATGGGACAAGCTTCTAAGGAGTCATACGGTAAGGATCTTTAAAAAGTTGGGAGCATCATGAGTACCACCTGACCATGACCCCTTGGAGGATAAACACTATAAAGCCATTCAATAAATGTTAGGCAGAATAAACCTAGTTAGCGCCCAGGCTGGGATGGGTGGGGAGGGAGCAGTGAATATTGGACCCGGGGAGGGCCGTATTATGCCACCTCAAGTGTGAAAGAGTCACCTTCCCCAAAACATCTTTCTGTTGGTCAGTCTCAAATGACGTAAACTGTATCATTCCTTTTGATTAGCATAGCGCTCTCCCTTGAGGCCAAATTTTGTTATAGTTTTTTCCTGTTTGGGTTCTTTTGGGGACTATGGGAAGATTTTATTTTCTGTTTTGGAATAGATAGTAATCCCATGGTTCAAAAATTAAAACATCATGAAAGTGCACATTGAGAAGTCTCATTCCTACGCCTGCCCCTCTTGTCCCATCTACCCAGTTTCCATCCCCTAATCCTTCTATCTCCCCATCCTCCCCAGCAAGGCTAATTTTCACTGGTACTGGTTCTTTGGGGCCAGCATTTATTCTGATTGATTGGTATCTCTGCTACAATCATTCAATATTGTGAATATCACTTTTGGCTAAGATTTAGCTTCTTGTGTATCCTTCCAATGATTCTTTATGCCAATTCAAGAAAATGTGAATGTATATATTCACACACATGAAAATGCATCTACTTTTGACCCTAGAATCCCAGTTCCCTATTCCCCTCACCAAAGGCAACCACTATTACCAGATTTGGGGGTGGACTTCCATAGATGCTCCACATGTATACCATGCACACACAAACATAGACATATATTTACATATATGTATATGAATATATATGTTTATATAAACTACATGCATACTGTCCTCCACTTGGCTTTTCTTCCTCTTAATATACCTTGGAACTCTTTCCATATATCAGTACATTTATATCTATCTCATTCTTTTTTAAATATTTGCATTAAGTATCACATTTTATGAATGCTCTATATGTATCAATGATGGACATTAGGTTTGTTCCCTATATTTTGCTGCTACAAATAATGCTGCAATAAATATCCTTATATATATGTCTCTAGGTATATTTTAAATATTATTGTAATTATTTATAAATATATATTTATATATAAGATAAATTATTAACAATGAACTTCTGGTTCAAAGGCTATGTGAATTTAAAATTTAGATAAATAATGTCAAATTACTTTCATTGGATGTCAGACCAATCTTCATGTTCACCAACAACAGTGTAGGCACCTACACTGTGTGTTACTCTGTAACACAGAGTAGTCTCAAACTATTTGATATTCGCCAATTTGATGAGTGAAAAAGTATCTCATTATTGATCAAATTCACATTTCTTTAACTGTAAGAAGAGGAACATCTATTCATAGTTTTTTTTTTTTTTTTTTGGCCACGTGTGCAGCATGTGGGATCTTAGTTCCCTCCAGTGGGATGGAACCCATGCCCCATGCAGTGGAAGCATGGAGTCTTAGCCACTGGACTGCCAGGGAAGTCCCTATTCATAAGTTTTAAAGTGGATTCTACTTTTAAAATGCACACATGCCTGGCATTAGATCCCCAACTACTCAGAGTGAAAGCATTTAGCTTTTTCCCTGACAGAAAAGAAAGGGGAACCCAGGACACCCAAGTCCTAAAGCAGCAGGGCCGATGAGAAAGGAGAGCAAATGTTGGCCTAAGGCACCTTATTGTCTGTTGCCCAAGGCACCCTGATGGGACAGAGCACATGTCCTATCTGTTTCCAGAACCCCAGGAAAAAACCTAGAGAGGTCAGCTGCTGCCTTTAGCTTGTAGAAACTGAAGACACGTTCTTTCACCGTCACATGTATTCAGCAAACAAGACATTAGGTCCCTGGCAGGCACGCTTCTGAGTGCTGAGATAAATACTAAAGATCTTTTGTTGACTGATGGATCCCTCACTTCCTAAAGGATTTGAGGCAATCCTGTTGAGAGCAAGCAAGGGTGCAGAGAAAGGGATTTAACCTATGCCTCAAGGAGATTATTGTGACAGGTCCTAGCAAGGGTTGGGGAGTGACCTGGGGGAGATCCCAGGAGGGGGAAGCCTTAGGATAGCTGTGATTGGGAGGAGGGTTGGGGCATGAAGAGTCCTTGGCAGAGCCAGTAGGTCAGAAAAGAACTGAGCTGGGAAAGACCAGCATCCACAGATGGGTCCACAGCCCAAGACAGGTCTTCATCTCCGACCTTGTTGCTCCTCCCCATCTCAGCCAAGCTTCCTGAGTTATTTGCCCCTACCAGGGTTGTTGCCTGTGGTTGGGCAGATCATGCACTTGGGTACCCAGCCCAGGGCGCATGACCGCCATTAGCTTGGCAAAGGTGTGTCTGTCCAACAACTAGAGCACCTTTTCCTGATTTGCATAAAGAGCATGCCCAGGCATCAGACCTGACACTATGTCTCCACGCTCTCTTCCCTGCCCGGCATGGTCTGCCTTCCCCCCTAATGCTCCACCGAAATCACCAGCAGCTTCTCTTCTGTTAAATTCAGTGCGCTGATTCAGTCCTCATCTTATGTCATTTCTCCCTAGCTTTTCCAACTATCAACCACTTTCCTATCTTGTAATCTCCCTCCCTTGGCTCTCTGGTAGCCTTGTCTTGGCTTTTGCTCGTATCTCTCTGACCTCTCTCTGACCTTTCCAAATGAAGTAACTTGGGGACTTGCCATTTCTCTACTCATTTACCCATGGCTCGATGCCATCTGCTTTGCATATATTATCTACTTTAACTCTCACAAAAATCCTATGATACAAGTGTTATTATCATTATCTCCACTTTGTAGATGAAGAAATGGAGTCATAGAGAGGTCAGCATTTTGCTCAAGGTCATGGAACTAGTAAGTGGCAGAACTGGGATTTGAATTGAGGCAGTCTGGTTCAAAAGTAGTGATCTTAGCTAGTACCATGTTCTGTTTGATAAATGATAAGTATATCAATGAATAAACAAATTCCAAAGGCGAGAGTCAAATGAATAAAGGGGGCTTGGAAGCCAAGGATGGCTACCTAGCACAAGGCCTGCACATAGTAGGTGTTCAATAAATATTGGTTGACTGAATGTCTGAGAACAGACAATGAACTAAAATGGAACGGGTAAGAGGTGCCAGAGGTTACAAGAGGTGAAAGCCTCACTCACACGTGCTCCTCTGGTATGAACTGCCTACCTGCCCCGGGCTTTCAATATTTTCACTAAAAACATATATATACATCATAAGAGGAATCCACAAATGGACACCATGCATAGAGCTCTTTGTTCTGCAGGGTTGGTGTGTCAGTGCACCTGGGCCTGGGAATGGTGGATGAGGGTAGTCAGGACAGCCTGAAGCATCACGCCACGGCCTTAGGCTGAAGACCAAGTGGTATTTCTTCTTCCTCACAGGAAAGGGTGCTCATCTGGACATTTTCGACCAAAACCTACATCTACGGTGAACTTTATGAGAACCGTGTCAATGTATCGAGCAACGTCGAGCAGTCAGACGCCTCCATCACCATTGACCGGTTGACCATGGATGACAACGGCACGTACGAGTGCTCCGTCTCGCTGCTCTTGGACCTGGATGGCGTCTCCAAGTCACGCGTCCGCCTCTTGGTCCTGGGTGAGTGTCTCCTTCTCCTTCCTGGGGTGGTAGGAAGAGGGGCAGTGAGAGGAGCAGGGCACCCTGGTGGTAAGGTAAAGCCAGGGAGCAATGCCTGACCAGGAGCTAAGACTCCTCCCCTCGCCCCGTCCGTCTGGGGGGTTGGAGTGCTGCTCCTCCCCCTGGAACCAAATACTCTTCTGTCTGGGCAGACAGCTCCCCAGGGCCAAGGTCAGGGCTGATTTGGAGTGGTCCCTGGGGCTCAGCCTTGGAGATTCTGTCCCTGCTCTGTCCAGTGCTCTTTCCTTCACACCAGCTCCTGCCTTTTTCATGCCAAACTTACTTAACAGAAGAAAACGGGAAATCCTAGATCCTACTGTAAAGACTCTCACTGCCTTGCTTTGATGCTGGGGGCCAAATAATGACTCTCTTACAGGTCAGGCATCTTTCCCAGCCCTAAATTCAGCTCAGCAGTAGAAGCCCTTCACACCACCATCTCCCCACCCCTCCTCTCCAACACACCATTGATCAGGTTCTACTGCTTCTGAAATATGTCCCATGATAACATTCTTTCTACACAACTAGCTTATTATTGGAGTTTATAGTTTTGGAATAATTGAACAATCACCTACTCTTAGTATCTTCATTTTGCAGATGAGGCCAAGAGAAAGTAGACACCTGACTCAACGTCAAACAGTTACTGGAAAAACTTTAGTGAGCTCCCAGCCTGTCTCTGCTCTAAGAAATGGCCCCCACTGTGGGAGGTAGCAATACTTTAAAGCAAAGCAACGGATCATGTTTCCTTCATTTTTTCCCCTTTACACTACATAGTGGGATTGTATTTTTCATTACATAAGGTGGCTGCCTGGGTTTTTGAATCATTGTAGTGAGTCAAACAATAAAGCCCTGAATAAAGGATAACCTCCTCCTTGCACCCTACTACTAACAAGGTGACCAAGGCTAGTACATGTGTGTATTCTTCCACACTCTTCTCTTCTCTTTTCAACACACACACACTTTCTTTTTGTTTCTTTACTTTTCTTTAAAAAAAAGACATCATATTATAAAGATTATTCTGTAACTTTTTCTTAATATTTCATGCACATTTCTCCAGATCAATGCATACAAATCTACCTATTAATAGAATACATTACCATGCATGGATGTACTATGATTATTCCAGTGTCCCATACTGATGAGCATTCTCAGGCTGTTTCCATTTTTTTTTTTGGACCAACAATACTGACTCTCTCTCTCTCTCTCTCTCTATATATATATATATAATGTATTCTTTCACTGTGTTATCTTTGTTTCTATTGGATAGATTCTTAAAAGAAGGATTTCTATTGCTTAACACCATTGGGCATCAAGGAAATACGAATTTAAAAAAGTAGAATTTCTAGGTCAAGGACTATGCCTTCATTAAACGTTACTCCATACCGGCAAATTACTTTTCCCCAAAGCAACTACTACTGTCATGAGCATTATGTGATCATGTCTGTTTTCCTATATTCTTACCAGTACTGAATATTATCAATCTTTTTAAGTTTTGTAAATTTTGTTAATTTGCTAGGTGAAAAAAAAATCAGTTCAGTCCAAGTCAGTATGCTAATTTAACATCCAATAAGCTTCACACCTCTCCTTAACTTTGTGCTGACCCCCTAAATCTTGGGGCCCAGCAGTGGAATAAGGGCTGGGTCTGTCTTCTTACTCTCCTTAGTCCACCTCCTCCCACCCCCACTTCTGGCTCCTCTGAGGTCATGGCCAAGGGAGGGAGTGTTAAAGGGAAAAAGGCAAGGCCATGTTCACCTAGCCAGGCCACTTACCATTTTCTCTTGGCTAACCCCAATCCTAGCAGACATCCCACTACTGCTTCTTTTGTGGGGTGCATTAGTGGGTCCTTCAGCACCCCCCAGGGATCCACCTGACACAGGCAGTGTGCGCACCCACCGGCCAGACTCTCACATCCACCACCCTTTTCCACCCTCCCCTGCTTATGGCAATTCCCTCCTGCTCTCCGCTGTACACTCTGGGCTCCCCTTGATCCAGCGAGCAGCTCTCTGGGACCGAGTCCCTTCAGTATGACAAGAATCAGCCTCCATCATTACCCTCCTAAAGCTTGCATCGGGGAGGGCAGATCCCTCTCACTGCTGCACTCTCCTCACCCCACCACTGCAGTCTGCTCCAGCCAGCTTCTCTGGGCAAGGGGCACGCACCATAGTATGACTTCAGCTACCCAGGGACATCTATAAAGCCCTTCCATCATCACGCTCCAGGAGGAGCGCTGCAGGGACTTACCGATTTCTGTCCCTCAGTGAACCTCAGCCAGGAGTGAGAGATGCCAGCTCTCGACAGTAGACAACTCCATTCTCCATGGGGGATTCTCTTGGTTCCTCCCTGGCTGGGCCTGAGTTGAGGGGAAATACCTCCTTCCCCTCCCCTAAGAGAAGGGGGGAGATGCTCATGGATCCCTATTCCTGAGAATCCTCTTTAAAGAAATCTCCTCCCAGATGAATCTCTAGCCTTCTGGGTGAGGGTAACTGTTAATCAGAGGATTTGCTCTTGGGAAGGTCACTGGGATGTTTCTCATGCCTCTCCTCAGTACTTACCATTCAGAGCCTCAACCTGATGGTTTTAGTGGAAATTCTGAGACACAGGAGAAGTCCCCTCTGTATCCTGCTGATGTTTTCTGTTATGGATTTAGGGTCTCTTGTCTTGCACAAGATCTCCCACTACCACCTTTGAGGTTATAAAAATGAACTTAATGTTTTTTCTTATGTCTGTAAGTC
The DNA here is from genome assembly GCF_965194825.1 of Balaenoptera physalus. Classification (NCBI taxonomy): domain Eukaryota; kingdom Metazoa; phylum Chordata; class Mammalia; order Artiodactyla; family Balaenopteridae; genus Balaenoptera; species Balaenoptera physalus. The sequence continues at coordinate 65,346,442 of NC_138882.1, forward strand.
TTATTTTTTATCCTTAGATTTTGTTTTATCTGGAAGTTATTTTTGAACATAGGATTCTAAGGGTCTTTGTTTTCTTCCGAATGGATAGCCAATTACATCAGCATCGTTTGTTATATCAAAGAAACAACTATTTTCCCACTGGAATCCCAGCTTTGTCACATATTAAGTTCTTACATATACATGGCTGTTTTTTACTCCTTATTTTATTTATTTTCCTTTTGATTATTCCTATGCCAATATCATTTGCTTTTGATTGCAGTATGTCTGTTGTCTGTAGTCAGTGTTGAGATACACAGACATACAGATGCACGGACACACAGACACATACACACACACACACATATATATTTAGAGTTATCAGTATTTGTGTAGTTGGCTTTTAAGGTCTGGCACTGTGTAATATCTTCTCTTACTAAAATTTTCCAAAAATTTTTGTCAGTTTTTACACATTTATTCTTTCATATTAATTTTAAAATCACTTTGCTTAGTTAAAAAAAGTTGGTTGGAATTATATTCAATTTACATTTTAATTTGCAAAGGAATGACATTTTAATGATATTAAGGAAGATGGTATATCAGATTTTCTGACCTTCAAAATTGGTGAATCTCTAATGATAGAATTCCAGACTTTCTGTGGCCAAATGAGGATTAAGGTGTTTACTTAGTTGTATAGGAGGAGGGCAGGAAACTGCACCCATTCCATGTAACCAAATAGCCAATCTCTCTGGGTCTTCCTGCTCTGAAAACCAAAGGGATCCCTCTTAAATGGAGGGAAAACTACCATCAACTTCGAATGACCTTTGCCTGTATAGAGTTGTTATAGATAACACAAATTCACAATCATAACAGCTATCATTTATTGAGGGCCTGCTATGTGCCAGGCATCTCACTAAGTGCTTTATGGATATGATCTCATTTAACCTTTGCAATACCTCTGTGAGAGTGGGTATTAACACTCATATTTAATAGAAGGGAACACTGAGACTTAAGAGGTTAAATGACCACTAGAAAGTGTCCAAGCTTTGATGGAAATCAAATCCAAAGCCCTTCACCGTTCCACCCTGTAAGTCTGCCATTCCCAACCAGCAATCCTTCCAATTCTGGATGATTCCCAAACTCTTCTAGGTTTACCTATCGGTGTACTCTCTCTTTCACTCTATGGCAGATGTAGACTTGCCAGTATGTTTAATCATGTCACAGCATTAACTTGTGTTTTTCCCTTCCTGAGCCCATGCCAGCAAAAGAAGGTTGAAGGGGCAGAGCAATGCCAGCCCTGGATGTGCCCATTGCCTTCATTTGTCCACAGGGCATGCCCATCTTGGAAACATCACTCATTGAAAACTGAGATTCTGTAATTGCTCTTCCACACTGAGGGTCTCAGCTTAGGGTCTGGGACACTGAAGCCCTGCCACCCTGTGAGGGCATGTATGTTTATTTCAGGGTTTTCATGGGGAGCTCTGATGGTCTTAGAGCTTTAGGAACATCCTCCCCTAACCTCATGGACAAGGCTGACACCACCATTTTATCATCTTATAGCTTTTTTTTTTTTTTTTAACTTTTTGGGTTTATTTATTTATTTATGGCTGTGTTGGGTCTTCGTTTCTGTGCGAGGGCTTTCTCTAGTTGCGGCAAGCGGGGGCCACTCCTCATCGCGATGCGCGGGCCTTTCAATATCGCGGCCTCTCTTGTTGCGGAGCACAGGCTCCAGACGCGAAGGCTCAGTAATTGTGGCTCACGGGCCTAGTTGCTCCGCGGCATGTGGGATCTTCCCAGATCAGGGCTCGAACCCGTGTCCCCTGCATCGGCAGGCAGATTCTCAACCACTGCGCCACCAGGGAAGCCCTTATAGCATTTTTACAGCTGTGTTTTAGTTGCCCCAGACTAGGTGGAGTGCCATGATGTGTTTTTCTACCGGCTCCATTGAATCAGGGGAACTACCTATTTGTGGAGGGCTCCTTATGTCAAAATATCTAATGCACAGAAGGTTGTTAGAAAGAAGCCTATTTCTGCTCTGCTGTCCTGTTCTTATTCCCCGGCTACAACAACCTTAGTCCAAACACAAATAAACAAATAGCTGTGTTTGGTGATCCCTTGCCTCTTTAAAAAAATACTAATTTAAAAAAAGAAGAAGAAACAAAAAAAGAAAAACATTCACCTATATCACTGGGTTTTATATTTCTCCATGTTTTCTTCCAGATCCTATCCACATGCTTATTTATGTACGTAACTGAATTTGTAGCTTAACGACTGGCATTTTTCTCTTTTCATTCCACATCACCTAACACTTCCTGCTGTCTTAGCACTTACTGTTCTTTAAGCTTCATGCCACTCCAGCAAGCGGACGCAGAGTCCCTCTGTCCCTGGACTGGACACTCAGGCTGCTTCCAATTTAAGCTATTATAATTAATGTTGCATCAAACCGTTTTGTGTGCATAGCGGTTAATTTTATTTGCATTAGCTCCTGGGGGAGATACTACCCAGCCAGGAAAATGAGTAATTTTCTCCTGTTTCTCGTCTGTATTCTGCACTGCTCCGTCACCCACCCCACTCCCATCCCTCCCCTTGCCCTGATTCACCCGCAGCTGAGTCCCTCACTTTGACCCACCTGGTCCTTCTCGGGCTAATTCTGTCTCCTTCTGGCTTCCCTTAAATAGCTCCCATTTTCTTCTGACAGCAAGCTGGTTGCGGGGAAGGCAGCGGGAACCCAAACAGGTGTGAATATCCCGATTTCCCCTCCCCTCTCAGGGGCAGCTGCATTTTAAGAGAGGAATTAGTTAACTCGAAGGGCAAACGCTACAAATTTAATTCGAGATTATGCAACTCGGTGAAAAGAATGGCTTTAAAAAAAGATAATTTGGTACTATATGTTAAGAAACCCAGTAAAAATCCTTTTTTTTTTTAAAGTTTTCTTTCCGAATGGCTTTGCTGCTGGGCTAATTTTAGGCAGAAGGGCTTTAATTATGTGGGTCCACCCACTCGGGCTGCGTGACCTCACAGTAAACTGACGCGAACACGGAGCTTCCGGACCGAGGGGGAGCGCGCGCCCTCTTGGTCACCGCGGGGAAACCACCTGGCCCGGGTACCTGGAACCTGGCGCCGCCGGGCAGGATGGGTCGTCTCCCCGGCCTCTGGCGCCCCCTGACGTCTGCGGCGGGAGTCGCAGGCTTTGGAGAGGCCTGGGAACCCACAGGGTCCCCGGCTCCCTCCCGTCACTCCGCCCTCTGTAAATATTCAGGTAGTATCTGCATTCTGTTTTGCGAGGTGGGACGCACCAACTGAGAATCCGAGATCCACAGGAGTCCCCGCGGGTCTCACACCCCCCCGCAGCGGGTGGACGGGCAGTCTGAACTAGATCTGTCTGATTCAAGGTCCTAGCTGTTCTTGATGGTGGGGACTGAGGAGGGGAGCTTCAGGGAGGGGTCTGAACTGAGCGAGAGCTGGGGGTGCCTAGGATGAGGTGAGCCGGGAAGGCAGTTTGGGGGCCGAGGTTAAGGGCCCTGGGAAAGGACCCTGATACATTCCTCCGTTAGGTGGGTCTCTTAGGGGATGCTTGGTCCCTTGTTTGCCATTATCTCTACTGCTGCCTCTGAGTGGATTAAGGATTTGCTTTTAATAATTTTCCCTCAGTAAATGGTGGTATAAGAAAGCTAGTCTTGGGACTTCCCTGGTGGTCCAGTGGCTAAGACTCCGCGCTCCCGATGGAGAGGGCCGGGGTTTGATCCCTGGTCGGGGAACTAGATCCCACAGGCCACAACCAAGTTTGCATGCCGGCAACTAGCATGCCGCAACTGAGACCCCGTACAGCCAAATAAATAAATAAATATTAAAAACAAAACAAAAAAACCCACTACCTACTGGCAAATGGCAGCTATTGGTATTAAAAAAAAAAAAAAAGCTAGTCTTCGGATATGTTCAGCATGGTTTTCTGTGTTTCTCTAGGTGCTCACTTGCCCCAGTCCCTTCTCTCTCCTTTTTGGCTTGTATTACAAAGAAACCCGGTTGTGGAAAGGCTTGGCTACCAGTCATGCACATTTAGCATGACTCTGAGTCAACGTGAGACTTCGAAGGTGGTATTATATTTGTGGCCAGCTCTCTTTTTGTGGAATAAAGGCTTAGCTTCCTGGTAAAGGCGTACGTGGAAAACAAAGGTGACAGTTTTGATCGGTGGGGAGGGATATTCCTGTCCCTCTGGAGAGCTCAAGAGATAAAGCTTGGCTTAGCAACCCTGACCTGGTTCGGGTCTCCTCGGAAGTGATGCTCACTTTCTCTGTCCCCCAGGTGCCTGCTTGCTGGGTCAGCGGGGAGGACGGGAGGGCAGCTTGTGAGAGTGGCCCACGGGTAGCAGCCTCTCCCTTCCCAGGCTGCTTCAGTCCTATGGGTCTGGGCCTGGATACCTGAGTCCTGTCCTTGAACCTGGGGCCTTTTAGGTTTAGGGACTGTCCGATTGGGGGTGGCAGTAGGAAATGCCTCTGATTTGCCCCACGCTCACCCCATGCCTGGCTGCCCCTCACTAAGATAGCAGGAGACGTGGGGCACACCCAGCCACCACCGCCAGTGTCAGAGAGGAAATATCATGGGCTGTGGCGCTAGAGGGGAGAGATGCATCCTGGGTAGCTTCTCCTGGCAACTCTGGGCCAAACAGAGATTGGAATTCACCCGCCATGCCCAGTGACCATGCACCTGTGCAGTCTAGATTGTAGAAAGGGCAGCGCTATTTACTGGGGCAAGCAAGCCATCCAAGGGGGCACATAAAGAAAGAAGCAGGGGGGACAAGCCTGCCACTGGGGAATTCCAGTAATAGTCCTCTCTACCGGGTGTCCTCCTCTTCCCACCCTCAGGGACACCAGCTGAAGTCCCAGGCATACTCGATGCTTCTCGCCTCAGGGCCTTTGCACAGGCTGCTCCCTCTGCCTGGAGTACCCTCCCCTCTCTTTCTCTGACCGTCCCCTCCCCCAATCACGTCTACTATTGGCTTTGTGATTGGGTCAGTGTCCCTTGTCGTGCCTGTCCTGTCTCAGCATCCTTGCCTCCTGCCTGGTCCTTGTTTGATTACTTGTCTATTGCCCCCACTGGACTCCTTGAACATGAAAACTCACTCACTATGTCATCCCCATGCCCAGCAATGACAGGCATACAGTAGGTGCCCAACAGGTTTTGTAGGACAAACCACTCTACACAGCGGTATGTTAACTAACAGTGCTGAGTGAAAGACCCTGGCTTAAGGTCTTCAGGAATTCTGGGAGATCAGGTTAGGCTTGTGAGTTGAGGGTGGCCGGTTGGTTTTGGTAACCTCCTTTCTGTGGCCTTTCCTTTTCTTGTGTCTGCTCCTTCTGGCCCCTCCATCCCCTCAGCCCTCATTCTCCACCCCGCACATAACCCTGCTGCCACCAGGGGTCTCTCCTATCACCCAGTCACTTGTGGCAATTGCATTTTACCAGCAAAGCACAGGAAGACGGTAATGCTTAAGTGAAGGGAACATTCCTAAGAAGTTAGCATTGAAGGGCTTCAGAGAGAGAGGCTTTCATTGAAACCGAGGGTAGGCAAACTGCAGCCAAATCCAGGCTTCAGACTGTTTTATATGGCCTGTGAGCTAAGAATGGTCTCTACATTTCTGTGCCTGTAAACGAACAAGGCAGTGTGTGTGTTTGTGTGTGTTTGGGGTGGGGGGCGGCTATCACGAGGCCCCAGCTAATTCATGGCTTCTCTTTGGCTCCTCCCCTACACAGTGCCACCCTCCAAGCCAGACTGCAGCATCGAGGGAGAGACTGTGATTGGGAACAACATCCAGCTGACCTGCCAATCAAAGGAGGGCTCCCCAGCCCCTCAGTACAGCTGGAGAAGTTACGATGTCCTGCACCAGGAGCGTCAAGTCGCACCAGGTAACAGGGTCAGCGAGGAAGGCCAGCCCCCCGCCCCCCCCCCCAAAGGCTGCCCCTTTCCCTCCACCCTGCATGTGGCACTGCAATATCTTGGACCATCTCACTAAGCAGCCTTTTCTCTTAATAGCACCTACCTCATAGGTTGTTTTGAGAAATAATAACGTAGTAAATGTTAACTTGTTTTCTTTATTCCCCGTAACTGAATTCTCCTGAGTAAGCAAGTATCAATAACCAGTCGGTGCAAAAGCATTGGGTGGGATTTTAGTTTTGATTATGATTATGTCCTAAAGTATACATTTAAGGCCTCAAGTCTAATTCTATGGCTCCACTTAAGGGTGGGGAATTTCCTATTCCCATCCCCTACCCAGGCAGGTCCATCTCAGACTCCCCTGGGGATCCCCATCCCCCAAACTCACCCCCATTTTATGGTCCCACCCAACTACAGGACCAGGTCTGCTGTAAGGGTCCCACATTATTAGGGAAGGAAATGGTAGGTTCTGCTATGGTTGTCAGGAGACCGGTTTTGTACAGGGCAGCTTGGTATTTGACCTTTTGGTCAGGAAACAAACTGAAAAAAAAAAAAAAGAAAGGGAAAAAAAAAGAGCTGTATAAACATCCCACTGTCATTACCTTGGAGCCAACTGATGTGGGAAAACCCCGGTGGAATCCCTGGGCCCCTGTGCGCACTGGCTGCCTGGCCAGCTGCACTCACCGCTCCTGAAGATCAAGAAAGACAAGGCCTGGAAGGTCGCATTGGATTAACTTCTGGGAGGACTTTCTGTCCAGCGTGGGTGGAAAGGAAGTGGGAGGTGGAGCTGTGGATGTAGACAACGGTTCTGAGGAGATGGGACAGGAGAGCGAGCCTTGCCGGGTGAATGCACAGACAGGGGCTCCGGTCAAACCAGGGTGAACTTCACCACTCTACTGTTCATTTGTTTGGGGGCAAAACAAGAACTTCTTAAAAGTAAAAAAGGCATTAGTAGAACCCACTCTATTCAATGTAAAATAGAAGATGTATTGTGGATTTCAACAAGCTTCTGGTTTTGTTTACATATTTCTGGTTGGCAAGTTTTATTGAATGTGTCAAAACCACGTGGCAGCTCTCCTCTGGCCTGTGAACAGCCCAGGGACTCCAGCAATGGTCGCAGAAGGTCAGCCATGGACACTGGTCGGTCTGACCTTCCAGCAAAGTGGGTACAGGTGGGCCCAAAGCTGAGGATTACAAGGTGGTAAATGCTGCAATAGTTTGTATCCAGTGGTGCTGGAACCCAGAGTGTGCATAAAGGGGTCAAAGAAGGTTTCTTCAAGGTGGGGGCACTTGAGCTGGCAGGAGATCATGTTGGTTAGGAGCACGGCATGGGCTTGAATCCTGGCTCTGCCACTTGTTAGCTGTGTGACCTTGGCAAGTTACTTAGCCTCTCTGTGCCTTCATTTGTACATCTATAAAAAGGGCATGAAACTAGTATTTACTTCATAGGGATGTTGTGAAGATTAAATAAAAGTACGTATAAAGTACTGAGACCAGGGCCTGGTAGAATTATTAGCTGTTATCTGGGCTGGGTCCTCAAGGATGAGTAGGCCAAGCTTGGAGAACAGCACAGGAACCACACATGCAGGAAGGATGGGAGGTACCGCCATAAGAAAAGCGGCGATGAGAGATCGCGCAGGGCCTGTGCATCAGGCTAGGGAGGCTGGCCTCTGCCCTGTAGGAAACAGCACCCCACTCACAGCTCTCCTGCCTCCATCAGGAAAGACTCCTCTGCTTGTTAGAAACCAAAGCTTAGTTTTTCAGTGATCCAGAAGAGGAGAAACCTGAGGGCATGAAAGGAGGTTAAAGGAAGATTCACTCAGTTACTTTGGAAAAGATTTATCTTGCCTGTAGATAAGATTTACTCAGAGTTAGAATTGGGACCTGGGAGTGACCCAGAAAAGCATGGTTAATGGTAATAACAACACAAGCTTGCATCTGAATGGTGCTGTGAGGTGGGAGTGGTTCTCAAAGCCTTTGGCTCCGCCCTGCCTCACGGGGCCCTAGAGAGTCTATTGTGTCTTCTTCTTCTGTGGGTCAGTCCAAAACCCTTTCTGACCTTTAAAACATTTTAAAAGTCTACAGTGGGCAATTTGAGGAGCAGAGTTCCTCAACCCTCCTACATCTAAAGACAGAATTCTCAACATTAGAGATTGCTTCCTTTGACTTGGATCAGTGGAGGCAAGCCAGCAGGAAAAAGAACAGGGAATCTGGAATCAGCAAACAAGGATTTGAGTCCTGAATTCTCCACTCCGTAGCTTAAGTCACTCACAACCTCTCTGACCCTTAATATCTTCATGTGAAAAGCTGGGACTATCATTATACTGCCTTCCCAAAAGGCTACGAAAAGAGTAAGAGGAGATCACATATGTGATAGCTCTGAACTGTCCTCGTCAGCTGAGATTCATGTACTGAAGGAGTAGTAATCTGGATATCAAGGAAGGAGGGAGGGGGGCTGGAGCACTTTAGGGGAGGATGTTGTCAAGGGTGGGCATGGGCCCTGCTCCCAGCAGCCAGGGAAGATCTTGAAGGCAGCCCGAGCTTGTTGACAAAACATGGGATCAGGGGGTGGGGTGGGGGGCAGGAAAGTTAAATCTTGTCAATTCGACATCAGTGTCTCTGGCAGACCAGGGCTTCTCTGGAGGTAAACCTCTCCCCAGCTGGAGCAGAAGGAATGTGGGAGCCCTATTGTCCTGTGCATTTCCCTTCTTGACCACAAGGTGTCGCCACTGCAGCGGAAACATTCATTATAGCCAGATTTCAGGAACTATTGGGTCCTTTCCAAAAAAGAAAAGGGGCTTGAGAGCTTCAGATCAGAATCAAAGCAGGTCTTGTGGCAATGTGTGTGCACTGGTTAATCCAAAAGTAGCTTCTAATGTCCATTGTTTGTTTTGAGAAACCGGGGCAGGATAGTGCTGACTCTGGCCTAGGATGCCACATGTTCCCACACCCTAAACAAGGCCAGGAGCTCCAAGCTGGGCTCTGATAATTGGGAAGGTCCTGGAGGAGTCTGAGGTCTTCTGCCTTCTATCTGTCTGCAATGTGCTGTGTACATTTAACACATAGACTGAGTTTCACGTGCTAAAACAGTGGGACTCTGATAAGAGCTATACACCCCTGAAACATGCCAGGGTCATAGATCATTTCCCAGCATGCTCTTGTGTTCCTTTAAGTTGCCTCTTAAAAATATAAAAATCCAATTGGTTTAGAAAATGAGACCATTAATATCGAAACCCCCTGTTGGAGATGCCCAGTGCTCATTAGCACATCAGAAGCTCTAACTCAATGATTTCTAAACTTGCTTTGGTCGTAGACCCCTTTCTCAGTAACATATATTAACATCACATGTAAGCAGTATTCCAGAAAATGCACCAAGGTATGGAATTGCAGGATAGAAGGGGTAGCATTTTATAGAAAATGAGTAGCCAGAGAATAGCATGCTGGGTTTCAAGGGAAGAATCTGAAGAAAGTGTATGTGAAAAAGATTGGAAGGAAATAACCTCAAATCAAAGTGCTGTTATTTACAGCTGGTGATATTACAGATGATTTTTATTTTATTCTCTGCGCTTCATAGAGGCTTTCCCTGACCCTTCAAGTGAGATTAAGATCAAATTGCACTTCCATTTTGAACTCTATAAAATACCCTGTAATCACCATTGTTTCATGTCTGTCTTCTCTTATATACTGGAAACGCCAAGAGGACAGGGACCGTCATCATCTTGTTTTGAGCTGATGTGATGAGCATATAAACATTGGACTGAATTGAAGTAATAGTTTTATGTCATAAATTCTTGTATAATATGTATATATTTTTGTAATGAGTGTAATGTAATACATGTATAAATTCTTGTAATGAGCATCCAGTACTTTTATAATTTTTTTCTTTCCTTTTTAAAAATTTTTATTTTATATTAGAGTATAGTTGATTTACAATGTTGTGTTAGTTTCAGGTGTACAGCAAAGTGATTCAGTTTTACATGTATATATAGCTATTCTTTTTTCAGATTCTTTTCCCATTTAGGTTATTATAGAATATTGAGTAGAGTTCCCTGTGCTATACAGTATGTCCTTGTTGATTATCTACTTTATATACAGTAGTGTGTATATGTCAATCCCAAACTCCCAATTTATCCCTCCCCCTGCCACCTTTCCCCTTTGGTAACCATAAGTGTTTCTAAGTCTGTGAGTCTGTTTCTGTTTTGTAAATAAGTTCATTTGTATCATTTTTTTAGATTCCACTTATAAGTGATATCACATACTATTTGTCTTTACCTGACTTACTTCACCTAGTATGATAATCTCTAGGTTCATCCATGTTACTACGAATGGCATTATTTCATTCTTTTTTATGGCTGAGTAATATTCCATTGTATATATGTACTACATCTGTTGATGGACATTTAGGTTGCTTCCATGTCTTGGCTGTTGTAAATAGTGCTGCAATGGACACTGGGGTGCATGTATCTTTTCAAAGTATGGTTTTCTTCAGATACATGCCCAGGAGTGGGATTGCTGGATCATATGGTAGCTCTATTTTCAGTTTTTTAAGGAACCTCCATGCTGTTCTCCCTAGTAGCTGTACCAATTTACATTCCCACAAACAGTGTAGGAGGGTTCCCTTTTCTCCACACCCTCTCCAGTATTCATTGTTTGTTGACTTTTTGATGCCAGCCATTCTGACTGGAGTGAGGTGATACCTCATTGTAGCTATGATTTGCATTTCTTTGATAATTAGTGACATGGAGCATCTTTTCATGTGCTTTTTGGACATCTGTATGTCTTCTTTGGAGAAATGTCTATTTAGATCTTCTGCCAATTTTTTTGATTGGGTTGTTTGTTTTTTTACATAGAGCTGCATGAGCTGTTTGTATATTTTGGAGATTAATCCCATGTCAGTTGCTTCTTTTGCAAATATTTTCTCCCACTCTGTGGGTTGTCTCTTCATTTTGTTTATGGTTCCCTTTGCTGTGCAAAATCTTTTAAGTTTAATTAGGTCCCATTTATTTATTTTTGGTTTTATTTTCATTACTGTAGGAGGTGGATCCAAAACGATATTTCTGTGATTTATGTCAAACACAGTTCTGCCTATATTTTCCTCTAAGAGTTTTATAGTGTCCAGTCTTACATTGAGGTCTTTAATCCATTCTGAGTTTATTTTTGTGTATGGTGTTAGAGAATGTTATGATTTCATTCTTTTACATGTGGCTGTCCAGTTTTCCCAGAACCACTTATTGAAGAGATTGTCTTTTCTCCATTGTATATTCTTGCCTCCTTTCTCATAGATTAATTGACCATAGATGAGTTTATTTCTGGGCTTTGTGTCCTCTTCCATCGATCTAAAAGTCTGTCTTTGTGCCAGTACCATACTGTTTTGATTACTGTAGCTTTGTAGTCTAAAGTCAGGGAGCCTGATTCCTCCAGCTCTGTTTTTCATTCTGAGGATTGCTTTGGCTATTTGGGGTCTTTTGTGTTTTCATACAAACTTTAAGATTTTTTGTTCTAGATCTGCAAAAAATGCTATTGGTAATTTGATAGGCTTTGCATTGAATCTGTAGATTGCCTTGGGGAGTATAGTTATTTTGACAATATTGATTCTTCCAATCCAGGAACATGGTATATCTTTCCATCTGTTTGTGTCATCTTCAATTTTTTCATCAGTGTCTTATAGTTTTCATAATGCAGGTCTTTTGCCTCCTTAGGTAGGTTTATTCCTAGGTATTTTGTTCTTTTTGATGTAACGGTAAATGGGACTGTTCCTTAATTTCTTTTTTGGATCTTTCATTGTTAGTGTATAGGAATGCAAGAGATTTCTCTGTGTTAATTTTGTACCCTGCAACTTTACCAAATTCATTGATGAGCTCTAGTAATTTTCTGGTAGCATCTTTAGGATTTTCCATGTATAGTATCATGTCATCTGCAAACAGTGACAGTTTTACTTCTTCTTTTCCAATTTGGATTCCTTTTCTTCTCTGATTACCATGGCTTCCAAAACTATGTTGAATAAAAGTGGCAAGAGCAGACATCCTTGTCTTGTTCTTGATCTTAGAGGAAATGATTTCAGTTTTTCACTGTCGAGTATGATGTTAGCTGTGGGTTTATTATATATGGTCTTTATTATGTTGAGGTATGTTTCCTCTATGCCCACTTTCTGGAGAGTTTTTATCATAAATCGGTGTTGAATTTTGTCAAAAGCTTTTTCTGCATCTATTGGGATGATCATATAGTTTTTATTTTTCAATTTGTCAATGTGGAGTATCACACTGACTGATTTGTGGATACTGAAAAATCCTTGCATCCCTGGGATAAATTCCACTTGATCATGGTGTATGATCCTTTTAATGTATTATTGGATTTGGCTTGCTAGTATTTTCTTGAGGATTTTTGCATCTATGATCATCAGTGATATTGGCCTGTAATTTTCTTTTTCTGTGGTATCTTTGACTGGTTTTGGTATCAGGGTGATGGTGGCCTCATAGAATGAGTTTGGGAATATTCCTTCCTCTGCCATTTTTTGGAAGAGTTTCAGAAGGATAGGTGTTAACTCTTCTCTAAATGTTTGATAGAATTCACCTGTGAAGCCCTCTGGTACTGGAATTTTGTTTGTTGAGAGTGTTTTAATCATAGTTTCAATTTCAGTCTTGTGATTGGTCTGTTTATATTTTCTATTTCTTCCTGGTTCAGTCTCGGGAGGTTGTGCTTTTCTAAGAATCTGTCCATTTCTTCCAGGTTGTCCATTTTATTGGCATATAGCTGCTTGTAGTAATCTCTCATGATCCTTTGTATTTCTGCAGTGTCAGTTGTTACTTCTCCTTTTTCATTTCTGATTTTATTGATTTGAGCCCTCTCCCTTTTTTTTCTTGATGAGTCTGGCTAAAGGTTTATCAATTTTGTTTATCTTTTCAAAGAACCAGCTTTTAGTTTCACTTTAGTTTCACTTTTCTATTGTTTTCTTCATCTGTATTTCATTTATTCCTGCTCTGATCTTTATGATTTCTTTCCTTCTACTAAGTTTAGGTTTTTTTCATTCTTCTTTCTCTAGTTGTTTTAGGTGTAAGGTTAGGTGGTTTATTTGAGATTTTTCTTGTTTCCTGAGGTAAGATTGTGTTGCTATAAACTTCTCTCTTAGAACTGCTTTTGCTGTGTCCCATAGGTTTTGAATCATCATGTTTTCATTTTCACTTGTCTCTAAGTATTTTTGATTTCCTCAGTGATCCATTGGCTGTTTAGTAGCATATTGTTTAGCCTCCATGTGTTTCTGTTTTTTACGGTTTTTTTCTTGTAGTTGATTTCTAATCTCATACTGTTGTGGTCAGAAAAGATGCTTGATATGATTTCAATTTTCTTAAATTTACCGAGGCTGTCTTTGTGGCCCAGCATGTGATCTATCCTGGAGAATGTTCCATGTGCACTTGAGAAGAATGTGTATTCTGTTGCTTTTGGATCAATGCTCTATAAATATCAATTAAGCCTATCTGGTCTAATGTGACATTTGAAGCCTGGGTTTCGTCATTGATTTTCTGTCTGGATGATCTGTCCATTGATGTAAGTGTGATGTTAAAGTCCCCTATTATTATTGTGTTACTGTTGATTTCTCCTTTTACAGCTGTTAACATTTGCCTTATGTATTGAGGTGCTCCTATGTTGGGTGGATATATATTTACAATTATTATAGCTTCTTCTTGGATTGATCCCTTGATCATTATGTAGTGTCCTTCTTTGTTGCTTGTAACAGTCTTTATTTTAAAGTCTATGTTGTCTGATATGAGTATTGCTACTCCAGCTCTCTTTTGATTTCCATTTGCATGGAATATCTTTTTCCATCCCCTCACTTTCAGTCTGTATGTGTCTCTAGATATGAAGTGTGTCTCTTGTAGACAGCATATATACGAGTCTTGTTTTTGTATCCATTCAGCCAGTCTATGTCTTTTGCTTGGAGCATTTAATCCATTTATGTTTAAGGTATTTATCAATATGTATGTTCTCATTGCCATTTTGTTAATTGTTTTGTATTTGTTTTTGTAGGCCTTTTTTTCCCCCTTAGTCTTTTGTTCACTTCTCTTGTGATTTGATAACTCACTTTAGTGTTCTGTTTGGATTCCTATTTCTTTTTTTTGTGTGTATCTATTGTAGATTTTCAGTTTGCGGTTATCAGGAGGTTTTTTTAAAATGATTTTTTTTTTTTTTGATGTGGACCATTTCTAAAGCCTTCATTGAATATGTCACAACACTGCATCTAGTCTATGCCTTGGCCCTTTGGCCGCGAGGCATGTCGGATCCCAGTTCTCCCACCAGGGACTGAACCCACACCCCCCACATTGGAAGGCAAAGTCCCAACCACTGGACCACCAGGGAAGTCCCTATCATGAGGTTCTGATATAGCAGACTATACATATACAAGATTGTTTTAAGTTGCTGGTCTTTTGATTTCAAATGCATTTCCAATATCCTGCATTAGTACTCTTCTCTTCTCATGATTAGTGGTTTTGATATCATATTTGTGTATGGATGATTTCCTACCTTTAATGTATGTTTACCTTTACTGGTGAGTTTTTCCATTTGTAATTTTCTTGTTTCTATTTATGGTCTTTTCTTTTCTGCCCAGAGAAGTTCCTTTAGCTTTGTTGTAAACCTGGTTTGGTGATGCTGAATTCTCTTAGCTTTTGCTTGTCTGTAAGGCTTTTGATTTCTCCGTCGAATCTGAACAAGAGCCTTGCTGGGTAGAGTATTCTTGTTTGTAGGTTTTCCCCTTTCATCACTTTAAATATATTATGCCACTCCCTTCTGGCCTGCGGAGTTTTGGCTGAAAAATCAGCTGAAAACCTTATGGGGATTCCCTTGTATGTTACCTGTTGCTCTTCCCTTGTTGCTTTTAATATTTTCTCTTTGTCTTTAATTTTTGTCAGTTTGATTAATATGTGTCTTGACCTGTTCCTTCTTGGGTTTTGTCAGTCACTGTTAGACTGAGGAACAAGTCCTGAGAGCGGGTGAGGGGATTAAGAAGAGACGGGGTCAGGAGGGTGGTGTACAAGCACACACACACTTTATTTCCCATCAGAACTCTTTTTATAGATTGCAGTAGGCAATACATGTTTTTGTTAAAATCACAAGACAGAATCATCAGACAGTATTTCCTTAATGTTGAAGTTATAGTACAAAACATTCTGCGAACCAGAATATAAACATGCGTGAGAACAGACTGTGATTACCAAAATATGCCAAGGACAAACTATAGTTAGAGAAACCACAAGCAACCTCACGGTCCAAGACTCATATCTTCTCTAATAACTCTTTCGGGTCCTGTCAGGAATTAAGCAGGACTTTGCCATGCTTTAAGCTGCAAGGACTGTGTCAGCTTGCAGCTGGTTCCCGACAGGGTTTATCCTGTATGGGACTCTCTGCACTTCCTGGACTTGGTTGACTGTTTCCTTTCCCATTTTAGGGTAGTTTTCAGCTATTATCTCTTCAAATAGTTTTTATGGCCCTTTCTCTCTCTCTTCTCCTTCTGGGACCCCTCTAATGCAAATGTTGGTGTTTCTAATGTTGTCCCAGAGGTCTCTTAAACTGTCCTCATTTCTTTTCATTCTTTTTTCTTTATTCTGTTCCATGGCAGAGATTTCCACCATTCTGTCTTCCAGCTCACTTATCCATTCTTCTGCCTTAATTATTCTGTTATTAATTCCTTCTAGTGTATTTTTCATTTCAGTTATTGCATTATTCATGTCTGTTTGTTTGTTCTGTATATCTTCTAGCTCTTTGTTAATCATTTCTTGTATCTTCTTGGTCTGTACCTCCATTCTTTTTCTGAGATCTTGGATTGTCTTTACTCTCATTACTCTCAATTCTTCTTCAGGTAGACCTCCTATTTCTACTTTACTTAGTTGTTCTTCTGGGGTTTTATCTTGCTACTTCATCTGAAACATATTCCTTTGCCATTTCCATTCCCTAGGCTGCGTGGTTGTAGTTCCTTTTGCTTCCAGTGTCTGCCCCCTGGTGGGTGAGGATGTTCTAGAGGTTTGTGCAGGCTTCCTGGTGGGAGGGACTGGTTCCTGCCCACTGGTGAGTGGAACTGTGTCTTGTCCCTCTGGTGAGCAAGGCTG
This sequence comes from Balaenoptera physalus, assembly GCF_965194825.1. Lineage (NCBI taxonomy): Eukaryota > Metazoa > Chordata > Mammalia > Artiodactyla > Balaenopteridae > Balaenoptera > Balaenoptera physalus. Next base: position 65,362,446 of record NC_138882.1, read on the forward strand.
TGTCAAAGGGTGTGTTTAGAGGTTGCTGTGGGCTCAGGAAGATTTTAGGAAGCCTGTGTGCTGATGGGTGGGGCTGTGTGCCTGCCCTGTTGGTTGTTTGGTCTGAGGCGTCCCAGCACTGGAGCCTACATGCTGTTGGGTGGGGCTGGGTCTTGGTGACAAAATGGCGACCTCCAGGAGAGCTCATACCAATGAGTACTCCCCAGTACCTCTGCCACCAGTGCTTGTCCCCACAGTGAGCCATTTCCACCCCCTACTTTCCCAGGAGACACCCCCCCACCCCCCATCAAGACCAGCAGGTATGTCTGGTCCAGGCTCCTATGAAATCACTGCTTTTTCCCTGGGTCCCAGTTCACACGAGACCTGTGCACACCCTCCAAAAGTGGCATTTCTATTTTCCCCAGTCCTATGGAGTTCCTGCAATCAAACCCCACTGGCCTTCAAAGCCAAGTGCTCTGGGGCCTCCTCCTCCTGATGCCAGACCCCCAGGCTGGGAAGCATGATGTGGGGCTCAGAACTCACTCCTGTGGGAGAACCTCATCTTGTTGTGGCTTCTTCTTTGTCTATGGTTGTAGAATATCTTTTTTGGTAAGTTCCAGTCTTTTTTGTTGATGGTTATTCAGCAGTTAGTTGTGATTTTGGTGTTTTTGTGAGAGAAGTTGAGCTCACACAGAAGTCCTTCTACTCTCCCATCTTGTCTCCAACCAGAAGCCCAATTTCTTTCATACCATAGCTGTGGATATGTGGATAAGCACACCTTTGGGTGTGTCTTCTCAGACCAGTTCCCATAAAATGTGAGTCTGTACTTGGCAGTTCCACAGGCTCAGCAGTGTAAGATAGGTTTGTTGGTCGCCCCATCAAATATGGAATTTTGTTCACAAAGTTTCTTGGTTAGGGAGCCCTCATCCTGAAAATAAATGATGTGTTTCTGTACGATGCTAGCCTTTAAAACCACACAGCCTGTTCCTGCAGGTGGTGCTGCAGGACACCTGGATCCACGTCCTCCTCTGTGGTGTGCTTTTGGCGACCACAACAGGGCACTTACTCATAAACTGTGTTTCTTCTTCATCTATGATCTGGAAGGTTCTGGAATGCTCTTCTCCTTATCACCCTCTCTGTTCTTTTTTCTATAATTTTCTTAACGTAAGTTGTCAACTTCTCCAGGGAGTTCTAGACCTAAAATGGAATTTTTGTTACTGTTTTGTCATTTCTTAATTTTGTGACCTTGGGCAAGTCACCTGACTTCTCTAAGCCTCCAGTTACCGCTATGATATTGGAGATAGAAATATTTGTTCCATCTACCATACAAGATTGTTGGAAGAATCAGAGGACATTGTAGTTGAGGAAGCACATCCAGACAAGAAAAATCCACACCGAGATACAATCTTGCAACAGAGTGGAATTGGGCAGGGAAAGGATTGGACACCAGGCGAACTGGCAAGAGGTTAAGCTGGAGTGATTTCCAGGGCCAGATCTGTAATGTCACATCCATATTAAGAAGCCTGGACTTGTTATTGAAGATGATGGGCTGCCTCTGAAATGTCTGAACAGGGCAGTGGCTGGATCCTATTTTCAGTTTAGAACATCTCCTCTGGATGAAGTGTAACCACCTGGTGATAGTGGGGTAGGCAGGCGCTGCAGCAAATTAGAGGACAAAGGTCTCTAACTCTTCTCTCCAAATAGCAGTTATGACAGAGCATCTTTGAGGACAGGACATAAAAATTTGTCTAAGCATAAAGCTCTCCATTTCAAGGTGAAGAAATCCATAGGATCATAGATTTAGCAGGAAGGTTTCTCATGAGGACATCTGGACCATTGCCTTGAATTCAGGAGAATCAGGTGCTTTCCCTCCCACTTCCAGATGAGGCAGCTATGGCTCACAGAAGTTAAATGGCTTACTTAAGTGGTGGAAGAGGAAGAGGAAGAGTCTAGACTGACAGCCTGCCTCCTCCCTGCCTCACCACACACACACACACACACACACACACACCCATACAAATACCACATACACTCACACACACCACTCATGGCAGAGAAATCCAGAGGTCAGAGTTCTTGAAGTTCTAAAGCCTTCTTTCACATGAGTCCAAGCTAAGGAATTCTGTTTCTGAAGATTATAAAAGTGGTTATAATTATATGGTCTAATTAGAAGGCATTTCCACGCAATGTATAATGTATATTATGTTTCCTGAAGACTTACTATACATCAGGCATTTGGTTGTGGGTTTGTATTTGTTAGTACTTCATTTTATGTTCACAACTACTCTGTGAGGCAGGCACTGTTATTATTTTATTTATAAATAAAGAAACAGGTTCAATGAAGCTAAGTTCCTTGCCCAAAGTCACAAAGTTAATAAGTGGCAGAACCAGGCTTCAAACCCAGGGTGCCTGCCTGAATTCTAAGCACTTCAGAATTGTGCAGCCTGCCTGGTTTAATCTTCCTGCAGCCCTAGAGGTAGATATTTTCTCCATATTACAGATGAGGCTTGGACACGTTCAGTGGCGGTGCTTGTATCTGCCTAGGATTTCCCTAGCCGTTTCGCTCTACTCTGGTGGCCCGTCTCCTCAGCCTGACTCTTCTTCCTTCCCAGTCACAGGACAGATCTTCTCTCTGAAGAACATCTCCACAGAAATGTCGGGTTACTACATCTGCACCTCCAGCAATGATGTAGGGACGGAGTCCTGCAACATCACTGTGGCTGTCAGACCTCGTAAGAGCAGTCTGGGGAGGAAGGGAGGACGAATGCCAGAGGTGACTGGCTGGTGGTCCAGAGTCAGCTGACAGGGACCAACATGGAGGTGAACTGGGCAGCCTCTTTGGGGTCTCCCATTGGCAGGGTGGCTGAGGTGACGGCCAGATGATCCTGCCCCAGGCTCCCCTCATCTGGAGGCCAGTCCAGTTCCCTAGGTTCTTTGGAAATAGTGCCTAAGACTGGTTTCTGGAGACCTGCTTAGTCCTGCCTGCCCTTAGGGTCGCTCAGGGGGCAAGGGGGAAGTGCCCAGACTGGGCTGCCACAGAGTCAGGACCCCATCCTTTTGGGTGGGATACCCTGATGATCTTGGGGATGAACTAGAGTAGGAGCTGGCATGACTGACACCCGAGGACTTTTTTGGAGCCTGTTGGCTCCAAATCTGTTGGCCATCTGTCCTTGTCAACGCTTCCATCCTGAAGAGTATCCCCCTTGTCTGCTCACGTTCCCACGAGGCTGTGACTTTCAGGGAAGCTACCAGCAGCAGGCAGCGCGGCCACCCGGACTGGGAGGAGGAGTGGGGCCGCTCAGAGCCCGGGAGGGACCACCTCCCGCCTCCCAGACGCCTGCTGCTGTGCTTCGTCATCCCCGGCGTTCTCACCACCCGGAGCCTCGGCTCGTGCTGGGGGCTCGCGCTGGGGACCGGGGTTGGGGCTCAGGACGTGCGGCTCTGTTTCTCGCAGCCTCCATGAATGTGGCCCTGTACGCGGGCATCGCGGGGGGCGTGGCCGCGGCGCTCATCATCATCGGCATCGTAGTCTACTGCTGCTGCTGCCGGGAGACCGGCAAGGCTGAGGATGCGGAGGTCACGCGGCCGTGAGTGTCGGGGGTGCGCAGCCTGTTGGCAAGGGTCTCGGCACATTGGGAAGATGCACCCCAGCTCCTCACAGCCTCTTCCACTCATAACACCCCAGGGGGCAGCTGGGAACAGTAAAAAATAATTTTATCAGCCCCATTTTATAGCTGAGGAAAGAGTAAGTGATTCACCCAAATCCTGAAGTGGCACTGCAGTCCGGAACTCGACTGCAAGGCCCGTAGTTCTCCAGTCTCTGATCTCAGGGTGGGGCTTCCGGTGGGTGCCCAGGGCCGGGGTCAGGGGGTGCGGAGGCTCCGTAACGGGCCGCTCCCTGCTCCCCTCGCAGAGCCAGCCTGTTCCCATAAGGCCCTCAGCTCAAGTCCGTGCCTCCCTGCTTCCGCTCTGAGCCCAGTGTCCCTTTGCCGCTGGACGGGCGGTGATGGGGGATCTGATGGCTGTCGCATGGGGCGCACTAGGCCCAGCTCCGTCAGGTCTGAGTGAGTGAGGGCAAACCCTTCCCCTCTGTCCTCACCGCCTGCAGGAATCGGGCAGGCTACCAGGAGTCGCCAGAGCAGCTGACAAAGCTTTCCAGAAGACAGGAAGAAGAGGGCGAGGATGACTACAGGAATGAAGACCAGAGGGACCCCAGCCGAGAGCCCCTTGACCAGGCTGGCCGATGACCAGGGCCTGCTGCAGGATGGGGTCAGGGGGAGCATTAGGGGCTCATGCCCCTGCCTCCACGCCTCCCCTCTCCTTTCCAAGCCCCACTTTCCTGACCCTCCGTCCCAGTCATTGATGGGATGCTTCTTCCCCCACGTTGGCTGCTGGAGGACTTGGCTTGGCCTGGACAAGGTCTCACCTGTGACTGGGCTTGTCAAGGGCCCTCACCTTCGAAGCTGCCCTCGCACTGCTGCGCCCGGCCCAGGGCCCCACCCTCACCCTGGACCAGGCGGCAGCCTCCACCTCCCCAAGGTGCTCCTGCTGCATGGGGGCGACACCAGCCTCGGGAGAGCCGGAGTGGCCCTCTCCACCTGTGTGCCTAGCACCCAGGGCAACGACTCCTGGCAGAGGTTTTGTGCACAATACATTTTTGTTGAATGAATGAAAGAATAAATGAGTATGTAAAGGAGTCCCTGCACTCATGCAACTTTGGTGCTTTGGACCCACGTTGGCCTGGCCTCAAGCTCCCTTTCCAGCCGCATCTCCCGCAGCTTTCCTGAACTTTCCAGATGCTCCCTGCAAGGGCCACCCCAGCTCCCACTGCACACTCCCTCATGGGGCTTTGCTTTCTCTGTTTGGCTGGGAATGCCTACGCAGCTCCCATCTCTGCCTGTCAAACCCTACCTGTGCCTCCAGGCCCATCTCAGATCCCAGTGAATTCTACAACCCCATCCTAATCTCCCACACAGATGGAGACAATCTTGTTACTCTGTCCCACGCCCATCACGGGCCACATGGCACAGTTGTCTGAGCATGTCTCTCCCCCTGTGTTACAGTGTGAGCTCCAGGGGGCAGGACATGGGCCTCACTCCCTCTGCTTTCCCCAGAGCCCTCGCAGCCGGCAGCCCTCCTAGCGGGTTCTCAATCCAGCTTAACTGGGGAAACTGCTTTGGTAGGTTGGGCCTTCCGCTCTCTGGTCTCCCTGATGGGATTTTGGACACAAAAGATGACTCCCACCCAAACCGACTTGCTAGTTTCATGATTTAAGTGGGAGATAATTTAAATGAACACATACCCATGTGAGCACACACACAGGAGCTACTTTGCAGCTGGTCCTGGGTTCTCAGATCATAGTGATTCCTCTCAAGTCCAGAGTAACTGACGTGTCCACCTCTGTTTCCTGATACCTAACCCCTGCCCTGACCTTGCCCGTTCCTGACTTGGCTGGGCTGCCGGCTCTGCTTTGCTGGCTGGGCTGTCCTGCTGCCCCTTCCACAGCCTCTCCTCTGTTGGTCGATTATTTCTTCTGCTCCTAAGAGCTCAGGCAGTGTCCTGGCTGCTTGGGTCTTGTGACCCAGTGGCCGGTCTCACCCAAATGCAATGTACTAGTAAGTAAACACTGTCATTTTTTCCTGGATGATTAGAAAAGCAATTCTGTAAATCTGTTGTCCATCTGTGATTTTTAAAAATACATTTTTTATATATTTTGTTAAATTCTTTGCTTCATAAAGAATGCCGTCAGTAATAATAAAATTGTCAGTGGAGATTCTTATTTCTTTTTTAAGGTGGGTTTTATTCATACCAAGGTAGAGCTTATGTCTCGTGCGCTTATGTCGACCAACCGTGGGCCTCTTGGGCTTCCTAGGAGAGGTGAGGTGAGGTGACAGAGTCGAGCGAGAGGAATAGAGGGTCAGATCCTGTGGGTCCCATCGACTGTGGCCACTGTAGGGTCAGGCAGTGTCGCTAGTGGTTGCTGGGGACGGGACAGAGCCTGTCTGTTTGTGGAAGAACATGCCGAGTGCCTGCAGTGTCAGGAAGAGCATGCGGGCCTGGGAGTCAGTGCATATGCTTCAAGGAAGATGGTGGGGAGTCCCCTGCCAGTTATGCCCCAAATAGCGCCCCTCCTGAGAGAGGGGAGGAAGCAGCACCACCTCCACCCCGCTCCAGCTGTCAGGGACCTGGTGACTCTCCCCCAAGCAGCTTGGCCCACAGTCGGCGCTCAGCTCTGCCACCCTCTCCTGCCATATGTTCAAGGTCTTCTCCTCCATGTTCTTCCCGCGGTGCCCTATGCTCCCCCCATCCCAGCATCTGTCCCACGGTACTGTCATAACCACAGTCTGTGTTTGCCTAAGCCTGTGAGATTCATGAGAATAGGAACTGAATCTTACTCATGGCCTGGCACGTGTTGACACAAAACTTGATACCTGTTTTTTGAGTGAATAAAGTTTTGTGTCACTGTATCCTGCCCAAGGCCATCTCCTAGTCCTCTAGATACTTTGGGTGCCTTCCAGCCCTCCTGGTGCAAGGTTCTACACACATATTCTTGAGGTAGCTGTGGAAGGGAGGCACCCACCTCCCCCCATCCTGGCCTGGCTCACCTCTCTGCCTCTGGAAGGGCTCTGAAGTTTCACCCACCTTAGCTCCAGGCTTAGGCAAGAAAACGAGGGAAATCGGGACCAGCTGCATTCACTCAGCTACAAATATTTTGTGAGCACCTACTATGTGCCAAGCACAGTGCTGGCTGCTGGGGATATAAAGGTCACTATGACATCACTACTCAGGAGGAGCTACATTCCAATGGAGGTGACAGATAGGGACATGATCATGTGAAATGGAGAAGATGCCACAAGAATGCAGTGGCAGGGGGCTGGAGTAACTCAGCCGGAGGGGTTCAGGAAAGCTTCAAAGAGGAGGTGATGTGTGGGCTGCCTCTTGAAGGAAAACGAGGAGTTTCACAAATGGAATGGGGGTGGTACTGACCCTTCTGCCCTCCATTTCAGGTCTCTCTTACTTGGGTCTCAAATCACATTATCAGTTGGTGACACTACACTCTCCTGCTGAATTTATTTCAATCCAGAAGCTCAATGAGAATCAGATTATTACAGGTTCTCTTACAGTCAACATTAGCCCAACAGTACAGCCTCCTTCCCAATTCAGGGTTTCCAGCTGACAGTTCAAAGACTTAATGGTGTTTGAGAAGAGAGTCCAAGGCTACCATTGGCTGAGGGAAGATTGTTTGCTAGACACTTGTTAAGCACTTGAGACAGTTTTTCATGCAATCCTCACTTGTACTTTCAAATATTAAGGCATATGGCAAGGTCAGGCATGCATATCATTACCAAAAGAAGGACTCTGGCTGCCCACAGAGGTCCCTGCCAGGCAATATGTACCGTGGTAAATTAGCCACAGTTCAGGGTCTTGTTCTTAAGTTGCTTTTGTGCACGCTGACAGGGCATTGGCTTTCAAAGGCAGAGTCACATTAACCAACCTCACAGAGCCTGATGTACAATACTAATAGCAAGCACTTAGATAGCAGGTGCTCTGAGCCAGCCACTGTTTCAAGCATTTTCCATATAACATCTCATAATCCTCACCACAACTCTATAAGTCCTATTATCGTGCCCATATTACAGATGAGGAAGCTGAGGTACAGTGAATTTTAGCATTTGGGATAAACACTGAGTGTCAATTTGCTATTTACAGTTGTCAGGTAGAATGGACTTCTGTCCAACTGACCCAGGCATTCTCACCCTGTGGGCACCATGTCCTCAGTTGCTTACTGGGCATGGAATCATAACAAGGGAAGTTGGTTGTCTTCAAGGAGCCCTCATCCTCTGTAGCAGTGTGTACAACCAATCATGTCATCTGTGGGGACTCTGAAACCTTCTCTGGCCTTGACCCTATTCCTGGAGGTTCTGGTTTAGGGCCCTGGGCATCTGCAGAGGTGATGCCTGGTCCCTACTGGAAAGTGCAGTTCCCAGGAAAGGCCTCTTCATGGGCACTTGGCTATTGGCTATTGAGTTTGCTCACTGAGATTACCTCTCCTGTCGCCAGTTTCCAGAGAAGCTTGTCTACTGTCTCTATTTTATGGATGAGGAAACTGAGGCTCAGGGAGATAATGTCATCCGAGTTAACATAGCAAGTCAGTATCAGGGTAAGGATTAGATTCAGTTCTGTCTGATTCTGAAGACCACACTCTTCCCATTGACCATATTTCCTCTTGACCCCATGTGTATGTACAGGATGACTGAATGGGGAAAAAGTGGGAGTGGAGACAGAGTTAGGGGGTTTTGTTAGTTTGTTTTAAATTTGGCAGTTACCTACTATAATACAGGTATTTCAGATACAACGTTATATGTGCATTTCTAAAAAACCTTGCATTCTGCAAAATCACAAGCTAAAAATAATAGGGCTTAAAAGAAAATTAGTATTAGAAGCAGACCAATAAAGCTTTGTAACCTGATCACTTTTATTTTGTTTATTTTTTAAAAATAATTATTTAATTAATTAATTTTACTTATTTGGCTGTGCTGGGTCTTAGTTGCAGCATGAGGGATCTTTGTTGCTGCATGCGGGATCTTTAGTAGCGGCTTGTGGGATCTTTAGATGCAGCATGCAAACTCTTAGTTGTGGCATGTGGGATCTAGTTCCCTAACCAGGGATCAAACCTGGGCCCCCCGCATTGGGAGCGCAGAATCTTAGCAACTGGACCACCCAGGAAGTCCCCTGATCACTTTTAAACATTAACAATCCTAGTGAAAATACAAGTGGTGTTAAGTCCACGCTGTTAGTACCAAGTTTCATAGTTATCAACCTCAAACCCTCAAGCCCCGTGGGTATTCATTTCTGTAGAGACCTGCTCATCAAAATTTAAAAATGATCCAGGCAGCCTCACCATAGAGTTGCTGGGGGGGTTTCTCTTTTAAAAATTTGATTTTTATCACATGTGTTGGTTTTAGGCTATGTGCATATCTTTGTACCTGAGTTTTCTTGTTACTACAGTTGAACCTTGAACAACATGGGTTTGAATTGCACAGGTCCACTTGTATGCAGTTTTTTTTCAATAAGTGTATTGGAAAATTTTTTGGAGATCTGCAACAATTTGAAAAACTCGCAGACAAACCGCATAGCCTAGAAATATGAAAAAAAATTAAGAAAAAGATAGGTATATCATGAATGCATAAAGTATATGTAAAAATTAAGAAAAAGATAGGTATATCATGAATGCATAAAGTATATGCAAAACTTATGCTCACAAACACAAACCATACATGGTGCCATACCCAGTAGAGGGAAATTTAAACAAGTGTAAAGATACAGTATTAAATCATAATGGCATAAAATTAACTATGGTACATACTGTACTAACGTATATAATCTCATAGCCACCTCCTGTTGCTATTGTGATGAGCAAGTGTCCACCACGCTGTGTGATGCTGATCAGCTAATCAGCATGTGAGCAGTTTATCTCTCCAGGAAATTGCGTGTCACAGTAAAAAATGATCTCAAGGTTCTTGTGTATTTTCCATCGTGTTTAGTGCAATACCATAGACCTTGAATAACACCACGGGACCCATACGAAGTGTCACTAGTGATGCTGGAAGTGGTCCCAAGAAGCAGAGAAAAGTCATGACATTACAAGAAAATGTTAAATGGCTTGATAGGTACCATAGATTGAGGTCTGCAGCTGCGGTTGCCCACCATTTCAAGATAATAAATCCAGCATAAGGACCATTGTAAAAAAAGAAAAGGAAATTCGTGAAGTCATTGCTGCAGCTACTCCAGCAGTCTCGAAAACCTTGCACTTTTTGCAAAACACCTTTTAATCTAGTATTGAAAGTGCAGCGTTTGTGTGTGTGCAGGATTGCTATCAGAAAGGCAATACCTGTAGACTCTAATGTGATTCGACAAAAAGTGAAGTCATTATGTGATAACTTAAAGCAAAAGGAAGGTGAAGGGTCTAAAGCTGGAGAATTTAATACCAACAAAGGATGGTTTATAACTTTAGAAAGAGGCGTGGCTTAAAAAATATCAAGATAAGAGGAGAAGCAGCTTCTGCTGACCAAGAGGCAGCAGACGAGTTCCCAGATGCCATTAAGAAAATCACTGAGGAGAAAAGGAATCTACCTGAACAGGTTTTTAATGCAGATGGAACTGGCCTGTTCTGCAAAAAAAATTCCACAAAGGACATTTATTAGAAGGAAGAAAAACAAGCATCAGGATTTAAAGCAGAAAGGGATAGGCTAACTCTACTATTTTGTGCAAGTGTAGTGGGATTTACGATCAGGACTGCCCTTACCTATAAAGCTGCTAACCCCCCAACCTTGACAGGAAAATATAAACACCAGCTGCCAGTCTTTTGGCTGTACAAGAAGAAGAGCTGGACAATGAGAACCCTTTTTCTGGATTGGTTCCTTCGATGCTTTGTCCCTGAAATCATGAAGTACCTTGCCAGTAAGGGACTGCCTTTGAAAGTTCTTTGGATATTGGACAATGCCCCTGGCCACCCAGAACCTCATGATTTCAACACAAGGCATCGAAGTGCTCTATGGAAATGATTGCCAATGCTATGGAAGAGAACCCCAGTAGGGAGAACATCATGAAAGTCTGGGAGGTTTACACCATTCAAGATGCCATTGTTGTTATAGAAAAAGCCATGAAAGCCATGGAGCCTGAAACAATAAATCCCTGCTGGAGAAGACTGTGTCCAGATGTTGTGCGTGACTTCACAGGATTTACGACAGATCCTATCAAGTATGTCATGAAAAAACTGTGGATATGGAAAAAAAAAAAAGTTGGGGAGTGAAGGTTTTCAAGATTAAGATCTTGGAGAAATTCAAAAGCTAACAGACTTCACACCAGAAGAATTAAAAGGATTGGCATACCATATAGAAACATTTTTAGAGAAATGAAAAAAACAAAAAAGTCAGACAGAAATTACAGTGTATTTCCATAAAGTTACACCAAATGTGCCTGTCACTCCAGCCTCCGCTTCCACCTCCTCCACCTCTTCTGCCTCTGCCCCCTCCTCTTCCTCCGCCTCCTCAGCCCACTCAATGTGAAGACGATGAAGAGAAGACCTTTATGATGATCCACTTCCCCTTAATGAATAGTAAATAATCGTCATGCCCTACTGTTAATAGATTTATCTGTTGTGTGTGTGTGTGTGTCTTCGTGTGAAAATCTAAAAACTGCACGGCAAGAACTGTATGAGAAGTTTTTGTGTCATCATCATCATCATTGCTTAAGTATTCATCGTGTAGAATATCATGTGTAAGACTTGTACTGAAGTGGATAGCCCATCCTTACATAGGCATAAGGTGAGTGATATTTACAGTAATATAAAATCAATAATGTTTCAGTTTTCTTTGTTTTCAAAGAATTACATTACCATGTAGTATACCTCTCCCTCTCTCATAATTGGAGAAACTGCCTACTAGCCTATCATCACAGGTAAGTGTGGGTTTTAAAAAAATGTAACAATGTTTCCAATACTGTACTATGGATTTGACTGTAATATTGGATACCATAAACATTTTTTTTAGTTACCATTTCTCTATTGTGATTTCTTTTTTGTTTTCTCATTAAATTTATATTTTCCTTTTAATCTTTTTAACTTCTTATTTTATATTGGAATATAGCAGATTAACAACGTTGTGATAATTTCAGGTGCACAGCAAAGTGACTCAGTCATACATATACGTGTATCCATTCTCCCCCAAACTCCCCTCCCATGCAGGCTGCCACATAACACTGAGCAGAGTTCCCTGTGCTATGCAGTAGGTCCTTGTTGGTTATCCGTTTTAAATATAGCAGTGTGTACATATCATTTTAATGATTCATTCACTAGTGTATAGGTTAGGCTACCATGAAGCACTTGTAAACATTACACTAGCTACAGTAAAGCAATCATATTGCTGCTTCTTCATTATCAAAGCATGATTCATTATACTTGTAAATAAATATGAATTTCTTTTTCATATTGTCTTTTCATTTTTGATGTTTGGTGTTAGTAACATGTACACATAACATCTACAGCGTTTTGTATCATATAAGATGATATTGGTGTAGGTACTGACAGATGATTTATCTTGCAAACATACAATGTAAAGTTATGGTATTAATATATACAGTACAATACTGTAAATGTATTTTCTCTTCCTTATGATTTTCTTGATAATATTTTCTTTTCTCTAGTTTACTGTATTGTAAGAATTGTAGTTGTAAGAATAAAGTATATAATACATACAACATACAAAATATGTGTTAGTTGACTGTTTATGTTATCGGTAAGGCTTCCAGTCAACAGTAGGCTAATAGTAGTTAAGTTTTTAGGAAGTTAAAAGTTATATGCAGATATTTGACTGCACAGGGATTGGACCCCTATCCCCATGTTATTCAAGGGTCAACTTTATATAGATATACCTGCCTTTGCCACTTGTGGGAAAGGGCCAGAATATATTGCAGGATCTTTAAAAAGATCCTCTTTTTAAAAATTACACAAGGGAAGTGTCTTTTGTATCAACCAGCTTAAGCCAAGCTATGCTACGGTAACAACATAAAATCTCAGTGGTTCACAATAACAAAGGGTTATTTCTTGCTCATATAACATGCCGTCTCAGGTCAGCTCAGCCTTGCTCCACATCTTCCTCCTTCTGGGACCCAAGCTGAAGATCAACCTGTAATAGGGAAGAAACTTTTTATTCTATTACAAGTTAATCACTAAAGGGATATTGCCTGTAAGCTTAAATGATACATAAGAGCTCACCTCTGGGAACCCTGCCTCCCAGGTAACGAGCATTAAGCTAAAATACCTTTGTTTAGTTCACAGGAAACATCCTGACCAGTCCCACCTGTGAATGACTGCAGGGAGGAAGAAATTAACACCTCCCCTCTGGAGGCTGACGGGAACAAGGAAATGTTTGACTTCACTCCCTCCACTTTTAGTATAAATGAAGCCTGAGTTCTAACTCAGGCAAGACGGTTCTTTGGGGGACGAGTCTACCAGCTTCTCAGCTTGCTGGCTTTCTGAATAAAGTCATTATTTCTTGGCCCAACGACTCCTCTCTTGATTTATTGGCCTGTCGTGCAGCGAGCAGTTTGAGCTTGGACTTGATAACAAGTTTAGGCACAGCCAGCCAGGAGCCTTGTTGCTCGTGGCTGGCCATGCCGGTTGGGAAATGTTCAGATGAGGGCCTAGCAGCTGCCAGGACCACTTGTCTTAAGGATCTTCCCTTCAAAATTCTCCAAAGCAGCACCGGCTGCCCCGGCGCTTGGCAGTAGGAGCAAGGAATCAGCATTTGGGAGCTGACGAGCTCTATACAGTAGGGTAAGTCGCTGCTGTGTGTACAGCTGGAAACTTTATTCCTCTCCATCTGGGGCTTTTTCTCTGGAATAAGCCAATTTGTTTTGCATTTGAGTGGGGTACCCTGTTGCAGAGAGGAAAGATTTGTTGGACTTTTACCCGATGTGTGTACTGGTTCATTTGTTTCTTTGGATGCTAACATTTGTGCGTGAAGTTTGTGTTTTGTCTTGAATTTGTCTCTAAAAATGGGGACTATTTCAGCTATCCCTAAAGGCCTCTGAGGCGCATTTTGGATAAGTGATCTGATTACAGCTATGAACCATGGATGAGAGGAAGATGATATTTTATTGTAACAACGTGTGGTCACAGTACCTGTTAGGACATCCACAAGGGGTTTAACAGGGTTATCTCGGAACCCCGTGCACCATGTACTGCTACCCTTGCTGTGTTAATTACATTATTTATGGTGTCCTGTGTCATTGGTATATGTAAAACCCCCAACACCCAACTTGAGGGTTTATTTAGAATTTTCTGTTTGTCCTTTGGGTTTTTTGTTTCATTTTGTTTGGTACTGTTTCTCCATTTACAGCCAAATCAGTTCTGTGATATTTAAAACTTTTACTGATGTCAAATGGAGGAAAGGAACAGGAAAAAAAAAAAGCTGTCTGTTCTTCTCCAGGAGTGGGATATTCCCAGGAAGGAGAGAAAGTTTCCACTTGGTTCCTAAAATCACCAAAAGCTACAAATAGAAGTGTCTTTTCCATAAATATTAGTAAAAAGGGTTTAGTCATCTAGACAGGTGACCTTGATTTGTCCCATCTGCCAGAAATGCAACTCGAATCCAACCTCTTTTGTAACTGTTGGGTTTTATATTGCTGTACCTGATTCATGACTGAAATTTTGGAATGAGAACTATGAGGTCTCTGTTTGTGTGTTTGTACTTGTTATAGATGTGTGGCATTGCCAAAACTAACTTGTAAAAGAACTATTTAATTGGCTTAAAGGAAATTAAGTGCTTATATAAATACTCAAATATAAAAGAAACTGGCCAGAATGAATTTCAGGTTCATGTGATCTAGGAAATATTCAGTATTGAATTAATATCTGGTAATAAAGTTAACTTAATCTTGTTGCTTTGATTAATACAGACATGTCTTTAGAATCATCAGCATTAATTGTAGTACTTTTATTGTCCCTAGGTTTACTGGAAATCAAATAAGACCTTATTCCTGTTACACAGGAATAATGTTTTCTTCTTGTCAGCAAGAAAAATAACAATACGACAAAGCTTTTAAGTAAATAAAACAGAGGTAAATGAGGTAAGAGTTTTAGGTAAACTCTGTAGGAATAATTATGCTTTGAGAATGTCTATATAACACAGTGTTTCCAGGTTTTCGTAACTTGAAACTAAACTAAGTTAAATGAAGAGAATTTGTTGACTATCTGGGTCATCAAATAGGATAGAATATTAATTGCTGGCCAGGTCTAAGTTTACCTACCTTTGCCTTCTTAGGAGAGGAAGACTAAAGCATAAGTTTGTCAATCAGGAAATGCTGGTATAACAAACAGTTTACAATTACTTGCTTCTTGGTTTTCACTAGAGATTAAGGTTTTAATGTTAAGAATCATAAGGGAAACATTTCAGTATGCAAAGACGTAGGATGTGTGTTTTCAGCACAGAAGGTATGAGGAATGAAAATCCCTTTTGTTAAAGGGAAAAAGGTGACATGGTAAGTATTGGCTAAGATAAGAATTGAACTTAATTAAGAAAATGAATGTTAAATGTAAAGTGGTACAAAACCTGAATGGGTTTTCTAAGAGGACAAAGTTTTCTTAAAATATTGAACTGCTTTTAGTAATTGTGAGTTTCTTTGTTTAAGCGATCTGTATTTGCCATTGAGATCTTATTATCACTGGTTAAAACTTTTTGATATTTTGATAAGCTTCCCCCCAATCAAATTCTGGGTGAGGTTCATTTGACCTCTAGCTAACTTTGAAGTTTTCCAAAGGATCCCTGGAACACTCAAACTATTTGTTTTCTCTGCATCTCAGAGAGAGGAATACTCAACTAATTGGGCTTATTCAGTATGTTGAATTACTTGGGAAGCATTGTCAAATAAGTTGTGATAAAACTTTTTGGACTGTATCATATGGGTAAACAGTATTAATGTACATATTCTGGACATTATATGGAACTCCTAAAATTCTGGTGTAACTCCTAAAATTCTGGTGTATCCTGGTAGATGATATCAGTCATAATTTTAGTAATTATCTTAAGTTGTTTGTCACAGCAGTAACCAAGTTTCTTTTCAATTGCATTGTAATCCCAGTTGGTTGATGCCGAAGCAAAACGGCTAGGGATGATCAATTGCTGTTTATAGCTTTATAGTGGCTTTTGAATTACTCTATAGCTATTTTGTGAAGAAGCAGAGAAGAATGATGAAATCCTTTATGTGTAAGCACTTGTGCTCTTACATCAGGGAAAACAAGGAAAGGAATGAGAGTGAAGATATGTTGCTTCAAACCTTAACTCCTTCCAGCTGAGCTAGGTGTCCCAGCTGCTCTAGCTATTATGCCAATATATCCACCCCTTCCTCCACCTTCCATTCTTTTCCACCTTCCATTATTTTCCAGCCCCAATTCCTGACCCTGGGGCTCAGAAATTTTCCTCCTTCTAGGGATCAGTTAGAAAATCCTGTTAGTTTCTGGGCCACAGGGACTTGGTCTGGTATCACCATCTAAGAACCAAAAGGGCACTCAGTTTGGGCCAGGAGCCACTCCCAGGGCAGGACAATTTCAATTGCTGTTATCTCACATAGGGGGCTAAATGCAAATAACAAGCCAGCTGGGTTTATATTTTAATTGGAAAGATCACCACCCTCCTTTATAGGGATAATCCTCTACACCTGAAGCCCACTTGGCAGTACACACAGACGAACCAAACTGAGATCCCAGTGAGGGAGGAATGCTGGAATTAGAGCAATACTTATTAGTGCATCTTGGCAGGCCTTTGAAAAGGGGAACCAAAGCAAAAGTTTGAACAGGACTCAAGAAATTTGGCAAAAAATAAAAACCCCAGGAAAGGAGACAGAGCTTCCCCCCACACCCCACCCCTTGAAATCTACAAAAAGTTAAGACCAGAAGTGTGTGCTCACAGCACCCCAGCGAAGGCCAATAACACATGGCCAGTACTAATCCCATTAAGAAGGGGTGTCAGGACACCTAATCTAAAGCAATATCCTTTGAGGCAAGAGGATCACTTCTCCCATAGACTGACTTGTCAAGATACCAGCCAGTGTATTTCTTGCATCTGTCCCTCCAGGACATATACAAAATTGGTGGTATTGGTACTGTCCATGAGGGTCCAGTGGAGACTGTTCTCAAATCTGGCATGGTGGTCACCTTTGCTCCAGTCAACATTACAACTGAAGTAAATCTGTTGAAATGCACTATGAAGCTTTGAGTAAAGCCCTTCCTGGGAACAATGTGGGCTTCAGTGTCAAGAACGTGTCTGTCAAAAATGTTCGTCGTGGCAATGCAGCTGGTGACAGCAAAAATGACCCGCCAATGGAAGCAGCTGGCTTCGCAGCTCAAGGGATTACCTTGAACCATCCAGGCCAAGTCAATACTGGATATACACTTGTGCTGGATTGTCACACAGCTCACATTGCTTGCAAGTCTGCTGGGATGAAGGAGAAGATTGATCATCATTCTGGGAAAAAGCTGGAAGATGGCTCCATAGTCCTGAAATCTGGTGACGCTGCCATCGTTTATATGGTTCCTGGTAAGCCCATGTGTGTTAAGAGCTTCTCTGACTGTCCTCCTCTGGGCCATTTTGCTGTTCATGACATGACAGATGGTTGCTGTGGGTGTCATCAAAGCAGTGGACAAGAAGGCAGCTGGGGTTGGCAAGGTCACCGAGTCTTCCCAGAAAGCTCAGAAGGCTAAATGAATATTATCCCCAATACCTGCCACCCCAGTCTTAATCAGTGGAAGAATGGTGTCAGAACCGTTTGTCTCATTGGCCATTTAAGTTATAGTAAGACTGGTTAAGGATAACAATGCATCGTAAAACCTTCAGAAGGAAAGGAGAATGTTTTGTGAACCATTTGTTTTGTATGTGGCAGTTCTACGTTATTAGTTTTTAAAATCAGTAGCTTCTCATTAGTTAAAACCCTCCAGGAAATTATCCCCTGATTTGGATTAAGGCATTGGAACTACATTCATCCTGGAGACTGCAATCAACAGGAAAAACCAAGAAAAGGAATACTAATTTAACTTGGGATAAGGCCTTGCCAGTTGCCCTGCTACAGATCAGTGGCTCCCAGAAGCAGGCTTAAATTAAACCCCTTTGAAGTATTGTATGGTAGGCCACTCCAGGTGTCTGCCCAGGCGAGAGAATCTATAAATACTTTAAAAGACCTAGCAGTTGCCAATTATGTTAAAACTTTGGACACTATACCAACCTCTGTTCATGTGTTTGCCTCCAGCAGGTCTGCCCATCCAACTGAAGTAGATGGTAGTTTCATTGTAGCTGGAGAAGGGTCAACCAATTTGTTTACTTTTGTTCAAATAACTAGCACAGGAATTGAGTATATGTCTTGGGAACTGGAACCAAAATCCCAAATTCAAGTACAAATTAAACAACAAAGTGTTAAGGGGTTTCATCAGGTTCAAATAGTGGTAGATATAAAAGGACTGACCAAAGATTCTAAGGAATATTCATCACCTCCAGAAGTAGCCAGAACAGTCTTTGTCCCTTTTCCCACAAGATTGTGGAATGGATATTGACAGTGGGGAACTGTAATAGGGAAGAATCTTTGTATTCTATTACAAGTTGATCACTAAAGGGATATTGCCTATAAGCTTAAACGATACATAACGGCCCATCTCTGGGAACCTTGCCTCCCAGGTAATGAGCGTTAAGCTAAAATACTTTTGTTTAGCTCACAGGAAACATCCTGAACAGTCCCACCTATGAATGACTGCAGGGAGGAAGAAATTAATACGTTCCCTCTGGAGGCTGACTGGAACCAGGAAATGTTTGACTTCCTCCGCTAATTCGGGCAAGATGGTTCTTGGGCACACAAGTCCACCATCTTGGTCCGCTGGCTTTCTGAATAAAGTCACTATGCCTTGCCCCAACAACTTGTCTCTTAATTTATTGGCCTATCATACGATAAGTAGTATGAGCTTGGACTCGGTAACAAACTCAGCTCTCAGGACAATTCTGGTCTCACGGCAAAGGAAGAAGAAAAATGAGAGACTCACAAGATAAGTTAGAGGCACTATCCCTTCTGCTCCCATTTCATTGTCCAGAGACAGTCACATGTCATAGGGCAGGGGCTCGTCCTCCTCAGGGAGAGGCAATGAAGATACTGAACAATCATACCATCTACGCCACGGTCCCTTCCCTGTACGCAGTTTCCCCATACAGCTTAACATAAAGGAAAGTGAATCAGTTCTTAAAATTACTTAACTTGAAGCTACTTTTGGAAGGAAAGGTAGCCACTTGTGCAGAATATTTAGCTTCTTTATTAAGTCCATCATACATTGCTTAGGTTTTGTCTTTCATTGCAGGAAACTAGTTCTTTATTGCTGGGAAAGCCATCACCTCCCCAAGGCCTGAAAGGACAAGGGGAGAGAAGGGGGTGAACCCTTCCAGAACCCAGCAAGAGCTAGAAGCACAGAGGAGGGTTTCCAGCAGTTGGCGGAATCATGGAGAGATGCCGCCACCACCACAGCAGCAGCGCCAATGCAGAGAGTGGGCAGAGGAGGAAACACCATGGCCCATTTCTCCTCCCACTCTCCCATCCTGCCCACCTCTCATTGGCAGAACCCAAGTAGAAACTAGATGGCAAGAGATCAGGCTGTGCCCTCCTGGAGTACAAAGTAAAGAAAGGGAACGAGAATGGATTTGGGGGAAAGGAGGAAGGTGCAAATGAAGAATAATCAACACAGCTGCCTTCGCCTATAACCAGCTGGGAGTATTCTATTTTTACCAGGAACTAGATCTCTTCATCCTCCTCAGCCTCACCCCTGCACCTCCTTAAGGGGGTGGAGAGAGACTCATTCTGCCTTCTAAAAGAGTTATAGCTCATTCAGAGGTGACCCAGTCTACGTTCCAAAAAAAGGAATTTCAGAAATACTCATACGTATTCTGAAGGCCTGAAGAACAAGCACCATTCGATGTCTTTCCAGTTCCAGAAAATGGGGGATTGATTCCTCATATGGTTGGTCCTGCAACCATGTCGTAGCTGGCTGGGGGAGGCTGTAGGGTGGCATATATGTATATGCCGAACATACACAGGAAGGTGGTGTGATTCTATAGCACCTCTCCACTAGACTTTTCCCCCTTACAATATTTTCCTTGAAATAATCTCAAACTTACAAAAAAATAAGTATTATATAAAAGACTTTTCCTGAATCATTTGAGAATAAGTTGCCTGCACAATGTCCCATCACCCTATATATGTATGTTTAATATATGTTTTCTTCCCGTAAGGATATTCTCCTGCCTAACTACAGTATAGCCATCAAAATCAGGAAATCAGCATCAATATCCTCAGACCTCATTCAAGTTTCACCAGTTTCCCTAGGAATATCCATTTGAGGAGAAGACTCTAGTTCAGAATTACTCATTGCATTTAGATATGTATATTTAGTCTCCTTCAATCTGGAACAATTCCTCAATCTTTCCTTGATTTTCATGATTTTGACACTTCTGATGACTACAAGCCAGTTATTTTGTAGACTGTCTCTCAATTTGGGTTTGTCTGTTGTTTCTTCATGATTAAATTCTTGCGTCTTTGACAAGGATATCACAGAAATGAAGCTGTGTTCTTCTCTTTGCATCCTATTACGTGGCACAGGATTTCAGTTTTCCTGTTATTGATGTTAACTTTGATCACAGGATGAAGGTGGTGTCTGCAAAGTTTCTCCACTCTAAAGTTACTTGTTTTCCCATTGCAATTAAAAAGTGTTTCCTTGAGAGGTTTTTAGACACTATGGAAACATCCCATTTCTCATTAAACTTTTAGTTTATTCATCAACTTATTCAGTGTCTATAGACTCTTGCATTTCTATTTTACCCGCTGGGCTAGGACCCATTGCTATCATTATTTATTTTGACATTTAATGGTCCCAGATTTGGCAGTGGGAGCCCCTCTCAGCAGTGAAAAGATCTAGTGAATGAAATATATTTATTCCACACACACATTATCCTCTACTTTACCTCTGTATTAATTTCTATATTCATCTCTCTATACTGAAGACCATTAGTTCACACCAATGTCACCAATTCTAATCCAACACACCATATGGTTCATTCAAGTTTTCTCCCTTTCCATATTGGTATACTCCTCCTCCAGCAGTGAAAATTCAGACTCCAATTTTCTTTCATTTATTTCCTTATTTGATCAATTTCCCTGGCTGTGGCCAATCTCCCTTTACTCCACCTATGCTCTCAGCATACACATTTAGATATTTGACTCATCTCATATTAATATTTGAGTGTATTATGAGGTAGGGGTTGAAGTTTAAGTTTGTTGAAATGTTTATCCATTTATTGAAAAGACTTTTTCAATAAATTTATTGAAAAGACTTTCCCCCTTGCCTTGGTACCTTTGCAAAAAAATAATTGACCATATATGTCTGGGTCTATTTCTGGACTCTGTTCTTTCCTATCGGTCTATTTGTCTGTCTTTATGCCAATACTACTGTCTTGATTACTATAGGTTTATAGTAAGCCTTGACATCAGAGTCCTCTAACTTAGTTCTTCTTCAAGATTGTTCTGGCTATCCTGGATCCTTTGCCTTTAATAAACTTGAGAGTCAACTTTTACATTTATGAAATAAATGGCTGTAACTCTGATTAGGATTGCACTGAATCAATAAGTTGGGGAGAACTGACATATTAACAATATTGAGTCTTCCAGTGTATGAGCATAGTATATCTCTCCTAATATTTAGGTCTCTTTAATTCCTCTCAGCACTGTTTTGTAGTTTCCTTTTTTTTTTCAAGAAAATTCTTTTAATATGATACCTTAAATGAGAAATAATAACACCTAGCTTTCTATTTAATCCTGTCTCTACATTCTTTTTCTTAAATTTTTTAAATTTAATTTTATTTACTTTTTAATACAGCAGGTTCTTATTAGTCATCAATTTTATACACATCAGTGTATACATGTCAATCCCAATCACCCAATTCATCACACCACCACCCCCACCCCCCACGGCTTTCCCCCCTTGGTGTCCATACGTTTGTTCTCTACATCTGTGTCTCAGTTTCTGCCCTGCAAACCAGTTCATCTGTACCATTTTTCTAGGTTTCACATATATGCGTTAATATACGATATTTGTTGTTCTCTTTCTGACTTACTTCACTCTGTATGACAGTCTCTAGATCCATCCACGTCTCAACAAATGACCCAATTTTGTTCCTTTTTATGGCTGAGTAATATTCCATTGTATATATGTACCACAACTTCTTTACCCATTCATCTGTCGATGGGCATTTAGGTTGCTTCCATGACCTGGCTATTGTAAATAGTGCTGCAATGAACTTTGGGGTGCATGTGTCTTTTTGAATTATGGTTTTCTCTGGGTACATGTCCAGTAGTGTGATTGCTGGATCATATGATAATTCTATTTTTATTTTTTTAAGGAACCTCCATACTGTTCTCCATAGTGGCTGTATCAATTTACGTTCCCACCAGCAGTGCAAGAGGGGTTCCTTTTCTCCACACCCTCTCCAGCATTTGTTGTTTGTAGATTTTCTGATGAAGCCCATTCTAACTGGTGTGAGGTGATACCTCATTGTAGTTTTGATTTGCATTTCTCTAATAATTAGTGATGTTGAGCAGCTTTTCATGTGCTTCTTGGCCATCTGTATGTCTTCTTTGGAGAAACGCCTGTTTAGGTCTTCTGCCCATTTTTGGATTGGGTTGTTTGTTTTTTTAATATTGAGCTGCATGAGCTGTTTATATATTTTGGAGATTAATCCTTTGTCTGTTGATTCATTTGCAAATATATTCTCCCACTCTGAGGGTTGTCTTTTCGTCTTGTCTATGGTTTCCTTTGCTGTGCAAAAGCTTTGAAGTTTCATTAGGTCCCATTTGTTTGTTTTTTTTAATTTCCATTACTCTAGGAGGTGGATCAAAAAAGATCTTGCTGTGATTTATGTTAAAGAGTGCTCTTCCCATGTTTTCCTCTAAGAGTTTTATAGTTTCCGGTCTTACATTTAGGTCTCGAATCCATTTTGAGTTTATTTTTGTGTATGGTGTTAAGGACTGTTCTAATTTCATTCTTTTACATGTAGCTGTCCAGTTTTTCCAGCACCACTTATTGAAGAGACTGTCTTTTCTCCATTGTATATCCTTGCCACCTTTGTCATAGATTAGTTGACCATAGGTGCATGGGTTTATCTCTGGGCTTTCTATCTTGTTCCATTGATCTATGTTTCTGTTTTGGTGCCAGTACCATATTGTCTTAATTACTGTAGCTTTGTAGTATAGTCTGAAGTCAGGGAGTCTGATTCCTCCAGTTCTGTCGTTTTCCCTCAAGACTGCTTTGGCTATTCGGGGTCTTTTGTGTCTCCATACAAATTTTAAAATTTTTTTGTTCTAGTTCCATAAAAAATGCCATTGGTAATTTGATAGGGATTGCATTGAATCTGTAGATTGCTTTGGGTAGTATAGTCATTTTCACAATATTGAGTCTTCCAATCCAAGAACATGGTATATCTCTCCATCTGTTGGTATCATCTTTAACTTCTTTCATCAGTGTCTTATAGTTTTCTGCATACAGGTCTTTTGTCTCCTTAGGTAGGTTTATTCCTAGGTATTTCATTCTTTTTGTTGCAATGGTAAATGGGTGTGTTTCCTTAATTTCTCTCTCAGATTTTTCATCATTAGTGTATAGGAATGCAAGAGATTTCTGTGCATTAATTTTGTATCCTGCAACTTGTAGTTTTCAATGTAGAGATTTTGCAAGTATTTTGTTAAATTTAAAAGTGTTTTATGGTTTTATGCTACTATAAAAGGAGTTGGTTTTTAAATTTCTGTCAGTTTTGCTTAATTTATTTTGAAGCTCAGTTACTAGGCACATACTTTTAAAATAATTGTCTTCCTATTGAATTGACTTTTGGTCAACAGGGAGAAATATCCCTATTTATCTCTGGTGATACTCCTTGTCTTGAAGTTTATGTTGACTGATATTCATATCACAAAACTTTCATACTTACTGTCTTCATGGTATATCTTTTTTCAGTACTTTTTGTTCAACTTATCTGTGCCATTGTATTTAAAGTGGATTTTTAAAAAAAAATCCAGTATGACAATATTTCCCTCTTAATTGGTAAGTTGTTTCATTTACATTTAATGTAATTATTGATATGATTTGTTTCAAGTCTATCCTTTTGCTATTTGTTTCCTATTTGTTCTGTTTTGTTTAGGTTTTTCTTCTTACAATTCTTTTTTCCTGTCTTTGGGTTAATGGAATATTTTTAAATATTTCATTTAAATTCCTCTGTTAGATTAGAGATAATGCGTATAAAAGTGCCCACAGCATATAGTATGCACTCAACAAATTACTAGTTACACTTTAGTTTTTCTCTTAGGAAAATGAGGTCTGATATATTACTCTCACACTAAGAGCCTGGAGAACATTTGACTGAAAAGGCAGCTGTTGTAGCTCATAAAAAAGCATGTGAAATCTCTTGGCACTTGGGGTACCCCAGTATAGAAGCTCCTGATGGGAGTGTGGAAACTCATGGGTGAGGGATTTTTCTCTTTCCAGATGTGAGAGAAGTTTGGAGACAACTTCCCATAGCAAATTCAAGGAAAGCTTGAATTGCTCACTTTCTGGAGAGTTATTATCATAAATGGGTGTTGAATTTTGTCAAAAGCTTTTTCTGCATCTATTGAGATAATCATATGGTTTTTATTCTTCAAGGTGTTAATGTGGTGTATCACACTGATTGATTTCTGGATATTGAAGAATCCTTGCATCCCTGGGATAAATCCCAATTGAACATGGTGTATGATCCTTTTAATATTTTGTTGGATTCAGTTTGCTACTATTTTGTTGAGGGTTTTTGCATCTATGATCATCAGTGATATTGGCCTGTTATTTTCTTTTTTTGTGATAGCTTCTTCTGGTTTTGGTATCAGGGTGATGGTGGCCTCATAGAATGAGTTTGGGAGTGTTTCTTCCTCTGCCAGTTTTTGGAAGAATTTCAGAAGGATAGGTGTTAACTTTTCTTTAAATGTGTGATAGAATTCGCCTGTGAAGCCCTCTGGTCCTGAATTTTTGTTTGGTGCGAGTTTTTTAATCACAGTTTCAATTTCAGTACTTGTGATTGGTCTGTTCATATTTTCTGTTTCTTCCTGGTTCAGTCTTGGGAGATTGTATCTTTCTAAGAATTTGTCCATTTCTTCTCAGTTGTCCATTTTATTGGCATATAACTGGTTGTAGTAGTCATTTATTATCCTTTATATTTCTGTGGTGTCTGTGGTAAATTCTGCTTTTTCATTTCTAATTTTATTGATTTGAACACTCTCCCTTTTTTTCTTGATAAGTCTGGCTAAAGGTTCATCAATTTTGCTTATCTTTGCAAAGAACAAGCTTTTGGTTTCATTGATCATATCTATTGTGTTCTTCATCTCTAGTTCATTTATTTCTGCTCTGATCTTTATGATTCCTTTCCTTCTACTAACTTTGGTTTTTGTTTGTTCTTCTTTTCTTTAGGTGTAAGGTTAGGTTGTTTATTTGAGATTTTTCTTGTTTCCTGAGGTGAGATTGTATTGCTATAAACTTCCCTCTTCGAACAGCTTTTGCTGTGTCCCATAGGTTTTTAGATCATCCTGTTTTTGTTTTCATTTGCCTCTACGTATTTTTTTATTTCTTCTTTGATTTCTTCAGTGATCGTTGTTTAGTAGCATATTGTTTAGCCTCTGCGTGTTCTTGTTTTTTACAGTTTTTTTTCTTATAGTTGATTTCTAATCTCCTAGTGTTGTGGTTGGAAAAGATGCTTGATATGATTTCAATTTTCTTAAATTTACTGAGATTTGTTTTGTGGCCCAGCATGTGATCTCTCCTGGAGAATGTTCCATGTGTACGAGAAGAATGTGTATTCTGCTGCTTTCAGATGGAATGCTCTTTAAATATTAGTTAAATCCATCTGGTCTAATGTTTCATTTAAGGCCTGTGTTTCCTTATTGATTTTTCTGTCTGCATTATCTGTCCATTGATGTAAGTGGGGCGTTAAAGTCCCTCACTCTTATTGTGTTACTGTTGATGTCTCCTTTTATGGCTGTTAGTATTTGCCTTATATATTGAGGTGCTCCTATGTTGGGTGCATATATATTTACAATTGTTATAGCTTCTTCTTGGATTGATCCCTTGATTATTATGTAGTGTCCTTCTTTGTCTCTTGTAACAGTCTTTATTTTAAAGTCTATGTTGTCTGATATGAGTAATGCTACTCCAGCTTTATTTTGATTTCCATTTGCATGGAATACTTTTTTTCCATTCCCTCACTTTTAGTCTGTATGTGTCCCTAGATCTGAAGTGGGTCTCTTGTAGACAGCATATATATGGGTCTTATTTTTGTATCCATTCAGCCAGTCTATGTCTTTTGGTTGGATCATTTGATCCATCTATACTTAAGGTAATTTTCCATATATATGTTCTTGTTGATATTTTGTTAGCTGTTTTGGATTTGTTTTTGTAGGTCTTTTTCTTCCCTTCCTCTTTTGTTCTCTTCTCTTGTGAATTGACGACTAACTTTAGTGTTGTGTTTGGATTCCTTTTTCTTTTTTTTTTTTTGTATCTACTGTAGAACTTTGGTTTCTGGTTACCTTGAGGTTTTGATATAGTAGTTTATATATAAACAAGATTGTTTTAAGTTGCTGGTCTTTTAATTTCAAATGCATTTCCAATATCCTGCATTTGTGCTCTCCTCTTCTCACAATTGGTAGTTTTGATATCATATTTGTGTGTGGATGTTCTCCTACCTTTACTGTATGTTTACCTTTACCAGTGAGCTTTCCCATTTGTAATTTTCTTGTTTCTAGCTGTGGCCTTTTTTTTTTCTGCCTAGAGAAGTTCCTTCTAGAATTCATTGTAAAACTGGTTTGGTGGTGCTGAATTCTTTTAGCTTTTGCTTGTCTGTAACGCTTTTGATTTCTCCATCAAATCTGAATGAGAGCCTTGCTGGGTAGAGTATTCTTGGTTATAGGTTTTTCCCTTTCATCACTTTAAATATATTGTGCCACTCCCTGCTGGCCTGAAGAGTTTCTGCTGAAAAATCCACTGAAAACCTTATGGGGATTCCCTTGTATGTTATTTGTTGTGTTTCCCTTGTCGATTTCAATACTTTCTTTGTGTTTAATTTTTGTCAGTTTGATTACTATGTGTCTCGGCATGTTCCTCCTTGGGTTTATCCTGCCTGGGATTCTCTGCACTTCCTGGACTTGGTTGACTGTTTCCTTTCCCATTTTAGGAAAGTTTTCGGCTATTATCTCTTCAAATATTTTCTCTGGCCCTTTCTCTTTCTCTTCTCCTTCTGGGACCCCTATAATGTACATGTTGGTGCATTAAATGTTGTCCCAGAAGCTCTTAAACTGTCCTCATTTTTTTTCATTCTTTTTTCTTTATTCTGTTCCATGACAATGATTTCCACTATTCTGTCTTGTCCATTTTTCTGCCTCATTTATTCTGTTATTATTTCCTTCTAGTGTATTTTTCATTTCAGTTATTTTATTGCTCATCTCTCCTCTGTTCTTTATATCTTCTAGCTCTTTGTTAATCATTTCTTGTATCTTCTTGGTCTGTGCCTCCATTCTTTTTCCGAGATTTTGGAGCATCCTTACTCTCATTACGCTGAATTCTTTTTTTGGGTAGATTGCCTATCCGCACTTCACTTTGTTGTTTTTCTGGGGTTTTGTCTTGTTCCTTCATCTGAAACATATTCCTTTGCCGTCTCATTTTGTCTAACTTTCTGTGATTGCGGTTTCCATTCTCTAGGCTGCAGGGTTGAAGTTCCTTTTGCTTCTGGTGTCTATCCCCAGTGGGTGAGGATGTTCTAGAGGCTTGTGCAGGCTTCCTGGTGGGAGGGACTGGTTCCTGCCCACTGGTGAGTGGAACTGTGTCTTGTCCCTCTGGTGAACAAGGCTGTGTCCCAGGGTGTGTTTAGAGGTGGCTGTGGGTTCAGGAACACTTTAGGCAGCTTGTTTGCTGATGGCTGGGGCCATGTTCCTGCCCTGTTGGTTGTTTGGTCTGAGGTGTCCCAGCACTGGAGCCTACATGCTGTTGGGTGGGGCTGGGTCTTGGTGACAAAATGGTGACCTAGGAGAGCTCACACCAATGAGTTCTCCCTTGTACCACTGCCACCAGTGTCCTTGTCCCCACAAGTGACTGATAGCCATGCCCCACCTCACCAGGAGACCTTCCAAGACCAGCAGTTATGTCTGGCCCAGGCCCCTATGAAGTCACTGCTTTTTCCCTGGGCACTGGTGTACATGAGACTTTGTGTGTGCCCTCCATGTGTGGCATTTCTGTTTCCTCCAGTCCTATGGAGTTCCTGTGATCACCCCTCACTGACTTTCAAAGCCAAATGCTCTGGGCACTCCTCCTCCTGATGCCATACCCCCAGGCTGGGTAGCCTGATATGGGGCTCAGAACTCTCACTTCTGTGGGAGAATTTCTGTGATATAGTTATTTTCCAGTTTGTGGGTCGCCCACCCAGCAGGTATGGGATTTGATTATATCATGAATGCACCCCTCCTACCCTCTTGTTGTGGCTTCCTCTTTGTTTTGGATGTAGAATATATTTTTTGGTAGTTTCCAGTCTTTTTTGTTGATGGTTGTTCAGCCGTTACTTGTGATTTTGGTGTTTTCATGAGAGGAGGTGAGCTCAGTTTCTTCTACTCTGCCAGCTTGTCTCCAACCCCTTATAGATTCTTCTTTCAAGTATTTTAAACAAACCCATCATGTTTCTATTTCACATTTTCCTCGTTAAATCTACACAAAGTATTCCACAGTTGAAAGTCTTAACTGAGCATTGTTTACCCAGTGTGACAATCTTCTACGATTTTTTTTTCCTCAATCAAAACAAGGCTACCCCTGGAAAGATAAGCCATTCTGTTTCCACCTAAAGTTCACTTCCCAGGTTCCTAGAGGCCTTGACAGACACCTGTCAGCCTGGTCTACTGCCAGGTTAAGGAACCTTTCACACTTTCAGGCTGGCAGCATGCCCCGACTACATGCAGAACTCCCAGGGAGCCAGAACATGGAGCTCAGGAAGCACATGCAGCAGAAAGTGATGTCAGCATCTCAGAGAGGCAGAAGTGTATTTTTGTAGAGAGACACCTGGACTCATAATTTAGGCTACTTTCACTCCCTCCCCCACTTGGCAATCAAAACAGGAGATGCTTTTGAGCTTTCTTTTGTGCTGCCTAGAGAGAAGATGGGCTCACTCTGCCAAAGGGCAGTTATTTCATATGGCTCTGAAAAGAGCACACACTGCAGCTGCCTTGGAGCAGGAGCTTTGTAAGGTGGATTCAAAGTGTCTTATCTCACCCAGGATCCAGAAGCAGGCTTCAAAGACCATGCTGAAATGCTAATTGAGCCACTTTCTAGAAAAATCAACCTCAGTGAATCACAGCTACTCAGTCTCCCTATCCAAATATCTTGCAGTGTATATACACGTGCTTGAGGGTATGGGGGAAGGGAGCTGATTTATCAGAAGTTCTTGAATAGCCAGTTCAGGAATGGAAGAAACATTGAATTTTAGAAAGCATATTCAAAGACATGACCCATTTTCATCCTCACATCCACACTCTCAGTCAGACAGCCACACTCTGTTTATAGATAAAGAAACTGAGGCTCAGAAGATTGATGTGACTTAAGGAGGATTCAGGCAGCTGGTTAGTGACAGAGCTAGAGTCCAAACAGTCTAAATATTTAAGTCCTGGGCTTTATTGCAGAACTTTCTCTTTCAGAGACATCAAGAACCCCTAAATAAATGTTAGTTGCTTAAGTACAAGTATACATGTCATGAGCTTTACTCCTTCCCTTTGGGAAAAATCTATATGGTTTATCAGTTCAGAGCAGCCTTCCTCCTCTCTCAGCATGTTACTTTTATCTTCCTGCTCCCACTTTTCTCTAACTGCCTTTTATTGTCTCCCTCATGAAATTAAAAACATCCTGCAGTCCCTTTGAACCAGTTCCATGACACAGGAGAGCTCTATGGTTTGGCACATAAGGGTGGGACATGCTAGGGAACAGCCTGGCAGAAACAATGCCACCACCAAATATTGCCCAGGGCACCATTAATAGGAATTATTCTCTAGACTAGACACAGACCAAAGGGTAGGTTGTGTTTGCATTATTTTTGCTCCTTTAACTTCTCTACAAGGTTGATGCTGTGAAAATAACCTAGTAAGACATAAAAACCAGGGGCCCTGGCTCTCTGTGACTTTGAGTAGTGTTAAGATCCCTAGATCTTTTTTCCTTCATCAATAGAAACAAATGAGACAAGATGAGGCCGAAGTTCCTCTTCCAGCACTGAAAGTCATCTTTATGGCAGAAACTAGGGTTTTTATCACTGATTTTGATCCACTAGTGGGGCTGATTCCCAATTTCTTGATACCACAAATGGAAACATGGGGAAAATCACATGAAAGAAGAATATATTCTTTAGGGGTGATTTTTCAGCCTGAATCAGGAGAATAATGTCATTCCCTCTCCATTAGCTCCCTGAGGTAGGAGAATAAATTCATCATTATAGCTCCAGTGCCTGAAACAGTGTTTGGACATAGCATGTGCTCAAGAAATGCCAGCTGAATTAATGAGTAAAGGAAATTAACTTAATTACCTAAGAAATATTGGATTTCTTATCTCATAATATAAAACCTTAACCAATATTTGAAAATATCTGTACTTTTGTCCACGTGCTTGTACGTCATCTGTGATTCTCCATGGTCCCTATACCACTCTTCAACTGTAGTTACACCAGGACCTGAGGGTTCTTTGGTGTATACTGTTCTTGCTAGAATTTGAGGCTGTTAGCAGAAAGATAAGATAATATTCTGAAATATAAGGAAAATCCTGACAAGAACATCGTCAGAGATAAACAGACAATGCACTGAAAAAGCATGAAAATTACCCTTAACCTGTGAAAAGATGCTCAACATCACTCAAAAGATAAATGTAAATTAAAATTACACTGAGATACCATTTCCCACCTGTAAATTCAACAAAAATCCAAAATGTGGACCACATACTCTTTTGGCAAGGCGATGGTGAAACAAGCACTTGAATACATAGCTGGTAGGAATGCACAATGGCAAAATAACCCTGATGGAGGAGAAATTGGTAATATTTAGCAAAATTATATATGTATGTATCATTTGACCCGGCAATCACACTGGAAATTTATATTTTAAGAATCTAGATTTTAGAATACTATCCTGAAAACGTACTACGAATATATGATGAGATGTACAAACAAGGTACTATTACAACACTATTTGTGATAACAAAAGATTGGCAACAACCTGAATCAACAAGAAAGCAGTTAAATAAACAGCTTCAGCTGAACAATGAAATACAATACAGTGAAAAAGGGAATGCTACAATGCAGTGACCTCTAAGGTATATTGTTTTTTTGTTTTGTTTTGTTTTCTGTTGAACATACGTTTTTTTAAATTGACATATAGTTGATTTACAATGTTGTGTTAGTTTCTGCTGTACAGCAAGGTGATTCAGTTATACATATAGGTACATTCTTTTTTTATATTCTTTTCCATTATGGTTTATCATAGGGATTGAATATAGTTCCCTGTGCTATATAGTCAGACCTTGTTGTTCATCCATTCTATATGTAATAGCTTGCATCTGCTAACCCCAAACTCCAAGTCTATCCCTCCCCCACCTCTCTCCCCCTTGGCAACCACAAGTCTATTCTTTCTATGTCTGTGAATCTGTTTCTCTTTTGTAGATAGGTTCATTTGTGTCATGTTTTAGATTCCACATATAAGTGATATCATATGATATGTGTCTTTCTTTTTCTGATTTACTTCACTTAGTATGATAATCTCTAAGTCCATCCACATTGCTGCAAATGGCATTATTTCATTCTTTTTTATTGCTGTGTAGTAGTCCATTGTATATATGTACCACATCTTCTTTATCCACTCCTCTGTCAATGGACATTTAGGTTGTTTCCTTGTCTTGGCTATTGTGAATAGTGCTGCTATGAACACAAGGGTTCATGTGTCTTTTTGAATTATAGTTTTGTCCAGATATATGCCCAGGAGTAGGATTACTGGATCATATGATACCTCTATTTTTAGTTTTTGAGGAACCTCCATATTGTTTTCCATAGTGGTTGCACCAACTTTCATTCCCACAAACCGTGTAGGAGGGTTCTTTAGGGTATATTGTTAAGTGGAAAAAAGCAAGGTAAAGAAAAACACATACAGTATGCTATCATTTCTATAAGAAAGGGAAGATGTGAATATATTTATATATCTATATCTATATATCTACAGATAGATATATAGATAATATATAGATATACAAGTATGTATTTGCTTAAGTTATAAAAACCAATAAAAGATTAATAAAAAATTTTAAATCATTATATACAAAGGGGAAAGGGGAGGAGCTTTTTTGGAATATCCCAAAGATTTGTCTTTAGAAACATACATATTTTTAAAAAATTAAATAAAAATGTAATCCCTAGAAAAGCAAAAATAAGTGATTATATCTGTGTATCCAGTTAACAGCATAATTGCACAGAAAGGAACTATTTAAAATGACTTTAAAAACAGTAATTTGATCATATATTTCCACTGGAATTAACCCTAAGGACAAAAACAACAGCAAAAACAAAAACAAAGCCTTACATTGTTCTCAATAATCATATTGTTGGTGGTAGATTTGGTATTGCTATTCTAAGATTGTTGTATTGTAGGATTAAAGAAATGTGATTATTTGGTATCATTAAGAACCAGATATTTTTGGTGTGGTTGAAAGGAGATATAAATGCAAGATTAGTGAGTTTAAGTAAGAGCCTGTAGACCTGTACTTCATCAGCATGAAATCACGATGTATTTAGATTTTAAAAATATATATTTTCTAGTTCTATCTACTTAAGAGGCCCAGACACAGTTCCTGACTATAGGCAGGGGTCCCCAAAACCAACCTCAGGTTCAATGATTCTCTAAAGAACTCACAGAACTCAGCAAAGTTGTTATACTCACGATTACAGTTTATTACAACGAAAGGATACAGACTAAAATCAGCAATGGAAAAAGGCACATAGGGCAGACCAGAGACAAGCTTCCAGTTTTCCCCTTCCAGGGAGTCATACAGACAAAACTTAATTTTACCAGCAATGATGTATAGCAACTTGCACAAAGTATTGCCAACCACAGAAACTTACTCAAGCATTGATGTCAGGATTTTTACTTTAGAGGTCAGTTACGTAGGCATGTCCTCCAGAGGTCAGCTGATAGATATTGTGTGGCCCAAGGCCCCCACCATAAGTCACATTGTTAGCACAGGCTACCTGGTGTGTCCCAAAGTCCTCAATAAACAGACATTCTTATCAGGCAGGATATTCCAAGGGATTAGTTAGAGGTTATCTCCTAGGAGTCAGTCAAGAGCCAAACCTTTCTTTGGAATATGCAGGGTTTGGATAACCTAGTTCTGCTTAGTTAGTTCTTTACTGCACACTGACCTAGTACCAGTGAGGCACCACTAGTGGTCAGATTGCATCTTTAAATAAATACTGTTGCTCACAAAAGAAAATAGTGCTCTTTGGAGAAAGGACTGAATCCAGGTCTAGGGCACAAAAGGTACAAGGTTAAGTTTAGGACATTTTGTCATACCAGAGAGTAAGGAAGTTATCATAGACCACTGGAATTGTGTTAATAGGATTCAGAAGTCAATCTAAACAAGTTCCCACTGGCCAAAGATAGCACAATTTGAGCAACAATAAAGATAATTACTATAATAGATTGAAACACATAAAAATACTTATATCTATCGTTCATAATGATGCTAAAATAACCACAATAACTCATCAGTCACTTCTGGAAGATGCTAGGAACAGCTCACATCATTAATTTGAAAATAGGTAAATGAAACATTTGCCCTCTCTTTCTTAAATGATCAGGGAAACCAGATAGTTGATGTGGGGTGAATGTGGAGGGGCTTCTCTTTGTAGAAGTATTTTGGCTAAAAAATGGGGGAGGGAATGATAGAATATTGCTATTTTTCAAACACTACTAACCTGGTAGATTTGGGCAATGATCATCACCCCTTAAAAAGCGAGAAAACAAGAGATTGTTCCTCCTATTTGAAGTACAAACACCACCAGTAAAGCAGACTTGAGAAAAAAGAATCAAAATGTGCCAAGTGTCTAAATCTAATTACCACTTCATAGGTGATACAGGGGACAGAGGAACATGTTAAATGACACTTAGGAATGCAGCCATGCAATCAGCAAAATCCAGACTATGAGAAACTACAGTACAATTATGGGAAGTGAACTATGGGAAAATACAGAGCTGGCTTTTTCAACCAAAAATTTATAAAAAAAAATAAAGAGGGAACTTATAGAATAAAAGAGCCATATCAACAAATCAGAATGTATGATACTTATTTGTATCCCAATTCAAACTATCAAAGTGAAAAACAAAATGCAAAAGAGAAAATATAAGACAACTGGGGAAGTATGAACACTGATAATATGATGATATTATGAAATTATTAATTTTAGGTGTGATGATATTGTGTATTTTTTAAAGACTGTATCTTTCAGAAATACATATCAAAATATTTACACATTAAAATGATTCGATGTTTGGGATTTGCTTCAAAATCATCTCTTGGGAGGTATGGAGAATGGGTGGGAATATAGATAAAATGAAACTGTTCACATTTTATTAATAATTGTTCAATCAGGGTGGGAGTTACATTACATATTCTCTCTACTTTTATATGTTTGAAAATTTCTATAATTAAGAGTAAAAACAACAAAAGACCACAAAAACAATAGCCCTGTATCAAATAGTAAGATGGCCCCATTATTTTGACTGAAAAAAGGGAATAATAGGTAAACTCATTCATTCATTTGTTCATTCAACAAATATTTATTGATCACCTACTCTGTGTCAGGCAACATGAAAACAGCAGTGAACAAAGATGAAGAAAAATTCCCTGCTCCCTTGGAGCTTACATTCTAGTGATGGGAAAAGGCAATCATGAAAAAATTGAGTTAGTGAAACAAAGTATGCCAGACGCATTTTTTTTTTTCTTTTTTTTTGGCCTTGTGCAGCTTGCAGGATCTTAGTTGCCCCATCAGGGATCAAATATGTGCCCTTGACAGTGAATGCACGGCAGAGTCCTGACCACTGGACCACCAGGGAATTCCCAAAGTATGCCAAATGCTTCTAAATGCAGTAGTGAATGGTAATAAATCTGGATGGGGGCTAGGGAACGTGGGGGGACAGTTATTTTGAAGAAGAGGTCGCTGGGAAGATGACATCTGAGCAAACACTCAAAGGAGGTGAGGAGAGAGCTACACAGATATCTACGGAAGAGCATCGCAGGCAGATGGACCAGCCAGGGCGCAGGCCCCATGCAGGAGTGTTCCTGCAGTGCTTACGGAGCAGCAAGGAAAAGAGTGAGGCTAGAGCAAAGGTGAGGGTAGAAAGCAAGGTCAAAGAGGTAGTGCAGGGTCTGGGTAGCTAGAGAAAGAATTTTGACTTGTTCGTGACTTGAGATGGAAAGCCGTCAAAGATTTAGTTTGCTTGTTTTTAAGTAGATTTATTGAAATATGTATTAATTTCCTAGGGCTGCCATCCAAAATACCACAAACTGGGTGGCTTAAAACAATAGAAATTATTTTCTCGCAGTTCTGGAGTCCAGAAGTTTGAAATCAGGGTGTCAGTGGGGTTGATACTTTCTGGAGGCTGAGCCTCGAGGAACTGTAAAATTTTGAGGAAGGTGGGTAATGCAGCTAAGACTGAAGAGCAATCAGTAAGACAGGAGAGAACCAAGACAATGTGGTGTCCTGGAAGCCAAGTGAAGAACCTGTTTCAATTGTGTCTAAGACATGTTGCTGGTTAATTAAGAGGAGGAGGGCTGAGACTTTGACCATTCAGTTTAGCAGTATGAAAGTCACTGGTGACCTTGATAGGAAAAGTCACTGTTGACTGAG
Organism: Balaenoptera physalus; assembly: GCF_965194825.1. Classification (NCBI taxonomy): domain Eukaryota; kingdom Metazoa; phylum Chordata; class Mammalia; order Artiodactyla; family Balaenopteridae; genus Balaenoptera; species Balaenoptera physalus. The sequence continues at coordinate 65,397,977 of NC_138882.1, forward strand.
AGGGACAAATGCCTGATTGGGTTCAAGAAACAATGGGAGGAGAGGAATTGAGGCAAGGAAGAAAACCTTTGCCCTAAAAGGGAGCCACTAATGGAGCAGTAGAGGAGTACAAGGATTGTTTTTATTTGTAATGGGAGAAATAATATCAAGTTTGTACAGTAATGGGTATGATTGAATAGGGTGAGAAGCATTAAGGGTACCAAAGGAAAAAGGAGAATTACAAGTGCAATGCCCTGAGTGAAAGGGACGAGCTGTAGCCTGGAGGAGTGGTGCTGGCCTTAAGGAGGAGCATGAGCAAGTCGTCCACTCAAACAGGCTGGGGTGGGGAGGACACAAGTATGGGACAGATGCCAGTAACTGGGTAGATGTGGCAGAGGGAGCTTGTTGAAGTTCTAGGAGTATAAAGCTAGGAGTGAGGATGGGGAAGGGGGTATTGGAGTTTTAAGGAAAGAATATGTATAGTCATCTAGAACAGTGGGAGAGTGAGGGACTAGGGACATACAGCAACACTAAGGGCCCCCTGGAGGTGGGGGTCATGAATTTAGAGTGAGACTGGGCAGCTTGGCTGTGTGTCTTTCTCCTGCCGTATTCAGATGTGTGGCTGTTGACACAGAGTAGGCACAGAATTGGGTTTAGCAAAGATTTGAATTGTGCCCAAAAAAAGAGGAAAAGATGAGTGAAGGAGGTGAGAATGTATGCAAGGGAATGATTATAACACTTGATTGTGGACTTTGTTTGTTAAAAAGCAAAGTGAAGACAAAGCATGGTAAGAGATGGGAGAAATGATGACTGAATCAACAGGTTGTAGGTCCCATGTGCAATAGAAGAATTGCTGAACTTGGGGTGCCAGAAGGTATGAGTTAAAAATGTGAGGTGGTGAGTAGAGCACAGAACACTTGAAATGGAATGTATGGTGGGGTTGTGTTATTGGTAGTGATAAGGACTAGGATATGACTAGGAGGGGGGATAGTTGAAGAGAGATAAAGGACAAGTTCACTGGGGAGAGGATGTCAAAGAACTGAGACATCAGGATTTGAAAGGATCATTTCCATGGTGACTGAAATCACCTAGAACCATGGCAGAAGTGGCATTGGAGAGTGTGACAGTGAGCCCAGAGCTGAAATTGGCAAGGAGTGAGTGGGAGTGCTCTGGTGGGGTAGATGACAGCAGCAAGGAGGGATAGTGGGTGACAATCTATCAACGGGACATTCAAGCCCAGAGATCCTTAGGGTTTAGGTTTTAGGGAGGAGGAAGGAGAGAGTGGGAAAATGGTGTTTAAAGAACAATGAGGAGCCAGGGAATGTCCACCTCACCTCTAGGTCTCGGGGTGTGAGGAAGGTGGGAGAGAAGCAGCTGGCAGTGGAGGGGACTACAGAGCATGACAGGGACGGAGTGTTCTGACAAGAGGTGGTATATACAGGAGGGTGTGCCCACAACTGCCCTTGAGCTCCAGAGGGCCCAGTGGAAGGGTTTTATGAGATGGGGAGGGCTGGGAGATAGGGTCAGGGAAGAAACGTACAGAGCTGCAGGGGACTTGCGTTGTGCGGGAAGAGGGATGACCTGAGTCTGGTGTTTGGGGCCAGGGTTTGGGGGGAAGGTGGATGATGCAAACAGGAAAAAACAGCACAGTGAGATTAGCCCAATAGTCTCAAGGCAGATGGTGGTAAAGCCACCATGTGCGTGAGGGGGTGGTGGGGTCTTGGGCCATGGTGACATTTCTGCCAACCAGGACGGAGAAGGCTGGGGGGAAGACATCTTATCAGAACATTCAGAGACCCCTGAAGGCCCTGGGGGGTCAGGGTGAGGTTGTCTTACCTAGAATTTACGTGGTGCCAAGGATTTTCTAAGTACATTAAATCTTTTAATCCTCATAACAACTCCATAATGTAGGTGTTATTATCACCACTTTTAGACGAGAAGCACAGAGAGTCAAATAATTTGCCCAAGGCCATACGGCCAGTAAGTGATGGAGCCCAGATGTGAATGGAGACTATCTGCCCAGGGCCCATACTCTTAACCACTAATACTGCAGATATTTGACATTCATTGAACATTGATTGGGTACCATCTATACGCCCACTTCTCTGTGAATTCCCTAAGAGTAAGGACTGCTGTTAATCTTTTTCTCTCCTGCACCTGGCATAATGCCAGGTACTTAGAAGGTGTTTGAATAGTAAATAAATGAATTAATAAGTAGAAAAATGAAATGAAGGGTAGAGGTTGGATTAAAAATGAATAAAACTCTTCCTTTGCCATACCAGATATAAAAACTTGTTGTAAAGCTATAATAAATAAAACGGAGCATAAGAACACATGAATAGAGTAGAACAGAAAGTCAGGAATTAGACCTAAATATACATAGGAATTTATGAAAAATCTGTATTTTGAAATTAGTGTGGAAATATGGATTATTTAATAAATGATGCAGGGAAATCAGCTAACCATCTGGAAGAAATACAATCTGAATCCATATCTCACACTGTCACCAGGATACAGTTTAGATGGACCAAAAATAAAAATATAAAACAATGAAATTCTGGAAGTCTGAGAAGTAAGTATGGTATATATACATTTATTTTTCATCTCAATATGGCGAAGGCATTTCTAAACATAATATAAAGCTCCAAACATAAAAGATTGATAAATCTGACCAACATAAAAATAAGAATTTCAGCATGGCAAAAACAACAAAAAAGATTAAAAAATATAAGCTGTGATAAAATATTTGCAACTTATGTCATAGATATAAACGGCTTCTAAAAATCAAAATCAAAATTACTCAATAGCATAGTGGACAAAAGACAGGAATGCTTAGTTAACAGAAAAGGAAATATAAATTGCTCTTAAGCATATAAAATATCCTCGGCCTCACTCACATTAAGACAAATGGAATTTAAATTATGCTGCAGTACCATAGTTAAACACAGTTAAACACTATCACACTGGAGAAAATCAAAGTTTGGGAACATAGTATGTGGTGAGTGTGGGGAAACAGGGACACTTACATACTTGCACATGTGCAAAATTACATATGTACGTACAAGGATATTCAATGCAGCTTTTGTGACAGCAAAAGATAAGAAGTGACTTAACTGTACCTGAGTAGGGATAAGCCACGCCATACAGCGGTGTGTTGCTACATACATGTGCAAATACAGGCACCTGTTAAAAAGCATGAAGAAACTCTGTAGAATGATATGGAATGAGTTCACAGATGCACCAGGTGGAAAAAAAAAAGATGCAGGACAGTATACTATCATTTCTATTTTTTGAAAGCGAGGATAAAGAATATATGAATGCATGCATGTTTAGTATGTTTCTGTAGGTGTAAAGTATTTCGGAAGGACACCCAAGAAACTGGCCATATTGGGTGCCCCTGGGGAACAGAATTGAGTACATGGTTACACTGGGCACAAGTGGTGTCACTCACTTCATGCGTGGGGATTACCGTGTACCCTTTGTATCTTCTGAATTTGTATGCAAATATAGTACCTATTCCAAATAATAGTAGTGATGGTAACTAAGAAGGATGTCTTTTTGTCCTCAAGTTGAGGAGACAAAATATACATTCACTGCTTTACTACAAGGTGGAAAGTGTTTGGTGTCCTAAGAGAGGCAAGGATGAGATTATGTTCTGGCTGGGCTGGAAAGACAGGGCTCGTGGAAATTTAGGCAGGAGTAGCTTGTATTTTATTTAAGTATACTTAAATGGAATTGGAACGAGTGCCCTAATCTCCAAGTTCAAGTCATGTTCAGCATCATTTTGGTCTCCAACGAGTTTTTTTTCTGGTTAAAAGCAGGTGCCTGAAAATTTGAAGAGTTCCCAAAGAGCCCTGATAGCATCTGGTAAAAGTCAAGGGTCTAATGTTACTAGTTAAAGCCTTTTTAAGCGCTCATCCCCTTCCATTGTGATCTGTTCCGGTGTTAAAGTAGCTGTGCTTAACACTATTGTGTGCCATCAGGAGACAGAAAATGTATGTTATTTTTAGCAAATTCCAGTGGTAGATGCTCTTAGGACTCTGCTGGCAGACTTGCCTCTCAGCTCCTGGGAAGCCAAATTTATTTAAATTGCCATCCTTGTCCGTCATCGCAAGTGGAGAAATGGACTTTTTAGAGTCCTCAAACTGTGATGTGCTGTGTGAATAAATTCCCAAGGTGGCATCCAACTGCAGCTGGACTGACAGTTTTGGGATTTTTTTCCCCTAAAGCTAAGTAAGGACACAAAGTTTCAGCTCAGCAGCTGATAAAGACATCTGATTTACTGAGATAGCACACACAGTTCTCGTGCCTTTATTTTCCAAAATAGAAGAAAAGTCTCAGGTAACTCATTAGCTCTAGCCCTTTCCATAACAACTAGTATAAACTGTCTTAAACATTAAGATATCATAACTTGAGAGAAAGTAACTTGCTATTTCACTATTTATTGCTTTAGTCACCAAAAAGCCTCTATTAAAATTGGCTCTTTTTTGTCCCTTTAAATGTAATATTAGACACATGCATTCCTCTGCTGTCTCACTCCCATTCCCCAGAGGCAATTGCTATCTTGATTCTGTGCTTATAATTTCCAGTTGTGGCTTGTCTTTTCACATTCTCTGTATTTTTTTTTATATAATGAACACAATTTCTTAAATTAATGAAGTCATATTTAGCAATAGTTTCTTTTATAGTCCACTCTTTCTGTATTGTGTGTTCAAAAAATCCTTATAACCTCAAAGATACTATTATACATTTTCTTCTAAAATTTTTTTTTTTTTTTTTTTTTATTTGTTTATTTTATTTATTTATGGCTGTGTCGGGTCTTCGTTTCTGTGCGAGGGCTTTCTCTAGTTGCGGCAAGTGGGGGCCACTCTTCATCGCAGTGCACGGGCCTCTCACTATCGCGGCCTTTCTTGTTGCGGAGCACAGGCTCCAGACGCGCAGGCCCAGTAGTTGTGGCTCACGGGCCCAGTTGCTCCGCGGCATGTGGGATCCTCCCAGACCAGGGCTCGAACCCGTGTCCCCTGCATTGGCAGGCAGATTCTCAACCACTGCGCCACCAGGGAAGCCCAAAACTTCAGAAAGGAAGGACGTTTGTTTCCGCCCGGTTGCGAACCTCTTCTAAAATTTAAAAGATTTCCTTTTCATATTTAAATTCTTAGACCAAGTGGGATTGTTTTTTATGAATAAGGTGGGGAAGGGTTTTAATTTCAACTTTTTCCCTTTATGCATTTATCAGTCAATTGTTCCTGGACAATTTTCTAAATAGTCCCATTGGTCAGAAATGTTACCTTTGTCATATATCAGTTTCGTAAATGCATAGGTCTTGTGATTCTGTACCATTCGTTAATTTGGCTAAACTTACTTCAGTATCTCACAACCTTAATTATCATTATAATAAATTTTATAATCAAAGATCTGGCAGAGCAAGTCCCATCCCACTTACCATATTATTCTTCCATAGGTGTGTCCAGGGTTTTCTTTGTCTCTATCGTCCTAGAATTAACTTGTGGAGTCCCATGAAAACAAGGTTGGGACTTTAATTAAATTGCATTAATCTACAGATCAGTCCAGGAGGAATGAAAATCTTTACAATATTGAGTCTTTCTATAGATAGAAAAACTAGGTCTTGGTCAGTTTTTTGGTCAGATTTATTCTTAGGTACCTCACAGTTTTGTTTTTTTTTTTTTGCTGCTCTAAATGCTGTCTTTTTTCCCTTCTTTTTATTTTTTTTTTCACATCTTTATTGGAGTATAAATGCTTTACAATGTTGTGTTAGTTTCTGCTGTACAACAAAGTGAATCAGCTATATGTATACATATATCCTCATATGCCTTCCCTCTTGAGCCTTCCTCCCACCCTCCCTATCCCATCCCTCTAGGTCATCACAAAGCATCGAGCTGATCTCCCTGTGCTATGCAGCAGCTTCCCACTAGCCATCTATTTTACATTTGGTAGTGTATATACGTCAGTGCTACTCTCTCACTTCATCCCAGCTTCTGCTTCCCCACCCCGTGCCCTCAAGTCTGTTCTCTACGTCTGCGTTTTTATTCCTGCCCTGCCACTATGTTCATCAGTACCGCTTTTTAAAATTCCATATGTATGCGTTAGCATACAGTATTTGTTTTTCTCTTTCTGACTTACTTCACTCTGTATGACAGATTCTAGGTCCATCCACCTCACTACAAATAACTCAATTTCATTTCTTTTCATGGTTGAGTAATATTCCATTGTATATATGTGCCACATCTTCTTTATCCAATCATCTGTTGATGGACATTTAGGTTGCTTCCATGTCCTGGCAATTGTAAATAGTGCTGCAATGAACATGTGGTATGTGTCTCTTTTTGAATTACGGTTTTCTCAGGGTATATGCCCAGTAGTGGGATTGCTGGGTCATATGGTAGTTCTGTTTTTAGTTTTTTAAGGAAGCTCCATACTGTTCTCCATAGTGGCTGTATCAATTTACATTCCCACCAACAGTGCAAGAGGGTTCCCTTTTCTCCACACCCTCTCCAGCATTTATTGTTTGTAGATTTTTTGATGATGGCCATTCTGACCAGTGTAAGGTGATACCTCATTGTGGTTTTGATTTGTACTTCTCTAATGATTAGTGATGTTGAGCATCTTTTCATGCATTTGTTGGCCATCTGTATGTCTTCTTTGGAGAAATGTCTATTTAGGTCTTCCACCCATTTTTGGACTGGGTTGTTTGTTTTTTTGATATTGAGCTGCATGAGCTGCTTGTATATTTTGGAGATCAATCCTTTGTCAATAGCTTCGTTAGCAAATATTTCTTCCATTGTGAGTATTGTCTTTTTGTCTTGTTTATGGTTTCCTTTGCTGTGCAAAAGCTTTTAAGTTTCATTAGGTCCCATTTATTTTTGTTTTTATTTCCCTTACTCTAGGAGGTGGGTCTAAAAGGATCTTACTGTGATTTATGTCATAGAGTATTCTGCCTATGTTTTCCTCTAAGAGTTTTATAGTGTCTGGCCTTACATTTAGGTCTTTGATCCATTTTGAGTTTATTTCTGTGTATGATATTAGAGAATGTTCTAATTTCATTCTTTGACATGTAGCTGTCCTTTTTTCCCAGCACCACTTATTGAAGAGGCTGTCTTTTCTCCATTGTATATTCTTGACTCCTTTGTCAAAGACAAGGTGACCATATGTGCGTGGGTTTATCTCTGGCCTTTCTACCTTGTACTATTGATCTATATTTCTGTTTTTGTGCCAGTACCATACTGTCTTGATTGCTGTAGCTTTGTAGTATAGTCCGAAGTCTGGGAGCCTGATTTCTCCATCTCTGTTTCTCTTTCTCAAGATTGCTTTGGCTATTTGGGGTCTTTTGTGTTTCCATACAAATTGTGAAATTTTTTGTTCTAGTTCTGTGAAAAATGCCATTGGTAGTTTGATAGGGATTGCATTGAACTTGTAAATTGCTTTGGGTAGTATAGTTGTTTCACAATATTGATTCCTCCAATCCAAGAACATGGTATTTCTCTCCATCTGTTTATGTTGTCTTCGATTTCTTTCATTAGTGTTTATAGTTTTCTGAGTACAGGTCTCTTGCCTCCTTAGGTAGGTTTATTCCTAGGTATTTTATCCTTTTTGTTGTGATGGTAAATGGGATTGTTTCCTTAATTTCTCTTTCTGATCTTTCATTGTTAGTGTATAGGAATGCAAGAGATTTCTGTGCATTAATTTTGTATCCTGCAACCTTACCAGATTTATTGATTAGTACTAGTAGTTTTCTGGTGGCATCTTTAGGATTTTCTATCTATAGTATCATGTCATTGGAAAACAGTGACAGTTTTACATCTTTTCCAATTTGTATTCCTTTTATTTCTTTTTCTTCTCTGATTGCTGTGGCTAGGACTTCCAATACTTTGTTGAATAACATTGGTGAGAGTGGACATCCTTGTCTTGTTCCTCATCTTAGAGGAAATGCTTTCAGTTTTTCACCATTGAGAATGATGTTTGCTGTGGGTTTGTTGTAAATGGCCTTTATTATGTTGAGGTAAGTTCCCTCTGTGCCCACTTTCTGGAGAGTTTTTATCACAAATCTGTGTTGAATTTTGTCAAAAGCTTTTCCTGCATCTATTGAGATGATCTTATGGTTTTTATTCTTTAATTTGTTAATATGGTGTATCACATTGATTGTTTTGTGTATATTGAAGAATCCTTGCATCCCTGGGATAAATCCCACTTGATAATTGTGTATGATCCTTTTAATGTGTTTTTGGATTCTGTTTGTTAGTATTTTGTTGAGGATTTTTGCGTCTATGTTCATCAGTGATATTGGTCTATAATTTCCTTTTTTTGCGATATCTTTGTCTGGTTTTGGTATCAGGGTGATGGTGGCCTTGGCCTTGTAGAAAGAGTTTGGGAGTGTTCATCTCTCATAATTTTTTGGAGGAGTTTGAGAAGGATAAGTGTTAACTCTTCTCTAAATTATTAATAGAATTCACCTGTGAAGCCATCTGGTCCTGGACTTTTATTTGTTGGAAGATTTTAAATTACAGTTTCAACTTCATTACCTGTGATTGATCTGTTTATATTTTCTAATGCTTCCTGGTTCAATCTTGGAAGGTTGTACTTTTCCAAGAATTTGTCCATTTCTTTCAGGTTGTCCATTTTATTGGCATATGGTTGCTTGTTTTAGTCTCTTATGATCTTTTGTATTTCTGCGGTGTCAGTTGTAATCTCTCCTTTTTCATTTCTAATTTTATTGATTTGCGTCCTCTCCCTTTTTTTCTTGTTGAGTCTGGCTACAGGTTTATCAATTTTGTTTATCTTCTCAAAGAACCAGCTTTTAGTTTTATTGATCTTTGCTATTATTTTCTTTGTTTCTATTTCATTTATTTCCGCTCTGATGTTTATGATTTCTTTCCTTCTACTAATTTTGGGTTTTCTTTGTTCTTCGTTTTCTAGTTGCTTTAGGTGTAAGGTTAGATTGTATATTTGAGATTTTTCTTTTTTCCTGAGGCGAGCTTGAATTGCTATGAACTTCCTTCTTAGAACTGCTTTTGCTGCATCCCATAGGTTTTGGATTGTCGTGTTTTCATTGTCATTTGTTTCTAGGTATTTTTTGATTTCCTCTTTGATTTCTTCACTGATCTCTTGGTTATTTAGCAGCACACTGTTTAGCGTCCATGTATTTGTGTTTTTTACTGTTTTTTCCTGTAATTGATTTCTAATTTCATAGCGTTGTGGTTGGAAAAGATGTTTGATATGATTGCAATTTTCTTAAATTTTCCAAGGTTTGATTTGTGACCCAAAATGTGATCTATTCTGGAGAACGTTCCATGTGCACTTGAGAAGAAAGTGTATTCTTCCACTTCCGGGTGGAATGTCCTAAAAATATCAATTAAGTCTATCTGGTCTGTTGTGTCATTTAAAGCTTGTGTATCCTTATTTATTTTCTGTCTTGATGATCTGTCTATTGGTGTAAGTGGGCTGTTAAAGTCCCTCACTATTATTGTCTTACTGTTGATTCCTCCTTTTATGGCTGTTAGCATTTGCCTTATGTATTGAGGTGCTCCTATGTTGGGTGCATAAATATTTACAATTGTTATGTTTTCTTCTTGGATTGATCCCTTGATCATTATGTAGTGTCCTTCCTTATCTCTTGTAACAGTATTTATTTTAAAGTCTAATTTTATCTGATATGAGTATTGCTACTCCAGCTTTCTTGTGATTTCCATCTGCATGGAATATTTTTCCACCCCCTCACTTTCAGTCTGTATGTGTCCCTAGGTCTGAAGTGGGTCTCTTGTAGATAGCATATATAAGGGTGTTGTTTTTGTATCCATTAGCCAGTCTGTGTCTTTTGGTGAGCATTTAATCCATTTATATTCAAGGTGATTATCAATATGTATGTTCCTATTACCATTTTCTTAATTGATTTGGGTTTGTTTTTGTGGGTCTTTTTCCTCTCTTGTGTTTCCCACTTAGAGAAGTTCCTTTAGCGTTTGTTGTAAATCTGGTTTGGTGGTGCTGAATTCTCATAGCTTTTGCTTGTCTGTAAACCTTTTGATTTCTCCATCAAATCTGAATGGGATCCTTGCTGGGTAGAGTAATCTTGGTTGTAGGCTTTTCCCTTCCATCACTTTAAATATGTCCTGCCATTCCCTTCTGACTTGCCGAGTTTCTGCTGAAAGATCAGCTGTTAACCTTATTGGGATTCCCTTGTATGTTATTTGTTGCTTTTCCATTGCTGTTTTTAATATTTTTTCTTTGTATTTAATTTTTGATAGTTTGATTAATATGTGTCTCAGCGTGTTTCTCTTTGGGTTTATCCTGTATGGGACTCTCTGCACTTCCTGGACTTGATTGACTATTTCCTTTCCCATGTTAGGGAAGTTTTTGAGTGTAATCTCTTCAAATATTTTCTCCAATCCTTTCTTTTTGTCTTCTTCTTCTGGGACCCTTACAATTCAAATGTTGGTACGTTTAATGTTGTCCCAGAGGTCCCTGAGACTGTGCTCAATTCTTTTCATTCTTTTTTCTTTATCCTGCTCCCTGGTAGTTATTTCCACCATTTAATCTTCCAGCTCACTTATCCATTCTTCTGCCTCAGTTATTCTGCTATTGATTCCTTCTGGAGTATTTTTAATTTCAGTTATTGTGTTGTTCATCAGTGTTTGCTTGCTCTTTAGTTCTTCTAGATCCTTGTTAAATGTTTCTTGTATTTTCTCCATTCTGTTTCTGAGATTTTGGATCATCTTTACTATCATTACTCTGAATTCTTTCTCAGGTAGGTTGCCTATTTCATCTTCATTTATTTGGTCTTGTAAGTTTTTATCTTGCTCCTTCATTGTAACATATTTTTTTGTCGTTTCATCTTTTTCTTTTTTTTGATATGTGGTACTGTATTCCTGTCTTACTGCTTGTTTGGCCTGAGGCGTCCAGCACAGGAGTTTGCAGGCAGTTGGATAGAGCCGGGTCTTGGTGCTGAGATAAGGACCTCCAGGAGGCCTCACTCTGATTAATATTCCCTGGGGTCTGAGGTTCTCTGTTAGGCCAGCGGTTTGGACTTGGAGCTCCCACCAAAGGAGCTTGGGTCTGACCTCCAGTCTCGGAACCAAGATCCTGCAAGCTGTGGTACAGCAAAAAAAAAAAAAAAAAAAAAAAGAAAAAGAAAAGAAAAAAAAAGGAACAATACAATAACAAAGGATAAAAAACAAAATAAAATTAGAAAGATAAAAATATATTAGGAAAAATAAAAATATAATTGAAACACCTGCAACAAGGTAAAATAAAATCACAACAGAAAAAAGAAAAAAAACAAAGTGGGGGGGGGGGAACAAGCCAAAAGGAGCAGAACAATAACAAAGTATAAAGCATAAAATAAAATTAGAAAAATAAAAGATTTATTAGAAAAAATAAAAATATAAATTAATCAACAAGGTAAAACAGAACCCCAATCTAAAAGAGGAGGGAAAAAAAAGCCTTGGCTATGGGGGTCGGAGTTTAGGCGGAGGTGGAACTTAGGCAGGGGCAGGGTTTAGGGTGGGATGGGACCTAGGCAGGTGGGTGGTGACATTTGAGCATGGGGTGGGGCCTAAGCGGGGCAACGTTCAAGTGTGGGGCAGGACCTCTGCTTAGGACCTTCTGCGGAAGGGGAGAGGCAGCACCTCCAAAGGAGGGCCTCTGGAGTGTGGAGTTGGGAGTTTGGAGGTAAGGTCCTCGGTGAGGGTGTGTGGGTGGGGTTTAGGCCCAGCGCGTTGGAGGGGGTCTCCGAGTGTAGAGGTAGGGCCCTGGGTGGGGGTGTAGGGGCAGGGCTTGGGCTCTGCGCCACAGGAGGGAGGCTCTGAGGGCAGAGGATTAGGCCTGAGAGCCCAACAGGCTCCCTGGTGCCTAAGTGGACAGGGAAAGCTCTGGCCACCTTCCCTTCTGTCCCTCCACACCCCCCCCACACCATCTCCCCAGGGTCTCCCCCATCCCGGCTGGACCCCTAACCATCGGTGGGTCCCGCTGGGTGTAGGAACTCCTCCCCTCCCCTAACCAGCCCTCAGGGGTGCCGACCCAGAGGTCCGGCCTTTACTTTTGCTCCCCCTTCCCTCCCTCCCACTTCCTCAGGACCTGCACGGCTGATGGGGCCTCAGTGGGCAGAGCATCAGGCCGGGGATCTCAGCAGGCTCCCAGGGGCCCTGACAGGGGAAAACTGGCCATGCTCCCTTTTGATCCTCTGTCCTCCCAGTGGTCCCCCAATTTCCCCTTTTGGGCGTGGGATCCCTTCCCCTCCCCTAGCTACCCCTCAGGGGTGCCAGTCCTGTCCCACCTCCATTTCTCCTCCCCCCTCACTCCCCCCAATGCCCCACGTCCTACCCAGTCACTGGGGGTTCATCCCGTCCCTTTAGGTGTCCGTGATCCTCCACCATTGCCTGGTAGGTGCCCTAGTTGTGCAGAGATGCGAATTCCGTGTCCTCCTAGTCCGCCATCTTGACTCCACCCCCTCCCGTCTTTTTAAAAATGTTTTTCAAACTATTTGTTGCTGATATATAGAAATATATATATTTTTTAATATTGACCTTATAGCCAGGTAAACTCTTCTATTTTTTCTACTTTTTTTTTTTTGACCGCACCACATAGCTTGTGGGATCTTAGTTCCCTGACCAGGGATTGAACCCAGGCCCACTGCAGTGAAAGCATGGAGTCCTGACCACTGGACAGCCAGGGAATTCCCTATTTTTTCTACTTTTTATCTGAAGATTCCTTTGAGCTAGGTAGACAATCATATCTGTGACTAATGACAGTTTTATTTATTCCTTTCCAAACTTCGTGCTTTTATTTTCTTTCTTATATTGTGCCTGCCAGAAACTCCAGTACAATGTTGAATAGAAGTAACCTAGTACATTTTTTTGGTCTTGTTCCTGAGTTTAAAGGAAAAGCTTTTAAAGTTTCCCCATTGAGAATAATACTTGCTGTAGAATTTTTGTAGATGCTTTTCATCAGGCTAAGGAAGTTCTAATTCTATTTCTAGTTTGCTTAGAGTTTTTATCATGAGTGGGTGTTGAATTTTGTCAAATACTTTTGTCCATCTATTCTAATGATAATATGCCTTTCTCCCTTGAACCTATTAATGTGATGAATGACATTTATAGATTTTTCTAATGCTAAATCACTTTTGCTCTCCTGAATAAACCTAACTTGGACACAGACTATATATTCTTGTATATATTTGGAATGATATATTCCTCGAAAATTTAGTAGGATTCACCTGTTAAACTATGTGGCCCTGGCATTTTATTCTTAAGAATGTTTTAAATTAATGTTTCAATTTCCCCATTACAGGAAGTGTAGGCTTTCTATGTCTTCTTAAAGCACTTTTAGTGAATTACATTTTTCTAGGAATTTGTTTCCCATTCATCTAGGTTTTCAAATTTATTGCTATGAAATGTTCCAGTATTATTTCACATCTTAACCTCTGCTGGTCTGGATTTATGCCTCCTTTTATATTCCTAATTATTGTTTGTGCCTTCTTTTTTGCTTGATTCATCTCATCAGAATTTTCCATCTATTTTAATAACCTTTTCAAAGAGCCAGCTTGGGCTTTGTTGAACCTCACTGTTGTATCTTTGTTTTCTATTTCATTGATGTTTACTCTTTATTTTGTCCTTCCTTCTACTTTTCATGGGTATATTGTTCTTTTTCTAACTTCTTAAGTTGGTTACATAGTTGCTTAATTTTCAGCCCTTCTTTGCTTCCAATATATTTAAAGCCATTTGTTTTCCTCTCGTTTAATGTAATATGTAGTATTTAATAGAATTGTTATGCAGATTTTTTACTATCAACTTAGTCATAAGAAGTTTTTGGATTTCATTATGACTTCCAAATTATGAGATTAAATAAATTTTTTTTAATATATACTGATAATTGAGAAAGAACATGACTTGTCAATTCCTTGAAATTTATTGAGACTTGTTTAACAGTTTGGTCCATTACCATTGAAAAAAATTCCATGTGTGTTTGAAATGAATGTAGTTAACAAATTGTCTATTAGTTCAAGTTTACCTAAAATTTTCAAATATTCTATATATTTACTGATTTTTAGTATGCTTGACTTACCAAAGACATGTTTAAATCTTACAGCATGATGGTAGATTTGTCAATTTCTCCTTTTGTTCTATTACTTTTAATTTTGCATTTTTGGAAACTATTAATGAAGGAAAAATTACTGAATTAATCAGGAAATCTAAAAAAATCTAACTGAATGATTTTTGCTAAACACTCCTTTGTTTGATATTAATAACAGATTTTGTGGGGGTTGGTATTTCTCTGCTACATATGTACTTTTTTATCTTTTTTCATTTTTTCTGCCAATTTGCTTCTACTGTATAGCTTGTAAACAGCATATAACTGGGTTTTTAAAAATCCGGTTTGGCAAACTTTTGACTGGTGAGTTTAGTTCTTTTACATTTATGGTAATTATTGACATATTGCACTTGATTCTACCATTTTACTTTTTACTATTTTTCTTTTCCCCCAACTCCATGCTTTTTCTTTCTTTTCCTCTCTCCTGCTTCCCCCAGGGGTGAGTTTATTTTTTTATTGATCATATTTTTCCTTATTCCAATTGTTTTCTCTTTATAAATTTAGAAATTATTCACTCTATTTCTATTCTTTCAGTGGTTACCCTGGACATTTTGCCAAACCTATTTGATAAGATCTAGTGTCAAATAATATATTAACCTTTTGGTGAACAATTCTAGGAACTTAGAACACTTTAATTTCAACATACTCCCTGTCTGACTTATATGTTATTACAGACCCAGTATTTTAGTGCTGTCCATTTATAAACCCCCTGAATTAGACAATATAATACTTATAGTTTTTTATATGAAAAATATTTGCTTGGGTTTACATACATGTCTGCTATTTTATATCCTCACCATTTCTTCTTGTATCTTAAGACTGTCTAGGATCATTTTCTTTCAGAAGTCCTTCATTGCAGTTCTCTTGATCTTTTCTTTTCTTTTCTTTTCTTTTTAATCGATAAATGTGTTTATCTTATCCTCTTTCTTCAAAGATAGTTTTACTGGGTTAACAATTGTAGTTTCTTTGCTCTCAACGTTTTGAAGATATTATTTCACACCTGATTGCCATTACTGCTTTAGAAGTTTGCTGTCATTGTCCTTTTGAAGGCAATATTTTTCTCTGGCTGCTTTTGAAGTTTATTTTGGTGTTCATGAATTTCCCTTTAATATCTCTAGGATAGTTTTTTTTTTTAATTTATCCTGGGGATTCATGTTTTTCATCATTTCTGAAAAATTTCAGCCATTATCTCTCTAAAAACCACCTCTCCTTTATTCTCTCTATTCTTTCTTCCATGGAAATTCTAATTAGACAAATATTAGACTCCCTTTTTCCTCCAAATCTCCTATCTTTCTCTCATTTTCCATTGTATTGTCTCTTTCTGCTGCATTCTAGGTAATTTCTTAGACCTATCTTCCAGATTTCTAATTTTCTTTTCAGCTGTAGTCTTCCACTGAGTTTTTTTTCACTTCAACAATTTATATTTTTTCACTTATATAACTTCCGTTTGTTTTTTGTTCTTCAAATATGCCTGTTCATTCAAATAATTATTGCTTTCTCTTTGTGAATGAATCTTTAAACATTTCATGCATAGCTGTTCTATATTCCATATCCAAAAATTCCAGTATCTGCAGTACCTGGATTTATAATTCCATTATTTGTTGTTTCTGCTGTCATAATATTTCACCTTTTCCTAGGCTTCATGTGCTTAATGAGCCTACTGCTTGACCTTAATCTGAGGGAATCTTGGAGGACTAAATTGGACAAACGTTTCTTAAGAAAGGATTGCCATTTGTTTCTGATATTGTCCAGGGGGTTTCACCAACCTGATACTATTTCAGACCCCTGAGACGTGAAAGGCCCAGGCTCAGACTCTCCACCTTGCTCCTGGTCTCAGACTCAGACAAATGATAGCAGTCCTGCTACCTGCATTAAGCTTTGTGCCCATCTCCTACCCCCAGGCCTTCCACAACTTCCTCAGAATTCCCACCATGCAGGAATGAGGCAGACATGTTTAGAGTGACCACCCTTCCTTCAACAGAGGTCTAGCGTACTGGGTCTAGGAGCATACGTCCCATAGCCCTTTACTCTTATCATCATGAGTGAAAAGTCACAGAAACTCACTCATCCTGATCTGCTAACAATGATAGTCTTAGCATCACTATCTGCTTTGACTCCACCAAGGCCATTTATAGCCCTGTTTATGTCAGTTATCACAAGAACCACCAGATTCCTAGGTCAAATCCCACACTCAGATCTCTCCTAGGTTCCCAACATCCCTTATTCTGCCCCTTCTACCACTCTTCTGCAATTCCTGAACCTTTCCATCATGCCCCCTAAAATTCATGGTTCAGCAAAACTGCTTTAATTTCAATGTCTTTTTCTGAAGACTCCCTTCATCTTCTTACTATAACTGAAATGTGGATCACCCCTGAAAGCACAGTTTCCCCTGCAGTCGTCTCAAATGCTGGCTGTTTTTCTCTCTCACACCCCTGTTGCCACTGGGCCTAGAGATTGGGGTAGTGTCTCCTTGCTCCTCACTGCTTCTTTCAGACCTATCTTCTTTCTCCCAAAAACCTCTAGCTTTGACACTCATGTCATCAGAAAGATTACTTATTACCTCATATTTTGATGTCAATAAGATATGAAAAGGAAATTAAAGGTAGAAAGACCAGGAATGAAGAAATAAAATTGATTTTTTTCACAGATGACATAATAATCTATGTAGAAAATCCAAAAGAATTGACCAAAAAAACCCCTGTGAGTTTAATTATAAATTCACAATTATAACAAAGTTGCAGGATACAAGACTAATATACAAAAGTCAATCATTTTCCTATATACCAGTAATGAACAAGTAGAATTTGAAATTAAAAACACATTACCAGCAGAGCACAGAGAATTTTTAGGGTAGTGAAAATACTCTGTATTATAATGATGGATATATAATGTATCATGTCATTTTACATATGTCCAAACACATAGATTGTGCACCACTAAGAGTGAACCCTCAGGTAAACTATGGACTTTGAATGATTATGATGTGTCAATGTAGGTTCATTAATTGTAACCAATGTACCACTCTGATGGGGGATGTTGCTAACAGGGGAGAAGCTATGCATGTGTGGAGGCACAGGGTATATGGGAAATCTCTGTAGCTTCCTCTAAATTTTGCTGTGAATCTAAAACTCCTGTAAAGATGTAGAAAACAAACTTATGGTTACCAGGGGGTAAAGGGGGAGGGATAAATTGGGAGACTGGAATTGATATATACACACCATTATATATAAAATAGATAACTAATAAGGATCTACCGTATAGCACAGGAAACTCTACTAAATACTCTGCAATAATCTATATGAGAAAAGAATTTAAAAAGAGTTGATATTCATATATGTATAACTGATTCACTTTGCTGTACAGCAGAAACTAACACAACAGTTAGTTTCTAACTATAGAAACTATACAGTAAAAATTAAAACTATAATCAACTATACAGTAAATCAACTATACAGTAAAAAATTAAAAAAATAAAACTACTTTAAAAATTGTCTTTAAATATTAAAAAATTTATTTCCATCAGTACCCCCTAAAAATAAAATACCTTAGATATAAGTCTAACAAAATATGTATAAGATATATATGAGGAAAACTATAAAATTCTGATGGAAGATATCAAAGAACTAAATTAATGTAGAGATATTCCATTTTCACGGATAGGAGGACTCAATATTGTCAAGAGGTCAGTTCTTACCAATATTGATCTATAAATTCAGAGTGATCCCTATCAAAATCCCAGTAAGGTATTTTGTAGATATCAACAAACTGATTTTAATGTATATATGGAGAAGTAAAAGACCCAGAACAGCCAATCCAGTACTGAAGGAGAACAAAGTTGGAAGACACACTATCCTACTTCAAGATTCACTATAAAGGTACAGTAATCAAGAGTGTGTAGTGTTGAAATAATAGACAATTAGATCAGTGGAACAGAACAGAACCACATAAATAGACCCAGATAAATATAGTGCACTGATCTTCAACAAAGGAGCAAAGGCAACACAATGCAGAAAAGATGCTTTTTTTCAGCAAATGGTGCTAGAACAACTGGACATCCAGTTGTTCATCCAGTTGTGACTAGATTTCACTTTTACCTTTCGCCTAGATGTCCTTGGGTATGGTGATGACCTTTTAGATACAATACTAAAGGCACAATCCATGAAAGAAATCATTAAGCCAGACTTCTTTAAAATGAAGCATTCTGCTCTGCAAAAAACAATATGAAAAGAGTAAGAAGCCAGACTGAGAAAATATTTGCAAAAGACACATCTGATAAAGGATTCATATATTTTTAAAAATTTTATTGGAGTATAGTTGATTTATAATGTTGTTGGTTTAAGGTGTACAGCAAAGTGATTCAGTTATATATATACACATATATTCATTCTTTTTCAGATTCTTTTCCCATATAGGTTATTACAGAATATTGAGTAGAGTTCCCTGTGCTATATAGTAGGTCCTTGTTGGTTACCTATTTTATATATAGTAGTGTCTGTATGTTAATCCCAAGCTCCTGATTCCCACCCCCACACCAACGTTTCCCTTTGGTAACCATAAGTTTGTTTTCCATATCTGTGAGTCTGCCTCTGTTTTGTAAATAAGTTCATTTGTATCACTTTAAAAAAATTAGATTCCACATATGAGTGATATCATATGATATTTGTCTTTCTGTCTGGCTTACTTCACTTAGTATGGTAGTCTCAAGGTCCATCCATGTTGCTGCAAATGGCATTATTTCATTCTTCATGGCTGAGTAAAATTCCATTCTATATCTGTACCACATCTTCTTTATCCATTCCTGTCGATGGACATTTAGGTTGCTTCCATGTCTTGGCTATTGGAAATAGTGCTGCAATGGACACTGGGGTGCATGTGTCTTTTTGAATTATGGTTTTCTCTGGATATATGCCCAGGAGTGCAATTGCTGGATCATATGGTAGTTCTGTTTTTAGTTTTTTAAGGAACCTCCATACTCTTCTCCATAGTGGTTGTACCAATTTACATTCCTACCAACAGTATAGGAGGGTTTCCTTTTCTCCACACTCTCTCCAGCATTTATTGTTTGTAAACTTTTTGATGATGGCCACCTCACCAGTGTGAGGTGATAACCTCATTGTAGTTTTGATTTGCATTTCTCTAATGGTTAGCAGTGTTGAACATCTTTTCATGTGCCTTTTGGCCATCGGCATGTCTTCTTTAGAGAAATGTCTATTTAGATCATCTGCCCATTTTTTGATTGGGTTGTTTGTTTTCTTACATAGAGCTGCATGAGCTGTTTGTATATTTTGGAGATTAATCCCTTGTCAGTTGCTTCTTTTGCAAATATTTTCTCCCATTCTGTGGGTTGTCTTTTTGTTTTGTTTATGGTTTCCTTTGCTGTGTATAAGCTTTTAAGTTTAATTAGGTCCTATTTGTTTATTTTTGTTTTTATTTTCATTACTCTAGGAGGTGGATCCAAAAAGATATTGCTGTGACTTATGTCATAGAGTGTTCTGCCTATGTTTTCCTCTAAGAGTTTTATAGTGTCTGGCCTTACATTTAGGTCTTTGATCCATTTTGAGTTTATTTCTGTGTATGGTATTAGAGAATGTTCTAATTTCATTCCTTTACATGTAGCTGTCCAGTTTTCCCAGCACCACTTATTGAAGAGACTGTCTTTTCTCCATTGTATATTCTTGCCTCCTTTGTCATAGATTAATTAAGCAAAGGTGTGTGGGTTTACTTCTGGGCTTTCTATCCTGTTCCATTGATCTTTTTTTCTGTTTTTGTGCCAGTACCATACTGTCTTGATTACTGTAGCTTTTTAGTATAGTCTGAAGTCAGAGAGCCTGATTCCTCCAGCTCCGTATTTCTTTCTCAAGATTGCTTTGGCTATTCAGGGTCTTTTGTGTTTCCATACAAGTTTTAGAATTTTTTGTTCTAGTTGAGAAATGCCATTGGTAATTTGATAGGGATTGCACTGAATCTGTGGATTAACTTGGGTAGCATAGTCATTTTGACAATATTGATTCTTCCAGTCCAAGAACATGGTATATCTTTCCATCTGTTTGTCATCTTCGATTTCTTTCATCAGTGTCTTATAGTTTTCAGAGCACAGCTCTTTTGCCTCCTTAGGTAGGTTTATTCCTAGGTATTTTATTCTTTTTGATGTGCTAGTAAATGGGATTGTTTCCCTAATTTCTCTTTCTGATTTTTCATTGTTAGTATATAGAAATGCAACAGATTTCTGTGTGTTACTTTTGTATCCTGCAATTTTATCGAATTCATTGATGAGCTCTAGTAGTTTTCTGATAGCATCTTTAGAATTTTCTCTGTATAGTATGTCATCTACAAACTGACAGTTTTACTTCTTTTCCAATTTGGATTCCTTTTATTTCTTTTTATTCTCTGACTGCCATGGTTAGGACTTCAAAATCTATGTTGAATAAAAGGGGAGACAGTGGACAGCCTTGTCTTTTTCCTGATCTTGGAATGCTTTCTGCTTTTCACCATTGAGAATGATGTTAGTTGTGAGTTTGTCATATGTGGCCTCTATTATGTTGGGGTATGTTCCCTCTATGCCCACTTTCTGGAGAGTTTTTATCATAAATGGGAGTTGAATTTTGTCATAAGCTTTTTCTGCATTGATTGAGATGATCATATGGTTTTTATTCTTCAGTTTGTTAATGTAGTGTATCACACTGATTGATTTGTGGATATTGAAGTATCCTTGCATTCCTGGGATAAATCTCACTTGATCATGGTGTATGATCCTTTTAATGTAATGTTGGATTCAATTTGCTAGTATTTTGTTGAGGATTTTTGCATCTATGTTCATCAGTGATATTGGCCTGTAATTTTTTTTGTGGTATCTTTGTCTGGTTTTGGTATAAGGGTGATGGTGGCCTCATAGAATGAGCTTGGAAGTGTTCCTTACTCTGCCATGTTTTGGAAGTTTCAGAAAGTTGTTAACTGTTCTCTAAATGTTTGATAGAATTCACCTGTGAAGCCATCTGGTTCTGGACTTTTGTTTGTTGGCAGTTTGTTTTTTTTTTTTAATAGCTACTTTATTTATTTATTTATTTATTTATTTATTTTTGGCTGTGTTGGGTCTTCGGTTCGTGCGAGGGCTTTCTCTAGTTGCGGCAAGTGGGGGCCACTCTTCGTCGCGGTGCGGGGACCGCTCTTCATCGCGGTGCACGGGCCTCTCACTATCGCGGCCCCTCCTGTTGCAGGGCACAGGCTCCAGACGCGCAGGCTCAGTAGTTGTGGCTCACGGGCCCAGCTGCTCCGTGGCATGTGGGATCTTCCCAGACCAGGGCTCGAACCCGTGTCCCCTGCATTAGCAGGCAGATTCTCAACCACTGCGCCACCAGGGAAGCCCTTGTTGGCAGTGTTTAAATCACAGTTTCAATTTCAGTGCTTGTGATTGGTCTGTTCATATTTTCTATTTCTTCTAGTTCAGTCTTGGAAGGTTATATCTTTCTTAAGAATTTGTCCATTTTTTCACGGTTGTCCATTTTATTGGCATACTGTTGCTTGTAGTAGTCTCTTATGATCCTTTGAATTTCTGTGTCCACTGTAACTTCTTTTTCATTTCTAATTTTATTGATTTGAGCCCTCTCCCTTTTTTTCTTGATGAGTCTGGTTGAAGGTTTATCAATTCTGTTTACCTTTTCAAAGAACCAGGTTTTAGTTTCATTGACCTTTTCTATTGTTTTGTTCCTATTTCTGCTCTCATCTTTATGATTGATTTCCTTCTACTCACTTTGGACTTTGTTCTTCTTTCTCTAGTTGCTTTAGGTGTAAGATTAGGTTGTTTATTTAAAGGACTGTTACCTTACTCGTACAAAGAACTCTCAAAACTCAACAATAAAAAAATGAACAACCCAATCTAAAATATGTTCAAAAGATCTTGAGAGACACCTAACACACTTTAAAATTAGATTGTCTCTTTATTGTTGAGTTGTAAAAGTTCTTGATATATTCTGTACACTAGACCTTGCTAGATAAATGATTTGTAAATTTTGGGTTGGCCAAAAAGTTTGTTTGGGTTTTCCAGTAACATCTTATGGAAAAACCCAAACGAACTTTTTGGCCAACCCAATATTTTCTTCCATTCTGTGGGTTGTCCTTTTACTTTCTTAATAATGTCCTTTAACACACACAAGGACACTTTTTCTGGACTTAATTTTGATGAAGTCCAATTTACATATATTTTCTTTGGTTGCTTGTGTTTTTGGTGTCCTATTAAGAAATCATCGCCTCATCCAAAGTCATGAAGATTTACTCATATTTTCTTCTAGGAGTTGTATATAGTTTTAGCTCTCACATTTAGGTCTTTCATCCATTTTGAGTTAATTTTTGTGAATGGTTAAGGTCCAAATTCACTCTTTTGAATGTAGATATCCAGTTGTCCCAGTACCATTTGCTGAAAAGACTATCATTTCCCCCATTGAATGGTTTTGGCACAATTGTTAAAAATCAATTGATACAGATCGTTTATTTCTGGATTTTCAATTCTATTCCATTGATCTTTGTGTCTACCACTTTTAGTACTGCGTTGTTTACTGCCCCTATGAAACTGAGTTTCTCAAAGGCAGGGGCAACATCTTTACTCTTCTTAGTATTTTTAACCCAGCTGTTAGTAAAGCCTTAAAACATGCTCACTAAACAAAGTTAATCATTTAGTTTTGAGGAAAGGAATGGGAAGGAAGTTCATAAGAAAGGTGGGCTCCTTTACTCATGGAATACTTTATCATTTGATATGGAAATGAAATTCTGGCATACCTTCTCCATTACTTCCAATGACAATTATTCTAACATGTACTGAACACCTTCCTCATACAGAAATATGGGCACCGCAAAGTTTGTAATTGGGGAAAAGATGATAGGTCATGAACGCAACAGTAATTAAAAGCTGTAAGTACTGTCAGATATCACAAAGAAAATGCTACTGGAGTTGCAGCAGAAATCACCTTCAACCAGGATATGTTATCATTCATCAGGTCTTCTTGAAGGGTAGTTAATACTTTTGAATTTACTGCCAAAAGAATTTTGAAAATAGAGGAGACAGGAGTTTGAGAAGACAGCCATTTGAATTTTACTACTAATATAGTTTAGAGTTATAATTATCTCTGAAGGGAAAGACCAGTTATTCTCCTAAAATAAAGACGTGGGGCCTACTGAATTGTTTTGGTTTGACATATACCTCAAAAGTACAGCACAACCAGCAAAATTTTTAAAATACAAGTTGAATGATTAACACGGGATTAAAGTCATATGGCACAGAACAAGTCTTAGGTACCTGAGGCCATAGCTCTGAATTATAATTTTAGGCTTTCCCTCCACTTCTTTTAAAAATAGATTTATTTTATTCATTTATTTTTGGCTGCATTGGGTCTTCGCTGCTGCACATGGGCTTTCTCTAGTTGCGGCAAGCAGGGGCTACTCTTCATTGCAGTGCACAGGCTTCTCATTGCAGTGGCTTCTCTTGCTGCTGAGCACGGGCTCTAGGTGCACGGGCTTCAGTAGTTGTAGCACGCAGGCTCAGTAGTTGTGGCTTACGGGCTTAGCTGCTCCCCAGCATGTGGGATCTTTGTGGACCAGGGCTCGAACCCGTGTCCCCTGCATTGGCAGGCGGATTCTTAACCACTGCGCCACCAGGGAAGCCCTTTCCCACCACTTTTGAAGCCAACCCAATTACTGTCATGGTGATTTTGAAGAAAGATAAAATGGTCTCAAAGCTTATATATAAGATTTAAAAACCAATCTGCTAGTAGAAAATGCAGTATATAAACTTACATTCAATGACCTATTCTTTGTTTAAAGATCTGATTATCAGAAATAGATGAAAAGGAGGTGAAAGTTTGGATATGGGTAACATGGTCTTTGGAGTCAGACCTGGTTAACAATTCCTCCATAAAGTAACTATACGACCTGAATCTGAGTTCTGTGTGTGTCTGTAAAATGGAGGCACCTCCTTCCTCAGAGTGATTATTAAGGATTTTACAAGATGATATGTGTGTGTGTGTGTATATATATCCACAAAGTATGTACTCAGTAAAGGAGAATATGGTTATTAAGATAAACCAGAGTCCTATGACAGACACCAAGTGATTCTCTAGGGTTTTGAGCCAAACAGACCTAAATTAGAATGCTGTCTCTGCCACTGCCATGTATGGTCTTACTGTGGTTCCAAGTAAAAAGCGTTACTACATCTCTTCTCCTACTCCAGGGCTATATAACAGCCTGAGTAGCGAACATGAGCCAGTTTAAGTCAGTCACAAACAGGGCACATACTTGACTCAATATACATCTGCTTAGAGCTTTGTGGTCAAGTGGACCTGGAATCTGGTCACTATCTAGCCATGTTATTTGGGGAAAATTACATAATCTCTTTTTGGCTTCTCATCCTGCAAATGACTTTTGCCAAAGTCAGCATATTTCAAAGACTAAGTAGCAAAACTTTATTTTTGTTAAAGGCTGATTTTCTTAGATATTTGCAATGAAAATAGCTGCAGGTCTCAAGGGTACAGTTCCACATTTCCATAATGGAAAGAAATAGATTAAAACTATTTTAAAACCTTTCATAACAGATACTTAATACTTTATTGTGAAGAAAAGGTACCAAAATATAACATTCCCAAAAGCACAACTCTGAAAAAGCTAGTTTTATTCTTACAGGACTCAAAACTTTAATGGCATTCCCATAATACAGTCAGAAAGTAGAACAAGCCCTCAAGAAAAAAGCAAAAATGCCAAGATCTACCCCAACCACAATTATTTTTAATCTATGAAACAGAATTTCCTTACAAATTAAGTAGTTTTTATAGTAGTGACATTTATTGTTGATATGATCTGTTTAATATGACTGTAGTCAGAAGGGAAGTTGGGTCCGTTGTTCTTCCAGAAATTGAAAAAAGTATCATCATTAAGATAAGGAAGAGAAAGATTTGTATCCATCTTTTTGGGACATTTAAGGTGAGAGTGAGGTCTCACAGTTGGAGAATTTGTGGATATTGCTGGAGGAATTGGAGATGCTCTCTAGTAAGCGGATAATCCCTCTTCCCCGAACACTGCTGTTTTGGCCAGAAATTTTCACCCCAGATGGGTAGTCACCTAGGATATTAAAAATACAAGGAAAGAAATACAGCAATTTTATAGTCTTAGAGATCCCTCAATTGACTCATCCTACTGCAGGCCTTTTCACTAAGCCATGATTAAACGGATCGTCAATAGGGGAGATAGTTCTTAGAGTAAAGGCAAAAAGGCTGAACAAGAATATTCTTTTTAAGTCCTGGAAACCTTAATTGAAGTTCCTCAGGGACCACTTGAAATTTCATGTCACTCGCTTTTTTAAACTTTCCCATTTCCCCCAAAGACACCTTCATATCAAAACTATAAAACTACAGCTGCTACAAAAGTAACAGGTTTTATTTTAAATGCCCTGAACAAAATTCTGAAGAATAAATTAAATTTTATCAGTGATACAAAAATCTACATATCCAAATTAAGTGCTTATGCCAAGTAAAACTCCCAATTCAACAAGATTCTTATACCCTAAAGACAACTTAGATCATCTGTTTAAGTACCATACCCCGGGATCATAAAAAGACCCTAAACTCTTTGAGGTGCCTTCTTATTAAATATAAGATGCTTACCAGTGGGTGTGTTTGATCTCTGTTCCTGATTAGAAGAGCTGAAATGAGAGAATCCTGGACGGTGACTCCTTAGCTTCTATAAGTAACAACAACAACAACAACAAAAAAAACCAGGGGAAAACATGTTTATTTCTTATTATTGGATTATCTACTTCAAATTACTCTTTAAATACAAACTAACACCCACTTTTCCAACGTCTGATCAACTTCTGAAGAGTACTGCTGTGAAGGGGAGCAAGGGCAATCTTTGAGGGGGAAATTACAGGGTCAAGAAAGGGTTTTTTTTTTTTTAAATGAGATTATAGCAGGTTTCTTGATAAGAATGACTCAGAACAGAGAGAAACCCTGATGAAATTATGAGAGCCATGTCCTTAGGTAGGTAAGAGAATGAGATCTAATAGAGAAATAAAAGGATTGGTCTTAGATAGAAACACAGACAATTCATGCATTAAAGTAGAGTATATGGTAGATGCAATGGCAGGAATATATGGAAAACCTCTTGATTGCTTCTATTTTCTCAGAGAAGGAGGGGATACGAGCATCAGCTAGAACAAGGATGAAGGAAGAGGTGATGGAAGTCTGAAGTGAGAGAAGTTGAGAAATAACTGTCTAGGAGAGTGGGAGATTAATCAAACTAGAGAAATGGACAACTGCCAGGCAAGGTTAAGGGCTCACTTGAGGTTGGTGGTGATGAATATTTAATAACACCAGTCAGTATGGTAGTTTCTTTTCAGCCTCGGTTAGCTTCAAATGTATAACAGAGGAGGTGAGGAGTTGATTTAATCAGGGTTAGTGTTTGTCAACCAACTATGATGAAGAATGAAGGGACAGTGGAGTTCATAGTGCAACTGAGTGAAAATAATGGAGCAAGGAATCTAAGCTGGGAAGGAAGGAGGTGAAGGGCAAGGTGGGGAGAGGAGACACAAGGCTGCAGCATCTGTCTATGTGTGACTGGTACCCCTGGAGTTGTGCCATGCAGTGACCCTGCGAAGGAGGGCAGAACAGTGGAGGCATACAATGAATTGACGGTCCCAGGAGAGATCAAAGAATTGTTGGCACTGATGTACCAGAGAAAGACAGTGGTAGTCAGAGAGTAGGATGCTTGAAATTGAGATTATGGGGAGATGCCACTGGGGCCTAGAATATGATCATGGGAGTGGATACTTGATGTATGGCAGGGGACAGGATCACTGGAGAAGGGCAAATCAAGGAACTGAAATGTCAGGCAGCTGGAAGGATCATCTATGGGGAAACTGAAATCAAGAATTCTGCCAGGAATATTGTTTGATCTCCTGGCTCAGTGTTGCTCTAAGAATGAGGATGACCAACTCACGGGCCTATTGACTCCAAGAAGGGGTTATCAGGTACTACAGCCTGAATGGCATGTGATTCAAAGCCTAGGGATTTTAGGGAGAAGGCAGAAAGAAGTCTAGAGGTCACAAAGTTAAACAAGGACAACTACTTCAAATCTAAGCCCGTGATAAACGAGAAAAAAAAAAGTGTCGCTAACAGGGAAGCAGTACCTTTAGAGGACAGCCAAGTTTTAGTTACAACCAAGAAGGAAAACAGACCTTCCCAAGAGGAGGTTGAAGACATGAGATTTTGCTGATAACTGAGATTGAGAAGACCCACAAAGTTTTTCCGGAGTTGGGGAAGGCTGAAAAACAGAATCAGCCTAACAAGATGAGTGTGGGAGATAAGCAAGGATCTAGGTATCCTGAGCTTCCATAGTGACTGATGTGAACAATGAAAAGAGGGGTAATGAGACTAAATCTGGTAGTCTCAACACAGATGGTGATGATGGGGCTAAGGCAGTGTTTCTCATCCTGGGTACTATTGACATTTTAGGCTAAATAATACTTTGTTCAGGAGGCTGTCCGTACATAGTCAGGTGTTCAGCAGGCTTCCTGGTATCTATCTACCCACTGTATGCCAGTAGCAACCCCTCGCCAGCTGTGACAACCAAAAATGTATCCAAGTGTTGCCAAATATCCCCTGAAGGACACAAAATAGGTCCTAGTGGAGAACCATTGGGTTAAGGGTTAACAGTAGACAGGAGAGAGAGAAGAGTCTTGCCCAGAGATTATATGGAGAGCTCTCTTTTTTATTTTTAAAATTATCATGGAGTAAGACAGACTTCTTTGGTGTGTACATTTCTACGAGTTTTAACAAATGAAGAGATTCGTGAAACCACCATTGCAATCAGGATACAGAGCCATCCTATCACCTCAAAAACCTCCTTTCCCTTTACAGTCATATCCTCCTCCCCTAACCCCTGGGAACCACTGATATGTTCTTCATCATTATCATTTGCATTTAACAATGTCATATAAACGGAATCATACATTACATAACCTTTTGAGACTGCTGCTTTTGCTAAGCGTAAGTAATGCCTTTGAGATTGATCCTAATAGTTGTTTTATCAATAGTTCATTCCATTTTGGGGTTCCCTTTTCACTATTTTATTAACTATTTAAAAATAGAACACAGTAGATAATAAATGTTACTAAGTCAGAGATCTTAGTACTTCCATATACTGCTGCATTTAATCCTACGATGACTACTAGCCCTTATTATTATTCTTGTTCTACAGATAAGGAATCAGCACAGAAAGTTCAAATAACTTGCAGAGAGTCACACAGCCTATGTGTAGCAGAGCCTGAAGTGAAATTTAGGAATTCTAACTTGAGGGCCCATACTCTTAATTGCTATGCTCTCGGTAGTGTAGAGAGGCCTACTAGTAAGTAAATACCAAGGAGGGAAGAGGGGTGGTAGGGAAATTAGATAGCCTCTAATCAAATCCTGAATCAGGTCTTATATTTAAAATATCTACTTCAAAAATGTGTATCACATAATTTTTGGAATAAATGTTTGGATGTGTTTTGTATAAACACTAATGCTAATTTTAATTTTCTTTGTTAAGTACAGTAGGAAAATATACAAGGAAGGAAAAGGATTTTTTGTAAGATCCAACTGGATTAAAAACTGACATTCCATGAAGGATCAAAAAAAATTTTTAACAGAAGAGAGAACCAAACAAAGGCCTGATCTTGAGAGACTAGCGGCCCCCAAAAGTCAGCTCCTTACCTGGTAACGCCCTGCATCCAATACAACCATTTTGGGTGTCACACTATTGCTGGCCTCATAATCTTGAAGTGGTACATGAGCCTCTGTGAGCTGGATTCCAAAGAGAGTGGCCAGAGAATTACTGATGCAGTATCTTTAAAAAGGAATTTAAAATGCTTATTATCAGAATCTTATCTAATTCATTCTAAAAGCATTCACATTTTAAAAATTTCTGACAAAGCATGTGAGATATTATTGTAAATTGGGAAAAAAGAAATTTAGAGATTTGGAGAAAAAATGGGAATAGGTAGCAGTACATATCATAAAACTGGTCATTACTGGTAAGCAATCCTTTGATTACCAAATAAAATTTCAAATTCATTATAAGTGAATGGGAATGAGGGTAAAGAGCACCAGAACTCTCAAATATTTAAGGCAGGGAGAGGCAACACCAGCAATAGGGCTAAAACTTAGAAACACTTATGCATCCTCAGAACCAACTATCATCAGCTGTGTAAAGGGATTACCAGAGCTTCCACAGATCTGAGGCTGCAGGTACTTTCCCTACAAAATGAGGAGAAAAGGGTCTATATTTTTTGAGCACCTTCACAAGGAAGTGCTGTTCTTAATGACAGTAGGGAACTTCACTTTCCTACAGGGATCCTAGAAGAAAAAATTTTCAATAAGTGCTTCTGAAGGCTCAAATTGCTCAGGTGGTAACTACACCAGACAAGTAGTGACATGGGCAGAAGAATACAAGTAACATGATTTAAAAAACCTTTGTTTTAAAAGACACTTGTGGAAATAGAGGTAAACAGTGATGCACCCTGAATGCCAAAGCAACAACAAGCAAAGTTGCAAAGAATTCAGTGCAGAATAGAGCATTAGGAAGAAACTCCTTTCTCCAACTTACGCAATTTTCTTGCAAACAGCTAAAGCACAGAGGAGAATATCATTTTCTTCATGCCACTTGCACCTGTACAAAAAAAAAAAAGACTTTAATATCCTCATCTAACTGAAGCAGCACTGCTTATGGGTTTTTATGTGCCAGATTTCTACCTTAGTGTCAGTTTCTTAAATGATTTCAACTATTACTCAAAGATCAAGGTTTCTAATTTAACATACAAAAAGTAGATTTTTTTAAAAACAAGTTTTTAATGTTACCTCCTCTGATGCAAATTCATGATGCATTGCAAACACGCAGCTATAACAGACAGATTTTACCTTGAAAATCTATATATAGATTTATATATATATAATAGAAAATCTGTATATAGACTATAGTTAACATATACTCATTAAACACACATTTACTGAGGACATACTACTTACCAGGCATTGTCCTAGGCACTAGGGATACAGTACAGAATGAAACACAAACTCTTATGCACACAAAACTTACTTTTTAATAGGGAAGTCAGATCAAAAGATATGTAGGCATAATACCATAATAAGTTAGATGAGTTCTAAGAAGGAAAAAAACAAGAAAAAGACATGAAATGCAAGAGAAGGGTGACATTTTAGATAAGGTAGGCAGGAAAGGTGTCACTGAGAAGTGGATGTTGGAGTGAAGACCTCAGGAGGGGATGTTGGAGAGGAAATGACCAACAACATAGTTTCACGATGAGAGCCACTATAAACCTGTATATCTTTCCCCTGACTGCATAAGTCATTTGAGACTCAGAACAGCACTACCTGCATAATAGAAACCTTCCCTGAACTTAGCAAAAATCTTCACTTAGAAATTATAAACACGCTAAACAGTAAGTGTAAAAAGTCCATTATCTGCACTTGTTATTTAACTGAATGGAAGGCTATCTAAAAATAAGATTAAGAATTTCCCACTGCTTTTACAAAAAGTGATTCAATAAATATGATTCATAAAACTAACTCTAAAATGAAGGCTTAAGTTAAACCTAAATCTAAATCAAGGCACCAGTCCCTCCCACTGGGAGGCCTGCACAAGCCTCTTAGACCAGCCTCACCCACCAGGGGGCAGACACCAGAAGCAAGAGGAACTACAATCCTGCAGCCTGTGGGACTACAAACACAGAAAGTTACACAAAATGAGATGGCAAAGAAATATGTTCCAGAGGAGGGAACAAGATAAAACCCCAGAACAACAACTAAGTGAAGTGGAAATAGGCAGTCTACCTGAAAAAGAATTCAGAGTAATGATAGTAAAGACAGTCCAAGATCTCAGAAAAAAAATGGAGGCACAGACCAAGAAGATACAAGAAATGCTTTAACAAAGAGCTAGAAGATAAACAAACAGAGCTGAATAATAACTGAAATGAAAAATACACTAGATGAAATAAATAGCAGAACAAATGAAGTAGAACGGATAAGTGAGCGGGAAGACAGAATGGTGGAAATCACTGCTGTGGAACAGGATAAAGAATAAAAAGAAATGAGGACAATTTAAGAGACCTCTGGGACAACATTAAATGCACCAACGTTTACATTATAGGAGTCCAGAATGAGAAAAAATTTGAAGAGATAATAACTGAAAACTTCCCTAACATGGGAAAGGAAACAGTCACCTAGTCCAGGAAGTGCAGAGAGTCCCAGGCAGGATAAACCCGAGGAGCATGCTGAGACACATAGTAATAGAACTGACAAAAATTAAAGACAAAAAGAAAATATTAAAAGAAACAAGGAGACAAAAAAACAAACAACCCAATCAAAAAATGGGCAGAAGACCTAAAGAGACATTTCTCCAAAGAAGAAATACAGATGGCCAATAGGTACATGAAAAGATGCTCAACATTGCAAATCAGAGAAATGCAAATAAAAACTACAATGAGGTACCACCTCATGCCAGTCAGAACGGCCACCATTAAAAAGTCTACAAACAGTTAAATGCTGGAGAGGGTGTGGAGAAAAGGGAACCTTCCTACAGTTGGTGGTAATGTAAGTTGGTGTAGCCACGGTGGAAAACAGTATAGGATGTTCCTCACAAAACTAAAAATAGAATAACCATATGATCCAGCAATCTGACTCCTGGGCATATATCCAGACAAAATTACAATTCAAAAAGATACATGTACCCCTATGTTCATAGCAGCACTATTCACAACAGCCAAGACATGGAAACAACCTAAATGTCCATCAACAGATGAATGGATTAAGAAGATATGGTACATAAATACAATAGAATACTACTCAGCTATAAAAAAGAACGAAATAATGTCATTTGCAGCAACATGGATGGACCTAGAGATTATCATACTAAGTGAAGTAAGTCAGAAAGATAAAGACAAATACCATATGATATCCCTTATAGGTGGAATCTAAAATATGACACAAATGAACCTATCTATGAAACAGAAAAAACATCAGGGACATAGAGAATAGACTGGTGGTTGCCAAGGGGGAGGAGGGTTGGAGAAGGTAGGAGTGGGAGTTTTGGATTAGCAGATGCAAACTGGTGTATACACAGAATGGATAAACAACAAGGTCCTACTGGATAGCACAGGGGACTATATTCCACATCCTGTGATAAACCATAATGGAAAAGAATGCGAAAAAGAATGTGTGTGTGTGTGTGTGTGTGTATAAAACTGAGTCACTGCTGCACAGCAGTAATTGACACAACATTGTAATTCAACTTTACTTCAATGAAAAATAAATTACAATGCTTAAAAAAAAAAAAAGCAACAAGGGCAAAGCAACAAATAACATACAAGAGAATCCCCATAAGGTTATCAACTGATTTTTCAGCAGAACTCTGTAGGCCAGAAGGGAGTGGCAAGATATATTTAAAGTGATGAAAGGGAAAAGCCTGCAACCAAGAATACTCTACCCAGCAAGGCTCTCATTCAGATTCGATGGCAAAATCAAAAGCTTTACAGACAAGCAAAAGCTAATAAGAGAATTCAGCACTACCAAACTAGCTTTACAAATAAATGCTAAAGGAACTTCTCTAGGCAGAAAAGAAGAGACCACAACTGGAAACAAGAAAATTACAAATGGGAAAGCTCACCAGTAAAGGTAAACAAACATACAGTAAAGGTAGGAAATCATTCACACACAAATATGATATCAAAACCAGCAACTGTGAGAAGAAAAGAGTACAAATGCAGGATATTGGAAATGCATTTAAAATAAGGGACGAGCAACTTAAAACAATCGTGTATATATATATATATATATATATATATATATATATATATATATATATATATATACTGCTATTTCAAAACCTCACAGTAAACACAAACCAAAAGTCTACAATAGATATACACACAAAAAAGAAAAAGGAATCCAAACATAACACTAAAGATAGTCATCAAATCACAAGAGAACAAAAAGAGGAAGGGAAGAAAAAAGACCTACAAACACAAATCCAAAACAACTAACAAAATGGCAACAAAAACATACATATCAGTTATTACGTTAAATATAAATGGATTAAATGCTCCAACCAAAAGACAGACCTGATGAATGGATACGAAAACAAGACCTATATATATGCTGTCTAGAAGAGACCCACTTCAGATCTAGGGACACATACAGACTGAAAGTGAGAGGATGGGAAAAGGTATCCCATGCAGATGGAAATCAAAAGAAATCTGGAGTAGCAATACTCATATTAGACAAAATAGACTTTAAAGACTGTTACAGGAGACAAAGGAGGACACTACATAATGATCAAAGGATCAATCCAAGAAGAGGATTTAACAACTGTAAAAATATATGCAGCCAACATAGGAGAACCTTGATGTAGCAGCCATAAAAGATGAAATTGACAGCACAATTAACAGTGGGGGATTTTAACACCTCACTTACATCAATGGACAGATCATCCAGACAGAAAAATCAGTAACAAAAGACAGGCCTTAAATGTCACATTAGGCCAAATGGATTAAACTGATATTTATAGAGCATTCCATCCAAAAGCAGCAGAACACACATTCTTCTCAAGTGCACATGGAACATTCTCCAGAACAGATCACATGCTGGGCCACAAAGCAAGCTTGGGTAAAGTTAAGAAATTTGAAATCATATCAAGCATCTTTTCCAACCACAATACTAGGAGATTAGAAATCAACTACAAGAAAAAAACCTGTAAAACAACAAAAACACACAGAGGCTAAACAATATGCTACTAAACAACCAATGGATCACTGAAGAAATCAAAGAGGGAATCAAAAAATACCTAGAGACAAATGAAAACAAAAACAGGATGATCAAAAACCTATGGGACACTGCAAAAGCAGTTCTAAGAGGGAAGTTTATAATAATACAATCTTACCTCAGGAAACAAGAGAAATCTCAAATAAACAACCTTAACTTACACCTAAAGCAACTAGAGAAAGAACAAACAAAAGCCAAAGTTAGTAGAAGGAAAGAAATCATAAAGATCAGAGCAGAAATAAATGAAATAGAGACCAAAAAAAAAAAAAAACCCAGAAAAGATCAATGAAACTAAAAGTTGGTTCTCTGAAAAGATAAACAGAATTGATAAGTCTTTAGCTAGACTCAAAAAGAAAAAAAGGGAGAGGGATCAAATCAATAAAATTAGAAATGAAAAAGGAAAAGTTACAATGGACACCACAGAAATACAAAGGATCATAAGAGACTACTACAAGCAACAGTATGCCAATAAAATGGACAACCGAGAAGAAATGGACAAATTCTTAAGAAAGATATAACCTTCCAAGACTGAACTAGAAGAAATAGAAAATATGAACAGACCAATCACAAGCACTGAAATTGAAAATGTGATTTAAAAACTGCCAACA
The DNA here is from genome assembly GCF_965194825.1 of Balaenoptera physalus. Lineage (NCBI taxonomy): Eukaryota > Metazoa > Chordata > Mammalia > Artiodactyla > Balaenopteridae > Balaenoptera > Balaenoptera physalus. Next base: position 65,432,508 of record NC_138882.1, read on the forward strand.
AACAAAAGACCAGGACCAGATGGCTTCACAGGTGAATTCTATCTAACATTTAGAAAAGAGTTAACTCCTACCCTTCTGAAACTGTTCCAAAAGATGGCAGAGGAAGGAAACACTCCTAAGCTCATTCTATGAGGCCACCATCACCCTTATACCAAAACCAGACAAAGATACCACAGAAAAGAAAATTAGAGGCCAATATCACTGATGAACATAGATGCAAAAATCCTCAACAAAATACTAGCAAACTGAATCCAACAATACATTAAAGGGATCATACACCATGATCAAGTGGGGTTTATCCCAGGGACAAAAAGATTCTTCAATATCCACAAATCAATAAGTGTGATACACCACATTAACAAACTGAAGAAAAACCATATGATCATCTCAATAGATGCAGAAAAAGCTTTTGACAAAATTCAACACCCATTTATGATAAAAACTCTCTAGAAAGTGGGCATAGAGGGAACATACCTTAACATAATAAAGGCCATATATGACAAACTCACAGCTAACATCATTCTCAACTGTGACAAGCTGAAAGCATTTCCTCTAAGATCAGCAACAAGATAAGGCTGTCCACTGTCTCCGCTTTTATTCAAAATAGATTTGGAAGTCCTAACCACAGCAATCAGAGAAGAAATAAAAGGAATCCAAAAAATGGATTAATTATAAAATTAATACACAGAAATATGTTGCACTTCTATATAATAACGGTGAAAATTCAGAAAGAGAAATTAAGGAAACAATCCCATTTTCCATCACATCAAAAAAGAATAAAATATCTAGGAATAAATCTACCTAGGGAGGCAAAAAACTGAAAACTGTAAGACACTGATGAAAGAAATCGAAGATGACACGAACAGATGGAAAGATATACCATGTTCCTGGACTGGAAGAATCAATACTGTCAAAATGACTACACTACCCAAGGTAGTCTACAGAGTCAATGCAATCCCTATCAAATTACTAATGGCAGATCTAGAACAAAAGATTTAAAATTTGTACAGAAACACAAAAGATCCTGAATAGCCAAAGCAATCTTGAGAAAGAAAACTGAGCTGGAGGAATCAGGCTCCCTGACCTCAGACTATACTACAAAGCTATAGTCATCAAAAACTGCTGGCAAAAAGACAGACTTATGGATCAATGGAACAGGATAGAAAGCTCAGAAATAAACCCACACACCTATGATCTATTAACCTATGACAAAGAAGGCAAGAACATATAATGGAGAAAAGACAGTCTCTTCAATAAGTGGTGCTGGGAAAACTGGACAGCTACATGTAAAGGAATGAAATTAGAACATTCTCTAACACCATACACAAAAATAAATTTAAAATGGATTAAAGACCTCAGTGTAAGACTGGATACTATAAAAGTCTTAGAGGAAAACATAGGCAGAACACTCTTTGACGTAAGTTGCGGCAATATTTTTTTGGATCCATCTCCTAGAGTAATGGAAATAGAAACAAAATAAACAAATGGGACCTAATTAAACTTAAAAGCTTTTGCATAGCAAAGGAAACCATAAACAAAACAAAAAGACAACCCACAGCATGGGAGAAAATATTTGAAAATGAAGTAATCAACAAGGGATTAATCTCCAAAATATACAAACAACTCATGCAGCTCTGTCAAAAAAGCAAACAACCCAATCAAAAAATGGACAGAAGATCTAAAGAGACATTTCTCTAAAGAAGACATACAGATGGCCAAAAAGCACATGAAAAGATGCTCAACACCACTAATTGTTAGAGAAATGCAAATCAAAACTATGAGGTATCACCTCACCCTGGTCAGAATGGCCATCGTCAGAAAGTTTATGAACAATAAATGCTGGAGAGGGTGTGGAGAAAAGGGAACCCTCCTACACTGTTGGTGGGAATGTAAATTGGTACAACCACTATGGAGAAGAATATGGAGGTTCCTTAAAAAACTAAAATTAGAGCTCTCATATGATCCAGCAATCCCACTCCTGGGCATATATCCAGAGAAAACCATATTTCGAAAAGATACACGCACCCCAATGTTCACTGCAGCACTATTTCCAATACCCAAGACATGTCCACCGACATGTCCTAAATGTCCACCAACAGAGGAATGGATAAAGAGGATGTGATACATATACAGAATGGAATATTAGCCATAAAGAATGAATCAATGCCATTTGCAGCCACATGCATGGACCTAGACATTATCATACTAAGTAAATAAGCCCGGCAGAAAAACAAATATCGTATGATATTGCTTATATGTGGAATCTAAAAAAACTGATACAAATGAACTTACTTACAAAACAGAAACAGACTCACAGACTTAGAAAACAAACTTATGGTTACCAAAGGGCAAAGGTGGCGAGGGGGATAAATTAGGAGGCTGGGATTAACATATATACACTACTATATGTAAAATATATAATCGATGAGGACATACTGTATAGCACAGGGAACTCTATTCAGTACTCTGTAATAACCTATATGGGAAATAGAATCTGAAAAAGAATAGATATATGTATATGTATAACTGAATCACTTTGCTATACATCTGAAACTAACTCAACATTTTAAGTAAACTGTATGTACTCCAATAAAAAAACAAAAAAACTAAATCTAAGTCCTTACATGCCCATGCGGAATCAAGTAATTTTAAATTTCCAGTTAGTTTTGCTCCTTGTTCAGAACTTAATCCCCAAGAGTACCTACTTCATATACACATTTTCCATTGGAGATCATATTTTAAATGAAAGCAGTTAAAAAACTAACAATGTATCACAGTATTAAAACAAACCACAACAACAACAAAAAACCCATTAAAGTCTGACTTTAAATCTAGTTATACTATTAAAAATGACATTATTTGGATGTGTTTTTATTTATACTTATTGGTCCTCTTCCTCCAAATCATCCCAAAATATGAGTGTATTTTCTAGCAAAGGAAGATTCATATTCTAAAAATCTAACGATTATCAGAACAGCTCTGTACACTCTGTTACGCTATTAATATTCATTATGCAGCCTGAAATATAGCTTCAACTTTAATGCATTTCCAACGTGTCTTTTATGAAATTGCACTCCAAAGTAGTAGCATAAGGTTGTAAGTGAATATGTCTGCTAAGTTCGCAACTTACTCCCAAAGTTTCACCACCACTTCATTCACTAAAATAATGTGCAGCATAAAGGCCTTTTACACGCTTTTCCTCTTGATTTCCAAAGGTCTCAGTGATCTCTTTTCCTCTTATTTAGGGTTAAGTTTCTTCTCCTTTTCAAGGATAACCCTGCCTTTCCCTTTCTCAGGAACCACTGTCATCTGACAGTTACAGATGCTCTTTGCTCTAGTCAAACTGACTCATTGTTTTTTTCTTAAACGGTCTCTATGCTTTCATTCCCGAGTCAGTGTTTTGGCCATTTTCTTCTCTTGGAAAGGTCCTTCCTTCAACCCAAATCTCTGCTCACAGGGACAGAGGAGATGCTCAATAAATATTCGTTGATTAAATAAAAGCTGCTTTGTTTCAGTCACCAGGTCACAGTGAATTAATCCAAGGACAATTATGACAGGAAGCAACAAGGAGAATGGGGTATCTATAAAGGTTATACTCTAGCCTTCAAAGTAACATGATAGTTATTAACAGCCTGCTTATTTAAGATTCTGATACTTTTTGTGTAACTGTATTCTATTTCACCAATATAAAACCCACCCATTTCTCCTAGAGCTAGAGACAACATTTATCAAAAATTTATTACAAACTTTAATGTCCTTTAAGTAGAAGTTTAAGAGCAGTGTTTGAAACGAGTCCTATCTGCTTATATTAACTAACAGATTCTAACAATAGTTCCTATTGTCTGCTACAACCAAAACTCCCTTGTAAAATACTATATATTGGAATCTTACAATATTATGAAGCTCAGGAAAAGGTAGACCCATCCTTTCCAAAGCAGTTATTATTAAAGTTCTTAAAGTACTATGTAACAGGTTCTATCTTTAATAAAATCCCATGGCACAGACCTCCAAAAATGTCTTACACCAAAGCTACTCTACTCTTGTTGCAGCCTATACGTATTCTGAGACTCAACACCATTTCTTCTATTCTAAAACATGATTTTTTCACATTTTAACTGAATGCATTTGTTGGACTGCATCATACAATTTAAGGTATTCTACAACTGCTATTGGCCAGTCTAGAAATAGCTGCCATTGCCTAAACATGTACAAGTGTATTATTTTTTAAAGCAGTGGTATGTAGTATTTTATTTTTGTTTTTATTGCAGTATAGTTGATTTACAATATTATGTTAGTTTCAGGTATACAGCTTAGTGATTCAGTATTTTTGCAGATTATATTCCATTACAGGTTATTACTAGATAATGGTATAATTCCCTGTGCTATACAGTATATCCTTGTTGTTCATCTATTACATATATATTAGTTTGTATCTGTTAATCTTATATCCCTAAATTTGTCCCTCCCTCCACCCTCGTCCTTTTGGTAACCATTAGTTTGTTTTCTATATCTGTGAATCTGTTTCTGTTCTGCATATATCTTTGAGTATTATTCTGGATAACCAAACAACTGTAATCCTTCAACATTTTAGTCAATAAACCATTGAGAAAGTACTGGTTTGTCTCTGAAACCTTCTACTGGTATCATCTGATAAGATCAAGAAAGAACCAGCATCAAAACTTGCAGAAAAGGTGTCTGTCAGTGGCTCAGGAGAAAATCCAGAGACAATAGTACAATTCTCTTTTAAGAAATGCTACATCACCACCCTGGATGGCACAGAGACAACAGTGTATGAAAACACGGACAATGAATGATTCTGAATGTGAAATTTTAGGAATACTTTAGCCAGTAGCTGAGGCAATGGTACATAAATCCAAATATCCTAACACATCATCCATAAACTTTAAGCCTAACAAGATTAAACAAAACAAAGTATATACCTGCAGCATAACTAAGAGAAGCATAACTACAAGACTACAAGACTCAATTACCAAAAAGAAAATCCTTACTTTCCAATGAAGTCATTTCTCAAGTTCACACCCAAGCCTCTATATAGCTTTATAGAGAGGGTGGAGCCCAGAAAACATGGGGGAAGAGAGAGAAAGGAAATTGAGAGCCCAAGATTAAATTACAACCATTCCCACAATGAGATGGTTGATAAATATTCAGAATCCTGGTAGATCAGAGCACTGGCTACAGGAAACTGACTTAAAAGTGCCTGAAGACTCTAGAAGGCAGCCTGGAAGGCACTGTTTCTGGGCAGCAGAGGGCAAGAGGAAGGGAAGGAGTCCTTTAGAGACTGTGTGAAGGGGAAAAGAAAGCACAGAGGGGGAAACTTAGGACTCCAGGACAAAGAAAGCAGGAAAAAAATGGAAAGACCCACAACCACACTGCCACCACCCTGAAAGCATTCAAAGAAACCATACTTTGCTACACTGACAGAAGAGGAAGCACTTGAACTACAAATCTCAAACCACCCCAAATAAACAGCCCTGTCCAAGAAATGCAAAGGAACAACAGAAAGCCACTGCAAGAGGTAAACAGAAAATGAGAATCACTATAGCTGGTAACTCTCCCCATCCCCAACCCCTGAAAAAAACCATGAAGAAGACGAAAACTATAAAACAACACTATAACATAGCACTCTATATTGTTATTAATATATGAATTAAATATCCTTAAACAAAAATTTTGAAGATACGAAAACATGGCCTGAATAAGAAACTCAAAACTAAGAACAGAAAGAAGAAAAGAGTTGACAAAACTCAGGAAAGAAATAAAAATCATATAGGAAAAGAACTGAATTACAAACTGCCTAAGGAAGAACAGATTCAAATGAGAAGTTAATAAGGGAAACTGAAGAAAACAGAAAACTACCATGAGAATAAGAGACTAAAGAAAGAAGAAACAAGGGTCAGAAAAAGTCACCATAATGAAAGGTAAAGAAGACCAATCATACATATATTGGACACCTTTAAGAAAAATTAAATGGAATAGAATATTAAACTACAATCTAAGAAAAATCTCCAGAAAGTAGACCTGATTCTGCATACTAAAAGGGCCTGCCAAACACCTGGGAAGACTGACCTGCAGTAATATACTCAGAGAAACATTCCAGGAAAACTATTAGACTTTAAAGATGAAAAACCATTCTTAAGGTCTCCAGGCAAAAAGATCAAAATAACTTAAAAGATCAAGAGAATTAAATGAACAAACTTCTAAAAAGCAACATAAAGCAATACAGCAATGCAGCTGTACTTTCTAGAAACTCAAGGAAATAAAATGTAAACCAACGGAAAAAATTTTCAACATGCAAGAACAGAGTTACTGCCATTCCCAAGAGCCCTTGATCAATCTACTAGATCAAGATTCAGCAAACTTTTTCTGTAAAGGCATCAAATAACACAACAGCCACTTATAGCTATAGGAGATATAATGAGACATACACGGAAACAGTAGTAATGAGACTTCACAGCACTCTCAATATAACACAGATCAAGTAGACAAAATATAAAGAGATAAAGCAATTTAAACATAATAGTGTAGAGCTTACGGATACTTGTCAAATGTTGCACCCTGATAAACACATATTCTTCTCACATACCCACAAAACATTCACAAAAATTGATTATATATTTAGTTAGCAAAAAACTGCAAAACACTAGTAACTTCCGTAAGATAGAAATATTATAAACAATACTTTGATCACAATGCAAAGACACTAGAATTTACTAACAAAAACCAAAAAGGCTTTCCATATGGACATTTAAAAGCCTCATATTAACTCCTGGGTTAAAGAGAGCTGAAACTACAGAATTTTTTAAAAAAAGGACAAAATACTATGTCAACAACTTATGGGATGCACTGCAAGACATGTTTAAGAGAAAATTCACTGTACTAAACACTTACCAATAAAAAAAAAACCCCCAAATTAACTAAATACCGAGCCCAAAAATCTAAAAAAAAGAACCACAAAGTATCAAGAATATAAAAGCAGAAATGAATGAGGAGGAGAATAGAAAATTAGCAGATCTAATAAACTGTTGTTTTGAAAAAAATAGACAGTGCACTACGCTAGCATGATTTAGGGGAAAAAAGTAGAAGCACAAGTATATAAGAAACAATGAGATAAATAACCAGTGAAACAAGAAATTTTAAAAATTATAAAAGACTACTTAGTTTGCAGACTTAATTTTAAACAAATTTGGAAACGTATATAAAATGCATAATTTCCTAAGGAATTACAGATTACCAAAATTGATCCCATTAAAGTTAGAAAGCATAATCAATTCAATTTTCATAGAAGAAACAGAGAAATTTTTGTGGGAACTGCCCCCCAAAAATTCACCAGTCCCAGACAGGCACAATCTGTGTGAGAAAAATTTTAAAACCGACTTGAAAGACCCAAAGGTAGATCTGAACAATGGGAAGACACCTCTTGCCTTTGGACAGAATTCAACATTATATAAAGATTTCAGTTTTCCAAGTTAATTTATAAAGTTAATGCAATCCAAGGAACTTTACGGAGCTAGACTGAAGAGTGATACTTCTGAATATACTTTGTTTGAACTATGCTAATACATTCCACATTCAAAATATAATCAACAAAGATGGGCAAAACCAAAAATGGAATAAAACAAGCAAACAGACTTAACTATATTTCAAATGAATAATTTAACCACACTGAAGGAGAAAAAAAGAACCAACTCCAATAACTTCTGAACAAAGTATTTTGACTACTTTCAGACTAAAACAACTGAAAGAAGATTCTAAACTGTTAATATGCCTTTTTTAAAATAGTGGTATCACTTAATACTAAAACAACTTAATGCATTCTAGGACTGGACAAACAAAAATGTTGAGCACCAGGTTTTTCCACTCAGAAGGGCAATACAAAAATGGAAAACTGGAAAACTCTATGGTTTTAAATTGGAATTGTAGGTTCAGCACGAACTCATGGTGAGATAAAGACAGAGGGAGAGAGAGAGGAAGGAGCAGGCAGGTGAGCCTAGGTGCATAAAAATGTTTATGAAAGGTATGTATACACATATATTTGCTAGCTCTTTCCACTAAGGGGAACTAGAATCAATGACAGTCTAATAGGAATGAACACCCAGCACCCAGATTCTATCTCCTAAATGCACACTCTTCCTCTAAAAGGAATCAAGGCTCCTTGGAGAAATGGCTAATTCAAAGCTGAAGCAGGGAAAAGTACAAGATGAACCTGAAATATATGGAGCTGGAAAGCAAAGAAGCACTCAAAGAATGAGGCAGCAATGTAAAAAACAACAACAACAACAAAACCCAAACAAAGAGACCACTGCTTTGAAGGGACTTCCACTGGCCACAAAGGAAACAATCTGAGCATAAAAATAAGTTAGTAAGAGATTATGGCCCACTGAATAAGATATAGGAATACATGAGTCCATACTCATAAATAAATGAAAAAAAAGTCAGCAAAGAGGAAAAGCTCCTTACAGTAGAATGCTAACTAATAAATGTAGAAGCAAAAATCAGATTAGAAAACCATCATTCACAAATACAGTAATAACTGACCCAGGCAAAAATCATCAATGGATGCTAAAACTAGCAGATTAAAATCTGAGGAATAGATTATCTACCAAATCTCAAAGAATCTCCCAACAGAATATTAATTATAAGGTAAAAAAGAGTAACTTTTCAATAGAGAAATTTGGCAGACACTATCTTAAGCAAATGATCAAAGTTGTCAATAATGAGACTGACATCAGATGCCTCCAGATATGACACACTGAGAAGACAGATCACTTTTGTGGTACTCCTGCTAAAAATATATAACCTTAATCTAACCATGTGGAAATATAGGCAAACTCAAACTGAGAAACATTTTGCAAAGTAACTGGCCTGTACTCTTCAAAAAGGTCAAAATCATGAAAGTCAAAGACTAAGGAACTATTCCAGATTAAAGGAGCCTAAAGAGACATAATAACTAAATGCAACATGTCGTCCTGGCTTGGATCCTAAAGTATTTTTTTTTTTTTTTTTGGCTATAGAAGACATTATTAGAACAATTAGCAAAATATGAATATAGCTTTTAGATTAGACAGTAGTACTGTATCAATGGCAATATCCTGTTTTGATAACTGTATTGTGGCAATATACATGATCTTGTTCTTAGGAACAACACATTGATACTCAGGGGTGAAAAGGCATCATGATAGCAACTTGCTCTCAAGAGGCTGAGAAAAAGAAACAGTGTATATATATTTAGAGAAAAAGTTATAAATATATAAAAATATTAACAATTAGAGAATCTGAGAATGGTATATACAACTTCCCTGTACTAGAGTCTTGCAACTTTTCTGTAAGCCTAAAATTATTTCAAAATAAAAAAAACTTCCAATTTATTTCACATCTTTATTTCTTATAACTACAAGAATTCTATGTAATAAAATGTCTATACAAATAAATACAAAATATTCTTTCATCAGTACAGAAATTCTAAGTGATAAAGCACTGTCAGTTTATTTGGTAGTTTTTTGTTTTTATTGATAGACGAAGTAACAATGTACCTTACAATCAATTAAATCTTATATTCAAGGAAATACAATGATTCCAAAGTTTCATAGGAAAATATTGTTTAAAAAGGCAAAAACTAATCATACCATATTTTTTCAGTTCAGAAAAAAGTTAGCATCACTATCACAAAATCACTATAAATACCTTGTGTTGCTAGAATAATCCCACATGGCCACATCTAGGAGGCTCCGAACCCAGGTCTTAGAGGGCTCCTTGAGAAACTTTTGCTGGTAGATCCCTACTACAAGATCCTCTACAGTGAGAAGTTCTAGATCTTGCCTGATTCCTTCCATTGGTAAACAGAAACACACATACAATTAGTAAGTTTAGGTACACAGAACATGTACATCAAGATGGAAACACAGATATTAAAATGCATTTGAGCAGTGACCCAGTTTAACTTACCTGATGACTTCTCCATATGCTTCAAACACCAGTTGACTCTGGCTCTATCATCAGACTGCAGAAGGGAAAAAAAATTTACTTATTTTCTCCTATCTTCTGTTACTTTTAATTAATGTGGTCCTTTCAAACTGGGGGAAGGGGAGGGAGGAGGGGTAAGGATGGTGAGAAGGGAGAGACTGAAGAGTCTGTGACAACTAAACAAGAACTGTAAAACAGAGCAACATATTCTAGAAAATACTGCTAATAATAACCAGTTACGTTCATAAAGCAATGTTAATATACTTTATGAACAGCAAGTGAGACTTAGGGTAAGCAAATGAAGAAACCAATGTTCAGAAAAAGATAAATAAGGTGATTTGTGTTCATGGTGACACTAATAAACAGTAAGGTTAAAACCCAATTCTATGACACCTAGCCTAGAAGAACTTAGACAAAACAAATAATAAAGATTACAAAAAGAAGATCAAGGGACTGCTACAAAAACAATTTTGAACAAACAATTCTCTTGCCTAGGAGGCGAGGATAGGTGTACAGACTAGAAATCCATCCTTCAGAGTAAAAACAATTGAAGATATTTCAGAAGGAGGAACTAAAAACATGAGATCGACCGAAGCTGAAATACATTCAGTTTTTGCAGTCTTCAAAATCCCTCCAATACCAGAGAGATTTAGAAGAAAAAGCATTATACCTAATTATATTCAAAATAAGAACGAACATGTATATTTTAACACACAGCTGATACAGAGGCAAAAGTTATTTCTTTGGGTATCTTTCATGGATCTTTTGGTTTCTAAGTAATGACTTAAAAGAAATTCTTACGTTGAAATTACCTTGCAGTAGACAGGTGGCCAGTTCCCTGGATGTGGATGAATGAATCTATAAAGGTTTTGTAACACAATTGCTTGGTCATGCCCAAATTCAAAGTTTGAAATAGGAATCTTGTGACTAGAATCACCTGAAGGAAATAAAAAGTAGGTAGGAGTTAAAAATCTGACTGAGACAAATATTATGGAGTAGGTATAGAAGGGTACAGGAAGGGAGCAGTGGATAACTCATATTTAAGCACTTGTACCAAGCCTGCTTATGGTTAGGTACTTTACATATTTTATCCCATAATCTCATGAGGTAGCTAATATACACATATTAGAGAAGAGATAACTGAGAAACACAGAAGTTAGCAGTAAGTTAATAGCTGGTGAACAGTGCAGTCAGGACTCAAACCGAGGTTTGTTAAGTGAAAGAGCCTATATAGTGTTTTCACTATTCCTATGTGGCCTTTCATGAATCTGGTTTATTAATAAGGCTGGAGACCTTGATAGTAATGACTGCTTTTTGAAAGACTGTACGATGAATACTTCTACTTCAGGTAAAATATGGACCAAGTAATTCAGACCAAACTTCCCACAAAAATTTAGGATGTCAAGAGCACCTTCAGTAGCAAGGAATTATTAGATCAAGATGCAAAATACTATAAAATCCAGAGAGGTGAGTCTAGCTCTGGGGGCAGTGTTCCCCCTGGAGTCATTTGCTAATTCCAGAAGAGGAAGTTTAATGGCTGAGAGTGTGCTTCTGACAGCTTTGGGGGCCTGGTTTGTGAGACCCCAGGTGTCTAGAAAAAGGAAACATAAATCCTCTCTGGAGGAAGAAAACATCACTATAAACCTCATTAAATCATTTTTTCCCAAATAGTCTATGTGAATAACCAGGTAAACAAAGAAAAAAAATGAGAACCAAAACAAAGTTAATAGAGATCCAAAGGTAGTCCAGATGCTGAAGTTACTGGACACAGATTTTAACTAATCATAATCAATTTTAAAAATTCATAATCAAATTATGAATTTCAGCATAAAACTGGAAACTATAAAAAAGAATGCTCAGAACTCCCTGGTGGTCCAGTGGTTAGGACTTGGCATTTTCACTGCTGGCGCCCTAGGTTCGATTCCTAGTCAGGGAACTAAGATCCCACAAGCTGCAATGTACAGCCAAAAAAAAATGCAACAAGAGTTCAATTTCTGATAATGACTGACTAGGGAAAGCTGAACATATGAAATGCCTGCTTGAAGGCACTGCAGAGATATAAATGTAGTGAGGAATTATGGGCCCAAAATCTTAGAAAGGATGAAATCCTGGAGAGCTGAATCTGGCACTTGAGTTTGTTGGTAATTTGGGCATTTATCAACTCTAGAAGAGGAGAGATATAAAGGCTGAGAAACTGAGAAATTTTCAACAGATCTAGAGCTATGAAGAATTAAAAATATTACTCCAATATTACCTGTGTATATATAAAAATTTATAAATTAAAAAATATTCAACTGTCTTCTGGCCTCCACTATTTATGCTGTGAAGTCAATTATAAATTTTACTGATGATTCTTTGGTGGTAATATGTCCACCTTCCTCCTCTTTTTTTTAAGTAAAGACCAACTAGACAGAGACTGACTCTCATAAGTCTGAACCCAATTTTAAATTATCTCAATATCTGAAATTAGATTAAAGCAACCTGAGATGGATAGTTACTCCAGATTTCTGCCAGAAACAATCATAAATCTTTGGAGAGGAGCAACAAGTTTTCATATGTACTGTTCAGCACTCAAAAATGACCAGATATAATAAGACAACTGAAAACTTGACTGAACATCAAGATAACCAACAGACTATAAAAATACATCCAAAAAAAAGATCCCTGTAATAGGGTTATCAGACAAAAAACTTTAAAATAATGAGGCTTATTATGTTCAAGGAAATGGAAAAAATACTGATAACTTCAACAGAACCATAAAAAAGAACCAAATGTAAACTCAAAAATTGAAAACACATTCCTCAACCCATTTTAGGATGGCAAAATAGCCTTGATAATAAAACTGGTTAAGATTAACCTCAGGCTTTAACACGAATGCACAAATCCTAAAACAAAATACTAGCAAACCAAATCCAGCAATTTATTTAAGAGTCATACAGTGATGATGTTGTATTTGTTCCTGAAATGTAAGGTTGGTTTATGATTAGCAAATCACTATACAGACAAGAGACACAAATCATCTGAGATCCAGAAAGAGTATTCATTAAAATGTGCAACTGATATCTCTAGTGAAACCGGAAGCGGAAGGGAATTTCTTTATCCTAATAAAGAATACATACCAAAACTAAGAAAAAGAGAAAAGAACACTACAGCAAACAGAACACTCATTGGTGAAAGATCAAAAACTAGAGCTCATAACCAGCACACTAAGACAGAACAAGTTTTAAATTTTTTAAGTAAAAGATACAGATTAGAAGAGTCATTTCACAGATTTAAGGAAATCTGTTAAAAAAACAAGAGTTTGGCAAAGATGGGATAAAACCAAAACACAAAAGTAAACAATTAGAAAATATAATTTTGGGGCTTCCCTGGTGGCGCAGCGGTTGAGAGTCTGCCTGCTAATGCAGGGGACACGGGTTCGCGCCCTGGTCTGGGAAGATCCCACATGCCGCGGAGCAACTGGGCCCGTGGGCCACAACTGCTGAGCCTGCGCATCTGGAGCCTGTGCTCCGCGGCGGGAGAGGCCACGATGGTGAGAGGCCCGCGCACCGCGATGAAGAGTGGCCCCCGCTTGCCGCAACTGGAGAAAGCCCTAGCACAGAAACGAAGACCCAACATAGCAATCAATCCATCAATCAATCAATCAATAAAAAAATAAATCTTTAAAAAAAAAAAAAAAAAAAAAAAGAAAATATAATTTTGAGCTATCCTGTATAATAGCAAGAAAATTGATAAGCTATAACTAATAACATTAAGATTCTGGAGAAAATTATAAGACTTTATTACAAATGACTACACATCTGAAAAATAAAAGAGTAGCCCCATATTAACATAAAGAATCAATATCATGAAGCTGTCAGTTCTCCGCAAAATGATCAAAAGATTTAAAGATGATTCAAAATACTGAGATTAGTTTCTCTGGACAGAGGACAAGATGGCAAAGTAGAGGGACCTGAGCTCACCTCCTCCCACAAAAACACCAAAAATCATAACTAAATGCTGAACAACCAGCAACAAAGGACTGGAACCGATCAGAAAAAAATATTCTACTTCCAAAGACAAAGAGGAAGCCACAACTAGATGGAAGGAGGGGTGTATTCACGATATAATCAAATCCCGTACCTGCCAGGTGGGTGAAGCACAAACTGGAAAATAATGATATTGCAGAGGTTCTCCCACAGGAATGAGAGTTCTGAGCCTCACGTCAGGCTCCTCAGTCTGGGGGTCTGATATTGGGAGAAGGAGCTCCAGAGCATTTGGCTTTGAAGGCTAGCAGGGCTTGATCACAGGAGCTCCACAGAGCTGGGGGAAGCAGAAACTCCACTCTTGGAGGGCGCACACAAGGTATCATGTGCACCAGGACCCAGGGCAAAAAGCAGCGACTTCATAGGAGCCTGGGCCTGACCTACCTGCTGGTCTTGGAGGATCTCCTGGGGAGGTGGGGGCAGCTGTGGCTCACTGCAGGAACAAGGGCGCTGGTGGCAGAGGTGCTGGGGAGTGCTCATTGGTGTGAGCTGTCCTGGAGGCCACCGTTCTGACACCAAGATCTGGCCCCACCCAACAGTCTGAAGGCTCCAGTGCTGGGATGCCTCAGGCCAAAAGAACTAACAGGGCAGGAACACAACTCCACCCATCAGCAGACAAGCTGCTTAAAGTCTTCCTGAGCCCAGAGCTGCCTCTAAACACACCCCTTGACACAGCCCTGCCCACCAGAGGGACAAGACCCAGCTCCACACACCAGTGGACAGGCACCAATCCCTCCCACCAGGAAGCCTGCACAAGACTCTTAGACTAGCCTCACTACCACAGGGAAGACACCAGAAGAGGAACCACAAACCTGAAGCCTATGGGGCCGTAAACACAGAAAGTTAGACAAAATGAGATGGTAGAAGAATATGTTCTAGACGAAGGAACAAGATAAAAACTCCAGAAGAACAACTAAGTGAAGTGGAGATAGGCAATCTACCTGAAAAAGAATTGAGTGTAATGATAGTAAAAATGATCCAAGATCTCAGAAAAAGAATGGAGACACAGACCAAGAAGACAGAAGAAATGTTCAACAAAGAGCTAGAAAATATAAAGAACAAACAGAGTGGAACAATAAAATAACTGAAATGAAAAATATACTGGGAAGAATCAACAGCAGAATAAATGAGGCAGAATAATAGGTAAGTGAGCTGGAAGACAGAATGGTAGAAATCAATGCCATGGAACAGAATAAAGAAAAAAAGAATGAAAAGAAATGAAAACAGTTTAAGAGACCTCTGGGACAACATTAAATGCATAAACATTCACGTGATTGGGGTCCCAGAAGAAGAGAGAGAGAAAGGACCTGAGAAAACATTTGAAGAGACAGTAGCTGAAGAATTCCCTAACATGGGAAAGGGAACAGTCACCCAAGTCCAGGAAGTGCAGAGAGTACCATATAGCATAAATCCAAGGAGGAATGTGCCGAGACATATTAACCAATTTTACAAAAATTAAAGACAAAAATTTAAAAGCAACAAGGGAAAAGCAACAAATAACATACAAGAAAATCCCCATAAGGTTATCATCTGATTGTTCAGCTGAAACTCTGCAAGCCAGAAGGGAGTGACATAATATACTTAAAGTGATGAAAGGGGAAAAACCTACAACCAAAAATACTCTACCCAGCAAGGTTCTCATTCAGATTTGACATAGAAATCAAAAGCTTTACAGACAAGCAAAAGTTGACAGAATTCAGCACCACCAAACCTGCTGTACAACAAATGCTAAAGGAACTTCTCTAGGCGGAAAAGACCACTTCCAGAAACAAGAAAATTACAAATGGGTAATCTCACCAGTAAAGGTATATATACAATAAAGGTAGGAAATCATCCACCTACAAATATGGTATCAAAACTAGCAATCCTGACATGAGGAGAGTACAAACGCAGGACACTGGAACTGCATTTGAAACTGAGAGATCAGCAGCTTAAAACAATCTTGTATGTATATAGACTGCTATATCAAAACCTCATGGTAACCTCAAACCAAAAATCTACAATAGATATTTACACAAAAAAGAAAAAATCAAACACAACACTAAAGAGTCATCAAATCACAAGAGAACAAAAGAGAAAGGTTAGAAAAAAGACCTACAGAAACAAATCCAAAACAACTAACAAAATGGCAATAAGACCATACATATGGGTAATTACCTTAAATGTAAATGGATCAAATGTTCCAACCAAAAGACACACCCTGGCTGAATGGATATAAAAACAAGACCTATATATATATTGTCTACAAGAGACCCAATTAGGATCTAGGGACACATACAGACTGAAAGTGGTGAGAGGATGGAAAAAGGTATTCCATGCAAAAGGAAATCAAAGGAAAGCTGGAGTAACAATACTCGTATCAGACAAAATAGACTTCAAAATAAAGACTGTTACAAGAGACAAAGCAGGACACTACATAATGATCAAAGGATCAATCCAAGAAGATTTAACAATTATAAATATATATGCAGCCAACACAGGAGTGCTTTGATACATAAGGCAAATGCTAACAGCCATAAAAGAAGAAATCGACAGTAACACAATTAAGAGTGAGGAACTTTAACTCCCCACTTAAATCTATGAATAGATTATCCAGACTGAAAATCAGTAAGGAAACACAGGTCTTAAATGACACATTAGACCAGATAGACTTAATTGATGTTTATAGAGCATTCCATCCAAAAGCAGCACTATACTCATTCTTCTCAAGTGCACATGGAACATTCTCCAGGATAGATCACGTTCTGGGCCACAAAGCAAGCTTGGGTAAAGTTAAGAAAACTGAAATCATATCAAGCATCTTTTCCAACCATAACACTAGGATATTTAAAAAAATCAACTACAAGAAAAAAAACTGTAAAAACCAAAAACAATCAGAGGCTAAGCAATATGCTACTAAACAACCAATGGATCACTGAAGAAATCAAAGAGGAAATCAAAGTATACCTAGAGGCAAATGAAAATGAAAGCATGACTATCCAAAACCTACGGGACTCAGCAAAAGCAGTTCTAAGAGGTAAGTTGACAGTAATACAATCTTACATCAGGAAACAAGAAAAATCTCAAATAAATAACCCAACCTTATACCTAAAGCAACTAAAGGAAAAAGAACAAACAAAACCTAAAGTTAGCAGAAGGAAAGAAATCATAAAGATGAGAGCAGAAATAAATGAAAGAGAGACAAAGCAAACAACAGAAAAGATCAATGAAACCAAAAGCTGGTTCTTTGAAAAGGTAAACAAAATTGATAAGCCTTTAGCCAGACTCAAAAAGAAAAAAAGGGAGAGGGCTCAAATCAATAAAATTAGAAAGGAAAAAGAAGTTACAACAGACACCAAAGAAATACAAAAGATCATAAGAGACTACTACAACCAAGTGTATGCCAATAAAATGGACAACCTAGAAGAAAGGGACAAATTCTTAGAAAGGTACAAGCTCCCAAAACTGAACTAGGAAAAATAGAAAATATGAACAGACCAATCACAAGTATTGAAATTGAAACTGATTTAAAAACTCACAACAAACAAAAGTCCAGGACCTGATGGCTTCACAGGTGAATTCTATCAAACATTTAGGGAAGAGTTAACACCTATCCTTCTGAAACTCTTCCAAAAAATGGCAGGGGAAGGCATACTTCCAAACATATTCTATGAGGCCACCATCACCCTGATACCAAAACCAGACAAAGATACCACAAAAAAAGGAAATTACAGGCCAACATCACTGATGAAAATAGACGCAAAAATCCTCAACAAAATACCAGCAAACCAAATCCAACAATACATTAAAAAGATAATACACCATGATCAAGTGGGATTTATCCCAGGGATGCAAGGATTTTTCAATATCCACAAATCAATCAGTGTGATACACCACATTAACAAACTGAAGAAGAAAAACCACATGATCATCTCAATAGATGCAGAAAAAACTTCTAACAAAATCCAACACCATTTATGATAAAAACTCTCCAGCAAGTGGGCATAGAGGGAACATAACAAACCCAACATCATACTCAACGGTGAAAACATGAAAGCGTTTCCTCTAAGATCAGGTACAAGACAAGGAGGTCGACTCTCCCCACTTTTATTCAACATAATTTGGAAGTCCTAGTCACAGCAATCAGAGAAGAAAAAGAAAGGAATCCAAATTGGAGAAGAAGTAGTACAACTGTCACTGTTCACAGATGACATGATACTATACATAGGAAATCCTAAAGATGCTATGAGAAAACTACTAGTGCTCATCAATTCGGTAAAGTTGCAGGATACAAAATTAATACACAAAATCTTTTGCATTTCTATACACTAACAACAAAAGATCAGAAAGTGAAATTAAGGAAACAACCCCATTTACCATTACATCAAAAAGAATAAAATACCTAGAATAAATCTACCTAAGGAGGCAAAAGACCTGTACTCTGAAAACTATAAGACATTGATGAAAGAAATCCAAGATGAAAAACAAACAGATGGAAAGATATACTGTGTTCTTGGACTGGAAGAATCAATATTGTCAAAATGACTATACTACCAAAGGTAGTCTACAGATTCAGTGCAATCCCTATCAAATTACCAACAGCAGATCTAGAACAAAAGATTTAAAATTTGTACAGAAACACAAAAGACCCTGAATAGCCAAAGCAATCTTGAGAAAGAAAAACAGAGCTGGAGGAATCAGGCTCCCTGACTTCAGACTATACTACAAAGCTATAGTCATCAAGACACTATGATGCTGGCAAAAAGACAGACTTATAGATCAATGGAACAGGATAGAAAGCCCAGAGATAAACCCACGCACATATGGACACCTTATCTTTGATAAAGGAGGCAAGAATATACAGTGGAGAAAAGACAGCCTCTTCAATAAGTGATGCTGGGAAAACTGGACAGGTATATGTAAAAGTATGAAATTAGAACACTCCCTAACACCATACACAAAAAAAAACTCAAAATGGATTAAAGACCTAAATGTAAGGCCCGACACTATCAAACTCTTAGAGGAAAACATAGGCAGAACGCTCTATGACATAAATCACAGCGAGATCCTTTTTGACCCACCTCCTAGAGAAATGGAAATAAAAACAAAAATAAACAAATGGGACCTAATGAAACTTAAAAGCTTTTGCACAGCAAAGGAAACCATAAACAAGACCAAAAGACAACCCTCAGAATGGGAGAAAATATTTGCAAATGAAGCAACTGACAAAGGATTAATCTCCAAAATTTACAAGCAGCTCATGCAGCTCAATAACAAAAAAACAAACAACCCAATCCAAAAATGGGCAGAAGACCTAAATAGACATTTCTCCAAAGAAGATATACAGATTGCCAACAAACACATGAAAGAATGCTCAACATCATTAATTAGAGAAATGCAAATCAAAACTACAATGAGATATCATCTCACGCCAGTCAGAATGGCCATCATCAAAAAATCTAGAAACAATAAATGCTGGAGAGGGTGTGGAGAAAAGGGAACACTCTTGCACTGCTGGTGGGAATGTAAATTGATACAGCCACTATGGAGAACAGTATGGAGGTTCCTTAAAAAACTAAAAATAGAACTACCATACGACCCAGCAATCCCACTACTGGGCATATACCCTGAGAAAACCATAATTCAAAAAGAGTTATGTACCAAAATGTTCATTGCAGCTCTATTTACAATAGTCAGGACATGGAAGCAACCTAAGTGTGCATCGACAGATGAATGGATAAAGAAGATGTGGCACATATATACAATGGAATATTACTCAGCCATAAAAAGAAACGAAATTGAGTTATTTGTAGTGAGGTGGATGGACCTAGAGTCTGTCATACAGCGTGAAGTAAGTCAGAAAGAGAAAAACAAATACCGCATGCTAACACATATATATGGAATCTAAGAAAAAAAAAAAAAAGGTCATGAAGAACCTAGGGGTAAGACGGGAATAAAGACACAGACCTACTAGAGAATGGACTTGAGGATATGGGGAGGGGGAAGGGTAAGCTGTGACAAAGTGAGAGAGTGGCATGGACATATATACACTACCAAACGTAAAATAGCTAGTGGGAAGCAGCCGCATAGCACAGGGAGATCAGCTCGGTGGTTTGTGACCACCTAGAGGGGTGGGATGGGGAGGGTGGGAGGGAGGGAGACGCAAGAGGGAAGAGGTATGGGAACATATGTATATGTATAACTGATTCACTTTGTTATAAAGCAGAAACTAACACACCATTGTAAAGCAATTATACTCCAATAAAGATGTTAAAAAAAAATGGGTAGAAGGCCTAAAGATGTATTTCTCCGAAGAAGACATACAGATGGCCTAAAAGCACGTGAAAAGATGCTCAACATCACTAATTATTAGAGAAATGTAAATCAAAACTACAGTGAGTTATCACTTCACACTGGTCAGAATGGCCATCATCAAAAAGTTTACAAACAATAAATGCTGGAGAGGGTGTGGAGAAAAGGGAACCCTCCTGCACTGTTGGTGGGAATGTAAATTGGTAAAACCATTATGGAGAAGAGTATGGAGGTTCCTTAAAAAACTAAAAATAGAGCTGCCATATGATCCAGCAATCGCACTCCCAGGCATATATCCAGAGAAAACCATAATTCAAAAAGACACATGCACCCCAATATTCATTGCAGCACTATTTCAAATAGCCAAGACATGGAAGCAACCTAAATATCCATCGAAAGAGCAATGGATAAGATGTGGTACACATATACAATGGAATATTACTCAGCCATAAAAAAGAATAATATAATGCCATTTGCAGCACCATGGATGGACCTAGAGATTATTATATTAAGTGAAGTAAGCCAAAGACAAATATCATATGATATTGCTTATATGTTGAATCTAAAAAAGAAAAATGATACAAATGAACTTACTTACAAAAAGATTCATAGACTTAGAAAACAAATTTATGGTTACCAAAGGGGAAAGGTGGGGGGAGGGATAAATTAGGAGTTTGGGATTAACATATACATGCTACTATACATAAAATTGATAATTAACAAGGACCTACTGTATAGCACAGGGAACTCTACTCAATACTCTGTAATAACCTATATGGGAAAAGAATCTGAAAAAGAATAGACATATGTATAACTAAATCAGTTTTCTGTATACCTGAAACTAACACAATGTTGTAAATCAACTATATTCCACTATAAAATAAAAACTAAAGAAGCAGCTGTGGTGTATATATATGCATAGGACTACTACTCAGCCACAGAAAAGAACACAATTCTGCCATGTGCAGCAACGTGGATGGAATTGGAGGGCACTATGCTAAGTGAAGAAGCCAGACAGAGAGAGATCAATACTGCATGACATCGCTTATATGTGGATCTAAAAAAACAAACTAGCGAATATAGCATAAAAGAAGCAAACTCACACATATAAAGAACAAACCAGTGGCTACCAATGGGAGAGGTGCAGTATAGGGGTGGGGGAGTGGGAGGTACAAAGTATTGGGTGTAAGACAGGATCAAGAATGTATTGTACAACATGGAGAATATAGCCAATATTCTGTAGTATCTGTAAGTGGAAAGTAATCTTTAAAATTGCATAAAAACTAAAAATTTAAAAAAATAAAAATATATAAACACCCCCTTAAAAAAACCCAAATCCTGAGATTAGAATCCTGTGATTCCAAATCCTGAGATTCTAAATCTCAACAAGCTTTTTGTGAAGCATGATAAACTGATTCTGAATTGTACGTGGAAAAGCAAAAATAATAACCATAATATTCCAAAGGAACAAAGTCAAGTAAATATGATCAAAATATCGTGTTTAACATATGACATGGGCACCAAAAAACAAGCAGGTCGATAGAACAGAAGATATCAGAAAGACTCATGCATAAAATGAAACGTGATATGACACAGGTGGCACTACATATGGGGAAAAAATTGATTATTCAATAAATTATGCTGAGACAACTGATTATCCACATGTGAAAAAAACAGAACTGAATCTCTACTCACATCATACATAAGTCAATTCCAGGTGGAATAAGAACTTGGAACTATAGAAGAAAATAAATATATCTTCATGGCCTTCAAGTAGAAGGGAAATCTTAAATAAGACCAAAAAACCCCACAACCATGACGGAAAAGATACATTTACTGAACTAAAAATAAAAACTTGTTCATTAAAATACACCATAAAGAGTAAAAAAATGCAAGGCACAAACTGCAAATAGGTATCTGCACACAATTAAAACAATCAATAAAAACATATTATAAACTTCCATAAACCAATAAAGATGAAAAACAATCCAATGGAGAAATGGGGAAAAGACATTGTTGAGTTAAAAAAACACAAGTAAAGAAATATATACAATATGTTATATAAAAGTTCAAGCAGAATTAAATACACCATTTAAATATGTATTTATCATAAAATTATTTATAAAACAAAGGAAATAACACAAAATTCAGAACAGTGGTTCTCTTAAGAGGGAGGATGAAATCAGGGAAAAATACAGGGGTCTTCAATGATAACAGCAATGTGCTATTTCTTCAGCTGACTGACCAGCAGGTGCACTGCTGATCATTAATATTCTTTCCACCTTAAGTGAATGTTATGATTTTTTTGTGTGTGTATGAAGCTTCATTTTAAAAGCTGATAGACCTTTTGTACAGGAAGCTGAAAGCAGTTTCTAAGGCTTTGCTCCTTTTAAAGCAGAGCTTCTCTCTCAAAAGTCATTAATTAGTGAAATAGATAGAAGCAGAGTTCCTCTGGGGAAGTGTAGGAGCATGAGATGGGCCCAAACCTCCTACCTGCTCCCCACTCCAACACACACATACAGAACCTACACTCCCCTTCAGAGGAACATACTGCTTAGGGGGGAAGTCTGTATCAAAATCTCTTCCAATCTTGAAATTCTGCGATATTATGTGCTAAACCATAATGCCCATGAAGCCTTCACTTGATTTCACTTGTACGTACTTCTTAAAAGGCCAGATAGCACAGGAGCATTTGAAACATCTACATGCACATTCCTTAACTTCTAATCAAATTGTAACCACATGTAAACTTGCTTCAGTGTGTTACTGTATGAAACACGGTCTTTTCCTAAATATCAGTTTGATTACACTAGCCTGGGCATTTTTAGTTATTATGTCGACATAACTGTCACTCTAATACACTCATTTGTCTTATTTAATTGGCACATTTCTCAGGGTTATCAAATTGGCAATTTAAGACACGCTTATATTGGTGAGCTCCAAGGATCTTAGGTTTCCTGAATGAAAAACATTGTGCTCAGTTTTAATTAGTCTGAAAAAAAACTCAAGAAAACATTCCTAGACTCCTTAATAGGTTTGTTTCTAAGAAGCACGCTTTCTATACAAATTGTGAAATTTTTTGTTCTAGTTCTGTGAAAAATGCCATTGGTAGTTTGATAGGGATTGCACTGAATCTGTAGATTGCTTTAGGTAGTATAGTCATTTTCACAGTGTTGATTCTTCCAATCCAAGAACATGGTATGTCTCTCCATCTGTTTGTATCATCCTTAATTTCTTTCGTCAATGTCTTATAGTTTTCTGCATACAGGTCTTTTGTCTCCTTAGGTAGGTTTATTCCTAGGCATTTTATTCTTTTTGTTCCAATGGTAAATGGGAGGATGCTCAACATCACTAACCATTAGAGAAATGCAAATCAAAACTACAATGAGGTATCACCTCACACCAGTCAGAATGGCCATCATCAAAAAATCTACAAACAGTAAATGCTGGAGAGGGTGTGGAGAAAAGGGAACCCTCTTGCACTTTTGGTGGGAATGTAAATTGATACAGCCACTATGGAGAACAGTATGGAGGTTCCTTAAAAAACTAAAAATAGAACTATCATACGACCCAGCAATCCCACTACTGGGCATATACCCTTAGAAAACCATAATTCAAAAAGAGTCATGTACCACAATGTTCATTGCAGCTCTATTTACAATAGCCAGGACATGGAAGCAACCTAAGTATCCATCGACAGATGAACGGATAAAGAAGATGTGGCGCATATATACAATGGAATATAACTCAGCCATAAAAAGAAATGAAATTATTTGTAGTGAGGTGGATGGACCTAGAGTCTGTCATACAGAGCGAAGTCAGAAAGAGAAAAACAAATACCGTATGCTAAAACATATATATGGAATCTAAAAAAAAAAAAAAAGGTTCTGAAGAACCTAGCAGGACAGGAATAAAGACATAGATGTAGAGAATGGACTTGAGGACATGGGGAAGGGGAAGGGGAAGCTGGGACAAAGTGAGAGAGTGGCATGGACATATATACACTACCAAATGTAAAATAGATAGCTAGTGGGAAGCAGCCACATAGCACAGGGAGATCAGCTCGGTGCTTTGTGACCACCTAGAGGGGTGGGATAGGGAGGGTGGGAGGGAGACACAAGAGGAAGGAGATATGGGGATATATGTATATGTATAGCTGATTCACTTTGCTATAAATCAGAAACTAACACACCATTGTAAAGCAATTATACTCCAATAAAGATGTTAGAAAAAAAAGAACCACACTTTCTGTTAATCAGTTAATTTGGAAAGACTGTAAAAATAAGCCTTTAAAAATGATTTTTTTAAAAATTTAATCAGAAACAAAATAAACAGTAAAGGGACATTCTCACAAATGAGTGTTCTGGTACATAGGGATTCCAATGCACTCATGAGATGAACAACCCAGAAAAAGAACTTAAGTAAAAATGTGAAATTAATTCACCAGCTAAGTTTCTATTTTTGGTTTTTACCACTACCTATTTCGTCAAATAACCTCAGACAATGTTAACACTTGAGATTAGCTAGGTTCACACCTCAAAGTTACAACAGAATTTTTATTCTATAATTTTTTTCATTCAAAGCTACAAACTTACTAAAAAAAATTGCCTTAAACTCCTTGTTCCAAGGCCTACAGCCCTGATCCCAGGCAAACAAAAAAGGACTAGTACATATTTTTCACTAAGACTGGAAAAAACTCAAAGGACATAACCAAAAATGAGTCTAAAATATTCTCTTCATTTATAAAGAACAATATTATAAGTATTACAAAACAGCTGCTTGTTATGGCAGATTTGAAAAACTTATTTCTAATTTCAAACCCTTCTACCGGCTAATTGCCTACATTTTTAAGAAAAAAACCTGACATTTTGCATAAAACTTAAAAAGCAAACTTATTATCATGATTTTCATTTTAATCAAATAAGAAACTGGTTAAAATCTAGTTTCTAGAAAAGAGTACAAGAGCTTAGATATACACAGTCACATCCTTTGGTTGCAAAATACTTAAAATAGAAACCCGTTTTCCTCATCTGAAAAATTAATTCATAGCTGTTTTGCTGTTTAACATTCTGTTATGTTTTGAAGTATCAACTTTTTATCCCTTAATTTTGAATGGATATTCCTGGGAATGGCCCTAAATCTAGGTAACCTGATACCTGTTAAAAGACCTACCTATGCACCTGGCCAGTAAAAGCCGCTGATCTTCAAGCCAAAGGATATAAGCAGAAAAAAGAAGAAAATAAAAACACAATCTCCATAAAGGGAAAAAGATATTATCCTTTCATTCTCTATAATTTTAAAGTTTTTAAGGATTACATACACCATCTACCACTTCTATGAAGATTCTCCGACAATAATTTAGGTTATTCTTCCCCCCAATCAATGTTTCATGTGTCTGTTTAAAGCAACATCTTAACCAGGTACGCACGTACTCAATGCCTATATTCTACCCCATTACTTTATACTTACTTGCAGCCTGACAATGAAACCGAAATCCTCGTGGAATTTCACCTGTAATACAAAATATTTTACTGAGAGAAGCAGAAATCTGGAAACTCTCTGGTTGTGCTACAGTAATATTCCACAGGATAACCAAATCATAACATAGGTTCTTGTTACTGCTATGTAAAATTACAGACGATTAAACCCTCATAGAGGAGTTTTTTTCCTAACCAAAGGTATTATGACTATCAAAGAATCTTGGTATATTGTCTAAGCTACTTTAAAAAGCAAGTTATTCCTCACAGAGAAAGAAATACTAGGTAAAGAAAACTTGTGCTAAAGGAATGTTAGCCAGGGGTCCACGAACAGGCCACAGGGATTCATGAGGCCCTTGATATAGCAAGGTATTTACGTATTTCTCGGAGGGAAAAAGTCTCCAAATTCTATTTTTTAATGTTTTACACCCGTACAGAAAAAAGTAGTTTTTTGACATGTCCTAAGCAGCAACTCTCCTAAGTGTAAGTAGGAAAATTTTTCTTGTTATCTGAAAACAAGGAAAAGTACAGGACTGTCCTAATGAATTTTAAAGCAATTGATAAAACTGAAGATGAAATTCTTCTTTTCCCAACCTCTTCTCCTTTACTCTTCTCCCTACACATTCCTCCCACTTACCTTTAAAGGTATAGTGCTCCCTTAACTACTATCTACCAACTTAGGAATTGAATCAAATCCTATGTCTTCATTACTAATTGCTTTTGATGGGGTGGAGTAGTAGGAAGAAAAAATAGTGAGAATACCCGAGAGCCTATTAAATACTAGGCTATTTCCATACCTTCTCATGTATTCCTTAGAACAGGCCTCCAATAGGCATTATCCCCAATTTATAGATGAGCTAATAGGTTCAGAAAGGATAAGTACTTTGCTCAAGGTTATAAGGCAATAGCAAGTTAAAAACTAGTGACTGTGGAGGTGAAGGATGGGGTAAAGAAAGAAAAGAGCAAAGGTTTAAGAAGCTTTCAGAAATTTCTAAGATGTAAGACCGCAAATAAGCAAATAGCAGGCTACACATTTTTCAAGCATTCTATCCACCCAACTCTAATGCTTACTTGAGGTTAAAAGACTAAACCAAAAACTCTGTGTCAACACTTAGTTCTTAATAGTTTTTCATCCAATTATTATGAAGTCCTGTGTTACATTTTAAGAACTTACCTACACAACAGCTTTTAATAAAAACACTATTATCAAATAAGGTCAATATAAAAAACATAACTTTTAAAGATCTAGCATCTACTCTAACTGGCCACTTACCAGGATTTATAAAGCTGTGGAAATCTGCCATAATACCTTCTTGGAGAGAATATTTAACACAGCCTATTTCACAAGGGAGGAAGCGCTGTTCACAGTGAGGAGGTAGCTCGCCATGGCTAAAAATATTCAAAAAATAAAAAATGCCTCCAAGGAGAGCTTTAAAAAAAATAATAAAAAGACAACACGAACAGATGAGCATTTCGCATTTACCCCTTTGACAAAACCAAAAGTTTTAGAACCTTTCTCCTTGTGTTCCTATATCCCTAAATGAGCTGGAAAAGAGAAAATAAATCAGCTATACCAGGTAAATTAATCAATTTTTATAATTACACTTATCAAGGATTAAAGTAGTAACCACTCTGTGCATGAAGGAACAAAATTATTCAAACTTGCAGCCAGCTCTACATAATTTAGCTGTACATAAGCCCTGAATCTCAGGAATGACTTAAGAAAAGCTGTGACCCATACTCAAAAAATATAAGGGCTAGGGAAATAAAACCAAGTACAATCAGTGTAGAAAAACTCTGATATAAACTATGGACAATTTAGTTCACTCTTTACTTTTTACCAATATACACAAGACCACTTATAAATTCTCTAAAGGAAGAAAGAAATGTGAGAATGTAAGGAGGTCTTATTTACCAGGATTGGCCACACTTATGACTGCTAAAGATTAAATTTTTAACAAAGAACACATTTAATAAAAAACAGCCAGAAGGAATAGCAAGGACTCTGATTAGCTATGTTTTTATCTAGGCTAGCTCAATTTATCTTTACCTTTATAACAAGTGTATGTTAGTGTCTAGCTATAAACACTTAAGTCCAAAAAGTACGTTTAATAACATATGAAGTGGTAGAAAACAAGAGACCAGATTTTTGCCAAAAAAAAAAAAAAAATTCTCCAGTGTTACTTCAACGAATGCACATTACCCGATCTTTTACAACTTTAGTGCCATCATGTTCAAACACCTGTAGTCAATTACTTTGAAGTGCAGAATCAAAATGAACAGAACACATGTTTACTGATCAATATATCATAGTATTTTTAAGCATCCAAATTTATCTAAGCAAACAGTTTAGGATTACTCTACCTTGATCACTTTTTAGAGACAAGCTTGACATATCCAGGGGTGAAACATTCTGCTTTGGTACAAGCATGCCTGGCCTCCTCAGTGGGGTGGAAACAGGTTTCTAAAGAAAAAGGTAATCATTGACCACATACTTGAACTCTCGCTGCGCACTTTATACCATATATTTAAATTCAGCAAAATAACTGCAAAACAACCCACAGCTTACTTTGGTAACCTCTCCAGGCCAATAAACCCAATGAGTATATAAATAAATAATCATCAATAAAACCAACACCCAAAGGCAAACAATGGCAAAAATCTATAAATATTTTGTATCAAAAGGCTGAGTGGTAAATAACCACTCCAATTACTGCTGAAAGCCATTTGCCCACTACTGATAATCTAAACTAATCCTATTGGGTCACACAATACATGCCTGTCCAGTAGCTAAAAAAATATCATTTCCCAGGACTTCCCTGGTGGCGCAGTGGTTAAGAATCCGCCTGCCAATGCAGGGGACACGGGTTCGAGCCCTGGTCCGGGAAGATCCCACATGCCACAGAGCAACTAAGCCTGTGCGCCACAACTACTGAGCGTGTGCTCTAGAGCCCACGAGCCACAACTACTGAAGCCCACGTGCCTAGAGCCTGTGCTCTGCAACAAGAGAAGCCACCGCAATGGGAAGCCCGTGCACCACAACAAAGAGTAGGTCCTGCTCACCACAACTAGAGGAAGCCCGTGCACAGCAATGAAGACCCAATGCAGCCAAAAATAAATAAATAAATAAATAAATAAATAAATTTATTTTAAAAAAAATCATTTCCCAAAGTACTCTAATATTATTTGTTCTTCACTCAAAATAAAAACCAGATTGTGCTGGCTCCAAGTCTCAATGACGTATACATACAACACAGCTTTCATTTTGAGGGGAGATGTCTTAAGACACTGTAGTTAGAAGAAAAAAAAAAAATTATGGCTCACAAGTACAAATTCAACTGATTAGAGCTTCTACTCAAACATAAAGCCATAAAATAAAAATCTCTCAATCTTAAAACAAGCAAAACTCTCTCGAATTTCAATCCAATATTAACAGTTTATAATAAGAACAGAATTTTTGCTATGTAAGAATGGGAAGAACACAGAGGGAGGGGGGAAATTCCACAATTACCTTGCCTTTTCTTGATATGAATCAGCAACAAATTTTATTTAGTGCTTTAACATTCTGCTACACAGAACTTAACCCAAATAAACTTTATACAACTCTTACCTGTAAGACACAAACATTCACCAACATCCACAAATCTTGTTATTTCCATACTTTAAACACAGGAACTGGCCTCGTTCCAGGTGTCATTCAAAAAGAGAGAGTGGACCAAACTACTTTTAAACATTTGAAAAAGCGTTCTTAAATCATAAAGGAGTTGAAAGAGACTCTTAGAGGTCATCTAGTACAAACCCTAAATATCAACGCTCCCTTTGCTGATCACGGTCTACTGGGTGCAGGTTTCCTAATGGAATTTTCCCTGGCCTTCACCATCAAATGATACCAAGGTGTGCCCTAGTACCGGAGCCTGCTATTTTTTAGCAGGCATTCTCTGACATGAGGAAAAAAATGAAAAACTCTTCTTTGCACTCACCCAAATCACCCAGTCGTGTACCACTGACATTCACCCATTCACTCATCCAGCATTTACTGAGCATGCCTATGTGCCAGGAAGGTGACTGCTCTTCTCTGGCTAACTTTACCTGCTTCTCCGAAGGCCCAGAGTCCTTCCCCTGGGCAGCCCTCCACTCTCGAGCCATTTCTGCATATTTCTTCTTTTCCTCCTCCCTCAGGAGCTTGAGGAGATAGAAGAGGGAGACAAGCCGCAGCAGTGAGGACCTACTGCCCAGGGCCCCGCCTGTAGATGCCTGCACATTACAGGGAGGCGGAAGCGGCGTCGGTTGCCCTGAGCCGCGGACGGACGGACGGACGGACGGGCGGGCGGGCGGGGGGGTGGGGGATGTTCCTCCCCCTCCAGCAGGGGCCCAGGGGTCACTGGCCTCCTCGAGTCTTCTTTCCCTCCCGTTTGCTCAACTGCCCGACCCCGGGCTCACCGGCCTCCAGCCTTACCGCCCAGTCACTGGAACAGTAGGGGATGGCATCAGTGACGCGAGCCACGGGCAGGCCTCTCCGCCGTAGTTCGGGGATCTTCTCCTGCACGAAGAAATAGTAGGAATTGCGACTGGCCCTGCGGTTAGGCATGGTGAGTGCGGTACAGGCCTCGAAGCGGGCCAGAGACAGTACCACACTCAGCCGCCCTCGTCCGGCTCACGCTCTTAGTAACCGAGGAGAAGGTCTGCGCGCGCAGGTCCGTAGCTCTCAGCCAATCAGGGCATGGTGCGCAGGCGCATTGGCCTCGCCAGGAGAAAAACCGCCAGAGATGGTAAGATTCCCCCTCGTGCGGCCATGGGGGCGGGGGGGGGGGGGGAAGAGAGGTCACAGGTGAGGAGGTCTTGTCACGTGGAAGGCTTGGAGTAATTTCCGTATATTATTGCGTAACATCCATCAAAATAGGTAGAGAGGAAGAGGACCAGCAAGTGCTTCAGGTTCTTCGATGTTTTACAACTGTAAGGGGCCAAATCCGTGCTGAGAATTGTGAAAGGTATTGGATGGGGGGACAGAGTGAGGAACGCGACAAACAAGATCTTTTCCCTCAAGAAGTTTACAATCTAAAGGTAAGGGAGGCGGGTAAGATGAGGAAAACCACCAGTATGATTTGATTTGGGTTTTCCCCATTCTTAAATGACATTATTGTTTCAAAGAACATGGTTTTTAAAAACGCAGTTTTTCTTAAGTGTTTGTAAGGAGACATACAGTAAGAGTCTGAGATTTTAAATAATGTCTTTGAATAAAGTTTTATAGATTTCCTCATAAAGGTCTGGTTTATTTATTTATTTTTTTTGGTTGTTTTATTCCTAGAATATATTTGGAACTATTATATGTATTTCTTTTTTCCATTATATTTTCTAATTAGTTACTGCTGATGTGTAGAGAAGGTATTGATTTTACTGTTAATCTTGTGTATTTAGTCACCCTGCTGAACTCTCAGATTGGTTCAAATAGTGCCAATCGATTTTATTGGATTTTCTAGTAATATGTGCTTCCAGCAGAAATTCCTATCTGTGTTCAGTTTATTGAGTATGTGTATACGTGTTGTATGTATATGTTTTAAAATCAAGAACAGGAGTTGAAATTTTATTAAATGCTTTTTGTGCATCTTTTCAGATGACCGTATGGTTTTATTCTTTAATTGGTTAGCTCAATAAATGATATTGCTAGGTTTTTCTAATGTTAAAGCATCCTACCATTCCTACTACTATAACCTCTTCTTGATCATGCTTGGCATTGCTTATTTTTTAAAGCATACTTAATGTGGGATTTTTGCTTCCTTGATTGAAGTGATATTAAGTTACAGATTTTTTTCGTGATATCCTTACAAAATGTTGGTATCAGCGTTGTAATAGCCTCATAAAATGAACTGCTATCTTTTTTCTCTGTTCACTTTGAACAACAGATGGAATTATCTATTCCTGGACAGTTTGGTAGAACTTCACTAGTAAAACTCTTTGATCATAGTATATCTTTGGAGGGTGGGGTTGACCTTTGATTACCATTTCAATACTTTGTATGGTTATTAGTCTTTTCAGGTTTCCTACCTTTCCTTCAACCAATTTTGGTAATTCATTACTTTTTATAGAATTGTTTATTTCATTTAGGTTTTCATTTATATTGCTGTAAAATGTTGGCAAGAATGTGACATAACTAGAATTTTCATACAGTGGCAGTTTCTTACAAAGTTACACATACATTTATCATAGGACCAAGAACTTCCACTCATTTAGGAGAAATGAAAAAATATATCCCCTTGGAAATGAATTTCATAGCAGCTCTATTTATAAGAGCCCCAAACTGGACAACCCAAGTGTTCACTAAGAGATGAACTGATTTAAAAATTGTGGTATATCCATAGTAGACTGCTATTCAGGAATGAAACGCAATGAACTATTGATATTCAACATGGATGAATTTCAAGATAATTTTGTTGAATGAAAAAAGGCATACATAAAAGGATAGATACTGTATGATTCCACTTATACAAAACTCAATAAAAGGCAAAACTATCATTTAGAAATCAGATCAGCAGTTACCTAGGGCCAAGAGGTAGACAAAGGGGATTGACTGAGAACTGACAAGAGAACTCCTGGGTTGTCAGAAATATTCTATACCTTGATTGTAGTGGTAGTAGTTACAGGTGGCATATAGTTGTCAAAACTCCTCAAATAATACATTTAAAAGGTGTGCATTTTATTGTGTGTAAGTTATACTTCAATAAAGTTGATTTAAAAAACAAAATTGATTGGCATAAAGTATTTGCTTTTAATTTAAAATATACATAATTCCTAATGTTATTTATACCTTGTCTTTTTTCCTCTTAATACTTGCCAAAGTTTATTTTATTGATCTTAAAAAAAAAACAACTTTGGGTTTTATTGATGAACTTTACAGTTTTCCTATTCCTTTTTATTTCTGCTTTAAGTTTACAGAGTCCCTCTTTCTATTACTTCAGGCTAGTTTGTGGTTCTTTTTCTAGTTTCTTGAATAAAAAGCTTCATTCAAGTATTTTCAATTTCTATTTACTATCTTTCTAGTTTTCTTATTTTTCCTTTTTCTGCTTTAGTTGGATTGATCAGTTATTTTTTTCTCTACTTTCTCTTACATTGGTTTCAAGTCATGCATTCTATTTTGCTTCATTCAGTAGCTACCCATATTTTTAAGACACCTGTTTTAAAACATATTTTTATAACAACTTATACAGTTAATAGGTACCCATTACCGATTAGACAAATAGACCCATTCTTCCCAAATAGACAAGAAGCTTAGAAAGCTATTGCTTCCCCTCACTTAGTATCCCAGCCCACTGCTCCACCACCCCATTGCCATCTCCCATGTTATTATCTGGGATTTTAGTTCCAGACTGCTTTTTTATACCAATGTTGAGACATGATGGAAGTACAGTAAGTTAAATACATATATCTAAAGCATACGACTTGATGAGCTTTAACATATGTGTACAGCTGTGAAACCATCACCACCATCAAGATAATGAACATATCCACCCCCAAAAGTTTCCTCACTACCCCCTTAGGCTACTTGAAGTTGCCCCATAGTTCACTAATATTCTATTCATTTTTTTCCCTTCAGTCTTTGTTCTTTGCATTTCATTTTGCATTTTCTACTGCTCTTTCTTCAGGTTTACTAATCTTTTCGTCTGCAGTGTCTAATTCGTTACTAATCCCATCCAGTGTATTTTTTGTATCAAATCATTTAGTTTTCATCTCCAGAATTTGATTTAAATCTTCTTTATATCTTCTGTATTTCTACTTAACATGGTCTATCTGCCCTCTACCTTTAACATGGAATGTAGTTATAATAAGGAATATAGTTATAATAACTACTAAATGTCTTTGCCTACTCATTTCATCATCTGTGTCATTTCTGGGTCTGTTTCTACTGTTTGATTTTTCTCCTTATTATGGGTTGTATTTTGTCCTGCTTCTCTGTAAGCTTGGCAATATTTGGTTGGATGACGGTTGTAAATTTTACCCTGTTGAATGCTGCATATTTTTGTATTCTTATAAATATTCTTGTGCTTTGTGTTATGTTATTTGGAAACAATTTTAGTCTAGTTTTTCCTCCTTTTGAGGTTTGCTTTTATGCCTTGTTATTCGGAATCAGAGCAACCTTTAGGACTAATTTTCTCCTCTGCTGATATAACACCCTTCTGAGTACTCTTCCTGACAACCCATGAATTTGGAGGTTTTTCCACTTTGGCTAATGGAAACACAGACTATTTCTAGCCCTGTGAATTTCAAGGATTGTTCCTTCTAATCCTTTCACGTTGTTCTTTCCCTGGCACTGTATAGTTTCCTCCCACACATGCACTGATCAGCATTCAGCTGGAGCTCCAAGGGAGATCCTCAGCAGATTTCCAGAGCTTTTTCTTCGTGCTGCTCTCTCTGTCTGGTACTCTGCCCTGTGAACTCTAGCCACCCTGGCCTACCAGACACCCAACACCATCTCCTTAACCCAGGGAGACCACAGGACTCTGCCTAGGTTACCCCTCTTAATGCTGCATTCTGGATCCCCTCTCTGGGCAGCAACCTGGGGCAATCACAGGGCTCACCCTGTTTCTGTTCTTTCGAGGATGACTCATCTCTGCTTCCTGATGTCCAGTATCTGAAAACATTGTTTCATATATTTTAACCAGTTTTTTAGTTGTTTCAGGCTGCTGGATAAATTCATGTCCTGTTACTCCATCTTGGCCAAGATCGCTTTATCTTACTTTAAAAATTCAAAATAATATTTTGATTTAACTGTTAAATGTTTAAATAGGTGATCAGAGGCAAACCTCTCTGAGGAGGTGCCATTTAAAATGAGAAAGGATGCAAAGGTACGGAGCTAGTCATGCGAAGAGCTGAAAGAAGAGCATTCCAGACAGAGGGAACAGCACATGAAAAGGCCTCACGCAATAAAGAATTTGTTGAATCCTCAGAACAGGTGGAAGACCGGTTGGTGTTGCTGAAGTGTATCCAGTCAGGTGGAGAGGGGTGCATGCTGAGGATAGAGTGACCAGCAGAGATTTGGGCATGGCCAGTGTCAGGGGTTCAAGTATTAGTCTAAGGACATGGGTGGTCATTTAAGGGATTTTTTTAAAGTGTCATTATATAGTTTACAGTTTAAGAAGGTCACTCTTGATGCTAGTCAGAGAACAGGTTCAAATCAGCAAGAATGGGTATGAGGAGATGAGTTAGGAGGCTTCCTCAGGAGTCCACGTGAGATGATGATGACCTAGAACAGAGACATGGAGCAGACATGGAGACGTGAGGACGGTTTCACTTGTACTTTGTGGAAAAACAGAACTAGCTGATGGATTGGCCGCAGGAGTAAGAGAAAGGGAGGAATCCTAGGGTTTCGACTCGGGTAACCCAGTGGCAAGTGGTGTCTTTTTGTAAAATAGCGAGGACTGTGCTAGTGCCAAAGAGGGTCCAACGCTCCTCATAATTCTATTACCTGCTCCTCTCCTTCTTTGATACAATTGATTTTTTTTCCAGTTTTACTTAAGTACAGTCCTATGTAAACAGAACAGTTTTTCCCTTTTTCCAACCACATTGATCTTCCTATTCAGAAATTCTAGAGGGGGGCAGGTTTTTGTTGGGGGTATGCATGGCAGGGGCCGGGGGGGTGGATCAAGAATCCAGTTATGGACATGTTAATTTTGAAATGCCTATTATACAGTCAAGTGGAGATGTCAAGCAGGCAATCGGCTAAGTCTGGAGTTCTGGGCTAGAGATAGAATTTGGAAGTAAGCCACATAAAGCTGGTACTTAAATTCATGGAAATAGATGCGATTGCTTAGGCTGAGAGTGAAGAGAGAAAACAAGGATCCAGGATGGAGTCCTGAGGAACACCAGCATTTAGAAGTCAGTTAGAAAAAGAAAACCCAGTAAAGGTAAGGAAGAAGGAATGTCTGAGGAGGCAGGGAGAAAACCACGGAAACTAAGAGAAGAGTTTCTAAGAGGAAGTGCTTCATTCATTTAATATTAAGAGTCTGCTGAGTGCTAGGCTCTATTTCAGGCACAATAAGTTGAACAGAACAAACCTAATAATGAGGAAGGCAGACAATAAAGAAATAAACAACTATGTGTATAATAAGATGTCCGAACATCTTATTGGACAATAAGTCCAATGAAGAAAGATAATACACGATAAGGGAATAGGGACTGATGGAGGGGACAATTTTAGGGTGGTCAGAAGAGCCTCTATTTGAAGAAATGAAATTTAAGCAAACACTGGAAGTGAGGAAGCAAACCATGAAGATGTCAGGCAAAGAGCGTTCCAGACCAAGGGAGTAGAAAGTGCAAAAACTCCAAGGTGGGCACACGTCAGGGGTGTTTAAGGAATAGCAAAGTAAGTCTGTGGCTGGAGTGAAGTGAGCAAGGGGGAGAGTAGAGAGGATATTGCAGAGGGAGCTTGGGCCAAATCATACAGGGCTTATAAGGTCACTGTGAGGATTTTTGATTTCAGTCTAAAGGGGTGAGAAGCCATTGGAAATTTGGATGGCTTCTACTTTTTTTTTTTAAGTATGAGGTGTGATTTTCAGCTGAGTGAGTGTTATGAAACCACCCCAAAAGAAACAGCATTTTCGGAAAATGTTTTTCCTCATGCTATTTTTGTCCTGATGCTAGTTTAAATTAAGGCCCTGACAGTACGATTAAAGTGCATCCTCCAACCCGTGCTAATAATAATAGTAATAATAGCTAACATTCATTGAAAGCTACCGTGTCAGACTCCCTGCTAAACACTGCACAACGTAATCTCATCTCTCCTCTTCATAACAACCCTATGAAATAGATTCAATGATCATCCCCATTTTGCAGAGTGAGAAATTGAGGCTCAGAGTAGTAAAGTGCCTTCCCCAGGCCACACAGCCCATGAGCGGCTCTGACCTCTGTGAGATCCCTACTTCTTTAACATACGTATTCCAAGTTGTTCATTATAGGTGCTCAAGGATGTTTATTACACGGTGCTTTGCCAAA
Source organism: Balaenoptera physalus (assembly GCF_965194825.1). Classification (NCBI taxonomy): domain Eukaryota; kingdom Metazoa; phylum Chordata; class Mammalia; order Artiodactyla; family Balaenopteridae; genus Balaenoptera; species Balaenoptera physalus. The sequence goes on from NC_138882.1 coordinate 65,469,265, forward strand.
GCAAAAAAGGGGAATTACCAAGTTCCTCATCTTCTCTAGATATTGCTTGAATGCACACCACATTCTTGAGTAACTCACCCTGAAGTCTAGTTGATTCCTTGGCTTGCTCAGTCTATACACACGCAACCTGTTGTCAGGTCATGTGGATTCTACTTCCTGTGTCTCCCTGTAATGTCTCTCTTACCTACTATTTGCTTCTCATTCCTGCCATGCTATAGCTTAGTTCTGGTACTTGTTCCTTCTTGGGCTCTTGTGATGAGCTCTCCCATGGAAGAGGCCTCTGCCTGTTGTCTCTCTTTCCACCAATACATCCTACATCCTGTGGCCACAATAACGTGGCTGAAATACAGGTCTGATCTTGTTCTTCTGCTTAGATATCCTTATGGGTGGTCCATTGCCTGCAGAGTTCAGTCCAGACCTGATAGCCTGGATCACCTTGGTCCGACCTCAGCCAACTTTTCCAGCCTCATTGCTGACTCATATTCCTGGCAGCAGGCCCCACGCTCATCTCGGCCCATTGCTTATGCATTTGCACTACCTCCTGCTCCATTTCTGCTTTTAGAAATTCTGCGCAGATCATGTTTAAGACTTAGCTCAGGGGTCACCTTTTCATGAAGACATCTCTGACCAGCACTCCAGACGGGTAACTGACCCCTCTCCCTTTGTTCCCAAACCATACCTAGAACATGTCCTAATATGGGCCCTGTCACACTATCACATTTAAAGGCCATGTGTCTGTCTCTCCCCCACCCCAACACACACACACACACACACACACACACACACACACGGCTACAACTCAACTGTAAGCTCTTTGACAGAAGAGACTGTGACTCATCCATCTTTGAATTCCTACTCATCTTGAATTTCTAGACAGCATAGTATCTAAAATACAGTAGGTGCTCAGTGAATGTATATGGAATAAATAAATGAATGAATTCAAGAAAGAGAGAGAGAAGATGAGGAAAAGGGAAGAAGGCGCTGGAACAGGTTGTAATTAATTAGACAGAAATTCATATTGATCATCTCTGTGTATAGAGCACCCACTCAGAATCGGGTAGGAGTACAGAATTAACGATTCAAGAGAGAGCCTCACCCCACAACTCCAACACATAGGTCAAGGCTGCCGTTCTTTAACACTAGCTTCTCGAGAGCCCGCAAATGACCCTTCCATTGCTAGAGCTGCTTCCCTTCGTGCTGTTGAGTGTTCTGACTCTGTTGTTCCAGCTGCCTTACCTGCCTGTTTTCTGGGGGTGAGGTCATTGGATGACATACTTATTCTGGCTCACTTCCCTCTCTTGGGCTTTGTCTTTGACCCGTGCCAGGGGAGAAGGCCTCTAGGAGAATGCTTAGGGCTGAGAAGCAATCTTCTGGCTTAATCGTCAAGACCTAGAACCCAAAGCCTGGATAAAATACAGAAAGACAGGCCCCCTTCATCATTCCCCCTTTGGGCTAAAAGGTGCTGCTTGATCACTGGAATCTGCTCTGCTGCTAATCTGGGGGGCTGTTGTTGCTGTGCTGGCTTCCAAAGGAGGCTAACACTGAAACAAAAACAAAAGCAGACACTGGAGATAGGGCTCCTAAAAGAGAAGCAGCCTTACTTCATCTTCGGCTCTGTAACTCACAGAGAAATTATAGGTTGAACTGTCAGTCACTAAGGGCTCCCAGGGCTTCAACTGCTCATAATTAACTTGATTAACAGCTCATGATTGAGACAGAATGAGTGCAGGTGTACATTTGGGGGCTTTGTATCTGGCTAAAGATACAGGCCTGACAAAACACCTGTCACCCCTTCTTGGTGACTCTCTCCTTCCTCCAGGGATGTCCCAGAGACTGAGTAAATTGTGGCACAGCTGTATCTTTTGTCCAAGCAACTCGTTCTACATTGTAGAACTATTAGAGCATGTAGAAAAGCTAAAGAAGAAAATATAAATGAATGGCTATCCTACCTGAGATAACCATTATTACTCTTTTGTTGTTTCCATTATCTCTTTTAAATACATTTTCCATATTTGAGACCATGCCCTAAATATAGTTTGATGTTCTGCTCTTTTTGTCTGCACATTATCCTTGGAGAGACCTCTGTGGGGAAAGCATAGCGAGCTAACTCAGGTGGGGGCCGCCCACCGTTGGTGGGGTCTGGCCTCAGGACGGGGCAAGCAGACATCATCGAATTCTGCCCCCCCTGCACCCCCGCAGTTTGATTTGAAGCCTGAGACAGCAAGCTCTTGGGTTAAATCTGCTTCAAGTATGTGAAATTTTCAGTACATTCTCCCAATCTTTTACTTATTATATACTTACCACTGTTCTTGGCAGTACAGCTTTTTAAAATTCTTTGGCATCATGTGCTTTATATTTGCATTTCCTTTCTTTAAAGCATTTTCTTAATGAAACAATTTATTCTGCAATATGAAAGGGCTTCCAGATTGAAAATGTTTCCAGTTTCCAGTACAGGGTGCCTAGAGTCTCCAGTATTTGTTTGTTTATTTATTTTAGTTTATCACTTTAATTTAGATTTTTTAAAAAAATTATAATTCATTGAAGGTGGTTTTGAAGATATGGGGGATGGGGAACATTAACAAACTGAAAAGGTAGCACAAGGGAAGGAAAGAGGAACAAAACTTAGGTAAGAAACGTGGTATCTGTTTTAAAGTCACACCTCATAGATTCCTCCTGGAAGAACAGATCAGAGAGAAGTAGAAATGTGATATTATCTGTGTGCTTTAAAAAGATCTACATTCAGCAGAATTCATGTGCATGCATGCCTATGTGCCTGCAATGAAATCATGTTTTAAAGAGGATTCAGCTGCATTATATTTATAACTATGTGGTTGCTACCAGCTACCAGCCTGTCTCCTTGCGGTGGTTCACTTCTCTTTTCTCCATGTCCCAATTCTGTTCTAAAGGGTGCAACTTTGGCAAAGCCGCCTGTCAGTCCACACCCACTCCCCATCATATACAATTCCAGCTGTGGCTTCCTGGGAATCCTGATCTGGTCCCACACAGGCCTATATTCTGACATTTTGTCTCTGGTTGCAGCAGAAAGTTTGAAGTGTTGGGGATCCGGACCCTTCCCTTGGCGGTGAAAAATTCATCTCTGTGGGGGTCCTGTCCTATTTGGCCAGGATGAACGGACAACTGGAGCTTAACCAGATCTGAATCTGAGGCTCATTTGCAAACATCAACTCAACAGCCTCCCAGAAAAACAAAAAAGTGATTAAGTAATGCTTCTTAAACATTAGTGAGCTTCAGAAGAATGTGAGGAAGGCAGTTAAAATGCAGATTTCCAGGTCCCACCCAGAATTTCTGATCTCATAGTTTTTAGTAGAGACTGGTAATCTGCATTTAAGCAAACACTTTTATGTGATTCTGATGCCAAAGTTCAAAAACCACACTTGGAAGAGCACCAGGGTTCTGGTGTCATATCCTGCTACCTCCACCAATACAGCAAAATAATACCATTGTCCCACCCTCCTCCTACCTCCATCCTTTAGGCTGCATGTTTTGAATCATCAGGTGTACCCTTAAAGTTCCTCTTAACCCTCCATCACCTTGGTAATAACGTGCATTAGGGAGGGGTACACACAATGATTTAGTCCAGTTTAGCATCTCCTTAGGGATGGCCCAGGCTCCACCCACTCAGGAAGATGCTGATCAACTGTTATCTCTCTAGCTAGAAGATAGACATGCAGGGTGCTACACAGAAAATAAATTCCCTGGTTGGTGGACAAGGCCCCTGCATTCTATGATTCACTCTGGCACAAGCTTTTCCCCAAGTGCCCTGACTCCCTGCTGACATACAAACTCCAAGCACACATTCAAAGCTCACTTCTGTGGGCTTTCACTTTCCACTTTCCATGCACATCCAGGTTCCCTTAGTTCAGTCCATCCCCCATATCCAATTTCTCAACTCTAATGTCCAAGTTTTGCATAAAATACCATCGTTAGGTATGCTTAAATACTAAACACTATTCAAACTCCTTTATGCTCTGTGTGCATGGGCACATGTGCATATACACACACAGTAAATGTGTGTAAATAATTTGTAGATGATACAAATACATCATCATATCAACCCTCTGGTCTAGATGTCAGTTTTATAGTGCAAAGGGAATATGCTTTGAGCCAAAAGATCTCCGTTCAAATCCTACCTTTGCCACTTGCTAGCTACCTGATCTTTAGAAGATAATTAAATTCTCTGGGCCTGAGTTTCCTCATTAGGATTAACCGAGAAAGCTTGTGAAACATCTAGGACTGTGTCTAGAACCTAATAGGAAACCCACAAATGTTAGGTTATCTCCTTTATTTCAATTTTCCCCTTCCTTCCTTCCTTTCTTCCTTCCTCCCTCCCTTCCTTCCTTCCTCCCTTCCTTCCTTCCCTCCCTCCTTCCTTCCTTCCCTCCCTCCTTCCTTCCTTCCCTCCCTCCTTCCTTCCTTCTTTTGTATATGAAAGAAAATAGTCCTCCAAATTTCTCTCACACAGCATATTAGTCAGGGTTCTTAATTGCAAGCTTCAGAAATCATCTCTCGCCAAAATAAGCAAAGAGAGAATTTACAAGAGGATATGGGGTGGTTCACAGAATTGCCAGGAAGGCTGACGAGCCAGGTGTAGAAAGTGAGCTGGAACCCAGGGAGGCTACACAACCAAGAGGACAGCCCCAAACCACACATCACAGTAGTCTGATGGCCTGACCTCTGCCATGGCTGGCCTGTGAACACTGGACGCCAGCTGCCCACCTCAGCAGCAAAACTGATTCTCCGCTGACTCTGCTTCTTGCCTCATGTGCTCCAGGTTCAAAAAGCTCTGAGTGAGAGGGTCCCCAGCTGGGGAGACTGCTCTAGACTTTTTGGCTTCCATAGTTGGGATTCCTTGAAAATAAGGGAATTGCGATGTCAGGCAGCCATGAAAGACCAGAGTCAATTCTCACCATTTCTGATGTTCACATCTCATCCCCGTTTCACATATACGTTCATTTATTCCTAAGCATGTAGAGTCTCTCTCCAGGGACTCTCCTCAAGCCTAGAACCACTCTGTTTTCAGAGGAATTTTCTATCTTTCTGCCTGTCTCCTTTCTTTCCTCTGCCCAGAATTCCCCCTGCCCTGTCCCCTTTCCACCCCCAATCCCTCAATAGCACAAATCTTGCCCATTCTGCAAATACCAATTGAGATGTTACCCCTTCTTTACTGTGGTGTTGCCCACTCTCCCCCAGTCCCCACTAAACTGCTCCTTCCTTCATATTCTGAGGGCCCTTTCTCCAGATCTCCATCATCGCATTTGCTCTGTTTTACTACCAGTATGTGTTTTGTGATCAATGTACTGATCTTCCTCCCTCTCCGGGACCCAAGATGAGGCCCCTTAATGGCAGGAAGTCTGTCTTCCTCATCTTTGTAGCCTTGGTTCTTGGCACCTAGTAGATGCTTAATATGTTCGTTAACATACACATTTCTCGGTTGTCTCGAAACACATACATTTAGAATCCTTTCCTACACACACAAGATCCTTTTAAGAAATGGAGTAATCCATGTTAATGCGCCCTGCAAACTGTAAAGTGTTGTGCAAATGCGCCTGATTTTAGCCAAAAGGCCGAGAAGCGATGGACAAATGTAAGCCGTATAATTGTTCATTTCATTCTAGTTTTACATATTTTCTGTTAAAGAGCTGCATGCCCTTATCTCATAATGCTTTAACCTCATAATGTTTTAACAGGAGAAAGTTTCGACGCGGGATTCCCGCCTACCTTTTCCAATTCTGCTGAGCCCCTCGGTTCCTTGCACTGTCAAAAAGGGAACCGAACGGAGGGGCAGGGGGGTCAGCGAAAGCGCACACCCTTGCCAACAAGTTATGCCAAGTCCCCGCAGGTCCTTCTGTCCCAGTTCAGAATGGCCCTGGCCACGTGCGTACCCAGACTCCCCCTCCTCGAGTCCCCAACCCCGCTTTTGGCTCGGGTCCCGAACGCTGGCTTCGCTGGGAGCAGCCGCGCTGATCGCTCCCGGCTCCGCGCAGCCCGCCCTGCCGCCTCCCCCGCGCCCCCTCTCCCCCCTGTACTTTGTCACTCAGCGCTGACCTGCGAGCCGCAGGGGCGTGCACGTGACCGAGAAACTTTGGTAGCCCCGGGGCGGCTGGCGGCGGGGCCGGGAGCCGGCGGCCGAGCTCCCCCGCGCGGCGCGCTCTGCGGCCGGAAGGCGCTCGGTGGGCCGCGCTGCCTGGGCGTGCGGGTGCGCCAGCCGGCGGGGAAGGCGCCGCCGAGCGCCGCGTGGACCCCGGGAGCCCGCGGCAGCGCGCGTGCCGCCGGCGGCGCGGTCAGCCCGGGGCCCCGCCTGCGCGGCCCGGGCGGCGGGCGGCGGCGCCCAGGGACGCCGGGGGCCCGCTCGCGCCCGCCGTCGCCTCCGCCGCTCGGTTACCTCGATCCTCCCGTCTCTGGCGCTTCCCACTTCCCTCACTCCTTAATCTGGATGGGAAGTTGGGGAAAATGGACAGGGTCGTGCTGGCGTGGGTTGCTCTCTTCTGGCTAACAGGTAAGAGGCGTTTTCCACCGAGACGGATAACTTTATATGTATTCCGGTACTGGTTCTGTTCTAACCCTAGCCCACCGCGCCGCACCCCCAGTTACCCCCCATTGTGCTTAAAGCTGCTTAGCAGGCTGGTGGTAAGTGGGGGGAGGGGTGTGTGTGTGTGATGGGGGAGGCGGAGAGAAACCCGGTATCAAGTGAGCTGGATCGAGATGCAGGTGTTTTGACTCATTCGAGATAAGAGATTGTTCTTTCCAGTGTGCATTTCTCCTTCCATACAACGGTTCTTCCTTGGTCTTATCTTGAGTTTGTAATGCTGTGAGTCCTGGGAAAAGCCTGGTTGGGAAAAAAAATGAAAGCTCGGAGGAAACTGATTAATTATGAGAACTGGTTTTCTGGGGGTTGGAAGTAAAGGAGTGTCTTCTTAATTCCTTCCCTAGAGAAGCCGGGAGCCCCAGGGGCATTCTTCAGTGGCTCCCAGGTGTGCAGGGGAGCGGGGATGAGGAAGGACATGGGGATGGAGGCTTGATTGGTTGTGGAGTTGAGGGCCCCACTCGCATTTGGTACCATTTGGGGAGTGGTCCCACAGAAGAGAAGAGCCTTCCTCCCCCCATAAACAGGTGGGAACACCCTCTAATAAAGATAATTTGCAGAGATATTCAGAAGGTAGGGCCTTGCCTTAGCATTAGAGTCACTTCCTCTAGCTGAGACCTCCGTGTTTCCCCCTCCCTTTTGGTGAACTTTCTCCCCACCCTCCTGGGGTCTGGAAAGGCTCTAGTTCCTAACACGTGTTCCCACAGGATGATCTGTGAGGTTGAGAGATAGGTGGCCAGGCTGAATGGGCAGCCCTGAGAGATTCACAGAGCAGCCCTGCCTTGGGTGGAGGTGGAGGGGTTAGGAAGGCTTGGGTGGTCTGGACTGGGTCTGAGGCAACAATTCAAAGCAAGGTGGAGCCAAGTGATGGAGGAGAGGAACAGGGGAGCAGAAAAGTGGCGAAGACAAGATGGGGTAGTGAAGGGCAGGAGAGAAAATGGAAAACAGCACCAAGAACAAAGTTGTGTCCCTTCTGGGAGCATTGAAGACTGGGAAAAATCAAGTCAGTAGGAAAAGAGGAACAAGATAAAAATATCTAAGGCAAGTGATTGAAAGAGGGTAAAATACATTTAAGAAAGACAAAACCACTATGTCCCTTAGCTTCAGAATAAGAATATAGATTGCCTCAGGTTTTTTTTCCATTCCTAATGAAGGGTCCCTAACACTGGCTCTTGCCCCCTGCGGGGTTTAGGTTTGGGGAGGGGTCCCTCAGCAGAGTTAGCCTCTTCTCTTGGCTGCTCTGAGTTCATCCCTCCCACATTATTCAAGTATGAATCATCTCTAATTTCAGGGGTTGCCTGATCCATGCCTCCCCACTCCCCTGGCCTCCCAGTGCCTTCTACTTCCACCCTCACTGATTCTGAATGTCCTTAATTTGCTTCTACTTCTCAATTATCATATTTGAGGGGAACTTTGGCCTTGAACCTCTATCACCGCCTCCCTGAAGTCAGCTAGGCATCTGGGGAGGGGTCCCCAAGTCAGAGGTGCTCTTCCAGACACCCTGGGGTATACCCAAAAAAAGCTCTCTAGGGATTTGCAGGGCATGGGGCAGAAGGGGAACATAGAGCCCTTGCTAGATGGCTGACAGCTTTTTATGAAATGGTCCCTGGGACCATCTAATTCAGTCCTCTCAGTTTATACAAATGGAGGTCCAGAGAGGCAATGTGCACACAGCAAGTTTGTGTTGGAGCGGGCACTAGACCCAGTCCTCCCAAACCCCGGGCCAGTCCTGTTTGCACTCTCCTGAGCTCCCTCTCTGAGCTTTGTGGGGTGTGTGTGTGGGGGGGGGGGTTGTTTTTGTCTTGAGGGGAGGTGCTGCTTCATCTGGTCTGTGCCTTCTCCCATCCGCACCTGGAGAGGTTGCTCCTGCCTGGAAGCAGGCAACAGGTTAGTTATCAGGGCCATCCCAGCTGTCAGAGGGCTGGGACTTCCAGGCTCTGCAAGTAAGCCTGGCTCCAGAGGTCCCACTGATCACCCACTGGCATCCCCTGGTCCCAGTTTCCCCTTCCGCCCGCATCCCACCGTGGACAAGCCTCAGCCTCAGCAAAGTGAAGCAGCTAACAATGGCGGCTGGGGAGAGGGAGGGAGGGAAGAGAGAGGAACAGTCAAGGATGAGATGGATTCAGACTCATCGTTCACAGAGCAACCAGGAGACAAAAGGTAAGACATTTTAGTCCAGCCCAATCAATGAATTCTCTCTTGAGGGGGTGGTGGAAGGGGAGGGAGAAAGGAAAGGACAGATTAAAAATGAGTCAGAGAGCCAGGAAAAAAACCACATTCCTTCTCCCTCTCCCTCCCTTTCTCTGTCTTCTCTCTTTTTCTCTTCCTCTCCTCCCCTTCCCACCCCCACCCCCCCCCCCCCCCCCCCGCCTTAGTTTCTCTCTTTTCATGCAGGCTGAGCAATTTCTAATCAACACTTCAGGCTTTTTTCCTCAGACTCTAGCAGCTCCTTCCTCGTCTTTCATTACAAAAATTCTGTATTTTTTTCTGCTGTATATTTAGCCTCATGATTTCTCATTGTCATTGTGATGCTGCTTCCTGTAATAAATTGTTTTGTTGTTGTTGTCCTTGTCGTTTTGCACAAAACAAAATGCTTACCAGCTGCTATTTTAGCAACAGGTGCCATCTAGCAATACGACTTGAGGAGGGTTCACTCTGTCTTTGTTCTTGAATATGGATGGCGTTTCAGCCCTTCCTGGCAGCAGAGGCTGCAAGAAACGCCAGAGCTGTGGCGACACTCTGGGAGCAGGCAGTTTGTTTTCCTGGAGACTCTTTTGGGTCTCTCTGTGACAAAGAGTGCTTGTTCTATTAGCATTTCTTTTGATACCCTTTTGGTTGTATTCATTCATTTATTCATCCTTTCTCCAAGTCTGTATTAAATTCCTGTGGTTTCTAAGTATTATGATAGGTGCTGAGAATAAAGAGAGGAAAGACATAGTCCTTGCCCTCAAAGAGCTGTCAGTCTAGTCAGTGACTCAAATGAGTTTTCAGGTAATTTTGATAAGGAGGTAAGAGGTCCTATGATAAGAGCCATGAGAGCCGCACAGGTGCTACGAGAGCACGGATGAGGCATACATGCCTGAAACCTGGGGTGGGAGCGGAGCAGCTCGGAAACAAACTCCCAGAAGAGGTGATGGCTGAGTTAATACATTTATTTATTCATGCACAGTCAGCTGCTGAGTTACTGTCACATCCAGGCATGGTGCTGGGGTTAATAAGACAGCCCTGCCTTCAAGGAGCTTACAGTTTGATGGTGGAGACTCCAGTGATGGAACTGTGATCACCCAGTTATGGAGTACCCTGTACAAAGGCCATGATAGAGATCTGCACTAACTGTTGTGGGTGCCTCACGGTGGCTTCTAACCCAGCCTGCAGCAGGCAGGGAGGAATCCAGACACAGTGGCTGGTTTGGTTTGCATTCAGGTAGATGCCTGGTGACCATGAGAGGATGGGCTTGGGTATGGAGGGTTAAAGTGTTAATTAGCCCTGGAGAAGGAAGAGTTGCTTTTAGAGATTCCTGACACCTTAATTTCCATTATCTCCTTTCCGATCCTGTATACTTTTCAATTTTTCTCCCTCCTCTGTTCTGCTTTCCTCCATGGAAGAGACCTTTTTCATACCGGAGCATCTTCTTTCAGCATCTTGTCACAGCCCTCTCCATGTCCCACCATGCTCAGCCTGGGTGCTTCTCTCTGGACTAGGAGAGGGGGGTTGTTTCAGTATCCCCATTACTCTTTAGATTTTAGACTCATGATTCTGCTGAATGTCTAGTTTATACAGATTTGGGTATTAGTTCTAGTAGTCCTAGTGCAACACTATGCTAGTACCATGCTGTGGTCTTAGTTCAAGTACCTAGTGCTTAGTACAGTGTTAGTAGTATTAGTACCAGGACTTGGTTAGTGGAAAGAACCCTGACCTTGGATTTGAGGATTGGATTCCAGTCCCATCTTCTTCACAAATTAACTGTATATCCATGGCATCTGGGTCTTATGATCAGTTTTTTTCTTTTTGGCATGTAATTTTATTTTATTTTTTCATTGAGATATAATTGACATGTAACATTATATTAGTTTCAGGTGTACAACATGAGTCCATGTTTGTATATATTATGAAGTGATCACAACAATAAGTCTAGTTAACATCCATCACCATATATAGTTACACATTTTTTTCTTGTGATAACTTTCAACATTTATTCTGTTAGCCACTTTCAAATATTCAACACAGTATTATTAACTATAGTCATCATGCTGTGCATTATATCCTCAGGACTTATTTATTTTATAACTGGAAGCTTGTACCCTTTGACCCCCTTCACCCACCCACCACCTCTGGCAACCACCAATCTGTTCTCTGTATCTATGAGCTCGGTTTTTTGGTTTTGTTTTTAAAGTTTACATGTATAAGTGAGATCATACAGTATTTGTCTTTCTGACTTATTTCACTTAACATAATGACCTCAAGGTCCATCCATGTTGTCGCAAATGGCAAGCTTTTATTCTTTTTTATGGCTGAATAATATTCCATTGTGTGTACATGTATATAAATATAAATTATATATATATATATAAATATATACACACACACACATATAAAAAAGATACATGGCATCTTCTTTATCCATTCTTGAAGCGACAGACACTTAGGTTGTTTCCATATCTTGGCTACTGTAAATAAAGCTGCAGCGGACATGGGGTTGCATATGTTATAATCTTTTGAATGAGGTCACGTCTTAGGTCACTTTCAGCTCTAAGATTCTATGGTTCTGAACTTTTCTCCATTTAATTTTGATGAGTTGGAAGTCAAACTTACAAAGCAATAGATCCTTAGTGAGGAGCCATGGAGGGAGCCCCATTTGTCTTCAGCCTTTCCCTGACCACTAATGATTAGAATGAAAAATGGCAGCTGGGAAGGGAGAGCTCTTGTTAGCATTTTCAGAGGAACAAGTGGAGTAGCACTGAGTGCTTGGTGGACAGGATAGGGTCCGCTCTGAACAATTAAATGTAGTCATACTGGGGACTGTTGAAGCAATGCACGTGCTTTGGGCCAGATGAGATGAATCCTACTCTAGCCAACATGGCCCTAGAATGTCCCTTCTAGTCTCAACTTTTTGTTCCAGGACACACTCACCTCTTCATCCCTTGCAACTATTTTAGCTCTTATATCAACTTACCGCCAATCAGGAATATAAAGAAAGGTATGATTGTTGCTCTTGCTTATTTAGATACTATAATGCTTTTCTGTGTGTTAAATGGCTTTCATGGACATTATCCCTTTTGATCCTTCTAAGTAAGTAAGGCTGATATTACCTACCTATACATAAAAGGGGAGTAAATGACTTGTCTAAGTCTATGGTATCTTATTGATTATAATAAGAAATAGCGTCACTGACTTACATATGACTTGGTTGTTTCAAATGCCTGAATCCAAGTGAAACATTATTTTCTGGTTAAGGTGGGTAAAACTGGAACTCCTGATTTAAGGGAACATACATGGTGTCTATTATGGGGCATTGGGTAGTGAGGCTCAGAGTTCATAGAACTCAGGGAAATATTACAGGGAGAAGTGATAAAGAATAGCATTTAGTATTTCTAATTAAATCCTAAGATCTACAGGAAAAGAGTGAATGCGGAGTGCTCTGGTGAGGCACAGGAGAGCAGTGGATGTGACCCTGTGACAGCAGAGACTGCTGGCATATCAGAGCCCCTCTGGGACTAGGGGCTGGTACTGTGCACCCAGGAGCTACACAGGATGTGACTGTGGCATATGTAGGCTTAAAATCTTGGTCTTCAAGACAGCTTTTGGCTTCCTGAAAATGAAAGAAGGCATTTTGGATAACTAGAGTTCTTTATGGGCCAAGAAACAAGGAAGAACTCAGAAGAACATGCTGCTTCCCTGTTCTCCTACAGCAGCTAGAGCCCTGCAGGAAGTGGTTCTCTAAAATAGTAGTAGAAACTTCACATTCAACTGGGATCCTGCATCGTCACTCCTCCTTTGCCCTTGGCTCATCAGGGGGCTGTTGGGGGAGAGGGATGAGGCTCAAACTGACCTGGATTTGAATACTAACTTAATAGTTTACCTTATTTTCTTTAGCTTTAAAGTGGGGAAGCTAACTTACCTTATAGGGTTGTTGTGATAATTAAAATGAAATTATGTACAACTCCTAGCACAATATTTGGCCAATAGTAAGCTCTCAATACTTATTATGAACCCAAAATAGGAGTATTAGTCAGCATTTTGATGCAGCAACAAGCAACCCCATAATCTCAACAGCTCACAACACCAAACATTTAGTCGCTCATGTTATATGAGAGCTGCAGTCAGTTGCAGGTCAACTGTAGGCAATTGGTGGACTTGGCTCAGTTCCAAATGTCTTCTTATTCCAAGGCCCAGGATGAAGGAGCAGCCACTATCTAGGCATGCTGTTCTCATGGTGGAGGACTCAAGGTGGGTAGGGGGAGGGCACAGAGCCAAACCACACAAATGCCTTTTAAGCTTCTGCTTGGACAAGTCTTATGGCACATGTACTCACATTCCATTGGCCAAAGCATGTCACATGGCCAAGCCTCTAGTCATTGGAGTAGTAAGTGTACTCTACCTACAGGGAAAATCTAAGAGTGAGGAGGGAAAACTAAAACAATCTAAAGTGAGGAGGGAAAACTAACTGGGAACAAATAATACAATCTATCAACTGAGTTAAATCATTCAACAAATGTGCTGAGTACCTACTACGTAGCAGACTTTTTAAAAGCCTGAAGGAGAGAGCTTGTTATTAATGGCAGAGACAGATGACTAAACAGGAACTTCTCGGGCAAGGTGGTGTGATTCTCTAGGGTAATATGACTGTAATAAGAGCAAGAAGAAGCTTCTACAGGAAGTGATAGCTGAGGAAGTCCGGAAAGATAAGTAGGAGTTACTAGAGAAAGAGTGGGACGGAGGGAAAGGAAATTTACAGAGGAAACAGCATGTGCAAAAGCCAACAATCAAAAGAGGATATGATGTTTTTCAAAAAGTACAAATATTTTAGTATGGCTGGAGAATTTAGTGGTGCAGGAGGAATGGAAGAGAGTGGCCCCGTCTGAAATGAGCCTTTGTACTTCTGAATGCCTAGAGGGAGTCTTTAAAAGGGTGAGAGTAAAGGAGTGCTGTGATCAGATGTGCATTTTAGAAATATCATTTGCATCTCAGTGTGAAGGGTAAATTAGACATAGGCAGACTTGCAGCAAAAACCAGCTAGAAGACTCTTGCAGAAAGAGAGGCAAGATATGAGATCCTGAAATCTTGTGGTGCAGTGGAGATGAGAGAAGTGGACAGAGTGACCAGACATGGAGGAAGTAGTCCATAGCCCTGGGTTGGTTGGATGTGGAGGCTGAAAGACAGGAGTATCAAAGATGCCTCCAGGTACCTGGCTTGGGTTTGCTGGGGATGCCATTTGTGGACATGAACTAATATAGGAGGAGAAACGTGTAAGGGAGGGAGAGACAGGTTCAGTTTTTTTCATTAGATTAGTTAGAGTATAGCCTAAGATGCTATAACAAAAAGACCCTAAAATATAGTAACTCATACAAAAGTCTTTTTTTTCTCTCTCCTGTAACAGTAGAGATCAGTGGGACTGAGTCTACCATTCCCAACATGTGGCTCCCAGGACTGCTCCAGTGATAGTTACTCTTCAGCAAGTAGAAGCAAGGAAAGCAGAGGGTCAGGGCAAGTAGTTTGTTTTTAGAGAGGTGACATGGAAATTACACACATCACTTCTCCTCACATACCTATGTCCTGAATCTAGTCCCATGGCCACAATTAGCTGCAAGGGAGGCTAGGAAATGTAGTATGTAGCTGGCTTGGCTGGCCAGATTAACACCTGGGAAGTTCTGTTACTAAAAGAAGGGGGCAGTTAGCATCTCCATCTATAGAATGATGAGTTTGGGGTGCTTGTATAACATCCAGATGGAGAATGAAGTTATATATTTGGGTCTGGAGCTTGGGTGAGAGATCTAAACTGGAAATACAGGTAACAAGTTGATAAAAGTGGAGAAGAGCTTTCATACAGGAGCTTTCTCTGTCCAAATGGCTGATCCATCCTAGAAGTCTGACCCACCTGAATGAATCAGGACAGCTTCCAAAGTACCTTGGCCCTGCAGGGTAGAGACTGACCTCTTTTAGTACTGCTTTAGTCGTATTGGAACAGCATGTGGGCCAGCTAGACATTACCCACGAGCTCATTTCAGATCTCTGGAAGACGAGGCAATCAGACAGAAAGGAGATGTGCTTCTTGCTTTCATCTGCGCAGTGGTGGCAGAGAATGGGAAAGCATGGCTCCATGGGACACACAGAACATATGCTTAATGAATGGCAAGCTCTGTGTGCACAAGCACTAGAGTTATTGGCAGCAATTAATAACTAGGCCATGAGCAATGCCCACCTGGGCGAGGGCAGCACCAGTGTTTACTTTAGCCCCATGGAAAGGGGGGACATACTGATGCCTTTTAGGACTCTTGGGGAGAAAACATGCAAGAATGCTGTCATATTTTTTATAATCTCAAAATAGTACATCTGGTCACCCTAACCCTAAAATGGATCAAGCCATTAGGTACTATGGTAACAAACAAGAGAAACTGATTCTGTCCAATTTAAGCAGGAAAGAAATTTATTGAAAGGAAATTGATTAACTTACAGGACTAATAGGCAAGCTGGAGAACTAGGCTTAGAAAATAGGGAAACAGCAACGAAATGTCTACTCTTCTTGGTAAAGGCTTTTTTATTTTATTATTTAACCCAACTATATCAAGAAGATGAATGGTTTCTACTTCTGGGGGAAAAAGGTTCAAGCTGTGTTTTGTCTTTTAAAATTGATCCTGTGGGTCACCATTTCCCAAAATGCTTTGCTTCCCATGCTGACATTGCTACTAAGGGATGGACACGCCATGGACCAAACCTAGTGGAGATGCTCGGACACTCATTATTCATCTCTTACACTTAGAAAACCTGCCCATTAATTGTTCCTAAAACAATGTCCTAGGAAATTGGGACAGTATGTTAGAAATGTGAGGACAAAAAGATGAATTTCTTAAAGATCTAACTTAAAGGCGGGAAAAGGAAGATGTGTATTGTCATACTGAATGAAGAAAAAACTTAGGAGTCTGAAAGCCAAGATATGCTGGTGAATGGGCAATTCTGAGGTCAAATCCCACTTCTGGGAGTTCAAGAGTTAAGGGATGGGTGAGCTTGATACAAAATTTCTAAAGATGCCTGTCTATGGTGATGATAATTTTCCATGATCTTTAGCAGCAATCTTTGTTTCTCTAAAATGGGGCTGTGCTTATAGATCTGCCTCTCAAAGATGCTGGCAGGAATAGCTTACAACTATTGTGGGGAAAAGGAACTTGCTTTGAAAAAAATGAAAGTACTAAAATAAGAACAGCATTTCTGTAGATACTGCTTTTGTTATCCTTGCAAGAACACAATTTGTCATGTATAGAATCCTTTTCTTTACATGAGAATTGGGGCAGGAACTTATTTTGCCACATGCAGTGAGGCATTGTGTGCACTTGGAGCTGATCCTCCCTGGCCTGGTGACTTGGTACCCCTGGTGACTAGCTGAGATGGGAGCTGACCGCTCTGAGCTGTCACTCATCACTCTACTTTTAGGCAGCTTTCCTAGTTATTGACCAGAATCCATTCTCTGCACTGAGGACCACCTGCTAAGTAAGGCCCTTCAGATTCACTTGTTCATTTGTTCATTCCACATAATAGAGCTTGCTGTATACTGAAGATACAGAATCAACCAATCCTGGTCCTTGCCCTCAGGGAACTTAGAGTTAGAAACCAAGTTTATATTGAATTTCTCAAGCTCGAGATTGGTCTTTTAAATCTATGTTCCCAGAATGTAACATTGTATTTTAAAACATGTTTTTGAATGAATTTGAATTAGACAGCCAAGGGCAGTTTTCCTGAGGATGAGGGGCACAATAAAAACAGAAGGAATGGTCTGGTGGTCTAAGAATGATGACTCCCTCCTCTGCAAATGTAGAAAACCACCTGTAATCTTCAATCTTCGATATGTCTTCTGGTGCTTCTTTCAGTCAGGAATCCTAATTTTTACAGATGTGTTCTATATAGTATGATATAGGACATACTTCACTTACTTCACTCTTTCCAGTTTTTCGGGATACTTGCTTTATTTTGTGGGATGAAACATGGATTCTTTCCATACGTCTGTAAATGTTCTTATAAGAGCTTAAAAACACAAGTCCCTTATGGTGTCACCCCTGCCTGCACTCAGAGTCCCAGCCTCCCCACTGTGCCAGCACGTGCTTGTTCATGTGTGTGCATGACACACACTCAGTGCTTCTCTCTGTCTGCCTCCCAGAAACTCCTCAGTTACATGCCCTGATGTTTCCCCAGGATGGGAGAATAACATATTTATAGTCAAAGAATGGAAAACATCTTAGTATGCCTGGAACGTGCATGGGCCCAAATCATGGAGAAGACCTTACATGCCATGTCAAGGCATTTGGGTTTTATCCTAAAAGGAATGGGAAATCATTGGAGGCCTTATAGCCTGACATGATTGGATCTGTCTTTTAAAAAAAAGAATATTCTAGATAGAAAAAATGTGGAGAGTACATTGGGCTGGAAGTAGGGAGACCACTGAAGAGGCTATTATGAAACCAAAAATGTAATGAGGACTTGTGTAAAGTGATAGTAAGAGCTTTGGGGCCAGTCAGCCTGGGTTCAAATCTGTCACTTGCTAACCCTGAGGTGTTTGGCAAGATACATACAGTTTCTGAGGATCAGTTTCTTCATCTGTAAATTGGGTGTAATGATAATACCTACTTTATAGGATTTTTGGAGAGAATTTATTAAGATACTCCATGAATGGCACTTAATACAATTTCTAACATACAGTAAGTGTTTCATAATCACTTCCTGGTAGAAGGAATAGAAACTTGATTTATTCGCACTAGGAGTGACCATGGGAATAGAGAAGGGTCAAATTTGAGAGAGATTTAGAATTAGTGGCCACTGAATACGGTTAGAGCCAAAGAGGAGATGATCAAAGCTATGAGTTCTATCTGGGATGATAGGACAGTGAGTATACTGGCAAAAGAGCTAGGGAGACAAGAAAGACTGGTTTATAAGCAAGAGTTGAGGTGGGAAAAGAGAAGATGATGAACGAAGTTTAGATATGTTTAATTTGAAGTCTCAGTTAAACGTGCAGATGAGGTTTCATGAAGTTGAGGGTCTGAGACATAACTTGTAGTTGGAACCACAGGAGAATAAGATTTCTTAGATCAAATGCACAGGTGAACATTACAAAGAGGCTGAAAACTTTTAATTTATTTACCTGGCATTCAAAGGTATTCTTATTAGCCTGTATAGACTCCAGCATAGGAAGTACTAGGTTTTTGGCATCTGACAGGTGGTAACATAGAAAAACAAAAAAAAAAATCTATAAGAGGTGGGACCCAAGTTCAGGACACTAACCTAGCCCCAGGGAAGATCTATTGGGAATTGGAGTCAGAGGGAGGGTATTCCCAGGCCAAATCTCAGTGTCCATGGGGAACTGTCAGTCTTGGTCCTCATCCAAATTAGCTACTATCTCTGAAGGGCCTGATCTGGGGTAGGAGTGGGTGTCCCATGAGAGGTATTTTTTGAAGTTGGGTGGATAGCAAGATTACAGTTTCAGATATGGATCAGTCATGTGTGAGGATATAGGAAACAAAACCTAATCCTCAGGAGAAGGGCTTATATCAGGGCCCAGGCAAGCAGACTGGAACTCAGGGCAAGGCTTTGGTACCCGTGGATTGCAAATCAGGTGGAAACACAGTCTCACATAAACACAGGCTGAGGGAAAGACATGTGGCTCAGTGGGTGTAGGAGCCCCTGCCCTCGCCCAGAACCCAGGGTTAGGGCCAGAAGAGCAATTCTAGACCTTACCCTCCAGTGGGAATGGGGTTCCTAATAGGTTTGGCCTGGGCAGGCTTGGGACCTGGGTGGCATTCATCCTACATTTTGATGCTTCTAGAGCTAATGCAGGGATTGGCATCTTCAGCTTTCTCTCTAACTCTTCACTTTTATGGTCCTCAAAGATCCAATAAACTGACATTTCCTCCAAACTCCTATATCTGTCCTCTCCAGCTATCCAGATCTATCCTTAGCTTAGATTCCCAAGGTTTCCATTATACCTGCATATGTATACATCTCTGTGTATGTGTACACACACTCAGGGTACCCTCTGTTTCCAGCTTCCAGGAGCAGCAACAACTACATTTATTGAGTGCTTACTGTATACCAGTGTTATCCTAAGTGGTTAGGATAAAATCTTATTTAACCCTCAAACAGCTCCATAAGATAGTTACTATTATTCTGGTTTTACCAGTAAGGAAACTGAAACTCCTAAGACTTGAGTAATTTGCCTTATGTCATGCAGCTAGGAAGTGGTAGGGCTTGGATTCTAAATTAGGACTCACTCTAAAATCCATGCCTTTAATTATCATGCTGTAAAAAGGCAGATGTTTCTGAAAATGTATTCTTTATTCTTTGGAACATGAACTTATGTGTGTGTCATAGAAGCTGTGAATTGACTAACCTCTATTAATAATTAAGGGAGTGCACAATTTTAAAAAATAATAATTAAGGGAGTTGAATGGCTTGGTCAAGTAGCTAATCCATTAACAGAGAACAGAGCTGAGGAGGAGGTTATTCTTAGTAATCATCTAATGAAGAAAACCCCATACTTGACTCTCTCAAAAAATCCAAAAACAACCCTCCCCCCCAACACTTTTGTGCTGCACCTGCCTCCTTTGCTGGTTTCATTTATCTTGGAATACCTAGGAAATGTGATTTCCCAAGCAGAGCCTGGATAGGTAGCAGAGAAGAAAGGTGGTTGGTCAACTACCAAGCATTGGGCTGGGAACAACGCCTGTGATTGGTTATCCAGTCTCAACCACTGCTAACTGAAGACACTTCAACTCTCTGTCCCATTTTGTTACCTGGAAAACTGGAGTGTGAATAAGGTTTTGAAGAAGAATTACAAGTTTAAAAATTAATGCAATAGAATTTAAGGAGAAACTATTAAAAAAAAAAGCCTTTTCCTCATCCAGGTGTTTGAGTTGGAAAGAATGGAATCAGCCACACCAACATTTGGGGGTGGTGAAGGGAAGCAGTGGAGCCTGGGAACTAGGGTTCTTTTCTGAGCTGGGGTTCTTTTCTAGGAATTATTTGCCCCTCAGTGGGGCTGATCTACATAATTTGGCTGTAATCAAACCTATTAGTGGTGGATGTTCATCGAGATTCAGGAGCCTCAGAATGGGAGGCGAGGCAAAAGGCAGGAAAGGTGAGGTAGGATTTGCATTTGAGATCTCCCCTCTACTGGTCATGGTCAAGGTTCTCTGTTATAGAGCTCACTCTCTGCAGGCGCCCAGAGAGAGAGAGAAGGTTTGTTAACAACTCTGTTGAGTAAGGAATATGAGGCTCATTTTACAGGTGAGTATTGCTTAAGAGGCTTCATTAAGGTCTCGCCATTAGTACATGGCCAGATGAGATTCAAAGCCCTATCTTTTGATGCCAATGCTCTCTTACTATACTATGCTGTTTATGAGTCATTTAACCAGTTTTCTCTGCAAAGTCCTAGAAATTCCCATGTTAATAGTCATTCATTTGCTCACCCATTCCTTCATTTATTCCATAGTAGCTATCGAGCACTTAGGTTCGAAACACTAAATCTCAAATACTCTGTTGCATTCTCTTCCCAATTCCATAGAATGCAGAAACCTTTTCTTCCTAATAGGAATTAGACCCTAGTTTTCACAGTGCTTTCATGGAAGAGAGGCACTGGTCCGGAAATCAGAAGTAGGTACAAATATGGTATCTTGCCCTTGTTAAGAGAGCTTCTATAAAGACAGGTTCATGAATAAGTGCATGTTTGAGCTGTGAGAGTGAGTTTGCTTTGTGGGATGTCATTGGGACCATGGGCAATAATGAAGAACAGTAGGCTTCCCCTGGAAACTAGCCCTTTCTTATATGTCTCAAGTCCACCTGCAATCCTAGGGTGAAACTCTTTGCCTCAAGCTACCTGAAGCTGGTTGGGCAGGCGCCTGGATTCAACTCTGAACCTCTCTATCATGTCTTTCTATTCATATTCCTTTTTTCTGCCTCTCATCATGATTCTACTTCTGCTTCTAACCTCAGATCAAGCTAGAAACTCTTTAACTCTCCCATTCACCTGAAGAAGTTATGTTCTCTTTGCCTGGAATTTCTAGATCTTACCATTGAGTTCATAGAAACCCTTTGCCTCTCAAACACTCCCCTGGGCTTTCATTCACTGAAATTTCCCTCTCTTTCTTGGACATCAAGCCTCAAACTGATCTTTTTAAACACTTAAACTTCTCATCTGCTTTCTAGTCTCCCCCCACCCTTTTTTGGATTACCCTTCAAAGCTTTTGAACTTAGTCCACTGTTTTTGATCCAAAATTCTCCATTCCTCTCAAAGCCTTCTTTTCCCCTTAATCTCGGTCTCGTTTGCTTGGTCACCAGCTGGAAGGGAAGTCATTCCTCCTGAAGTCATATGTCCTGGCTTCACTGTCCTCATTTATCAAATAGCTGTTGAGAATCTATGGGTTTCACCCTGGACAGCAAGATAAGACACAATTCCTTACCTGACCCGACAAGTCTGATGGAGGCATGAAAATAAGTACAAAATTATTACAAAATTATTATCGTAAATGTCTAGAGGAGAATGCTGGGGATACTGATGGCACAAAGGAGGAAGTGACAAATGGATTGACTGGTCACAGAAAGCTTGACAAGAAGCCTTTGAATTGGTTTTGAAAGATGGGAAAGAGCTTCTCAGGAAGAAAAGTGAGGAAAAAGCATTCCATAAACAAGAAACATCACATGCCAAGATCTAGAGGTGTGATATACCACGTCCCACTTGGAACCGTTAGTTTGGTATCATCGGAGGTTGGTGCTCAAATGGAGGTGCTGCAAGACATGAGGCTGAGGAGAAATAGATGATGGGGCACCTTAAATGCCTTGCCAAGAACTTTGGGTTTTATCCTGAAGGCCATGGAGGATGAGTGAAGGGTTTTAAGAAGGAGAGCCGTAACAGTCAGATTTAGAAAGATAACCTGAACTTACAGCAAGGAGAATGGACTGCATGTGGGCAACTGCCAGCAGGGAGACCAGACAAGAGATTATTGCAAAATTATAAGCAAGAAATGAGGAGAGCATACACACAAGCAATGGTAGTGGGGTTAAAGAAGGGGAAGGAAATATTAAAGATGTTAAGAGGTGAAGTTGACATGACTTTGTGACCAACTGGACATTGGGAGTGAAGGCAGGTTTCTGGACAAGGCAACCAGGTAGATATTGATGCTATTTATTGTGATGGAGAAAACAAGGGGAGGGACAGGTTAGGGAGGTAAGGTGGAAAGGCACACCTATGATATGTGAGGTGAGGTCCAGGATACCGATACCATTTGGACATCTTCATTCTATTTTGCAGCCATAGCTGGAGGCCTTCAGGTCACAGTGCCCGACAAGAAGAAGGTGGCCATGCTCTTCCAGCCCACTGTGCTTCGCTGCCACTTCTCCACGTCTTCGCATCAGCCTGCAGTCGTGCAGTGGAAATTCAAGTCCTACTGCCAGGATCGCATGGGGGAATCCTTGGGCATGTCCTCTCCCCGGGCCCAATCTCTCAGCAAAAGAAACCTGGAATGGGACCCCTACTTGGATTGTTTAGACAGTAGGAGGACTGTTCGAGTGGTAGCTTCCAAACAGGGCTCAACCGTGACCCTGGGAGATTTCTACAGGGGCAGAGAGATCACAATTGTTCATGGTAATAATGTCTCTGGTTTGAATCTAGGGAAGATTGGTTCCATCCTTCCCAGATACAAGAGGATGTCAGCCTTGCACCCTTTCAATCCCTCAAGACTTTGATTTTATGGGGGATGGGAGTATCAAGAAACCTAGCAAATTGCTTTAATGGGATGGCGTGGAGAGGAAGGATGGAGGGTTGTAATATCAAGAGAAGACAGAGATGAGCTTTGGAAATAGTCTTTCATGAGCCTGACCTCCAGTCTGAGGAATTTATTATCAGAACTGAATTGAAATGGGTTCTAGTGAAAGCTTTCTCAGTCAAATACCTCACACCTTGACACCAGCCTTTACTGCCCTTTCCTTAACTCAGAAAGCAGACTTCCCTAAGAAGTTCCTCTGCTGGGAGAAGGGATGTATGTGTACAAGTTGCAGAGCCAGGTAGATGCCATGGCCCAAGCCTCAGGTAGTTTTACATCAGTTCCACCCTTTTTCCTGCTCCCTAAAGCTTTGGGCAAGGAAAAGTTCCAAATTTTGAAGAACTCCTGTGAACCCAGCTCATTTCCAGGAGTCCAGGTTAATTCTGGAATTTAGTTGGCTTTCAAGGGCCTCTGCAGGCCTGGTTGAAAGCAGTCTTCTATTCCAGAAACCAGACTGGAACTAGACCAGTTTCTGGGGGTGCTCTAATTCTCTCCCCTTAGGGTTGCTAGCTTTTATTATTGTTTCGTTGTTTGTTTTAAATAAAGCAAACATCTCCTCAAACACCATCCGGGTAAAGAAATAGAACACTACAGACACCCAGAAGGGCTGCCCCCCCCCCTCCATTGTTTAGTGTTTTCCTTCAGAGGACAGAGTTTAGGACCGGGTCCTTCTCTCTGTGATAACAGATGCAGATCTTCAAATTGGAAAACTCATGTGGGGAGACAGCGGACTCTATTACTGTATCATCACCACCCCTGATGACCTGGAGGGCAAGAACGAGGACTCGGTGGAACTGCTGGTGTTGGGTAAGTGACAACCCTCAGTAACATTTTCATCTTAGACTGCTTGCACTGTTCCCTCTTCTCGCTTCTCCTCCCTGCGTGTATCAGCAGGTTGCACACACAGGCTTTACCTTTGGTGCACAGACAAACCAGTTTTAGAATATGTTCTTTATGAGCAGTAGTTGTTATTTATTATATTTTGTTTCTTGGTGTCTATGGCCCACTTTTTAGCATTTTCCTGAATGTTTCTTCTGCTTTCTTAGTTTTTTCCCCTCCTTTCCACTTGCACCTTTAACCCCAATTTCTCTCTCCTTTATTCTTTACATATGCTAATGATTGAGGAAAATGCCAGAGGCCTTTGAAGCAGGGTAGAGACAGCTGAGAGATAAGAATTCGCTGGTGTGCTAGGATCTCCTGAGACAAAGGAATCTTTTCCCATTCAATTATCTCCACATAAGACAATCCTAAGGAAAGATGGCTGTAAACTTTTAATAATAAAAGGTGCTCAGTGAAAAGAGCTATGGGGGAGACGTAATAGTGTTTAATTGGAAGGCAAATTTCTTGAAACCTAAAAGTGTCCAAGTTATTCGCAAAGCAAATATATTCTAATCCTTATTAATATTAATTTCTTCATAAATGAAAACTCATTACTTTTGGCTACTTTTCTCTTTTGTGGATTGGAGTAATATCAGCGGGAGATGACCTCCTTGTATGAAACTGAAAATTGAGCACATATTTCGTGCTCTATAAAGGTTGGCTGGACAAGAAAATTAGAGTAAAACATACAGAAATTAAGAAAAGAAACAACATTAACTGTAGGAGAAAAGGTAAATCCTTGAAGCCATTTTACATTTTTTTGTAGCTTCCAAGAAACCAGGTCTTAACAATTTGGGGGAATATTTAAGGTGCTTTCTTTTAGAGGCAAATGAGGTTGAAGGTTAATTTTTACCCTCTGTGGGAAACTCAGTGCCCCAGGAGAAAATGGGATTTGCTTAAGATTTTTAGTTTTACTCTATCATGACTTTGGCAAATCAACTGTACTGCTTGCCTTAATTTTATAGTTTACAAAATGGATTAAGGTAATAATTATTTATTAATGATTAACCCTTTAATTAATAATAATAAGCCCTTTTTACACAGTTAAATTAATTTCAAATACATGTTTCTTGAGTCCAGTATATGAAGCTTAACTGCTGTGATTTGTAAAAGAATGGGAAATAGGACATATATTCAAAAGGAAATAAAAATGTAAAAGGTTTATATTCACATTGTAAAAGACTACAGGGCAATCAGATTTGGGATCTGCTGTGACTCTGTAGGAAATAAAAAGACAAATTTCTGCCTAATGACACAACTCTAATGGCTAAGTTTGAAGGAACAAGTGGCTCATTGAGCCTGCAATTAGCTAATTGTGAACACAGTTATTTGGCCAGTGCAACCATTTGCAGCAAAGTAATTGCCTGTGCAGGAAAAGGAGGCCAGGTAAAAGCCACTTTAAATAATTTGGTCCCAGTTCTGCAAATGTGGGGAAATAAATAGAGTGAAAGCCTTGTCATCTGAGGATGTGCTGAAGTGTATGAAGGGCATTGCTCTGGATCGAAACATACAAAGCAACTTGGGCAAAGATGCTGTCCTCAGGACCACAAGGTGGGTGAAAGGAAGACTCAGATGAAAATGGTCAACAATGATGGAAGAAACGATAAGAACAGAAATCAGTGTTACCCTAAAAAGAACCATAAAGGGAAAGTGGGGATGCTGCAAATCAGCTCACCACAGTAGAAGCAGCGTATCTGTGAGATGAACAGATACATACTAGGGTTCTTGGTGAGGAGTAACATGTAATTCTGCTATATTCCACATTAATTAGAAATATTTTATTCTAAATAATTAGAAACGTTCAAAACATGGTAAATTTGCCATGTAAACTTTTTAGAGCAATGCTAGTTTTGTTAGTTAATTAAAGGGGTTACTTTGAAATCTATGAGAATTTTCTGGGTGCAGGAAGTACTGTATTTACTTCCAAGTGCAACATTCTGAGTCTTCTTGGTCTTGACGCCCCTTTATGGAATTTTTCAAAGTACTGTCACAGTTTAAAAAATGCTAATTATTTGGTGGTTATACCCTGCAGGCCCATTTGTTAGGTATTCTTTTTATGTGAGACTGGGAGAGCAACCTGATTTCTGAAGTCATCCTCAAGGAGATTAAGACCTCAGTGGGAAGATAACTGAGTCCACAGTTTGCTAATTACAACCTCCATAAGCCACTGAACTTAATATGAGGAATGGTAGGAGGAATTGGGAGGATTTGGTCTAGTGAAAGAGGACTTGGGAAAGGGAGCATGGGAAGTGTCTCCAGATATCTGAAGTGAAATTGTATAGAAGAGAGATTGGAAACCTACTCTGTCTGTGTGGTTAGGTGAAACTAGAACCAGGAGTGGAAGTTACAAAGGGAGCGAGTCCATCTCAGGATAAAGAAAGAACTGTTAACAATCAGAGAGACATCTAAAGATACAATCAGTGTTCTTAGGAGTAGTAATTTCTATATCCTTAAGAAGGTGCAAGATTTTTTATGAGTTATTATATCAGGCATTTACGTATAGGAAAAGGTGTTCAACTCAGTTATTTTTGAGTTTTATTTCAATTTTAAAATTCTTGGTTTAAAAAGTAGATGAATGTGAGTGATGTGACTACCTTGATAAATGAGAAAATGACCTCCCGGTAATTCAGTCCTCATGACAGAGATAAAAGGGTTACAGGTTGGTTACAAGAACATACAGGATGGTGCTCACTCACAAGGAAGCCAGCAGGAATAAACTGTGGTCTTCTGCAGTAGGTCAGGGTTAAAAGGACTAATTCCACAAGAATGAGAATAACCTATTGATGGAGGCTTGAAGGAGCTGAAACTTGAGCTCTTCTTCAAGGATGATCACGACATGCGGAGTAGAAAACTGGTTGGAATTTCAAATGACCAATTAGTAAGGAAAGATAGTTAAAGGGATAAATCAGAGGCAAAGTTAAGAAGAATTTTGTTTTCTCATTATACTCACAAAGGTAAAGATGAAAAAGTTGATGGAGCAAGATTATGAAGTGTCTTATATGTCAGACTAAGAAGTTTGCACGTCATCTGAAGACTTTGGGCAACCAGTAAAGAAACCATAACAGAGGAATGAAATTAGATCTCAGGGTCAAAACAATAATTAGCAGCAGGGTGGACAATGCATTAGAGAGGAGTGCTGAAACAGAGGGATGGGTTATGGGGCTGGTGCAGCAGCACGGGTGAAAGGGTATGAGATTCTGAAGCAGAGTAATGAACTGAGAACAAACAACACAGAAACATTTCTAAGATGGCAGTGATGGATCTTGATGACTAATGCATTAAAAAAAATGAGAGAGAGGGATGAGTCAAAAGGACACTATGGTTTCTAGCTAGCTGGGTAGCCAGCTGTTCCGTCAACCGAGAGAGAGGCCACAGTTTGGAAAGCAGGTTGGAGAGGCAGGAGAATGAGTTTGGTAAAAAAATGGTACAAATGAACTTATTTACAAAACAGAAATAGAGTCACAGATGTAGAAAACATGTGGAATATGAGAGGCCTGTGGGACACCAAGGTGGAGATGTCTTGCTGACAATTAGAAATATAGGTCTGGAACTCAGTGGAGAAATTAGGATTAGAGATAATAGATTTGAGAGTCATGAATGATACTCACAACCATGAAAGACTAGATGAGTCACCCAAGAAGATTATAGAAAATGAAAAGGGTCGAGGACAGAACCATATCAGTCTTATATTCTAGTTTGAGTTCATGTGACTGGCCACACGGGTACTGCGTGTGTATTTGTCTTGATTTCCCCTACGACATCGGATGCTTCTCAATAGCACTGGAACATGAGCTCTTCAGAGGCAAGAACCAGTTCTCATTCATCTTTCTATCTGCAATGCTTAGCAGAGTGTCTAGAATAAAGAAGCTTGAATGAATGTTTTTTTTTTTAAATGATAAATGGGCAGAATCTGTAACTAATATTTACTTTGTGCCTCTTAAATGCTGGTCAGTGCTGAGTATATATTTGTTGACTTATGAAGTATTTATACAATAAATGTCTACAGTCTCAAGTGATAAATAATATGGTTTAATCTCATCGGTCATGATTCTTTATCTGGGTATTTGAATTTTTACTAGTGACAGAACCATCCGGGACTATGGTTGAAAGCAACAGAAGTAGACTTTGGCTAACCTAAGCAGGAAAGGAATTCATTGGAAGGATATCAAAATTGAAAGAAAGGCTGGAAAATCAGTCTCCAAAAAGGATAATATATTAGGGTAACACTTACTAGCTTCTGTAAAAACAACCCCCAAATCTCAGTGACTTGCCACCATAGAAGTTCATTACGTCATCTTGTCATAGTCAGATGTGGGTTAGGAGGCTTTTACCTGGGGAGCTCCCTTCCAAGTATGGTGTAGGGGTCTAGGCTTCTCCATTGTTTTAGTTTGCTGTATTGGAGAACTTTGCTCCCGGCTGCACAGAAAGAAAAAGTAAGGAAGGTCATTCATGGGGGACTTTTTAGGGGTCAGGTCTGTCAGTGACACGGGTTACTTCTCCTGTTATTTTGTTTGTGTCCAGGAAGAAAGTAAAAATGTTTTGATGAACACAGCACCATTCCCACCAGAGATGCTCCAGGGTCTATGTAGCAAGAATTAATAGACAATGTATTTAGGGCTCCATGGACATTAAAAAAATCAACTCATCTCTTTTTTTCTGATCTTGCATTTTCTCACTCAAGAATCAGTCTCAGGAGAGAGAGTCCAGCTGGTCCAGTTGGGTAGGTGTCCACTGCTTAGCATTAGATTAGAGGCTGTTGGTGGCTAGTCCATCAAGATATGGAGAAGAATTAATTCCCCAAAGTAAATTGGGGCACTGTTACAGAAAAAAGGGAGAATGGATGTGAGATGCCCCAAAAAGCAATAAATATCCACCAAAGTGATGCCATTACTACATCTACTACTAACATTAATGTACACTGATAATAATTTGACTTCACAAAATTTTTCTATTATAACCTTGTAATGTAGGAGAGCAGGCATTATTTCCCTTGTTTTCCAAATGAAGAAATTAATGTTCAGGTTTTGTAATTATTATCCCCTTCAAAAAAAGTGTCTTTGATCAAACCCAAGTGTTTTGATTCCCAGCCTCATCTCTTTCCACGATACCACGCGACCTGTCTATATTAAGAAGCTATAGAATGCTCCCCTGCATAAGTCATGTTTTTAAAAATGTTGCTGCTTTGGGCCATAGGTAATGATTTTTACTTGTCCCAGATTTGCTTTAGTATCTCATTTCATTTCTCAGTGAAACCTATAACCAATGCCTATAACCATTGACCTGGGCCCTCACTTCAAAGACATAGTTGTTTTTGTCCAGACTGCATACCTCCCCACTGAGCATGACCCACCTTCTTTTCCCCATACATCTGAACCATCTACAAATCGCTTCAGATGCTTCTTTCAGACGTTTCAGAAATATCCAAAGATGTGATTCAGAGAAATGGGAGGATAACCGCTGATTCCACACTAAATGCAAACACTATACTGAACACTCTTTAGTCTCTTTTTGATGATTCAGAAGGTAGAGTCATTCTGAAGCTGGAAATGCACGTGGTGTTTAGGGTGCTTTGAGATGACAGTGACAGGTACCTTAGAAATATTTAGACAGATGTTTGGGATCGTAGGGCCATACCAGAAGACAGTCACAGAAGGTGGAAGTGTCCAGAAATCTGCCACCCTGAGATTAGACATTGGTCTAGGATCAGTGGCGGGAACAGTCTGTTTATAACCTGGAACCATGCCACTGTTTGGATAGGAATAAAGTTCCCTCGGTCAGCTCCAGCTGGCAGGAAAAGGACTTCACCATTCAGGAAGGCTCAAGTAGGGAAGTTGTTGTTTTAAAATCTAAAAGCAGCTCGCCTTGTTCTTACTTCTTTCTATGCACAATATAAGGGCCTGACCCCTTCTTTCTGATGTGTCATGTGGTAGCTTGTTTTTTAAGGGCCAAGTAGATAAAGGAGGGAAAGGGCCCCAGTGGAAATATGGCTGGATGAACACTTGTGCCTCTGGACCGAGAAAAGAATAACAGGACATGAGCCAAGAGTGTTCAGAATTAAAGCTAAGAAAGACTTTCCTAATGGTAAATAACAATTTTTGGAAATTATGGTTGGTTGAAGGAGATTATAGAGACTCCCTCTCTGATGAGCTTTCAACATGGAACAGGTTCTCTTGTCCAAAATATTAGGATAAACAAGACGGCTTTAGCATCCTTTCTATACTTTTGACTTTATCTAAAATATCTACAGATTGCAGAATTAATTCTCTGTATAGGGTGATGCCCCAAATACTGCTGTCCTGTTTTGTTTTAATATTGTTTCTGTTTTAGAAAAATGATACGTTTATTATAAAAATTTCAAACAAAACGGAAGAAGAAGAAAATCTCTCTTCAAACTCTCACCATCAGCGCTAACTATTGTGTTCTTCAGAACTCTTTTAATTGCAAGGAATAGATTCTCAAACTGGCTTAGGGGACCTTTTTGGCTCAGGTAACCAATAAGTCCAAGGGTATTCCTAGCTTCAAGCATGGCTGAGTCCCAGTGTTCAGATTATGTTTTAAAGAATCTCTATCTCCTCTGTGTTAGCTGCATTCTTGGGCAGGCTGTCTCCAACCTGGCCCCTAGCAGGTCTTTAACACCTTTGCTCTCAGGAGGATAAACTGCCTCTCTCCACAGTGTCAGCAAACATCCTGTTGTTGGGGGGTGGCATGTAGGGTACCACCAGCCCCAAATGAACCATATGAATTGAAGGCAAAAGGGTAAAGGACTAGCTTCCTAAAGAGAAGTTGGACATTTGTTTCCAAATGAAGAAGAAAAGAATGCCAGGCAGGCAAAAACACACACTGTTAATATTTTGTGGAATTCATCAATTTCTGCTTCTTTTTAGGCCAAATGCCATGCTATTTCACGAGGCCAGAAATAGGCTTGCTCCCAGCAGGTCCTTGTGAGTAGGCGCTAAGTTGGGATTGATTATTCCCTGTGAAGAATAATGCCACAGAATGTGAAGGTAATGCCACAGAATTACCTTTGTTTTCCTGTCGTGCTTCTATTTTTCCTTCCATTTCCTCCTGTGACTTATCCAGAAGTAAACATATATTACCCAGACAAGAGGTGGAGAAACAAGCATGCATTAATTTTAAAAAAAAAAAATCACATTATTCACAATACTGTGCCTGAAAGTGTTATTCTGGTCTAAAATCCACCTTTCTGCCCATTAGTATTAAAAAGCCATTAAGAACATAATAAGAAATCAGGGAATTCTTGGGAGGGGACATCTCGGAATTTGTGATGGGCTTTAGGGATCTTTGATGGAAGTCTGTTTCTGTGGCTGTGCAGAGATACTCAGGCACTCACCCCTGTGCCAGTGCTGCCTCAATTTGAATCCTGTCCTACCTCCACCCCCAGGTGGAGTTCTGGCTGTTTAGAAAGGCTACTTGTTGCCAAGACTGCCCCCCCCCTTCTCTTCCTCTTTACCAGCCCCAGCCTGTGCTGCTAACCAGGAGATTTGCCGATTAAAAGGGCTTCAGCTCAGAGAGTTCCCATGGCAACAGCTTCCTCCTCGGAGGTCTTTGTTGCCTGCTCAAACTTTGATCTCTGAGAGTGACTGTTGCTGTTTCTCTCAAAGATTTACAAACAGAGGAAGAGGGGGAAAGAATTGGAGGAGAAGAAAGAAAAGTTGACTCCTGGCAAAAGGGAGAGAAGGAATTAATTACCGAGTCACACTCTAGCCATAAATCTGGGGGTTACTCCTTTGGAACATCTTTCAATTTGGGCTGTGCCCACATTTTCCTTTGCAGACTTGATTATACTTCAGATATCTTGGCTTCACATGAAAGACGTCAAGGGGAGTTGATTCCTCTAGGAGGATGGACCTACCCTATTTATCTTCAGATTTCCTGAAGAGCTGAGATAACTGCACTGCCTCCCATGAAAGGGGGGGGACACAAAACTTATAATGGGAGGAGCTTTTTAGGCCTCAGCCCCACTGGCTTTTCTCCCAGCCCTCTCTCCTAGCTCTGGCCTACTCTGCCCTGAGCTTACCTAGATGCCTCTGTTGGTCTTGGTTTTGAGAAGAACCAGAAAACTGTTGAAGGGGTGGAGGAGAAGGAGGAGGCAGAAAAGTCAACCAGGCATCAACTAGCATCTGATTCTGGTTAATGGCTGCCAATAATGAGCTTTCTACCATCTGAGCAGTGGAGTGGGGTTTGTGGTTGCTCCAAAGACTAGGGATCAGGCCTTTTACCCTTTGCAGGAAGCCTCCTCTGGCCTTCAGACCTCTCCACTGCATAATCGCAACCTTGCTCTTTGATAGGCCCCATGCGATAGAGTCAGTTTTGCTTCAAGCGTGATTTGTACTTGAATTATGATTTAACTTTTAACCAGTCTTTTTTGAATACTATGTCCCTAGCACAGTGAGGATACAAAATTTAAAAATGGCACTGTTTTGTCCCTATGAAAATTACTGTCTTTTGTTAAAGATAAGTATTATATTTCTGAAGCAATGAGAGAACAATACAAGAAAAGATTAAAACTATATTTGATATTAAATATCTAGGCTACTGATTCTCAAGAGGGGCCTCTTTGGACCCCCCAGGAGATACTTGGCAATGTCTGGAAACATTGTGGTTGTCACGTCTTGTGGGGTACTATGGCATCTAGTGGATAGAGACCAAGGAGGCTGTTGAATATCCTACAACGCACAGGGCAGCCCTCCTACCCCCAACAGAGGATTATCTGGCCCCAAATGTGAATAGTAGCAAGGTTGCAAAACTCTGATCTTGACCAAAGGTCAATCTGGATACTGGATAAGGTCCACTGTGAAGAGCACGGGGCTTTGGGGTCAGATATCTGTGGACTTAGTGCAGCAATATAACCTTCAGTAAGTCAATGTTGACGAGTCTCGGTTTCCTCATCTGTAAAAATGGGGGAGGGAAAATGAAAGTTACATGGAACACCTAGTATGAGGATTAAATAACACATAATACGAACTCAGTAAATGTCAGTTCCCTTCTCCTACCTTTTCCTATCCCCCACATCTCATTGCCAGGATGTCATCCCTAATTTGAGGGAACCCTCTTTAGGGAATTCTGTGTTCCTGGACGACTCCTAGAGAGCTGATTTTCTTTTAGCCCATTCCATGAGCAGAGGCTTTAATGAGCCATCTGTTAATTGGCAATCCTATTACTAATAGATTCATGTTTTCTCAGTGACATCTGTGCAGTGCCTTGCGAGTGGTGACCCTAATCGGCCCTGTGGGAATCTTCCTGCTAGTGGGTTTCAGGGTGTTCTGTCCCAGCATGCCAACTTTTGGTTGCTATGTTTTGGTAGCTGTCGGAAGCCCCCGTTTCTCAGTTAATTACAGGGTGTTTACTACCTAACCTAAATATAAGGATTAGGTCACACAGGCCATTTGATGAAGTCTGGAAGGGTTTGGGGAACACCTGAGATTTGGATTAGGATCTGGATGGGCCTGGAAAGACTTTTGATAGTGTGAGCTTATAATTTATTGTCCAAATTAGAATACTCTTGAGAGTGAAAAGGGGAGACTTTTGATAATTTATGTCAAGACAACAGGCATACTGGTGTGATGGTCACCCCATCTTTAGAGATGATCACCTGGAAAGTTCTTTTTTTGATTGAAGAGAACAGAAGATCCAGAGGAGCTGGGATCCAATTAGTTTCAGCTCACCTTCACCTGCTGCACCCTGGATGTTAGCTGGCATTCTAATTATGGGGACCTAGGGATGTGCACATCTCCATTCATTTACTAGAAGCAAAGGGGCCCAGCAAAGAGGTGGTGGTTTGCAGTAACAGTTGTTCACTGAAAAACGTGTGCTGAGGTTTCTGACGGGTAAACGATGTCCTTTAAGGTTCTTCACTGCCCTGGGTTGTGAAGAGAACAAACGAGGTGTTGAAGGCGCTGTTTGCCCTCCCCTCACCCCCAGCCACCCAGTCTCGCTCTGTGGCTGCTCTCCCCTCCCTCCCCCTGCTCCCTCGAAGCCTTTATCCCGCCTCACTATTTTTGCTTCACTTGTTGCTCATCACTGTGGGAGGAAACTCGCCCTTCAATTAGTGAGCATTCCTGAAGCCCGCGGTTGCCGTGGTTACCCAGGCGGGAGCTGGAGCAGCTGGGTCAGCCCGCCGGCCGCATTGTAGTCGACAGAGCCGGGAGGCGGCAAAAATGCGAAGCCGGTGCGCGGGAGGGAGGGGACGGGCCCCGCAGAGGGGTGGCCCTGGAGGCCCGCGGGAGAGCGGGTGTCGGCGAAAATCGGCTCAGCCCTGGAAAGAATGGCAGCCCTTGAAAGCCGGTCAGGAGACAGCCATGGCATTTTTCTCCAAAGCCAGCTGCCGCTCGCTATTCAACTGTGCAGGTCTGAGTTCACACGGTGCAGTGCCTCAGAATTTGCTCTGGGAAATGCTCCATGCCCAAGCCCTTCACACCGAGAGGGGGCTGGCCACGGAGGAAAGGGCAGGAACTCTGGTAATCCGAGACCTACCAAGCTGTGTGCCCCTCCGTGTCTGCTGTGGACCGCCTGGGCTTTTTGGGTTAAAGAAACTAGCCGTTCTTGATATCTTTGCATCTGAAGTGTCTGTGCAGGTCTGATGGTTGGAGCACAGGGAGCTCAGGAAATCACACTGGGCACCAAGAAACTCAATTTCCTCCTTGCATTAAATCCCACCCTGCTCCACATCATTTTGGAATCAAATCTAAATGTCTTAGTCATTTCATCTCAGGCCAAGTTAAGCACGTTATATTACTAATAACACTTTGCAGCTACTCACTCTTGAGGGCTAGGGGGTTGGATCACTATAGCACTTTGCAAAGGCAGAGTGCTTTGCAATCATTTTTATTATTGTTTATTAGTTTATAGCAGCATGGTGAATGCCTTTTAATTAGCTCATACTGTGTTATGATGTATTCAGTAATCATTTTCTGGTCACAGCTTTAAAAGGTGCTGAAATTGTTAACCATCTCCAACACTCCTATATCCAAACATTATACTTTAATTATGTAAGTAGAGCAGTAATGCCACAGACACAAATTTCTGTGTTGCTCACTGCAGATACTAGGAGATTAGAAATGCTGCACATGTCTAACATTTCTAAATTAAGAATAAGCAAAGCTTGAAGGGGAGTGAGATACTGGGGAAAAAAGATAGGGATGGGGGTGAGTAGACCCAGGTTCTACTCCTGGTTTATTAGTCAGCTGTGTGACTTTGGGTAAGATTCTTAAGCTCTCTGAGCCTCAGGTTCCTGAAAACATGGAGTGGGTTATGGATTAGATGACCTCCGAGATCCTTTCTGGCAATACAATCTGATTTTAGAATTCTGTGTGAATAGAAGTCAGTGCCTTAGGCCAAGCTTATAATCACTGCCGAAAAGCCTGAAGCATTTATTAACAGTTAATTGCAGATGGTCTGATACTACTCATTTTGTGGAGAGAATTCACTGTAAGAATTATTCACTATAATTTAAAGTGAGCCAGAACGAAAGGGACAAAAAAAGAAAAAGTACACACATGAAATGCTTAAATACATAGTTTACATATAAAAGAAAGGGAGGCTATATCCACATTTGTGATGGATAATCATAATCTTTATTTATTGAATGCATGGTTGCCATAGGAATATAGAATAAAAACAGGGATGTGTGTGCCCTTGGGAAATTTCCTATTTGGGGGGATTCCAAACAGCCACAGAAACAACTTTACACTTAAAAGGACCAGAGAAAAACATCTGCTCTCCTCAAAGACTTAGGAGAGAAACCTTTTAGAGCGTTAGGATCTGAGAGATCAGGGGTGGATACAGTACATCCCTGAAAACGGATCCAGGGCATCTTAGGAAAGCTTGGAAGTGGGATGAAGCCAAGATGTGCATTAAGCAGAAGGGAAAAGAAGGGAATCTCAAGAAGCTGGGGAAGAAAACCATTCTAGATCATCCTGAACAGAAGGTTCATTTGTATGATATATTGGCAAAACTGAAAAGGACTCCAAGTTAGTACGTTTCAAAGAAATGAATGGAGATAACTATGCTGTCAGCAGTGTTGACATCACAAGGACAAAGGAAGTATTGTTTTCCCTTCTTTTCATAAGGTCCAATGCATTAAATAATGTGTCTTTTGTCATCAAATAATTGAGTAGCAGATCTAGGATCTGAAAACAAGTTTGTCCTACATCTAGAACTTGGACTAATGATCAGAGCTTGGATTTAAGTTTTAAGACTAGAGACAAAAACCAATTTGGGGCGCATATTGTATCGCTCTGTAATGGCTGCCTTGAAAATACCCTAGCTTCGTGGCTTTCAGTTTGTAGGGGTGGGATGAGGTGGTGCTTCAATCCCCTGAGATGGCAAGATGGCATTTGGGGATATTCCAGTGAGTAGAGGACGTTCCTGGCGTTGAGCCCTGAGTGCAGGGGTGCTAAACATTCTCCAGTACATAGAGTAGTGCTGAATGAATGAATGCCTCCTTCATACGCTCATTAAGAGTCCATCTGAGCTGGATAAAAGGCACGAACGTGAGCAGTAAATCAGAAGTCCAGCCAGAAGCCCAGCATAGAAAACAATGGGGATTTACTACTGGGAAGAATTCAAGGTCCTGACGGGTGAGGTGCCGCCTCATGCCACGCTGTTGGGGATGCAGAGGGGTTTCCATCCTGCTAGTGGAGGCACGTGTAAAGGAATCACGGCAGCTGAGAGACAAGTGCTCTCCTGAAGCCGGGAGCATGGAGGAGGACGCAGCCTCTCAGGGCAGTATTCTTACACGGCTCTGTCGGAACATATTTCAGAGTCTTGTACACTGTGTGTGGTAAGAATTTGAGTGAAGCAGAAGATTGAGAAGTTCGTTAGCTGGTTATCTTAGTAAAGAAGGTAAGTACATCCTGCATTGAGGGCCTGACTGGCCAAGAAAAGGGTATCAGACCCTTGGGGAAGTGTCACCGGGACATGGTTTGTTGTGAAATATGTGAAGATAATGCCATGGGTAGGAGAGGAGTGGGAAACCAGGCAAGGACTGTGTCTCTGGGGGAAGGCCTCATGACTGGGGGAACCTGATGTCAAAAATGCAAAAAGAAAAAAAAAAGCTAATGAAAACAGGGGACTTGGCAGGAAGAAAGCCCTTTGACCTTGGTAAGTCATGTGACCCAGAAGCAGAGAAGTAAAGCTGAGTTCTTAGCCTCACGCTGCTGGACAAGCTGCATGGGTGAGCCTGAGGCTTTCAAGCATAGGAATCAAGTCTTGTTCCTCTCTGCGTCTCCACCAGGCACAATATACATTTCTTTGTTGAATGAATGAATTGGAGACATTCCAGAAGTGAGCTTGTTCTCAGGAATATGTACCAAGAGTTCAGTTGGGGATAACTTCAAGGTGTCAGTGGCAGAAAACAGCTGAAATAGGGAATTATATAGGTAAAATCTGTAAGTTGTTTTATTCAAAATGATTGTTTCTGCCCTCGTCATTCAACCCAAAATACATGAATGTTTTGGGCTATGATGTTTGTGACGATATGGGATGATACTGACACTTGCATGTGTGCATGTACAAACTAGTAGTATGCCTGATTCATTTGGTCTATTCATGTGGAAATTTCTTAAAAGTAATGGATTCTGCAAGGTTTGGGGAAAACTGTTTGGAGTGCTTACATGAAAACTATTTTCTACTCATAGTTTGAGCTGGGGTTTGAAAAGAGTGAATGTGGCTTTCTATTTGCTGGGTCTGTTTTCCATCCTTTTCTTAGACATTAAAGTGACTTGTAATTGCCACTCTAACTGAATCCTGGAAGAATGACAGTGATTCACAAGTGTTGGTAAAGTGCTGCTGAAATCTGGAATGTATTTACTGCAATTGTTTGGACTCTCTAACATCAGACCTTCATTGGATGTGACAGAATAGAATAGAGTAGAATAGGAAGAAAAGTTAGAGCATTTCTAACTGGCAACAGCAGTTTTTAGGAATTGTTAAGCAAGAAGCTGGAAGCAAAATGACTTTTAGAAATATAGGATTCCAGCATAAATTCACTTTTTAAAATGCCTTTAGCTCGAGGAAAATATAGGTCATGGTATAAAAGCCAGAGAGCTTTGCTCTCTCTCTCCCTCTCTACTGTTGACATAACATAGTGGTATAATCTGCTATCCCCAAACTCCTACTATGTTCTGAATTCTGAAGACATTTAATTTTACCCATTTTACTGCCAAAGTCTGTCACCCACACCACCCTGGGGCTAACACTACACGGGTGCATTATGGGAAGGCTTCACCATCTTCTGAAGTGTCAGCTATTGGCCGTTGCTTCAGGGAGAATGAGAAGCTTGATGTATGTCTTTCTGTTGGAGTGACAAGCTTTGTGAATCTCCTGTCCACGCTTCTTATTTTAACTTTTTCAATTAGACGTGTAAATAAAATCTAAAAAATGAAAGCCCCTTCATTGTTCTTCCATGATGCCCATTCCAGTGCCCCAGAAATAGGGGCTAACAATTTGGTATGTCATACTGTTGCTTTCAGATTTTAATTTGAACATAGCTGCCTAGAGCTTATATTCACTAACATTCTGTGTGCAGAAGTAGTGTCAGAACACCATCAAGGTGTTGTTCTAAACAGCATGTGTGGAAATCCAGCTTGTGTGTTTTATCCATCATAATTATATCTGTGTATATATATCCTGCAGTGGTTGCAAGCACATGACCTCTGGGTTCTATACAGTCCCAAAACATATTGTGTATGGCTTGTCCAGTGATTTTTAAAAATCTATGAATCAGTTGCCAACATTTGAAAATCAGGATATTTCACATATAAATCTGGGGTCTGACTAATCTTGAAAAATAGGAAGATTTGCAACCCTGAAGACACATTTCTGTGAGGCAACAATTGGCTAGAGGTGCGTAGAAGCAGCCCCTACAGACACAAGATGCCATTTGCCACACGCCCAGCTGCTCCCAGTTGTATTACATTTGACCAGCTGCACTTATTTGCATTATCTACTGTCCGTATAAATATATGGAATTGAGTTTGCAACTCTGATCACTGAGTATCAGATTTGAGAACTGAAAATGTTATGGATAGGGTGACCATATAAATAATTGTCCAAATTAGAACACTTTGGAATTAAAAGGGGTGCTATTAATAATTACACCAAGACAACAGGCATAAACCAGGACTGTCCCAGACAAACCAAGATGTATGGTCTCGCTATTTATGGATCTCTTCATTCAACCGCTTCATTTGACTAATGAGAAAATTGAGTCCTAGAAAGAGGAAGTAATCTGTCCATAGTGGTCACCGAGTAAACTAATGTCAAAGCTGCCTTCAGTACCCTGACTCCCAGTGCACTGCTTACTCCAATAGAATATGCTCTGTATAATATGTGTGAGTACCATATCCTCCTTGAATGTATGGATTTTTTTATAGTTAATTATTATCACATAGCTAATTTCCTGTGAGAAATTGTATACAAATCGATAGCTTATATCATCAATAACATTTCTCTTATGAATGTAATTAATGATTTGGGCTACAGCACATATAAGGATGTTTAAAACAGTGGTAGGCTTGAGAACTAGAAAGTAAACACAATAAAAGCTTCTCATTTTACTACATACAATAAGATATATTTAGAAGTACTAATTGTCCATATTAAAAAAAACACCATTAAGTAAGCATCTGATAACTGCCTTGCTAAAAGCACAGTATATTGACTTCTTTTTTTTTTAATATTGACTTCTTGATCATTGGCTGTTGGCTGTAATTAATACTAATTATGCCTTTAAGAGATATCCAAGATCCCAAATTCCCAAATCCTTGACCACCTGTCTCTTGCCTTGTTGAGCTTCCAAGAGATATTTGTACAGAGGACATTCCATGTGAGACCAATGCATGCTCTTAATCACTTGCTTGGACTTTGGCCCCAAATCCCTGTCGGGTCGCCTATCCTAGGGAACTGGACTAGACCACGTGTGAGCCTTGGGGAACCTCCTAGCCTTTCATGTTGGCTTAGGCCAAAGGCTAGCCCATCTCTCTTTCAAGATGCCCTTTTCCAATGACCTACTTGGCTCCCACTTGTCTTTGCAAGAGACCTTGCAAGCACCAAACCACTCTTACCATGTCAGCTGCACAAGATGGAAGACAGAAAGAAGGAAACCCTTCTTGCCAAAACCTAAAACAGAGCTAACTTCAGGACTTCCCTGGCGGTCCAGTGGTTAAGACTACCACCTTCTACTGCAGGGGGCACGGGTGTGATCCCTGGTTGGGAAACTAAGATCCCACATGCTGCATGGCGTGGCCAAAAATATAACTAAATACAAAATAAAACAGAGTTAACCCAGTGGCCCACTCCATGCTTTCTTTTCCTTGGAATGTACTCTGGTACTGATTAACTTTTCAAATGTGGGACCATTACCCAGGCAGGAAACATGACTGGGACACATTTTACCACACTGGCCTTGTATAGTTGAGAAGAGCCAAGAAAAATAAAGTGAGCAAAGAGCCCTTTCACCTGACTCCCTAACACCTTGCCCCTGCTGCAGCATCCTCTCCTAGTGCCTTGGAAGAACTTCTTTTTCTTTGACTTTTGGCAGAGCTGCTTTTCTATGGGGTGATTTGATAGAGGAGAGGATCAGTGACCAACTATGACCTTTAGACTCAAAATATAAACCACACACATGGGTAACTTTTTCTCTAATGCACCTCAACAAACTTCAACAGGAAAAGTTGTTTTCTAATGAACCAAAGAGACCAGACCCCTAGAGGTGTGTTTTCTAATAGTGATGTGTGGCTACAGAGCCTTTGAAGTATTAATATTTTGGCTACATTGGTACAAGTAAAAATATTATGAAGGTAATTTCATCTTTTTTTAAAAAAAAACTTTTAATGTGATTACTAGAAAAGCTAAAATTACTGGTCGTTCACATTACATTTCTACTGGACAGAGCTGTTCTAGAAGCATATGTCATGCCCATAAGTGAAGTAAGATTCAGTTGTAGGCTTAGGAACCATAGTGACCTTTTGCCATCACAAGCCTCAAAGGAAGCAAGTTTGCTAGTTGTTTCCTAGTGCAACTTGTTTCTTAGCAGGGCTGCACTGTGATAGAGAGAACCTGGTACAGGGCAGAAGTCCTATTACAGCCTTTATATTTACCTGGATATGAGAACATAGTGGAAGCATTCAGCACTTCTTTCTGTATAAACCAGGCTAGTTTTTAAAAGGACTAACCTCCTCCCCAAACTCTTCCAGTGTGTTGTTTCCTGCATAGCTCTTTGCTTCTCAGAGCCCCGAGGGGCACCTGTTCTGACACCAGCCCTTAAGCTTCTGTGCCATATCACGCAGAAGGCACTTGGGTCCATACCACGCCAGCTGTGGGTGCCATATGGAAAAGCCGTACCATATACATATGTACAGAGTATTTCTGAAGCCAGAAGGAGTGTCGAAGAGTGTATAACTGATCTAGCTTTATCATTTCCTTGCCTTTGAAAACTTTAATCATTGAAATATCTTTAGGCTATAAATAGAATCATGTAGGGAGATAATTCTGAGTTAAAACCAAATATGTACTTTTGTTTTTATATGGACATGGGACTGTGTATGGATGTATGAAAATGTAGGTTGAACGTTTGGATACAGACGGGTTTGACTTTCCAATAATATACGTGGAGTAGGATGTATAAATGAATGGAGATGGTATATGTCAGTCTGCTCAAGCAGGGTTTTTCACATTTGAAGCAGAGATTTCCTCCTTCTATAGCAGTTGGAGAGAAATTTCTGTTTCTGCTTCTGCCTGGTTTAGGTGCAGAGTTCTTAGATGGCTGCCAAAGATTGATGGAGAAGGTCATTCTCTTGACTGAGCCCAGCCCAGTGATGTGCGTGTCATGACACAGACAGCATGGATCAATGGCCCCATGTAGGGATGGTGCTGGCTGGAGCTAGGCTTCAGTCTGTGTTTTTCCTTTGGAGTAACCTCTTTACTTCTTTTCCTTCCACTTCTTTTAGGCAGGACAGGGCTGCTTGCTGATCTCTTGCCCAGTTTTGCTGTGGAGATTATGCCAGGTATTCAGTCATTTAACTCTGTATTTGCTTAATTTGCTATCCCTCCATCTGTCTTGCCTCTGCATTAGTTACTAATTGCTCCTTTAATTTATTTGTACATTTGTCTATATATGTCTGTGGTATTTTCCAGGATGAATTAAGCCCATTGGAAGAGCCTTCAAATTGTATTTCTTCTGTTACTAGGCCCTAAAAGAATAATGGTAATTAAAAATAGGCTGAGATGGGGACCCAGTCCTTCAGTGTCAGGTATGCAGGCCTTTTCGCAATCTCAGTATCTCAGCTGCACCCAGATAACTATAAGTATCCTTAACAGAGTGGTTATTAATCTGCATTCCTTATTCCCTAAGTTTTATGTTTACCCATTCATTAGTGTACAGCCATGTTACTCTGAATTGCCTTTTATAACTTTATCAAAACATTTTTTCAAACCTTATGAAAGCTATGCACCCCTCCTCCCTTGAAAAGTACACATTTAGAGATCTACATTGCTTTGTATACAATTTCAGGGGCTTCTTGGCCCCCTAAGTCGCTGGGGTCCATGGACCCTATGTCAAGGACACCTGCACCAAGTGTACACCTCTGTCTTTTTATGTAGCTTCTGTTGAACATACCAGCTAGACAAGCCAACATCAGTTTGATGCTGCACTATAGCCCATCATGGAAGGAGGATTAGAGAGAAACAAGAATGAACTATGGGAGAGGACATATCCAAAGGCAGGGAATAGGAAAGGATACGATTCAGCCTTGCTTTGGAGAGCTTCTGCCAAAGGATTAAGAGCTGCTTAATAATTGAGAGCAAAAGAGAGAAACAAAATAATCCTGGCGATTGGTTTTGACTTGATTCAGGTTATAAGAAGCATCCAGAGTCTTCACAGTTGAGCTTCACTAATTATTCTTCCGTGAATTCTCCTGATCCTTTCCCATTAGCTGGCCAACCCAAATACAGACATTCTTTTTACTGATGTTGATCCCAAGGACGCAAACAGATATTTCTTTGTGATCCGCCTTATCCAGAGTTCTGTCAATTTGTACGCATTTGCTCATCACAAAAAAAACAATGTTACACTGCATTGCTTCACACTAGATGTTATATCCCGCAGTCCCAAGGAAAAGTTACTGTATTTTTCATATCTGGTCCTGGTCGCCTGAATTTCTCTCCCTTTTGACTGCAAGAATCCTTTCATGGATAACATTCTTTGTTTCTCCAAGGTAACCTGCCAGTCTTTTATCCTTGACTGCCTGACCCGAGTTGTAGTCACCATACCACACAGCTCATCTCATCCTCAGGGCCTGTATCTATCTCAGGCCGCATTGTGTTATTATGTTAGTGCTAAGGCACAGGCCAAAGCCCTCAGCTATGTACTGTCCTCAGCAAGAATGCTCTCCAGAACATTCTAGCTGGGCACAAGGCCTTCTCACTTCCTTCCTGAATAGAGGGTGACCTGGTTATTTTGAATGTGTTTCTTTCTGATGGGTGAGTGAGGAGGACCATTCAGGAAACCTAAGTTGTTTGTTTTCTCTCTGAGGAAATTATGTTCTAAACAAAGGTCAAATAACTTTATCATTATCACAAAACCCTTTATATAACCAAAATATCATATTCTCAAGCTCCAACTGAATGTTCCATTTCAATGAAGGAATATTTAATAACTAAAATTCAAACAAAACAGTGTGTACTTGAAGCTGATTGCAAAGGGATTTTTGGGAGATGGTTTTCAATCAAAATGAATTGCTTTAATCTTTTGCTTTGAAAGGAAATCATGGCTCATTCCAGTCCGTCCCAGGCCCAGTGGGACATTGGATCCTATAGCCAAGTCCCAAAAGCATGACATCAGGTCACTCCAGGGCCACAGTCATTTTTATCTAAGCCAAATGGATTTGTTTCCTTTCTCTTAAGCTCTTGGATGGGCAAATGAATTAAATTCACGTTCAGCCTCTGGCAGAGCTGTGAAAATAGCAGACGTTAACAAACACGGTCAGATATACACGTGAGAGCCTTCCCAGCCACCACGGTCCTGAGCCACTTTAGTCCGTGGCTATGCTGGCTGTGTAGCGTGGTCAGCTGGAGTGTGATCAAACCATTCTTGGGGAACGGGGACAGTTTCTTCTCTTCGGAGCCTGTGTCTCTAGTTTTCTTTAGCAAAGGGTTTTGATCTCAGCCCTGATGCTGAGTACAGGAAAGATGTTAAGAGGCAGTCAGTAGGGAAAGCAGATGAATACACAAGGGACCTGGACCACCTAAATATGTTCTGATTTAGACCATAGAGACATAGAGAACTTCTTCTCAGGACTTACACTTTTAGGGACAAGATTAACTTGGCTACAAAAGATACGAATTCACAGAACCCACCACTTTATAGCTCAGCAAGCAAAGTTCCCCTCTACCTAGCCAGGAATCTCTGCTCTTGTCCCATACTTGTTCTGACACTACAGTTGGTAAGGTGAGCCCTTTCTCCAGGAAGGGGCCCTAAAACTCCCCCATCACTTGGTACTGGTCGTTATGTGTGCTCAGTATGACCCCGGTGACCTTCCTTGCTCTCCACGCCCCAGCCCTGGGAGGGTCTGCACCTCTCACTCTCAGAGTTCCTCCGTAGTCTGGGGGCTCTGTGCCCTGTTACGAGATACTGTCTTCCCCCAGGTCCCTCCCACTCACTCGTCTCCCAGGGAGACACCGATGAGAGGGTGCCGCCTCGAGTGTGGGTTTCTCTGTGCGTCCTTCCAGAGTGGGTGTTTGTTGGCCTGGTGATCCTGGGAGTCTTCCTCTTCTTCGTCCTGGTGGGGATCTGCTGGTGCCAGTGCTGCCCTCACAGCTGCTGTTGCTACATCCGCTGCCCCTGTTGCCCAGATTCCTGCTGCTGCCCGCAGGCCTGTGAGTAAAGTGATGAGTGTGGAGACGCAGAGTGATCAAAAGAAACGTCACCTTTCCATCAGACAG
Organism: Balaenoptera physalus; assembly: GCF_965194825.1. Lineage (NCBI taxonomy): Eukaryota > Metazoa > Chordata > Mammalia > Artiodactyla > Balaenopteridae > Balaenoptera > Balaenoptera physalus. Next base: position 65,513,725 of record NC_138882.1, read on the forward strand.
TTATGTGCCCTGAGCGCCTTCTCCACCCCAAAAGCGATCGTTCCAGACTCTCCTCTGCTGGGAGCCCCCGGCTTCCTGAGATGACCATTCTTGTTTGCCTTCTCACCTACAGGCACCTCTCCATGCTTCTGATTTACACCTATCACCCCTGCATTTGGAATCCTCACTGACACTATTGCTGAAAGGAAGGGCAGGTTCAGGATGGTGAGGTTGCGGAGTAAGGCTTTTGCCCTCTCCTCGGGCATCCAAACTACAGAAAACCTTCTCTGGTCATGCCTTGTGCGTGCAGAGAACTCCTCTTGTTTACCAACAGCGTGTGCAAACCACAGCCTTTGGGTCCCATCCAGACACAGATGAGTTGTATTTACTCCTATGACAAAATGGTCCACAAAGGAACTAGTCCTCCTTTGGGGATTCACAATTTTACCTCCCTGGCCAAGCCCATATAGGCAGTAAGTTTGGCACCCTGCCATAAACGTCTTGAAGGAGAGAGACACCATGTGTATCTTTCGTATCCTTAGGAACACAGCAGTTTCCGCGCGAGGAGTCAGATTGTTTGCTCTGCTTTTGGGCTCACAGAGCGGGGCCGTGTGTCAGCACATAGCTGGCTTTGCCTCTCTAGAAGAGGTTAGGAGCCTCCTGGAAGCAGCCCTGGGCAGCCCCAGTGCTAGGCCTCCTCCAGAGGGGCTGAGGCAGCCTGCAGCAACGTGGCTCAGAGTGGGCTGCTGCTGTCACAGGGGAGGCTGCTGTGACAGCTCCCAGCACTGCTTAATTACGCAGTTGCCAGGTACTACTAAACACTGTAATTCCTTATGTCATCGCTGGAGGAGTCCAAGAGAGTGGGGGAGAGGGGTTCCAATGAATCAATTCAGGACTAGTAGAACACACACACACACACACACACACACACACACACACACGCCCGCGCCGGAGCATACATCCAGGAGCTCCCTCAAGCACACCCTCAGGAATTTTTGGTGTGAGGGTTGTGGAGGGTGGGATGATGTAATCTCTCTTGCTCTTCATCTCCCTCCACAGTGTATGAAGCAGGGAAAGCAGCAAAGGCCGGGTTCCCTCCCTCTGTCTCCGGTGTCCCCGGCCCGTACTCCATCCCCTCTGTCCCCTTGGGAGGAGCCCCCGCGTCTGGCGTGCTGAGGGACAAGCCGCATCCACCTCCCCTGGCACCAAGTGACTCCACTGGAGGAAGCCACAGTGGTAAATCTAGTTCCCGCTGCCCTGCCCCGTGCTCCTGTCCGCTTCCACTCTGGTTCCTTGCTGATGAGAACCATCAGTTTGGTGACGCTTCTCTGGACAATGATTATCTCCGTTCTGGGAATGGGAGCCTGCCAGCTGTATCAGATATCTCCTGGAATGCATGCCAGGCTTTCCAAGGGCTGCAGGACATAGCTGCCCCTTGCTTTCTTCCCAGGCTCCTCAATAACTAAAATTATAAGAAAAAGAGGCAAGGTGTACCCCTTGCATGTTGACCATTCAATTAATAAATAGTTATCTCTTCCCTACCTGGCGCTCAGGACTCTACCAGGTACTATGAGGAACACTCAGAAGTGTAGGACAAGGTTTGTCTAACAAGCAGTGTGGCCCAGCCAGGGAAAGAAAATGGACCTTTAGTGGGACAATCAGATGCTAAAGCATATGGTACTGGGAGTTCAAAGGAGAAAGAGCTGGGATGGTTACAAAGTCTTCAGGGAAGAGGGGAGATTAGAGCTGGGCCTAGAGGAATGAGAAGGATTAGGAAAGCAGAGACACACACAGGCCAGCAGGGTGGAAGCCCAGAGCTCAGAGAACACAGTGTGTGTATTTGACAGTGTCTAGCTTGTCTGTCTGACTGGAAGACAGTGGAAGAATATGGTGGAGCCAGATTAGGGAGGGCCTTGAAACCCCTCCCGGAAGAGCTGGGGCTTGGTGCCATAGCAGATGAGAGCCACTGCAGGCAGGTTCCTGAGTGGAGAGGTGACGTGTTGACAAAGCGAGTGGTAAGTAGGCGAGAGTAGAATCAGAGACCTTGAGCTGAGGTGTGATCGAAGTGGGACATGTGCGTGTCTGGATTATGATGGAGACAATGGGCATTGAAATGAGTGGATGAATCTGAGAGATGCTTTGAAAGAGCAAGCAGTTAGATGTTAGGAGGCTTCAAAATGAGCCCAGTTGTCTAGTGGTGCATATCCTAGACAGAAATGAGATAACTGGTAAGGAGAGTTTATTTGGATGAAGATTAGCCCCACTGAGGGCATGATGAATTCGAGGTTATAGGCAGGGGTAGAGGAGTATAGAGGCATTAAAATGTAGCTTTCCTGGAGGCATCTGAACAGGACTACAGAGTAGTAAAGGTTAGAACTGTGTATGTAGTATGTTTAGGAGGTGATTTTTAAATCCCTAGGTGTGAATGAGCCACTAGGGTTGATGAAACAGACATTTCTCCCCTGGAGGTATCTGGATGGCCTTCAGTGGGGAGCAAGGACGAATGTCTAGTCCATTTAATGAACTGTCAGTGCTCCACCCTGGAAGGACTGGATATCCTCAGTGAGTAATTGGTATTTGTGTTTTTTCTCTCTCAGGAACTATTAGCAGAATTCTGACGTCTGAGATTGGGAATGAGTCACAGACTGAGAAGTAAAAGTTAATGATCAAGGACACACAGGGTATTAGAGAGATAAAGACAATACAGTCCATTTCCCCGAAGGACGGAGTGGGCAAAAGAGGCATTAATAGGACTTGTCTCATGCTCTGTTTGCAGCTTGCCTTTTGCCCCCAATCTTCTGTCTCCTTCCTTCCCATCAGAACCCTTTCCCTCTTACTTTTTATTGAATGGATTCTCATAATAAAATGACTCTTATTCATAGAATGGCAAATACTTCTTCTCTCCTGTTTTCAACCTGTTTCCAGTTCCTGCTTTTGCATGCAGTTCAGTCATTTTGGCTCCATCCTGCCATACTAACCAACTGCAATTAGAAGTGGCTTAAAAAATAGAAAAAAAAATATTATTTCCCATAGCAGGAAATTCCAAGGTAAGGTGGTTCTGGGGTTGGTTAATGGAACAGTTCAGGTGGTATCACTGAAGGACCTAGTTCTTTCCATCTTTTGTTCTGGCATCCTGAGTGCATCCTCTGTCCTCCCGGGCTGGCTCCCCTCCAGATTCCATGATGACTGCCACAGTCCCAGATACTAAATGCATGCAGAGATGGAAAAGTTATGCTCCTTCCTTGTGCTCCTTTTCTCAAGAGTGAGGAAAACTTTTCCAGAAGCCTCTTCCCCTTCCAGCAGACTTCTCCATGTAGTTTTATTGGCAAGAATTGTGTCCTGTCTCCATTCTTAAACCAGATTGGCTTGGACCAACCAAGACTCATCTCTTAGGCCAAAACACCTATTCACCTTGGAAATGAACAAAGTCAGGATTCTGTTAGCAGGGGAAAAGGGGAGAATGCACAACCAGTGTTGGCCAAGCTAGTCTGGCTCATGTGATCATTTTCTGGCTCGTTGAGTCAGGAGTGAGTTCTTCATGATCCTCACTGGGCACATTTCTGTACTCATGGTCCCATGGCCAGAAGTACTGATGGCATTTGGCTATTTCTCCTTTAAGAAAAATGGTTTAAGCCACTGTTCCATGTAGATTGTTCTTTAAAGAATGTTAGAAGTGTTAAGAAATGCTGATTTATAAAGATGTAAATTTAGCCTATTTTTTATTTTTATGCTACTTCAATTTTAGGGTAATCATCTAGCAACAGTAATTTTTCAGATTACATTTGTACACAATACTCTTTTGAACACTCTGTGTAGTTGAAAAGGCATCTTTGATGAGCTATGTATAGTATAGCCAGTTAGTTACCGAATGGGCAAGAGATAAGAGGCACCCTGATTCCTTCTCCCATTCTTCATAGCAGCTACCTGCTATGTTTGTTTGTTACCTCTGTTACAAAAAAAGATGACTGTCTCCTCCTGTCCTGCTCCGGAGCCATCCCCTTCAGCTTTGTCAAGGTTCTCTCTACTGAATCTCCATACCCCACCCCATTCCCACCTCACGTCTCCAGCCTTTCCTTCTTTAGCGACTCCTTCCTATCAGCATTCAAAACACACTCGTATCTCTCCCATTAAAATACAACAATTTGCAAAAACCCTACATTCCTCTGATGCTACTTCCCTATCCACTTTATCCTCTTCACTGCCAAACTCCCTGATAGAGTTTTGAATCTTTAATGTCTCCATTTCCTCTCCTCAACTAACTTCTGTCTTGCTATTGCTTTCACCACTCCAAAGACCAGCTCTTGCCAAGATCGCCTTATTGGTAACTCCAATGGATGCTTCTCAAAGCTTGCCCCCTTGACTTCTCAAAAGCACTTGCCACCCCTGACAACACACTCATATTTCTTTGCCCTCCTCAACACTGTACTTTGTAGTTTTTCCTACCGTTTTCACTGTATGCTGGCTGTTCTTTCTGTGCACATCCCCCAGATGTTGGTGTTCCTGTTTGTGCAAGGTCCTGTGCCTGGGAAATCTCGTCTAGTCCATGGCCTCAGTCATCATCTATATGCTGATGGCTGCCAGTCTTTATCTCCATCCTCTCTCCTGTTCCTCAGTCCCATATATCCACCTGCCTTCTGGACATATCCATCTTAATGTATTACAGGCATTTCCAGCTCAACCTCTATCTAGGAAATGGAATTAATCTGCTGTTTCTCAACCTCAAACCAACTCCTACATTTCTTATTGTCAGTGGATGGCACCGTTATCTACTTAGTAGCCCAAACCAGAAGCAGGGACTTGATCCTTATCTCTTCCTCTCCCTTACTTCTCTCATCCAGCTGGTCACCAAGTCCTTCAGATTGGACCTCACAATAACCTTGAATTGGTCCATCTCTACTCAACTATCCTAGTCATTGCCACCATCATCTCCCACCTTGATTAATGCAATTATCTTTTCCCTTGCTTGAATCCATTTTATTTTCACATCTACCTGGTCTCCACTCATCCTTCTTGCAAAAGAATTGAATAGGCAAGTAGGGTTCTGAAATGTCATTTTTCAAACTAATAAGGATGTGTGTCTATATATATGCCTACTGTATGTATACAGAGAATATGCAAATTTTAAGCATCACTTCTCCCACAACTGAGCTGCTGTCACCCTGGGGGTGGAATCTGGCAGCTGTTCCATTATCCATAAACAGCCTTCCTTAGCTTATTAAGATAGGACAGGAAGAACAAGGCTATATCCATGGATATCTGCCTTACAGACTTCTTTTGCAAGTTTTACAAATTGGATTTGGCTTTAAAGGGGAAATTAGCTGAAAAATAGTTGAGCCTTAATTGGGTCAGAAGTATCAACTCAAATCTTTTAACAATAAGAATTTTTGAAATTATAGTTTGGCATCAAAATGAATATCCCAATAGTCCCTCTCCTGTAAAAATCAAAGTTGGCAAGGCTAATAAATTAGAGGAGCTGAAGTATGAAAATCCACACCAACCAAAGGACGTGGACCAGACTGAACTTCAAAAGGGAAATAAATCATCCATCGACCCTAAACTAAAATATCACCAGGAAAAAAGTCGTTTTCCAAAAAATGCTGGTCTTTGGCCAATAATGTAGGACATTTCTTATTAAAATATTGCCACACATCAGAGAGTTCTCTGATCTTCAGACAAATTACAGATAAAAATCGGCCTGACACCATTCTATTTATTTTCAAATCAAGAAAAATTTAATGAATGCATACCAATTTTCTCTCGAGTTTACAGTCCAGCAGAGTGGTTTCTGGGGGCTTGTGAATGGAAATAAAGTGAGTGAAAAATAGAAAGGAGCATATGATAAGACTGTTCTCTAATGCCAGCTCAGAGAAGGAAAAGTCTCATCTGCTTGGAGGGATCAAGAACGGTTTTCTGTGCTCCTGAGCATATATGTGACACAGAGCCAGGTGCTACCACGATGAGAGAATTAGTTATAGTGTGCCACCCATCGAATATACAGCTTTCAATTAAAAAAGGAAAACCAACACCTCTTAAAGGGAGAAGTGCCTAGCTTTTTAGCTACTGAAACCAAACGGATGATGCCTCTAAAGTCTAGACATCAATACTCTGCCTCTGTCCTTTTTGACAAAGTACAGGGATTAAGATTTCTGAAGTCATGAGCTGGTGTGACTGAGAAATCAAAGCTGAAAGTATCTAGTACAGTGGTGTCTCTTTATAATGCCAGTACTGAAAGGCAAAGCTGCCATCGTCATTTGAGGCTGTGAATAGTTACTGTAACTTTTCAGGGGCATGATAGCCTATGCATACATGATCAAATCTGTCTCATAATGAGGAGTGCAATTTGTTATAATGACACAGAAAGCAATCTAAGCGCCGGTCCAAGTTGCAGATAAGGGAGCAGTTTCCAGCTGTTGCTCAGGATGGCCGCCATCTCTCATTGCCAGGGGACAGCTGGTACATTGTTCCCTATAGCAATACTCTTCCCCCCTTTATCTCAGTATTACTGAATGTTTGCTATACAGTGCTTCACATATTAAGAACACCTAGATAAAGCCACAGCTGCAGGTAGAGTAGACCCTTCCCTAATGCCTATAAACATGCTCATTCTCTTTACTGAAAAATAATCGTCAATAAAACAACAAAACTTACCTAAACCTTGCTGCTCCCTCAAGCTACCATTCAAGCCTTCCCCTTCCTGGTGAAAATTCTCCAACAAACCCATCACATGGCCTTTTCTGCCTTACTTTGTAATTCTTTGTGATATAGTTTTTATTCCTGATTTTCATTCATTCATTCATACAAACACATGTGTTTTGAGTGTCTGCAATGTGTCAGGTTCTATGCTAGGTGCTCAGGATGCAGAGATAAACAGAACTGGTCCTTGACCTGAGGAAGTTTACAATCTAGACAGGGAAACTACTGAAAATACTCTTTCTAAAGAAAGCATTAACCCTACCCCCAGCCCCAGGCTGGCACCAGTTCAGCTCAAGCAAACATTTAAGTGCATACTATGTATAGCGCACCATCCTGGGCTTTACACTGAGCTAGAATGATAAGCATTCTTTTCCCTCAAGAATCTTTGGGAAGATTAGACATTTATACAAATCATTTGAAACCAATGAGAATATATTAAGGGCCATGATGGAAGTTCAAAGCAAATGATTTGTAAGTTAGGAGTCGGATAGAGAGAGAAGGGAGAGAACTTTTTCTAGCTAGAGAAAAAGAAAGCCTTTTGGATGAGGTGTCATTTGAGCTGCCCCTAATAATTACAGAGAACTCAAAGGGCTCCACTGATTTGGTCTTTGTTGTCTCCTTTCTTTTTTCTTTTTCTTTTTGGTTTATATATTTGTCTTTTCCCTATGAGATTATTTAAAAGGTGAAAAGTATTAGCTGTATCTTACAGACATGAAAACTGAGTCCTGGATAGGTCACCACTTATTTGAGGTCCCTCAGTAAATCTAGCGGTATGCCTACAAGATGCCCAGTTCCCCATGTCCCAGCCCTGTGTTTCATCCATCAGACATAACTGCCTCAGAACAGACATAGCAGTTCTGTGGGATAATTGCATTTTAAGTGAACTGTCTGTACTATGTAAACACCTCTGCAGAGATGGAAGAGTGTGTAGCTTGATAAATAAAATCATTTCTGCTAATAATTGCTTCTGCGTAGGGATTATGGATCTAACCTCCAGGAGAAGGTGTACTAAAAAGCGTGTGCTGAGATTAATTTTTTTTTTAAGTAATTCCACAATTGGAGCTGAATGTGGACTGCCCATCCTGTTCTCATATAGAAAACCAGTGCACCTGCAAATGGATGTGTGGGCGTCTTCCCAGTCTTCAGTGCCAGGGCTGTGATTAGAGTCTGTGGAAGATGATATTTTAATCTTCCATGTACATGCTTGTGTGGGGGGCTCTGTCCACAGCCAGGGTAACATGACCAGAGTGCAGAAAGCAGGATTTTCTCCAGAGGTGCATGCAGTCATATGGTTTCTTTATGGTATTTGCCCTACTCTGGGAACAGAGAATATTGGAGGTGGGTCATTTGCTTCCATCCCACTGTGCAGTCCTGATAAGGTAGGCTGTAAGGTAGGACCGTGCCTCAGATGACACTGCCTATGGCACACCGAAGAGCATTTTCTACTCTGGGCTCTTCCTTTTTGTCTTCCTCTCCTGTCTCTCCATACTGTCTCTGCTCCTAGACTCCAGAGAGGCAAGATGCCCAGTGTGGTTGGGCTTCAGTCAGACTACATGGTTCCAGTCCCAGAACTACCACTTATTCCTGAGCAAGTTATGAAACCTCTCTGAACCAAAGTGTCCTCAACCATGAAATGCGGCTACTAACAGTTAACTTCCTTATGTAGTTGTGAGGAATCAATGTCCATGTAGAGCATTTAGCACGGTACCTAGCACATTTCAGTGCCCAATTAAGTGTTGTCTATTACCCTTATTGTTCTGTCCCCATCCCATTCCTTTCACTCTTTCTTGTTTTCTCTTTCTCTTATCTGTGAAGATTGGACCTGCCCGTGTGTCTGATCACCCTTGGGGCTGGTATTGGACTCGACTGATGCTTAAGTGACATGGGGCTTCAACAGCCTTTGTCCCTGACAATATGAGTGATGGGAATGTAGGAGATGGTATTATCTCTCATGCTTTAGTTTTGTTTTTTATTAAGCCCTGAAAATAACACCTGCCTGTAACCACATAGCAGCAGGTTGAATTAATCATGTCAAAGATATGGTAGTCCCTTTCCTAAGAGGAAAATGCTAAAGAAATAATACTGGAACCATAATTAGTAATCCATGTATTTTGCGTTTTATTTTGTACTGATGTGTATAAAGCCTATAATCTAATATTAGCTCTCATGCATCACCTAGTTATGGAATTTTTGCACAATCTCCCAAGCAACTAGAGGCTTTTAGGCCACCTGTGTCAAGGTCCCTGACGTTTGGGTATCTGTTCTAAAGCTACGTGTGCTTCCACCAGGTGAAGTTATGATCCTCAGACTGTAGGGTGATCTGCGGCCCTAGTCTAGAAAGTGGTCTTTTTCCAGTGTGAGTGTACTCCCCCAAACTTGGAGAAGATGAGCTTTAAGTAGAGCTTTAAGAGGTCAGGAGGTAGGAAGCAGAGGTTAACAAATGACTAAAAATATACTGTAATAGAATTTTGTTGTTGACCTGCCGATCCTCCATTCTAATGGAACGATCTGATAAAGGGGATCTCGCGCATGGTTCCATATATAGAACTACAGGTTACTATTTCTGGGTGATTTCAAGAAGAGTTGTTATTAGTGGGACCCATGTTTTCTACTTAGTAAACTAAATGGAAGCTGCCTTCTCCTGATTATTTTCACCTCACCTTCTTGTCTATTTCTCAACAGTTCGCAAAGGTTACCGGATCCAAGCTGACAAAGAGAGAGACTCCATGAAGGTCCTATACTATGTCGAGAAGGAGCTGGCTCAGTTTGATCCAGCCAGAAGGATGAGAGGCAGATGTGAGCATCTGTTAGTTTTATGTGATCTGTGCATCGTGCTAAAGGGGATTTGGGGGTGACCATATGTGGGCAGGCCTGAGCTTTCAGGGTCAGAACTAGTAGGGGTGCTGGTGATACCACCCTAAAGAAAGTAGCTTTGAGTACATAGAGGAAAGAAAAAAGGGATTCTGGTATGAAGAATAGAGCAATCACAGGGAACTATATTCAATATCCTGTAATAAACCATAATAGAATTTTTTAAAAAATGAATAGAGCAATCATGTACCATCTTGGTTCCTGTTGTGTCTCTCCATGGGGCAGTCAGTACTGCTGGGGCCGGGCAATCCTGGGGTTGGAAATATTTTATTAAAACAGCCTTTCCCTACTACTCCCTTTAAAATATATTCAAAATAATGACTTAGGATGTGGAAGCTTGAGTATCAGTTTTTTCCAACGTGAAAGGCCCTAGCATTGAACGACAGTCCAGCTGCCCGACTTGCCGTATCAGTGAAAGTGAAAGAGCAAGTCTGCCAAAGAAATCTCGTAAAAAAGAGGCCTACATTCCTTTTAGATGCCCAGCAGCAGAGGCTGAGGGGCAAGCAAAGAGACTGCCCCTCTTGTCAAAAGAACGTTTTAATTACTGAGTCTGTAGGTGTCAGGGCCCCAACCCTTAACTCACCCACAGCCCTTGGAGACTTTGCAGCTGACACAGCTGATTCTTGATTTGGATTCCAAATTACCATCTATCATGAGAGGCAGCACAGGGCAGGTCTGACACGGACAGGCTAATTATCAGAGGGTGCTGGCAGGCCTGGGAGTGAGGTCACTACGTTTCTCTCTTTGAACCCTCCTCGCCTTGGAATCAACGAGAGACTTGATGGCATTGTTGGGGAAACAGTCCCAGACTAGAGGAGCTTTATTCAGATTAAAGACAACATATCCCTCCCAGTTTGCAATTCTAATTTCATCCTGTCTGAGTTGCATCCATTGCTGCCTCCGCCCACCACACTGGTTATAAAAAGACCATCTCCAGATTGGAATGTCAGGAATGCAGATGTCACTGCACTTGACAAGCTAGTTGTAACAGTGTTGTCATGGATCCCTGTACGGGGACAGAGACAGAGATAGTCAGAGATCAAGGAGAAAGAGCCCACGGAGGAAATCTGTGAATCTCACACACACAGCTCAGAGAAAAAGTGAAAAACGGAGGTTGAAAATAAAGGGTGGATCCCAGTTTAGGTGATGTCTTCTGTCTGCCTGGATTAAAGTGGTCTCCAAGGGCTGGCTGGCCATAAGGTAATGACCAAGGAATCTTAGAGTCCAAGGGGTGGCCTGGGTCGACAGATGAGGAAACAGAAGCCGAGAGGGTTGAAGTGATAGAATCAGGACTAGAACCCAGCTCTTCGGATTCCCGTCCTGTGCCCTTTTGTTAAACTAGAAACTTTGGAGCCAACTGTGGACGGTGCCATAGCTGCAGCGGCAGTTTCTAGTCGAAGACCACAGCCTTCTAACTCATAGGACTTTAGGATGTTGGAGCTGGAAGAGACTGAGGCTGTTGAATCTACCTCCCTCATTTTACGGAAGAGGCAAGGGAGGCAGAGAGGGAAAGTAACCAGTGCCCGTGCTCAGTGTCGGGGCCAGAACTGGAGCCCAGCGCTCCTGAACCTGCAGGTTGACATTACCGTAACTGCAGAGACATGAACTAGGAATCTAGTTCTCTTTAGTTTGAGAGGTTCTATTCCTGAAGAACAAAGGAAACCCTGGGGTGGATCATGGACGTAGGACACTCTTGAAGATCTCATCATAAAATGAGTCTCATCGTTTCAGGTGCGGCAAGGGAGTAATAGATTCTGTAAGAAATGGGAGTTTCAGGGTCAGGCCCATGACTTTCCCAGCCAATGTGATCCTCATTCGCCTGTCCCTTGTAAATAGGGGGTTGCTCTTAGGATATTTCAGTCTGGAATCGGCAAACTACAGCTCCCAGGGCACATATGTTCCACCTCCTGTTTTTGCAAGTAAATTTTCTTGGAACACAGCCGTGCCAATCCACTTCTGTATTACTTATGACTCCTTTCATGTTGCAATGGCAGAGTTGAATAGTTGTGACAGTATGGCTTGCAAAGCCTACGATATTTACTATCTGGCCCTTTACAGAAAAAGTTTGCCTATCCTGCTCTAGAGTTCCATTATTAGGTGTCTGTGAAGTGGGGAATGTTCATGTTCATGTTCACTGTGGCAGAAATTTTAGAGCAGCAGACAGCCTGGGCTACCCATCGTACGAATGGTGAAACAGGGCTAGCCCTTACTATCTGCAGAAATGAAAACTGTCCATTATTCCCCGAAGTTTAAGGAAAGGTCTGAATAAATAATGTCATTTTTCAATAAGCACACTTGGTGCATTTTCAAGTTCTCTTCTGTATGGTTCCCGGGAGATTGGAGTTCGCTGGGATCATGAGAAAAGAAAGGTTCTAGATTTGATTAATCAATAGGATCTGAGTTGTTTTCCTTTAAAATAGGCACGAACTAGTCCATTCTCCTTACAGGGCAGAAAAGGCTTACAATTAGATTATAATTCAAAACCAGCTGATCACATGACCAAACTGAACGGCATTCCTGGTCAGCCTTGTGTCCTGGTAAAACAGGACAAGGAGGCTGTGTTTATGCTGTGGGGGGAGACCCTCCCTTCCCTTCAGGGATGGGAACCAGCAAAAATTCTCTGCTCCTCTAAGGACCGTTGGGGATGGGGAGGAGACGAGGCAGAGGGGACACTGAGACACACATCTGTGCTTCCCACATCTGATCTCGGTTTACCTCTTGCTCGGCAGCCAGGCCCTACACCTTAGAAATGTTGATTTTGATAACAGTTTGAAGTTCAAAGGATTTTTAGAAAACAAATGGATTCAGTTACATTACAAATACATTCGCTAGATTTATTTTTTAAGTAATGTGAAATTCAACCCATTTCAAAGTTTTATAAATAAATAGTTTCTTTTTTCTTTTTTTTTCTTTCCAGACCGTGACTCTGGTCCTTATTCACAAGTGCTTTTGTGAAAAGCTACTTAGGCCACCCTAGGAAATGAGAAGGCTGTGACCATCCCCTCCCTCTTTAGATTTCTGGGCTAGGACCAGAGTATAAGCGGAGGCCCAGAAGCCCTAAGTGCAGCCCAACCTCCCCCTTTTCTTCCCGCACCTCCAAACAGCTGTCCTGGCCACCCATGGCCCCCATACTCTTTGGGGAGTGGAAGAGGTCTACTCAGGCCCTGGAAATGGACTTGGTATTGTTTGGGGAAGATAGTCCAGGTTCCTGGATGAACATCCAGAAGGGGGGTGATGGCCACTAGGTGTGTACATCCCCTCGGCCCTGCGGACTCGCTCTGTGGCGAGGACACAACTGCAGGAGGCTGGAATGGGGTGCCTCTAAAGCGGGGGTGTAGTACTGACTCTGAAGGCCCCACCTTGGGACTCAGCCAACAGTAGGGAAGGTCCTGTGGTCCGTGGCTTCTCTCTCTTTTTGCCCCTTTTGCCTCATGCCTGGGATCATCATGGCTCATCACCGAATTAAACAACAAGAAGAAAAACATTTGAGCAAGGATGCTGATGTACTAGGAGGACACCAGCTGTAGACAGCCCAAGTTCCGGGAAGCCTGCCTTAGGTGGAACAATAACAATTGTTTTCCTATTCCAAGCACACAGCATGCAGGAAGCCTCCCTCTCTGTAGGCAAGTGGGCTTCTAGCTGGAGCCATTTCCTGCTGAGCTAAGAACACAAATACCACTAGTTCAGGTCTACAACCCACCCTGGACAGGACTGAGGCCCTCGGGTGGGAGTTTCCCAAAGCCACTAGTCTCAGCCGTTAACTGAGTTCCCATTCTGTTCTATGGGTAGGAAGCTGTGTCATGCCTGGTTTTTTGTCCCTGCAGATAACAACACCATCTCGGAACTCAGCTCCCTGCATGAGGAAGACAGCAGTTTCCGCCAGTCTTACCATCAGATGCGAAGCAAACAGTTCCCTGTGTCCGGGGACTTGGAGAGCAATCCTGACTACTGGTCAGGCGTCATGCGAGGCAGCAGCGGGGCAAGCCGGGGGCCCTCGGCCATGGAGTATAACAAAGAGGATCTGGAGAGCTTCAGGCACAGGTGAAGACGGCCGTGGCAGGGCGACGCTGGTGCTGGGCGTGCGGGGGCAGGAGCCGGGAGGCAGGGTGCATGGGAGGCTGCTGTGATCCAACAGCATCTCTGTCTGCCCTTCTAGGTTATCCTGCCACATCTCTCTGTGGGCTGTTGAACATCCCTTTCCCACATGTATTAAGCAAGGGAACACTTGGGACACCATGTGCAGAAGTAATCACTCAAGGCTCTTTGAAGAGGGTACTCTAGACCCCTTAATGAACCTTGTTAACATTTCTCTGCTCTTCTCAAGTTTTATCCTATAACCTCTAAAAAACCCCACCCATCACCTCCATCATTTTTTTTTAATGAAAGCTTCTTTCTTTCTTTCTTTTTGGCTGTGTTGGGTCTTCGTTTCTGTGCGAGGGCTTTCTCTAGTTGCGGCGAGCGGGGACCACTCTTCATCGCCGGGCACGGGCCTCTCACTGTCGCGGCCTCGCTTGTTGCGGAGCACAGGCTCCAGACGCGCAGGCTCAGTAGCTGTGGCTCACGGGCCCAGTTGCCCCGCGGCATGTGGGATCTTCCCAGACCAGGGCTCGAACCCGTGTCCCCTGCATTGGCAGGCAGATTCTCAACCACTGCGCCACCAGGGAAGCCCCACCTCCATCATTTTTGATCATTTGTTTTGTGAAAGGTCAAATGCCAAACATGTTATACTGTTGCATTTCAGTCTCATAATTCTAAAAGGGAGGTACTATTAATGTCCCCATTTTAAGTTGGGGAAACTGAAACTTACAAATGCTAAGGAACTTACCCTGGGTGACATGGCCAATGAATGTGGGGCAGCCAAGTTGTCTGTCCAGTTTTGTGTAGCCAGTGCCCTCCGGATAGCACCTTCCCCACTCACCTATCCTGTATCTTGAAGGGCAGTAGATATTGCTTTTCTCTCAAAGTACCAACTGCAGGCTCCCTCTTGCCTGCCACCCCAAGGGGTAACTTGCCCTCCGCTCTGAGGAAGGAAAAGGCCTCTGTTTGTCACCAAATATTACAGGGACTCCGTGGGCCACCGCTGTGTGTACTGCAGGCCCACATCACCCACGCTGGCTTTGAGGGTGTGAGGAGTGAGTCAGGAGGCTGTCAACCAGAGGTCACATCATAATGGCCAAAAGAAGGCCCAACGTGTGTTTCAGCACCGTGTAGATCACAAAGTATTTTTATCCACACAACCCCATCTTGATCCTTAACACTAACACTCGAGATGGGCATGGCCGCCTTGAGCTTGTTGTTTGTTGATTCTGAGGCGTGAGAGATGCCCGAGGTGATTCATCCAGCCAGGAGCGGAGCCGTGGTTCGGACCTCGGTCTCCTGACAGAGGCCCCAGATACGACAGGGGCCCTTAGATCCCCGCTCAAGCTCCCTGCCTCGCGCACGGCTTACCTGGACTGACCAGCGCCTCCTCTGCCCGCAGCCAGCAGCGCTCCAAATCCGAGATGCTGTCGCGGAAGAACTTCGCCACCGGGGTACCGGCCGTCTCCATGGACGAGCTGGCGGCCTTCGCTGACTCCTACGGCCCGCGGTCCCGCAGGGCGGACGGCAACAACCACGAGGCCCGGGGCGGGAGCCGCTTCGAGCGCTCAGAGGCGCGGGCGCACGGGGGCTTCTACCAGGACGGCTCGCTGGAGGAGTACTACGGGCAGCGGAGCCGCAGCCGGGAGCCCCTGACCGACGCGGACCGCGGCTGGTCCTACAGCCCCCCGCGCCGGCGGCCGCCCGACGACGCACACCTGCCCCGCCTGGTGAGCCGCACGCCGGGCGCCGCGCCCAAGTACGACCACTCGTTCCGGGGCGCCGGGGTGGAGCGGCAGGCGCTGCCCGAGGGCGCCAGCCGCGGCGGCAGCCTCGAGACGCCGTCCAAGCTGAGCGCGCAGCTCGGCCCGCGCAGCGCCTCCTACTACGGCTGGTCGCCGCCGTCCACCTACAAGGAGGGAACGCCGCAGGGCGAAGAGGAGGACGCGCCCGACGACGCGCTGCCTCCCTACAGCGAGCTCGAGCTCAGCCGGGGCCCGTCCTACCGCGGCCGTGACCTGCCCTACCACAGCAACTCGGAGAAGAGGAGGAAGAAGGAACCCGCCAAGAAGACGGTGAGGCCCAGGCAGCCTCCACGGGGTCCGGGCGGGGAGCCAGCGGGCACGATCGCTGTCCAGGAGCCGCGGGGCTGGGGAGGAGGGAGAGCTGAGAAGGAGGGCCCTGCCCCAGACACCGAGTGGGGCCCAGGTGGAGGGAGCGGGTCCTCCTACTTGGGGAACGCAGGTGTCAGGCTGCTTTGTCCCCCGCTTCCCTCTATCCAGGACCAGGTGAAGTGAGTGTGGGCCCCTGGAGCGTTAAAAAAAGGCAGAAGTAGCAGGTGCATAGGTGTAGAGTATTCGAGAGCATTAATGACGAGCTTTAAGAAGCATTTAGCATCAGGGAGTCTAGGGGTCATTACTACCACAGGCCTTTAGGTGGGCTTCTGAGGTCTGCGTGCAGACGATCTATGCTCTGTGCATGCTTATATGTGCCTTCCTCCCCATCCCTTACCCCCTTTAGGGTGAGGGTTTGTAACTTGCATCAAATGCCCCAAAGAGTCCACATTCCCGAGGTTAGTAGCCATCGGTGTTCATGAAGGACAGCTCACTTCTTTTTTCCTTTGACGTTTTATTGAGTGTAAACTATCCTATGCCCTGTATATGTGAAGGAAGTCTTTCAGTCCCTGCCCAGCTAATTGTCTCTTGTGTAAGTGGCCTTATTTAGACTTTGTTTTCTTTCTAAATGCCAAGAGCAGCCCGTTCCATCCCTCAGCCCCCAAATGTGACCTCAGAGATTGTTGGGGGACAGTCACAGATGTGGGTTTCCAAGGTGCCTTTGTACTCCAGAGGCCACTCTCCAAGCCCAGATGCTTCTGCCCCCTCCTCAGTTACCCTGCCTCTCCCGCCATTTTGTTTTTCATGATTCCAAGCTGGACATTTTCTTTAGTGTGTAGTATGGGGAGAGAACATGAACAGAAAAAGGTTCTAGCATGATTATTAACCCCTCCAAAACAAAAACTGTGATGACCAAAGTACTGTGAGTAGGGAAGGAACTTTCAGGTGATATCAGGTTTATGGTACACCATCTGCACTAACTGTTGTGGAACTGTAAACATTGTAGTTATCCTTAAAGGGGTGAGAAGTTATTCTGTGGCCATGGGACTAAGTTTCATGAGATGTATGTTGGCTTCAGCACCAGTTAAGGCTTAGGGACAGTAGTCACAAGCCTAATGAAATGCCCTAAAAGTCAGGATGTGCCAGGCTCTGAACAGGTGTGGACTCTGCCCAGGGAACCATCTGTTGTGTTGTGTTGGGTTTCTTTAATCAGGCTCTTCCTGCTCTTCCCCCAGAGTGACTTTCCAACCAGGATGTCCCTTGTGGTCTGATGTTTGTTTTCAAGACAACTCTCTGGATGACTAGAAATCAGAAGCAGAAAACGGGAACAAGACACAAATCCAAGAAGCAGCAGGCCCGGGACCTTCTCTGGCCACCACCTTGGAAGATTTGCTGATCTTTGCTTTGGCAAGGGATGGGGGGCAGCCTTTAAGGGAGGCTGATTCCAAACCTCAGTGCCCATCTAACTAGTTTGAGAAGCTCATCAAGAAAACAACTACGTGTGAGCACATTCCCACACATGGAGTTTCTCACCCACAGAGTTCATCCTGCCCAATCTCCTTCCTTAGCCAAACCAGGATTCCTTTTCCAATTCTGAAAGGGAGTTAGCTCTGGACTGCTAACTTCCAGATAATGCCTATGCCGACAGTCTGCTTTTCTATACCTCCTGTGCTGTGCTTAGAGACAGAATTGATTACTACTATTAGAAGGGATTCACTGACAGCGGAAGATAGCTTCAGACAAAATATACCTTTTAGCCCCATTACCTCCCAGTCACTAGTCAATGACTGTTGTTACACTGAAATCAGGCCTGTGGTGAGCTCAGTGACAGTGACCTGTGGGACAGTCACAGAAATGACTTCAGTGTACTGTTCTGAATGACAGTTCTTGAGTGGCTGGAACAAAGCAAGAGCTGTCGAAGTGGTATTTCTTCTTCCATCCTGAGAACATAAACTGCTTTTTCTCTTTTGGCACAGCGACGTCTGAGTCTTGGACATCAAGGGCTCTCCCTGTCCTCCCCTCTCCTGGACTCTCCACAGGTTGGTGCCACACGCAGAGCCCTGCCTCCGTCTGCACTCTGATTAGGTTGTCATCAGGTGCCTTTTGATAAATGATTAAAATATACACATGAAAGAGAAGAGGGAGCAAAAGAGGAGAAGACAGTAATGCAAAATAGAGAAGAATGAGAAGGAATCTAAGAAGAAAAGAATATATTGTCTCATTATAATTTGAATATGGGCCATTTCCCCCGCAGACTCCACTGGATCTTCTGTGTGTTTTATACTTCGTTTACCATGAGTTGTTCCTGCCATCCCAGCTTCATCACTCCAGGACACCTGAGTGTGGGACAGGCATCCCTGGGCCTCACCAGGCTGCCACTCTAGATGCTCTTGGGAGATGAGAGGTATTACTTTCTCAGGAAGGAGCACTTCCTACTCCCACCCTTGTCTAAATGATAGATTTTGCCTAAATCCTAAAGCTAGATCATTCTGGATTTTGTAATTTGTATAGAGTGTGAAAAATGGCCACTCTTCCCTTCTCATCAAGAGGTGCAGTCTGTTTCTCAACCCCTTGAATCTGGGACCGGCCATGTGATTTGATTTGGCCAGTGGCCCAATAACAGATGTGACACAAGCAGAGACTTGACAAGTTCTTGTGCATGGGGCTTGTCCTCTCTTGCTGCTCTTGGGAAACTTGCAGTCACCACCAGGTGAATGAGCCTGGGCTAGCGTGCTGCATGACGAGAGAAAGGGGCCCAGTTACCCCCATCACCCTAACTGGCGGCCTATCAACTCTCAACTGATTGCAAACACATGAGGGAGCCCAGCCAAGACCAACAGAAGAACTGCCTACCTGAGCCCAGCCCAAATTGCTGATTCCTACTCAAGGCATGAGAAGTTGGTGCACTCTTTAAATGTTCATTTCTCTTCAAGGAAAAACTGGCTTTTTCTTCTTGTCTGAATGTTTAGCCCTAAAACCCTGACTCCATCTAACCTTAGGTATCTCTCAGTCTCCACTTTCTTTGACAGACTTTTGTCGCAGCTTTTCATCCCACACTGTTATGGTGGGATACATGGTTGGGTCAAATACTGGGGGACAGTGATGCTTGGCGCTATCCCTCTGCTCCCAGCAGTGGTCCATCCTCTATCTATGGATCCATGGACAACCTCTGAAAAAGGCTTCTTCTTCAGCATCTCCTTCGTCTCTCCAGAACCGTCTGACTGGAGCTAGGCCCTTTTCTCAGAGTACCATCCCTCTGGTATCCATTTAATTCATGGCATTTCCAAACCGGTCCTATGTGTGCAATGAAATAAAGAAGTGGCTAGGTGAGGGTCAGAAGGATGAGTTGATATCATTGCCTGGGGGAGAACTGGCCTGCCAAAGGACTTCACAGTGGCCTTGGCCTGTGTGAGCGGAACCAGGAGAACAGTTCAGCCCAGTGCTGGCACTTCCAAGGGCTGGAAGACACAAGCCATAACCCTGGTGCTGAGTTTTAGACTTGCTGGTGTCCCTGGCCTCTGAAGCTTTAGGTCTAGTCTGTCTTTTTGGGCCCCGATTCCGATGGTAAAGATGATTAAAACATCATTTCTTAAGTCACCAGCTTTGGATTTCAACTTGCTCAGGCAATTTTAGAGAATCTTGGGTAGCTGCAGTAGCTATTATCTCATTATACTGAGCACTGTGTCAGGCTATTCACCACCAAAGAGCCCCGTAGCACCAGCTGCAGAGACCAAAAATACTGCTTTTATTAGTCAGGGGCATGTATGATTTTGGTGAAGGTTGAAGGGAGCCATGGGAAAGAATTATTAAAATTGGAAACCTGCAGTCCCCAAACAACAGAACTACAGACAGACAATAAAAAATACAAAGATGATAACAGGCTACTGAAATAACCTGGGGAGATGGGACCAGGTTGTCCTCCGAAGGGCTGCATAAATCACTCGGACCTCCAGGCCTCCAGTTGAGAGAGAAAACAGTCATTTCTGGGTATGTGGACAGGAGATAAGGTTGACTGGACAAGTAAAGGCAAAGCTGGCCATCCTCGGCACCCCAGCTTTTCTCAACACATCCTTCTGTTTCTTCTCCCCTAAATAGTCTGTCCTGCATAGGAAGTGCTTATACACGTGAGCTTCCTTCCTAGGTGTTACTGGGGGTACAAGATAAGACTTGTGTAAGACTTGGTCTCCGTCCATGGGGACCCTGCCATCGAATAGGGGGAATAAGACATGCCCAAGAAAGAACTGGGAGATTTTATGCATATAATATGAAATATTGCTATGGATAAATTACAACAAACCCAGAGAATTAAAGGTTTTTAATTTAAATGGGTGTATTTTGATATTTCTGTTGTGTGTGTTTGTCCATCCATCCTATTTAAAGATATGCTCAGTGATCTGAAAAGCCAATATTAAAAAGTCTGAGCTGGAAGAGGTGAGTTAGGATGGGGAGGGTTGAAAGGCAGAGGCCCCGGTGGGATGACGCGTGAGAGTGTTTGCCTGTGAGTCACAGCTGAGTCAGGGACGTGTTGGATGAGGGGGCATGGATGCAGGTGGCATAGATGAACTTCTCTAGGCCATGCAGAGACTTACGAGGAAGCTGGGGGCATTTGCTGGACCTCGTGCTCACGGGGGAGCTCTCCAGGGGTTCACTTCTTCAGCCGTGAGTGTTGCTGTCCACCTCCACTAATGCAGAGAATGTCCTGCAGAGATGATCGGCCTCATCTCCATGCTCTGCACCTGGCACGGGACTGCGCAAACTGGGCATGAGAAGTGGCTGCCCTTCTAGCCCACGGCTCTCCACGCTGAAAAGACCTAGCCACATCTGTAAATATTTCTAAATAGTCTGAAAGACTTCCTGTAGGTAATCTGATGAGAACTTAGGCAGCCTTTGAGAGAGGCTAAGGTCACAGCTAGTGTTGTAACTCACCCCCTCTTTTCTCGATAGATGGAGAGATAAGCCATCGCTGCCATTAGTGAAGTCAAAACCCTAATTGGGTCTTTTCTGTTGGATAAGTGTTTCCCCAGATTGCCGAACCATATGAATTACTTGATTGCTGTTGAGAATGTGTTGTTGGGCCCTGCCTGGGAGATTGACGGGGTGGGTCTGGGGCTAGGATTTGTACTTTTAACACGTATTTCAGGAGAGTCCTATGATCACATGTATTTGGGAAATCTTACGCTAGATCATACCTCATCATGTGCCCCAAAACACTTGGTCGTGAGGCTTCCTCAGGCTTCGACCTTTTTTCTTCAAATGTCCTGTTGAGGTCGCTCTTTCTCCCTTGGGGCTGGCAGTGGGGAACCCTCCGGCAGTCTGACTCCGATGCTGGTGATTGGCTCGCCAGGGTCCAGGGGTAGGAGAACGGTGTGAGGCAGAGAGAAAGGAGCGCTGGGAGCACGCCCCAGCAGGCTGTTCCAGTTGTTTCCAGTCCTAGAATAGAGATCCTGTTGTGACAATCTCAGATCTGAGAACAAGAATTACGGGTAGTTTTCTCATTCCCTTGATGTCATTCTGAGCAAACCTTAGATCATGAATAGAAAGAAAAGAGACCATTGGGGAACTGGCAAAAATAAATCACTTTGAAGCATTCAACTCGTCAGCCTGGCTGGTCAACACCTACTTCCGCCTTTAGACCCAAAGTGGGATGGGCAAGAACAATAAAATCTATGTTATATATCCTTCCAACATCAGATTTAAATGCTGCCACAATCTTACAAGGGTATGAAATTGATTTATAAGATGTACAGATCCAGAGTCACCCAAATAGGGGCCAGGTACTTAAAGAAAAAAAAGTGCCTAGTTTTTTCCCGCCAGTATCCTTCCTCTCTTCACCCGGGAAGCCGCTCAGTGAAGCTCCAAGTAAGGGGCTTTTAACAACAGAGAGAAGCAAGGATAGTGTGGAGCTGCTTTAAGCAGCAGCCTGAGCTTTTGCACTGCCTGAGGGTAGTAAGAATAAAGTTTGTATTATTTTTCTGGTGTATTACTGTTTACAGACCACTTTCACATGCATTATCTCATTTGATCCTCACAGAGACCCCTGTGATAGAGGCAGGGTGGACGTGGTGGTCCCATCAAACAGTGTCAAACGGGGGCTGAAAAAGGCTAAGGGATTTGCCTATCGTCAAGTAAGTTTTTAAATCATAGAGCCAGGCCTTCTGACCATCTGTCAAGGGTTCCTTCCGATTCCTATAGTACCCGTGGAGTGGAATCAGCCCAGCGTCTGGGGAGAAGAGTCCCGGATGCGACGCTTATCATGGCATCACCGGGGTGATCTATGGAGACAGGCACTGCGGCTGCTTCATCCTCCTAAGCGCTGGCCCTCACATACTGCTCTGAGAGGGAGTCAGCTCTACTCCCGGAGACTTTCATTTTCACTAGCCATGCTGGAGGGGAAAAGGCTTTGATAAAAATGTGCTTCAGATTTTAGAGTCCTTCCTGAAGAGGAATTTCTGAGCCAGACTACAAATTCATCTAGACTCAGAATTCCGGGGCTTGGGGGTGACCTGCCTGGAACGAACTATCTGGCATCTTCACTGCATTTGGGGATTTTAGGTAGAAGTAAGAGGGGCCAGATATAGAGGGAGCCAATACAGCACTTTAGTTAATAGTTATGTTAGGGTTTCTTGGTGAGGCTGGATACAGGTGCATGTCGTGTGGCTCATTTCTTCTAGGGAGGCTAGAAGAGATACAAACTTGCCTCTTACCTTGGCTTTCAGAAAAGCCACTCTATTAACAAAGGTATTGGGCACTGTCCAATGAGAATTTTCCTTGTGGGAATGAAGGAAAAGGGAATAGAAGGAACAACAGGACAAAGAAAGGTCAGAAAGCTGCTTCATGAGAGTCACCTGCCCAGTTATTTTTGTGCCTTGTCTGTGGCATCAAAACTGAAATACTTGTATCACTGTTGCCCATGACTTTTCTTCAGTGTCAAACATACAAAGTGAATTTGTCTGTAACGTTTAAACTAAATAAAGCATTTTCACCTACATTGGTTATGAAGAACTCATGATTTAGCACAACTATGTTTAATCATGATCTGACATTAAATGATCTCAGCAGGGGGAAAAAAAATCATACAGTACATGACCTCCTCAGGTTGTTTTAAGTACTGTAATGGGGAATGAATACTGTGGGACTAGAGGCAAGTACTGACAGAGTGTAATGTACGTTTTTATAGATTTTAATAAGCTACAGCCCGGATACATTTTGTGGCCACTCTCACCACTCTCCACAGACTGTCTGACACTCAGGAGTTGAGGAGTAGGAAAGATGATTGGACAATGGGATGGTTCTTAGCTCATTTTCAAGAAGGGTCCAAGCATTTGCCTGCTAGAAATGGCACTTGGGGAAGGGAGGAAGGACACTATTTGTGGGAAGACATTTTAAGTTCTGAAGAGATTTGAAAAATTCCACACCATCATAATTTAGAGAAGGCAACTTAAAACTTTTGTTAGCAAAGGAAGTGATAAGTACCCCCAGAGAACAATTAATCCTCTCATCTTGGCCAGGCCGTCTCAAGGGAGTTCCAGACTTTAGGGTTCTGGCTGAATGGAAAATTTGTCCTTGCTTGAAGCATCTGGACTCAATTTTCTTCTTTTAATGGTTAACTTTAAAATGTTCACATGTAGATTTAATTTAAAGTTAGACACTAAAACAGTGTAACTCTGATTACCTCCTCTGAACTTTCTGCTATTTTATCCATTGCTTTAATTCTATCTTGCTTTTCAGCTTTTATAAAATACGGTGTTTGACTTATAAAGTGTTTGTTTAGAATCACCTACTTGTTTTTTCTACACATCTTTTCTTCCTGCATTTCAGATCTGCTTTTGAAAACGTCTCCATTCTAGCCGAAGGAAGTTTTCTTTAGTGATGGTCTATTGGTAGGATACTCTGTCAGTTTGTATTTGTCTCAAACAAAATCTTTACTTCATTCTTGTTCTTGAAAGATAATTTTACTGAGTATACAATTTTAAATCAATAGTTATTTTCTCTTGGCACACTGAAGATATTATTCCACTCCCTTCTGCTTTTGTTGTTGCTTTTGAGAAGCCAGTTACCAATCTAATTATCCTTCCTTTACAAGTAATCTGTCTTGTCTCTCTGGCTATTTTTAGGATTTTCTTCTTTTTTCTAGTGTGTGTTTTTTGTTTTTTTTTTGCTTAATCAACATGTGACCAGTTGTGGATTTCTTTTTACTTATTCACATTGGGATTTGTTGTGCTTCCTGAATCTGTGGATTTTTCATTAATTATGGAAAACTCTCAGCTATTAACATGTCAAATATTTCTTCTCCTCTTTAAACTCTCTTTTAAGAATTCCAATTGAATGTATGTTAGACCTTTTCATTCTATTCTACATATTGCTTAAGTCTATCTTTTGTATTTTTCATCTCTGTCTTTCTGTGGTCTCTTCTGGGTAATTCCTTCAAGTTTATCTTCCACTTCATGACTTTTCTCTTTAGTTTCCCCTAATCTCCTTCCTTTGAGTTTTAATTTCAATTAATAAATTTTTATAAATTTTTCATTTATAAAAATTCAATTTAGTTCTTTTTCAAATCTGCCTGGTCATTGACGATAGTGTTTTGCTCCTTACTGTTGTATACAATTCCCTCTTATTTCTTTGAATATATTAAATGTACTAATTTTATACTTTATACCCAATAATTCTAATATCTGCATTCTTTGTGGGTGTAATTTTGAAGTTTGTTACTTCTGCTAACTCTCACTCGTGGTTTCTTGTTTCCTTATATGTTTTGTAGTTTTTGACTGTGAATTCATGTTTGGTAAAATGTCATATTGTATTGATGCCAGTCAAGAAAGACTTTTCTTGCTCCTTACCTGTCCTCATTCTCTCCATAATAACTCCACATCTACATACATATACACAGCAACCCTGGAGGGTCCAAGAAGAATAAGTGATTGAGGGAAGAAGCAGTGGAAGTGCTTAGTGGGGAAAATCTAGAAGGTACATGCCTTTCTCTCTAATGCAAGCTTCTAGAGTAAAATGAGCCTACAATAGGGGAGAGCAAGAAACTTTAACTTTACAAATTGTCCAGTTTGATCATTATAAAAGAATTATTATTTTAATTATGGAAGTAAGACTATTTGGGCAAGTTAAAAGTGAACAGAATGCCATGTATTATTCAAGAGTAACCAAAGAAATTATGGATCTAGATTTCATTCAAGAAGCAAGGAAGGAGTAGACCCATAGGATGGATTAGAATTAGGCAGTTGTGGGGAAAAATCAACTGTTTTACGTTTTAACCCTACTGATTTCTGTTTGCTTAATGTAAAAGTCATGTTTTTATATACATTCAATTCAAGAAATAAAGAAGTAGGCTGATTTCAGTCTCTGAAAAAAATCTTGGTAGAGACATCCTAATAATACTCATCACACCATTTAGGTGAAAGTTACATTTCTGGTGAATTGGTATTAAGCATTTCCTGAATGCTCATCAAGTGGCCTGAAATGACTCACCAAGTATGGCAGGAGGTGTAGAGGTAGCTAGCAAGTTGCTCAGAGAAGGGGAGTGAGTTAGCCTGACACGCCATCTAGTGGCACACATATAAAGGAACGCCTCTGGTGCTAACTTTCCAGGACTCAAGGTATTGAAGTGTGCCTCACAGTGTCTAAGAGTTGTATCCTTAAAAAGTTGTGTATTAATTCACTTATGGAAAATCAGATTAAGTGCATTAGGAGTTCTTTATTTGGAAGTGGTGAGTCCTTCGGTATGTTCTGCAAGTTTAGATCTTTCCACGTTATAGTTTCAGGGTAGACTTCTGTGGGTACCACTTGGGGAAAACCTCATGTTTCTTGCTTGGTACGAAGTGGAAATGAAGCACATTCCTCCCTTGATTTAAAGCTATTTTAATGTGTTCTTTTTTAACACCATTGAAATATAAGTACTGAGGTCAGCTCAGACTCAGATGCTACAGAATTACAGTGAAGTCAGTTTCTCATTAACAAGCAAAAATTATGTCACTGAACTGTGCAACCAAAGGATTTAAACCGTCCATTCCCTGGCCTTTGACTGTAAAAAGATGAATCTCTCTCTCTCTCTCTTTCTCTCTCTCTCTCATTCTCGCTCTCACTTTTTCGCTCTGTCTCTAAAAAAACAAGCAGAGAAGATTCCATAGTCTCTTACATTAAAACACTTTTTATAAAAAACAATCCTTGCTCTCAAGAGATGTTTTCTTATATTTTGTTTACATATCTTGTGCTGCAGCCCAGCACCAATGTATTCTTGGCTTGTTTTGTTTTTTCCTGAGATGTTCAGTCTCCAGTAGAGCAAAGCAGAGAGAGAGATATGCCAACTTCTTTTTAGCACTGTTCTTATAAAAGCCCTTTGCTCAGCTGAATGGAATTCATTTATAATGGACATTGCTACCATCCCCTCTCTCCCATAGCCTCTTGGTGTTGCTGCAGTGGTTCAGGCAACGGGCTTGTCTTACTCCTTCATGCCAGAGCGACAGCCACTGAAGTTCCAGCTGAAGTTGCTTTCTTTTTGCAGCAGTATTAGTCAAAAATCTTTTGGTTGCAAATGACAGAAGCCCGGCTCGGGCTAGCTTAAGAAAAAAAAGGAAGAGATGGAGGTTGTGTATCAGAAAGATCCTGGGATAGATCATGGGATGGAAGAAGAGCTGTAGGAACTGAGGGAAAATCTGGGTTGTGATGTATTCAGATTCTCTCCCTGTGTATCACTCACATCTGTTTGTCTTTTTATATCTACATTTTTCTCCCACTGAGGACAGACCTTCTCTACAAGGCAGGAATATAGTCACTAGCAGTCCAAGAGTCACAATTTTCCAGCTCACATGGCCCCAGATAGGTGAAGGGTCTTACCCGTGGGAACAATCCTGGGGAAAGGCTGTGACTGACCCATGCTGAGTCATGTGCCCATCTTTGAGCTCATCCTTGTGGCCAGAGAGATGGCAAGTCCATTTATGACTAGAAGGATGAGACTCAGTGATGGACTGGATAGTGGGATAAGACCACTTCTCCAAAGGAGGGAGGGAGGTGTTATGAATAGAAGTAGGAAAAGGGATTCTGGGCAGATAGAATACCATAACAACGGGCATCCACTACTGCATGCTGAAAGATTCTTCTCCTACAGTCATGGAGCCTTGAACACCCCTGAGGTGTAATATCCCTATCCAGGGCATTAGGGGGCTGTTTTCTCTGCAATTCAGTGAAAATTCTCACCAGAGCCTTCCACATAGTGGTGTATCTCCTTGGTTATACTCTGCTCATTCTAAATTGAGAAATCTGTCTCTGCGTCACTGCCTTAGTTAAGACTTTTCATCTCTTTCCTGGGTTAGTCTAATATCCCCCTTTCTTCTCTCCCACCTCCAGTGTTGTCCCCTAATAATTCACCTTCCACTTTGTTGTCAGAAGTTCTAGCTAGCTTCAAGAGAAATACTTGATGTTCGGCAAGGTGCCTTCTCCTTTCCTCTCCAAGCCCTACAGAACTGGGGACTTCTAGCCTCCCGATCCACCTCTTTATTTTTTTCTGTACTAGCAGGAGAGGAGAACTAACTGGATTCCTGAGAATCCCTGCAGCTCACCGGACCACATTTCACGTGTAAACGTGAGTGTTCACGGACCCCACGCTCTCTTTTCTGGTCCCACTTCCTCTTTCATTTCCTGCCTCAGGGTGGCCAGCACCTCTGTGCTTACTTCCCTCATGGGAGGGCGCCCCTGGGTAGAGTCATCACGAGGCATCTCGGCCTCAGACCAAAGCTGCATTCTCTCACAAGGTTACTGGAAACCCTGCAATGAGGGAGATAGTTGTCCCTCGGAGCCCTCATTTGACTTGTACTCTTTGTGTACATGTGTGTGGCATTGGTCATGGGAAAACAGGGCTGTGCCACCCCAAACCTCTAATGCTACAGAGGACATTTGTTGACCAAAAAATATTTGTACATGCTATAGAAAGTTTATTGATGTATGTATCTGTACATATAATTTTTATGTTAGATTATGTGACTTTAAATATATCTTTTCAAAAAATTCATTAATTGCTTCTAGGCAACCAATATCTCCTACCCATCTGACCATAGATTTACACTTTCCATTCCAGCATTTGACACAGAAATTCAAACAAAATGCTGAACAAGTTTTAACAAGTTTAGAGCAGCAGTTTCTTGAGGGGAAAAAATCCATTTATTAAGAGATATTCTCTCAAAGCAAAGCAAACACCATGCCCAAGGCCTCCCCATGAGGAGAACTTGGAGAGCGCCCATAGAGATTCTTCAGATTTAAATAACTCAATATAACGAGGGTGGATTTTCACAATGATCCAAACTCTCGTCCTTCAGAGCAGGCCTTGGGGCGTTTTCAAAAGGAAACCTCTTCTCCAGGCATTTGAGGGCTCTTGTGTCCACTTTCAGTGCTTCAGAAGGAGAAGTCTTCAAGAGCTGGCAAACAGCTCTGCATCACAGCAGATGCACCTCTCATTCCAAGAAACTTATCAACACAATTTTTTTGCTCTCAAGGAAATTTGAAACCAAATAAAATATTTTAAATTCTTGACTTATGGAGACCTGGGTTTTGTTTTGCTTTGTTTTGTTTTTTATAAAGCTGCCAAATGCTCCTCAGAGTATTAGAAGGAAAAAAGTCTACCTAAAGACTCTCACTGTAAGAACTGTAAGGGATAAAAGGGAACCACTTAACTCTGGCTTGTGGTAGAAGGCACCCTGACAGTAGGCAGTGCTGACCCGCACAGAGGACTGGGTGCTGGGGCGCTGGGCTGTGTGCCAGGAACTGGGTGGGTGCTGGAGCCCCTGGATCCAGGCAAAAATTTTAGCAGCACATAGATCATCCAAGAGTGAGAGCCGGACACTCTCACACAAGCCATATCACACCTTGATAATGACCCTCAGTTACAAAATTCCAGATGTGTAAATATTTCCTAATCAGAAAACTGAAATAAATAGTACAGTTGAAATTACCATACCTGGCAAGACCAAAGTCTGACTTTGTCACACCCTGCATAAAACTTTTCTGGCTCTCCACAGTCTTCTTGACACAAGGTCAAGTGCCTTAGAAAGTACACAAGGCTCTCTGTGGTCCAACCTCTTCCTGCCATTGCAGCTCCACTGCCAATTTCTACTTCAACTTCTCTTTTTTCTTTTTCTTTGCTGTGCTCTCATAGGCAGAATCATTAGGAGCACTTGAATACACTGTGTTGTTTTGCATCTTTGTGCCTTTATTGCAGAATGCCTTCCTCACCCTCTTTGGGCACCTCCTTACACATGTTTTTAAGATTCAGTTTGGGTGTCACATCCTCTAGGAATCCCTGCTCCCACCATGCTGAGCTAAAAGCCCCAGTTCCCTGCTTGCCCGGCAGTGTTCATCCTGTCGCTGCATTCAACGTGAATTCAAAAGAATCCCTTTTTGTGTCTGTCCACCCACTGAAATGTAAGTTCTTTGAAAGTATGCTTTTTTTGTCTCCTTCAGATCACTATGGTGCGTGGTACACAATAAGTTCTCCATCGTTAGCTGAACTAAACCAAAGTGGGATCATGTTAGGATATTCTGAAAGCTCTGATCGCAGGAGGGCTGGACAGCAGTCACTCCCATGCTGGTTGAATATGCCCAAACCCTTCCATATCCAGGTCACTGCTCAGCCAGGACAGATGACCTCAGTCACCTTGAGGCTTTCCTCCTAGCCATACGCTAAAGCAGAGGTTGGAAAACTTTTGAAAGGGACTTGCCAAGATACTGGTCCCTTTCTCAGTGACATGTAAGCCTAGAGGGATTTGGAGGGCAGGAGATGGGGACTGTGTTCACCTATAAGCCATGGGCGAGAGGCCGAAGATTTTGGAGGTAGAAACACCTGAGGCCCTATACTGGCTGCCAACCTCAGCTGTTCACTCCAACTGAGGATTTATATCCATAGAGGGTTTTGATGCCATTGTGACTGAGACATGAAAGAAGTTACCAGTCTCTAGGCCACAAGCTGCTTGTGTGTGTTTTCACCAGCACCTAGACCAGCCATTACGATCCCCAAGCTCATGAGAACCATGAAGGATTATAAGCTATGTATCCAAGACAGAGATATCAGGATTGGACAACTCAGGGGGGGCCTGGAAGACATCCTGTCCAGGTAGTGGGGAAGATGGAGCGCTGAGCTTCCAGAGAAACCTACTCAGTCTCTGACCGCCTCTGGGTCTGCTCCCTTCCTCTCCACCATATCAGAGCCTCAGTCTCTTTTAGTCTAAAAGGCAACAAATCAATGCGATAGGTAGAAAATATCAGTGTTATGAGCACCCCTTAACCTCTTTCTCTTTCAGTGACCACCGTATTGGGAACGGCCAGCTCAGAGTCTGCAATTTGTGATATAAAACAAGGTAATGAGTGAGGGCAGAGCCCAGAGGACCCTGGCCTGGCTCAGTGGATTCACATGGAATGAGCAGAGTGTCGGAGAGAAAAGGGTAAAAGATAATGGTCAAGATGAGCTAGGAGAGTTTGGAGAGGGGGGAAAAGGAGATTGGGGTGTAAGATCTTGAGGGAGATATGAAAAGAATATTTTAAAGATTTTATTATTTTATTTGTTATGAATGAAATCCCTTCTGGCATTTTTGAGGAACTTTAGTATGTGTTAAACTGGTTATAACAGAATTTTAATATCTCCCTTCTTAGCAAGATTTCTGTCTTGTCATCTAGCACAAAGGGATTTTTTGGTGGCTTCTTTGAGGAGGTGTTTCCATACTTAGCATGAAAACTGGGGGAAGAAAGGACAAGATGCCCTATTGTGTAAGTGAAGGATGGAGGACTGATGGCTTTGGAGATGAGCTCCAGAGAACAGCTCCTGGATCCCCAACAATCTTCCCACATTGCAAAGCCTCTCCCTGACTCCTATCGTCAGCCCTGGCTGTCTGGAATATTACCTCCTATTTCATACAATTTTAGATTGTCCCATGGCATGTTTATGTGCATTGTTATCTGATTCATAACAAATCTGTGAGGAAAGCATAACAGGCAATTTTTCCCTCTATTTTACAGATGGGAAAATGAGATCACAAAGAGGGGAATGACTTTCTTGAGGTAATTTTTAAAAAGACAACAGACACTGGACTAGCACCCAGGTATCTTGAAGCCTGGTTCATTAATCCCCATGACACTTAATTCTTTTTTTTTTTTTAATTTCTCATTACTTCTTTTTTTTTTAACATCTTTATTGGAGTATAATTGCTTTACAATGGTGTGTTAGTTTCTGCTTTATAACAAAGTGAATCAGCTATACATATACATATATCCCCATAACTCCTCCCTCTTGCGTCTCCCTCCCACCCTCCCTATCCCACCCCTCTAGGTGGACATGAAGCACCAAGCTGATCTCCCTGTGCTATGCGGCTGCTTCCCACTAGCTATCTATTTTACATTTGGTAGTGTATATAAGTCCATGCCTCTCTCTCACTTCATCCCAGCTTACCGTTGCCTCTCCCTGTGTCCTCAAGTCCATTCTCTACATCTGCGTCTTTATTCCTGTCCTGCCCCTAGGTTCTTCAGAACCATTTTTTTTTAGATTCTATATACATGTGTTAGCATGTGGTATTTGTTTTTCTCTTTCTGTCTTACTTCACTCTGTATGACAGACTCTAGGTCCATCCACCTCACTACAAATAACTCAATTTCGTTTCTTTTTATGGCTGAGTAATATTCCATTGTATATATGTGCCACATCTTCATTATCCATTCATCTGTCAGTGGACACATAGGTTGCTTCCATGTCCTGGCTATTGTAAATAGAGCTCCAATGAACATTGTGGCACATGACTCTTTTTGAATTATGATTTTCTCAGGGTATGTGCCCAGTAGTGGGATTGCTGGGTCATATGGTAGTTCTATTTTTAGCTTTTTAAGGAACCTCCATACTGTTCTCCATAGTGGCTGTATCAATTCACATTCCCACCAAGAGTGCAGGAGGGTTCCCTTTTCTCCACACCCTCTCTAGCATTTATTGTTTGTAGATTTTTTGATGATGGCCATTCTGACTGGTGCGAGGTGATACCTCATTGTAGTTTTGATTTGCATTTCTCTAATGATTAGTGATGTTGAGCAGTCTTTCATGTATTTGTTGGCAATATGTATATCTTCTTTGGAGAAGTGTCTATTTAGGTCTTCTGCCCATTTTTGGATTGGGTTGTTTGTTTTTTTGATATTGAGCTGCATGAGCTGCTTGTAAATTTTGGAGATTAATCCTTTGTCAGTTGCTTCATTTGCAAATATTTTCTCCCATTCTGAGGGTTGTCTTTTGGTCTTGTTTATGGTTTCCTTTGCTGTGCAAAAGCTTTTAAGTTTCATTAGGTCCCATTTGTTTATTTTTGTTTTTATTTCCATTTCTCTAGGAGGTGGGTCAAAGAGGATCTTGCTGTGATTTATGTCATAAAGTGTTCTGCCTATGTTTTCCTCTGAGAGTTTTATAGTGTCTGGCCTTACATTTAGGTCTTTAATCCATTTTGAGTTTATTTTTGCCCATGACACTTAATTCTTGCTTTGTAAACAAGTGTAGAGATTGTGGAAGCACATATTAAAAGGGAAGTGCAGTGAAAAAGCAACATAAATTAAAGGAGCTGGGAACATTGACTGTCCATTAACCCAGGGCTGGAGGCTGATGGCCAGCTCACATGGGATGCTTGGAAGAACTTACAGACCCACTGTCAGTGAACAATCCAGAATTAAAACCCAAGAGAGGTCTACAAACTGGGGCAATGGGCCATGTCTAATAGAATAAATTTAAGAGGAATAAATGCAAAGTCTTAAATTTTGATCTAAATGATAATTGCACAGGATGAGATGGGGAGAAATTGCTTAGGATCCTTTTATCTTTTTACTCAATTTGTTTTAAAAAGGGTTTGTTGGGCACCCATTGTGTCTACATGATGTTCTTGACCAAATAACTTCAGTAAACAAGAACCAGACAAATAAAGCCCTATTCTGCTGGAGCTCTGATTCCAGTGAGAGAGACAGCCAGTATGGAGATAAAGAAATGATTTCATAAAAGTATCAGTGTAATGAATAAAATAAAGCAGAATTACAGACATTAATTATTAAGAGGTACGACAATAGTAGAAGGGTGGTCAGAGAAGGCCTCTCTAAGGAGGAGGCATTTTCAAGCTGTTACCTGGAGGATAAGAAGGAACCTAGATTGCGAGGATCACTGGGCAGCGTTCTAGGCAAAGGGAAAGCAAGTGCACGTGGATGTAGGTAGGAAGGATTTCAGGATGTTTGAAGGACAGAAAGGAAGCCACTGTGGCTCAGAATTAGTGAACTAGGAAGGAAGCAGGAGATGATGCTGGAGTGCCTGCAAGGGCCAGGTTATGTAGGCTTTGAAAGCCACAATAAGCATGGCACACTGCAAGTCATCCTCCCAAAATCTATTCTCCTTTTCCTCCTGGGTAAAAGACTTTAATCTGGACACCTAGCCAGACAGAGTTTCCCAGCCTTCTTTTTGTGAGGTGCAGCCATGCCACCGATGTTATTGCCAAAGGAATATGAGCAGAGGAGATGTGTGCGACACCCACCCCGCTTGATTGAAAGGAAAATGCTTATCTTTAACTTCCTCTCTTTTTCCTTCCCTTGCGTGACCAGCCATGCAAATAAGGACAATACGCTTGCTTAAGGGAGGATGGAGCAAGAAGATGGAAGGAATCTGGGTCTCTGAAAGACCTCATGGAGTAGAA
Source organism: Balaenoptera physalus (assembly GCF_965194825.1). Classification (NCBI taxonomy): domain Eukaryota; kingdom Metazoa; phylum Chordata; class Mammalia; order Artiodactyla; family Balaenopteridae; genus Balaenoptera; species Balaenoptera physalus. Next base: position 65,547,146 of record NC_138882.1, read on the forward strand.
TTGTCTTGCCAGAATTGTCTTGCCATTCTGCTCCTCATGGAGCAGAACTGTCTTTCACTCTTATGTGAAAGAGAAATAAACTTCTGTCTTATTTACGTCACTGTATTTTGAGATTTTTTTTAATAGTGATGTAGTCTTTACTGCAACTAAATCAATGAGATACTTGGATTGTTTTTCAAAGTGAGAAACCATTAGAAAGTTTCAAACAATGAATAACACAAACTATGTTTCAGAAAGATCGTTCTGACTTCTGCATGGATAACAGATTATAGGAAGGCCAAGGTGGGAGAAGGGGAAACAGTTAGAAAGCTATTGTAGATGTTATGTGAGAGATAACAGACTAAGATGGTGGCATTGGAGATGGAGGTATAGGATGGATTATGAATATATTCTGGAGGTTAGAGCAAGCAGGCTTTCTGATTTATTAAATTTTGGAGGTGGTGCAGGAAAAGAAAAAAATAAATATGATTCTTAAGTCTCTGACTTGAATAACTGATGAGAGAGTGATAGGATTTCCTGTGGTGGAGAAGATTAAAGTACAGGGTAGGATGGGATGCTTTGGTAGCAAAAAAACCAAAAACCAAGAAAACAAAAACAAAAACAGTAATCTTGACACAAACTGGCAAAAATAATAAGCAAATTTATTAGCCTACAAAATGTAGAACAAGCTATAATGTTTGGGTGTTTCAATGGCTTACATATGTTATCAATGGCCTCTTTCTAACTTTCATCTTTGCCATCCAAGTTTAAGCTTCATCCTAAAGCTAATTCTCTTTGGGGTCAGCAACTGGGACAATGTGTTTCTTTGCTCATAACCAACAGGAATGGAGAGAGAAACCATTCCTCTAAGCATATAGTACAGGTCCTTCCTGCTAGCCTGAATTTGCTGACTTAGGTCTGCCATGTTCTGATTGGTTTAAATGAATAAGGACCAGAGTTGGAGCCCCTGGCGTCTGAGTCATGACTGATACATGGAGAGTAGTGAGTGACACCTGGGGAAAATCAAGTTCTGTTGGGAAAGACAGGAGGAAGGATTGATTAAGAGTTTATGTGTGTGAGCTTTAGCTCTTTATTTCTTTCTCCCCATCTGTGAAGTGGGAGAAAAATATAACTGCAGCCTTAGCAGACAGAGGAGGAGAGATTTTTGTGAAGAAAACTAGAGCAAAGGTCTCACTTGCACCAAGAGGGAAGGCTTGTTCTAATATCAAAGGACCCATAGGGTAAAACTGCTGCATGGATGATATAATGTGAATATCAGTGAATTCATTTTTAAATTTTTTTATAGAAGTATAGTTGATTTACAGTATTGTGTTAGTTTCAGGTGTACAGCAAAGTGAGTCAGTTTTATCTATATATATTTACATATATTTTTATATATTTCAGATTATTTTCCATCATAGGTTATTATAAGACATTGAATATAGCCCCCTGTGCTATACAGTAGACCCTTGTTGTTTATCCATTGTATTTTATATACAGTAGTGTATACCTGTTAATCCCACACTCCTAATTTATCCCTCCACCACCCTTCCCATTTGGTGATCATAAGATTGTTTTCTATGTCAGTGACTTTATTTGGATGATACAAATACACTGAGACTGATGAGTCCAAGCAACCCTGGGGGAGAGCCAGAGCAGAAGACAGCAAAAGAAGACCCTTGCTGGTCCTCATTTTCTGTGTCTTAGAAACCCAGTGTTTTGATCTAGAAAATGATCATAAAGGATTCTAAAACTGTCTCTCTTTTGTGAGTCAAGCCTCTGATATTTTCAGAAACCAGGCCTTGAATATGAAAAACAAACTGTGACTGTGCCGTAAGGGGCAAAAGCAGCCTTAGTCCAGGATGAGGGAGGTCAGGGAAGAGAACCAGCAAGAATAATGTGGTATCAAAAGCCGCACCTGCTGTCCAGGGAGACTGATTCTGGTGGGCAGCTTTCTTGCTTGTGAGTCTATGAATAAGAAACTTGTTCAAAAGGTGCTCCCCATTAACCATGGAGAGGAACTGTCTGAAGAAGTTCTTGGTTAAATTTTGTGAGAATCCTGGAGCACCCAATGACTATAAGATTGATGTGGGTCGGGAGGAAGGGAGCAGGAGTTATCCCAATCATAGGTGTGGCTGCCAAGAACCTAAGTAGCCAGGGGACATGAAGCACCTGGGCACTACCCAGATAGTTTGCATCAGATGCATAGATAGAGTCTGAACCCCCATTAGCCCCAGATTGTACCCTCCAAGCCATCCACTCCAATTGCTAAGGATGGAAGGTGGTCAAATAGATCAGACAAAGCTATGAAGCTATCAGTGCTTCATTTCTGATTCTGAATCTTCTTTGGGTGTGCTCCACCGATCTTTTTATATTTCTTTAGGAAGAGTTTGGTGTATTGCATTCTAAAAATCAGAGTTAACAGTTACTACAAAGGCAGAATAAAGAAGGCAGGAAAACAGAAAAGAAGCACTCTTTACATTACCCTTAGAGATAAACTGGGAGTTTTAACATAGGAGTAACAGTAACTTACACTAGCCACACCACCCCAAAAACAAAAGGCTTGCCCTTTAACCTATTTTTCCTACCTGTGTTGATGGACTCACCAATCCCAGTTAGTTAACCTGAGTGCTAGGAGATCATCACAGACTTCTCTCACCCTTCTACCCCAGCACAGGGGTGAAATGTCCAGTTCCCAGAGTCAGACTTCTTGGGTTCAAATCCCATCTTTGTTATTTTCCAGCTCTGTGGATTTAGGCAAGTCATGGAGTCTTTCTGAGCCCTGGTTTCCCCGTTTTTGAATGAGGATAAGAACACCGTCTGCTTCATAGAATAGCACAGGCTGTGACACATAGCAAGAACAAAATAAATGTTAGAGTATGTTATGATTAGCCAATCAGTTACGGAGTCCTGTTGATCATACCTTTTCAATATCTCTTGTATTTATCTTCCACGGCCATCTTAAAGCGTGTGCAATGAATTGAAAGGTTTATTTGTGGTGGGTGGGCTGCTTGTCGTGAAAGGAGAAATTAGAGAGGGAAATATACTCCCAGTGGGAAGTGCAGGAAGGGGCAGACATGGATAGCCCTGGCTTTTCGGAGGGGCTGATGGGAGAGACAGCACTGGGGTGGAGGGTATGAAAGGACAGCAATCAAGAGAAGAGAAGCTGAGAGGCTAGCACGAGTGTGGAGCTTGGGTGAAAAAGATGTCTAAAGAGAATTTTTAAAGATTTCTTTTTCTGTGGTGCTCCACACAAACATCTGTATTGTAAGTTTAAGAAAACTTAGTAAAGATTTGCATTATTGTTCAAATCATTTGGAGTCAGATCTGGATTTTTTTTAACTTTACGCAGTCCAAAGATGGTCTTGGGAGTTCCCTGGTGGCCTAGTGGTTAGGATTCAGCACTTTCACTGCGGAGGCACGGGTTCAATCCCTGGTCAGGGAACCACCCCACATGCCACGCAGTATGGCCAAAATACAAAAAGAAAGAAGGCGGGGTGGAGGGGGGAGAAAGAAAGAAAGAAAGCAAGCAAGGAAGGAAGGAAAGGAGGGCAGGAGGGAGGAAGGAAGATGCTTAAAAACAAACACACAAACAAACAAAGATGGTCCTTAACTGACCCAGTTTTACTTGGACCATGCACAGTGCCCAGATGGAACACACTGAGGGTATTCTGAGCAGCACAGGACCAACATCTTCCCTGTGGAGACCAGACATCTGCCTGCGCAGCCCACGACCGCAGGGACTGCAGTGGCACCCCCGGCACACTACTGACACCTTGTCCACCAAAATCCTTCAAGGTTTTTCACATACACTGTTAGCTTTGTTCTCCATAATTCACTTTTCACATGGAGGCTTCAAAAAATCTATTCCAGTCATACAGGCCTCCTTTCAGTTTCTTGAACCACCTTATTCGTGGCTTTTCTTCATTTTTAATATCTCAGCTTAAATATCCTTTCTTTGGAGAAGCCTTCCCAGTCATCCTGTCTGGTGCCTCTGTCCGTCACCTTATTTCCTTCATGGAAAGTAGCATTATCTAATTAGCTTGAGTATTTATTGGTTACTTCTTTATTGTGTCTCTTCTCCAATAGGAGAGAATGTAAGCTTATGTGGAATGTAAGCTCCATTAAGACAGGAATCGTATATTTTGTTCATTTATCACTGTAGTCCAACACCTTGCTGGGAATTGCGTCCTAGACAAATATGTGTTTAAAGAATTAATGTAAAAACAGTGAACCATAAGGATGACGTTATTTAACACACACACACACACACACACACACACACACTTGACGGTGTTCCCTTTAATTGTCTTATTCTGCCTAGGGATAGAGCACTCAAGTAAAAGACTTAGAGTCAGAAAATATTAACACTATTGTTAATAGAGATCTCATTTCATAGATGAGAAACCTGAGGCTTATCTTATTTTATAAATAGCTGTCCAGAGCCACAGAGCTTGTTAGGGTCTGCAGTGGATTGATTTGTGGATCACTCAAAATAGTCACAGAACCTGTGAATGTAACCATATTTAGAAAAAGAATCTCTGCAGATGTAATGAAGTTAAGTGTCTCAAGATGAGATTATCCTGGATTATCCTGGTGGGCCCTAAATCCAATGGCAAATGTCCTTATAAGAGACAGAAGGGAAGACACAGAAAGGTCGAGGTGACAGCCATCTGAAGAAGGAGGCAGAGATTGGAGGTGTGCAGCCAAAACCCGAGGACCACCTAGAGCAACCAGAAACTGAAGAGTCAAGGAAACGTTCTTCCCTAGAGCTCTCAGAGAGAACACGACCCTACAGACAGATTGATTTCCAATTTCTGGCCTCCAGAACTGTGAGAGAACAAATTTCTGTTGTTTTAAGCCTTCAAATTTGTGGTAGTGTATAAATGAAGCCACAGGAAACTAATACAAGGGCACAGCAAGGAACTACTGGCCATACTTCTTAACCGGTGCACTTTCCATGAGCTCCTCCTTCCCTAGGGTGACTATGAATAATTACAATATGATCAAGTTCCAAGTGAAAACCCAAACCTTTAGCCCCCAAGTCTAAAGGCACTTAACTCAGGAGAAGGTACAGATCTCAAACCCAGGCAAAACCCCAAAAGCTGAAACCCAATGAGGGAATGTCTGAATTCTGAATCCAGGGAAAGTTGCTTTCTTAAACCACCAAGAGAGGGAAACATTGGGCTCTAAAAGTGTCCCGCCATTCAGTTAGGCATGGGCGGGCCTTGTTGCTCATGGGACCACATTTCTTCCCAACCTCCATTCCAAGAAATTGGAGCATCAAGAAACTGGGCTCAGTTTGCTCAGGTCCACCCCCAATACACAGCCCATCTCTGCACAACTGTGCTGAGCAAAGGTCCCTCTTTCAAGATTCTTCTCCATATCCTAAGGTAGGAGAATGTGCTCGAGCCAAAAGTGGACAATTTTCTCTGCCAGCTCATTAAAAATGCTGGCCACCACACCAAGGGTCTTTAACAAGCAGTCAGTGTTTACAAGGGGATTGAAATCTAATTTCTCTTGTATAATAATAGCATTTCACAAAACTCCATGTGAAACTCTCTGAGCAGTGCTTTTCAAACTTTATTGTGCATTTGAATGACCTGGGTATCTTGTTTAAAATGCAGATTCTAATTCAGTAGGTCTTGCTAGGACCTGGGATTCTGCGTTTCTAATAGGCTCCCAGGTCATGTTGATGCTACCAGGTTTTGAATGGTACAGAGTAGCAAGGAATAGAGCCAATCCTTGCATAGTCCTTTGACAAGTGGCCGTCTTTGGAACCTCTATAGATTTGTTTTCATTCTGTTTTCGTAGAGCTTCTCTCAAAATAAAATAATTCTTCCTCTTTCCCTAGACCACATGCCTGTATTCACAGAAGTGTCAGAGCAAGGGAAAAGGAGGTTGTATATGATATGTAAAATACATGTACATAAATATGAATATATATACATATAAAATAATGTATATGAAATATATATATGAATGATAGGATATGAAAAGTACTTTAAAAATCTAGATGGTTGGCATTAATTTAAAAGCCAAAAAAGAAGAAATATTTTATTTTTTGAAATCCAGTTTCTTTAATGGACAGATTCTTGAGGACACAGTAAAAAGACTTATGACTCATCCTGAATGTATTAACCTCTGTCAGCTCTAAGATGGATTTATATTAGGTTACCTCCTCAATTACAATTTACACATAGTCACATGATCAAAAGAATTTGGTTAACATGTAAGTGTTCAAGTTCCTTCCGACTGTAAACAAATATGTCTTTTCATCTTTATATCCTTAACACTAAGTACATACTAGGTGCTAAGATATTTGTTGGGAAGAAAAATGAACGTCTTTGGCATTTAAAAACATGAACTCTCACCATGTTATATTATGCCTGAGTGATAAGACAAACTCCACCTGCAAAGGTTCACAGTTGTGCTCTCTGCATCCAGAAGAAAAGGTAGAAAGGGCAAGAGTCATGTAGGCAGATTATCAGATAAAAATCGGTGAGAGAAGAGGATGAACTGTACACAGGGTGGGGGAAGGTGTGCTGAGAGCTACCTGTTTATCCAGCTTCTACAGATCATTGGCTCAACACTAGGGCAGGAAGGCAGTTCTGGGGGCCAGTACAGGCCAGAGTGGGAAGAGCATGAAGAGGAAGGAATAACTGGGGCGGGGTAGAAAAGACAAAGGCACAGGAAGATCTGTAGAGTGGGAGGGAAGTGGATGGAGGAACAAGGAGCCTTAGAGGACAACAAAGCAGAAAAATTCCTATTTCAACCTCCTTTCAGTGGAGCACCCCCAAATCTTTACCTCCAGCCCAGACTCGCTCCTGGGTTCCAACTGCATTGCTTTATAGACATCTCAACCCTGAAGACAATAGACACCTCAAAGGTGACAGGTGTTAACACCAAATCCACTTTCCCCTGCTCTGACTCAGACCTGCATCTCCTGTTGGGTTCCTTATATTTTTAATCTGTGAAGTCATCCTTGACCTGTTCTCTTTCACCCTGCCATACAATCCTGACACTAGCTAGACAGGTTACATTTCACAGGCTAAGGGCACATTCTTCCACAAGACTGTCCTCACTTCAGGTGCCAGCCACAAGCTCAGGGGTAACCACTTCACCTGCACTCCTAACCAGCTAGCTATAAATTGGAGGGTCTCCCATGACCGCTTCAGGTTTGATCATTTGCTAGAACAACTCACAGAACTCAGGAAAGTGTTGTACTTCTGGTTATAGTTCATGATAAAAGGATAAAAATCAGGACCAGCTCAAAGAAGAAACCACAGGACAAGGTCCCAAATGTGAAGTCTCCGTGTCCTCAGGATGCATCGCCCTCCCAGCACATCAATGTGCATCACCAACCATGAAGCTCACTCAAGTCTCAGTGTCCAGAGTTTTTATTAGGGTTTCGTTATAGAGGCATGATTGCTGGAATCATTGACCATGTGACTGAAATCACTCTACTCTCTCTTCCCCTCCCCAAAGTTCAGAGGTCTAGCTGATATCACTTGGCTCAAAGCCTCAACCTCCTAATCACATGGTTGGTCTTTCATGTGACCATGGTTGGCATGGCCAGTCCCTATCCTGAAACTCAGTGACCCACCATGAGTCACCGTATTAGCATAAACTCAGTTGTGATCCAAGGGGCCCATCGTGAATAACAAAGACACATGGGAAAGTCCAAAGACTTCAGGGTTACCTCTTGGAAACCAAGGACAAAAGTCAAATTCTTCATTGTACAACACACCCCCACAGCCAATCCATTACTAAGCCATGCCAATTTCCCCTCTTACATATCTTTTCAATTCAGCTCCGCCATTCCATCTCTACTGCCTCTTTGAGGTCCTTATTGGCTTTCATGTGGACTATAGCAAGAGCCTTCTAACTGGTCACCTTACTTCAAGGTGCACTCTCCCACCAAGCCAGCCTTTGCTCTACTATCAGAACTGTAATTATAAAACCTCAACCCAGTCACATTCTTTTCCTGCACAAAAACTCTCAATGGCTCCCAACTGCTTACAGCAGCACAGCCCAACAGAAATATAATGTGAGCTTAACACATTAAAGGTTCTGGTAGTCTCATTTTTAAAAAGTGAAAAGAAACAGGTGAAGTTAATTTTAGTAATATATTTTATTTAACCAACACATCTAAAATATTATCATTTCAACGTGTAATCTATCTATCTATCTACCTATCTATTTTAGACTACTTCCATTTTTAAATTTACATAAATAAAATGAATAAAACAAAAAATTCTGCCCTTTAGTTGCACTGGCCATATTTCACATACTCAAGAGCCATATATGGTTCGTGGCTATCCTACTGGTCAGCTTCCTGCCCTTGATGTAAAAGCCCTTCACGTGCTGCCTCCTGCCTGCCTTTCATCCTGTCTCCTCCCACCCACCCCTCCTGCCCCCAGCTCGGGTAACTTTTCCTCTGGCCACATCGAATCACCACCCCAAAACAGACCAAGCTCTTTCCCACTTCACACCTTTGCACACGCTGACCTGTCTGATCTGTCTGACTTGTCTGCCTTAAAACCTCTGTCTCTCCCCTGTGCCAGGAAATGTCACATATATTGTTGAGTATTAAACCCCAATTTTGCCTCCTCTGTGAAGACCTCTCAGACCCTCCAGGCTGAGTCAGTCATGCTCACCACTGAGCTTCTGTGGTGCTTTAAAGCCTCTATTCAGGCAAACCATATTTTCTGCATCAGAGATTGCAACACATGATTTGATACATCAACTGACAACTAAGCAGACTATTTGAAAATCAAGGATAAATGGTTTTTGGGATTATAGTACTTATCATGTTATATTGAAATTTTGTTTGTACACGCCTGGGTGGTTAGCTCTTCAAGGGCACAGACTGCTCCCCCTCACCTTTGTACGCCCAGTTCTAGTTCAGTGCCTGCCAACTGTTGGCTCCTTCCCCACTTATTAGATTAAACAGGACAGATCTCTCTCCCTGGATACAGAAAATACTCCTGGGGGCAGTTAGTTATATATACTGTTGTTCTTCCCCTTAACCTTCACTGCATTTTACTTAATCAAAGCACTCTTAGAACGTTTGTTCCTATTCAAGTTATACATAATTGATGACAATGAAAATTGTTACCAATTATACAAAGGTTTGCAATTTTGACAGAGTTCAAGGACTCAGACTAAAAAGATGAAACAAGCTTGGCAGGAGAGGCATCTTCCAACTAGAGGCTGATCAGGGAAGTTTTCTGGAGTTTCTGAGAGCGCACCTCATATAGGTACTGCTTGATTCAAGATTAAGTCTTATATATACTACCAAATGTAAAATAGACAGCTAGTGGGAAGCAGCACATAGCACAAGGAGATCAGCTCGGTGCTGTGTGCCCACCTAGAGGGGTGGGATAGGGAGGGTGGAAGGGAGATAGATGCAAGAGGAAGGAGATGTGGGGATATATGTATATGTATAGCTGATTCACTTTGTTATAAAGCAGAAACTAACACACCATTGTAAAGCAATTATACTCCAATAAAGATGTTTAAAAAAATTTAAAAAAAAAAGATTAAGTCATTTAAAAAAATATACCATAGGGTAGCTGATTTTGAAGTTTGGTAGTTTCTTATAAAACTAAACAGTCTGACCATACGTTCCAGTAATCACACTCCTTGGTATTTATCCAAAGGAGTTTAAAACTTATGCGCACACAAAAATCTGCACACGGATACTTGTTGCAATTTTATTCTTAATTGCCAAAACCTTGAGACAACCAGGATGCTGTTCAGTAGGTGAATGGATAAATAAACTGTGGCCTATCCACACAATGGGATATTATTCAGCACTAACAAGAAATGAGCCATCAAGCCATGAAAAGACATGTAGGGATATTAAATGCATATTGCTAAGTGAAAGAAGCCAATCTGAAAAGGCTACATACTGCATGATCCCAAACACATAACATTCTGGAAAAGGCAAAACTGTAGAGACAGTAAAGAGATCAGTGGTTGCCAGGGGCTGGGGCATAGGGAGGAGTGAGGGAGGAGTGAATGGGCAGAGCATGGAGGATGTTTATTCTGTATGATACTATAATGATGGAAGCATGTCCTTATGCATTGGTCAAAACCCATAGACTGTACACCAAGAGTGAACCCTAATGTAAACTATGAACTTTGAGTGATAGGAACGAGTCAGTGTAGGTTCTTGGATTGTAACTAATGTACCACTCTAAGGCTGGATGTTGATAGTGGAGTAGGTTGTGTACGTATGGGGACAAGGGCTATGTGAGAACTCTGTACTTTCTGCCCAGCTTTGCTGTGAACCTAAAACTGCTCTAAAAATAAAGTTTGATAAACAAACAAACAAACACTGTAGAATGAGGAAAATTCTGTCCATGAGCGTCTATGGTGCTTGAGGAAAAAGCAGCCTTCTACGCTCTTCAAGGCTCAGAAGCCTTCCTGAATCTCATGCTGGGTGAGGTAGGTACTCACGCCATGGACCACCCCCACCCCATGCCTTTACTTGCTCATCTCCTCTCTAGACTGCAAGACCCTTGAGGGCAGGAACTGTGTTTGATTCAGTGTTGCATCCCCATTGCCTGGTATCTATTAGATGCTTAATGCACGTGTGCAATGAATCAGAGAGTGTGGGCAGCTACGGAGCTGCCCTAAAACACGCTTGACTGAAGCCGTACCTCTGGACACCTCACAACACAGCCCTCTGGGAAAGCACCCTCTGAATCAGCAACATTCTCTCCTGAGAAAAGGGGGCAACTGCTTCTGGCGGTACTGTGTTGAGCTCTGCTTGAGAGGCCATCTGAACAAAAAGCTGCTATTTCTGAAAATATCTCAAAAACAGAGAAAGTTAAAGCACCAGGCTGGCCTTCTTAACTGAAAGAAAACTCTCTAGATGAGGAAAATATTACACCAGAAAATGGGAAACTGACTAGGATCTGGCTGACCTAGTTTCAGGCCCAACTCTTTCACTTACTGACTGTGTGAAGGTGGACACATCTGTGAGCCTGGTTCTTTGAGCATAGAACAGGCACACCCTTGGGTTGGATGAGCCCAAAGCTCTCTTTTACCTTAGTGATTTAGTACAGCCCAACAAAAAAGGAAGTACTTCTAGCCTTCATGGTCTATGTCTTCTCTGAAGCAATTTACCAGCTATCCTTGCTATATTTCCATTTGTCAACTTGTTGATAATAATCTTCATTTCATGTATGGTGCGCATATTCTCAGTTTGCCCTCACCCACACCCCACCCTAGATTAAAGGACTCTTTATGCCCTTTTCTGCAGACTGTGTCTTCTGTGGCTCCCTTGCCATTTGAGTTTGACCAGTGCAAAGCACTGGCCAAGATCAGAGAGCAGGAGAAGGAGGAGACCAGGGTATTTCTTCCCCATTTCTTCTCTGATATATTAGTTTCCTAAGGTTCTCAAAACAAATTACCACAAACTGTGTGGCTTAAAACATTAGAAATTTATTCCCTCTCACAGCTCTGGAGGACAGATGTCTGCAATTAAGGTGTCAACAGGGTTAGTTCTTTCTGAGGCTCTTGGGGAGAATGTGTTTCATGCTTTTCTCCTGGCTTCTGGTGGCTGCTGGTGATCCTCGGCATTCCTTGGCCTGTAGAAACATCAATCCAATCTCTGCCTCCATTTTCTTTTCTTTTCTTTTTTTAAATTTTATATTGGAACAGAGCTGATTAACAATGTTGTGTTAGGGGCTTCCCTGGTGGCGCAGTGGTTGAGAATCTGCCTGCCAATGCAGGGGACACGGGTTCGAGCCCTGGTCTGGGAAGATACCATATGGCGCGGAGCAGCTGGGCCCGTGAGCCACAACTACTGAGCCTGCGCATCTGGAGCCTGTGCTCCGCAACAAGAGAGGCCGCGATAGTGAGAGGTCCACGCACCGCGATGAAGAGTGGCCCCCGCTTGCCACAACTAGAGAAAGCCCTCACACAGAAATGAAGACCCAACACAGCCATAAATAAATAAATAAATAAAAGTAACTGGATGGGTGGTGGAGTTAAAAAAAAATTAAAAAACAAAAAACAAAAAACAATGTTGTGTTAGTTTCAGGTGTACAGCTAAGTGATTCAGTTTTACATATACATGTATCTATTCTTTTTCAGATTCTTTTCCCATTTAGGTTATTACAGAATAGTGAGCAGAGTTCCCTGTGCTATACAGTAGGTCCTTGTTGGTTATCTATTTTAAATACAGTAGGTGTACACGTCAATCTTAAACTCCCAAACTATGTCTCCCTCCCACCCTTCCCCCCGGTAACCATCAGTTCATTCTCTAAGTCTGTGAGTCTGTTTCTATTTTGTAAATAAGTCCACTTGTGTAATTTTTTTAGATTCTGCATATGAGTGATATCATATGTTATTTGTCTTTCTCTGTCTGACTGACTTCACTTAGTAGGATAATCTCCAGGTCCATCCATGTCGCTGCAAATGTCTCTGCCTCCATTTTCACATGGCTCTTTCCTCTGTGTATTTCTGGGTTTCAAATCTCCCTCTCTTATCTCTTATTAGGACACCAGTCACTGGTGTCCATCCTAAATCCAGAATGATCTCATCGTGAGATCCTTGAAAATATTTGAGATACTTGAAAACATTTGAGATCCTTGAAAGACCCTATTTCCAAATAAGGTCACGTTTTTAGGTACAAAGGATTAGGACTTGGAAATATCTTTTGGGAGCTACAGTTTAACCCCCTACACCTGCCCTGATGTCATGCCCCAGGTAAAAGCAGAGGCTTATGGAGGAGAGATGTTCTGATTCTCCTTGGTCACACTATGTCTTCTCCTTGTCCCTTTCACTCTAGGAGTGGTAATGACTTCTCATTATTGGCTGGACTCAGAGACCCTATTATAAGGGATAGAGTTAGTGGATATCCTTCTAGTCCAAAAAAAAAAAATGTGGGAATAAGATTTGTATTCCTGGAAAATAACTGGCAAGAAGTAAAAGTGAACTTGCACAGAATTCATAAGGATGCAAGCTAGGCCGGAAGGTAAAGGGTGAATTTTATGTTTTTCTCTAAAGAACAACCATCTTATATTTGGTTCATTTTTTTCCAAGTCTTTTTTCAGAGTTCATTGTTATAGTGCAGCATGAAAAAAAGAAGTTATAAAAAGTTTAAGTTAAGGACTTGCCTGAAATTAATGTCATCTCCAAAAGGACATTTAGGTCAAGTATATTGGGATGTTTTTAAAAAGTATTGCTTTGGTGCCTTCCCCTTGATCTACTAAATTAGAGCCTCCATAAACAGGTTCTAGGTATTTTTACACTCAACTTTCAAACCACAAGAGGTTAATTTGTGAACATTTGGGGTAGAGCAGTCTCAGTTTTGGTTCCCCAAACAAGGATTTGAGAACACGTGCTTTGTTGGAGAGGTGGTCCTAGGAAAACACTGGCAGGGAAGTGGGAAGTGAGTCAGGGAGAGGAAGGAAGCCAAAAAGAGTTCATTCTCAGGACAGTTACCATCTCCTGCCACTGGCACTCAGTCCTGATGGGAGATTACGGATGATTGTGTAGGAATGCCTGCATCATCCTGATTGAGACACGAGGAATCTAGAATATTTACCCCTCAATTCCCTTCCCATCTTTGGTTGAGCTGCTTCCAGGGCATTAACTTTCCAGTGTTTCCTGCTTGTCCTCCTTGCTGGGCTGAAGACAAGTCCTCAGAGTTGTGGATACTTGCAGTAAGCAGCTTTGTCTTGTAGAGGTAAATATTAAGGGTGTTATACGTGGGGCATTGAATAGCATCTGCTAAAGAAATGAATATCCTGGAAGAAAAAGACAAAACCAAAAATACAGACATCCTTTCTATTTATTCGTCAGACAAAGCCAGATTGTACATATATCTAAAAGTCTTCCTTCCTCCTCTATCCTTGCCATGGCTGAATGATGGGCAGAGTGTAATTCTCCCACCTTATTGACAGGGTTAGCCATGTGACTTGCCTTTGTCCAATGGAAAGTTAAAAGATGTGATGGGAGCACAGGCTTTAAATCACTTGCATAGTTTGGCTTGACCTCCTGTGTTCCTGTCATCTATATTATTACCTAGAATTCCTCTTTGGGGAACTGATCCTACAGAAATACACATGTACACAAATAATTATGCAAAATGATGGTCATCGTAGAATTGATTGTAAAGGCAAAAAATTGGGAGGAACCTAATAGAAGAATGGGTAAATAAGTTATAGTATATTCTTACTGTGAAATTTTATGCAGTATGTCTTTACATGGAGAGATGTGAATGGTATATAAAATAAGAAAAGCAAATTGTAGAACTCTATATAATACCATTTTTGTAATAACAAAAATTATAGTTGTGCATATGCAAAGGTGCATATTTGCATCTTTATTATATACATATAGAAATAACCCTAGAAGTATCTCTGGGCACTGCATTTGGGAGAAGTAGAGAAAAGGAAACTGCGGCTGACAGTTTTTTAAATGTCATATATTCAACATGTATAAGATGAAAAATTTAATGAGTAAAAGATACAAAATGAAGGTGAGAGCTTCTTTCCTTCCCTTAACACCAGCTCCCATCCCACGGGTAATAGTTTCCTGTAACTCATTCCAGAAAAATGTTTTAATACATATAGTCACATAATATAAGCATCTATTTATTGGTTCTAATAAAAATGTTACACATTGTACTGCTACTTGTTCTTTTGCTTTTGATGACACAGAACTACCTTAGTCTTTTCACAGAGGCATCCTTATTCCATCTTATGGATTTACAGTAATTTAGTTAACATGTCCCCTTCTTTTGAATGCTGGATGTTTCTAGCCTTTTGCTATTGCAAAACAATGTAGCAATAAACATTCTTGTACATACATTTTGCTAAACATTTGCAACTATATGTATTGGGTAAATTTCTGGCAGAGGGATTACTAGTGAAAGGAGATGGACATTTTAAATTCTGACAGATATTGTCAGAAAGAATGCACCAATGTACATTTCCACCAATGATTTATGAGACTGCTCATTTTCCCCTCAGGCTTGCAGTACTAGATGTCATCAAATATCTCTATTTTCCAATCAGATAAGTAAAAAAAAATCTTATCTTTTTGTCACTGTAGTTTTGATTATTTGCATTTATTTCATTATGAGTGAGGTTTTACATCTTGTCATTTGTTTTCTCGATGGTTGTGTGCCTTTTTCTATTAACACTAGTTTCTTCTGAACATTTTTCTCCTGGGTTAGTATTTTTTTTTCATACTGACACATAAACTCTTTGAAAATTGAGGAAGTTTAACTTTTTACCATTTGCTTTGTAAATACATTTTCCCAGTTTGCCATTAGCCTTTTGGTTTGGTTTATGGCATTTTCTTCCATGCAGCTTTTTAAATTGTTTATATGGTCAAATACATTAATTCTGTTTCTTAATGGCTTTTGGATTTTGTTCTTACTTAAAATGGCCTTCCTTATCACAAATTATAAATTCTTCTAGAACTTTAATTTTTTTATGTTTAAATCATTGATGCAGCCAGAATTTATTCTGGTGAAGAGAGGACTAACTTTGTAGACATCTACACCATTTGAGTTTTCTAAACTGAGCATGTATTTGATTCAGTAATTTAAAAATTGCAGTAAAGGAAAAAATGAAAGAAGGTAAAGCATAATAACCCAGAGGATAAGGCCTGGAGACAGAAAGCCCAGGTAAGAACTATTTTAATAGTCTTGGTCAGACACGTTCATTCAATACACTGACCACCTATTATTTGTCAGGCCCGGTGCTAGGTCCTGAAGACATAATAAGGGCCTAGATTGAAAGTTTGACAATGGTAATGGGAAGGAGGGAAAGGATTGATGGAAGTATTTCAGCTCATAGAACGATCACCATGGCAACAGGAGCCTGAATCATCACTATGGAGACATGGTGCTTGAAATTATGACTAGAGGGATACTGTGACTCTGTTGGTGAGGGTTTTGAAAAAGGTAGAACAGGTATTTACAGATGTTTCAAAATGACACTGTTTCTTGCTCAGTTGAGGTTATTGCCTCGCTTTCCCCACTGCTCTGTTTCAGGGAGGCTAGAGATATAATTTTTCAAAGACAACATAGACTAAGACAAAACACAAGTTTATTTGATCATTGCTACTCATGAATGCACCAGCCAGAGAAGAGCCTTTTATTCAAAGAAGTTGCTATCCAATACGACATGCATTACATATAAAGTGACCTGGCATGCTGGACCTCTGATCACCAGGCTGCTTGGTGGTAGGAGAGATTGCTCAGACACACGTTCTTCTCTGCAACAACATAAAGACTTCTGTCCAACACTTAAAGCCAAAGAGAACTTACATGTGGTTGGGAGTGAGGCTTAGTTTGAATGGACTATTCGACCAGGGCTTGAGCTATACCCTTGAGCTATTTGATTATAGCCAATATGTGATAGGCTTCACCTGCTCATCAGTAAAGGTGAGGTCAAATTTATCATCATGTCCAAATAATAATGCCTTTTGCCTGTCCTGCCCATCCTTTCACACAGAACCTCCAGCCTCACTATCAGGGAAACTGGGACCTTGGGCAGTCTTGGGGTCAGAGGGCTTCATATAGGGTCCAAGTCAGTCTGTGACACCACTGTATTTCTGCCCCTACCTGGCAGGACGTTGTTTCTTGCTCTGCCTGTGGTCACTGCTCATGCCACAGCTGACCCCTTCCTGAAGTGCCCAGCCACTACGTCAGCCTAAAAGAGGTTATTGCTCCTCTTTTACTAGTCCCTTAGATGCTTCCCTGATCCCCACAGCACAGCTCAAACCAGGTTTGCACTTTGGGTGTGAGTTTTCTTTTTAATTTCTTAAAACTGAAGTATAGTTGACATACAATATTATACTAGTTTCAAGTGCACAGCATAGTGATTTGACATTTATCTATATATTACAAATTGATCACCATGATAAGTCTAGTAACCATCTGTCACCATACAAAGTTATAACAAAATTATTGACAATATTCCCCATGCTGTACATTACATCCCATGACTTATTTTATAACTGGAAGTTTGTACCTCTTAATCCCCTTCCCCTATTTCTCCCAATCCCTCACCCCTCTCGCCTCTAATAACCACCAGTTTGTTCTCTGTATCTATGAGTCTGTTTCTGCTTTGTTAGTTTTGTTTTTTAGATTCCACATATAAATGAAATCATACAGTATTTGTCTTTCTCTGTCTGACTTATTTTATTGTACTTAGCATAATACCCTCTAGGTCCATCCATGTTATTACAAATGACAAGACTTCATTCTTTTTTTATGGCTTGAGTTATATCCATTGTGTGTGTGTGTGTGTGTGTGTGTATATATACACACACACACATATATATACACACACACGCATATATATATATACATATATACACACACATATATATATACAAGTATATATATATATATATATATGTATGCATACCACATCTTCTTTATTCATCTATCAACAGACACAAGTTACTTCCATATCTTGGCCAATGTAAAAGTGCTGCAATGAACATAGCGTTGCATTTATCTGATAAGGTATTGCTACCCCAGCTTTCTTTTTATTTCCGTTTGTATGGAGTATCTTTTTCCATCCCTTCACTTTCAGACTGTACGTATCTTTAGATCTGAAGTGAGTCTCTTGAAACAGTATATATATATATATATATATATATATATATATATATATATATATATAGTTTTTGTATTCATTCAGCTACCTTATGTCTTTTGATTGAAGCACTTAGTCCATTTACATTTAAGATAATTATTGATAAGTATGTACTTATTGTCATTTTGTTAATTGTTTTCTGATTGTTTTTGTTGTTCTCTGTTTCTTCTTCTCTTTCTCTTCCTCGCTTCTTTTCTGATTTGATGACTTTCTTTAGTATTATGTTTGTATTCCTTTCTCTTTATTTTTTGTGTATCTATTATAGAATTTTGGTTTGTGGTTACCATGAGACCCACATATAACAACCTATGTACATAGTTTATTTTAAGTTGACGGTTGCTTAAGTTCAAGCACATTCTAAAAGCACTAAATTTTTACTCCCCCATCACATTTTAAGTTTTGACATCATATTTTACATTTTTTTGTGTATCACTTAGATATAAGTGATTTTACTACTTTTGTCTTTTAATCTTCATACTAGCTTTATAGGTGGTTGATTCACTATATGTTTGCCTTTACCAGTGATATTTTTTTCTTTCATAATTTTCTTGTTTCTACTTATGGCCTTTTCTTTCCATTTAAAGAAGTCCCTTTAATGATTTCTTGTAGGGCTGGTTTAGAGGTGATAAACTCCGTTAACTGCTGATTGTCTGGGAAACTCTGTCTATCATTCAGTTCTGAATGATAACCTTGCAGAGTAGAGTATTCTCAGCTGTAATTTTTATTTTTCCCTTTCAGCACTTTGAATACATTGTGCTAGTCTCTTCAAGCCTGTAAAGTTTCTGCTGAAAAATCAGCTGAGAATGTTACGAGGGTTCCCTTGTATGTAACTGGTTGTTTTTCTCATGCTGTTTTTATTTATTTATTTATTTATTTATTTATTTATTTATTTATTTATTTATTTACTTTTGGCTGTGCCACAAGGCTAGCAGGATCTCGGTTCCCTGACCAGGGATTGAACCTGGACCACAGCAGTGAAAACCCTGAATCCCAACCACTAGGCCACCAGGGAATTCCCTCATCCTTTTAAGAGTCTCTTATCTTTAACTTCTGACATTTTAACTATAATGTGTCTTGGTGTGGGTCTCTTTGTGTTCAGCTTGTTTAGGATTCTGTGCTTCCTGGACCTGGATATTTGTTTCCTTCACCAGGTTAGGGAAGTTTTCAGCCATTATTTCTTCAGCTAGGTTTTCTGTCCCTTTCCCTCTCTCTTCTTCTTCTGGGACTCCCACAATGTGAATGTTAGTACACTTGATGTCATCCTAGAGGTCCCTTAAACTGTCCTCATTTTAAAAAAATTCTTTGCTCTTTGTGTGGTTCTGATTGGGTGATTTCCACTACCCAGTCTTCCAGATCACCCATCCATTCTTCTGCATCTTCTTATATGCTGTTGATTCTCTAGCATATTTATCATTTCAGTTATTGTATTCTTCAGTTCTAATTGTCTCTTTTTTATATTTTCTACCTCTTTGTTGAAGTTCTCACTTCTTCTTCTCCCAAGTTTAGTGAACATCTTTATGACTATTACTTTGAACTCTTTATCTGGTAAATTGCTTATGTCTTTTTCATTTAGCTATTCTTTTTCTGAGGTTTCGTCTTGTTCTTTTGTTTGGAAGGTATTCCTTTGTCTCCTCATTTTGCCTAACTCTATGTGTTTGTTTCTATTTATTACGTATATCGGCTCTGTCTCCTGATCTTGAAAGAGTGGTCCTATGTAGAAGGTGTCCTGTGGGGCTCAGTGGCACAACCTTTCTGGTCGCCAGAGTCAGG
Organism: Balaenoptera physalus; assembly: GCF_965194825.1. Lineage (NCBI taxonomy): Eukaryota > Metazoa > Chordata > Mammalia > Artiodactyla > Balaenopteridae > Balaenoptera > Balaenoptera physalus. Next base: position 65,566,537 of record NC_138882.1, read on the forward strand.
TGCTCCAGTGGTATCCCCTGTGTGGGCTTCATGTGCTCTCTTGTTGTGGTTGGGCTGTGATTGCTGTGGGTGAGCTGGTGGGCAGGGCTGGCCCCCTGGAGTGGGAGCCTCTTTGGAGGGACACCTGTGCTGGCTGAGGCAGCCCACCAGGTGGGGCAGGACGGGAGCTGCTTTGGTGGGTGTGAATTTTCCTAAAGCTCTAGGATAACCAAAGGGAAGTTTAAACCTGGTTACCAGATGAGACTTGGTTTTTGGAGCCAAGGTCCAGGCTCAACCTCCTCTATGTGACAGAGGCTCGTTTGCCTCCATTCTGGAATGCCCTCAACATGTCCCTATTTCTTTTCATAAAGTGATCCTGTAAAATCGATTTCTGATGTGAGCTTAGCAAACATCTTGGAACTTGACACCTTTAATTCAGTCAGGTCAACATTCAGGTTCACCAGGAATGTTTGGGGTTCCCAGCTCACAGGCCTCTACCCTGGCTGGTGCTGTTGGTGCCCTGCACTGTGAATCACTTATTAACATTTAGGGGGAAAACTATTAACATTATTATCTGATCAGAAGCTGGCTCTGCTGGGCATTCGAACACACTCAGACAGTGTCCTCTTTCCACTGACACATAGCAGAAAAGGCTGAGGCACTCGTTATTGGCATACAACAAAAACCTGCCATCCCAGCCTCCCAGCAATACAATAGGTACTGTGGGGTGTGAGGTTACTCAGCAGTCCATCATAGTGAGTAAAAAAGTGACCTCCAGGTACTGTTCATTTGGTATTAGACAGGCATTCCTCAGGTTAAAGTCACTGCCATGGAAGCAGACAATTCATGAATCTGGTTTACACAGGCTATAACCCTCTTCACACACAGATTTAGTCATAGGTTCCCAACAGAGCATAATGATGAAGTAGCAAAAGGTACACTTCTGGCATTTTTAAAAATCTACTCTCCTTTTCTTTTCTTTATCTCTCTCTCTCTTCCCTTCCTTCCTTTTTTCCTTTCTTTCTTCCTTCCTTCCTTTCTCTCTCTTTCTTTCTTTCTTTCCTTCCTTCCTTCCTTCCTTCCCTCCCTCCCTCCCTCCCTCTCTTCCTTCCTTCCTTCCTTCCTTTCTTTCTTTCTTTCTTTCTTGCTTGCTTGCTTGCTTGCTTTCTTTCTTTCTTCTTTCTTTCCTTTTTAAGTCCTAAACCTTCAGAACCCTACTGGGAAACAGTAAGAGTAAAGCCAACTGGAACAGGATCTACCATACAGATACAATCCTGCAAAATCCATTTCAAACAACGCAGCAAAGTGGCAGTAGTCTTACTTCTATATGGAAGAAGACTGGGTGGGATGTGCCTCATCTTCTTGAACTTGGGTCAACCATTCAGATATTACTTTCTAGGTTTGGACTCTTCAATACGCTTGGTAACTGGGGGAGGCAATAAACCCAGGCATCAGACATTTGTGGAAAAACAAAGAAAGAAAGAAAGAAAGAAAGAAAGAAAGAAAGAAAGAAAGAAAGAAAGAAAGAAAGAAAAGAAAGAAAAGAAAGAGAAAGAAAGAAAGAAAGAGAGAAAGAGAGAGAGAGGGAGGGAGGGAGGGGGGAAGGAAGGAAGGAAGGAAGGAAGGAAGGAAGGAAGGAAGGAAGGAAGGAAGGAAAGAGATTATTCTGCCTAAATCTCTTAACCTAGCTGATATGCACCTGATGAGAGGCCAGTGTATTCTGTAGAGGGTCTCTTATAATGTGGACATGGGGCCTGCCTGAGCTCCACCACCACAGTGCACAGGAATTGTGGGGTTGCATGGAGTTGTAGTATAATATATAACACAGATGGTTGAAGGGATGGCATCAGCCACACTGGTTTGAGGGCAACAATGAGTTTTCACACTTTCTCAGCTTGTCTCAGATGAAATCCTTGAGAATAGGTGGGATGGAGCACCTATAATAGTGTGAACAATAATATACGGTAGCTAGTGATGAGCTCTAGAGTGGGACTGCCTGGGCTCAAATCCAGCTTTACCAGTTATTAGCTGTGTAACTGTGGGCAAGTTTCTTAGCCCTCTATGATTTAGTTTACCTCCCTGTAAAATGAGAGTGATAATAATAGTACCTACTTCGTAGGGTTTTGATGAGGATTAAACAGAGTACTACAGTAATAATAAGGTACTATATAAATACAAGTTTCCCCCACTATCTGAACGTAGAGCATTCCTATGAAACCTTTTGTAAGCTGAAATGTTGTAAAGGGGAAAAGCAATTACCTTAGGACACATCTTGCTAACAGAGCACAAAACAAATCAAGATAAAGCACAGATGCTCACAGACACAGTTCAAAGCTTGGAGGCTTGATGCTGAGATGCTGAGTGTAGTTCCCAGGGGAGGAGTTTGGTGGTGCTACTCTCCCGGATTAGGGAGTGTGTTGCCTCTATAAGGGCTCCTGTTGAACTTGATTGTTGCTTTTTGGGTAAAGGCGAAATCGCTCTTCCAATTTCTTTCAGTTAGTGAAAACAGGTACTAATGCAGGTCTTCTGTAAAAGCCAAGAAGTGTAAAGCAAACTGTCAAAAAGGAAGGGATACCTGTATAAGGTACTGTGATAATAATGGGGTTGTTGTGAGGATGAAATAAAGCATTACAAAAACATTTCACACACTGTTTAGCAGATATTCAATGCTCAGTGGAGTTAACTTTGATTTTTATGGTTATTATGGCAAAGGGGAGAACACACGGATTTGGTGTCAGTCAGACCTGGGTTTCAGTCTTAACTCTGCCACTTACTGTGTAACCTAGGGCAACCTAACTTTCCTGAGCTTCGGTTTCCTCAGCCATGGCCCGGGGATAGCAGGAGCTCAAACCTCACTGGGTTACGGTGTGGACTAAAGGAGGTAATGTAGCAGCTCCAGCTGGCTCCCAGTAGGCAGTCATTCAAGGGCAGCTATCATTATTGACTAGGACCTGATGAGGAAGCCATCTCACAGTGGACTCTCTGCTCTCTCTTCTTCTGGGCTCAAGCTCTCAGGGTTGGGTAACCTCTGTGGGGTCCCTGTATGCCCCTGCCTTCACCACTGCTGTAAGGCCCGTTTTGTCCTCAGCTCTCAGATTGTTCCCAAATGCGGAAATTCAACGATTTCTTCCTGTACATGACAACCTGGTCCGGAATCTGGCAATGATTTTGAGCCCATCGCTGCCAGGAACCTTCTGGTGGCCTAATGCCACAGTCACTGCCCACCAGTTAAGCCTGAACACACCAGAGGACGTTGATCTCCAACGTTCTTGGAGGGCCTGAGAACTCCCACCTTTGGACCGCCAGGATGTGTGAATCCGAATGCCAGGACTTCCCAGGGCCTCCTTCTAATCTGCAGGAGGAATGCGCACAGGTTAGGTGACAACCTGAGCCCCGCCAATGGCCAACCGTAGCATCCCGAGCTGAGACTCCCGGCTGGGTTGCCTGAGACCCACGGTCCTCGCTGTCAACCGCAGCGTCCTGGAGGAAGGATGAGGGCGCATCACCCCCTGGTGGCGGTGGAGCAGACATCAGCCGGGCCAGGTGGTGTAGGGCTCCCGGGGCTGTCTCTTCGTCTCGGGAAGGCGGCTGGCGCTGCTGCGGGGACCGCTCGGTCGCGGTGGGGACCAGCTCTGAAATCTCTTTGCTTCTCAGAGACAGTTGCTGTGGTGCTGTGACGGCACTGCACTGCCTCGCATAAAGGTTCCTCCTCCCAAACCCACCTAGCCGCCTCACCCACCCCTGTTTCCTGCCGCAGGCGGGATCTGAAATCTAAGGGGCGTGCGCCGGGCGCCCGGACCCCGGGCTCTCTCCAGGCGCGCTCGGGAGTTGGGCGACAGCACGGAAGGTCCTTCCCGCTGTACAAGGGCCGCCTGCGCAGGTGGGTTCTTGAACTTGTGCGAGCGCAGGACGCATCTGGTCACCGCCCGAGAGATTCAACATAGGCGGAGGCTGCCAGGACCGAAACCAGCAGGTGTGCTTGCCCGCGCGAAAGGCGGCACATCGCTCTCTGCTCCGGAAACCTGCTCGATGTCGCTTTCTGTCCATGGGCCCGCGCGCCACCACTGTTAGGCCTTCTCGGGGAGAGACAGGACCGCGACCGGCCCCGGGATGGGGGATCCACGTTTTAGGCGCAGAAATTATTTGGGGCTGCTCTAGAGCGGCCTTGGCGGGGTACACTTTGGTGGGGCTCGACGTCGACTTCCCAGGCGGAGGGTAGCTCAGGCTGCCCGCAGGAGACCGGCACCCAACTGGATTTGCAAATCCAACAATCGAAACTGCCTCTTTACCAAGAAGTGGTGGAAAAGCTGGGACGCAATATTAGGAATCCGGCCTTTCCTTCATCACGTGACCTTCCTGAGTTTTCTTTGGAATAAAGTCGCTGCAAATTAGGCCAGATGTGGGGGCCATTCTTTAAGGCGTCAGGAAAATAGTAACAATGTATCTTGTGTCTACAGATACGCAAAGAAGGGTGGCGGTGTTAATCATGGGGGTACCCATCCACCTACAGGATCCCCCCCTCTCCCAGCAAGATAAGCACGGGTCAACGCTGAGCCGCTTTGGAAAAGTACACAGAAAAACACATCACTTAACAAAAATAGCTCAAGAAAAAATAGCCATGGAATAATCCCCAATAACCATGGATTTAATTTGAAATTTAAAAAAAACTGTCCTCTTCTCCACCAAAACAGGCTCAGATAGTTTTAGGAGGAATTTTCTCAAACTTTCAAAGAACAGAGAAGCCTCGCTTTCCTTTTTAAACATTGTATCAGAGAATAGAAAAAGTGGGAAGACTCCCAACTCATGTCATGATGCAATGCTTATACCCAAAGACAGTACTCAAAAGGTTTAGATTACTATTGTTTATGACCAGAGATGCAAAAATCCTACACAAAATATTATCAAATACAGCAGTATATTAAAAATGCATCACAATCAAGGATGATTTATCTCAGGAATTCAAGAGTGGTTTAACATCAGATAAAAATCTATCAGTGTAATTTACCACACCGTAAAAGTAAAGGAGAAAAACCACACAATCCCCTGAATAGATGAAGAAATGCATTTATACATTCAGTGATAACTCACGGTAAAACTTTCAGCAAACTAGGAATAAAGGGTATCTTTCCAAGTGTACAGCAAATATCATATTTACTGGTGAAATGTGAGGAGTGCCATGAAAGCCAGGTGCAAGGCCAAGATGGTCACTATTAGCACCACTACTCTGCACTGTAACAGAGGATCTGGCCTTCAGCTGTTCCATATGGTTGCCACTAGCCACGGGTGGTTTTTCAAATTTAAATTTAACTAAAAATTCAGTTCCTGCGTCTCTCTAGCCATATTTCAACTGCTAAATAGCCATATGTGGCTACTGTATTGGACAACCCAGCTATAGAACGTTTCCATCATTACAGAAAGTTCTATTAGCTAGTGCTAGTCTAGCCAATATAATAAAACAAGGAAAATGAAATAAGAGGCCTAAGGATGGGAAAGAAAAAAATGTTTCCCCTATCTGCAGATAATACGATTGTCTACACAGGACATCTAAGAAAACTATTAGAATCTGCAGATAAACTATTAGTATTAATGAGTTTAGCAATGTTGCTATACACAGGATCAACATAATAATAGCACATATTGACATTTACTATATGTCTGGCACTGTGCCAAGAGCGTTCATATACTCTTACATGTTAAAGTTAATTCTTTTTTTTAAATACATCTTTATTGTAGTATAATTGCTTCACAATACTGTGTTAGTTTCTGTTGCACAACAAAGCAAATCAGCCATATGCATACACATGTCCCCATATCCCCTCCATCTTGAGCCTCCCTCCTATCCTCCCTATCCCACCCCTCTAGGTCACCGTAAAGCACCAAGCCGATCTCCCTGTGCTATGCTGCTGCTTCCCACCAGCCAACTATTTTACATTTGGTAGTGTACATACATTGATGCTACTCTCACGTCGCCCCAGCTTTGCCCTCCCACCCCATGTCATCAAGTCCATTCTCCATGTCTACCTCTTTATTCCTGCCCTGCAACTAGGTTCATCAGTACCTTTTTTTTTTTTTTTTTTAAGCCCTGGTTTTTTTTTTTTTTCACACACACACACACTATATTTTATTTTTACAAGAGATAAATAGACTGACACCAGACATTGTACATGGATGACCACAACAAAAGCAACAATGATTGCAATTACCAAACATGAAACACACTCATACTATGTCATAATATTGACATTCAGTCCAGTAATCCTCCACTGTAACAGCTCCTTTACTTTGCAGTGAAAATTGATTTGTATATTCTTTGCCTCTGAGTCCTTGTGGGATTTTTTTTTTTTTTAATTCAGACAGAAAGTCACAAAAATTATACTCATCCTCATCAGTTCACTCAGTCCCATGTAATTAATTTTTTTTATCTTGATCTTTTGTTAGCACTTTTATGAGTTCATCAGTTTTTCATTAGAGTTCTGAAAATGCTTATTCATTCAGTTCAGCAGTACAGTCAGTTACCAGAAACCAGTACTTGTCAGAGTCTTTTCCATGAATTTCTTAAAGATGAAACCCTTTTACAGGAACATATTTGCAAAAGCATCAGAGTACACCCAGAACTGTCTGTAAATCACAAAAGACTTAAAAATGACCACAGTTAAAGATTTGATGAAAGTTCATAATAATGCAGTTGACAAGAAAATTAGTTATTTCTGAGATATACATTTTAAGGTAATAACTAGGATTATGACTTATAACATTATACCAGAACATATAAGATTTTTAGAAATTTCATGTAATGTCTGAAACATTTATATTAACATATTTCCATACAAATAACCCAATGAAAGTTTAGTATTAGTTGTTTTGTTTGTTTGTTTTTTTATACTGCAGGTTCTTATTAGGCATCAATTTTATACACATCAGTGTATACATGTCAATCCCAATCACCCAATTCAGCACACCACCCTCCCCACCCCACCACAGTTTTCCCCCCTTGGTGTCCATATGTCCGTTCTCTACATCTGTGTCTCAACTTCTGCCCTGCAAACCGGCTCATCTGTACCATTTTTCTAGGTTCCACATACATGCGTTAATATACGATATTTGTTTTTCTCTTTCTGACTTACTTTTTTTTTTTTTTTTTAGATTCCATATATATGCGTTAGCATACAGTATTTGTTTTTCTCTTTCTGACTTACCTCACTCTGTATGACAGACTCTAGGTCCATCCACCTCACTACAAATAACTCAATTTTTTTCTTTTTATGGCTGAGTAATATTCCATCGTATATATGTGCCACATCTTCTTTATCCATTCATCTGTCAATGGACACTTAGGTTGCTTCCACGTCCTGGCTATTGTAAATAGAGCTCCAATGAACATTGTGGCACATGACTCTTTTTGAATTATGGCTCTCTCAGGGTATATGCCCAGTAGTGGGATTGCTGTGTCATATGGTAATTCTATTTTTAGTTTTTTTAAGAAAACTCCATACTGTTTTCCATAGTGTTTGTATCAATTTACATTCCTACCAACAGTGTAGGCGGGTTCCCTTTTCACCACACCCTTTCCAGCATTTATTGTTTAAAGCTTTTTTGATAATGGTCATTCTGACCAGCGTGAGGTGATACCTCATTGTAGTTTTGATTTGCAATTCTCTAATAATTAGTGATATTGAGGATCTTTTCATGTGCCTCTTGGCCATCTGTATGTCTTCCTTGGTGAAATGTCTATTTAGGTCTTCTGCCCATTTTTTAACTGGATTGTTTGTTTTTTTGATATTGAGCTCCATGTGCTGTTTGTATAGTTTGGAGATTAATCCTTTGTCTGTTGTTTCATTTACAAATATTTTCTCCCATTCTGAGGGTTGTCTTTTTGTCTTGTTTATGGTTTCTTTGCTGTGCAAAAGCTTTTAAGTTTAATTAAATCCCAGTTGTTTATTTTTGTATTTATTTCTGTTACTCTAGGAGGTGGGTCAAAAAAGATCTTGCTGTGGTTTATGTCAAAGAGTGTTTTTCCTATGTTTTCTTCTAAAAGTTTTATAGTGTCTGGTCTTACATTTAAGTCTTTAATCCATCTGGAGTTTATTTTTGTATATGGTGTTAGGGTGTGTTCTAATTTCATTCTTTTATATGTAGCTGTCCAGTTTTCACAGCACCACTTATTGAAAAGGCTGTCTTTTCTCCATTGTATGTTCTTGCCTCCTTTGTCGTAAATCAGGTGCCCATATGTGTGTGGGTTTATCTCTGGGCATTCTATCCTGTACCATTGATCTATATTTGTTTTTGTGCCAGTACCATACTGTCTTGATTACTGTAGCTTTGTGGTATAGTTTGAAGTTGGGGAGCCTGATTCCTCCAACTCCGTTTTTCTTTCTCAAGATTGGTTTGGCTATTTGGGGTCTTTTGTGTTTCCATATGAATTGTAAGATCTTTTGTTCTAATTCTGTGAAAAAATGCCACTGGTAGTTTGATAGGGATTGCATTGAATCTGTAAATTGCTTTGGGCAGTATAGTCATTTTCACAATATTGATTCTTCCAATCCAAGAACATGGTATATTTCTCCATCTGTTTATGTCATCTTTGATTTCTTTCATCAGTATTTTATAGTTTTCTCAGTACAAGTCTTTCGCCTCCTTAGGCAGGTTTATTCCTAGATATTTTATTCTTTTTGTTGCAATGGTAAATGGGAGTGTTTCCTTAATTTCTCTTTCTGATTTTTCGTTGTTGGTGTATAGGAATGCCAGAGATTTCTGTGCATTAATTTTGTATCCTGCAACCACACCAGATTCACTGATTAGTTCTAGTAGTTTTCGGGTGGCATCTTTAGGATTTTCTATGTGTAGTATCATGTCATCAGCAAATAGTGACAGTTTTACTTCTTCTTTTCCAATTTGGATTCCTTTTATTTCTTTTTCTTCTCTGATTGCCATGGCTAGGACTTCCAAAACTATGTTGAATAAGAGTGGCAAGAGTGGACATCCTTGTCTTGTTCCTGATCCTAGTGGAAATGCTTTCAGTTTTTCACCATTGAGTATGATGCTTGCTATGGGTTTGTCATATATGGCCTTTATTTTGTTGAGGTAGGTTCCCCCTATGCCCACTTTCTGGAGAGTTTTTATCATAAATGGGTGTTGAATTTTGTCAAAATCTTTTTCTGCATCTATTGAGATGATCATATGGTTTTTATTCTTCAGTTTGTTAATATGGTGTATCACATTGATTGATTTGCATATATTGAAGAATCCTTGCATCCTTGGGATAAATCCCACTTGGTCATAGTGTATGATCCTTTTAATGTGTTGTTGGATCCTGTCTGCTAGTATTTTGTTGAGAATTTTTGCATCTATGTTCATCAGTGTTATTGGTCTGTAATTTTCTTTTTTTGTGATAGCTTGTTCTGGTTTTAGTATCAGGGTGATGGTGGCTTCGTAGAATGAATTTGGGAGTGTTTCTCCCTGTGCAATTTTTTGAAAGAGTTTGAGAAGGATCGGTGTTAGTGTTTCTCTAAATGTTTGATAGAATTCGCCTGTGAAGCATCTGGTCCTGGACTTCTGTTTGTTGGAAGATTTTTAATTACAGTTTCAATTTCATTTCTTGTGATAGGTCTGTTTATATTTTCTAATTCTTCCTGGTTCAGTCTTGGAAAATTTTACCTTTCCAAGAATTTGTTTCTTCGTGGTTGTCCATTTTATTGGCATATAGTTGTTTGTAGTAGTCTCTAATAATCCTTTGTATTTCTGCAGTGTCAGTTGTGATTTCTCCTTTTTCATTTCTAATTTTATTGATTTGCATCCTCTCTCTTTTTTTCTTGATGAGTCTGGCTAAGGGTTTATCAGTTTTGTTTATCTTCTCAAAGAACCAGCTTTTAGTTTTATTGATCTTTGTTATTGTTTGTTTCTATTTCATTTATTTCTGCTCTGATCTTTATGATTTCTTTCCTTCCACTGACTTTGGGTTTTCTTTGTTCTTCTTTCTCTAGTTGTTTTCAGTGTAGGGTTAGATTGTTTATTTGAGATTTTTCTTGTTTCTTGAGGTGAGATTAAATTGCTATAAACTTCCCTCTTAGAACTGCTTTTGCTGTATCCCATAGGTTTTGGGTCATCGTGTTTTCATTGTCATTTGTTTCTAGGTATTTTTTGATTTCCTCTTTGATCTCTTGGTTATTTAGCAGCGCACTGTTTAGTCTCCATGTATTTGTGTTTTTTACAGTTTTTTTCCTGTAATTGATTTCCAATCTCATAGTGTTGTGGTCAGAAAAGATGCTTGATACGATTTCAATTTTCTTAAATTTTCTGAGGCTTGATTTGTGACCCAAGATGTGATCTATCCTGGAGAATGTTCCATGTACACTTGAGAAGAAAGTGTATTCTGCCACTTTTGGGTGGAATGTCCTATAAATATCAGTTAGATCTATCTGGTCTATCGTGTCATTTAAAGCTGTGTTTTCTTATTTATTTTCATTTTGGATGATCTGTCCATTGGTGTAAGTGGGGTGTTAGAGTCCCCCACTATGATTGTGTTACTGTCGATTTCCTCTTTTATAGCTGTTAGCGTTTGCCTTATGTATTGAGGTGCTTCTATTTTGGGTGCATAAACATTTATAATTGTTATATCTTCTTGGATTGATCCTTTGATCATTATGTAGTGTCCCTCCTTAACTCTTGTAACAGTCTTTATTTTAAAGTCTGTTTTATCTGATACGAGTATTGCTACTCCAGCTTTATTTTGATTTCCATTTGCATGGAATATCTTTTTCCATCTCTTCACTTTCAGTCTGTATGTGACCCTAGGTCTGAAGTGGGTCTCTTGTAGACAGCATATATATGGGTTTTGTTTTTGTATCCATTCAGCCAGTCTGTGTCTTTTGGTTGGGGCATTTAATCCATTTACTTTCAAGGTTATTATCAATATGGATGTTCCTATTACCATTTTCTTAATTGTTTTGGGTTTGTTTTTGTGGGTCTTTTTCTTCTCTTGTGTTTCCCCACTTAGAGAATTTTCTTTAGCATTTGTTGTAAAGCTGGTTTGGTGGTGCTGAATTCTCTTAGCTTTTGTTTGTCTGAAAAGCTTTTGACTTCTCCATCGAATCTGAATGAGATCCTTGCTGGGTAATCTTGGTTGCAGGTTTTTCTCTTTCATCACTTTAAGTATATCCTGCCACTCCCTTCTGGCCTGCAGAGTTTCCACTGAAAAATCAGCTGATAACCTTATGGGGATTCCTTTGTATGTTATTTTTTGTTTTTCCTTTCTGCTTTTAATATTTTTTCTTTGAATTTAATTTTTGTTAGTTTGATTAATATGTGTCTTGGTGTGTTTTTCCTAGGGTTTATCCTGTATGGGACTCTGTGCTTCCTGGACTTGGGTGACTATTTCCTTTCCCATGTTAGGGAAGTTTCCCACTATAATCTCTTCAAATATTTTCTCAGACCCTTTCTTTTTCTCTTCTTCTTCTGGGACCCCTATAATTTGAATGTTGGTGCATTTAGTGTTGTCCCGGAGATCTCTGAGATTGTTTTCAATTCTTTTCATTCTTTCTTCTTAATTCTGCTCCTTGGCAGTTATTTCTACCATTTTGTCTTCCAGCGCACTTATTCATTCTTCTGTCTCTCTTATTCTGTTATTGATTCATTCTAGGGTATTTTTCATTTCCGTTATTGTGTTGTTCATCTCTGTTTGTTTGTTCTTTAGTTCTTCTAGATCTTTGTTAAACATTTCTTGTATTTTCTCAATCTGTGCTTCTATTCTACTTCCGAGCTTCTGGATCATCTTTACTATCATTACTCTGAATTCTTTTTCAGGTAGATTCCCTATTTCCTCTTCCTTTATTCGGTCTTATAGGTTTTTACCTTGCTCCTTCATCTGCGACATATTTTTTTGCTGTCTCATTATTTTTTTATTTTTTTATTAGTGGGATTGTGTTCCTGTTTTACTGGTTGTTTGGCCTGAGGCTTCCAACACTGGGGTTTGTAGGCTATTGGGTAGAGCTGGGTCTTGGTGCTGAGATAAGGAACTCTGTGAGACCTCACTCCAATGAATATTCCCTGGGGTCTGAGGTTCTCTGTTAGTCCAGTAGTTCGGACTCAGAGTTTCCACTTCAGGAGCTTCTGCCTGACCCCGGGGTTGTGAATCAAGATCCTGCAAGCTGCCTGGGGCAGCAAAAAAAAAAAAAAAAAGAACAATAACAAAGTAAAAAATAAAATTAGACTAGGAAACTAACATATGTTAGAAAGAATGTAAAAATAAAAATATAGATGAATCAACAACTGGAAGGTACATCAGTACCAAAATATTAAAAAATAAGAGGAGGGAAAAGAAAAAAAACCAAAAGGGCGGGGGGCGGGAGGGGAAAGCCTTGGTTGTGGAGGGCGGGGCCTCAGCAAGGGTGAGGTTTGGGTGGTGGGCGGGGCCAATGCTCAGGACCCATAGGGCTGGAAAAGGCCCTGGGGGCTGTGGGGGGTGGGGCTTAGGCTCAAGGAACATAAGGGGCCCAGGCGTGACCCCCACCCCTGGTTTCAGAGGGCAGGGGACCTCACCTGGGAGCCCAGTAGGCTTCCTGGGCTCGAGTGGGTGGGGCAAACGCCCTCCTCTGCTGCTCCTCTGGTCTGGGGGTCTGGGAGGGCCTCTCCCGCCTCCTCTCCTGATCTTCCAGGCCTCCCTCCTATGCCCCCAGGACCAATGTGGGTGGTGGTGGGGGGAGGGGGGCCTTGGAGGGCAGGGGACTGGCCTGGGAGCTCAGCAGGCTCCCCGTGCCTGAGTGGGCAGGGCAGTCCCCCTCCACTCCTCCTGGAGTGCCCCTCCCGCCTGCCTCTTCTGATTTCCCCAGCCTCAGGGGCACCGATCTTGTCTGGCCTCCACTTCTCCACCCCCCTCGGTCCCCCTACATCCTACCGGTTCACTCTGGGGTTCCTCCCGCCTCCTTGGGGGTCAGAGTTCCCCACCAGTGGCAGGCAGGTGCCCTAGTTGTGGGGAGATGCTAACTCCGCGTCTTCCCATATCACCATCTTGACTCTAAAATTAATTCTTACAATGACCGTTAGGTAAGTACTATTCCTATTCCCACCTTGCACATGTGGAAACTGAGACAGAGTGATTAAGTAACTTGCTCAGAGTCATACACCTAAAATAGGAAAAGTCAGAATTCAAACCTCAGGCAGACTAGCTCTAGAACTTGTACTTTAACACTATGCTATTTTGCCTCCATGGCATTCCAATGCATGAACAAAAGAAATTAGATAACATAATAAAGGAAATAAGTAACAGACATAAAAGATATCTTTACAGGAGTATCAAAAACTTTCGAAGAAATTAGGCATAAAGCTAACAAAAGATATGCAAGACAGAGCTCCTTACTGTGGAGGAAGCCCTGGCTTCCAGCAGGCTTGCGGCTTCTGACAGGGGTAAAGAGTGGGCTCAAGACTCCTGCAAGTAGATAGGATGCTCTGTGTGGTACAACTGCCGCTGTAACTTCCGTCAGCAAATCACCTCCTGGATTTCAAACAATGAGCCCTGGCCTAATCTTCTAAAATTCACTTATCAAGTTCCATCCCTGGGGTCTGACTTTTCAGGGCAACAGCAGAGAGCAGTTCCTCTTTCTGGATCAGCACTGTGGCTTTCCTTCCTTCCAGAGGGTGACGTGTGGAGCCTAGTCTCCATCCAGCATAGTCTCCCTATGTTATTAGCAACTCCAGAGACAGTGTGTCAGTTTGGAATCTCCACCTGCCCCCAGTGCCAAAGATGTCTCCAAAGCTTGACCTCCATCACTATACAAAAATATCTTTTAGCACCTTGGAGAAGCTCTTATCTACAAGAAGCCTGGCCAAAGACTTCAACCAAGTTTTCCAAATTTCAGTTTGGCAGGTTGCTTACAGAGATTTCTTTTTCAACATACATAGTTTAATAATTCATGTTCTGAAAAATTTAAAGAATGATCCCATAAATACCTCTGATATTATGCCCAGGACTAACTTCATCCTTAATAGGACTCTGTTTCATAACAGACTGTCTGCAGCATTCTTACTACTAACATAGGACCAACGGGGTCTTTGCTGTCAGGCTCCCAGAGTAAGAAGAGGCAACAGAATGAAGAGAGCTTCTGAGATTCCCTTCAAGGCATAGAAATATCCTGGGGAGACCTATGGAACTGTTCTCAAGGTTGGCTGCCTCTTTGTGTCCTTGGAAGTTAATTAGTCATCCAGCTCGGCCGCATAGTCTGCCCTCTTAGCTGAAAGGCAAACTCTACTGTATCTCTGTTCTCAGTTGATTGTCCTAATTCTAAATCTTCTTTTAATTGCAACAATATTTATACTTTTACTTATACTCCTCTAACTGGGGAAAGAAAAATTGCTAAGATAATTTAAAAAACTAGACTAAGCTAATATTTGTAGAGTTTACATTTTTTAATGTACTGTACAGTTGACTGGCTTCTAATTATCTTCTATCTACATTACAGATCATGCCTCTTCTTTCTATTCCTTAAACGTCTGTTCCTCTATTGTAAGACTCACTAACTCCAGGGAAAATGCTTTCACCAAGTTAATTACAACCATGACAGTGCCAAGACACATTGTAAAAACAGTGCTCACTTTTCAGTATTCTTAGGGGTTGCTTAGGTGTCTTTTATCACTAGAATCCCTAGATGCCTTCCATTTCTCAGAGTCCTAAAACTTTAATCTCCAAGAGCTTCTGAGAAAAGGAAAGAGAAACTATAATTAACTCCCTGTAGTACTATTACGGACTGAATATTTGCCTCACCCCTCCCCATCGTGGCTATATTTGGAGATGGGGCCTCTAAGGAAGTAATTAAGGTTAAATGAGGTCATAAGGGTGAAGCCCGGATCCAACAGATTAGTGTCCCTACAAGCAGAGACACCAGAGCGCGCGCGCACACACACACTCTCTCTCTCTGCCCCTCCCTTCTTTCCTTCTCAATCCCCCTCTCTCTCCACACACATACTGAGGACAGGCCATGTGAGGACATTAGAGAGATGGTGGCCGTCTACAAGCCAGGTGAGAGTCCTCACCAGAAGCCACACTTGCTGGTGGCACCTTAATCATGGACTTCCAGCCTCCAGAACTGTGAGAAAATAAAGTTATGTTGTTTAAACCACTCGGTCTGTGATGTTTTGTTATCGCAGCCTGAGCAAACTAAGTACCTATAAAGCTTCAGAGGATTTTAAGCTGGGGCCCATGGATAGTACTGTGTTTCTGTAAAACTGTTTTTTAAGTGTAATCATATGTAGTTTATGGATTTAGAAATATTATTCTGAGAAGGGCTCACCAGACTGCCAATGAGGCCCATGGCGCAAAATAAAAGATTAAGAACCTCTTTATATCTTATTTGGGCAGACATAAAATAAATAGATGTGGTGTCAGTGTGATATGCCTCTCCAAGTGTTTTCAACCATAAATTTTACTAGGACCTAGTACACGCTAGTCTATAACCTTTAACTATATTAATATCTGTAGATCAACATAGATATAGAAGAGGAAGACTATTATATAGAATTTTCTAAAATATTTAATTCTACCAGATATGTTGAGTGTGAGCCACTATGTTCTATAGTATAACTGTATATATAGGTACCATATGTGTGTACCATACGTACCATAGTATACTACATAATAAGTATTGCAAATTGTTGTGAACATTATGAGGGTAATTTCAACAGGGCAAGTAAAATATTATCAATAATATTTTAAAGCTGAACTGTAAGAGTCCTTCCAATAAAGCAGCGCTGCTGATGTCTGAAATGGAAACAACTCACACGTTTGCAGTCAGTGCTTTGAGAATAAAGCTAATGAATCAACGCCAATGAGCAGACTAGGAAAGTCAATCAAATATTTCTGCTGTACTAGGCGCTAGCCAGAATAAAGAATGAGTCAGTGGTTTACATACAGGTCTAAGGAACCTACATATCATATCTGGGAGAAATCATTATCATCATCATCATCGTCATCTCCAGAGCTGAGATATCTCACAACTCCATCAACATCAAATCCTACCACCAAAAAAAAAAAACAAACAAACTAGTGCTTTATAAAATAAAGAATTGGGAAGAATTAAGCAAGCAGAGGCCAAACTTTCATGGATATGCAAGTAAAATAGCTATGAAAATAGCCTTTTTGAGGGGTTTTCCTTTGCATTGTATTTGTACACAATTATAACTTATATAATTATATTTTGAAAGATGTTGCATAAGAATAGGCAATATATGAACAATACTACCCACCTTCAACAGTTCATCCTAACGACATGGAAAAAATATGGATAATATAAATAAAGGGAACTCTTATTTTATATAGTCTGTGCCCAATATCCTATTGAGTTGACTTTACTAGTTACTCTCAGACTAGCCTGCATTTGGGGAAGAGCAAATTGCTATAGAATAATAATTTTAAAAAGATGTAAAAAACTAGATTAAACTAACATTTGTAGAATTCTTTACATTTTATAAACGACTTTCACACACGTTCTCTGAAGCTATTTAATAGCTGTCTATATGTGGTATACATTTTTATAAGCATGTCTATAACTAAAAAATTTAAAATTAGTTTCTTTAAAGTAACTACCAAATTACAAATGGTTTTAGTATTGATTTCTATTAAGTCAGATGTCCGTTTGTGTTTGTTATATCGTCTAACACTACAGTTTAAATGGACATTTACCTGAATCACTATACTGAAATTAATGCTAATTGGTATACAAAGTGCTGAAGGAGAATGGACTATTTAATTGAGCTAGATGTGTAGAGGTATGCATGTTTTCAAGCATCGATTCCAAGAGATAAGAGTCATGTTTTTCTTAGTGGACAGGTAGCCATAGAGACGGGGTAGCCATACAGTGGGGACAGTTCCTGGAAGATATACCCAAACATCTGTGCTCCTTCCTAGTCCTACTGAATGGGTCCTTTAATACTTGAACCTGATTGCAAAAAATGTAGGTAGCCACCCATAGGTCTCAAAACTAGCAGAGGGGAGATATATAAAAAAGGACTGAGTCATGTGGTTTGTTATAGAAAGCGAAGTAACTAGAATGCGGAGGGCACACTAAGGGGTGATGGGGACAGGCCTGGGTGTGTGTGAGGTGGACAGGTCAGCTGAGTCCAGGTCATAAGAAAACTTGAATGCCAGGTTAGGGAGTCTGGAATTTGTTCAGTAGTCAGTGGGGAGCCATGGAAAGCATAAGTGGGTAACTACTTTTTAAAAAGTCAAACTTTCTGTAGAGTTTTATGACACAGATAGGAAGACTTTACCTGCCTTGTTCATCTTTGTATCCCCAGGACCCAAAAGATTGCCAGGCGCATAATAGGAATTCACTATATATTTGCTGAAGGAATGGAGAAGCTTGAAGGAGCCTCTGCGGAGAAATCACGCAAGATTTAAAAGCCACTTAGGATTATTTCAAATTTGGGGGAGGCAATTTGACAATATGCACAAAGACTCTTATAAATACTCCTGTCTTTAAATCAGTAACTCTATTTATGGGACTCTGTTCTAAAGTAATAATCCTAAATGAGGAAAAGCTTTATGCATAAAGTGTATTACAATATTGCTTTTAATAGAAAAAAATGGAAATAATCAGCCTAACAATTGGGAAACAAGTTACTGTGTGCCTTCCTCCTGTGGGGTATTTAGTATGCTGTCACCAAAATTATGATTATAAAGACAATGTAATACCAGAGGAAAACATTTCTTTGTTATATTAAGTAAATATAACAAAACTCTACCAAGATGCACAATTGAAGATAGAGTATGATTATAAATTATGGGAACGGGGAATCTCTCTCACTTAAAAGAGTTTTTTCCCGGGGTGGTAACATTTTGTTTTCTTTCTTTTCCTCTTATCCTTCTGTGTATTTTCCTGTTTTTCAAAATTACTTCATTCACTCAGCAAATATTTACTGAGAGCCCACTATGTTCCAGGCACTGCTCTAGGAACTTGGGGAAACAGCAGTGAACAAAACACAAATCCTGTCCTCGCGGAACTTACACATTTTATTTGGAGAAGGCAGAAAATTAACAAGATAAGTCAATTAAGTGGCATGTTAGATGATAAGTGATCGGCAAAAAAAATAAGGCAAAGAAAGAGAATAAAGTCAATACCGCATTTACTTTTTGACCTGGAGAGGGAAGATATTCATCCAGGTAAAAGGACCGAATTCCGAACTCGCGCAGCGGTGAGACTGAGAGCCCGGGATACGCCAGCCCTGCAGGTGACGCTGCAGCCCGGGCCGGGCGGGGCGGGTTTAGGTGGGGCGCGGGAGCGCGAGGTGAAGCGGGTCACGTGATGTGAGGGGGCGGGAGCAGGAGGACCACGAAAA
This sequence comes from Balaenoptera physalus, assembly GCF_965194825.1. Taxonomy (NCBI): domain Eukaryota; kingdom Metazoa; phylum Chordata; class Mammalia; order Artiodactyla; family Balaenopteridae; genus Balaenoptera; species Balaenoptera physalus. Next base: position 65,584,837 of record NC_138882.1, read on the forward strand.
CACCGAGTTTGGCTCAGCACTTTCTCTCCAGAAAGGCGGGCGGAGCCGAAAACCAAACAAACGTCTTCTTAGAGCTTGGGGGCGGGGCAGGCGGGAGCAGACGGGAGCAGACGGAGCCTCCAGAGCCGAAGCCTTCGCGGAGTTGGTTTTTCGGTTGCTGGTCGTTGTGGCCGAGAGGTCTGAGGTCGGGCTGAGACGTGGGGAGCAATGGCGACCTTTGTGAGCGAGCTGGAGGCGGCCAAGAAGAACTTGAGCGAGGCCCTGGGGGACAACGTGAAACAGTAAGAACTCTACGGACGCAGCCTCCGGGGTTCCGCGCGGGTGCTCCCCCAGCTTTGGGCTGCCGACCCACCATGGAGTTGTCCCCCGTGGCCGCGAGGCCTGTGCAGCCCTCGCGTAGCGGGTGGCGGGGCCTCTGGGTTTCTCGGGCCCGGGAAGGGGCCGGCGGGCAACCCCGACTCACCCGGCTGGAGGGGCCGGGCCTCCCTGGTTCCCTGCGGAACCTGGCGGGCGCCTTCGCCCGAGGCTCTGCCCTGGGTGGGGCGGGAAAAGCTAACTCCACGCCTTCACGCTCAAGGGCCTGTTGGGCGACTGCGGCCCGTGCGAGGGTGCGGAACGCGTGTGGCTGACTAGCGGCCTGGTCTGAGCCGGCACCGCGCAGGCGGCCCGCTCTCGGAGGGCTTCCTGGAGGCGGAGGCTTATTGAGCGCGGGTGTTGTGGAGGCACTGTCGGCAAGAGCGTGGACAGCAATTTCGGAAGGCAGACAGACCCTCCGGTGAAATAGTCTCCGAACACTACTGCAGTTATAATGATGATAGCAGTAGCAGACATTTACTGAACACCTTTTAAGCGCTCTAAATGTACTATCTCATCTAATCCTCACAACAGAGATGTGAGGTAGGTGCAGTTATCATTCCCGTTTGATAGATGAGAAAACTGAGATTTTGAGAGGTTAAATAACTCTTCAAAGTCATGTCAGGATTGGGGCCCTCGCATCTGATTTCTGGCTGTGATACCTTACAGAGGGTTGCAAAGGACCCCAGAGACTCTCAGACAGACTTTCACCCAGGTTATAGCAGGGGACCGAGTACACAGTCGGGTCAGATGCTGAAATGGCCGAGTGTAAAATCATTAACTCAATACAAGGCTGAAGTCATAGAAGGAACCCTCCGAGGTACAAGGTCGAGTTTGGAAATTTTCAAAACATTGTTATTACAATTTTATTTTTGTAAAATATAAGAAGCAAATTTTAAACGTTTAAAAGTATAAGTCTTGTGTTGTTGCTGCTAGATGGTTTCTGTGACATTCTACATGTTTGCATTACTCAACAGACACTCACTTTGAAATGATGTTTCTGGAGGAGCAAGGTGTTTGGGGGATCTTTCTTTTTCTCCAACACTTTCTCCTTCTCATCTTTCTACTTTTCATTATGGCTGGAGATTGAAGTTACTTAACTTGGATGTCATACGTGATTTTTGGAGTTTTTCCTTCTTGTGAAATTTTGGGGTGGCAGAGTCTACTTTTTTTTTTTTTTTTTAACAATGAACATTTAATTATTTTTTATTTTATGGCTGTGTTGGGTCTTCGTTTCTATGCGAGGGCTTTCTCTAGTTGTGGCAAGTGGGGGCCACTCTTCATCACGGTGCGCGGGCCTCTCACTATCGCGGCCTCTCTTTGTTGCGAAGCACAGGCTCCAGATGCGCAGGCTCAGTAATTGTGGCTCACGGGCCCAGTTGCTCCGCGGCATGTGGGATCTTCCCAGACCAGGGCTCGAACCCGTGTCCCCTGCATTGGCAGGCAGATTCTCAACCACTGCGCCACCAGGGAAGCCCCAGAGTCTACTTTTCATCCTAACAAGATAGATACACAGAATTCCCATGTAAGACTTCTTGGAACACTCATAGTCTAAATGGAATAACTAAGAACAAAATATAAGTTTTAAAAATTATTTTAATATTAGGAACGTTAATAAATCAAACTACAAACACTAGAATTAAAATTTAATCATCTAATCTGTTATTTTGGCATAATTATTTAATTTTTTGTAAACATTCATTCCCAAAGATAAAATGTTCTACCTAAAGTTATATTTTAATATTCATGTTGACTTTGTCTCTTTCCTTGCTTACTTAATTAAAAATTCTTATTTATTTTAATGAGTAAAATTGACTGCTTTTACCTTCATTAATTTCTATAGCTTATTTTTGTAATACTGACAGCTAAAATTTACACTTTTTAAGCACAAAAGACTTTTCACTCGGTTACATGTAAGATGCTTACAAATATTTGAAAGTGAATGTTTCCATGTTAAAATAAACCTGGCTTGTGTGTATAATTGATTGATTAGATGCGATGGTGAACTCTGTGATCCCACACTCCTCACACAAGCTTGGGGTCGCCAGAAATGTTGAAGTTAGCATTTCCTGTTTGGTCTTTAAAGGTCAACACTGGCTATCAAACGTTGGTCAAATAGAGCTGCCAAAGCTAAATTTGGTGCATCTTTAGCTGAATCTCCACTAACAATGCAATCAAAATATGCTTTTGTGCCAGGAACAGTTAATGGTACAGTGTTGTTCTCTATTAGTTTTTTCCATTCTCTCATTGTCTTTTCCCCCTTCTGCTCCTTGAAAAGCGCTTCTTGGTTGAACAGTCTGTGATATTGCTATACAGTAATTTCTCACATTTCCTCCATGAGTAGTTTGCTTTGGTTTGTACAACGTGACCATTTAAATGTGGTCCTTGTTCGTAGGTAAAATATATAATAAGGTGTTTAAGGAACCCAGATATGAATTGCTTTCTATTTATGTAGTGGTCCTAGTGTTCTTTATGTCAGGTTGTGTGCCCATGTCAGCTTGTAGAAAGAAATGAGCTTTGCTGGCTAACTCACTTTGTATAGTAAGTACCCAGTAGAGTTCTGGGTTCAAATGGGTGCCTAGTTTTTTGGATGATTTAGCCATATGTTATTTAATTTTCTCCAGGTATCTCAAGTGCTTCCTAGTCTGACCCATTTATACTCATCACCCATCATTCTCACCTACATAGAGGTTGACTAACTTTGTTTTTGGTATTTTTGAGGAAAACAGTCATTTGTCCATGGCTATACAGCAAGTTAATACAGGGACCAGGACTGGGGAGCGAGTCTTCAACTTGATAGCCAGTGCTGTCTATTTGGGCTAGAAAGTTTGCCACTGGAAAAGATAGACAGCATCATGTTGGCAGAGACTTGCCTTAGTTCTGGAACAAGTTCAGACACTCCAAATATAAATATATTTGCCTCTTTCTTATAAAATAGGAACACAGGGCTTTTAAAATAATGAAGTTTTTCTCATGTTACTATCTTCTTTTGTTGTATAAAATGGGATAGGAAAAGACTTCTGTTTTTCTGTGGAGCTTTATTTCATTTTTTAGTTGTTCTTTTAAAAAAAGCAGGGGGTGGAGCATTTAAGTGTTTGCTGTTGGGAAGTTATTATTGACTATTGGGTGTGACTATCAGGTGAAACATGGTGCCAGGCTCTAGAACTAACACGTTTTGCTGTTGAATGAAATGGGTCTTGGGAAGCTTTAAGATGCCACTAAAGCTACGGGTTTTCTCCAGTGTGGGGGGAAGGGGGGACGAGGTCAAAGCACAGGAACCCAGGCAATTACGTATGTACTTAGCCAGACTTAAGCTAATCTGCATATGGGAGAACAGGAGAAACCCTGCCATGGGTGTAATAGGGCAGTAAGAGCATTAAACCATCTCATTTAGGAACCGCTGCTTTTTTTTTTTTCTTTTTTGTTAGAAACTCAAATGAGCATTAGAAAGTAGCTAATGGTGAATTGAAAGTGATTGTAAAACATACTAAGTAATTTTTAGCCCTGTTTCTTGAAGGAGGAGTAGCTTTCTTCAGCACCGAAACAAGGGGTGTGGATGTGAAAAGTAAAGTATTTTACTCCTGTTTCTAATAATGTTGTTAAGGTATAAAAGATTGGATCCTTTTTTCCTACTAGTTAACTAAAAATTTTTATGATTAGTGGTTGGTTTTCACTTTAAAAACCACTAAGTTTCTCATATGCTCAGGTATTTTTCTTTGTGGCAAGCTGTTTTAGAATCCCATTCAGCCAGGTTAGATTAAAACTTGAGTTCATTTGAAAGGAAAGAGGTCACCCAGAATTGGTATTAATGTCCACTCCTCAGCCCATAAAACACATACACATTTTAAAATATAAATCTTTTTTAAAATTGAGGTGTAATTGACATTTAACTTTATATTAGTCTCAGGGGTACAACATAATGATTCAGTATTTGTATATATCGCAAAATGGTCACCACAGTAACTCTAGTTCACGTCTCTCACCATACATAGTTTAAAAGATTCTTTTCTTGTGATGAGAACTTTTAAGATAATTTTAATAATACTTTAAAATATAAATCTTAAGTGTAGGTTTCTGGTGAGCAGGTCTTTTGGAAGGGCAACAGCGAGAAAGGAAAGGTACAGCAGTGGTTTTTGGCTGGTTGACTCACGAGTCTGATTCTGTGACTACTGCTCAGTCCCTTTTAGGGAGGACTTTCCTTCTTCTGATGGTATTCTGACTCCTAAGTACCTTAAACAGCAGAGATTTATCTTCTCACGGTTCTGGAGTCTAGAAGTCTGACATCCAGGTGTGAGCAGGGTTGTTGTCTTCTGCGGCCTCTCCCCTTGGCTCTTGCCTGCTGTCTCTCTCTCTGTGTCCTAAGGGGGGGTTAGGGCTTCAACGAATGAATTTGGGGGGAACACAGCTCAGTCCATAACACTAGGGAATGCAAAATTTCCTTCCTTCCCTGGGAGTTGAGGCAGATAAGGTGAACTTGGGGAAGAAGCAAAACCTGAGGTTCTTAATATTGTTTCTGCCTCTGCAGATACTGGGCTAACTTAAAGTTGTGGTTCAAGCAGAAGATCAGCAAAGAAGAGTTTGACCTTGAAGCTCATAGACTTCTCACACAGGATAATGGTAAAATAATTATCTGGGGAGTTATTTTACTGTTCTGAAGTTTTCCCAGATTTGCAATAAATTAAAAATTTATTAAAAATTAAAAAAAAATTTTGGTTTTAGTGGTGTGTAAGGTCATTTAAACAATGTGGATATTTAAAATTAAATGTAAAGAATGGCAGAGTAGGGGATATCCAAAGTCCTTAAAAGCTAGACTGAAACAGTGTGTTCCTTATGTTGTAAATATTCTGTATTTGACTTGTGACAATCTTCCCTTTTTCAGTCCATTCTCACAACGATTTCCTCCTGGCTATTCTCACGCGTTGTCAGATTTTGGTGTCTACACCAGGTAAGGGAGTAGAAATACCTCCAGGGATGTCAGTCAGTAAAACCACAGAATGCTGGGCTTACTAGACTTTCACTTCCTTTAACAGACTTGTTTGCAAATGAAATGTTCTTTGAACTGCTCAGAAGAAACATTTTATTGTGTAATACAGATTCTTCTATAGAACCTTTTTAAAGCAGGTGATTTCTCTGTCCTTTCATTGACTTTTGGTCTTTACCCCCCATTCAATTGGATTTAGATTACTTAAATAAATGAGAGGTGAGGAGGAGGGTAGGTGGTCAGGAGGAAGAAGCTGAGGAGTGAAGAGAGGGACTTTGGTGGTTAGGAGAGCGTTTCCATAGATACAGGGAAGGTAAAGTACGTGGAGGGGAAACCACAGCATATGTTGAGAACCTAGACTTTCTCCTCTTCTTAATTAAGTGAGATATTAGCACCTGGAAGGTTGGCGCTTCAGCATGTGTTTGGCAAACTATTGGTGAAGAACAAAGGTAGTGAATAGCAGCATGTTGGGGAGGTACGTGGATGCTAAGTCTGTCACTTCGACCTAAGTAAATAGGTATAGACAGAATGATTTCTTTGTCCCTAATTTTTTGGAGCTTAAGTGGTACAAGTCACCTCTTTCAGTTTTATTTTAATCAGTCAAAAACAAATAACTAAATACGTTAAAACTTTGCCTCATGATAAAGCTTATCCTGGGCTCTTGTTAAAAACTTGAATTTACAGGTACCTCTTAACTGTAGATTAAATTGAATTTTTTGTTGTTTAAAGGGCCTGTGGTGATTCTGATGATCATTTATTAAAAGCCCATGTTTATCTAGAAATGACTAATATTTTGTATCATACCCCTCTGCTAAGCTCTGTTGTAAGATAGAGAATTCAGATGAGATCTCCCAAAGGCCTGTTCTCCACACTCAAAGAAGTCGCCATTGGTGTGAAGAATAATAAACAGTGAGCGTTTGTTTACAGAGATTGGTGTTAGAGAGGGAAGGCTGTTTTCCACCCCTCACCACACCCCTCACTGCACATCTTACACTGTGTCACATTTCTAATGTTTTATTTAATTTAAATTGAAGTGGACTTTTGCCAGTTAGATCTAAAGATAATCCACTTCATTGTATAAAGTTTAATTTGATCAGAAAAGCCAACATTGTGAGGATTAGATCTTACTTTTTAGGTAGGTATATTCTAAAGTGCCATACACCCAGAAGGTTCAGTGGGATGATCGGAATAAAAACCTTGGTTGATAGGAGTCAAGGGGCTTGGGTTCAAGTTTAGGTTTTGCCACTAGCTTAGATAATGTAGTTAATTATTGAGTGTTCTTAGCGTCCACATTTATAAAATAGAGACAGTAATATCTACCCTGCAGGATTATAAAAAAAAAAACAGATGAAAGAATATGCAAAAAGTACTCTTAAAAATAAAAAATGCCAAACAAATACGAAGTGGTATTAGTATAGGTGGCTGATTTTAATTAAATAAAGCCTTTGATATTCTTGGATGTTTGTTGTTGGTTAAAAATAAATGAAGAAACATTGGAATTTAGAGACTATTTCTCAAACACCCAAAATATCTTCCCTTAAAATGAAATTAATATTTGCTTGCAACAAAGAGGTGATTTCTATTAAAAGTAAAGCATAGAAATACAGTTTTTTGTACTTTAATAATTGTGGTTAGGTTGGTTACTGTTTTTCTAAGTCCGGCAGGAAGGATGATTTTAATAATGTTATTTATTGAATACTGTAACTGCAGTGCCTTAGACGCTTTACGTGCATTATCATTAATCCTCACAACAACTCTTCAGAGGTATTGGCCTCTTTTTTATATGCTAGGAAACAAACTTCAGAGGAGAGAAAACAAAACAAAATAAAAACTTACCTGAGGCCCTCTTCAGCTAGTAGGTAGAAGTGTTGGATCCAAACCAAAATCTGAGTGCTGCCGTGAAGCCCTCCTTCCTTGGGGTCAGAGTCAGCCCTTGCCGTGCTTTGCTTCCTCCCCCGAGGTATTTGGCCACTCAGCAGCAGCATTGCCTAACATCAAGTTCCATTCATCAGGGAAATCATCTAAGAGTGACCGGCCTTACCAGATGTGATCTAGGTGTGCCAAAGACACTTAAAGTGATGGAGAAGAGGAACTTGACTTCCCAAACAGTTCTTTCTTAGCTGAGGAACCAGGAATATTTTTTCAAAGCTTTACAAACTCATTCTTCCAAAAGCATCAAGATGAAATAATGTTTTGCTAGAATGATGGGTGATTTTTTGTTTTCTTTTCCTAAAAAAATTCTTTGGGATATTTTTTTCAAGTGTACTGTAATGAGCTTGTATAACTTTTGATTTTTTTTTTTTAACACTAAACTATATATGTTCATGGTTTAAAAAAAAATAGTACAGAGGGTCTTAGAATGAAAAGCTTCCCACTCCTAGACCAGCTTGTTCTCAGAGACAGCTGCTTTTGTTTTTTGTTCTTCTTATGGGACCTCAGTGGCTCCTTAGAGTGTGCTGAAACATCTTTCTGGATTGACTGGTTGTAAACATCTGTCTTGCCTTATTGCTCTGTGTTTTGTGAGATTTCCTCAATTCTTTCAGCCTTTCTGTCCAGTGCATTCTTTAATTCAGCAATTTTTGTAGCATCGTCTTTGTGTTTTATGGATACCCATCTTCTCAAACGTCTCTGATGATCTGAATTAGAAATTATTCAAGTTCTTTGTGTTGCCTGAATTCTGTATCTCTAGGATCTCAATTTTTATTTATTTATTTTTTTAGTTTGGTCTTTCTTACCATGTTAAGCTTATCACCAAATGTCTGAGAATCCACATTTACGAATGAAGCATAAAACCTGGAGATTGTGCTTTACAGTGAGCTGACGGGAGGCCAGCCATTACAGTGAGGTTCCTCAAATGCCAGCCTGCAGAGAACTGTGCTCTAGGGTACCAACATTCATACCAGCTACCTCAGTAAATCCCAGACATTTTGTTCTATTTAACTAGAGAAGAGTTCTCCATTCTCCTGTCCCTGCCGCCTGTTTATACTGCACTGTATATAGGAGTGAGTGGGGCTGGTTTCATGGGGCCAGGAACTGTCCATGAACTTGGAAGGGCCTGCACTTGGTTTAGTGCTGTACTGTGGTTATCTTGAAATTCTTAACTTTTGAGCAAGGGACTCTGCATTTTTGTTTTGTACTGAGTTCAGTCCTGGGGGTGAGGGAAGGGGTATGTATGGATGACTTTTCAATATAGATCTTCCATTAATCTTGTTTTTAGCTGTACTATCCCTCCTGGTTTCCACTGCGCTCACCTTCTCCAAATCCAGATTCTTTGTGGATATCTACTAGTCAGGCTTATTTACTTCCACCTATTTACCAACCTTGCCAGCTTAGGTCACAGCTTCCAAGTGTCCGCTTTGTTAAGTTGGCTCCTTTTTAGCCCATCTTTGAAATTTGTTGAGAGCTCATCTTGGTCTGCCACTCGTTTTCCTTTTTATCTGTGTTGTGGGTGTGTGCCATTTACTTTTTTCTACTATAATTTTTAGTAGGGTCTTGGAAGAGAGAGGAGACAAATACATGTGCTCATTTCACCATCTTGAACTAGAAAATTCTGTCCTGCTTTTATAATACTACGCTACTAATAAGCAGACAAACACCCAGTAAACAATTAAAAATGTGAAAAACAAATTTGTCTTCCTAAAAGAACAATTTTGGTTACAGCTAGAAAAAAAATGTGATTTGAGAGAAGTTTTGTTTAGAGAAGGAGAATGTTTTGTTTAGAGAAGGAGAATGAGAAGATCTGAATTTAAGCATTTGTTCATTTTCATCATTTGAGCATTTCATACTTTTTTAGCCTAAAGTGAAAACAAACTTAGCAGTTATCAATTGTCATTCTTTTCTCTTATGATTGTTATTTTTCTGTCTTATAGAGGGTGCTGGATCTTTACCCTGGACAGGGGGTTCTGCAGCCAAACCTGGAAAACCAAAGGGAAAGAAGAAGCTTTCTTCTGTTCGTCAGAAATTTGATGTAGGTTGTTCAGTAGATCTTGGTAACGACTGATTTAAGCACTGGTGTGATGGAACTGGCTTTAGTTTTTTAATGAATATTACAATTCTGGTAGTAAAGTTGAAAAAAAAGGGCATGATTTGGGGAGAAAACGGTGTTATTATATTTGAATTTGGTGAAGAGGGCTTCAAAGATTGTGTCTGAATTTTTATTCTAGTTTGTTATTGTGTAATTATTAATATGTTATCATTAGTACCTAATGATTTTTCAGTGATTCAACAACTATGCCTGTGCTCTTTTTCCTCTTAAATATCTTTGTGGAATGAGTAATGTTTCATTATTATTCAGATTGAAGACTTCTGTTCCAAGGGTCCAGGAGGCCCAGAGGCCTCTGGCAGGATGCTGCTGACGCCCCACTAGGCCTTGAGCCTTCTGGGGATCCTCAGAGAAATCTTGGAGGCATTGGGCTATAAAATTTGTAAACGTTTTAGAATAACTCGCTTTTTTTTTTCTGGTTTATATCCAGGGAACAAAGTTTCCCAAAAGTATCCCTTTTATAGATTTGACTGGGTATTGATAGCTTTATTCATTAACATCAACAAACATTTATTTATTTCTACCTTGGCTCTATGTTTTAAGTCAAGAATATTCGATCTGGAGGGCATCAGTATCTCCAGAGAGGTATGCTTGGTTTAAAAAAGCATGTTTGATATAAAATACAGTTTTATACTTACTTGGAAAATGGAAAAACAACAAGTATTGCTTTTATAATACAAACTTCAAACAGGACAAGCCATATTCGCTACAAAATCTTGTGAGTTGGGCTTAAGCAAAAGCTACTGAGGCATATCTCCCACTGATTATGGAGAATATAATTTGGCTATCAGCATCTCCCAGAGGAAGGCTGAGGTTTTATGAGTGGAAAAGATTGGGAAAAACTATCTTTAAAAAAACTAACGACTGTGTCTTAGAAAGATTCTGTGTTGAGAATTGTTAGTAGAAGATAATAGTAAGTAAAGAGTTACACTGCCCTACATTATCTTGGAATATTTGTTATTAGATCTGTTACATTGGTTAGCTAGGTTTTTTTTAGGGCTTTATTTAAGCATTAATTATATATTTTTACTTTCAGAATCTGCTTACTTACAAGTATACTTAAAATACTCTGACTTGTTTGAAAATAGTTTTATATCTTCTCCTTCTCCCCAATTGTTATTTTTAGCACAGAGCCGTATATTCTGTGATTACCGAGGTACTAATTGAATAGAATAAACTGCTGTGCATAGTACTGTTACTCCCCATAACTCATGTCCTCATTATTACTATGTAATGGGTGTGAATCTGTGATTAGTTGTGCATGAGTTACTTTTTTTTTTTTTTTTAACTCTTGTGGTATAGTTGTGGTGGCATTAATTTGTGGGATCTCAGGTCCAATTCATAGGTTACTTTTGTTTGTGTCTTATTACTTGCCACATAATGAATAATTTTGAAAAGTTTTCTTACCCATAGCATAGATTCCAGCCTCAAAATCCTCTCTCGGGAGCCCAGCAGTTTGTGGCCAAGGATCCCCAAGATGATGATGACTTGAAACTTTGTTCCCACACAATGATGCTTCCCACCCGGGGTCAGCTTGAAGGGAGAATGATAGTGACTGCTTACGAGCATGGGCTGGACAACGTCACCGAGGAGGCTGTCTCAGCTGTGGTCTATGCGGTGGAGGTTGGTTTGCTGGTGGCAGAAACACTCTTACACATTGAATGTGACAAGCTTGTGTGAGTTATTCAAAGTTGGTACTGCAAGAAAAGAACTAAAATGTGACTCTGATCTCAGAATTGTCATCGTTGAAAGTTGTTTTCTTTAGAGGGGACAAACATCACAATCCAAACAATTGCTTTCAGTTAACAGACTAAGCTTTTCAGAAAGGTTACTTGCGACATACACTTTGGATGTTTAATTTCTCAACAAGGGGACAGTTTTTAAGCAAAAATAAAAAACAAAATGAGATTGAGAATCCTAAAGATTAAAATCACTTGATGTTGCTGTGGTACGGCATTTGAAGAGCATTATTAGACTTGGCGTCTGAACTGTGGGATTCTTGTCTCAGCACACTCTTTCATTCATTCATTTTACTCATTTAGTTACTCGACAGAACATACACTGGGCTCTAGAGTGCACAGGTACTAACTGGAGACGTTGGGTCATTCCTTCCCATTCTCTGGGCCTCCGTTTCCTTGCTGGTGCCTCAGAGATTATAATAGCTGTCTCATGAAGTTATAAACATTGAATCATAAATTGTACCATGAAGTCCTGACATGAGCTGAGCTTATTGGTAGATTTGAAACATCATCCCCGACCCCAGCACCCCTGTTAATAAGGGTAGGCTGGGACTGGTTCTCTCTCTGTTTTCGCAGACATTCTCTAACCCTCTCTTAGGTACTTGGCTCTCACAAAGGTGAAGAGATATTAAATACCTAACTTTCTGTTTATTTCCTATATATCTTTTGTTTATGTGGCTTTTGAGAGAGCCAAGGTTCTTTTTATGCAAGGATTTTAGTAGATTGGGCACTATAACCAATATGTTCCTGATCGTGAAACATTTTGTACCATTTTAAACCAAGCTTCAAGGTAGTTTGCTGCTTAAAAAAATTACTTATTTTTGTACTTTTATTTAAAGCTATCTGAACATCATTTTTGAAAGAGAGGATCCAATTCAGAGATATAAAAACTTTAATAAATTTCAGGTAGAGCAAGCCCATCCTAAATAGAACTAAATAAAAATAGCACGTCTCCCTTTGCTCTTTTCTGTACCCTCCTGCCCTGGTACGTATGGCTGTGTGGCTCTTTAGTGAACATTCGTTTGGTTTCAGCACTTGTTTGCCTGTCTCACATCTCCATCCACTAAATGCCAGTAAACATTTTTTGGTCAAAGGAAGTTTTATGGTTTGCTTTTAAAGAGGAGTTCATGCTTTTTTTTCTCTTTTTTTTTCTTGTTTTTACAGAATCACCTTAAAGATATACTGACATCAGTTGTGTCAAGAAGGAAAGCTTATCGACTACGTGATGGTCATTTTAAATATGCCTTTGGTAGTAATGTGACCCCACAACCATACCTGAAGAATAGTGTAGTAGCTTACAACAACTTAATAGAAAGGTATATGAAGTTTCTTGTGATTTTTGCATCCATCCTTCCTAATTGGTTACACTACTCTTTTGTAATAGACCACTGTTAAAATTGGTTACTGGGGCTCTGTGCGTCTAAGGTACCTCTGAGAGCAGTATGGTTTTATTTTCTTAAGTTGCATCCTTGCGTGATAACTAGTGAATTCTTTTGGTACTCTTTATATTGGAAGTGAAGTTGTAGAATTTGGCTGCTGCATGCGGTTTAAAGTGAGTGCCCCACTTTCCGAAGTACAGTGGAGTCGTTCCCTGGGGCAGTGCGTCTGGATGCTTCCTGAGGGGCAGCACCTGACTGGTGGGGGGAGTGGGCCGGCTCTCACTCAGGAACGTGACCTGTGCTTGTTGGGTCAAGGTTGGGTTTCTTGGTGGTGGGAGGAGGAGCAGTAGGTGATTCTCCAGGTCCTTATCTGGCTTTTTTAGCTGTAGCTCAAAATAGCGGCCTGTGCTGGGTGTCGTCAGGTTGCTCTTGGCATCCTCTTGTGCAGATCTGGTCTCTCAGCTCCGATCTCTGGAACCTGTCTGTCTGCACTCCACTGTGGGCTCCCAGGACCTCTCTGATGTTCTGAGTCATCCCTCTGAGATGACCTGGATTACCTTCATCCCTGTGTTGTCTCTTTTCAGGGAGAAGAGAGGTAAAGAGATGACAAGGGAGATAAAACTTCAGAGAAAAAAGTGTGATTGGGAAGGCTGGCAGGAGTGATGCTGGGGAAGAACTAATGGGCAGGGAAGGCAGGAGGAGTGATGGTGAGGGATGTGGGGCAGGAAGGCTGAGCAGGGAGTTGAACAGAGCAGACAGTGCTGACACCATGGGGAGGCCGTGGTACTGGTGCCTGTTTCATGGTTCTGAAGACCTTGAGACGGCTCACAGGGCTCATTTGGAAGATCACTGGTGTAAACTGGGTTCACTATTTAGATTGCCATAGGTGAAGATTTACTTTCTCAATCTCATTCAGGCATATCTGTTTGGGATTATTTGTTCTCATTTGTGAGTCATTCTTCTCTAGAGAAAAACAAACCAAAAAGAGTAAAAGAGTGGCCCCTCGTAGCGGGTGAGCACTGGAGCGGTGTGTGAGCCTGTGTGTGACCCTGCCGGGCCTCCAGCTGCCCTCCCCCCCTGCCAGCCTGTCCCTGTGAGGCTCCTGTCTCACCGTCGGCCGCTTGTTTCTCTATCAGCGCTGCCTTTGTCTGCTGCCGGAGCCCACGCTCACGCTCCACTCGTGCTTTCGTTCTAGTTCCCTCCGCACTGTTGTTTCACCTCCTGCATGCTCTCCAAAATTGCATAGGTTATCTCCTACTGTATTACCATACAAAAATTATGTCTGACTTCCCAGCTGATGTTATATCTGGGTTCTATTTTGGGAAATTGGCAAGATCTGGATGAATTTTCTCCACCCTCCATTTTTGCCTGTTGCTTTTTTTGTGCTTTATTTTATTTTCTTGTTATTTTTGATCCTGTTGTCTCCAGTATCATTTACCTACCTCTCCAAGTTGGTTGTTTCCAATTTCATTTTCCTTTAATGAAGGTCTATTATTTTTTTCCAACTAGAAGCTCTTTAAGGGCAGGGAACAATTTTGACTCAGTATCCTGACTTAGTATTTTAGCACTGTGGAGGGAGGAGGGTAAATGCAGTTGCACTGCGTTTTATTTCCAGCCCAGCAGATGGGCTGCCTTTAAAAATTAAAATTATAGACTACTCATGTATACACTGGCTGAAAGATAATTGGATTTCTGATTCACGTTGCGATATATTTTATAAGAAGTATTCTAGCAGCCCATCCCTATTGTGTTTGTTCAGGTGTGTCCATCTTACTTACTGGGAATATTTCTGAAATGTTTTGTTTCCAGCCCTCCAGCCTTTTCTGCTCCTTGTGCCGGCCAGAACCCAGCGTCTCACCTGCCCCCTGACGACGCCGAGCAGCAGGCTGCACTCCTGCTGGCGTGCTCGGGGGACACGCTGCCCACATCTTTGCCTCCGGTGAACATGTACGACCTTTTTGAAGCTTTGCAGGTAACTCTTGCCTCCTTAAGGTTCACCTAGATCTATGGATAGGTTCAAAGTTTCTTCAAGTCTACAAAGATACTCGCTAGCTTTTCCATTTCCTGGCTTTTGTTTTTCAGTTTTTATTGTTTGTTATTAAAGCCATTAATAGTAACCTAATCTTTCAAACCCCGGGCTCAAGAGTCCTTCCTAACTTACCTCCCGCATCCCTCACCTCCCCAGTGAAAGAAAAAAAATCTCCTTGTCCCCTTATTTCTATTTCAGAGCCTTGTTATTTCCTTGTTTTCTTGTTATCTGATTTGGGATTAATTAGGTTCTGGCTTAAAACTTACAGGTTTGTGTGTCTTTTGTGTGAGTGTTTTGTTGATATAAACCTTACTTTCATTTTCTATGTTGGAAAAGTAAGTATACTGAAGTATAATTGGAGACGTGCTGATTTTTTTTTTTATCCCAGGTACACAGGGAAGTCATTCCTACACACACTGTATATGCTCTCAACATTGAAAGGATCATTATGAAACTCTGGCATCCAAATCATGAAGAGCTGCAGCAAGACAAAGTCCACTGCCAGCGCTTGGCAGCCAAGGAGGGGCTTTTGCTCTGCTGAATTAGGATTTGAGGGTGTGGGACCCTCTTCAAATTCATTGATTGTTGAGAATTGAATGTTTTGGGGGTCCACATTTCAAGACTGAAGTGTGTAGAGTAAATATAACCTTTCCTATGGAAATGTGATACTACATTTTGTGTTGCTACTGTGAAGCCATTAACAAATCTGATTTTAATAATGACCCATATCTCTGTGTGTGTGTGTGTGTGTGTGTTCCCAGTTATGGGAATAGGCACTGAGAAAGTCTGTGCCTGGAATGGTGCTGTTCAGACATCTGAGGCCTAGTATCCTGTGGTCTGCATGTGAGGTAGGTGACATTCTAGAACAAAGAAGCTGTTATAACTTAGTCCCCACGATCAGCAGGACATCTGTGTGCTTAGAGACGTCACGTATTCTGTATCTGGCAAGTCTAAAATTTCTGCTTTCCTCCTGAAGACAGAACTGCGCTTTTAACACAGTGTTAAAAATTGGTTATCATTTTTAGTGACCAGTTTTATATATATATATATATATATATATATATATATATATATATATGTATATTTTGTGACCAGTTTAATTTTTAACAGGTATAGGTAGTTGCCTAAAGATTCATTACAACTCCATAGAAAATAAGAGTTAGAAATGCTGTGCTATTAGACAAAATAAAGTCCTTTCTTTAAATTAAAAACCAAATCAAAACAATCTTAGAATGTAATTAACCTTATAAAATATCTTCTCATAACTCGTTTCTTTTATAGAGTTGTTATGCCCAAAGAAGACTTTGATTGGCAGGTTCATCTATTAATTATTCCTATAGACTGTTTTAAGAAGTCCATGTAAACATATTGGATTTATACTTGGTAATTCTCCTATTCCTATGAAATACCTTTTTCTATACTTTCAAATGGCAGTGTTACTAATAACTGTTTGTTTCTTTAGAGATATGTTGCTTTTTAGTCAAGAGGTGTTATTGGTGGATACATTAGAATGTACAGATGGGTTTAAGTAGGTCTGAATAATATATGTATAGATATGTATATATGGTTCAATATCTGGATCTATGTATTTGGTTTTGTACTTTAAATGCAACAAATAAACCTTTTGGGAGAAAAATTTTTTTGTTTGTTTATTAAAGTAAACATATAAGGACTACTGCCTTCTACAGAAATATGAAGAACCTTGCTTTATGAGATCTTAGCAGAGACTTTTCAAAAGAATGTACTAGATGAGAAAGATTAAAAGCAGGTTCCAATTAAGGCATGTCATTTCTTCCTCTTGTGATATGTAGGTTAAGACTAAAAAGAAAAAACAGCCTAGTTTCAGTTCTCGGCACAAGTCTGAAAAGTCCTTTAGAGTTTTAGATAACTCAAGAATTTTTAGGGTTTGTAAGAATTTGAACTAGTATCTAACTGCATATAGTGGTTTTGGTTTGGCCTATCCATGTATCTGAGCCTTAATGCTAAGTATGTGTTAAATTTCATGTGTTCCATAGATGGAGAGGCAGCTAGAAGCCTCAGACATGCCCTGCTGCCCATTGCAGTGGCAGGTTCCATAGAAATCTGTATAGCAGAGGGACCTCCAAACAGAAAAATTCCTCACTACTCTATAGGACCTGGCCTAAATCCCTAGTTGCCTACTCTGGTGGGACCACAGGACACCAGAGGACTCTTTTCGCCTCCCAAGTTTCGGGCCTACACTCCAAGATATGCTTTGCATGCCAGTTTTCCTCAAGCATTATTTTGTACAGTGGAGAGATTGGGTTGAGGGCAAGGCAGTCAGGTAGATAGAGTGATACTTCTTAGGATTTTTCAAGAGAGCCCCTGAGTTCAAATGCCTTGTTCCACCAAAGGTGGTCTCCAGCCGTAGCACCGTGGTCAACTGTGGGATCCTGAGTGCAGTCTCTTCTATAATTAGGTTCTTAAGAAATCATGAGTGCTTATTATCAAGCATCATTTAGAAAAATAACTATTACAAAGAGGAAAAAAGCTACTAGAAACCAGATAATTTCAGGCTTAGAATAAAGCTTAGTTTTCCTGTAGGGATTTCAGTAATTAATTGTCTTTTAGCTGTAGGTGTATCATTGTGCAAAACCAGGTTTGATAAGGCCTGCCTTATTTTCTACCAGGTACCAGAGTGCTGGCTTAGCACACATTCTTATCACCTTTGACACCCATTGCTGGGATCAACCAAGCACACAATTTCTCTAACACTTCTCCCATTGCCTGAAGTGATCACGACGTTCCTGATCGAATTTCACAAAGTGTCTTCTAAATACCTGTGTTTCATCATGTCTTTTGACTCAGACCAAAATGCCTCCAGCCTGAATAATGGTAAGGAAGCTTGGTTTTAGGGGTCAGACTTAGATGCTGTGGCCAACAGATTGGTTCATTTAATTCTCACGGCTTAAAAAAGGAAAAATGTCTAGATTATTCTTGGAGAGTAGATTAATATTTAATTGAATCTACGGGCATGGTAAATTGTCAAGACTAAAAGCACACCATGAAAGGGCATATAGGTTCATCATACTTTCATTTGTAGAGAAATTTATGAAAACAGGACACAAGTTTTCTGTTCATCAAGCTGCTAGCATGTTTCCATCCTTTTAAAATTAATATCCCTTTATGAATTTCCTTCGTGTGATTTTTCCTGAGAGCATCCAAAATATGACTGATTGATGGAGGGAAAAAGCTATTTTTGCCAGGGCCCTTTCCCCTACCTTTAAAAGCCAGTTTAAAACCACACGTAACATTTGTCTTTAAAGACACCAACATTACTTACACTGCCATCCCATGAACAGACTTTTTCATTTCAAGGGTGGATTATATTGGTGCCAAACTGAGTGGAAAATAAAGTGTAAATGAAGAGCTTGAAATGTGACTTTTCATAAGGCTAGCAGATAATAAATAAAACCACCAGAGCCTATCGTCTTTATTATCAAAGTTTATTGTCGGAGTCAGTTCCTATCTACTGGGGAGTACAACTATGTCTCAATATGTGCTATAGTAACTCTAGGGTAATAGCCATTCTGCAAAATAGTTGTACTGGGGCTCTGTTAGGCATAGATCATAATTAAGTCAGTGGAAGAATGAGCCCAGAAAAACCCTGACAGTAGAGCCATTACTCTAGGGAAGTTCCAGTGCTAAGCAACCTGTAAGGCATCATCTATCAATCAGCTGACGATGAGACTCAAGGAGGTGTTGGTGGAATGAAACAGGAGTTGAACCCATTTTCTACTCTTCCCTGCAAGACAACTATGGCTCCAATGCAGGAACCAAAAATTAGGTCTTATAAAATCCTTTAAGCTCCCAAAGCAAGTAAAGTAGGACACGAAGAGGAAAGGGCTAGGAACCAGGATAGTGGAGGATAAATTAAGTGGAATTGGAGGGAATGAAAACTTCTGGAATGAAAAGTAGCTGGATTTAGATGCCGTTTGATATGACAATACAGTACAGGTAAAAGCAAATGGGGAAATGATTCAAACATTGAAAGTTATTCAGATATCAGAAGTTAGGTGAAATTTCCCCTCTTGGAGGAAAACTGGTTTTAAAAAATGGGGAAGGTGAATCACTAATAGGAAATTGAATACCTGAGTAGAAATAGGTGTTTCAAAATGCCAAGAACAGTATAATATACAAATGAGCTGGGTCTACAGGAAGGAAAAGTGGTTATGATAGCCTGTTAACCAGATCTGACATTGGAATGACATTTCTAACAATGGCTCTGTCTATGAAGTTCTGGCATATTTTTCGTAGCACAGGTAGCTTTGAAGGAATGTTTTCATAACACTCAACTTATGTGGGAATGCAAATTACTTTAGTGTAAAAATTCAAAGACCTCCCACCTATTTCTGCAGGATAGAAGAAGTCTTCAAACAGCTGTGGCTAAAGGGCCACGCCCTCTCACCACGCTTGTGAAAAAAATAGTAAAGGAATTAACAAAACAAGTATCAGATGAGTCAATGAGCTTTGTACCATGTAGACAGCAGATAATTTATGGTGACTTCTTCTGCAGGCAGCCTGAGAAACAGAAGAGCTTGTGTACTAAATGCTACCCTATCATTAAATATAATAATAATGAAAAATAGGGCCATTAAATGAGACCCTAGAAAAGTCTAGCTGCCAACCAGATTGGGAAGATAAATGAAACGGCATAGTTTATTTTAATCTGTATCTTCCACACTAACCTAGTTTGTCTATAGAAAAGCCATCTGCTGGCACCAGGCCAGTATGTCTGAATTTTGTTGTTATTATTAGCATCTCATTTTTCCAAAAGAGGAAATGTGTAAGTAGCAGGTGTACATAAATGACCATTTCTACAAAGCCTTCTCTGCTGTCTTGACCTGTGTGGGGACAGGTTCTACTAATGGAAGCATTTTTAAAGGCAGAAGAAAAAACATTGACTTGAGGTTTTCTCCACAGAAAGAATACCAGTGGAGTTGGGCCCGTATGATGAGTCTCTTATTGGTGCTGAACAAATGGCCTCTTCTCCAGGAAATACCTTTGTTCATTCCTATCTATCTACAGGTTTCTTTTGATGGACACATGGAGTAATCTCTAAAACAAGAAATGAGGCAGAAGCAGTTTCTTTTCTAATCATGTCTCTGATGAAGTGAAGGGACCTAGACTTTTCTGACACCTCATGGACGTGGGGCGAGGGTGGGCGGTGTCCCAAGACAGGATGCTCAGGCTGCTGTCCAGACCTGGGCTGTTCTGAGCCCCATGGCCTCTTCCTGCTGCTCCCTGTGTATCCACGCTGCGAGGAATCTTCTTGAGGATTTTCCTCCTCAACTGTTCCAAATACAGTTCATTTGCTGGAAAACAGAGAGAACCTAAGTGTGAGTTAACCCTTGGATTTTAGACATTGTATAACTTTTCAAGAACATATTTATTCCATTAGATTTCCAAACAGATGAGAAGAGGCCGTTTTATGCCCATGTTGCCTCCAAAATGTCTTGTTCGATGAGAATCCCTGTCTACTTCTAGCACTTCCTCAGCTCAAAAACAGGGCAGCTGTACAGAGAACTGTGGCTGTCAAGATGAGCCAAAGCTCATGGCTGGGATCGGACATAAATGCCTACGTACATAGCTGTAGCCCGGCATTGTTTTTCTCCCTTTCCTCTTCTGGCAGTTTTTGATCCAGTCCTTTGGGTAGCAAATAGCTTAGAAAATTAAAAATGCACAAAAATGTTATCTAACAAGGGGTGGGGGGCGGGAAGGTAAAAAGGATAAAAAGTCACTATAATTCAAAGCCTGATATCCAGTGGAGGCAGTGTAATGATTACCAGAAAAGGGAGGCTGAATTCACGGAGTGAAAGAATAAGGGAACATGAGGGGAAAAAAGCAATTTTGGTGATTTTGGCTGTAATAGTAAGAACTTCTCCTTGGCTCTGTAATTCTAGGGGTCTCAGAATAACACTGTGGTTCAATGTTAGGAGTACAGTTTGATTTGGGGGCAGGGAAGGAGACATAAGTCACTCTTCAACTTACACAGCATGAAGGGGGGCGGTGTAACAGAAGATTTCTCTTAGCATTTCATTTGGAGAAAGAAGCAAGTAGGGTGGAAATACCTAATTATACTTTAAAGGAAAGAAAAAGAAACCGTCAAGATACTTTTAGGTCCTCTGTAAAAGGAGTGCTCTCTTCATATTAAACACTGTCTGGAGGAACAAATGAACTGACAATTAGGGAAATGAGAACAAGAAGGTAAAATGAAATGTCTGTTCTCTCTGTACGCTGCCCACTGTAGGTGGTCGCTCTCCTCTCTCAAGGGGTCCAGGTGGGGAGGCTCACTCCTCTAGCGATATCTGGTGGCCCCCCCACTCCCCACTTCCTTTTAAAGCTGTTGCCCTTCTATACTCAACTGAAAATTCTCGGGCCTGTCGTCCTCAGTCCTTAGACTTTACTCACTGTAGTCCGAGATAAGCATTCTGGTTTTTTCTATTTTTTTATTTTTTGGTGCAGTTTCAATTTAAAAATATCACCCTTCAAACGTCTGTGAAATTATTATAATTGTTCACTCCATGTGAATGTCATGAGAATAAGATGATGGTTTAAAACACACTTTTGAACTCCCAGGGAGAAGCAGGCATAAGCTATTTCTTTCCTTCCCCACTGGGCTACTGCACACCACCCCAGGACGGAGACCCGAGGCCCAGGGGACACAGTCCGAAGGCACATGCGTCCTTACGTCCCAGCCCTACAGGCTAGCCAAGGCGAGCACGGCCGCTCCAAGTGAATCAGGTACACACACTGGCCCTAAATGTTCAGCACGATTTATAAGGGGAAGAAAAATTTTGGTTTTGCAGACAAAACTTTTTCTTATCGGAGCCATGTCAGACTACACTCTTTCAGGCCCAAATAATTTCAGCGATAATTACGGCTCTCAGATTAAATGTTCTGGGAGCTCACTCCTTGTTCACTTCATGCATTATACAAAATACCCATGAAATAAGCCAAGCAACCAAAGTTTCAAATAAAGGAGAAAATGCTGATGGCCTGTTACCTACAGCACTGCACTGTGGGCTCGAAGAGTTCTCGGAAACAGAGGAAAATAATGGCAAGAGAAAAGGTGTTTGCGGAACCCAACACGTCCCTCAGGGTAGGCGCCGGGCAGTTCCTCCCGACTGCTTACCTTGGCTATCCCTCAGTTGCTCTCTGTCAGGCTCTCAGTGTCGCACTCTTTGGGCGGTTCCCCTCCTCCTGGCAGCTCGCTCTCGATTTCCCACAGGACGTCATCCTCGTCCTCCAAGTTGCTAGAGATGTGGCACTTCTTGAACCCCTGGACGATGGATTCGCTTGAGATGCTATTCCACGCCACCATGACCCACTCCAGAAAGAGGCCAAGGGGCGGCTTCTTGGCGTTCCCCGTGGGGCTCAGTGCCAGGTTCCCCGCCAGGAGCCAGTTGGAGTACTGGGCCCGGACACTGTCATTCAGGGGTTTGTAGACCACCACATCCAACACCTGCAGCTGCGAGGTCAGGCCCCCCGGGATGATGACCATATCGGTGCTCATGCTTTCCATGGAGCTCTTCACCGAATCAGTGGCGTGGCCCCGGAAGCCGTTCAGGATCAGCATCCCTCGCTGCTTGGGCACTGCGCCGGTTCTCCGCCTCCACACCACTTCCAACCAGTCCTGCATCAAGTCCTCCGTCATCCATCCGTACCGGTGACAACGGATTTCCATGCCACTGGGGAACTTCCCGGGGGGGATGTATGTGCCCCTCAGAATGATGTACGGAGGTAACTTCCTCCCATCTGCCAAGACACCAAGCATGGCTGTGATTTTCAGTTTCTCCCTGCCTGGTGTCTTGACCAAGACGGGCTTTTCACCCTGGTTGTCCACAGTCACCCTCGAGGGCACCTCTAAGCAAATGGGCGTCTCGTCAGCATTTCCCATCTGAGCCACCTGGTAGTCGTGTGCCCTGCGCAGAGCCAGGACGCTCCGCTGGTAGGTGACGAGCTTCTCGGTCAGGTCTTCCGGCAGCTGCTGGGGCACCGGCACCTTATGCCGCAGAGACAAGTCATACCTTCGCATCATTCTTCGACACCAGCCCAAGCTGGCCTTGAACCCTTTCTCCGGAATGTTCATCTCCTGGGCGATCTCCAGAGCTTTCAGCTGCATGGCCTCCCTGGTGATGGGGTCCCCTTTGGCCTGCATGTATCGAACGTACTCGGCCACGCGCTGGTCCACCAGGGCGAAGCGCCCGTTTTTGGGGCCCCGGAAGGCGCGCCGCATGGCGTGGGCGTTCTGCAGCTGCGGCTTCACTTTGCGCCAGTCGCGGACGTTTTTTTCCAGCACCCCGAACTGCTTGGCCGCCTGGCAGTTGTTGGTGCTCTCGGCGTACTCCACCACCATTAACTTGAACCCCGCGTCGTAACTGCGGCGCATGCCCCGGCTGAACTGAAACTTCCCGGCCAGGTCGTCTGCCGAGAGGTCATAGCCGGGGAAGCCCATGGCCATGTAGAAGGGGTACCCCTCGCCCCACTCGGGCAGCTCTGTGATGTCCCGAGGCAGACGGAGGCCATAGCTGTCCAGGTGCTGAGGCTGGGGAAACTGGGAGGCCGTGTTCACCGGGCCCACCCAATCTGGGGGCTTCACGTCAGATTCTTCATTTTCTGGCAGACAGACAGGGAGGGGCAAAGATAGTGCCCGTAAGTAAAATGATTTCTGGCTCATTCCCTGGTTTTTTTTTTTTTTTTTTTTTTTGGTCGAAATACCAAGAATACCTTAATCTCAAATTCACTAAAAGCAGTAGCTCTAATAACAGGTAACACTTACGAAGTCCTTACCCCTGTGCCAATTCCCATGGATTACCACATCTAATTCTCACAATAACTTTTTTATTTATTTTGTTCATTTCTTCTTTGCAGGTGAGTCTAGAGAAATTAAGTAATGCATCAAGGCAGCTGAGCTAGGAAGTGGCAGAGCTGGAAACTGAATACAGGCAACAAGCTTGGATCACATACTAACTGTGTGGGCCATGCTTGGGTCAAAATCATCTTTACCTGGACGAGAAGCCAATTATAACCCATTTTACCACATAATATTACAGAATTTGTATCATCATGGGCTGAATCATATCCTTTAAACCAAGAAAATCTATAGCAATACCACACTTAGCAAAGTTAAGCTTATAAGGCAGAAGTATGGTTCTTGCATACCAATGTCAGAACTGGGTTTCATTGTATGTTTCTGTTTAGAAGGTGGCCACAGAAGTTGAATACGACTCACAGAAATTACCATATCTCACCAAAACTAAGATGCCATCAATTGCAAGATGCACCATTATATGCCATTAAGAAAAAAAAAAAGCTACTAGTGAAACTATAACATGCCATCAATTTTAAGAGGCATTCTCAATTGCAGAGATGTTAAAGTGATGAGGGAAAAACGTGTCTTGGAATCAATGAAATACAGCATTTTAAACTATTACTTACAGAGAGAAGGCAAATCAAACCACTCTGGCTGTTGGGAAGCTGTATTTATCCAACTCCTGCCCTCTAACTATGTATCTTGATATAAGACCAAGTGTTTCTTTAGACATATTTGCTCAAATATGTACTACAGCTGCTATTGCTTTTTCTATCCAAGATTAAGTAGACAGGAAGCCAAGTAAATAACCCTGGATGCATGCTTCGTCACACTATTTTCCTTCGTTTTCAGAGGTGTGTGGTGTGCCACCAAGGCACCCAGGATGTGCGCTGGACCAAAGCCATACAAACTTCAATTTGGGTCACCTGCATACAAAGGTGCATGTTGAGATTTATTACTGACAGTCGACAGGTGAAGAAATGGAGGCTCAGAGAGGTGGATGAAGTCGCCTAAGGTCACATAGCATAGGAAAGGAGATTCTGAAACTCCAAAGCCCATAATCTTTCTGCCTCACAACCTTGCCTTACTCTTAAATACCCCACAGAATGTACCTGGAAACTTAAAATTCGTCTTCATTATTCTCCCATTGGACGGATGTTGAATTGGGTTAATCATAGTACCTGCAAAGGTTCCTCCCTGGAACTGCCATTCGTCAGAATTCTGAGACTCCTCCTCCCTTTCCAACCGAGTGATCATGTCGGGCTTAGGGAATGGGAATTCTGTTTATAGGAAATAAAACAGGTAACAGCTGTGTGTTACTGTCTTGGAACACTGCCAAAATAAGTGCTTTATAATACTTAAGAAACCCTCCCCTCCACTCCCACCCCACCACAGTCTTCTCAATATGCAGATTTATGAAAGGTGGGGGGAAAGGGCTCAGGGATACTTAAAGAAAAAATATGATGGGAAATAGGTCTGTCCAAGGGGATTTATGAATCTCTGCTAATGTACTAGCAACAACAAAAAGGAACTGCATTTAGCAGGCAAGTGGGTGAGTGCAGCCGTGGATCTAATGAGCGCTCTGGTACCCTGATGAGCAAATGGGGAAATCCCTCCAAATGGTTACATTCTAATAATATGGTTACATTCCAATAATATGGATATCAATGCTGGGAAGGGAGCAAGGATTCTTCGAGAATATGTCCGCAAGCTTCTAAGGCTGACAGGGTAACAATGAGACCTGTCTTCCCTCCTAAGGAACATATGAAGCACAGGCCCAGACCCATGGTGACATTTCTTAGATTATATCTTATTTTTTCTTTTTTTTGATGAGAATGCCTGGGTTGAATGAGGATGGTTCTGAGAGCTGGCACAAGCTGCTGAGTAGAAGGACACAATATTTATATCCTGCCTAAATCAAAAACAGGAAATTAAATGGGCACAGGCATTGAGGGGACAGACTCCAAGTTCAGGAGAGAGGGATGTTGGATACACCAGAGAAGAGAGACATGGAAACAATTCTCTGGGCTCAGAGCTTCTAGGAGACAAAGGAAAACAAAGCTTTACCCAGGGACAGGACAGTTTCATAATTCATCCTCATGACCTCCCGGTAGAGGGCCTTTTGTTGCTCCGTCAACACTTCCCACTCCTCATCGGAAAAATATATGGCCACCTCATCGAATAGGGCTGGCACCTGGAACAGTGAACAGGCCTTTCTCAACGACTAGTAGGCACGTGCACACACAGATCACACACCCTCATCCCACAGGCGAGGGCCTGGGCCCGGGGAAACGTCTGTCCTCAGTCACACGGCTCCTCCGAGAAGCAAAACCAAGACAAAAACAAGGTCTTCCGTGCCCTGCTGAGTGCTCTCCTCCCCCGGCATCCACAGATACGGAGAGCAGCACCTTGAGAAGAAAAGCCCCCCGTACTGGTTGGGAGACACTGGATCCTCACATCCAGCAGGGAGAGCTGATCACGGCTCAGCCCCCACCCAGAGCCAGAACCAACCACGCTCAAGGAAACACCCTGAGACAGCTGCCCCACCAACACAACCCTGCTCTCCCTTGGTCACAGATCCTCAGCCCAGGAGGGTGTTGGGGGCCTCCTGGGCACTAGTCTCCATCTGCAGGGCACTAGCCCCAGTTTTTGACTCAGAACCCAAAGCTGCCAGGGAGGGGCCAGTGGGGGGAGGAGGAGGGGGAGGAGGAGGGGGGAGGGGGAGGAGGAGGAGGGGGAGGGGGAGGACAAAAGGGCTAATTAGAGCTTCAATTTATGTAATGAGATACTAGAGCAGACTGCTTTGCTTTGATGCCTAGACCCGCAGCAGGAAGCCCTAAGGACAGAGAAGAGGGCTCTACTCCTGCTCCTGGCTCACCTACCTCCCCACCCCCATGGGCCAGTGGGACAGGGGGTGCCTGAGCAGCCAAACGCAGCCAAGCCACCCAGACCAACCCCATCTTGTTCAACTATCTGCTTTTCTTTTTACTATGTGTTTTCTTTCAGTCATTAAAAATCCTACTCCAAAGTTCATCGTATTCAGTGGTAAGGGATCTGGGCTGCTGCTTTCAGTTATTCCCCATAGCTGAATCTAGGGCCTGGGGGATCAGAGTACTGTTTTTCATCTGCTTAGAAAAGTTCAGTGTCTGCACCGCCTGCAGCTTCTTCAGGCACCCGGCCATCAATCATCTAGATCTCCTGGCCCTTCTTCCTTATTCACGAAGCCCACCTCGTCCCTCCCCACCCTCACAGCCTCTTCCACATAGGGAGAACCTCCTAGGAAAGGCCCCGTAACTGCTTCCCTTATTTCCCCCCACAGCCCCATTTAATTAAGGAGGAAACTGGCTCAGAGCAGCCCCGTTTCTGGCCCAAAGTCACACAGCCAATAACGGCAGGGTTGAGAGTGGGACACAGCACTGTCTGACTTCAAGGCTCCCGCCCTTACAGAGGGCAGAGGGGCCTCCCAGGTAACCAGCTCGCAGGCCTCCGCCCCCACCCCGCACACGCTCAGCGGTACTCAGCTGCTGCAGTTCCCTGAACAAACCATCCTCAGACCCTCCGTGTCCCCGCACATGGTGCTCCGCTGCCTCGGAGGTCCTCCCCATTCTTGGCCTGGCTGGCACCCACCCACCTTCCAAGACTCAGCCCAGACGTCCTGTTCCCCGGGGAACTGGTCCCAACCCAGGCTGTGTGCCCTGTGACGCCCTGGGCTCAAGGCTCTGGTGGCACTTATCACACTGCAGAGTCCTCTTGGTTTACCTGTCTGCTTCTTCCACTAGAATATTGGCTCACTGAGGGCAGAACCTGGGCTTATTCCGTTTTGTTTCCCTAAGCCTAGAACACTTCCTGTAGGTAGTAATCCCTTAAAAATGTGTTCTTGAATCAAAGATTTAAGCAAATAACCTCTGAACTTCCCTTCTCTTATTCCACTTGGAATAGCTTCAAATAATCGTTAAAATTTATCTGTCACAAAACTGAACTTACTCTTTGGAGTAAGAATGGACAAAAATCCCTAGTGTAAAATACCAGGAGGTACAAACGGATTGGTCTCTAGGCTCCGCTCAGACTTCATCAATCTGGAAAGCCAGGCAGCCAGGAATTTTCCATCCCACCCCATCCCACTTCCCAGGCTTTTAAACAACTCTCCCTTTGGCCTTTTCTCTCCCTAGGAAATTCCAGATCTAGGCCATACCTATTTATAGTCCCTTTCCCTTTGCTGATAAAACAGGACACAGGACTGGCTATGCCTGTCATTTCAGAGGGGCTACCCACATCGATCCTTGTAGAAGGTAACACGTCCTGGGCCTGGTAAAAATACCAGCAGCCCCGGAGCGGTGAGAAGGCAGCTGGAGGCTGGGGCTGGAGTCCTCTCCTCCCATTTGTGACTGAGCCCCGGAGGATCCTCAGACAAGCCCACGTTATGCTCCAGAGGCGCACAGTGCAGTGGCTTAGGAATCCTCCTCGCAGCAACCTTCTGTGAGAATTGAGCAAGCCTTCAGCCAGCCCTGCTGTGCAGGCCTCCCCTCTCTCCACAGAGGCCTTTTATCTAGCCGAGCACGGCAGAAGGTAAACAGGGCCAGCCCTGGGCCAAACTCAGAAATCAGGCAGCCGGCATCCAACCCCTGGACACCCTTGCTTGGCCTCACAGGTAGAGGCCCTCGATCCCCGCCTTCCTCCCTTCCCTCAGAAGGCCAAGGACTCATCAGACAGGTGTTCTTCCTTCAGCTTCTGTGCGCTGCCTCACTCGGTCCCACGAGCTGGCGTTCCAACGCTTATCTCCAAGGGTAACCGTCCTAAAGTACTTACACGCTGCCCAGGCTCGCTGACAGAGCTGCATGACCACCCAGCAAAGACAGCACTTAGAGGGCTGGGACCGGTGCACTGATAGAGTGCCTGCTGTATGCCAGGCACTGTGTAGGGCGCTCCCTCTTACGTGGTTAAATGTGTTATCTTACCGAATCCTTTAAATAATACAGGGATACGGGGATCACCACCCCAGTTTTATGGGTGAGGAAACAGGGCTGATAAGTATCTTGCCCAAGGTCACAGAGTTAGCAAGTCTGATTCCCAAGCCCGTGCTTTCTCGGCCGGCCACTTAGGCCAAGTGGCCTCTGCCTGGTGGCGGTAGCAAACCCTAGGGTCCCTTAGAAAGACAAGCCAAACCCTAGGGTCCCTTAGAAAGACGAGCCGAAGACTTCTCCCTCAGAGCTGCTAGGGAGGGAGCTCAGACTCCTGGGCGCAGCACACTCCCCCGCAGGGCTGGCTCGGTCCCCTGGCCCCCTCTGCTTCTCTCGCCCATCCCCTCCACTCCCTGACATGCACTGCAGGCTCCAGCTGCAGGAGCTGCTCCTGACTCTGCACACACCAGCTTTCCTCTCCAGTGCTTTTGCTTCTGGCTGCCTGGAGGGCAACACCCTCCCTTCCCTTGGCTGCTTCCACCTATTCCTAAGCCTTGGTTCGAAATACAGTTTCCCTTTTTTCAACTTGAAATTGGATTTCTACTCCAATTCTCCCACGAAATATTACCCTAATATACAGCATGACTCTTTGGTTTGAAAAGCTTTTACTGATCACTCTAACACAATCCCAAACAACCAAAATACATATTCGATTCTTTTCTTCCCCTAGTTTTAATGCTCTAGAGCAGGGTTTTTCCCACCTCAGCACTGCTGACATTTTTGGCCAGATAATTCTTCGTTGTGGGAGCTGTCCTGTGCATCACCGATGGGTAGCAGCGTCCCTGGCCTCTACCCAGGAGATGCCAGTAGGATCTCCCACTCCCCAAGCCCCACCCCGAGTCATGACAACCAAAAACGTCTCCACCCAGACGCCCCTGGGGGGGATGGGGCTGGGGGCAAAACTGCCTACTGCTCCAGACCAGGTCCCTGCCTGCCTTCTCCAGTTCTCCAGCCTGCAGCAGAGCCCGTCCTGAGCTGATTTCCCCCACAGAACTCCAGATACTGTGCAGTTAATTAGATTTACTTCCCTATCTTCCTCACAAGACTAGTACCCCCGCGAGACTAGGGATCTTGCCTTAATAACACCCAGCACTGTGCTCAGTAGCTGCGGAGGATGGCAGACTGCCTGGGTGCCACACATGCCAGTCCCCCTCCTCCAGCTCCTCTGGTTACCTCCTTCTTTCCCAGCCAAGCATGGGCCTCACCTTGCTCCTCTCTGTGTTGTCCCAATACACTCACATGTTCGCTTCTACCGCACCTGTTTTGCGCACTTCTCCATTCTGTGTAGATGTTCTCAGTTGGCCAATGCAGCCTCAAAGCCATGAGTTCTTGCTCAGGGCTAGATGGGACTGACGCCTGCTCTCCAAAATCTCCCCAGCTGCATGGATCTGAACTGGGGAGGAGGCCAGGGTGGGCCGAAGAGACAAATGCAATCCAGCCTCCACAGCTAGATAAGCAAAACCAGAGCCTGGTGTTGTATTGCTTTAAATTGTTTTTATTGAAGTATAGCATACATACAACAAAATGCACTACTTTTAAGGTTCCACCTCAAGAGGTGTTTTTAAGAACAAATGTCAGCGTACATGTGTATCCTAGGGGCAAAGTAGATAACCTTGCTGCACCCCGTGCAGTGGGAGCGGAGCGGGACTGGATAGTTTAGAAGGACCATGATTCTATGAATACAGATCTCTCATTGGAAACAAAGGATATGTATACCGATGACATTCATACACAGTGGAAAACTAAGCAGAGAAAAGGAATGTCATTTTGTTGCTTCTTTAAAATGTTTACCATTCATGCCCAATTATCATGAAGTCCAGTAAGTACTGTGAATAATGTACATAACGATGACTATAAGTATCTGTTGCATTTACACTTTTATAAGTTTACTCTAATGCTATCACACTATGCTGTTTGGATATGCTCCCTATTCACTGCTGCCTACCATCCCAATCCCTCCATCCAGGACCAGCTGGAAATGCAGCTCTCTCCTGTGTCAACTACTGTAAGAGGTGTTCACACAGAACCAACTGGCCTCGTCTCATAAAGCTCTCCTCACGTCAGTTCAGTGCCCCAAGACTTACTTAAATGGTTCCCTTCAACCAGCGGTAGGTGATAAAGACTCTCTCCTCACCCAAACTTTGGTCAGGCTCCTCTGAGCCCTCTTCTCCACTAGGCCTCTATCTTGGACACATACATACCCACCGCCGGTTCTCAGTCTGCCCAGACCAGTTTTAGCAAGAATCCTGCTAAGTCAGTTTAGAAAGAACTCCCCACCGTGGATGTCTCCCCTTAGTAATTTTCCATCCACTGAGCCCTCCGCTCTGCTCCTTGGCTATAAATCCCCACTTGCTGAGCCTGATCTCTCTCCCCTATTGTGACAGTCTTGAAACCTATCTCAATAGTCCTGAATAGTCTTCCTTATCATCTTAACAAATGCCAGAACAATTTTTCTTTCACATAGGTCAGCGGAGATTTGGTTGGTGTCTACAAGGTGCCTGGCACTGAGCAGGACATAGGGAACCCATGGGTACAGGAGAGAGACACAGTCGTGGCCTCTTGGACTTCCGATCCTGATGGCGTGCCTGAAGCTGCATGCCTGAAGGGACTGTTCCCATAACCAGTTCCTCCATTCTTCACTGTGCCTTTTAAAGCCACAGAACTGTTTTCTCAGGAATGCAAACACACCGGGCTAGGCTATTTTTACTTCCTATGTCTGCTTGAGGAAGAGACTTAGTACAAGCCTGGTTCCCAGGCCTGCCCCTCATAGCTATGTGTGGACTCCACACCTTCTTACTTACCCATCCGCCTTCTGAGCAGATTCGGACTTTCTGCATATCTGTGGGGCCATCCTCCAGTTCCCGGCTCTGAATCTCTTCTTCTTCTTCCTCTTCTTTCAGGGTCAAATGGAGAGGGTAGGCTGTGGACTCCATCTCTGCAAGCAAGATTCAGTTCAGAAAAATCAGGTGCTAGTGTGAACTCTTTAAAGCCTGTGATGGGGGCAGCTCAGGCTACACAAACCTTTTTAGCCCCAAGCACAGTTCAGCTGGAACAATGGAAGGGGACAGGGCCAGGCCTGGGGAGGAAGGGTTTCAGGGAAAGCACCAGGAAGCTGGAAGGTGACATATTTAATTATGATAAGAAGAGGGTTGCAGGCAGATAGCATACCTGGCTGCCTTCAAATATTTAAAAAGCTATCTGTGTAAGAGAGACCAGACTGGTTCTGTAGAGACCCAAAGGCAGAACAGGCCGCTGAGTAAACATTCCAGGAAGAGGTTTTAAAGAGTGCATCAAATGGCAGAACTTTCTCACAGCCAGTGCCACCCAAACATGGAATTGGCAGCAAGACAGCGGTGTTGGCTTCCTTTCAATGAAGGCATTTGAACACAGATAGAGCACTCGCTCAACTGGGTTGTTCCTACAGGGCCAGTTCAGCATCAGGAGGTTGGTTGGCCCAGAGTGCCCGGATTTTCCAGATTCAAAGGTTCTGTCCATGAGCCAGGTCAGAAAATAAGAGTGTTCTGCCTTAAGCGACTTTCCAAGCCCAGGAGTCGGTGATCCTTAGTGAGGGGTAATGCGTGGACACCCAAGAAGGTGCAGAAATCAGCTGGGGCCAGGCTCTGGGCCCACCGCCACTGGGAAGACTCGCTGCCTCTGGGCCGCAAATTCCCTCTCTTCTGCAAATTCTCTCGCCCAGCTCCTAGGCCAGTACAAAGGGCCGCGCTCCTGCCCTCTAGGGGCGCGGGCAATTCCTAGGTGTGGAGTGAGCGTGCATCTTGTGGGCCGCATCCTCCCGGGCTTCCAAAGAAAAGATCCTTCCGGAGTTCAAAGTCTGCTTCTTCGATATTTTCAAAAAGGACGGGCGAATGCGGCAGGATAGGTCTGGGGCGGGTGGAACAGGCTTCAGATCCCTGGAGCTGGGGCCCGAACTTGGCCGCGGCCTCCCCCACCGGCTCCCGGGAGGGAGATGGGGGGATGGGGGCGCCGCCCCGCGGCGAAGGTGCAGGCGAAGAGGTATCCTCTGCCGCCACCGCCCACCCGCCCGGCGCCCCGCCCGCCGCCGCTGCCGCGCCCCCGGGCGCGCTCCGGTTTCTCCAGCCATCTTGTCCCATTTCCCTTTCTCCGCGGCCCCGCGCCGGGAGCGCTCCTGCCGCCCCCCTGCCCGCGCCCGGCCCGGCCCGTCTCCCCGCCTGGCCCGCTCCCGGCCCCAGCGCACCTGCCAAGCGGCCGGGGCCGGCGCCGCCTGCCTTCCCCGGCGGGCCCGCAACAAAGGCAGTGGCGGCGGCAGTTGCAGCTGCAGCCTTGGGACCCCCCGCCCCCGCCGCGGCCCAACCGCCGGGGGCCCGAGGGAGGGGCCGTGTCGCCCCCGGCCCCCGCCCCGCCAGCCCGCCGGCCCGCGCGCACTCACCGCCGGGCCGAGAGCCGGGGCGTGGGCCGGGGCCGCGGTGGAGACGCCGAGGGCTCCGGCCGGGCTGTCACAGCGCCATCCTTCCCGTCTCTCCGGCTTCCCGTGCGCGCGGCCCCTCGGGAGGGAGCGGGGAGGACACGTGGTGGGAGGAGGGAGGGTCCGGCCGGGAGCTGAGGGTGTTGGGAGGCGAGGGGAGGAGCGCGGCTGATGTCAGCGGGCCGCTGCGGCGCCGGGGGACGGCGCCCGCGCCAGCTCCCGACCCTCCTCCCGGCGTGGCTTCCGGCCGGTCCGCGCCGCGCGCTCCTCCTGGCTGAGCTCCCGACCCTCCGCCCGGCTCCGCCTCGCTGGCCTGAGTAGTGGTGCTCTCTGCCCTCTCCGCTCCCCCTGGTGCAGTTTCCTGTGCACCATGTGCGACCTCAGCATAGATGAGGCAGGAAGAGCCCGGATTTATGTTTGAACTGAATGTAGCCAGGGTGCACACGTTCATGCGCTTATTTGCATGAACCACTGCTTTGCACTTGCTTGGACGAGCACTCGAGGCACGCTAAGGCATGCTGCAAGGAATGTGTTATGAAGAGTAGACCAGCGAGGGGGTTGGGGGGAGTGAGGAGAGGTCTAGGATCTTTCGGGAAGCATGCATATGCATATTCTGGCAGAACTTCGTACGTAATATACATGTGGAAGGAACTTCCTGATTTTTGTAGTTGTTGCGTGTTAAATCCCAAATGCGTAATGCCATGGAGGAAGTAACTGTATAGAAGGATCTTCTCCAAAATGTTCAAAGAATTTGCGTGCAGCTCTGTGGACAATACAACAAAAGTGAGCGGAGAAGCCCTGAATCTATTCTCATTCTAGAAAGAGATCCCGGGTTTGGTTTTTTGTTGGGAACTCATTAAAGAAGAAATTATTCTGACAATTGTTAAAGCGGAAAAGTAGGACTTTATTCGGGATTATTGAGATAGCTGGCAAGACTATCGCAATAGAGCTGAGCTCTCCGGCTCAACTCTGAATACAGCAAAGACTAGTTGGGGAATTAGCACCCACCTCGGAGTGAGGAGGTCAGTGGATGGAATACTAAGAGGAGACAAGAAGGGTAGAGGGACTCTTGCTAAACCGATTTAACGGGATGCTTGCTGATGGCAAGCCAGGTTGATCGGATATCCAGGGTGGGGGGTTCTCTCTAAACTGATTTAGCAGGATTCTTGCTAAAACTGGGCTGGGAGGGCTGAGGACCGTAGGGGGTGTGTATGTGTCCCATGCAGAGGCCTAGTGGAAAAGAGGGTTCAGAGGAGCCTGACTAAAATTTGGTCAAGGAGAGAATTTTGTCAAAATTTTCAGACTGTCCCTGAGACCTGAGTGCCTGCAGGGAAAGATTTCTCCGAGTTTTTGTCGCCATTCCTGTATTTATTTATATGTGACTTTGATTTCTGTCTGCCATGGAGAGGCTACAGTGGAACTGTGGAGCTCTCAATATATAAAATGTAGTATGACAATCGCGTCTTTGAAGTGTAATTATGGCGGACAACCAAAGACCAAGACCAAAGAGGTCTAATCAATGGAGAACAGTAGATTCAAATATTGGGAGAGAGGTAGATATTAGGATTTTTTGTTTGTTTTTACGCACAATTCTTTTTGTGTATAAAGTTAACATTTTTAGAGCAAGTGTGACATCTTAGCTCAAATTGATTGACATTCCCATCTTTTCTGAGAAAATGGCTGGTTCAAATGGAAAGGTGAGGAGGGAGTCAGGAAGGAGAAGGGTGCTAGGGGCACTGCTGACAGCTCACCTTCTTACAAAAAAAGTATTGATACAGGTTATGAGATAACCAAAGAGGAATATTATGCTAGGGTTTTAGGTTCTGAGAGCCCCACTGTTCTCATGCAGCTTTGATTAGGTTTTCCCTGGGAAGAGGCCAACCAACAGTGTCCCACCTGAATTCTTGACTTTGAACCCACAGCCCCATGATCTCAGTTATTGTCATAGGCCCACCTTTGTAGAAGTCCACAACTGCTAACACGACTTACTCATAGGAACAAAGTGCTGGGGTCAGCACAGCACACTGCAGACATTCATGTTTGTGGCTAAGTCACATCACTTGTCTCTGCTTGAGTTTCCTCATCTTCAGAAAGAGGGGGTTGAGCTAGTTAATTGTCTGAGCTTCCCCTCAGCTCTATCATTCAGTGATTCCTTTCTCCGTAAGACTTTGGCTTAGTCTGAAAGGGGAGTGACTGAAGCTAGTCTTTGAAATGGTGCATGGCTTTGGTACTTTGGTAGGATGGATATCTGTTAGTAAGTGGTTAATAATTATGAACAGAACACCTATGGAATCAACATGATAGTTCTTTAATGATGTGATTGGTCTGACTTCATCTTTCCTTCTGTTGAATTTTTGCAATACACAAACCATAGGGATTCCAAAGAGCCCAAGTCCCACAAAATACCTCTTGAACTGTAGTGTCTGCTGGTTAATACACATTTCTGACCTTCAGTACAGGCTCCATGGCCCTCAGACAGCATAGCTACTGGCCCCCATTGCTCCATCTCTCAGGGACTGTGGTAGATTGAATTAATGGTCTTGCTTCTTTGTGTTTCTGTGGTAGTACACCCTGCTGTTACATAGCACACCTTGCTGAGGTCTCAGTTGTGCAGAACGTACTTCAGTGCCTCTTCACTTGGCATGGCCATGTGACATGCTTTGGCCGATTGAATGTAGGTGGAAGTGACTACATGTGAATCCTGAACATGGGTCATAGAAGGTCTCACATATTCTCACTTATATCTCTGGTAGCTTTTGTCCTCTGCCATGACAAAATCATGCCTAGTTAGTCACTACCCCTCCAGCCTGGGCTCCAGAATTAGACCTGTGCTGCACAGCCATCCTGTGAACCTGAGAAGAGATCACTGTTTTGTTTTAAGCTATTGAGTCCTCAGGTGGCTGGTTAGGTAGCATTTTTGTGGTGAAAGCTAATTGAGACAGTGACAACAGGCAACCTTGGACTTAGAGCTCCCATCATTGGCCCTCCTGGGGATGCTCTGTGGCAGGGGAAAGGAGAGTTGCAATTTCATGGTGGAAATCCTCAGATATGTGGACAAGGGAATCCGAAATTGGGAGTGGAGAAATAAAGAACCAAATGGGGGGAGGGCATGTAACTGCTGGCTGTATCTTTCTCTTCCCTGGGATTCTGGCACTTCAGAGGAAGATC
This sequence comes from Balaenoptera physalus, assembly GCF_965194825.1. Taxonomy (NCBI): domain Eukaryota; kingdom Metazoa; phylum Chordata; class Mammalia; order Artiodactyla; family Balaenopteridae; genus Balaenoptera; species Balaenoptera physalus. The sequence goes on from NC_138882.1 coordinate 65,620,764, forward strand.
AAGATATGAGGTCTACATTCATATTCCCAGTAAAGCCTGAAACTATTCCTGGGAGATCTTGATAAAATGGTAAGGAAAACCCTGATCCGGACAGTTCTTGGAAGGGTTAGAAGGTTCCTGGAGAGGCAGTGTGTTGTTAGAGCAACTCAGAGGATTAAGGAACAGGTAGAGGTTTCTCTAGAAAAAAAGCAAAGAGAATTGTAATACTGAGTGTAGTACAGTAGTCCCCCCTTGTTTGCAGGGGACATGATCTAAGACCCCCAGTGGCTGCTTGAAACCACAGTTAGTACTGAGTCATTTTCTGTTCATGTCTTCCACCCACAAATTTAATACCTTTTCCATCTTAACTGACCACTTATCATACACTGTGACCATAATTTTTGCAGTTTGAGGTGCAACAGCAAAACTAGCATGGGTTTTGTCCTTCTTGCCAATTTCATGAATAGAAGATTCGTTCTTACCATATCTTAGCAACCTCAGCATATGATTTTTTTACTTTCCTTATTGAGTTGAGAACTTTCACCTTTTCACTTAAAGGAAGCACTTTGTGATTCTCTTTGGCATATCCAAATTACCAGCATCACTACTCTTGCACTTTGGAGCCATTATTAAGTAAAATAAGTACCACTTGAAACAAGCACTGAGATACTGAGACAATCAGTCTGATAATTGAAATGGCTACTAAGTGACTAATGGGCAGGATATGCTGGACAAAGGGATGATTCACTGTCCCAGGCAAGATGGAGGGGGATGGTGCAAGAATTCATCATGCTACTCAGAACAGTGCACAATTTAAAACTTATGAGTTATTTCTGGAATTTTCCATTTAATATTTTCAGACCATGGTAGACTATGGGTAACTAAAACTGTGGAAAGTGAAACCATGGATAAGGGGGGCATACTGTAGAGACTACAGACAGACTCCCAAATGTATAAAGGCTCAAACAATAGAAATGTATCCTTCATTTATGTAACAGTCCTCTGTGGGTGTTCCTGGTCCACAGGTGACTCTCCTCCATGCTGTGATTTAGAGACCCAGGTTCCTTCCATCTTGTGGCTCTGCCACACCCTCAGGCCTTCTGATTTTCTTCAACCATCAGAGTGAAGAGGAAAGAGAAAATGGAGAATGTACACCCCCCTTTTTTTTTAGCCCTAAAGTGACACATATCTCTTTTGCTTACATTCCATTGGTTAGGATCAGTTACATAGTGACATTTATATGAGAAGGGGCTGGGAAATATAGAGTATATCTAGGCAGTCACTTTCCAGTGACAGCTCCACACATTGAAAAGGGGGACCTGGATTTTTGTCTCTGCCACAGGGATGCTTTTTCTTTCAACACTTTAAATATTTCACTCCATTCTCTTCTTGCTTTTAAGGTTTCTAAAGGGAAGTCCAATGTAATTCTTATCCTTGTTTCTCCTTAGGAAAGATAGTTTTTCCCTCTTTGGCTTCTTTCAAGATTTTCTTTTTGTTTTTGTTTTTCTGTAGTTTAATTATATTTTTAGGTGTAGTTTTTTGATATTTTCCTACTTGGTATTCTCTGAGCTTCCTGGATCTGTTGTTTGCTGTCAGTAATTAATCTGGGGAAATTCTCAACTATTATTACTTCAAATATTTCTTCTGTTCCTTTCTCCTTCTCTTCTTCTTCTGGTATTTCCATTATGTGTATGTTATACCTGTTGTAGTCTTTTCATAGTTATTTTTTTCCCTATTTTTTTCTTTGCTTTTCAGTTTAGGAAGTTTCTGCTGACATATCTTCATGTTCACTTATTCTTTCTTTGGCTGTGTCCAACCTACTGATGAGCCTATCAAAACCATTCTTGACTTCTATTGCAGTGTGTTTTATTTTTAGAATTTCCTTTTGATACTTTCTTAGGGTTTCCATCTCTCTGCTGACATTACCCATCTTTTCCTGCACATTGTATACTTTTCCCATTAAATCCCTTAGCATATTAATCATAGTTATTTTAAATTCTCAATTTGATAAATTCCAAAATCTCTGCCATATCTGGGTCTAGTTCTGATGCTTACTCTGTCTCTTCAAAATGTATTTTTTTCTTTTTAGCATGCTTTGTAGTTTTTTGTTAAAAGCCGGAAATGAGCTATTGGGTAAAAGGAACTGAGGTAAATGGACCTTTAGTATGAGGTTTAATATTTATTGGGCTAGGAGTTAGGCTGTGTTTACTGTTTGCTCTAGCTGAGGTGTTAGAGGCTAAAATTTCTTACAGTGTGTTTGTTTTTGTCTCCCCTGTTGTCTTTGGATTTCCCTAGAGACTCTCTTAAACACGACTGGAGGCTTGCAGTTCTTTTAGCTGTAAGTCCATGTTATTACATAGGAGCCTCTTTGATATGTTGAAAACTCTTGGGGGAGGATAAGCATCTCATAATCTATGATTAAGTCTCATTGGTTTAGCCTGTGTTCCTGAGCTATGACCTTCACAAGTACTTCTCAGTTTTTTCCTCCTTCCCTGTTAACTGAGACACGATGAGGAAGTTGGACTTGGGTTTTTCCCTTCCCCCAGGTCAGTTAGGCTCTGGTAAAACCCGAGTTGGTTAAGTTCTGGTAAAATAAGTTTTCCTTAAAAGCAGGCTTTTGTTAAGGAGAACAGAGCACGCTGGGCTTATTTAAAAATGGTTAATTTTCCCCTTCCCCTTCTGGATGTATGAAGGGATTTTTCTCCCATATTCACCCTGAGAACCTGGTGAGGCTCCTGGACATAAAACTCAGGAAAGTGTGGGGGCCCCCAGACAAATTTCTCTCTTAAGCTAGTCCGGGCCCAGTCACCAATAATTAGTCAATTGCCCTTTACATGTTCCTGCAAGGCTCCAGCTGCAGCTCTGCTCCTAATAAACTATAATCCTCCATATTTGTCTGTCTCTCCAGTTTTCAGGGTGACAGCTTGTCCTGAAACCTCAATTCCCTGATGTATCTAAGACTTGTTGATTTTCAGTTTGTTCAGCTTTTTTTTTTTTTTTTTTTTCTTTTTGTGAGGATAGGAGTGATGACTTCCAAGCTCTTCACATGTCAGACTGGCTAGGGCTTCTTTAAATAGGTAAGCTACTTATCTTTAACTTGCAGATAAGGCTATGGCAAATCTCCTACTTCACCTTTATCCTCAGAGATGACGCAATTCAATAGCTAGTTTCCTTTACACCAGTGGAGTTGAGCTCAGTACAGCCCATTCATGCTGGTTCTTCTTATCTCTCAGTTAATATGTTATGTCTACAACCCTCTCTCATTCCCTTCTATAATATTCATTTATTGCTCCTAGTCTCAGCCTCTGAGGTGCCACAAAACAAATCTAACATAACAGCCTTGTCGATATTTAAAAACTTCTGTTTTGTTCCTTCAAATCTCCCCTAAATGTTCCTGTTTTCTTCAATAGTTCCTCATAGGGCATGGTTTCAAGTTTCTTGTCCTTTGAGATTACTTATGATCTATTGTAGTTCAGGATTTTCCTGAGATCTTAGTAATACCATAATCCTCAAAGTAATTTTCCCACATATATTTTTGTGTGTATTTAGTTTTCTTTCTACATTCAGAAGAGTCTTTCTACTGGAAAGGAAAAAGCAAACTAGTTCTTCGCCAAAAAACAAATTCTTCCCTAGCAGTGAATGCTAGGTCAGTTTCTCATGTGTCTTGTATAAGGGAAACTGAATGACATAATACTGTCCTCAACAACATTGTTTGAGAAAATGTAGTCTCAAAATTCAAATAATGTAGCTGTCAGCTTTTGCTGCACCATGGGATGTTAGTGGACATATGTGAGCAGAGAAATGACCTGTGCTTGCACAGTGGGGCTTGCCTCTGATACTCCAATGGTTGGCTATGACGAGTATTCCCTGGGTAGCTGCTCCTTGAGCCTGGTCTCTGGACCACATGTGGAGCTGACCTTAACTCAACCCACAGCCTGGAACCAAGCGCAACCAATTCACTGCTTGAAGCAGAGCTGCCAGTGGAGCCCAGCCTAGATCATCTGATCCATAGTTGGCCTAAAGACCAGTGAACATGAAAATAAATACTTTTTACATAAACCACTGGGTTTTGGGAGATGGGACCAGGCTGATCACTTGAGCATAAGAGGCGAGCCCCACTGTGTAAGTACAAGTCAATCCTCTGCTCATATTATAACTACTAACATACTGTTGGTCAAAGCAAGTCACATGGCCAGGCCCGAAGTCAAGAGCTGGAGAAATACTCTCTCTCCACCATGAGGCCATGGTAAGAGTGTTGTCTCAGTCTGCCCAGGCTACCTTAACAAAATGCCATAGATTGGGTGGCTTAAACAACAGCCACAGTTATTTCAACAGTGAGTTTATTTCTCACAGTTCTGGAGTCTGGGAAGTCCAAGATCAAGGTGCTGGCAAGGTAGGTTTCATTCTGAGGCCTCTTCTCTTGGCTTGTAGGAGACCGCCATCTCACTGTGTGTTCCCATGCACTTTCTTCAGTGCTGCATGTGGAAAGAGAGTGAGAATTCTTTCTCTCTTCCTCTTCCTATAAGGCCACCAGTCCTATTGGATTAGGGACCCACTCTTGCAACCTCATTTAAATGTAATTACCTCCCAAAGACCCCATGTCCAAATAAAGTCATGTTGAGGGGCAAGGCTTCAATATATGAATTTTTAGAGGGCAATTCAGTCCATAGTAGGTGTCACTGTATAATACTACCACAAGGGATAAATAATTGGAAACAGTAATTCAATCTGCAAAATTATTCATGACCCTCCCTTGTGCAAGATATACTCACACCCATTCCAAGATCCATCCCCACCCCCAAGTCTCATCTAATCACAGCATCGGCTCAAAGTCCAGATTTTCATGACTACATCAGGTCTGCTTGATCAGGAGACCTGTGATCTAAGATGGCAAGTTATCCTCCTCCCCAGCTCTGCACACCTTGTATAGAATGAGAGCACAGGGACAGGATAACCACAGTGCACACTTTGATTTGAAAGAGGGAGGAGTGAGAGGCTGAGCAGTCATATTTATAGCAATTCTGAAAGGCAATTCTGATAGGCAAGTGCTGTCAGGTTTCACTGTCCTGGGGGGTTGGGAATGTCTCTTGGTTAGGCCCTGGGTCTGCTTCTGGGAGTGACTCCAAAGTTCATGTCCTTTGCCACTATGGCTCCACACTCTGGGAGGTCCTTCACTTTCCATCATTCTCCTTAGCCTCTTCTGAAGAGGCCATAGGGGAACATGCCCATCTTGGTGGCAGAGTGGCCTTCTCAACCTGCTCCCTGCCTCTAAAATATAGAGGCTCACAGATCCTTATTCATTGTGAACACCCTCGGGGTTGTTTTTTATTTTTTTTTATACTCTGGGTTTGTGAGGCACCTTTTGCAAACACAGCCCTCCTAAAAACTTTGTGAATTTTCCAAGTATTTGATTACAATCTGCATCATGTGAACAAAGACACACCTACCACTCTTTGGGGGATATGGCTCTCTCTCTCTAGACACAGTTAAGGAAATGTGGGGCACTTCAGGCTTCTGGGCCAAGATTTTTTATATTTCTAGTGGTCCTTTTGTGTAGTTGGAAGAATCTGCTCCGTGATACTTTAGTCCTTTCCAAGGTCTTAAAAAGAGCCATACTTTTGATTTGGTCTTTTTCTCGAGTCTGTGTTTTAATAGCCACTCCTGTGATTTGATGGGAAATAGTTTCGTTTTCCCTACTCTGCAATTTCTGTGATCTCTATATTCCCTCTAATCTCTGCTTGAAATGTGGCCAGTTTTTTCTCAGCTCATTTCGTAGCTGTCTTTACTCTAGTACTTTATCAAATGTAACTACTAACAGCTAGTCCACAGCCAACAGTCTGCCTTAAATTTTTGTCCTCATTTCATTAGTTACTTGCCTTTCAAGTAACTACAGGTGACAGTTTTATCAAATATTTTACCACTATATAAAATATGTCATCATTTTCCAGTTTATAACAGTTTCTGGGCCACCTGCTTCCCAGCCCAAATTTTTTACACTTTTGTTATAGCAGCAGCTCACCTCTACTCACAAACTTTCTGTGTTAGTCAGCTTCTGCTGTATTACATATATTCCCAAACTCAGTGTCTTACAAAAACGAGCATTTATTTTTATGCTTATGGGCCTGCATGTCAACTATTGTTTAGCTGATCTCAGCTGGACTCACCTGGGTAGCTGTGCTTAGGCAGTGGGTTGGCTGCACATGTTTCCAGCTTGTGGGCTGGGCTCAGGTGTGCTCACGTGTGTTTGCTTTAGGTTCCAGATTGAAGGGACAGCAGCTACTAGAAGAAAACTCTTCTCATGATGGATTACAGGCACACAGGAAGGCAAGAGCATCTGTAAGAGAGCACATTTCAAGTCTTCACTTATTTATGCATATCCTGTTGGCCAAAGCAAGTCACGTGGCCAAGCCCAAAGTCAAGGGGCAGAGAAACATACGCCCTGCCTACCTTGAGGCCATAGCAATTATGTCCACATATGTACAAAGACTGGAAGAAAACATAGAGAAATGAAAATGATTCATATGATAGAACAGTGGAATTGTATGTAATTTAAAAAATTTTCTAAGATTATTATAAATATTTTTTCATAATAATTTTAATTAGAATCCTATGGATCTTAGGAGTATGAAATAACTGTAGAACAATCATATAATAAAATAAAATATGTTCAGAAAAAAAAAAGGGTGTGGGTGTAAAATACCACAGGAGCATAAAGAATTGGGACCAATAATGCATAATAATTTAGCACAAATTGCTATCTTTATTTGCTTTTCTGTTGACTTCCTGTTATTAGGAGCCCAAATGATGTGGTGTAAAGACATGGTGGGGAGGAGAAGCATTCCATAATCCTCTGATTAGGTCTCAGTCTTTTCATGAGCCCGTTTTCCTGGGCTCTGACTTTCTCAGGTGCTTCTCTGCTTCCCACCCCTTCACCCTTAAGTGAGACAGGAAGAGGGGGATGGAGCTGGATATTTCCCTTCCCCCAGGTCAGTTGGGCTCTGGTAAAATCCCAAGTTGTTTAGCCTCTGGTAAAATAGTTTCCCTTGAGGGCAGGATTTTGTTAAAAAGAACAGAATAGGGATTGCATTGAATCTATAGATTGCTTTCTTCACAGAATTAGAACAAAAATTTTTACAATTTGTATGGAAACACAAAAGACCCTGAATAGCCAAAGCAATCTTGAGAAAGAAAAACGGGGCTGGAGGAATCAGGCTCCCTGATTTCAAACTATACTACAAAGCTACAGTAATCAAGACAGTATGGTACTGGCACAAAAACAGAAACATAGATCAATGGAACAGGATAGAAAGTCCAGAGATAAACCCATGCACATATGGTCAACTAATGTATGACAAAGAAGGCAAGGAGATACAATGGAGAAAAGACAGCCTCTTCAATAAGTGGTGCTGGGAAAACTGGACAGCTACATGTAAAAGAATGAAATTAGAACACTCTCTAACACCATACACAAAAATAAGCTCAAAGTGGATTAAAGGCCTAAATGTAAGGCCAGACAGTATAAAACTCTTAGAGGAAAGCATAGGCAGAACACTCTATGACATAAATCACAGCAAGATCCTTTTTGATCTACCTCCTAGAGTAATGGAAATAAAACCTAAACAAATGGGACCCAATGAAACTTAAAAGCTTTTGCACAGTGAAGGAAACTATAAACAAGATCAAAAGACAACCCTCAGAATGGAAGAAAATATTTGCAAATGAATCAACGGACAAAGGAGTAATCTCCAAAATATATAAACAGCTCATGCAGCCCAATATTAAAAAAACAAACAACCCAATCAAAAAATGGGCAGAAGGGCTTCCCTGGTGGTGCAGTGGTTAAGAATCTGCCTGCCAATGTAGGGGACATGGGTTCGAGCCCTGGTCTGGGAGGATCGCACATGCCGCATAGCAGCTAAGCCTGTGCGCCACAACTACTGAGCCTGTGCTCTAGAGCCTGCGATCCACAACTACTGTAGCCCACATGCCACAACTACTGAAGCCCGTGCGCCTAGAGCCCGTGCTCTGCAACAAGAGAAGCCACTGCAGTGAGAAGCCCGCGCACCGCAACAAAGAGTAGCCCCCGCTCGCCGCAACTAGAGAAAGCCTGTGCGCAGCAACGAAGACCCAATGCAGCCAAAAATAAATAAATAAATTTAAAAATAAATAAATAAAATAAAATAAAAAATAGACCTAAAAAAAAAATTAAAAAAAAAATGGGCAGAAGACCTAAATATACATTTCTCCAAAGAAGACATATAGATTGCCAAGAGGCACATGAAAAAGATGGTCAACATCACTAATTATTAGAGAAATGCAAGTGAAAACTACAATGAAGTATCACCTCACACCGGTTAGAATGGGCATCATCAAAAAATCTACAAGCAACAAATGCTGGAGAGGGCATGGAGAAAAGGGAATCCTCTTGCACTGTTTGTGGGAATGTAAACTGATACAGCCACTGTGGAGAACAGTATGGAGGTTCCTTAATAAACTAAAAATAGAATTACCATATGACCCAGCAATCCCACTGCTGGGAATATACCCAGAGAAAACGATAATTCAAAAAGACACATGCACCCCAATGTTCATTGCAGCACTATTTACAATAGCCAGGTCATGGAAGCAGCCTAAATGCCCATTGACAGATGAATGGATAAAGAAGATGTGGTACATATATACAATGGAATATTACTCAGCCATAAAAAGAAATAAAATTGGGTCATTTGTAGAGAAGTGGATGGACCTAGAGAATGTCATACAGAGTGAAGTAAGTCAGAAAGAGAAAAATATCGCATATTAACGCATATATGTGGAATCTAGAAAAATGGTTCAGATGAACCAGTTTGCAAGGCAGAAATAGAGACACAGATGTAGAGAACAAACGTATGGACACCAAGGGGTGAAAGTGGTGGGTGGGGGCTGATGGTGTGATGAATTGGGAGATTGGGATTGACATATATACACTAATACGTATAAAATAGATAACTAATAAGAACCTGCTGTATAAAAAAAATAAATTAAATAAAATTTAAAAAAATTCAAAAAAACAAAAACAAAACAAAAAAGAACAGAACACTATGGACTTGTTTCAAAAAACCTACTTGTCCTCTTCCCTTGCCAGAAACATGAGGGGAATTTTCTCTGATCTTTACTCTGAGGACCTGATGGGGCTCCTGAAGGTAAAACTTATGAATGTTAAGGGCTCCACTAAGACTCGGCCCTTGGAATTTTTAACTTATAGCTGGTCCACACTTAGCCTCTTGCAAGTGTTTCTACCCATACTGGCTCTAGCGGTGGACTCCTGCTCCCAGGAAGCTGTGATTCTCTGTATTCACCTGTCTGTCTAATTTTCAGTGTGGCGACTTGCCTTGTGACCTCAATTTTCTCACAGATCTAAGAATGGTTGTTGATTTTCAGTTTGTTTAGCTTTTCTTCTTGGGAGGAGAGGAATGACCACTTCCAAGCCCTTCACATGTCAGAGAGAAACTGCTTTTCTTATTAGAAAAAAAGAAAACTTTTTCTCATGGAAAAGAATAGAAATTGCTTGAAATTCTCATGACACACATGTAACTGCTGAATACGGTTGCTTCTTAGGAAAAGTTGAGGGAATAACATAGAAATGTAACTCAGTAAAGGTGAGTCAGTAAGGTGATAAATGGATGACATTTACTATTTATCCCTTAGGTGTCCAATTCTTGATGTAAGGAGTGAATTTAGAGATTCTGGAGGAGTAGATGGAAGCTAATTTGTGGGTCAGTCTTGTCTGAATAGCATTGCTACCAGCCTAGCTTTTGCTAGAAGCTTGAAGATAGACAATTTGCAAATAAGAAACAGAAACGCTGGTGTTTTATATTGCCCACAGGAAGACTCCATGTGCTTAGGAATCCACATCAGCGGGGAAGGGCAGGGTGGGGCAGAGTTGACATTCAGTGACAAAATTACAAAAATTAAGTGACCTGGATAGAAGGGCACCTGCGGGCAAAGCCAGACTTTTCTTTATGAAAGTAATTTTAGATCCGTTTCAGCCCATGCTGGGTGGAATCCTTAAAGATCTAAACCTCAAGCATGGTAAAGTATTGAATAATTTTTGCCTTGAAAAACTTTCAGGCAGATGTTACTAGTTGTCCTACAGAGGTTATAGAGAAACAGTAGTCCCATGAATCATCTATTGGTCTTTTCTATCAGCATAAAAGCATGTTACAATATTTCTCATTAAAAGGAAAAAACCCTCTCTTTACCTCATGTCTCCCTCCATATACCTTTTTTTTTGCTTTCTTTTACCCTAAACCCCTCTGAGTTGTCTATTCTCACTATCTTTTTTGTCTACCTCCCACCTTCCTCCTGAACACTCTCCAACCTTGTTTTCTCTCCTCCCCAGTACTCTCCTACAACAGAACTTGTCAACGTCATCAGTTAAGTCCATGCTGCTGTGATTAAGTCTCAGTCTTCCAATGAGCCTGTGTTCCTGGGCTCTGACCTTCATAAGTGCTTTTCAGCTTCCCCCTCCTTCTTCCTTAAGTGAGACAGGAAGACAGGGCTGGAGTTGGTTATTTCCCTCCTCAGTTCTCAATCTGCGTCTTACTAGACTATGGTACATTGTTACATTACTGTCCCCAAAAGGTCATGTGTCTCAGGCTCCACCCCCATGTGGTGTCCTTCCACATCAACTCTGGATTTGGCCATGGGGCTTGTGTTGACCAATGAGTCGTCAGCAAGTCTGAAGCAAGCAGAGGCTTGATAAGCATTTGTGCATTGATACTGGCTCTCTTGGAGCCCAGTTGCCAAGGAAACAAGTCTGTGCTCTCCTGCTGGAGAGGTGATGTGGAGGAGAATCAAGATGTGGCAGTCCAAACTGACCACCAGATCTATCAATGAGGCCCTCGGGAAAGAGTCAGCTCCCAGCCAACCTGCTGTCTGACTGCAGCTGCTTAAGTGTCCCTAAGCAAGACCATTAGAAGTGCTGCCTAGGGGCAATGTCTGCATCATGGTGGTGTAAGACAGTTCTCCTTTGTATCCCCCTTTTTAAACAATGAAATAAATATCCATCCACGAACATAAGGGCCTCTGTGGGTGTTGTGGGATCTAGCACCATATGCCAAGGAATCTGGGAGAAGTCTTGTCCCCCGTGCATTCAGTAATAGGCAGACAGACCTTGGTATGGGCTGTGGAAACAGGGAACCAGCAAACCTGCCCAGACCTCTCTCAGCACAGTCAGGAAAAAACCTGGAGAGTGCTGCCCTGGGTAGATATCCATGCATGAAGGAGAATTTGCAAAAGTCCAGCTTTCCCAAGGAGAGATTCCAGCACACTATTCTAGAAAAAAAAAAAAAAAAAAAATGAGTTTGATTGCAGTGGAGGTGGGGGTAAGAGAAACTTTCCCAGGTCCCCCACCCCTCGAGGTGGGACCTCCATGACAGGGGGGAGAGAGGATATTGGGAAAGAAGCAGAGAAGGGACTTCATTCCTGCTGATTGCACTCAGCAAGAAGTCCGCCCACAAGCCTCTCGGCATACCGAACCCAGGAATCTATCAGATCCATGGGCACCTCCAAGGCCCCAAGTGCTAAACCCACACCTTCCCCAACTCTGCACCGACACCTGGTGTGCACTTCCACACGAGGCAGCGATAGACAGCCCCAGTAGACTGGGAGCATTCAGGAAACAAGTCACTATCTGTGGGCAAGGAGAAACCATAAACTTGAACTATAGCGCCATCTTCTGGAAAACAAAAGAGAGGTTTCCACTAGCTAGCCTAGTGACTGGTAGGAACCAGAGAAGACATAACAGTTTAAGAATCCTGTCACAAGAGGGAGCAAGAGGAGTGGAGCAGGTACAGACAGATTAAACCCCAGATAACAGCACTCAAATAAATAAAATCAGAAATGAAGGAGGAGACATTACAACTAATAATACAGAGATATAAAGCATCATAAGAGACTCATGGATAATTACATGCCAACACACTGGATAACCTAGAAGAAATGGATAAATTCCTAGAAACACATAACCTACCAGGACTGAATCAGGAAGAAATACAAAATCTTAATAAACCAATAATGAATAAGGAGATTGAATAAGTAATGAAAACCCTCCCAACACAGAAAATCACAGTACCAGTTGGGTTCACTAGTGAATTCTACCAAACATTTAAAGAAAAATTAATACCAATCCTTCTCAAACTCTTCCAAAAGATTGAAGAGGAGGGAACACTTCCAAACCCATTTTATGAGACCAGAATTACTCTAATACACCTGATGCAAATATTCTCAACAAAATATTAGCAAATTGAACTCAACAACACATTAAAAGGATTATACACCATAATCAAGTAGGATTTATCCCTGGGATGCAAGGATGGTTCAACATAGGCAAATTAATAACGTGATAGACCACGTTAATAGAACGAAAGATAAAAATCTTATGATTATCTCAATAGATGAGGAAAAAGCATTTGACAAAATACAACATGATTAAAACTTTCAAAAAATTGGGTAAAGACAGAACATACCTCAAAATAACAAAGGCTCTATATAACAAACTCACAGCTAACATTATACCCAATGGTGAAAAGTTGAAAGCTTTTCCTCTAAGATCAGGAACAAGGGTACCCATTCTTACCACTCTTATTCAACATAGTACTGGAAGTCTTAGCTAGAGCAATTAGGCAAGACAAAGACATAAAAGATATGCAAATAAGGAAGGAAGAAGTAAAATTGTCTTTGTTTACAGATGATATGATTTTATATGAAGAAAATCCTAGAGACTCAGCCAAAAAACTGTTGGAACTAATGAATGAATTCAGGGAAGTTGCAGGATATAAAATTAACATTCAGAAATCTGTTGCATTTCTATACACTAACAACAAAACATCTGAAAAAAAATGAAGTAAACTATCTCATTCACGATTGAATCAAAAATAAAATACTTAGGAATAAATTTAAACAAGGAGCTGAAAGATCTGTACAATGAAAACTTTAATGAAAACTTTAAAACTTACCATTTTAAAACCTAATGAAAAAAATTGAAGAAGACACAAACAGATGGATAGATACCCCGTGTTCGTGGATCAGAAGAATTAATATTGTTAAAATGTCCATACTACCTAAAGTCATCTATAGATTTAATGCAATTGCTCTCAAAATTCCAATGGCATTTTTCACAGAAATAGAAAACACAATCCTAAAATTTGTATGGAACCACAAAGAACTAGACTAGCCAAAGCATTCACGAGAAAGAAGAACAAAGCCAGAGGCATCACACATCTTCATTTCAAACTATATTACAAAGCTATAATATTTTACAAAATATTGTACTGGCATAAAAATAGACAAATAGACCAATGGAACACAATAGAGAGCCCAGAAATAAACCCTCATGTATATGGTCAACTAATATTTGACAAAGGAGCCAAGAATATTTAATGGAGAAGGGATAGTCTCTTCAATAAATGATGCTGGAAAAACTGGATAACCACATGCAGAGCAATGAAATTGGATCCCGATCTTGCACCACTCGCAAAAATTAACTCAAAATGAATTAAAAACTTAAACATAAAACCTGATACTATAAAATTCCTAGAAGAAAACATAAAGAAGAAACTCCTTGATGTTGGATTGGGTAATAATTTTTTTGATATGACACCAAAACCACAAGTAATAAAAGAAAAAAATCAACAAGTGGGACTACATCAAACAAAAAAGCTTCTGCACAGCAAAAGAAACAAAGAATATGAAAATCAACCTGCAGAACAGGAGAAAATATTTGCAAATCACATATTGAATAAGGTGTTAATATCTATGATATATAAAGAATTCATACAACTCAATAACAACAACAACAACAAAACCCCAAACAATCTGATTAAAGATAAGTGGAGAAACTGATAGACATTTTTCTAACGAATGCATACAAATGGCCAACAGGTGCCTGAAAAAGTGCTCAGTGTCACTAATCATCAGGGAAATGTAAATCAAAACTACAGTGAGATATCACCTCATACCTATTAGAATGGCTATCATCAAAAAGACAAAAAATAACAAGTGCTGGCGAGTATGTGGAGAAAAGGGAACCTTTGTGCACTGTTGGTAGGAATGTAAGTTGGTTCGGCCTCTATGGAAAACAGTATGGAAGCTCCTTTAAAAAATTAAAATAGAACTACCACAGGACCCGGCAATCCCACTTCAAAGGAATATATTCAAAGGAAATGAAAACAGGAGTTAGAAGAGATATCTGCACACCCATGTTTATTTAGCACTATTCACAATAGCCCAGATAAGGAAACAACCTAACTGTCCATCAGTGGATGAATGGATATACGTATAATGGAATCTTATATAGCCATGAGAAAGAAGAAGATCCTGCCATTTGCAACAACATGGATGGATCAGACAAACACTGCATAATATCGTTTATGTGGAATTTTAAAAAGCCCAACTTAAAGAAATAGAAACTAAATTGATGGTGTGAAGGTTACCAGGGACTAAGGAATGGGGGAAAAGGGGAAATGCTGGTTAAAGTGTATAAACTTTTTTCCAAGATGAATAAATTTTGGAACTCTAACGTGCAACATGATGATTATAGTTAATACTGTATTATATGCTTGAAAGTTGCTAAAAGAGTAGATCTTAAATGTTCTCACTACAAAAAAGAAATGGTAATCATGTGACATGATGCAGATGTTAGCTAACAATATGGTGGTAACCATTTTGCAATATAGAAGTGTATCAAGTCAACACATGTATGTCTTTAACTTACACAGTATTATATGTTAATTATTTCTCAATAAACCTAAAGGAAAAAAATCCAAAATACTGCCTACTGAGCCCAGTCCAAATTATTGACCTACAGAATCATAAGCAGAAAATGATTAAGTCACTAAGTTTTGGGGTGTTTTTAATGTATAATAGACAGCTGATATGCTCAACTAATTAGCAGCATTTGACAAAGTTGATCATGCTTATATATGTATATATTTTTCAAATTATGGTAAAATATACATAACATAAAACTTACCATTTTAAAAACATTTTAAGTGCATAACTCAGTTACATTAAAAGCATTCACATGTAAAACCATCACCACTATTCATTTCCAGAACTTTTTCATCATCCCAAACAAAAATTCTGTACCCATTAAACAATAACTTCCCATTTCCCCCTCCCCTATTCCCTGACAACCATCATTTTACTTTCTGTTTCTATGAATTTGCCTATTTTAGGTACTTCATATAAGTAGAATCATATATTTTTCCTTTTGTTCCTGGCTTATTTCACTTAGCATAAAGTCTTCAAGTTTCATCCATGTTGTAGCATGTATCAGACTTTCCTTGTTTTTAAGGCTGAATAATATTGCATTCTATGTGTATGCCAAATTTTGTTATCCATTCATCAGTTGATGGACATTTGGGTTGCCTTTGCCTTTTGGTTATTGTGGAAAATGCTGATATGAAGATTGGTACACAAGTATCTGTCTGAGTTCCTGTATGTCTTTCTTTTTGAAACCCCTTCTTCCACGATGTTTTTTCTCTTATTTCACTAACTGCCTCTTCTCATATTTCTTTGTCGTTCTTACCTGCCACACTTTTGAAGATTTGAATGCCTCAGAGCTCATTTCTTAGATTTCTCTTTCTACACTCATTTCCTTATTCAATCTGGTCCCCTGGCTTTAAATTCCCACATTTGAGATGAGACCCACATTTATGTTCCAGCTTGGAACATAACTACAAACTCACACTCAACTGTCTACCAGAAATACTGATTTGTATGTCTAATAGGCATCTTAAACTAAATCAGTCCAAACTTTAAATCCTGATATTACTCTCAAATTATTCTTCTATAGTTCCCATCTTATTAAGTAACAGTTCCATTCTAACAGTTTCTCTGGCCAAGTTATTCTTGATTCCTGTCTTTTTCTTTTAATTCATTTGGAAATCCTGTAGGCTGTACCTTCAAAATATATCCCTAGTCGTTCCTCCTCCACCTGAAGTAAACCACCAGCATCTGTTACCTAGGTTATTGCTGATAACCTCATAGCTGGTCGTCATGCTTCCACTTTTCTCCTCTACAGTCTGTTCTCAACACAGCACCTAGAGTATTTTTAAAAGGCAAGGCTCCCCCTCTGCTCAAACTCCTCCAATCAGCGTTGTAAAATCCAAAGTCATTACTGTGTCTTTTAAGGTCTTTATGTTCCTGTCATATTTTTTTTAAAGTTAATTAATTAATTAATTAATTTTTGGTTGCCTTGGGTCTTCGTTGCTGCGCGGGCTTTCTCTAGTTGCGGTGAGCGGGGGCTATCCTTTGACGCGGTGCGTGGGTTTCTCATTGCGGTGGCTTCTCTTGTTGCAGAGCATGGGCTCTAGGGGCATGGGCTTCAGTAGTTGTGGCACGCAGGCTCAGTAGTTGTGGCTCACGGGCTTAGTTGCTCCGTGGCATGTGGGATCTTCCCGGGCCAGGGCTCGAACCCATGTCCCTTGCATTGGCAGGCAGATTCTTAACCACTGTGCCACCAGGGAAGCCCTGCTCCTGCCATATTTTTGATCTTATCTCCTATGACTTTCCTCCTATTCACTCCACATTGGTCTCTTTGCCATTCCTCAAACACGCTGTACACATTCCTCCTTCAGAATCTTGGCACTTGCTTGTCCTTTTCCCTGGAAAATTCTTTTTCATTTCCTCAGGCCTCCATTTGAATGCCACCATCTAAATGAGACCTCCCATGACTACCATTTAAAAAACAGCTACTTCCCCATATTCCACATCTTCTATCTCTTGTAGTCTGCTTTATTTTCTTCATTATATTTATCTGACATTCTTCCTTTATATTAACTTTTATCATCTGCTTTCCCACTGGAATGTAAGTTCCATAAGTGCATGGACTTGGTCTATTTTGTTAATTGCTGCATTGCTGGCAGCCAGAATAGTCCTTGGCAAGTAGTATGCACTCATTCAATTAATGTTGAATGGACGAAGACATCATAAGCAACTCTGCCTCATAATATATACAACTAGAATGTAGATCTGAAGAATATACCCTCAGCTAACAGGACAAGTTGACCTTCAGAAAGTAGTTACTTGTTGTACATCTGTTAGATTGTGAAGATTGCTTGTCCTAAGGATAATACATTTCATTTCAGTATAGAGTAGGTTTTTATTTTTTTTTTATTTTTTTTATGGCAGTTGTTAGAGAGCAAGACCATTTGTATTTTGCAGCCACTTCTGGCTCATGATATACAATCAGGAATTTTATCTTACCATTCAGTGATGCAGCGGTAGAGAGCAGGGAAGGGAGAAGGATGTCAAAGAATAACTTAGTAATAATTAAAAATTATATTTTTATACAAATACGGAATGAACACACATCAAAGAGTTATTAACCTCATTAACAAGGGAATCAGTAGTAAAGCTGGTGTCAAGAGCAATTGAAGAACTTTTAGGCACATCATGACTTTTAGAATGTCGACTACCAGGTTAGATGCAAACTTGGTTAGTATCATTCTGGCCAATAAAACCACAGCTTTGTGGTTAACTTTTCCATAGTAGAGAAATTATTTACAGTTCTACCTGATGAAAATCTGCAAGTTATCTTCTAACCTCAAAGAATCTTGGTCCCAATCAATAATAGCAAGTCAAACAAAAGTACGTCTGCTAGAGAATTAGATACTTTTTGAGTAGGCCTGTGAGACGAAGCTCCAGTATGACACTGAAAGGGCACACAGTTCTCCTTCTGCCTTATTTCCAAGTTTTGGCTATATTTTTCTTAACAGTGACATAGACCGAATTAATCTTAAAGTGATTTCTACTTATTAATTTAGAATTTTTCAAAGGGAGGGATTCCCAATTATAAAAAAAATAGTGTGACCTTATTTTTCAATCCCCAAATCAGAACATCCAATATGACAAGTTGGGAGATGAGAGTGGATCAACAGTAAAGCAGCTTATTTGAAATCAAGACTTTCAGACAATTGTGAATGATGCTCCGTGTAAGGATATAGACTTTTGAATCTAATCATTAGTTTTTCTTTTAAAACAATTTCTTGGTTAAGAAGTTTTTTGTTTGGAGTGCATGCAATGCTTGGGGATTCATGTAAGCAGGGAAATGAACATGCTGAGGAATTAGTGCTAACTGTTACACCCCACAAGGAATTGCGGATCAGTGGCTGGCCGTGGTCCCCCCTAGGATGAGATTGTAGTGCCTGAGGCTGCACTCCAGAGACTGGAGTTGTGTTCTCAGTTCTATCAACAAGTGTGTAAGAAACTACTGGGAGCCAAAAGAAGATGCGGAAAAATGAGGAAGGAATTAGATTACTTCTCATAATCTGTGAATCACAGTAGGTATTGCTACTCCCGTTTTACTGAAAGGAAAGTAAGACTTAGAAATATGAAGTAACAGATCCATGCAGTTAATGGCAGGACCATCTCCAAAGTCAGTTATTTTTACTTCTTTCTTTTACTAAAAATGGTACATCACTGCTTTTATCTGGGTGACTTGGCAGAGCAGATGGTCCATAAATCCTCCGTGTCTCTGGACCTCGTGTTATTATCTTAGGTGTGTTCGTACATGTAAAGCTCTTATCTGGCACAGGATAAGCACTCAGTGTATGCCAGATATTACCTTCATTACCGGTTTTGCATGCCCTTTGCACCCACTAAATATCTTATTTTATCCTTGCAACAATTCTATGAAATTGGCAGGGCAGATATTATTGCTGTCTTACAGATGAGAAAATGGAGGTTCAGGTAGATTTAGCATCTTTTTCCACAATAACTTCGGGAGTAAGAGGCAGATGTGACTAAAATAGGCATCCTGTCTGGAGCCATCCCCACTGCACATCCCACTGCCACCTTTGCAGACACTGTTGTTTTCCCACATGCTGCTTCTCTGCTCCCCACACCAAGCCCCAGTGATCACAGCACTTTTCTCTCTGGAGTGTCCAAGTATTCTCTTCCACCTCCTTCTCCCTCCCTGTCTCCTTAAATATTCTTTTTGAGGTATGTGCTTTTGAAACTGGAAAGAAGGGCAGCACGCAACTTGCAGCCACCAGCCTTGCAGTGAGGGAGGGCTAACAGCTCGCTCTGGTGTCCATTCCGGGTAGGGCAGGCTCTGCACAAAAGCTCGGGGTCCCAGTGAAGGGTCACAGTCCCTAAATTACCCCCAGAAAGAGATACTGTGGTAAAAATCCAAAATTCAAACAATAAGCTAGGAAACAAGGTCTGAAAGAATTCATATTCCCTACTTATTTGTAGTATCACTAGAAAAAATATGTGAAGATCTTGGAAATTCAGGTGGAATTATTAGAAGAAATAATCTTATTTGTAAAATATATATATATATATATATATATATATATATATATATATATATATATATATATATATATATATATATTATTCATATTACAAAGAACCTGGGCTTTGGAATCAGACACACCAAGAGTTTAATCCTAACTCTGCTATTGATCAGTTTTTTGACTTTGGGGAAATTACCCCCACTTCTCTAGCCTCACTTTCTCCTTCTTTGAAAAGTAAATAGCCGATGTTGCCAACTGCCTCGCACAATGGACATTCAGTGGAAAAATAAAAAAGGAAAATAGGGAAGAGATAGACATGTGGGCATTAAAAATTCTTAATGATAGACTGCCTTAATGGAAAGCTGTATTCAATCTATAACATTTTTATTTCATTAACTATTTTATATATCTATTCTGGAATTTTGCTTCTCTTATCTTTTTAGACACATATCAATTATGGAAATTAATGAATTTGTCCTTAAAAGTAGTTGCCTACTCAATTCCATAGCCACCAAGAGTAAAGGCAACTCTGCTACAAAAGAGGAAAAGTCTCCATTTCTGGGATACGAGCTCAAACCAAACCAACCAAAGACCAAAAAACTCTCTATCACTTGCTTCCCACGAATAGCTTAAGGCAGAGCTGGGTGAATAGGGGAGGCTTCCTGGAACAGGTGGAGTTGGATACGAACTTGAGTGTTGAGTTAAATAGGTAGAAACAAGGGAAGAAATTAATCAATATACCTCAGCCTATCCTTCAAAGCCTGGGGATTTACGAAGGGGATCAAAGGCCAGTGGCCCCAAAGGGGAAAGTTATACAGAAGAGACCAAAAGGATGTTTCAAGAGAAGCCTGGAGAAAGAGGCCGTTTGGTACGATAATTACATTTATAATTCAAGGAAACTTCAGAACATTTACAATATGATGAAAACTTAAAGATACTTATTGTTAACTAATAAAAATAGCTAAGCAATGATATCACAAATCTGTGATCCATTATTATATCCATTAGAATGACTGGATTAGTAAAAGAAACAAGTGGAAGTTGGGTAGATTATACTGGAGCTCAATCTCTCTCAGCATAGAGAAGAGAACAGCTGATGGATAAACAATTGCTATCCCCAATGGAGGAGTCCAGCAGATTCTTATGGGCTGCATAACGCTCTTTCAATCTTTGGAAAGGGAAATTAAAAATAAGGCCAAAACTACAGAATAGAAACATATCTTCTGGGTGTTCTGAGCCTTTTGTGACTGGGCTTTCTTGGGTCATGGTGTGCAAGAATTTTTAAGGTGAACTCTTAGAAGGGTGCCAACTGCTAACACCCAGTGTTTAACCTATGGGATACAGACTCTGGGGCTATATGTTCACCATTAGCAATAACAGCAACAATGATGCAATACTACAGGCACTCTTGTTTATTGCACCTTGCAGATGCTGAGTATTATTTTTAAAATAAATTCAAGGTTTGTGGCAACCCTGCGTTGTTAGATGATGGTTAGCGTTTTTTTTAGCAGTAAAGCATTTTTTAACTAAGGTATGCACATTGTTTTTTTAGACATAATGTTATTGCACACTTAATAGACTACAGTATAGTGAAAACATAACTTTAATATTCACTGAGAAACCGAAAAATTCGTGTGAGTAGCTTTATCGCAGTGTTCTGGAACTGGACTTCATTATCTCTGAACCTCTAGCTGAGGAGCTAACAGTGGCAGACAGCTTCTCCCTTCTTCCTATTTCTCTTGGGACTCTTTTGACTCTTTCACAGGACTGCTTTCTTCTTCTTTTTTTTTTTAACAAATAAACTAATTAATTAAATTAAAAAATGCCCTGGTGTTGATGACAAACAACATCAACTTTATGATGAATTGCTGATCACCTGATCTTCAAACCCATATTTCAAATGTTTGTGTTACCAAAATGACCTCATTCTTTTTTTTTTTTTTTTGCCCAATTCATCACCCCCCCCACCCCCCCGTGGCTTTCCCCCCTTGGTGTCCATACGTTTGTTCTCTACATCTGTGTCTCAATTTCTGCCCTGCAAACCGGTTCATGTCTACCATTTTTCTAGGTTCCACATCTACGCATTAATATAAGATATTTGTTTTTCTCTTTCTGACTTACTTCACTCTGTATGACAGTCTCTAGATTCATCCATGTCTCTACAAATGACCCAGTTTCGTTCCTTTTTTATGGCTGAGTTATTTTCCATTCTATACATGTACCACATCTTCTTTATCCATTCGTCTGTCGATGTGCACTTAGGTTGCTTCCATGACCTGACTATTGTAAATAGTGCTGCAATAAACATTGGGGTGCATGTGCCTTTTGTTTTTTTTTTTTGCATGTGTCTTTTTGAATTATGGTTTTCTCTGGGTATATGCCCAGTAGTGGGATTGCTGGATCATATGGTAATTCTACTTTTAGTTTTTTAAGGAACCTCCATACTGTTCTCCATAGTGGCTGTATCAATTTACATTCCCACCAACAGTGCAAGAGGGTTGCCTTTTCTCCACACCTTCTCCAGCATTTGTTGTTTGTAGATTTTCTGATGATGCCCATTCTAACTGGTGTGAGGTGATATCTCATTGTAGTTTTGATTTGCATTTCTCTAATGATTAATGATGTTGAACATTCTTTCATGTGCTTCTTGGCCATCTGTATGTCTTCTTTGGAGAAATGTCTATTTAGGTCTTCTGCCCATTTTTGGATTGCGTTGTTTGTTTTTTAATATTGAGCTCCATGAGCTGTTTATATATTTTGGAGATTAATCCTTTGTCCATTGATTCATTTGCAAATATTTTCTCCCATTCTGATGGTTGTCTTTTCGTCTTGTTTATGGTTTCCTTTGCTGTGCAAAAGCTTTGAAGTTTCATTAGGTCCCATTTGTTTATTTTTGTTTTTTGTTTCCATTACTCTAGGAGGTGGATCAAAAAAGATCTTGCTGTGATTTATGTCAAAGAGTGTTCTTCCTATGTTTTCCTCTAAGAGTTTTATAGTGTCCGGTCTTACATTTAGGTATCTAATCCATTTTGAGTTTATTTTTGTGTATGGTGTTAGGGAGTGTTCTAATTTCATTCTCTTACATGTAGCTGTCCAGCTTTCCCAGCACCACTTATTGAAGAGACTGTCTTTTCTCCATTGTATATCCTTGCCTCCTTTGTCATAGATTAGTTGACCATAAGTGCGTGGGTTTATCTCTGGGATTTCTATCTTGTTCCATTGATCTATGTTTCTGTTTTTGTGCCAGTACCATATTGTCTTGATTACTGTAGCTTTGTAGTATAGTCTGAAGTCAGGGAGTCTGATTCCTCCAGCTCCGTTTATTTCCTTCAAGACTGCTTTTTCTACTTGGGGTCTTTTGTGTCTCCACACAAATGTTAAGATTTTTTGCTCTAGTTCTGTAAAAAATGTCATTGGTAATTTGATAGGGATTGCATTGAATCTGTAGATTGCTTTGGGTAGTATAGTCATTTTCACAGTATTGATTCTTCCAATCCAAGAACATGGTATATCTTTCCATCTGTTGGTATCATCTTTAATTTCTTTCATCAGTGTCTTATAGTTTTCTGCAGACAGGTCTTTTGTCTCCCTAGGTAGGTTTAGTCCTAGGTATTTTATTCTTTTTGTTGCAATAGTAAATGGGAGTGTTTCCTTAATTTCTCTTTCAGATTTTTCATCATTAGTGTATAGGAATGCAAGAGATTTCTGTGCATTAATTTTGTATCCTGCTACTTTACCAAATTCATTGATTAGCTCTAGTAGTTTTCTGGTAACATCTTTAGGATTCTCTATGTATAGTATCATGTCATCTGCAAACAGTGACAGCTTTACTTCTTCTTTTCCAATTTGTATTCCTTTTATTTCTTTTTCTTCTCTGATTGCCATGGCTAGGACTTCCAAAGCTATGTTGAATAATAGTGGTGAGAGTGGACATCCTTGTCTTGTTCCTGATCTTAGGACTGCTTTCTTCTGTCTAATAGAAATATAGGACTTCCCTGGCAGTCCAGTGGTTAAGACTCTGCACTTTCACTGCAGGGGTCATGGGTTTGATCCCTGGATGGGGAACTAAGATCCCACATGCAGCCAAAAAACCCCACAAAATAATAATAATAATCTTAAGAGCACAGAAAATAAAAGTAGTAAAATAATTAGGATGGGGTGAGTTTGGAGTATTTATAATTTTTGTTTTTAATATACTTTATTTAATTTCAAGTTTATATAATGATAGTTTAATTTTTAATGCCTGTGTTTAATAACTGCTTACCAAAATTCCTGAAAATTTAACAGTTGCCTCTTGTGAGCTGGTACGAGCCAGCTCCAGCACATCATCAGGAGACAACTCAATCAGGTACTGGATATTTATGAAAAATGGCTTTTGGAGTTGTCCAATGTGAATAGGTTTGCTAGGAAAGGAAAAAATATGACTATTATTTAGTAGTTCAAAATTGAAAGAAAGAGTAAATTATGTAATTTAATTCCATTATAATTGTTAGGTTAATGGTAATCTAGAGATATTTCTTAAGATCTACCATTGTCTTCATAGCTCCTTTCTCCCTGCCCTCCACTCCAAGGTTTACTGGATAGGTTTTTTGAAAAACAGCTTTATTGAGATATCATTTATATACCATAAAATTCACCCATTTTAAATGTACATTGAAGCGGCTTTTCATAGCTCCTTTGATTGACTATCCTCAGAGGTTTCCGTCGTCTTTTTCTCTCCTCAGTGAGAGAACTAAGCAGAATGTCGTGTTGATTTCCTGTCTTAAAGGGTTACAACTTTGAATTTTGTCAAATGCTTTTTCTGTTGAGATGATCCTGTGATTTTTATCTTTCCTTTTGTTAATGTGGTGTATCACATTGATTAATTTGGGGGTACTGAAACTTACTTTCATCCCTGGAATAAATCCCACTTGATCATGGTGTTTGATCCTTTTTATATGTTGTTGAATTTGTTCTGCTAATATTTTTGTTGAAGATTTTTGCATCTACATTCATCAGAGATATTGGCCTGTAATTTTCTTTTTTTGTAGTGTCTTCGTCTTGTTTTGGTATCAAGGTAATTGTGGTCTTGTAGAATGAATTTAGGAGTGTTCCCTCCTCTTCAATTTTGTGGAATAGTTTGAGAAGAATAGGTATTATCTCTTCTTTATATGTTTGGTAGAATTCCCTGTGAAGCAGTCCAGTCCTGGACTTTGTTTGCTGGGAGTTTTTTGATGACTAATTCAATTTCACTATTAATGATCAGTCTGTTTGGATTGTCTATTTCTTCCTGATTCAGTCTTGGCAAGTTGTATGTTTCTAGAAATTTGTCCCTTTCTTCTAGGCGGTCCAATTTGTTGGTATATAACTGTAGTATTCTCTTTTGATTTTTTAAAATCTCTGTGATATTGGTTGTAATTTCTCCTCTTTCATTTCTTATTTTGTTTATTTAGGTCCTCTCTCTTTTTTTCTTGATGAGCCTAGCTGAAGGCTTATCAGTTTTATCTTTAAAAAAAAAAAAAAAAACAGCTCTTGGTTTCATTTATCTTTTCTATTTTTTGTCTCTGTTTTATTTATTTCCTCTCTGATCAAAGGTTACAGCTTTGAAAGCTATTTTATGTTATTACATACTCTTATATACAACAGTAACTTTCTTTTGGGGATGAACAATTAAAACAAACATTTTCAGCAAAATGGATCTCTCTCACATTAGCCTCAAGCTGAAGGAAGAGAGCCCTTGATGGGGGAATGGCAGACATCAATCAGCAGGTGAAGCTGGGTTGGTCTTAGTCTTCATGGAAGTCACACCTGTAACATTACACCCCAATATAACCATTATTGGATTTCAGGCCCTGCCCTCTTCTACTATCCTTCCCTAACAGCTCATGGTAAGGAGGCCAAATAAAACATGAGGATAGGACACAGAACTAAAAGTCACTATGGACTTATATGTTAATGCCTTTATATGCATTATAACCAATACAATTATTATTAAATTCCTCATTTTATAGATGAGGCAATTGGGGCTCAGAGAGAGGGTAACTTGTCAGAGGTCTTACAGCTGGTTAATGGTTGCCTTGGCCTGCAGTGACACTGTGCAGGACCCCATGTTGGTACATCAGGTACCCTGTAGGCCTGTGAGAGGCACTGTGGACAAGGACAGCCAATCCCATCCAGAATAGGTTTCAGTTCAGTAAGGATGAATTGATGCTCCTTCTATGGTGAAAGAGGTCTGATGCAATCAACTTGCCACCAAGTGGCTGGCTGGCCTCTTCAAGCCCAGTGTTAGGCTCTACTACTGGAATATCAAATTTTCATCAGTGGCAGGACCATTAGTGAGAAGGAGCCCATGTTTTGGGGCCTCTTCACAAAAGGCCTGATACCATGACCATTATGGATCCATTGCACAAGCCCAGGAGTGGCTGAGAAAAGAGCCTGACCAAGGAGAGAGGACCTCTGCCAGGTTACTGAGGGACTCCTCTTTCCTGGGCATCAATGTGAGAAGCATAGATTTACATGCTTGTGCTCACACCAACAGGTCCCTCCACATGCCTCCATGTGTCTCCAGTCTTCCAATTTTGCTTCTTCTAGGACCCTGGTCAACCAGTGAATCCATTGTCACTACACAGGAGTCCAAGTACAACCCATCTCTTCCTCCATTCAAGGTAAATAAGCAAGCACGCTGCTCACAGTTCTGCCCACTGGGAGGATTTCGTTTCACTGCTGCCTTCCAGATCATTCACTTTCAGCTTTCACCCACATAGGGAGGTAATCCATCTGTGTACAAGCCCTGAGATTTTCTTCCTCCATCAGCTGGTTGTAGGCCCCGCTCACCCCAGAAGTAAATTGAAGGAAAGATGTCCATGTATCAGGATAGATGACATCGGGTTTTAGACCATCTGTTCATGCAACTTATTTTTGCTCTCCTGACCTGCTCAGGCTGGATCCCAAATATTTTATTTCCATTGTCTAATGATTTGTTTCTGTTCTCTGTTAATCTTATGACTCAGTGGATTTGGTAATTCCTGGCTCATTAAGGACAGCTTATGCAGCTTATCTAGGACATACTGTCCTCATGGCAGAAGGCAGGAACACAAGAGACCAAAAGAGCCCTGCATGTGCATTTAGAATTTCTGGTCAGTCATGTTGTATACACATGCACTTACACCCCATTGTCACCTGGCCAAGTATGACAAGGGGGTGTGGAAATATATTTTACCCATGAAGAGACAGGGCAAGGGATGGGCTGTATAATGCTCTTACAAGAGAGGGAGCAGAGAGTTGGGAGTAAAATACCATCTGCCACATTCTTGAAGCCTTCTTTGACCAATCCTGCCCATCATGATCTCTTCTTTAGTCTTTCTGTGATATCTATTGTCTATATACCACTCACAATTTTCTCCTTAGTTGTGTAGAGTTTTTGTTATGCTTTGGTTTAGGTTTATTTTTCTTCCCGGTAAGCTTGAGAATAGGAACCAGGAATTACATTTCCCTTAAAACTTTTAGTACAGTGCTGAGAGCATCTTACTTCCTCAGCATACTTAACTAAGGGGTTGATAACCTCTTTATGATAAAATCATTAGCCACATCAGTTTTTATCTGGTAGCTCAAGGATCCTTGAAGATGCGCTCAGGAGATATTTTCCTATTATTACTTTACATATATGAGAAGCTACTTCTTTTAAAGGTGATTCAGAAAAGAGCAAGTTCAGAGAAGAAAAAGAAGGCTCAACAAATATTTGTTATATGTGCATAGATATACTCCTCCTTTGTGGAGCTTACAGTATAGCATCTACAAATCCTGGGGTATTTTCTGATCATCACAGAGAAAAGACTGATTTGATCTCAATTTCTAAAAAATGTTTTGGTGAGATGAACATCAGGGATGTGTTATCTTATTCCCTCATAACATTAATACGGAAAGTCAGTTTATATTTAATCACTAGGTGGTGACATTATGGTGTAGTTATACATAATGTATTCAGATTCTCTATTTGCCAAACAATTCTAGTCAATATTACCAGCAGCTGTTAGGCAAAGGAGACAACTAGTCCATTAAGCCAAACGTTTCCAGTCATCAGAAACTCTGGGTTGTTTTTCTTTTCTTCTGTAAAGTGGATTAGTGCAAGAATCTAGTTTGTTTATATAGTTATTAGACCTCAGCTCTTTCTTATGTCATCATCTTGAATTAAACAATCTGTGACTAAATGCTAATCTCTGGTTGGCTTCTGTTTTAGCCAAGATATCGAAGGTCAGGGGACCCTGAGCTGCTCTGTGAATCCCTCTGACCACAAGGAGTGCTTCATGGGAAATGAGAGGCCTCTCTGAACATCAAAAAGGGAGCTGGGGTTTTGCTTGCCCACTGATCCAGAGTTGTGACGGAGATAAAACTGTAATTTCTAAGGCTCAGTCTGGTCTTGCCTTAGGTACCTATCTAAGCCTTATGTAACAGGTAATTTTACTGTCAGAAGGACCTGGATTTGACTCTTAACCCCCCACCACTTATTAGCTGCATGATTTCGGGCAAGTTGTATTTTCCTATTTGTAAAATGTAGGCAATACCAATTTTACTACCAAGGGCTGCTGAAGACCTAAGTGTGAATCGATATCTATAACTTTGTCTATATCCACATTCATATTCATATCTACTAATAATACTGCCCTGCCATGATAGGGGCACTCAACATTTATTAATGTACTTCCCCATCCCTTTATTCCTCATATCAAACTCTCTTCTAGACAAGCCAGTCTTCTCACTGACTCCAAATATGGTTTTCTCATTCTCACCTTCAGATGGTGATGAAATGGGAACAAACGGAAAAATGAATGTCCTTTCCTCAATCCTCCCTTTCAAAATTCTATCCTTCCTTTGAGATTCACTTAAAACACAGCTCTCTGTCTCTGTGTCAAAATGATCATGTCTTAATATTTTATGATCCTGTTTTTTTCTACATTTCAGAGTGGGTATTTTGATTTCCTAAGGAAAGGATCAATTCCTTAGGACCAGAGCTATGTCATGGACTTCAGTTGCATCCCCTAATGAATCTAACATAGTGCTAGGCACGTGGAAGACTCAAAACACTTAGGTTAGGGATTTGAACCAAAAAAGGGCTAACAGCTCTTTAAGGGTAACGCACGGAAGGAGCATTTGCCAGTGATTTGAAGTTTAGAAGATCATGCCAAGAGTTCAGTTTAGTTATTCTGAATTTTAATTATTCTTTACCCCAGGCTTTGGTGAATTTTTTTTCAAGGACCTTCAAGCATATATTAATCGAAACATATAATATTGATAAACATTTTGTAAAGAATAAACTATCTCTCAGAGTCTGCATGAAATAATTTAGACCAGCCAGAAAAATTTATGTCTCTTCTGTAAAATGTTTTATTTAAAGAATTTGGTTTGAATATTTGTTGTTAGAAGATACCCAGCCAGCCTTTGACTATGCCTTTCTAGGATATGCCATCTTGACTAAGTTTTAATCCTATGTTGTCTGTTCTTTCAGCCAGAATCTCCATTGCGCCTGTGGTTATGGACACATAGAAGTGGTACAAACCATTTCTCTTATTTGCCAAAGCTGAACATAAAGAAGTATAATCAGGTTTTGGATCACCTGCTGTTTATATTTGTGTCATTGACTCTCATGTCCTTTCTCCCTCATCTCATCAGTTTTTCACCTAAGGGACCATTGGTCGTGATGATGAAATATTATGACATATTTCTTCAGGATCTTAGAGTCAGGAATGTTTAAACTGCTCCTGGATACTTCTATATTCACTTGATGGACCACTCAATTTTACAATTAACTGACCACTACAGGTATTTGTGCTTTCCAGATAGTGAGGGTAAATAAGAATGCTCTTCCTTCTGACTTGCAGAGAAAAGAGGCAGACAATTGTGTACATGGCATTCTCTGGATATACATCCAGACAAGTAAAAATGAAAATATAATGAACAGATTAAGCTATACAGAATTCATTATAAATCCCTAAACCTAAAGAACAGCAATACAGTAATTATAATATATATCTACACTTCTCCTTAACTTCTGTTATCTTTTGCAAAAATTTTTCCTCAAAGTTTCTAAACTCCCAGAAGTCTTATGTCTGGATACATACTAACTGATTTTACATTGAACCAATTTTATTGTTTTCTGTCACTAGATTTCAAAACCTCTTGAAAAATAAACTGTTATCATTCAAGTAAAATCAATACTATTTATATATATGTAATTGTTTCAAAATAAAGGTCCTTTCAATGTCACGCTCTGGTCTAAAATGTAGATAGATAGAGACGGATATGGATCAATAGATATATATCCACATGTATATTATGTACAAACACGTATAATAATTTTTATTATATTTATATTTAGTATATATTTATTGTGTTTTTACAACTAGTATATATTTAGTTATAGGTATATATATAAATACATATATGTATATCATAGTCTTTAGTTTTCACTGTATTCTAGTAAACTGAACATACTATTAACACGTTACCATAGTACAGATAAATTCATCACTTTGCAGGTCTGGCTGTCTAGAGACTTGGATCTTCTTTATAACCTGAAGAGAAGCATACTAGCAGAATTGTTAAAAACTTGGGTTTTGTGGTCAGGCAACTCTGATTGTAATGCTGACTCTGCTCCTTACTAAAAGCCTCAGTTTTCCTATCAGTAACAAAATGGAGATAGTAATACCTGTCTACTGAATTGTTGAGAGGATAATGAAATATTCACATGAAGTGTGTAGCACCGGGCCTGGCACCTCAATAATTATTAATGCTATTATTGTAACATATCTCTGTCTTTTCTTTCAGGTAACATGTTCTAGCATTTTGTGATTTATTTTCCATTTGTCTCATTTGTTCTTTTCTCCTGACTTTTTCTTTTTTCCTCACTTTCCTGACTTTTTTCCATTAAACAAGATTTTTAAAATATAACATTTTATCTCCTCTACTACATTTTGGCTAAACAGTTTTGCATTATTGTTTTAGTGATTACAGTAGAGATTACAATATACACCCTTGACTAACTACAGTCTACCTTAAATTGGTCTTTTTCACTTTCCGAACAATGCAATAACCCTACAAGAGTTTAAGCCATTTATTTCCCTCCCACATTTTGTGTTATTGTTGTCATACATCTTACTTCTACACATGTTATAAATACCATAAGATAGTCCCCCACGCCGAGTCCCGGGACCCTGAAGATTATGGTTTAAAATTATTTCTTCATAGAGCTCCATTCTAATAATAATAATAATTGGTCAAATTGTTAAGATCATTAAAATAAAATCATTTCAATTGGTTTGGGAAATTATGTCTATCTTTGCCTTCTTGAGAACCCTGTAGATGAAGTCATTCAAGCTTTAAATCTGTAAACTCTACCATTCCTAGTTTCAGGACCAAGACTCACCAAAGAATGAGGTTTATTATTAACCTCACTCAGATGCCAGCTGGTGTGGTCTAGGATTAATCCTGCTTGTATAGACCTAAGACCTGATGAGCTTGGTTGTGTGCCTTTGGAATCTATATACTATAGGATTTGCATTTGCTTACCCTCTTCTCTCTTCCCTTGAATTAACCTCTCTCCTCAGTTGGTTCTATCTGTAATGGCTAGGTATCTGCCTCAGTTTACTAACCAGCACATTATTCATCTACTGCTAGGAGTGAACACTGTGTTTGACTTTAACCTACCTAGTCAGAGACTTAATATCCTGCTTAAATCTTGTCAGATGGCATCTCTGGGGGAAATCACTTCTAGCTCTATAACTAGTGGCTGTGATTCTTTTACAAATAAACAGGTTGATTCTTCATATGACAGTGCTGCCACTCTTACCACCAGTCTGACTTTGAATTTCACTTGGCACTGGAATTCACTTATTTGAAGGGATAGTCCTCCAATTGGGGCAATTTTTCTTGTCCCTTTTAACCCAGTTTTGGCTTCTCTGTCTTCACTAGACCATGTTGCTGAAGTTTTAGCACTTTTCAAACCTGAGCCTTAGAAGTGAAGACTAAACTGAACATTACGTAGAGTAGCAGTTCTCAAAGTCTAGTCCCTCGACCCCTGCAGGTCCCTGAGATCCTTTCAGAGTCTTTGGGGGGGGGTGGGGAAACTTCATAATTATATCGACTTTATTTACCTTTTTCACTGTGTTGACATTTGCACTGATGACACAAAAGCAATGAAGAGTAAAAGGGCTGGTACCTCAGAACAAATCAAAGCAGTGGCACCAAACCATAGTAGTAGTCATTGCATTCTTCCTTGCCATACATTTGCAGTTAAAAACAAAAAAGCCAGTTTCAACTAACAACGTCCTTGGTGAATTATGAATTTTATTAAATATCAATCCTCGAGTGTTTGTAACGTTCTGTGTAATAGAATGGGAAATGCATAAAACATTTCTGCTGCATTCTAGAATATGATGGTTATTTCTGGGGGAAAAAAAACTTTGCAGTTGTTTAAGTTGTGAGCTGAACTACTGACTTTCCTCATGAAACACCATTTTTATTTGAAAGAATAATTGACATATAAACTATGGTTGTTTTGACTTGGGTATTTGGCAGACATTTTCTAAAAATAAAATGGATGAATTAAACCTGTCACTTCAAGGAAAACGACTGACAGTGTTTGTTGTCAATGATAAAATTAGAGAATTCAAGCAAAGATTCAAATATTGGGAAACTTATTTGCTACTATAAGCTTGATAGCTTCCTAATACTTAAAGGATTTTCTGATGAGAAATGTGATTCTTTGATATTGTATGACATAATGTCAACATTTGGAAAATCTGCACAACTCAGGAAACCAGTATTTTCTAATAACCAAAGTATGATGATACAAAATTATGCATGGTTAAAAGATGTGTTCAGACACAGTTACAGAAAGATAGAGAAGATGAAAAGGCAGAGGGCTATGTACCAGATGAAGGAACAAGAAAAAACCCCAGAAAAACAACTAAATGAAGTGGAGATAGGCAACCTTCCAGAAAAAGAATTCAGAATAATGATAGTGAAGATGATCCAGGACCTCGGAATAAGAATGGAGGCAAAGATTGAGAAGATGCAAGAAATGATTAACAAAGACCTAGAAGAATTAAAGAACAAACAAACAGAGATGACCAATACAATAACTGAAATGAAAACTACACTAGAAGGAATCAATAGCAGAATAACTGAGGCAGAAGAACGGATAAGTGACCTGGAAGACAGAATGGTGGAATTCACTGCTGCGGAACAGATTAAAGAAAAAAGAATGAAAAGAAATGAAGACAGCCTAAGAGACCTCTGGGACAACATTACACGCAACAACATTCGCATTATAGGGGTCCCAGAAGGAGAAGAGAGAGAGAAGGGACCCGAGAAAATATTTGAAGAGATTATAGTCGAAAACTTCCCTAACATGGGAAAGGAAATAGCCACCCAAGTCCAGGAAGCGCAGAGAGTCCCATACAGAATAAACCCAAGGAGAAACACGCCGAGACACATAGTAATCAAAGTGGCAAAAATTAAAGGCAAAGAAAAATTATTGAAAGCAGCAAGGGAAAAACGACAAATAACATACAAGGGAACTCCCATAAGGTTAACAGCTGATTTCTCAGCAGAAACTCTGCAAGCCAGAAGCGAGTGGCATGATATACTTAAAGTGATGAAAGGGAAGAACCTACAACCAAGATTACTCTACCCGGCAAGGATCTCATTTAGATTTGATGGAGAAATCAAAAGCTTTACAGACAAGCAAAAGCTAAGAGAATTCAGCACCACCAAACCAGCTCTACAACAAATGCTAAAGGAACTTCTCTAAGTGGGAAACACAAGAAAAGGACCTACAAAAACAAACCCAACACAATTAAGAAAATGGTCATAGGAACATACATATCGATAATTACCTTAAACGTGAATGGATTAAACGCCCCAACCAAAAGACATAGACTGGCTGAATGGATACAAAAACAAGACCCATATATATGCTGTCTCCAAGAGACCCACTTTAGACCTAGGGACACATACAGACTGAAAGTTAGGGGATGGAAAAAGATATTCCATGCAAACGGAAATCAAAAGAAAGCTGGAGTAGCTATACTCATATCAGATAAAATAGACTTTAAAATAAAGAATGTTACAAGAGACAAGGAAGGACACTACATAATGATCAAGGGATCAATCCAAGAAGAAGATATAACAATTATAAATATATATGCACCCAACATAGGAGCACCCCAATACATAAGGCAACTGCTAACAGCTATAAAAGAGGAAATCGACAGTAACACAATAATAGTGGGGGACTTTAACACTTCACTTACACCAATGGACAGATCATCCAAAATGAAAATAAATAAGGAAACAGAAGCTTTAAATGACACAATAGACCAGATAGATTTAATTGATATATATAGGACATTCCATCCAAAAACAGCAGATTACACGTTCTTCTCAAGTGCGCACGGAACATTCTCCAGGATAGATCACATCTTGGGTCACAAATCAAGCCTCAGTAAATTTAAGAAAATTGAAATCATACCAAGCATCTTTTCTGACCACAACGCTATGAGATTAGAAATGAATTACAGGGAAAAAAACGTAAAAAAGACAAACATATGGAGGCTAAACAATACGTTACTAAATAACCAAGAGATCACTGAAGAAATCAAAGAGGAAATAAAAAAATACCTAGAGACAAATGACAATGAAAACACGACGACCCAAAACCTATGGGATGCAGCAAAAGCGGTTCTAAGAGGGAAGTTTATAGCTATACAAGCCTACCTAAAGAAACAAGAAAAATCTCAAGTAAACAATCTAACCTTACACCTAAAGAAACTAGAGAAAGAAGAACAAACAAAACCCAAAGTTAGCAGAAGGAAAGAAATCATAAAGATCAGAGCAGAAATAAATGAAATAGAAACAAAGAAAACAATAGCAAAGATCAATAAAACTAAAAGTTGGCTCTTTGAGAAGATAAACACAATTGATAAGCCATTAGCCAGACTCATCAAGAAAAAGAGGGAGAGGACTCAAATCAATAAAATCAGAAATGAAAAAGGAGAAGTTACAACAGACACTGCAGAAATACAAAACATCCTAAGAGACTACTATAAGCAACTTTATGCCAATAAAATGGACAACCTGGAAGAAATGGACAAATTCTTAGAAAGGTATAACCTTCCAAGACTGAACCAGGAAGAAACAGAAAATATGAACAGACCAATCACAAGTAATGAAATTGAAACTGTGATTAAAAATCTTCCAACAAACAAAAGTCCAGGACCAGATGGCTTCACAGGTGAATTCTATCAAACATTTAGAGAAGAGCTAACACCCATCCTTCTCAAACTCTTCCAAAAAATTGCAGAGGAAGGAATACTCCCAAACTCATTCTATGAGGCCACCATCACCCTGATACCAAAACCAAAGACACTACAAAAAAAGAAAATTACAGACCAATATCACTGATGAATATAGATGCAAAAATCCTCAACAAAATACTAGCAAACAGAATCCAACAACACATTAAAAGGATCATACACCACGATCAAGTGGGATTTATCCCAGGGATGCAAGGATTCTTCAATATATGCAAATCAATCAATGTGATACACCATATTAACAAATTGAAGAATAAAAACCATATGATCATCTCAAAAAAAAAAAAAAAGATGTGTTCAAAGTGCAAGATAGATCAAAGGATTTTAATGTAATAAGACTACAAACAGTTCATTGAGGCAGTTTCAGATTTCATACTGCAAATAATCTGTAAGAAGCTATCACTTGTAGAATTTTGTTTTAATGTCTAAGAGGAATAGCCTCAATTATGTGCAAAGGCTAGTAAAATATGCTTCCTTTTCCCAGCTATATCTGAATTAGGCTGACTTTCCTTCATAACCTTCAATGAAAACAACATATTAGAAGAGATTGAATACAGAAGCAGATATTAGAATCTAGCTGTCTTCTGTCAAGTCAGACATTGAAGAACTTTGCAAAATGAAAAAATAATGCCACTCTTTACACTTAAATTTCTTTCTTCTGAAAAAGAGTTATTTTTCATTAAATATGCCTATTTTAAAAGGCATTGGGTTTATTATTGTCATTCTTAAATAAACAGGTAAATATTTTTTAAATGTCTCAGTTTTAATTTCTAATATGGTAAATATCAATAGATGTAACTCACACAAATAATTCTTTTGGAGTTTTCAATGGTTTTAAGGATATAAAGGGGGTTGAGAACTACTAACATTATTGAGAAAAGGGTGGAAATATTGTCATTTTCTAGATGGCTAAAGGTTCAGATTTTTCACATCATTCTAGATAATTTACACAATTTAAATTTTCCTTATGCAAAAAATAGCTAAAGGATAATTTGTTTTGTAAAAGTGTTACTCATTAGGGATCACCTGTTAAGGATATGTTTAAATATTAATAGCAAATAACTACACAACAAGACAAATCAAGGCTAGGGGAAAAAAAGTAATCTTCTAAATTAAAAAAGAAGTCAAATAGATATAGAACATCCATTACCAAATTCCCAAAGGCAGAAACTTGAACTTAGATGATTATAAAGAAGGAAATTCTAAGATGGATTGTCTTTAGTACAAAAATAAGCCTCTCTTCTCATCTAAAGAAATTTTAGATTAACATGAATACTTTCACTGATCATAATTGTTGCAGAAATTGAGACGGAATTAAACAGTTTCTCATTGTAAATATTCACACTGTAGGGTATCGCAGTCAGTTTGAATTTGTCAAATTGTTCGCAACTGAAGTGTAAAACTCTGGAGTTCAAGTTGTAGATTTATTAAAGTGAATAGCAGCTAAAACTGGAGCTTTCAGGGCCCTTTTTCCAGTGGTCCAGATACCTTTGTCATTGTCCTTGCTGGTCATTGAGTAATAATTATAGATGTCAGGAAGTTTTTATTCTTTCTTCAGTACTGTGAAACCATAAAATACTAAAACATTTATGATGCAAAATTTAACTTCCATACTTAAAAAGACAAGACATTCTTCATTAGAGACGAGACATTCTTCATTATATGTGGATGACACTCAGCAAGGTAGCAGGATACATGATCAACATACAGAAATATGTTGCATTTTTTTTTTACACTAACCATGAAATATCAGAAAGGGAAAGTTAAAAAAAAAAAAAATCCCAAACTAGGATTTAAAAAAAAAAAAAAAAAACCCAAATCCCAAGTTAGATGCGATCTAAAAAAAATACTTAGGAATAAACCTAACCAAGAAGGTGAAAGACTTATACACTGAGGACTATAAAACACTGATAAAGGAAATTGAAGATGATTCAAAGAAATGGAAATATATCCCATGCTCTTGGATTATAAGAATTAATATTGTTAAAATGGCCATACTATCCAAAGCAATCTATAGATTTAATGTGATCCTTATCAAATTGCCCATGACATTTTTCACAGAACTAGAACAAATAATCCTAAAATTTATATGCAATCACAAAAGACCAAGAATTGCCAAAGCAAATATGAGGAAAAAGAACAAAGCTGGAGGCATAACCCTCACAGACTTCAAACAATACTACAAAGCTACAGTAATCAAAACAGCATGGTATTGGCACAAAAACAGACATATGGATCAATGGAACAGAATAGAGAGCCCAGAAATAAACCCACACACTTATGGTCAATTAATCTTCAACAAAGGAGGCAAGAATATAAAATGGAGAAAAGACAGTCCCTTCAGCAAGTGGTGTTGGGAAAGTTGGACAGCTGCATGGAAATCAATGAAGTTAGAACACTCCCTCACACCATACACAAAAACTCAAAATGGATTAAAGACTTCAACATAAGACATGATACCATACAACTCCCAGAAGAGAACATAGGCAAAACATTCTCTGACCTAAATCGTACCAATGTTTTCATAAGTCAGTATCCCAAGGCAATAGAAATAAAAGCAAAAATAAACAAATGAGACCTAATCAAACTTATAAGCTTTTGCAAAGCAAAGGAAACCATAAACAAAATGAAAAGACAACCCACAGAATGGGAGAAAATATTTGCAAATGCTACCAACAAGGGATTAATTCAAAATATACAAACCACTCATAAATTCAATAACAAAAGAAGCTCAACATCGTTAATTATTAGAGAAATGCAAATCAAAACTACAATGAGGAACCCCTTCACACCAGTCAGAATGGCCATGATCAAAAAGGCTACAAATAATAAATGCTGGAGAGGGTGTGGAGGAAAGGGGAACCCTCTTACACTGTTGGTGGGAATGTAAATTGGTGTAGCCACTATGGAAAACAGTATGGAGGTTCCTTAAAAAACTAAAAATAGAGTTACCATATGATTCAGCAATCCCACTTCTGGGCATATATTTGGAGAAACCTATAATTCAAAAAGACACATGCACCCCAATGTTCACTGTAGCACTATTTACAACAACCAAGACATGGAAGCAACCTAAATGTCCATTAACAGATGAATGGATAAAGAAAATGTGAGATCGATCGATCTATCTATCTATCTATCTATCTATCTATCTATCTATCTATCTATCTATCCTACACACACACAATGGAATATTACTCAGCCATAAAACAGAATGAAATAACTCCATTTGCAGAAACATGGATGGACCTTGAGATTATCATACTAAGTGAAGTAAGCCATACAGAGAAAGCCAAATATCATACAGTATCACTTATATATAGAATCTAAAAAATGATACAAATGAACTTATTTACAAAACAGAAATAGACTCACAGACAGAGAGGGCAGACTTACAGTTACCAAAGGGGAAAGTGGGGGGAGGGATGAACTGGGAGTTTGGGATTAACATATACACACTACTAAATATAAAATAGAATAACCAACAAGGACCTATTGTATAGCACAGGGAACTATACTCAATGTCTTGTAATAATTTATAAAGAAAAAATTCTGAAAAAGAATA
The DNA here is from genome assembly GCF_965194825.1 of Balaenoptera physalus. NCBI lineage: Eukaryota > Metazoa > Chordata > Mammalia > Artiodactyla > Balaenopteridae > Balaenoptera > Balaenoptera physalus. The sequence goes on from NC_138882.1 coordinate 65,658,944, forward strand.
TATATATATTTATTTATATATAATATGTAAAACTGAATCACTTTGCTGTACACCTGAAACTAATACAACATTGTAAACCAACTACACTGCAATAAAAATAAAATAAAGATAAACATACTCTAGCGTTTCTGATCATCTTTTAATGCCAACTTTTAAAAAAATTACAAAAACATAGAAATAAGGCTACTGAGGTGTAACTGACATTAATTACATTCAGTGGGTTTAAACTCAAATTTATTTTTAGCTTTTTTTGAAAGGACCCAGTAACTAATTATCTCTAATATTTATCTCTGGATTTAAGTCCTACCTTTGTAGTCAGCAAACTGTGCTACAGGAAGAATTTTTATCTGCTTGTGAAAATCTTTTCTCTCTTAATTACTTCTTTGTCAGCTACCCCTTGAGCTATTAAATATTGTTACCCAGTCAAAACTGTCAAACTGTCTTTGTGAAGCTCATAGGATTACGGTTGTATACATTTATAGACAGAGGATTTACTTCTGCAGGAGACAGAAAACGACAAGGTACAAGATTAGGTTAACCTCAAGTGGAAAAATGTAAATGGTTGTCAGCAGTGAAAAGAAATATCCTTGTCCCATTATAAAAACATCTATATTCAAAGCAGTTGCATGGTCTTTCCTATCTGCCAGAGAGCACTCAAAATTCACAAATTATACATGGCTGAGAGTGCATTTTAAAAAATGTGTCCCAAACATGACTTTACTCAGTGGAGTTTACTTTACTTTCATCTGTTTAGTGATTGTAATCCTGCTTCAAATAAAACCCTTTTGTAGTTGTTTTTTTTTTTTTTCATTCACGGAGTATTGTGAATGAACCAATAAATGTTTATACAGCATCTGCTATGTGCTGCTTACTTTTCTAGGTGGTGGGGATAAAAAGAGAAAAAGACATGGTCTCCTCTCTTTGGATAGCAGAAAACAGCCTGACAAGACACTGCGAAATATTATACAAAGGTAGTGCAGAATTGAGGGGCACTACCTCTACTCTGTTCTAAGTGGGGGAGATTGCCCATCTAGTCATCTTATATAAAGTCAATCACTGCTATTTGGGCAGAACCAATAACTTCTATCACAATTCCCACTGGAAAATTTAGTAAAATATTCTGAAACTGCTGTCTGTATAAAACATCACACTGCCCCCTTTTCTAGTTTTTAAGTTTCTTTAATCTATGGCATAGAAAGAACATGCTTCCAGCATCATGTTCTTTATGGGGTTTACTCTCAATCCAATATGAAAGAGGTTGAGCAGATTTGAAGATGAGATCAAGACTCCCTCTATTTGCATCATCTGTGGTACCCACAGGTTGCCGAATGAGGAGTGGATTAACTGTACATTGTGTAGGTGTTACAGAGGAAGTGTACTGGACTCTCTTTCAGGCCAGGTCCAGTCAGGAAGCTACCCTGGGAGCCAGGGGCAGAAGAGAGAACACAGTGGCTTCTGGAGAACACAGAGGTACCGGAGACAGAGCTCAGAGGAGCTAGGGGCAGCTTCAGGACCATTCCGGTGAAGAGAGAAGCTATTCCTAAGGAACTGCATGGCAGAGATCTAGCAAAAAACTATAGAGGAAGAGAGAAATATATCAAAGAGGACTCACACTTAGCCTTTGAGCAAATGAAAACAGGCTGAGAATTTACTGCAATCCTGTCATAAAGAAGTAGTGTTTCCAAGATTTTGCTCTGTTTTTGTCTTTGTGGACTGCACAAAAATCAGAACCCTTATATATTATTTACTGTTAACATTTTTGGAGAGATCTGTCCAGCTTTCAGTGACTTTCTTAACTGGCCCCTCTCAATTCATGCACATGGGGTTTGGGGGCGGCTCCCAGCAACCATGTGGGTATAAAATAACTCTGCCCTCTGCCCATGGTTGCTTGGTTTAGGTGTGAGAACTTGACCCAAGTTGACCTAGCTTATTCGCTGGAAATTTAGAACAGGAATTGAGAAACACATTCCCCTCATATTGCTGGGCCTGTTGACTCAAGCTGGGGAGTTATGGACAGCCATATTCTGCATTGCAGGCTGGGAGCAGAGGAAGATGCTCTGTGGAGAGAGGGGAGAAGGAGTCAGTGGTGAGAGCAGAGACCTGAGAGAGAGGATCCTGTCTGAGTTTTGAGCAGTTTTCCAGCTTCTGGAGCCAGTTCTTCTTGAGGCCAGGATGTGTGTCTGTCCTATGATAGGTAGTCCTACACATTTATCAAAATGTCCTCTCTTTTGCTTAATTTAGCCTTGTACTACAGAGGACCTGAAATGTGTGGCATTCATAATTGATTTAACTGTACAGTATACCACAAATTAGTTCTTATTCCAAAGGTTTCAGTATGAACCTGGTATAACCTATTGCAGTTCTTCTGGTATTGGTTTGGCTACATCACTATGTGCCATGTGACAAGTTGAGTTCTTCTTCCTCTCTCTCTCTTTTTAAAAATTTTTACTTAGTCCCAGCAATCAGAGAAGAAAAATAAATAAAAGGAATACAAATTGGAAAAGAAGAAGTAAAGCTGTCACTGTTTGCAGATGACATGATACTATACATAGAGAATCCTAAAGATGTTACCAGAAAACTACTAGAGCTAATCAATGAATTTGGTAAAGTAGCAGGATACAAAATTAATGCACAGAAATCTCTTGCATTCCTATACACTAATGATGAAAAATCTGAAAGAGAAATTAAGGAAACACTCCCATTTACTATTGCAACAAAAAGAATAAAATACCTAGGAATAAACCTACCTAAGGAGACAAAAGACCTGTATGCAGAAAATTATAAGACACTGAAGAAAGAAATTAAAGATGATACAAGTAGATGGAGAGATATACCATGTTCTTGGATTGGAAGAATCAAGATTGTGAAAATGACTCTACTACCCAAAGCAATCTACAGATTCAATGCAATCCCTATCAAACTACCACTGGCATTTTTCACAGAACTAGAACAAAAAATTTCACAATTTGTATGGAAACACAAAAGACCCCAAATAGCCAAAGCAATCTTGAGAATGAAAAACAGAGCGGGAAGAATCAGGCTCCCAGACTTCAGAGTATACTACAAAGCTACAGTAATCAAGACAGTATGGTACTGGCACAAAAACAGAAATATAGATCAATGGAACAGGATAGAAAGCCCAGAGATAAACCCATGCACGTATGGTCACCTTATCTTTGATAAAGGAGGCAAGAATATACAGTGGAGAAAAGACAGCCTCTTCAATAAGTGGTGCTGGGAAAACTGGACAGCTACACGTAAAAGAATGAAATTAGAAGGAAACCATAAACAAGACCAAAAGACAACCCTCAGAATGGGAGAAAATATTTGCAAATGAAGCAACTGACAAAGGATTGATCTCCAAAATTTACAAGCAGCTCATGCAGCTCAATATCAAAAAAACAAACAACCTAATCCAAAAATGGGCAGAAGACCTAAATAGACATTTCTCCAAAGAAGATATACAGATTGCCAACAAACACATGAAAGAATGCTCAACATCATGAATCATTAAAGAAATGCAAATCAAAACTACAACGAGATATCATCTCACACCGGTCAGAATGGCCATCATCAAAAAATCTAGAAACAATAAATGCTGGAGAGGGTGTGGAGAAAAGGGAACCCGCTTGCACTGTTGGTGGGAATGTAAATTGATACAGCCACTATGGAGAACAGTATGGAGGTTCCTTAAAAAACTAAAAATAGAACTACCATACGACCCAGCAATCCCACTACTGGGCATATACCCTGAGAAAACCATAATTCAAAAAGAGTCATGCACCAAAATGTTCATTGGAGCTCTATTTACAATAGCCAGGATATGGAAGCAACCTATGTGTCCATCAACAGATGAATAGATAAAGAAGATGTGGCACATATATACAATGGAATATTACTCATCCATAAAAAGAAACGAAATGGAGTTATTTGTAGTGAGGTGGATGGACTTGGAGTCTGTCATACAGAGTGAAGTAAGTCAGAAAGAGATAAACAAATACCGTATGCAAACCCTTGTTTTATGCCGTATGCCACATATATATGGAATCTAAGAAGAAAAAAAAAAAGGTCATGAAGAACCTAGGGGCAAGATGGGAATAAAGACACAGACCTACTAGAGAATGGACTTGAGGATACAGGGAGGGGGAAGGGGAAGCTGTGACAAAGTGAGAGAGTGGCATGGACATATATACACTACCAAACGTAAAATAGATAGCTAGTGGGAAGCAGCCGCATAGCACAGGGAGATCAGCTCAGTGCTTTGTGACCAGCTAGAGGGGTGGGATAGGGATGGTGGGAGGGAGGGAAATGCAAGAGGGAAGAGATATGGGGACATATGTATATGTATAACTGATTCACTTTGTTATAAAGCAGAAACTAACACACCACTGTAAAGCAATTATACTCCAATAAAGATGTTAAAAATTTTTTTTTTACTTTTCTCTCTTTACCACAGAAAACTTGCTTAGCCTTCACTTAGTTGTTTATCATTTACATATTACATTCTCTTCAGTTGTTCTGAGACAATTAAAAACTTGTTCCTTTTGGCACCAATGCAGTCATGAACATAAACGACTTTGGTCACTGGTCATCCAGATGATCCCAAATATGGTTATATTAATTTTAAAAAGAGTAACTTGTAAATTCTTTTGGAGAAATAGCGTACATTCTTCTAGAGAAGCACTGACTAATGGATTGTGTGGTGAGAATAATGTCAGTGCCCATGTAAGCCCTTTAATATGTCCTTGAGCAAGGACTTTCCTCAACATTGCTTTTTGATCACAGTAATACCAGGTTGTGACAACCAGCAAAACCAGAGGTATCAATGCTATTGGCCTCCAGACCCCCGTGGCTCCCAGCCTGACTTCTGTGCCTCTGACTTTGTCCTTTACAGAGCTCCTGTTTGCACAAAGACCTGTTGCTCTCTGCAAGTCCTATACGTTACCCCCAACTTGAGGTGGGGAAACCCAATATCTGATACTACACCACCATTTTGACCTGGCAGGATCTCCAGAAGTTACTTGTGTTGAGCCAGTCAAGTCCTAGCAGGGGGTCTTGGTCCAAGTCCCATCTGGTCAATCTCTAGTTCCTGACTCCAGTTTGTTCATACAGAAACATGAGACCAAGAATAGCTGGTAAGCATTAATTGGCATTCCTTGGAAATTATGTAATTTATTTATTTAAATAAAGTCCATGTAATCAGCTGTCACTAGGATTTTATTGGAAATACCCACAGGGAAATTTGCTTTGCCTGGTGCATTGCTTTAGTCCTGATATTGCATTGGGTCATCCACTGGGGCTTCCTTAGAGGTCTGCCTTTGCATTGAACTGAACACATTGGAAAAGGCAGAAGTTCATAATCTGGAGAATGTGTTTATAACATTCCATCATATCACAAAGTTCTAAGTCTGCACTCTGTTGTTCCAATTTTTGTCCATATATTTTGTTGTTACGCATCTGTCCTAGATTTGTCTTGAAAGATCAAATTAGATGACATTAATAGGGCACATTCCATAATCTTAATTTTGCAAATACAGCTACAAATGGCACTTTGTAATATTGTAAAACTGCCTCTGTGAGTTCCACCTGCCAACTAGGTGGAAGTGGTGTGCTCATCTTAGCAATGGAAACAAGTTTCCAGAAAGATTGGTACAACAATGCTTCTACCACCCACCTGCTGCCTCCCTATTTTTCTCTTTCCAACTCTCTTTCCAATTTGGAACAAATTGCAGTTTCACAATTCACAGACATCCCCATTCTGTAGAAAGGGAAAAGGCTTCTATCCAAATTACTTGAATGTGACAATTCATATTTAGCACACCTACAGAGATAGTTTCTCAGATACTTTAAGTCAAATATTTATACTCTAGTTCATATTATTTATACATTTGTTTTCAACTTTGAAAAGGTTTGTATGTTTAGTTGAACTTGGGGCTGTCCATCTTTGTCTAAAAAGACTCCAGATAGCTATATTTTATGAGGTTTTGCTTTTTTTTTTTTTGATGGGGGGAGGAGTGAATAAAATCAAACTTTGCTAGAAAGCTAAGGTGGAAAATAACTAAGGGAATTTTGAAGGCTGCCCAGATAAGAGGGCATAAAAGGCAACCACAGAGATGGGCTGGGGCTATAAATAATGGCCAAGGAATAAGTACAGTAGTAAGGACTGGTAAGTGGGGAACAAATGAGGGTGGAGGGGTTCGGGTGACAGCCTAGTGAGTTGGCCCACTTAAAGAGATGAACAGGAAGTCTCCTCTTCCTTAGGCTTTGTATCACAGGTGCAGCAGGGCCCCAAGGTCCTTGAAAAGACCTAACTTATTAAGGGGGGAACAGTGGCTAGGCTCCCATGACTCTTCTTTCAGTTCATACCCTCCCTTGTACTAAGTGACAGAATGGATTGCATCCTGTGGGAATTCAGTACTTCTTATGTCATGTATCTAGGTCACCTCCTCAAGTTTTCAAAGCTGGGGTACAGAGAAGCAGTGCAGGGTATGGCAGAGAGTGGATGGCTAGTGGGGTAGATCCACATGAAAGCAGAGGTTAGGCTGAGGTAGAATTTCCACAGCATTAGGAAGGTTCCAGGTGTATTTTGTTATCAGTAAGGGACTTGTCTGTTTAAGGAGGGGAGCCAGATGATGTTTCCTGCTCAGATGTTCTTTCTTGGTTCTCGATGCCACGGATGGTAGCTCTTGAATTACTTGTGTGTTGGAGTGGCTCATAGGCTCTCCAGGGTAATGATTGATTATGAAGGTGATGGTGAAATAGTAAAGGAGTGTTCTGGGTGAAGTGCAGTAATTGGCTAAGAGCAAACTGGTCAACATGAAAATGATCTTTGGATATACCATCGGCACATTTTCCAGCCTTTAGTCTTTTAGTTACTTACAGTCTTCATTATCCACTATTTTGTAATTAATTAATAATTAGTTTTCAGTCAATTATTTTTATAAATTCCAATATGTTGAAACAAACTAAATTCCAACAATTGGTGGGTTACTGAAATAAATTATGTAAGTTTAAAACAAAGTAGGTGTGTTTCAATTTTTGCAGAAACATTTATATTTATATACATCAAAAAGAATGAGAAAGACTAGATACCAAGTTGCTCACAATAGTTGCCTCTTTCACTACATTCAGGTCTTTGCTGCAGTGTTCTTCCCCAGAGAGTCCTTCCCAGACCATTCTATATAACAAATTTTTATTTTTCTTCCTGGTCCTTTTCCCTCCTTGACGTTAAGCTTATCTATCTGTTTAGTATTTGTCTCCTCCTACACTATGTAGCTCCATACTACCAAGGGACTTTGTTTTTCTTGTTTTCTGCTGTATCCCTAGTGCCTAGAACAGCGTCTGGAGCTCTGAAATGTTTGTTGTACGGATGACTGAATATGAATGAATGAAACTGCATAAATGGAAAATACTGCTAGCACAGTGTTAGAACAATGGTGCTTCCTTTAGGTTCAGAGTAGGATCATGCTTCAACTGGTTTTGTCTGCTAATTAAACAGGATGCTTAAGCCAGCTAAGGGAAGGATTTTCTGAGAATATAAGGACCTAGTCATGCTTTGAATTGTAACCAGCTGGGGCACCAAGCTATGAGCCATCTACTGTGATACTCACTTGAATTCCAATAAGCCGGGAAAACTGGGACCTGTGATTCCCTGTCATCGAGGTGTCATTGCAGGAGTGTGAAGCTGTCTTATGGTGTACAGTACAAGGCAGCTGGTACCTCCACCTCCTGCAGCACTGGAGTCGCTGATTTACTAATTGGCTAGGATTTCCTTCACGGCTTTGGAAACAGTGACAGCCAGCTGTGTGATTTAAACCACAGGATCTACTTTGGGCGTTCCTGGTTCTTAATCAACTCACTGCAGTGCCTTAGGCCAGCCAACTGTACAGATCTGTTTCATCATTTCAAACATGAAGGGCTATTAATGCTTCCTGGCACCTAAAGAACATTATGTAAAGTAATTAGTTCATATTTCAAATTGTTTCACATTTATAAGTATCATTATTTTGAAATAGACTCCTTCAAAGAGTCAGAGAAAACTACATGTCAAAAACGCTAAGCTTATAACATGTCTTCTTACTCATTTACTCCCCTTGGGAATGGGCTTGCCCAGTGGGAGTTATTTAGTCAGAAGTGTTTGTTGAGCTTTCACTGGATGCAGTTCCTTGTTGGGTATTATCTGATACAAGGGAGAGAGGGTGGAGGCTTTTTCATGCCCTACAGAAGGATCCATTTGTTTGAAGGGGTCTCTCTGAAATGGACTGAACCATTCTTAGTAACGCATATTTCTGATTATGTGTATTTGTTCATGGTTTCCTAATGGATCTGATAGTTCATTCACCCTGAAAGGAAAGGTTCTGGAGTTCATATCTAGTCCCAACTCTTCAAATACCTTGGGTAATCTCCTCAGCCTATAGAGTCTGAGAAGTCTAGAGAACCAAGGACAGCAGAATATTCCTTAGCTGGTCCTTGCATTCACATTGCTGCTGCCACCATGCCCCAGTATGTTGGGAACAGAAAAGGATACGGGGAGGGAGAAGGGTAAGCTGGGACAAAGTGAGAGAGTGGCATGGACATATATACACTACCAAACGTAAAATAGATAGCTAGTGGGAAGCAGCCGCATAGCACAGGGAGATCAGCTCAGTGCTTTGTGACCACCTAGAGGGGTGGGATAGGGAGGGTGGGAGGGAGGGAGACGCAAGAGGGAAGAGATATGGGGATATATGTATATGTATAACTGATTCACTTTGTTATAAAGCAGAAACTAACACACCATTGTAAAGCAATTATACTCCAATAAAGATGTTAAAAAAAAAAAGGTTTTTGAAGATTTTGATCCACATCCTCATTTCCAATAAAACTTTTATGTCTAGGGTCAGTTCAACAAATTTTTGTTTTTTAACTTTCATAAAACAACTTATCATCAAAATTAACATTATTGATAGGCATCTGCATTGTGGTAAAGAACTATAACTATTGGGAAGCACTTGGATTCAGAAAACTATGTTTGTAGTTCCTCTAAGAAGTGGAAGTATGAAGAGTTTAAAGAGGTTGAAAGTATTTTCTTTGGGGAATTCCCAGACTTGGCTTGGATAAACTTTAAGGCACATTACATGAGTGCGGGGGGGCTTCTGTTGTGCACGCTGTCTCAATAGCCTTGTGTGTGCCATTTGTCAAAGATCAAGATCTAACTTGAATTTCTGAACTCCTCAGGAGGATAGAAATGCAGCAGAAAATTATAGTAATCACAATAATATCTGATACTTATAAGGCACAATGCTAAGGTGCACCACTCGTGCTTCATTCATTTTATCATCATGACTCTCCTGTGAGGTAGAAACTATTATCCACATGTCACAGATGAAGACACAGAAACTTGGTTGGGTGAGGCAACTTGCCCCATATTGTATAGTAACAGGAGTTAGGGCTGGCGTTTGAACCCGAGTCAGTCTGACTTTGGAACCTGAGCCTTTCAGTCATGATGTGTGTGTCTAGACCCCTTTCACTGCTTACAATTTTGGGAATTAAATGTGCAAGAAGAGTTAAGAATGATGCTACTAAAATTTTATTCAATGAGGTGTGAGATAGGGCAGTTGAAAGCTATTTAGGATATATCATATTCTGTATGGCTTTTTGCTATAATATATTTAAAAACTAAAATATTACATTTTTAGATTAATAAAGAAATCAAAAAGGCATACACACACAATGGAATATTATTCAGCCACAAAAAGAAGGAAATCTTGCCATTTGCAACAGTATGAATGGACCTCAAGGACATTATTCTAAGTGAAATTCATAGAGAGAAAGACAAATACTGAACGATCTCACTCGTATGTGGAATTTAAAAAGAGGCGAGGATTGAAGGGAATAAGTGAAGGTGATCAAAAGGTACAAACATCCAGTTATAAAATAAATAAATCCTAGGCATGTAATGTACAGAAGTGACTTTAGTTAATACTACTGTATTGTATATTTGAAAGTCACTAAGAGAGTAGATCTTAAAAGTTCTCATCACAAGAAAAAATATGTAAAAAACCTGAAATTAAGAAATTAAAAAAATCATATCTTTATGGAACTCATAACCAAAGCCCTTTATCAAATATTCCAAAGAAAGGTATTTTCCTTTCTATCATTGTCAGGTTAAACCTTGCATTTAATGTATTCTCTGCCTATGTGTTGATCATTAATGTGGGAGAGAATTTTTGGACTGTTTTATTACAACAGGTAAAGAGTATGGTATCAAGGGGATTCCCATTATCCCAAACCTAGTTCCATATCCATGCACCTTGTCTTGTGCTGAGCAAAACCTATAAGAGAGGAGTTATGCCAAATCATTTTACTTCTTATCCTACTTATCTCAGAGCCTTAGATGTGTTTTTTATAAATTGTTAAGAGCAGGGAATTAACTTCTCACATTACCTTACCTACAATGTCTGATCTATTTCTCAGGTCCTGTCACTTAAAGTTTTGGATTTACCTATTGTTTCTCATGACCTATTTCTATCTCAGTGTTTACTATAGCTGTGTTAGGTGTGTTTAGGTCTCAGAATCTGAAAAACAAACAAACAAACATTAACTCAAATAAGTTATTATGTTGGGAGCTACAAGTTAGTTCTCTCCTAGCTCTGTCATTCTACAATTCAAACTGTTAGAGAACTATCAGCTTGTATACTGGATATGAAGTCTGGGAAAACAACAAAAATAGAATGTGGAAATTTACATTAAGAAATCTTAAATATTTACAAATGGAAAATTTAAGTACAAAGTCCATGAAAAATAAAGGATACATTCTGAGAAAAGTTTTACAATTCTACCTGAGTTATTTAACAGAGACTACAAAAAAGCTACAGCTTTGACACCAGCCCTTGTTCTTACATGTCACCATTACATTACACAGCACATTGTGACCTTCTGATTTTAATATATAATATTACTGTTATTCCTTTTGTCCAAAAAGTCTTCTCTTTTCTATATGTACCCAGTTGTATCTATTCATTAAGACTCAGTTCTGTTAATTGAGAAAAACGTAATTAAAACTCAGATTTTGTCTCCCCTTTCAGGTTTTTCTTGACTCCTTTAATTCTCTTTGACCTTTTTTCTATACCTATAGTTGGTAAAACACAATTTAAGACATAACCATGTAATTTTCTAGTTTTCTGTTACTGCCCATTATTTCATCTGTTTCTTATTCCCCTTCAACTAGATAGTGAGGTTGTGAGGATAGTACATGACCACTCTCTTTGAGTCCCCATCATAGAACTGAAGGACAACATAGGGATTCATAAAGGAAGAAATGTGTTCAATACTCTTAAGGTCAAGCCATTTGTATCTCAACCTTGTCTTGATGGGGGAAGCCCTGATTTATCGCCCAGGAGGAGAGCATTTTCAGGGTGTTACTTCTGATTTTTCCTCCCTCTGCATCCTCATTCACTTCTCTTGGTGGAAGGGGAAATGGCTTTTCTGATGGGTGAAATGGTAGACTGTCATTTGGTTGACCTGAAGAAGACCTGGAGCCCTGCCTGTCTTACTTAGGCTGTTTCTTCTGCTCTTCAAGGATGGGAAGCAGACTGTGGTCCTCCATGCATCTGGTTAGAGATGAGCTCTTTGAAGAACCCACTGTCCAAGGCACTTTCCAAAGTCTAGATCTGGGAGAGAAGAAATAGGATTCTGATTCTGATTGTGGGTTAAGCGAAATTTTCTAATCCAGCTTGAACAAGAAGACCTTGTATTTTGGGTGAGGAAGGCAATGCTATATTAATCCACATTTTTCTTCTATGTCTTTTTCTCACTCACTTAGAACCAATAGGAAGAAATATATTTGTCTATTGTTAGCACCTCCAAATTCATAACAGTTATATATTAATTTCCTTCAAGGAAGTTTTCTTTTTTAATGTAAAAATTCTATCCTTATTTCAAAAGGGAGTTCATAAGTCATTAATCTTAGAATAAAACAAAATTCATACTGTCTTACAGATGGCCAAGAGGCACATGAAAAGATGCTCAACATCACTAATTATCAGTGAAATGCAAATCAAAACTACAATGAGGTATCACCTCACACCAGTCAGAATGGCCATCATTAAAAAAATCTACAAACAATAAATGCTGGAGAGGGTGTGGAGAAAAGGGAACACTCACACATTGTTGGTGGGAATGTAAATTGATACAGCCACTATGGAGAACAGTATGGAGGTTCCTTAAAAAACTAAAAATAGAAATACCACATGACCCAGAAATCCCACTAACCGGCATATACCCAGAGAAAACGATAATTCAAAAAGACACATGCACCCCAATGTTCATTGCAGCACTATTTACAATAGCCAGGACATGGAAACAACCTAAATGTTCATCAACAGAGGAATGGATAAAGAAGATGTGGTACATATATACAATGAAATATTACTCAGCCATAAAAAGAATGAAATTGGGTCATTTGTAGAGACATGGATGGACCTAGAAACTGTCATACAGAGTGAAGTTAAGTCAGAAAGAGAAAAACAAATATCATGTATTAATGCATATATGTGGAATCTGAAAAAATTGGTATATCTTATTTACACAGCAGAAATAGAGACACAGACATAGAGAACAAACGTAATACCAAGGGGGCAAGGGGTGGGATGAATTGGGCGATTGAGACTGACATATATACACTATTGATACTATGTATAAAATGGATAACTAATGAGAGCTTGCTGTATAGCACACAGAACTCTACTCTACTCTATATTAGATATCTCCCAATTTCAGTCAGAGTTGTTACTGGACACTGTGGAGAGCCAGTAGATGGGACCCAGCTGTGGAGAAAGATATATAGTATCACCTAAGAGCTGACACAGGTTATTGTGCTTCCCCTTTGCAGTTCTTTCCTAATCTAATTTGACCCAATTTGGAAACTGGGAAGATTCTATAAAACTAAGTACGAGTAATTAACCAAGGAATAGCTCATGGTAAGCTGAATTATTTTAGTATTAGTTCATGAAAAAAAATTAATGAGAAATCCAAAGCCAAGTGGGGCATAATCTTGAAATTTTCCAGTAGGATATTTCACCAAGAATAAGAGAAGATTTTCCTTTTGGACTGCTGGTCCTGCAGAAGGAACTAGCTCTTATTTATCTTCTCCGTACCTTTGGACGTTCTCTTCTAAAACAGTGGTCTCATTAATGAGTTGTTCTGGTGTATAAAAACACTTCTGCCAAATTCTCACTAATCACAGTGGGGTCTATAGCATAGCAGAAATGAGTCCAAGGAGTAAATTCTCGTCAGTTTTCAATTCTACGTAGGCTTTAGTTATAGTATATGGCAAGATCACAGGAAACACTGACAAAAGTATAAGGTCTACTCTATATAGGCATGTTCAGAAATCTTATTGAACCTTTGAGATCAGCAGAGAATCTTTTATTGCAGAATTTTCAACTAGAAAGATGTCCATGTCGCAATCATAAGAACCTATGAATATATTAACTTATATGGCAAAAACGACTTTGTAGGTGAGATTGAGTTAAAGATATTGATATGGGGAGAGTAGCCTGGATTATCCAGTGGGGCTCAATCTAATCACATGGGTTCTTATAAGAAGGAGGCAAGAGGATTAGAATCAGAGAGAGATGTGAGAATGGAAGCAAAGATCAGAGAGGAAAGAGATGCTTTGCTGCTGTCTGTGAAGATGGTAGAAGGGGTCATGAACCAAGGAATGTAAGAGGTCTCTAGAAGCTGAAAAAGGCAAGGAACAGATTGTCCCCTAGAGTCTCCAGAAGGAACGCAGCCCTGCTGCCACTGATTTTATCCCAGTGCAACTGATTTTGAACTTTTGAACTCCCAAACTGTAAGATAATAAATTCAAATTGTTTTAAGCCACTAAGTTTGTGGTACTTTATTACAGCAGTAATGGGAACAGAGCCATTAACAGAATGAGAGAGATTTGGAGGGACTGTTGCTGCTGGTTCAAGGAATTCATTGTCTATTTTTTCCAGAGGTAAGACAATGAATCACTGTTTTTAGCCCATTCTCATTTACCCAAAATGCAACAGTAAACAGCAAAGCTTTTTATCTTTTTTATTTTTGCTTTTTCATAATTTCATACTAAGTACCTAATTCTGCTTGGGTTAGGGAAGTAAGGATCAGGAAACAGTACTTGGGGAATTGTTTTAATGGAAATAAACTGAGTTCAGTTTTAGAAATGGGAGTGTGGGGACTTCCCTGGTGGCACAGTGGCTAAGAATCTGTCTGCCAATGCAGGAGACACAGGTTCGAGCCCTGGTCCAGGAAGATCCCACATGCCGCGGAGCAACTAAGCCCGTGCGCCACAAGTACTGAGCCTGCACTCTAAAGCCCCGAGCCACAACTACTGAACCTGCGTGGTACAACTACTGAAACCCGCCCACCTAGAGCCCGAGCTCCACAACAAAGAGAAGCCACTGCAATGAGAAGCTCACGCACCACAACGAAGAGTAGCCCCAGCTCGCGGTAACTAGAGAAAGCCCACACGCAGCAATGAAGACCCAACGCAGCCAAAAAAATAAAAATAATAAATAGGAATGGGAGTGTGATGTGCCTATGGAGCTGTCCAGAAGGCAGGTATAAACATGAAACTGTATCCCAAGAGACAAGGCTACGCTGGAAGATAAAGATTTGGAAGTCACCAGGTTGTAGCTAAAGATCGAGCCTGAGTGACATCCTCTGTGGAGGGGGTGTAGCGTGATAGGAGAGAGGAGTCAACAAGGGAACCTTGGAACATCAATCTTTAGGAGATGGGTGGGTGTGAGGAAAAGGTTCACTCACCCGAGAGAACTCATCAGGGTACACCCTATTCTTATAGGGCTTATACTATTAAAAACTAATTCATTAATTAGGATTCATCTGAAAACAGCTCGTTCTTGAAACACATGTACTATCACAAAATAAATTAGCATTCATGCGTCAAGATTCTTCTGACTACACCTTGTTCTTGAAACACACTCTTTATAAAAGTGGTCAACATTCATAAGTTGCTTTTGTATAACTTATCTTTAAACATGTGCACTGTTGAGTGAGAATTGCATAAAACCACATGTTTTGTACAGTAAAGGAAGCAACGATTAAAAAGTAACTAAGCTACGATGAAAAAATTATAAATTAAAAAATAAGAGTACTCAGTAATTTGGATGAAATTTTCAGAGCTGCTTAAAAGACTGTGGGAGAACACACAAATGAAAATCTTGCAGAGGGTACCAAATCATACCAGTGCAGTGTGGTGGGGGTACTGTGTGATGAAACATACCTGGAGAGACAGGGTTCAGCAGGGAAGGTCCAAGTCTCCACCTTTAGCTATGCTTTCTAACCATCTCTAAGCCTCTGTCTTTGCCCTGCAAAGTTGTTGTTCATTTGATTATTCAAAAGGTAGATTAAGACCAAAAAAAAAAAAAACCCAAAAAACTACTCTTTATCCTCTTACTATATGATCAAGCCAGATAACAAGTTAAAAATGCTTTGTAATTTGCTATACTAAACTCAGCTATCTACTTTTAATTCTGGAGAAAAATTATGACACATATTACTTTAACGTGAGCTTTACTGACCACTGAGATGATTATAAAGTCCAGTGGAAAGAAAAGTAGCTAAGAAAGGATGAAGGAAAACCCACAAAACGAAAGAATTAAGGCTTTTTATTTTTTAAATTAAGGCTTATTCTTTAGTCACTAAAATACAATAACTTTAAACATAACTTAAAAAATCAACTGCCTTAATATATTTTTTCTTTTTTATTGATTCTAATGTCTTTCTATACTTAGAAGGTATTAGTTTCCTGTCACTGCTGTAACAAATTACCACAGATTTGGTTACCTAACTAATACAGATTTGTTACCTTGTGCCTCTGGAGATTAGAAGTCTTACTCGGCTAAAACCAAGGTGTGGACAGGTCTATATTCTTTCTGGAGTTTCTAGGGGAGAATCCTTTTCCTTGCTTTTTCCAGCTTCCAAAGGCTGCCTACATTCCTTGCCCTCTTACCTCTTCAAAG
The DNA here is from genome assembly GCF_965194825.1 of Balaenoptera physalus. NCBI lineage: Eukaryota > Metazoa > Chordata > Mammalia > Artiodactyla > Balaenopteridae > Balaenoptera > Balaenoptera physalus. Next base: position 65,674,951 of record NC_138882.1, read on the forward strand.
CCAGCCGTTGCATTATTGACCTCTGCTGTCTCATCACAAGTCCTCTGATTCTCATGCCTCCCTCTTTCCCTTTTGATTACACTGGGACCACTTGGGTGATCCAGGACACTCTCTTCATCTTAAGAGCCTTATCTTAACCACACCTGCACAGTCCCTTTTTCCATGGGAGGTAATACATTCACAGGCTCCGAGGATCAGTTTTTTAAACAGTGGTCCGTAATTATGAGGTTAGTCCTACTCGTGGTGTTCTAAGGTGGTTGTGTATGTATAGTGGAACAAAAGAGCAGCCATGCTATGTAAGCTACTGTGAGAAATATAGGAAGAGCTTAAATTTTGCTGTCATTAAAATTCAGTTTGTCTTTAAGAGACTTTAGTAAATATTTATACTGCTTTGTGATGCTTTTAGCATATATACGGATGTTCCTTCTTATGTCTACAGTCACACAGGCTGCTCAATCCCCATCCCTCATCCCACTCAACTTTCATACTCTTATTCCATGGTGGTTTTAGATTTTAACAAGGAGACAGGTAGAGTACCCTTTAGCTAAATAACAGAGGCTGAGTCTTGGAAAGATTTCACATGGTCAGTCAGTCAGGAGGAGGAGAAAGCATTTGTGGACAGAGAACCCTTCTGGCACCCCCGAAAGGACATCAGTGAGGAAGTCACCTACCCAACATATGGAGAGGGTTGCTCTGAAAACTGAGCTAAAGGATGAGGTCAGCCAGCTTGTAATTTTGTTTGATACTTAGGTATCAGTACAGCCTTTGTCTTAATACAATGTAGTTGCTTATTTCCAAATACTGAAAGTTTAGAGTAATTTATGAAAATGTCTGAAATACATTGCACTTTTTTTCTGTAGTTGTTTCTTCAAAATAAAAAGGTTCTCTGCAAATGCACTCAAAAGTATTTTTAGTTTCTAATAAACTAAAACCTAAAATATTTTTCCTTTTGACTTTTAGTTTCTATGCTGTAAGCATAAGCATAAAAGAAAAGCTTAATAAAAGTTTCAACTTTCATTCTGAATGAGAATGTGATAGAATTTACTTGGAGGGAAGAAAAGAATAACTTTGAAAATAAAATGATAAAGTAAAATTTTATTTATAAATTCCTAAAAGGAGAATTGAGGTTTGTGAAACCAATTTGGGTACAATTTATGTCGGAAAACATTCTTAAGGCTTAAATAGGATTCCTTTTAATGATAAACTTTCTTTGGGCGTTCATATTACTTCTAGAAGTATGAAGTATACCTATTTTTAAGAAATAAATCTATTTGTAAAGTGTATCTAGGTAATATATTTTAGAGCAGTTATAGAAGTACTAAATAATATTGTACATGTGTTACTGACTTAAACATAATGATCCAGGATGAGTAGAAACTATTACATGCTTTTTCTACTCAATGTTCATTCATTTATTTCCATTTACAATGATGAATATATCTAAAGTATGCTAAGCCAGCAGCCAGAAATGCAAGGCCAAAGGGTGCCATTTTTATCCAAGAGAGCGGTGAGGATGAGTGACTGTCCTGACTAGTAATCTGAGCCCTCAGGGGCTTGATGATCCGCTCTCTCTGGGTCAGGATGGCTCTCTGGGCCCCAGCCCACTTCCATGGCCCCTGGAGGCGGTACTGGTATGGTGTGCACGGGCCAAAGAGAACCTCCATGGCCAGCATTGGATCTGAGAGAAACAGGAATAGCAGGTTGGGCTTCACTCCCACCAGGGCGGCGATCTCATCCATGTACTCAATGGGATCCACTTGGATGGTGTGGCGGGGTGTCTTCACATACCTGAAACAAGTGGGAGGACAGAGCTTTGCATCATCTGAAAGCTACCAGTTTACTTCTACTCACCTTAGAGGTGGAAAAACTGAGAACTAGAAAGCTAAATGACAAACCCTGCTCCCCTCAGCCACTGAATGGCAGAGTGTTCACAGAGCTCAAGTTCCCATGCTCTTGTCTCTTCATTTTTCACTGCTCCAGGGAGACTGCACTGCAGATCAGTTTTGGCATGGATCCGTACCCTCTAAGATATTCATTTTGTAAATGAAGGATTGCAATCCGGTTAAGTACTTCCCTGTGTGTTGTGTAGGTGGGATGGAAAACTCTTAACTTATAGCCCCCTGTGTGTGTGCAATCAACTAGGGGATGGATAGTCAATCTGTCACTGAGAACATGGCCCCAGGTGCTTGGTGGCTGCAATGGGATAGGGATGCAATGGTTGTAGCTGCTTTGTGGAGCACAATGACTGCAGCATTGCTGGGAAATGGCAGCTGTTTTTGCGGCTCTGCCTTGATGCAGCTGCTTGATCCAGCATGATGCATATCCAAGGACTGCAAAACACTAGAGGCCCCCTCATATTGCAGGTTTGATTTTCATTATACAGTTTTACTTCTCACATCTAGAAGTAAAGAGTCTTGAGGAAGGAATGATCTTTTCTAATATGTATAAGTGTGTTTTATGGAATATCAGCAGCCCTGTGCACAGCTGTACAATGTGGGGCAAGGGTACAGTATATTTCCTGGTGCAAGAACACATAAAGCCTCATCTTAAAGATGTGTGAGAGTTGGTACCTCTCTTGCATGAACTGAACATTTGTTCCATGGTGTGGGACCTTCACCATAGCATAAAGTTTGTGGCCTTCACGTCTGAGAACAGAAGACTTGTTTTAGGTACTGTTACATAAGAAGAAACCACAGTGTCTCCATTTTACACCACTCTCCATTGTCATATCGGAAATGCTTAGCAATATGCCTGCTGTAATATGCACAAAATAGATTTTCTTTGAATGAATTAGAGACATTTCACCGCTTCTTCCAAATATTGATAAGAATGGTACTTGAATACTTCAACCAATGGTGTTCTTTGTGTTGTAACTTTTGTAAAACTGAGTATAAAGTGGAGTGGGTTAATGAGAATGAATTTCGTTTCTTTATATGGAGACACATACATCCACATTACAGTCTTTAAAATCCTAAAATGATGTGGCAAAGTAATTAAGATATTAATTTGTATATTTTCTGTGTATATTACTGTTCTCCACCATTGTATCAAAGTAGTTGAGCTTTTTGTATTTCCTTTTCTCAGACATTTTTTGTTACATGGTCAAAGAGATAGCTTCCTTGCAGAATATTTCCACTTCTAGCTTTTGTTTGCTTAAATACTAGGCTCAGGAAGAAAATGTAATATCTTTGAAGGCAACAAGAAGGGAGAGGGGGAGATTTCACACAGTGTGTGAAATAGAAGAGTGGTGTGAAATAGTCTAGGAACCCATGGCAAGATTTCAGAGGGAATAGCTGTGTTGGGTCCCTGGGGAGACTGGACTCTGAGCCCATCTCAGCTGGAGACCCCATCCTCAGCAAAGATCCCTTTACCCTAATTATGGCAGGAAAGTCAAAAGCCTCCAGACTTTAAAAGTGTACTTTAGACCTAAGCAATGAGGATGCCAGTAAGGAATGTGATGTGGTGAAAATCAGAGACTATGCCCATGTTTTGGGGAATCACATATGTTTCCTGGATTCTGGTGAGACCCTGGAAGAAATAACCAATAATGACTGAGTTTAAAGACTGAAATTCAGATTTAATATGACTTAAAGAGAATAAATATGATTATTTGTTGCAGAACTGAGTTAGGGCACTAAGAGTCATACTTCATTTTGTGTTGCATAATTACTTAGGATATGGAGGAAAAACCCCACAGAATTGAGTGAGGTGAGCATGGATTTTGATCCCAGATTAGGGATTCCATGATCCCTATGATGGTTCCCAACTAGTTGTTACTAATTATTTATTTACCGTTTTTCCATAGCTCTTTCCCTCTGGGCAATATCTGCCATCATGTTCTTCACCGAGGGTAATTGGCCTAGTCCTAGAATAGACAATTCAGAGTCTGTCAGGTTTCCAAGTGTTGAAAGAAGAGAACTAGTGGTAAGAAGAAACCCTTTTTATGAATTATATTCATTCTTTTGTTTCCTTAATAATTTAAAACTCATATATTTTTGACATTGTGCTATTGTTCTGAGATTGCTCTATTGTCTTCCATTTGAAATTGTCTTATCTCAAATGTCCTATTATCTTAAATATTTCAGGAACGAATTATACTATTTTTGTGTGTTGATACTGTATCATCTTGGACAATTCTGACTTATGTCATTTGAAATTTTTGATCTCACCTTCAGTAGAGATTTTTTTTCTTCTGGGACTTCCTTGCAGCTTGACGTAAGAGCAATTCCACAATTGCTTTTGCTGTGTACTCTAGCTATATTATGATCTATCAATTTCTTGCTTTAGGAATTTAGACATCTTGTACATTTGGACACCACACCTGTGTATGTCTTAGGCCTGAAGTTTCTATTTCTCATGGGAATCTATTTTCCCAGTCCAGAAACCCATACAAAATAAATCTTAATGTTTTCCTGTGATAAAGGTAAAAGTTTTTCTAGACTCCATTTCATTCAGAGGGTAGCTCTCTAAGCTCCCTACTATATGCAGGAGTCATACTTTGAAATCTACATGTCATGTGTTCCCTATGCTTAGTTGGGTTTTAAAATTCTAGCCCATAACTCATAGGGTCTCTTTAGCCCAATATTTCCTCTGGCTATCTTGATATCAGCTCATGTACGTACTGCTCTGGCTTTAAGTTCCCTTTTCATTTCTGAGTCCAAGAATTTCCTATTACTTATTTTGAATCCACTTTATATCATTATTGTTATATTTATCTGTAGTGGGAAGAGGTGAGTAGTTGTCAATGTTAGCTCAAGCTACCAGATTGTTAGAACCAGAAGTCTCTCAATCCTGTTAATCTTAGAACTTAGAGAATTTTAATAATTTCTACAGAATCCTCTTTTATTATGCACTATTAATTAAGATATATATCAGGTATATTCATATATATTCATATTATATATACATATAAATTCAGATGTATTGATATATGTATTAACACGTGAATATACCTGATTTTATTAAAAATTCAATCCCATGAAATAATGTGTGTGTGTGTTGGCTCACTACATGGACAGCATCTGTGTTACCTATTTCATTGATCAAGTCTGAGCTGCTTCTTGGCTGTTGTGCATAAGATCAGACTGATTTCTTGGAGATCACAGACAATCCAGACTCTGGGGAAAATGAGATAATTAACCCTTATGAACGTTCTGAAATCTCTTTTTGTTAGAGAATCATAGAATTTCATGTCTGTTCATGTCATCAATCAGCTCTCATCACATATCTTACCGTCTACTATTACATCCTTGAGTAAGGAACACCCATTCTTTCCTTAAACGTTTCTAGAAATGGGGATTGTGTCGCTGCCCAAGTTAGCCTGTTCATTTTCAAACAGCTCTGGTTATTAGAACAATCTTCTTTACTTTGAGCTGAAATCTATTTCTCTCTAGTGTCTATTCATTAATTCTAGTTTTGCCTTCTCAGGTGACATAGAATGAGTGCATGTTCTTTATATAACGATTCTCAAATATTTGAAAAAACCATTATCAATTTTTTGGTGAAATATTCCTCTTTTTAATGATTTTAAATCAGATTACCATCCTAGTTGTTTACTTCTTGACTTGCTCCAGTTTGTTAAGGTTCTTCATAAGATGTTGTTCTCAGTGCATAGTATTCCACATAACAGATGCAAGTATAGTGCAGAACCATGGATGAATTCCTACATTTCTTTTCCTAAAAGAGCTTTTGTTGAAAGTTGGGGCTTTAGTAAGAATCATTAATACACAATACTATGAGATGGTCAGGATTTGTTTCAGATTTTTAAGAGTAATTTGTTAATCTTCATAATTATCATATATAACATAATAACTAAAGACATCTTAATAAGTTATGACTTTTAGGAAAGCAATTTGGGAAATTGAAGATAGTAAGACATAAAATAGAACAGACATCTTTCTTATGTTAATTACCCATACTTTGCATACCAGTATGTAGTATCAGGGTATCACAACTTGTTTTGTGCTAATCCAAATATTTGTACAAACGGGTCATTAAAAAACAAGAGGTCTCAACAGAAATTAAATTCTCTGTGAGCTTTTCTGGGTCTCAAAATAAAACCACCTTACAGTGGCCAGTTTTGCCTACTAACATACAGGTGGTCAAATCAATAAAGACTAGCTTACACTTACAAGTTTTCTTAAAGAAGTCTCCTATGGATTCAAAATATTATTGTTTTCTGGTTTCAAGCAAATATTTAGTCAGAAAAAGGCAAAATACATTTAATAATAAAAGTCACACTTATATTCTAGAGGTTATGTCCAATGAGTAGGGCATAAAATTAACGGTTCTAGACTGCCAAGATTCAAATTCTGATGGGATGTGATAAAATAGCTCTAGATGAAAAAACATGCATTTGGAACAATACTGAAGTAGAGAGAAAAGACACCAGCCCCTGGCATTGTGCTGAGACAGAATGTTCACTCCAGTAAGGTGGAATGAAATTTAGATGAGCTTATACCTCTTACGGGGCACTGAGCAGAAAGTCAAGGCATCCTCATTGCATTCAGTTTGGTAGTCAGTTTTGAGGCATAAATTGATTGGGTTAGGCAGGCATTGAATTAGACTTGGGGTAGAATCATGAATAAAACAACACTCCTTACCTTCAAGTGTCTTGCTATTAGTGGCAAATACAGATTTACAAACAAATAATATGCTGTGATAAGGGTATAGGAAGGTGCCCTGCAGAGAGGGAGGGATCATGGAGAGCAGTAGCTTTGGCAGTTGGGGAAAGCAAGCAGTGAGATATATGGATTTAAAACTGTGCTCTGGAATGATTGGAGTTACAGATGTTGCAGGAGAGCAGGATGCAAGGGTGTAAAAGTGTTTATGAGATAATTTGTCTTAGGTAGCCTATGGGTATAAATGGGACTGGGAAGCCTGCAGATGTCTGAAGTTCAACTCAGTTCAAGATGCACAAACAAAACATGCCAGACACCACCTACCGATGGCACTTGGGCTTAATGCACTTCGTCCTGTCAAGGTTGACTGAGGACCTGGGAAAGGCTGCACAATGAGATGAAGGTTTTTAATGACTACCACTGAACAGGGAAGGGAGACAAGAGGCAGGAAATTGCATGTTCAAGTAATTAGGGTAGTTTGAAATGGAGAATTGTCTCTGGCTTTATGAGATTTTTTTCAAAATTAATTTTTATTGGAGTATAGTTGCTTTACAATGTTGTATTAGTTTCTACTATACAGCAAAAAGAATCACCTATACATAGACATATATCCCCTCTTTTTAGGATTTCCTAAATGACCATTTAGGTCACCGCCGTGCATTAAGTAGAGATCCCTGTCCTCTACGGTATGTTCTCATTAGTTGTCTATTTTATACATAGCATCAATAGTGTATATGTGTCAATCCCAAGCTCCTAATTCCTCCCAACCCTCCCTTTCCCCTTTGGTATCCATGCATTTGTTCTCTATATCTGTGTCTCTATTTCTGCTTTGCAAATAAGATCATCTATACCATTTTTCCAGAAAGAGAAAAACAAATGTCGTATATTAACACATATATGTATAGTGTGATTTTATGTAGGCTTGGTTAGCAAATCATATGCCAGTTTAGTGATCTTCAAAGAGAAGTCAGTGAGTGAAACCATCCAATGGGGAGCAAGAAGAAAATATTAGACTTTTACTGTATTTTTGTTCTAAATATAAGCACTACATTAAGCCTTATTGTATTTAACATATGTGTTGATGCTGACATATATCTGCGTTAAAAGGTGGAGGCACATGCCATCTGCGGTGACCCTGAGGGACGCAGAGGGGATGGCAATGGTGCCCCCACTTGGTCTTTTGCTCTCAGTGTCTTGTGGCCTGAGCTGGGTTATGTGGGTTTATAGATTATATCAATCAAGTTCAACCAAACTAACCTCTGCAAAAGAACATGTGGCTTAAAAAGGGTTACTGCCAAGAAACCTTGATTGAAGATAATATTAATAATGTTATTAATGTAGTAATAATTGTTAATAATCAATTAACAAGAAAGTCTGAGCTGACACTTCTTTTATTCCAAGTATGAGCTCTTTATCTACTCTATTAGAGGTAAAAAATAATGATGACACCATCAGATTTGTCAACATCTTTTGTTAGGTCAGTGTAGAAAAGCACTCGAGTACCATGTACTAGAATTCCCTACCGTTAACAGACTTCTCCTAAAATCCGTTAGTGACTCTCCTTTTTCATTTACAATATGATTTGATTTGTGAAGCGTGATTTATAACAGGGATTGTCAAACTATGGCCCATGGGCCAAATCCAGCCCACAGAACGGTCTTTACATTTTAAATAGTTGGGGGAAAAAAGAATATTTTATGAGATGTGAAAATTATATGAAATTCAAATTTCAATATCCATAGATAAAGTTGTGTTGTGTTTTATCCACAGATAAAATAAACAACCACGCTTATTATTATTATTGTTATTATTATCATTTTACCTATTATCTATGGCTGCTTTTGCACTACAACAGCAGAGTTGAATAGTTGCAACAGAGACTATATGACTTGCAAAGCCTAAAATATTTATTATCTGGTTCTTTGTAGAAAAAGTTTGACACCTTTTGGATTGTATACACAGATTGTAGAACTCATATGATATGTAAAATAAAAATCTCAATATAAATTTTTTAAAACTTGCATTCAGGATTATTACATGAAATTAATTTCATGAGTAAGTGGCAGACATTGTTCTAGTTGCTTGGAATACATCAGTGAAGAAAACGAAGGTGCCTGCTCTTGTGGAAGTTACATTCTTGTGGGGGTAGACTGCCAAAAATCAATCAACATGATAAATAAGTAAAATATAGACCATGTTGGAAGATGATAAGTGTTATGGAAAAAGAAAAGGTAGAGAGGATTGAGAATATAGCTGGTGGAATAAGGGGTAGGGGTGCCTTATTCTTTAATTTGTTTCCCTAAACTTAGTAATTTATTATCATTTTCCCCTCCAAACTTCTTTTGAAAATACAGGACCAATAATTTACTTTAAGTATTTTCTGAATCAAGTTATGGGATAGAACACAAAATGAATTATTGGACTATAAGACTTATGTGTTCCTCTGAGTTGCTGGGAAAAAAGAAAAAATACAGATAAAATATTCTACTCCTTGGAACACTTACTTCCAGAAATGGAAACTCAATTGTAAAGATGCTTGAGGAAACTCCTTGGCAGATAATGCACATAATCCTCTAAGTTGGACCCTGGGCACAGGTCAATAGTTTTCCAGTAAGATTAAATGGAAATAAGTAATGTTTTTCACAACATCCTGTTGAGGCATCATATCAATAATAATAGCTGACCTACCAGCTAAGCTACTCTTCTGCTTCTCACTATTTGCTTGATTTTAGTTATATGTACGATATGTTTAAGACCATTCTTTAGGAGTCATTCTGCTCTCACTGGTAAACATGGAAACAGGTGAAGTTGACATCGCCACAGTCACCTGTATCCAGTCATCTGTCCAGTGAAGCTGGAAAGGTTTGTTCCACTCAGCTTTGTTTTCTCCTCAGAGTACCTCTCTCTCCTTGTTTCTGAAACCCCTTCGTTCAAGCTTATGGAGTGCCTTCTAAGTATGACAATCTGCTAAGTACCAAAAAGGATACAATAACAAATGAAGAAAATAAAAGAACAAGAAAGAAAATAAAAGCAGAAGATATAATCCCAGTGTTTGAAGAATTTGCATTGGGGAAGAAATACTCACAAAAGTAGGTGCTCCCAGCATTTCTGTTCCAGCAATCTTTCTTTAAATTTTTATTTCCTTCATTAAGAAGTATAAATAAATTCTATTTATCTTGCCAAAGAAAAAAGTGTACTGGGACTATCCTCTAAAAAGATCTTTCACTAGCATGATCCTTGGAAAAAACTAATTATTGTAACTTCAGTTTTTTTAGATTTAACTCTTTGTTAAAAATTGCATTATAATTGACATATAACATTATATTAATTTCAGGTGTACAATGTAATGGTTAAATATTTCTATATATTGCAAAATGATCACCACAATGTCTAGTTAACAATTGTCACCATACATAGTTATAAAATATTTTTCTTGTGATGAAGACATTTAAGATCTACTCTCTTAACGTTCAAATATGCCATGCAGTATTATTAACTATAGTCACCATGCTCTACACTATATCCACAGGACTTAATTATTTTATAACTGGAATTTTGTACCTTTTCGTCCCCTGCACCCATTTCATTCACCTCCTATCCCCTGCCTCTGGCCAGCAGCAATCTGTTCTCTGTATCTGTGAGCATTTTTTAAACATCTGTATTGGAGTATAATTGTTTTACACTGTTGTGTTAGTTTCTGCTGTATAACAAAGTGATTCAGCTGTATGTATACATATATCCTCATATCTCCTCCCTCTTGTGTCTCCCTCCCACATTCCCTATCACACCCATCTAGTTGGTCACAAAGCACCGAGCTGATCTCCCTGTGCCATGCAGCTGCTTCCCAGTAGCTATCTATTTCACATTTGGTACTGTATATATGTCAGTGCTACTCTCTCACTTTGTCCCAGCTTACCCTTACCCCTCCTCATGTCCTCAAGTCCATTCTCTACGCCTGCATCTTTATTCCTGTCCTGCCCCTAAGTTCATCAGAACAATTTTTTTTTGTTTTAGATTCCATGTATATGTGTCAGCATATGGTATTTGTTTTTCTCTTTCTGACTTACTTCACTCTGTATGACAGACTCTAGGTCTATCCACCTCACTACAAATAACTCAATTTCATTTCTTTTTATGGCTAATATTCCATAGTATATATGTGACACATCTTCTTCACCCATTCATCTGTCGATTGACACTTAGGTTGCTTCCATGTCCTGGCTAGTGTAAATAGAGCTGCAGTGAATATTGTGGTACATGACTCCTTTTGAATTTTGGTTTTCTCAGGGTATATGTCCAATAGTGGGATTGCTGGGTCATGTGGCAGTTCTATTTTTAGTTTTTTAAGGAACCTCCACACTGTTCTCCATAGCGGCTGTATCAATTTACATTCCCACCAACAGTGCAAGAGGGTTCCCTCTTCTCCACACCCTCTCCAGCACTTATTGTTTGTAGATTTTCTGATGATGGCTATTCTGACTGGTGTGAGGTGATACCTCATTGTAGTTTTGATTTGCATTTCTCTAATGATTAGTGATGTTGAGCATCCTTTCATATGTTTGTTGGCAATCTGTATATCTTCTTTGGAGAAATTTCTATTTAGGTCTTCTGCCCATTTTTGGATTGGGTTGTTTGTTTTTTATGATATTGAGCTGCAGGAGCTGCTTGTAAATGTTGGAGATTAATCCTCTGTCAGTTGCTTCATTTGCGAATATTTTCTCCCATTCTGAGGGTTGTCTTTTTGTCTTGTTTATGGTTTCCTTTGCTGTGCAAAAGCTTTTAAGTTTCATTAAGTCCCATTTGTTTATTTTTGTGTTTATTTCCTTTTCTCTAAGAGGTGGGTCAAAAAGGATCTTGCTGTGATTTATGTCATAGAGTGTTCTGCCTACGTTTTCCTCTAAGAGGTTTATAGTGTCTGGCCTTACATTTAGGTCTTTAATGCATTTTCAGTTTATTTTTGTGTATGGTGTTAGGGAGTGTTCTAATTTCATTCTTTTACATGTAGCTGTCCAGTTTTCCCAGTACCACTTATTGAAGGGGCTGTCTTTTCTGCATTGTATATTCTTGCCTCCTTTATCAAAAATAAGGTGACCATATGTGTTTGGGTTAATCTCTGGGCTTTCTATCCTTTTCCATTGATCTATATTTCTGTTTTTGTGCCAGTACCATACTGTCTTGATTACTGTAGCTTTGTAGTATACTCTGAAGTCTGGGAGCCTGATTCCTCCAGCTCTGTTTTTCATTCTCAAGATTGCTTTGGCTATTCGGGGTCTTTTGTGTTTCCATACAAATTGTGAAATTTTTTGTTCTAGTTCTGTGAAAAATGCCAGTGGTAGTTTGATAGGGATTGCAGTGAATCTGTAGATTGCTTTGGGTAGCAGAGTCATTTTCACAATATTGATTCTTCTAACCCAAGAACATGGTATATCTCTCCACCTGTTTGAATCATCTTTAATTTCTTTCATCAGTGTCTTACAGTTTTCTGCACACAGGTCTTTTGTCTCCTTAGGTAGGTTTATTCCTAGGTATTTAATTCTTTTTCTTGAAATAGTAAATGAGAGTGATTCCTTAATTTCTCTTTCAGATTTTTCATCTTATTGTATAGGAAAGCAAGAGATTTCTGTGCATTAATTTTGTATCCTGCTACTTTACCAAATTCATTGATTAGCTCTAGTAGTTTTCTGGTAGCATCTTTAGGATTCTCTATGTATAGCATCATGTCATCTGCAAACAGTGACAGCTTTACTTCTTCTTTTCCAATTTAGATTCCTTTTATTTCTTTTCCTTCTCTGATTGCTGTGGCTAAAACTTCCAAAGCTATGTTGAATAATATTGGTGAGAGTGGACAACCTTGTCTTGTTCCTGCTCTTAGAGGAAATGGTTTCAGTTTTTCACCATTGAGAATGATGTTGGCTGTGGGTTTGTCATATATGGCCTTTATTATGTTGAGGTAAGTTCCCTCTCTGCCCACTTTCTGGAGGATTTTTATCATAAATGGGTGTTGAATTTTGTCAAAAGCTTTTTATGCATCTATTGAGGTGATCATTTGGTTTTTCTCCTTCAATTTGTTAATATGGTTTATCACATTGATTGATTTTCGTATATCGAAGAATCCTTGCATTCCTGGGATAAACCCCACTAGATCATGGTGTATGATCGTTTTAATGTGCTGTTGGATTCTGTTTGCTAGTATTTTGTTGAGGATTTTTGCATCTATGTTCGTCAGTGATATTGGCCTTTAGTTTTATTTTTATGTGACATCTTTGTCTGGTGTTGGTATCAGGGTGATGGTGGCCTCGTAGAATGAGTTTGGGAGTGTTCCTCCCTCTGCTATATTTTGGAAGATTTTGAGAAGGATAGGTGTTAGCTCTTCTCTAAATATTTGATAGAATTTACTTGTGAATCCATCTGGTCCTGGGCTTTTGTTTGTTGGAAGATTTTTAATCACAGTTTCATTTTTAGTCCTTGTGGTTTGTCTGTTTATATCTTCTATTTCTTTCTGGTTCAGTCTAGGAAGCTTGTGCTTTTCTAAGAATTTGTCCATTTCTTCCAGTTTGTCCATTTTATTGGAATATAGTTGCTTATAGTAATGTCTCATGATCCTTTGTATTTCTGCAGTGTCAGTTGTTACTTCTCCTTTTTCATTTCTAATTCTGTTGATTTGAGTCTTCTCCCTTTTTTCTTGATAAGTTTGGCTAATGGTTTATCAATTTTGTTTATCTTCTCAAAGAGCCAGCTTTTAGTTTTATTGATCTTTGCTATTGTTTCCTTCATTTCTTTTTCATTTATTTCTGATCTGATCTTTATGATTTATTTCCTTCTGCTAACTTTGGGGGTTTTTTTGTTCTTCTTTCTCCAATTGCTTTAGATGTAAGGTTAGGTTGTTTGTTTGAGATGTTTCTTGTTTCTTGAGGTAGGATTATTTTGCTATAAAGTTCCCTCTTAGAAATGCTTTTGCTGCATCCCATAGGTTTTAGGTGGTCATGTTTTCATTGTTATTTATTTCTAGGTATTTTTTGATTTCCTCAGTGATCTCTTGGTTATTTAGCAGCATATTGTTTAGCCTCAATGTGTTTGAATTTTTTACAGTTTTTTTTCCCTGTAATTGGTATCTAGTCTAATAGCATTGTGGTTGGAAAAGATACTTGATATGATTTCAATTTTCTTAAATTTACCAAGGCTTGATTTTTGACCGAAGATGTGATCTATCCTAGAGAATGTTCCATGAGCACTTGAGAAGAAAGTGTATTCTGTTGTTTTTGGATGGAATGTCTTACAAATATCAATTAAGTCCATCCTGTTTAATGCATCATTTAAAGCTTGTGTTTCCTTATTTATTTTCATCTTGGATGATCTGTCCATTGGTGAAAGTGATGTGTTAAAGTCCTCTACTGTTATTGTGTTACTGTCGATTTCCCTTTTATGGCTGTTAGCATTTGCCTTATGTATTGAGGTGCTCCTATGTTAGGTGCATAAATATTTACAATTCTTATATCTTCTTCTTGGATTGATCCCTTGATCATTATGTGTGCCCTTCTTTGTCTCTTCTCATAGTCTTTATTTTAAAGTCTATTTTGTCTGACATGAGAATTGCTACTCCAGCTTTCTTCTGATTTCCAGTTGCATGGAATATATTTTTCCATCCCCACACTTTCAGTCTGTATGTGTCTCTAGGTCTGAAGTGGGTCTCTTGTAGACAGCATATATATGGACCTTCTTTTTGTATCCATTCAGGCAGTCTGCGTCTTTTGGTTGGAGCATTTGATCCATTTACATTTAAGGTAATTATCAATATGTTTGTTCCTATTACCATTTTCTTAATTGTTTTGGGTTTGTTTTTGTAGGTCTTTTCCTTGTCTTGTGTTTCTTGCCTAGAGAAGTTCCTTTAGCATCTGTTGTAAAGCTGGTTTGGTGGTGCTGAATTCTCTTAGCTTTGGCTTGTCTGTAAAGGTTTTAATTTCTCCATTGAATCTGAATGAGATCCTTGCTGGGTAGAGAAATCTTGGTTGTAGGTTTTTCCCTTTCATCACTTTAAATATATCCCGCCACTCCATTCTGGCTTGCAGAGTTTCTGCTGAAAGATCAGCTGTTAACCTTATGGGGATTCCCTTGTATGTTGTTTGTTGCTTTTCCCTTGCTGCTTTTAATATTTTTTCTTTGTATTTAATTTTTGATATTTTGATTAATATGTGTCTTGGCATGTTTCTCCTTGGATTTATCCTGTTTGGGACTCTCTGTGCTTCCTGGACTTGATTGACTATTTCTTTTCCCATGTTAGGGAAGTTTTCAACTATAATCTCTTCAAATATTTTCTCAGACCCTTTCTTTTTGTCTTTTTCTTCTGGGACCCCTATAATTCGAATGTTGGTGCATTTAATGTTGTCCCAGAGGTCTCTGAGGCTGTCCTCAATTCTTTTCATTCCTTTTTCTTTATTCTGCCTGTGGTAGTTATTTCCACTATTTTATCTCCCAGGTCACTTATCCGTTCTTCTGCCTCAGTTATTCTGCTATTGATTCCTTCTAGAGAATTTTAAATTTCATTTATTCTGTTGTTCATCAATGTTTGTTTGCTCTTTAGTTCTTCTTTTTCCTTGTTAAACATTTCTTGTATTTTCTCCATTGTATTTCCAAGATTTTGGATCAACTTTACTATCATTATTCTGAATTCTTTTTCAGGGAGACTGCCTATTTCCTCTTCATTTGCTTGGTCTGGTGCGTTTTTGCCTTGCTCCTTCACCTGCTGTGTGTTTCTCTGTCTCCTCATTTTGCTTAACTTACTGTGTTTGGGGTCTCCTTTTCACAGGCTGCAGGCTCGTAACTCCCGTTGTTTTTGGTGTCTGCCCCCAGTGGGTGAGTTGTCTCAGTGACTTGTGTAGGCTTTCTGGTGGAGGGAACTGGTGCCTGTGTTCTGGTGATTGGAGCTGGATCTTGTCTTTCTGGTTGGCAGGGCCAAGTCCAGTGGTGTGTTTTGGGGTGTCTGTGCACTTAGTATGATTTTAGGCAGCCTTTCTGCCAATGGGTGGGGTTATGTTCCTCTCTTACTAGTTGTTTGGCATAGGGTGTCCAGCACTGGAGCTTGCTGGCCATTGGGTGGAGCTGGGTCTTAGCATTGAGACAGAGATCTCTGGGAGAGCTCTCACCTATTGATATTACATGGGGTCAGGAGGTCTCTGGCGGTTCAATATCCTGAACTTGGCTCTCCCATCTCAGGGGCTCAGGCCTGACAGCAGGCCAAGCTGTCCAAGACCCTGTCAGCCACACGGCTCAGGAGGGAAAAAAGAAAGAAAACAAATAAATAAATAAAAATTTAAAATCTATGAGATTTTAAAGAAATTTTTTATTTTTTATAGGTTCCATGTATAACTGAGATCACATGGTATTTGTCTTTCTCTGTCTGACTTACTTCACTTAGTATAATGTCCTCAAGTTTCATTACATTCAACTCAATAATATTTCATTTATCCTTTTAGAAGCATCTCTGTAGATTGAATAAGCGTTAGTTGAGTGCCTGTACCATAGTCACCTGTAATGTGATGAGGTTCTCTTCAGGGACTACTAGACAATTTTTCTCCCTGCTGACTTTCACTCTGATTGCTTTATTACTTGAATATAATATGCAATGCCTAAATTTACAGAGGTGTCAAATCATCATATTAATTAACTATTTTAAGGTAATGGTTATATGAAGGGGGAAAAAGTTTTCAGAATTAAGCATATAAAACAATTTTTTAATTTAATTAGTGTTTACCTAATATAAAAATATGCATATTATATGGAGCAGAATTGGATACTTTATTTAATAATCAATAAAAAATATATTTATTTCTTCCCTTTTTGTACAAGGCTCAGTTTTTGTCCTTAAAAGATATTTGTTTAGAGTAAAAGCTTGGGTTTTTTGTGTGGAATTACTAGGTTTAAGCAAGTCAGATACAGTCCATGGGGAACAGAAAATTGAAACAAAAAAGCCATTAAGAAATCAGAAGGAAGTTACCAGGTTGAGAGACTAGAGGATGGAATTGAGGAGCAGCAGGCAAAGTCGTTAAGAAATAAGGATGAGAACTCAGAAGCTTAACACTAGGAGGAGAAGAAATACAGGGTCGCTAGAGGAACAGAAGAAGACAGAGGGGTTTGCCTGGTGGTTAAGTGGCCAATGCAGGGGACATGCGTTCAAGCCCTGGTCTGGGAAGTTCCCACATGCAGCGGAGCAACTAAGCCTGTGTGCCACAACTGCTGAAGCCCACGCGCCTAGAGCCCACGTTCCACAATAAGAGAAGCCACCACAATGAGAAGCCTGTGTACCGCAATGAAGAATGGCCTCCACTCTCCGCACCCAGAGAAAAGCCTCCATGCAGCAATGAAGACCCAATGCAGCCAAAAAAAAAAAAAAAAAAAAGACAGAAGCAAATCCCAGATTAGAGTGCCCTGGACTTAAAACAGCTGACCCCACCTGGTGGAATCATCTCCCCGCTAGGGAACTTGCAGGGTCTTGACAAGATCAGATTATTCTGACAAACCCTTTTTGAAACAGAGTAGGACCTTATGGTCCTTCTCCCTACCCTCCATGTCCTCAGCCTGCCTTTTGTCTGTGGAAAAACTTTAGTCAACGAATACCTTTAATCAGAGAAGTGAGAAAATGCAGAAACAAAGGAAAACAGTCAAAGGAGACCAAATAATAATAGTTTAGTCATTAAGCATAGTCAAGGACCTTTAGTTCCTTCTCAAGGGCTATAGATAATATTCTGAGCCATATCCTGTGAGCTGTTTTATAGATACTAAAACCCCCACCAGGAGGAAGAAGTTAACTACATGATGATCAGAATGTAGCCATGACATAAGCTGCCACAATTCCGAGAACTGGCCTCAGGAAATGGGAACAAACCGACCCTGGAACTAAAGATTAACTGTACTTAAAACAATCAAGATGACACTGATCAGACCACCAATGACCAATTTCAAGATGACTGTGCTGTTTCTACATGTAGCTCCCTCCCTCCATCTATAAAAGTTCTTGCCCACTGATGGTCAGTGGGAGGTAGTCAGCCTTTGGACAGGAGTCTGCCCTCCCCCTTGGTTGCCGGCATCCAAAATAAAGCAAACTTTCCTTTCCATCAACCTGCCTTCTTTATTGGTCTTTTCTTTTTTTTAATTTTTATTTATTTATTTATGGTTGTGTTGGGTCTTCGCCTCTGTGCGAGGGCTTTCTCTAGTTGTGGCAAGCAGGGGCCACTCTTCATCGCCGTGCGTGTGCCTCTCACTGTCGCGGCCTCTCTTGTTGCGGAGCACAGGCTCCAGATGCGCAGGCTCAGTAATTGTGGCTCACGGGCCTAGTTGCTCCGCGGCATGTGGGATCTTCCCAGACCAGGGCTCGAACCTGTGTCCCCTGCATTGGCAGGCAGATTCTCAAACAACTGCGCCACCAGGGAAGCCCTTTATTGGTCTTCGAGTGGTGAGCAGCCAGACCCCACTTTTTTCTTTTTTTTTTGCTTTTATACACATGTATCCATTGACCCTCACAGTGATCCACCCCAGAAGGTGTTATTGCCTCATTTTAAAAATTTTATTTATTTATTTATTTATTTATTTATTTATTTATTTATGGCTGTGTTGGGTCCTTGTTTCTGTGCGAGGGTTTTCTCTAGTTGTGGCAAGCGGGGGTCACTCTTCATCGTGGTGCGCGGGCCTCTCACCATCGCGGCCTCTCTTGTTGTGGAGCACAGGCTCCAGACGTGCAGGCTCAGCAATTGTGGCTCACGGGTCCAGTTGCTCCGCGGCACGTGGGATCCTCCCAGACCAGGGCTCGAACCCGTGTCCCCTGCATTGGCAGGCAGATTCTCAGCCACTGCGCCACCAGGGAAGCCGCAGACCCCACTTTTGGTTACATTTTCTCTCTCAAAACTCACAGTAGCAAGTTCCTCTTGACCCTTGAGTAATTCGTTATCTGTCAGTCAACTGTTGGTTAACATAATACTTCTCTCTCCTTCCAGATGATAAACATATTATGACATATCTGGGAAAGGGTTGAGGAGATTATGTAATTACAAAGATCACTTTCAAGTCATATGAGACTAATATGCTTTGTAAAAGTGCAACTGTGAACCTCAGATTGGGACTTAAATCCATGTGCCAGGACTCGAAACCAGCCAAAACCCAGACTGGGACTTGGACCCACATGGCTGGGACTCAAATCCGGCCAAAACCCACAGTCTTCCAACTGAGATCACCCACCTGGTTTCAGGACTTAATGAAGCTCAGGTTCTTGATGTGTATCACAAAGAATTCAGTGAGAGACAAAGTGATCGGTAAGAAATGGATTTATTTAGAGAGAAATACATTCCACAGACGGAGTGTGGGCCATCTCAGAAGGTGAGAAAGGCACCAGGGTATGGGGTTGTCAGTTTTTATAGGAGTGCGTAATTTCATAGGCTAATGAGTGGGAGGAGTATTCCAGCTATTTTAGGAAGGGGCGGGGATTTCCAGAAATTGGGTCACTGCCCACTTTTTGATCCTTATGGTCAGTCTTAGAACTGTCATGGTGCCTGTGGGTGTGTCATTTAGCTTGCTGATGTGAGTGTATACTGAGGCTCAAGGTCTAGTGGAAGTTGACTCATCCACCATCTTGGACCCATTTGGTTCTAATCAGTTTGTGTCATGTTCTCAGGCTATATCATTCTTTCAAAGGTTGTGCTCTGCCTCCATCCCTCTTGTTTCAAAATGGAATGGCAGTCATGCAAAAAAATGTCACGTCTGACTCCAGTGGAGCAAAATAGACAACATGCAACTCAGGGCAATGATTGGAATTCACTGCGCCTGTCACCAGAGGGAATGTTGGCCAAGTTTTGGTGGCTAAGTTGAATGACACTTCCACAAAGGTGTGCATTTTGTCCTGTTTTCTCATGGAGTCGTGCAAAAAGATGGAACTGGAAAGAAGGTGGAGACATAGTCGGTAGAGACAGAAAAAACACAGCCGCCACTCTGCTGAGCCTTTTCCCCATATGCATGTACAGTACAACTCTCAGTAACCCGAGGGAGCAGTGCATGCAATAAAGATGGCCCTAGAAGACTGTTTCAGGGACCTACGGTGATGGGCTTCCTGGAGAATGTGTCATAGATGAATCTCAGGACAGCATATCTGTTCCACATCAGTGACCATGAGGCCAAGTTTGCCTTACTACACTTGCCAGGTCTTTCTGCTCTTTCCACATGAAACATCTGGATATACTTCTTTTCTCTGTATGTTTTGTGTTAATTCAGTTTAGCTCTATAATCCTGTGTTTGCATGCTACTTGAAATCACGGGTTTTTTAGCCTTATCCACCTCTATATTTTCAGTGCCTGGCACACAGTGGGTGTGATGCTTAATTTTATGCATCAGTTTAGTTAGGCTATGGTGTCCATGGTCAAACACCAGTCTAGATGTTGCTATGAAGGTATTTTTTAGATGTGATTAACATTTAAATCAGTAGACTTTGAATAAATCAGATTACTCTTCATTGTGTGAATGGGCCTCATCCAATCAGTTGATAAGCCTTATGAGAAAAGACTAAGATCCCCTGAGAAGGAAGGAATTCTGCCTCCAGACTCAAGACTGCAACATTAACTCTTCCCTTGGTCTCCAGTCTGCTGGCTTGTCCTGCAGATTTCAGAATTGCTAGCCTTCATAATCACAGAGGCAATTCCTTACAACAGATTTCTCTCTTTCTTTCCCTTTCTCCCTCTCTCTGTCTCTATATCTCACTCTCTCTATGCATAGAAATCTACCTATATCTATCCATTTATCTCTCTCTCTATATATATATCCTATTGGTTCTGTTTCTCTGGAGAACCCTGGCTAACACACACAGTGGACATTCAATAAATATTTGTGAGATGAATGAATAGGAGGGAGAGTGGGGTTGTGGCACAACCCTGCTTGTTCTAAATAAACATATTGTCCAGGAGTGTTGGGGCAGGATATTCCACATTAAGACACTATTTCATGATATTAATTACCTGAAGAACTCATAGATATATACACTGTCTTTCATAGATGTTCAAAAACTAATCAGTGGATTAAAATATATGCAATGTATATGTGGGCTCTTTGTTTTGATGACTCAAAAGTGTTAAAGGAATTGGTTTCTTCTAGAGTAGGACTGTCTTGGATCTTGGCATGTAGCCCATGCCAGCTCCAGTGGAGAATTCTTTCTAACTAGAACAGAGCCCTCCAAGACATTAAAAGAGAGGAGCATATATTGCAAATAGGAGATTCATGGTGTTTTCAGATTGCAGTTTAAAAAATTTTATCCAATATAAGAATAAAGATAGAGAAACGTTGCATTTACCTTATTAAAAAAACCATTTTATCCAAAGCATCTTGGTTTAATGAAGTTGTTAAAATTATTTTGTATGTTGTAAATGCATGCTATACAAATTTCCTATAACTCTTCATATGTTTAACAAAAAGTCATCTCTGCATTGTCAAACACAGTGCCCAAAGTCTTGTGTTGCTGGGTTCATTAACCCTTCTCTGAAAAGAGGTAAATTAGAGATTGAAGATTTGGTTTAGATAGAAAGAAAGACTATTATTTAACCTTTATTGAGTGTAAAGGAAGAACTTGGGAAATTAAATAAGTCTCTACATAAAGGAGATTATAGTGCAGTTTAAAAAGAAATTGAAAAGTGTGGGTTGTTCTACTCTGAGCTCATTTTCCCTTTTAACACTCAGGGATTTTCTAGACTCTTAACGAAGGTTGACATTTTATTCCACTTTATTAATAATATTATAACAATTGATTTATCCCTATTTGTCTTACATATATTAATCTATCCTTTATTGTCTAACCTAAGGGTCAGTAAACTGTTTTTTTAAAGAGGCAAATAAATATTTTAGGCTTTGTGGGCCATACGGTCTCTGTGGCAACTAGTCAACAGAAAACAGCCACAGATAATATATAAACAGATGGGCATGGCTGTGCTCCAATAAAACTTTATTTACAAAAATAGGCAGTGGACTGGCCTGGATTCGGCCTGTGGGTCATAGTTTTCTGTCCCTTGTTCTAACTTTTGGTGTCATTTTATTGTGTCTTCTATAGTTAGACTTTGTCTTATTCAGCCAATTTGAGAGTTTAACACATTTACATTTACGTATTTTCAGGAGTGATACCTTTGGACTTTATTTCTATTACTGTGTTTTATGGCTTTCATTTTTTAAGGTATCCATATATTTTCCTTAGCTATATGCACAATGCTTTCTTTGCTTGTCTCTTCTCTGGCATTTAGAAAGTTGTATATATTGTTGTTGTTGTTTTTTAGTTTTATTGGTTAAACTTTCCAGCTGTATTCTCTAACCTATCTCTGTGTCCTAGACATCAGGGCTGTTCAAAAATGTTCCAGTTCTTGGTTTTCCTGCGAAAACATTTTATCTAATGGTGGTAGGATTGTACTTCTCTTCTTCTTTGAAGTTAGGTGTGGCTTACTTTGGTCAATAATATATGAATGAAGTTACATGATGTACTTTGGCCAATAATATGTGAATGGTGGTGACATGTGTCACTTTCAGGAGGTGACTGAAGAGTGAGTACACAATTTACCATGTTTGCTTTTTCATGTCTCAACAATTTTGGAAACATGAGTAGAGATGCAGCTTCTGCCCGGGTCCCTGATTGACTATGACGTGTGGAGACCTCCTGCTGACCTGCCACAAGTAGAAATAAACATTTGTGATTCTGAGTGATGAGGCTTGAGGGCTGTTTGAACCACAGCAAAATCTACCTTATCCTGAGTGATGGAGAAACTGATACCTTGAAGTGGGATACTGCCAAAAATCTAGAAAAAGGAATAAAGAGAATCCAAAATTTGGGGGCTTACAGAATTGGAAGAGGCCACTGATTCTTAATCCAATTAAAAATATATATAAAACTGGGAAGATCTTTGAATGACAAACGTTGATTAAAACTCAGCCTCGGGATCAGCATCAAATTAAAGGTGCAGCCATCCCACCCACTGTTATAGCCTCTGAGTGGATTAAGGTATCAAGGTCCAGCCAGGGCACTAGTGCCCAATAAATCCATTCAGTTGAGCAAAGAAGCTCAGGGTGTTGCTCTCCCATTGATATCTGCAGGGCCAAGGAATTTGTAATTCACTCAAGACAGGGGTGGGGAAGAAAGAGAAGGAGAGAAACAGAGGAGGTGGGAGTATGTATGGGTGTGGGTGGGGGCAGGGGAAGAAGTATAGCTGGGAGAAGGCAAGGAAATACAACAGTATAGAAAGTACATACAGAGAAGGCTGTGGTCATGGCTACTGATACTTGGAGCTGACTGGAACTGAACAGACAGGAAGCTAAATTTTTGATAGAGTCGTACTGCCAGAAGAACCATCTGTCTAGACTAAAATAGACTGTAAAAGTTTAGACTGAAAGTGATCCTTGGGCTCCCAAACATCAATGGATGTAGACAATACACAGGAAAAACTGCTTAGTCAGGAGGGAGGGCAGAGTCCCTAAAGCACATTTCAGGTGTGGCCACGGAGGATAACTGAACAAACAGAACTGCCAGGGGGTGGAGCTAGGGGCACAGAACACCAAACCTCCAGAAAGTGGAATCAGAACCAAATCAGAAACATTACCCATGCCCAGTGGTATCTCAGAATTACCACAGTGCGGTCACAAGTAAGTGGCATATTTTCAATACCCCTTATTAAGACTGGGAGTTTACCACAAGTTTAGTCTCCTTTCATCTCCATCCCAACTTGTCTTGACATAATTTGAGATTTTTAGACCAGGTTTCCTTGTTATTTTTAAAAACCAGGGTCATTATGTAACTTTTTTTTTTCCAGAAAATAACATTGGCATTTGTGTTCAGTATTGTACTCAGAATTGAAATAATTATTAGATATTTCTATGTTTAGTTGGCTTCAGAGAATAATTCCAGTCTTATGATTTCTCTATTTTTTTTTTAATGGCAACTTATTTATTTATTTATTTTATTTTTGGCTGTGTTGGGTCTTCGTTTCTGTGCGAGGGCTTTCTCTAGTTGCGGTGAGCGGGGGCCACTCTTCATCGCGGTGCGCGGGCCTCTCACTGTCACGGCCTCGCTGGTGCGGAACACAGGCTCCAGACGCGCAGGCTCAGTAGCTGTGGCTCAAGGGCCCAGTTGCTGCGCGGCATGTGGGATCTTCCCAGACAAGGGCTCGAACCCGTGTCCCCTGCATTGGCAGGCAGATTCTCAACCACTGCACCAGCAGGGAAGCCCCTGATTTCTCTATTTTTGAGCTCTTAATTTTCTTCAATTCATTTAGTAATTTCTTCAAGAAAAGTGAAGGAACTGTGACTGGGCAGCTGTATTGTTTCAGGCACAACATGTAGCTCTTAAGATTTCCTGGGTATTTAATCTCCACTCCCTGCAGTGACTCAGTGTGCAGCCTTAGGCCAGACAGCTTAACATATATGCTTCATTTCTGGAGGAGGAAAGGATATTAACACTTTCTGAGCTCTGAAGGATTTTGTACAAAGTATTATCTGATGTCAAAAATTATAATATACATGCAATTATTGTTTCTTTGAAAAAGACACCACCGAAGATCCAGGATAAGTATATAGCAAGAAACAAATTTCAAAACTACTTTCCACTTGCCCTGAATCCTCCCAGCATATTTGGGTTCAATGGAACTTGATAATTCCGGTATAAGTATTTATTGTGAGTTCCACTGATGTGAGCTCTGTGGGAGGTGTTTTGTGTATAGACGCTGATAGAGTTGGGGGATCTGTTGCCATTGATGGGCCCAAACAGTACAAAGAGGGAAGTTTAAAATCTGAAAAAAAAAGAAAAGAAAAAAATGGTTCTGATGAACCTGGGGCAGGACAGGAATAAAGATACAGACATAGAGAATGAACTTGAGGACACGGGGAGGGGGAAGGGTAAGTTGGGACTAAGTGAGAGAGTAGCATTGACATATATACGCTAATAGATAGCTAGTGGGAAGCAGCTGCATAGCACAGGGAAATCAGCTCAGTGCCTTGTGACCACCTAGAGGGGTGGGATAAGGAGGGTGGGAGGGAGATGCAAGAGGGGAGGGGATACGGGGATATATGTATACATATAGCTGATTCACTTTGTTATACAGCAGAAACTAATACAACATTGTTAAGCAATTATACTCCAATAAAGATGTTAAAAAAATAAAATGATAAATGCCTACATTAAGGAGGAAAAAAATCTCAAATAAAACAACCTAACTTTATATCTCAAGGTATAAAGGGAAGAGAAAGCAAAGAGAAGAACAAGCAAAGCCCAAAGTTAGCAGAAGGAAGGAATTAACAAAGATCCGAGCAAAAATAAATGAAATAGAAACGATAAAGACAATAGAAAAGATCATCAAAACTGAGTTATTTAAAAAGATCAAAAAAATTGACAAACCTTTCTAGACTAAGAAAAAAGGGAGAATATTCAAAAAATCAATCAGCACTGAAAGAGGAGACATTACAACTGATACCACAGAAATGCAAAGGATCACAAGAGACTACTAACAATTACATGCCAACAAAGAAAATCCAGACCAGATGACTTCACTGGTGAATTCAATGAAACATTTAAAGAAGAATTAATACGAATCTTTCTCAAACTCTTCCAAAAATTGAAGAGGATGGGATACTTTCAAACTCATTTTACAAGACCAGCATTAACCTGATACCAAGGCCAGACAAGGACACTCTAAGAAAAGAAAATTACAGGCCTATAACCTTGATGAACACAGATGTAAAATTCTTCAACAAAAGTCTAGCAAACTGAATTAAACAGCACATTAAAAGGATCATACACCATGATAAAGTTATATTTATCCTTTGGGTGCAAGAATGGTTCAATATACACAACTGAACCAAAGTGATACACCGTATTAACAGAATGACAGATAAAAATCATATGATCATCTCAATACACACAGAAAAAGCATCTGACATAATTCAATAGCCTTTCATGATAAAAATTCCCAACAAACTGGGTGTAGAGGGAATATATCTCAACATAATTAAGTTCACATATGTTCAGGAACAATATAAGGATACCCACTCTTACCACTTCTATTCAACATAGTACTAAAAGTCCTAGCTAGAGCAATTAGATAAGAAAAAGAAATAAAAGTCATCCAAATCAGAAAGGAAAAAGTAAAAGTCTCTGTTTGCAGATGATTTGATATTATATACAGAAAACCCTAAAGACTACACCAAAAACTGTTAGAGCTAATAAATGAATTCAGTAAAGTTGTAGATTCAAAATCAACACACAAAATCAGTTTCATTTCTATATACTATCAACAAACCATCTGAAAAGAAATTAAGAAAACAAAATCTCATTACAATAACATCAAAAAGAATAAAAGAGTGAGGAATAAATTTAGCCAAGGAAGTAAAATATCTGTACACTAAAACTCACAAATCTTTGATGAAAGAAATTGAAGAAGACACACATAAATGGAAAGATATCCTGTGTTCATGGATTGGAATAATTAATATTGCCAAAATATCCATGATACCTAAAGCAATCTACATATTCAATGCAATTCTTATCAAAATTCCAATGGTATTTTTTAGAGAAATAGAAAAACAACCCTAAAATTTGTATAGAACCACAAAAGACCTTGAGTAGATAAAGCAATCTCAAGCTAGAAGAACAAAACTGGAGACACTGTACTCCTTGATTTCAAAATATACTGCAAAGCTATCATAATCAAAATGGTATGGTACTGGCATAAAAACAAACACATATACCAATGGAACAGAATATATAGCCTAGAAATAAACTCAACCATATACAGTCAACTAATCTTTGACAAAGATACCAAGGATACATAACAGGGAAAAGATAACCTTTTCAATAAATGATACTGAGAAAACTGGATGTCCCTGTGCAAAAGGATGAAATTGGACTGTTATCCTATGCTATATGCAAAAATCAACTCAAGTGAGTTAAAGACTTAAATGTGAGATCTGAAACCATAATAGTTCTAGAAGAAAACATAGGGATAAAGCTCCTTGACATCGATATTGGCAATTGTTTTTTCATATGACACAAAAAACACAGGCAATAAAAGCAAAAATAAACAGGTGGGACTATATCAAACTAAAAATTTTTTATGCAGCAAATGACACAATCAACAAAATTAAGAGGCAATCTATGGAATGGGAGAAAATATATGTAAACCATATATTCAGTTAGTGATTAATGTCCAAAATATATCAGGAAGTCATACTCAATGGAAAAAAAAACAATTTAAAAATGGGCAAAGGGCTTGATTAGACATTTTTCCAAAGAAGACATAAATGGCCAACAGGTACGTGAAAAGATGTTCAACAACACTAATCATTAGGGAAATGCAAATGTAAAATGAGGTATCCCCTCACACATGTTAAGATGCCTATTATAAAAAAGTTAACAGATAAGTATTGGTGAAGATGTGGAGAAAATGGAGTACTTGTACACTGTTGGTGGAAATGTAAACTGGTACAGCCACTTAGGTAAATAGTATGGTGGTTCCTCAAAAAATGAAAAATAGAGCTACCTTATAGTCCAGCAATCCCACTTCTGGGTATATATTCCAAGGAAATGAGAACAGGATCTGGAAGAGATATCTACACTCTCATGTTCAATGCAGTGTTAATCACAAGTTATGGAAGCAACCTAAGTGTCCATCAGAGGATGAAGAGATAAAGAAAATGTGATACATATACACAATGGAATTTTATTCAGTCTTAGAAGGATATTCTGCCATTTGAGTATAATGGATGAAACTGGAGGACATTATGCTAAGTGAAATAAGCCAAACATGAAAAGGCAAATACTGCATGGTTTAACTTATATGTGGAATTTTGCAAAGTTTAACTCTTATTAACTGAGAGCAGAAGAGTTGTTACCGGGGTCTGGTGGGGAAATAGAGAGATGTTGGTCAAAAGGAACAGACATTCAGTTATAAGATGAATAATTTCTGGAGACCTAATGTACAGTGTGGTGACTATAATTAATAGTACTGTATTGTATACTCGATATTTGCTAGGAGGACAGATCTTAAGTATTCTCACCACACATACACACAAAGGTAACTATGAGGTAATTAATATGTTAATTAGCTTCATTGTGGTAATAATTTCTCTTTGTGTATGTATATCAAAACACCACATTGTACACTTTAAAAATATACAATTTTTTATTATCAATCATATCTTAAGAAATTTGGGGGAGAAATCTGTTTTACAGAATATCAGGACTAAGCTCAGACATAGCCTGTAATATAAGTGACTGACCCAGAGACTAAAATATTTCATCTCTTTGATTAATTGTAAAAGTTTCTGTAAATGTTGTAAATAGTTGCTCTTTCTCCCTGTTTCTTCTTTCCCTGACTTCCATTAGTCCCTCTTTTTCTCTCCTTGGCACACCCCATATCCTGAAAATACCCTCGATAATACCTGAAATAACCTGCTACCTCAATATCCATGATTCTATGAATGTGACCCTAGTGGAAAGAGTTTCTGGTGAAGACGTTTGTTCATTGTTAACTTTTCTAAATCATTGAAGAGATACTTTTTCCTAGCCTGTGTTTTACATATAAAACAAAGAATTTGCCAATTCATATAAAAGGAGGCTAGGAGAACTTGGTAACTTAGAACATTTGTCATATAGAAATTAAATATACTTTTCCAGGGCAAGATTTCATATAAACCATTTCATTAGAAATCTCCAACTTTCAGGTCGGCTTTAGCTCAAGTTGTTACTCTGTCCCTTTGGACTTCTGAAATTTCCAATTTTGCCAAATACTCATACATGAGTAATTTTGGAATTATTAGACAATTCACTGCACTGATCTAATCTGAACTGAGGGATAAACACTTGCACATGCCCAGTTTCTTAATTAGTGTGTGTCACTGTTAATCTCTAATATCGTAATGATTGTAGGAGGATTATCCTTTAATAATGACTAAAGTGAGAACAAAGAGGCGAAGGGCTACACAGACACTTTTAAGCCAAAATGGCACAGAGTATGGAGCCTGGTCCCCGTTGAGGATGCGAGTCCTCAGGGGCTTGATGATCTGCTCTCTCTGAGTCAGGATGGCTCCCCGGGCCCCAGCCCACTTCCCTGGCCCTTGTAGGTGGTACTGGTAAGGTGTGCATGGCCCAAAGAAAATTTCCAGAGCCAGCTTTGGATCCCACAGGAAAAGTGAGAACAGGTTGGGTTTCACTCCTATTTCAGAGGCAATTTCATCCACGTAATCCTTACACTGCACTCTGCGTGTATCACAGGGATTATTCAGCATCTGAAACCAGAAGGGGAAAGTATCAGAACCTCCATCTCTCCAAGCACAGATTCCTCAAACATTGGTTGATGATTTCTCCAAAAACTGAGAGATAAAATGAGTTTTCTTCTTTCCGCCATCTTTCCGTGCCGCCATAATGGTGCACATGAATGTCCTGGCTGATGCTCTCAAGAGTATCAACAATGCCGAAAAGAGAGGCAAACGCCAGGTTCTTATTAGGCCGTGCTCCAAAGTCATCGTCAGGTTTCTCACTGTGATGATGAAGCATGGTTACACTGGCGAATTTGAAATCATCGATGATCACAGGGCTGGGAAAATTGTTGTGAACCTCACAGGCAGGCTAAATAAGTGTGGAGTGATCAGCCCCAGGTTTGATGTGCAACTCAAAGATCTAGAAAAATGGCAGAATAACCTGCTTCCGTCCTGTCAGTTTGGTTTCATTGTACTGACAACCTCAGCTGGCATCATGGACCATGAAGAAGCAAGACAAAAACACACAGGAGGGAAAATCCTTGGATTCTTTTTCTAGGGATGTAATACATAACGTGCAAATAAAATGCCTCAGAGGAAAAAAAAAAAATTAAAAAAAAATGAGTTTTCTTGTTTTCATTGACTATGGTCTCAGTGGTTTCTAACAAAATATTCATGCAGTGTATTTTTCCCCATTAAATCCTTCCAAGGATCTTGGATAGTATTAGGTGGCTTTTGGAAATTTTTTGTCTTTTCCTAAATCCTGTACTTTGGCCATGAAATTAATTCTCAATTAGGATCTAGTCTCATTTTGGTACATCGGTGGTGAGGAATATGCTATGTGAATTGTACAGGCAAGTTATTTAGATATGTATGACATTAATTTGATTTTAAATATTAATGAAATGCAATTCTTGGCCCTGCTTCTGACACCAAAGTTACTGGATAATTGGCTGTTCTTAGGATAAAGGCTTTGGCTCATAGAGAACACGCTGTGACCTTCACATTGTAGATTCTCAATAGATATATGCTAGAAATAAATTACATTCCCAGCCCCAGTGGTTGAGAAGAATTTTCCATTAAGAAGATTTGGTGCAACCCACAAGCTTCTGACCTCACATCAGAATTTTAATTGGATTCTGTAATGATTTGCTCTCTCATTTCTCACATTGGTTTATCTTCTCAACACCTTAAAAGGGTGAAACAATCCTTCCATTTCATCACACATATATTCACATGCTTTACATTTCTAAGGCTATGGAAAGGCATAAATTTATAATTGTATGTATTTAGTGTTCCATGAACTTTAAACAAAATTCTGAATTTTCCAGGTTAGACCATTCTCTATCCATTCCATTCCATAAATATTCCATATATGATATTTATGCTTGGTTAAGAGGAAATTAAAAAGTTGATAATTTGAGATCTCATCCAGGCAAATAGACTCAGATTCTATCATGAGAAAAATATAACGAATACTTGAAAGACAAACAGCTCCACCTAAACACTCCCAATTGACTTTCATCAAGAAGCCAGCTTCTTACTCTTTTTCAAATTTTTTTTCTCTTCTTTCTTATGTCAGCCATCATGCCACTCCCTGAGGATAATTTGTTCAATCCTAGGAAAGAAATTTCAAATGTGAACATGGTTTTCTTCTTGAAAAGACGTGGTTTCAGGAAGAAATGGGTACTATGAGAGTCAATTTGGTAGAGAACATCATGAGTGAGGTAACACAGGAGTGGGGGAGATGGATTCAGGAGTTGCTTTGCAATGCCCTCCATCCATTGTTTTATCAGGTGCACGTGCCTTACAGATGCAAAGACGTGTGTTTAATGAGTTCACTAGCAGACCTCAAAGCTCACGAAGAAGGATGGACTGAAGGGAGTTGCATCCCATGACAAGACACAAGATAATGTGTGTGTAGTCCCATTACCAGAGTATTCACTCTAGCTCTCCTTTAAATAGTGAGTTACACTTGTTCAGTTATGTTATCCCTTAGTTTTCTAATACATATTGTATTATAGCTACTAATGGTGACTCAGTATCTCCTGATTGTTTTCATTGGATAGAGATTTCTTCTTAATTTTCCATCTTAACTCATAGAAGACACTTTCCTATATCTTCATTTCTTTGATGGATGACATCCTACATTTTGAGAAACAGAATATTCTAGGAAAATATGTGAAACGTTTTAAAGGAGAAGCAAACAAATGAGCAGAATTATTATAACGTGATTGACATCATTTCATTAAGGTAGATTTGAATATGTCTTCATCACTTTATTCTCAGCCTTAGAATTAATGATATAATAAAGAATAATAATAAAGAATTTCAACCACAATGGCTAATCTTCATTCATTCAATCAATATTTATTGAATGCCTACAAAAGTCAGGTGCTTAATTGTTAGTTCTTATCACTCTGCAAAGTGCATATAAGTATTCCCATTTTTATAAGTGAGGGAATTGTGGGGTCAAGTAATATGTCAAGGCCATGCAGTCAGTACATGGAGGAACTGGGTTTTAATTCCGAGTTCATTTGATTACAAAGCTCTTGTTCTTTTAATTGTGCTGTAGTGCTATTCCAGTTACTTTATGACTCTGCCATAATTTTCATAATTCACAGTTCATAATTCTGTGACTCTGCTTGTCTTTTTTATATATTGAACTTGAGAGAATAACATTCCAGGCAGAAGAAATACCAAGTCCAAAGGCAGGAATGAGCATGACTTATTCCTGGGAGTTGATAGTTCCACTCTTTTAATTCACACACTTGCTACCTATATAATAATGAACACACAGAAGGGGTTCAGAAAATATGTGTTGACTCATTACTCTTGACACTGTTGACCATTCTCTTCTTGAAAATTTCCCCTTCTTATTCCCTGTCCTTACTACTGATTCTCCTACTTCTTCACTTGTAATTTCTTTCTCAGTGCTTTTAATGGCTACTCTTCTTCAGATTCCTCTTTAATATTTGGGATTCCTTAGCTTCTGGCCTAGAACCTCTCCCCCAGAACCACACTCAATCCAGATTATTGTTTCTTAAGGCAGCATGAGAAGAAGGGCGCGTGTGCGCGTGCACGCAAAGGAGAATAACAGAAGTACCTGTTCAAACTTTGCCAGTCTCCTTCTTCCTAATCCTGACAATCACATACTCCATCACTGAGACTCTGATATACATCTTCAGGGCTGATGACTCCAAGCCTAACCTCTACTTTGATTTTCAGAATCATCTATACTAATGCTTGCCATGTATCTCTGTTGGGATACCTCACAAGTATCCCAAACAGTTTTCTAAACCTTAAGTCATCAGCTAGCCTCCTAAGATCTTCCAAAGTTGCTTTCCTCCTGAATTACTTACCTTTGTAGGATGGTACACTCTCTACTCAATCATTCAAGCTAGAAACTGGATGTCAGCGTATAATCGTGCTTTTATTTTCTATATTTTATGATGTTTTGACATCTTAAAAAGCTTGTTGGCCAGGGAGAGGGCTAGCCTGTTTTAAAGATAGCAAAGAGCTCTGCCAGGAGCATGTCTTTCATATGCGAACCAGCCAAGCCCAAGTCTATAGCCCCAAACAATTCTCCCAAGTCTGTAGCCCCAACCAACTACTTATCTAACTCTCATACCCCAACCCAATATTTCTCCTGCCCTAAATCATCCCAGGGCTAGGAATCAGGCAGATCTCTATAGATTAAAGCCCATGGGAATTATTCAAACTAGTCAATCCTAAACTGTTTACCATGCCCTGCTTTGCTTGTCCCACAGAAACCCCAATAAAGGCTCTGGCCTCAGCTTTTCTCTTGTTCCTGTTTCTGTCTGAACAAACCCAGTGCTCCCATGTGGCCCTGCGTGGCCTGGCATGTCTCTTTCTCTTAGGAAATGTAAGTAATATATTCTTCCTTCAATGACATTGACCTCTCCGTGTTGTCACTCAATCACCTCCAAAAACTAAAATCCCATGAGTATAATTTTAATATAGTTAGAAAATTAATAATATAATAAAACAACAGAAAAGTGTTGAGCATTTACTATGTGCTGGGGACTAGTATAAATTACACATGTATTTTCCTCTTTAATGTGCAGAACAACCGTCTGAATTGGTGCTAATGTTATTGCCATTTTATATATAAGGAAGGTGAGGCACAAATAGTTAACTAAATCTGATCAATATCACACAGCTAGAAAGTGGTGAAGCCAGGATCCAAGCCACAGCTGTCTGGATTCAGAGTTCTATTCAAGACAAAGAAAGAATGTGTTGAATTTCAAAGGACTCTCCCCAAAGTCTCCCATCTTATTGCTGGAATCTTACCAGATTCCTGATTCTTCCTTTTGGCTTGGAAAAATGGAGTTAATTTTTATGACAATATACTATTTGCTTGTCCACCATCTAAGGTCTCAGAGCCTAAAGACATGCATATTAGCCTGAAAACATGAAGGGTGGGGACAGATGAAGCTGCTACCATGTCCTGAAATTCAATTTTTTTCTTCTAAGGTGAGTAAATAGAAAGGTCCAAAGAAACATGAGAAAAGAAATGATTAACATTCTCCTAAGGTAGTTGAAGTCTATTTTCAAGGTGGTAAAACTGAACTCTAAATCTTCCTTATGTTCCAAGTTTGACCTGCTGACTCCAAAAGGCAGGAGCAAAATTATTTTTAAAAAATCCTAGAACATACCTGTGTTGAGGCAGCAAACCATAAATGTCATGGTTAAAGCGAGCATTTAATTTATTCTCTGCCCATCTGTTGATTAAGAATGTAGGGTAAACTTGGTTGACAACAGAGTTAGAATAAGTGAAGAGAACAATGTCCATGGGCATCCCATAATCCCAGACCCAGTTCCAAATCCATGCACCACACCTTGTGCTCAGAAATACCTAGGAGAGAATGCAAATAAATGC
This sequence comes from Balaenoptera physalus, assembly GCF_965194825.1. Lineage (NCBI taxonomy): Eukaryota > Metazoa > Chordata > Mammalia > Artiodactyla > Balaenopteridae > Balaenoptera > Balaenoptera physalus. Next base: position 65,708,722 of record NC_138882.1, read on the forward strand.
ACAATAGATGCTTCCCAATATAACAGTTTACTTTCATAGAATCATTTTCTCACTTCTTCAGATATGTCTCATTTGGCTCATGAGAAGAAATGGATAAGAACTCTCTTGTCATTTTAGCTTGAAGAGTTCTTCTTTCTCAAGACAGGAAGACCAATAGATAGTCACACACATTCCCACATACAGAAACATCTAACTTGTTGCTTATAGCTCCAGAGATCTCCTCAAGCTATCCTCTGGACCTCACCCACTATCCCTTTTGAACCTTCTCCAAGGCAGTCTTTGATGCCTGCAATCTCTTAAATTCCAAATTCTGGAAAAACACAATGATGCAAAAAAACTAGAGATCAACAAATTGACACAAAAGATCCCATCCATCTGTTAATTACTGCATTGTAGTATCTAGAACACTTAGTTAATCTGTATCCCTATTGAAGGAATTGGAGTTGGAAGACGGTGTCAAGTGTCATGTCAATGAAAAATATTAAGGGATTTTAAAAATGGTTTTCTGGTAAGTTCATTTTTGTAACTCTTAGCTGAGCTGGTAAAGCCTCCACACTCTGTTAAAAATAAACATTATGGAAGTCACTAAAGTTTGAAATATTTATTTGTATTCCATTCTCTATTTTTTTTGGAATGGATTAACAAGATGTCTATTGAGGAAACTGGTGTGAGAAGGTAACCAATCAGTATTGAAGCAGTGTATGACTACACATATTTCATGCAATGATCACATCTCAGAAGGTAGTAGGCAGGTTGCGTCTCAGGAAAGAGAATTTAGGCACCAAACCGGTGCAGCTACATGACTGAGCTCAATCACCAAATCACCTCCAGAATTTCCAATGCCGATCACAATGATTTTCTTGCCGTGAAATTTCTCTGGACTCTTGTATTCCCAACTGTGGACATACTGACCTTTGAAACTTGTGATTCCTGAATTGCTCAAGTATTGACCATTATTTTATTTTATTTTTTAACTGCTGGCCTATTCTAAAGCTTATTGCTAAACTCAAATGCTATGCTCTTTAAACCTCTCATTTTCTGGTCTACTGTTCCTGGTCTGTGAACTGTGCTTGCCGAACATTATCAGACAGAATTAATTCTCCTACAGTTTTGTTCTGGACCAAAAATTTTATGATCTCAGGTTTACTAGAAACTCAGATATTTTATTTCTGCCTCCTTTTTACTTACCTGTACCCTGCCAAGACTTCAAAGAAGAGCTTGGCTCCTCATTAAGTAATATATCTTCTTTATCCATCATCTTTGTTATTTACAAATACTGCTCTGACCCAATTCCCTGTCTTGCTTTCCCAAACCATGCTTCATCCCTGTCTAGCTTGTTTCCATCTCTTTCTAGGCCCAGTACACCCTTTCTTCTAACACTAGCAGTGTTCACTCTGCTCTCCTACTAGGGACAAGTGCCCACAGACCCTGAAGCTGAGAGGACATAAGAACTTATTATTTTTGTTTAAAAATATGCTCTGACTTAAACAAAAACCTCATATGGCAAAGCCATAATAGCTGGTTGATTTTTTAGCCTTTCATCTTTTAAACAATATTGGGGCATGCACATGTGACCTTCATTGCTCCTCCTGTGACATTGAACATCCCTACTCCATCTTAATTGTGGTTCATTCCTTGCCCTGTTCCTTTTTCCCTAGAGAATATGCTCCCAAACTTCAGCTTTCCCCTGGAAGCAGTTCTTTGATCACCTAGTGAACTCCTGGCACAGATCTAAATGTTTCTGAACTCAATCATTGTCAAGTTCAATTTTCCATTCAATTTCTGACTGCAGCTCTTTCAATTATTTCCCCTCCCCTTGGCCCTACTGAAATTCCTCTCACTCTCTGAAGATAACCTTTTCTTCTCCTTTGTTATGAAACAATAAAAATCTGAGGTGCGCCCCTCAACACCTAAAAGTTACTATGTTTTCATCTATTCTTCCTCTGTCTCCTCTCCCCAAGATAAAATGTTTCTCTTCTATTCCAAAATGAACCCTTTGCCCTGTGGCTCAATATGGGAGGAGACCTTGAAATCAATCAAACAAATCAAATCAAACAAACATAAGCCACAGTCCAAACAATGGCCTTTAAGGTCCTTCTTGATCTGGCGTAACATTCACTCTCTGACATCATCTCCTTCTGCTCTTTCTTCTACTTCCGCCACACTGGACCTGTCAGGTACACACCCACCTCAAGTCCTTTGCACTTTTTTCTTCCTTCTGTACGATCTGCTTTCCTCATATATCTGCATCACTTCCTCAACTCCTTGGGGTGTTTGTTCAAATGCCCCTTTCTCACTGAAGTCTTGCCTGGCCATCTTATCTAATCTTGCATCACAAGCCCTTCTCCCCAACCACCCACCACTTTGCCATCCCCTGGCAATTGTTTCTCTTCACAGTCATCACCTTCCACGTATTTCTTTCTTTCTGTGTCTCTCTCCATCTACTGCTATGTACACTCCTTGGGGACAGAGATTTTTTCTGTTTTATTCTCTGCTAAGTCTCTGGTACACAGTTGGTGCTCAGTAGATATTTCTTGAATGAACGCTGAATAAATGAATACAGGAATATTTAAACATCTAATAAGCTAATAACTAACTAACTAATAGACCTCTTTTGACCAATTTTAACTTTATCATCTCATGCACTGGGAAACAGACATTCAGAGCAATGGAAGTGGAGGGAGTCTGGCATCTCCTTAGACCCCAAAGGAGTCTCAGGTCCAGCCCTCTTTGAAAAGACCAAGTATATATCCTGCTTCTAGAGATAAAGAAGGAGCTCTTGTGCAGGTAAATCATTCCTGTACCATTCCTTATATTCAGGGTGCTTAAGCTTCCAAATAGTAAACAATAGCACTGCAGTCTTTTCTAAGATGTATAGTGACACTAGCACAGAGCTATTTATATTCATCATGCTATGCATACACATAGATACACATTCAGGAATAAAGCTAATTATTAATATATATTTCTGTATCTTTGATCTTACTATTTACTCCAAACTATTACCAACACAAAACAGTTCCCACATTTTGCCTTCCAACTGTGGTAAAATGTAGCACTTTCCTCTTAAAATAGCCCAGAACTGGTGGTTGTATTAGTAATTTTTATTTTCAATTTTATAATATGTATTATTTGAATGGAACTTGAAAGAACATGCATTTCTTTATAATCAGAAAATATCATATTTATTTTGAAACTAAGATGACTTTCAGAATTATAAACTTTCTGCTAAAATAACAATAGCCACTATGATAAAACTCCATAACACCATTGCCTTAGCATTCGGTAGGACATACCTGGAAAGTTATGGAGTGGCATGAAGGGATCGGTTTCAAGGCCACTACACACCATAATCCCATCAAAGACATAGGATTCCTGCTTCCCTTTGGTCTGGACGACCTCTACCACTTAACTGAACCACAAAGTAATAGAATTTTCTTAAGGGATGTTTCCTTAACTTATGATGTGGTGATTTTCTCTCCGTATCTTTGCTCTCTACTCTGAATTGACGGAGAAACTGAATGGTACTCTGTACTGCATTTCAATAAGTTTTTATTATAGTGGATTAGAGCAGCTATTAAAATATGACTATTTTCCAATCTAAATTCCTTGGTAAGTTCTTTTCATTTAAGGCTTATTAACATTACCCTGTACCACTGATGTTTTGTTACTACTTGAAAATGTATCCAGAGGCTAAGCAATGAGTTTAGCCAATGACAACAGCAGACACCTAAATAATCCTCCCTGAGTACACCAGTTAATGCATAGCATAGGTATTCCAAGTATTTAGCAGAATTATAATGTCAGCCGCACGCTGGACCACACAATAGCAGAATGAGCCTATATTAACAAGGAAAATGAATCACAGAAATACATGGATAAAGAACATTGCATTTATTAATTTGAAAAGTCGACCCAAATACTCACTGTCCATTTTTAAATGCCAAGGTTATTACATTTCCACTAAGATATATAAATTTGTTTGAAAAATCACCTTTCAAATGTCAAAAATGTCTAGTCAAATACTTTTTTTTCAGGGTATTTAGATTCCTTGGCTGTTGAAATGAAAAGCTATTAGCACATATGATTTGTGTTTAGTATATTATAGGTGTGTCCTTGATCATTTATATCCCCTCAGCACTCCGGCAGCTCCCCTTAAACTCTAGTTTCTGATCATGTCTGTCCATTTATCCTCTCATCCGAAACAAGCCCAAATAAATTCTCAGCAGGCCAAATCCCTCTCCATACATGCAGCAGATGCTATTCCCAACCCTTCTTCTACCCTGCTGGAAATGGTAATAAGTTGCTCTTTTGATGAATTCTTGGTCTATTTTTTCCTTCCCTTGTGAATATTCCATACTAATTAGCCTTTTTCTTTCTATTGCCTATATAGAACACAAGGATATTTTTCTAATTATGCAATTATATGCCATAAAATAAAAAATTTGAAATACCTGTTAAGCTCCAAGTTCTTCGAGGAAATAAAGGTCATAGAACTAACCTGTAGCAAGAAGAAAAATAAAAGCAGATTTGCTCTTGAAGTCTCCAGGCGCTGTGGTAAGAAATGGGCTCCAGAATGCTTGTCTTCTAAGGAGACCACTGGTTTCTTCTTTGCTCTTTTCTGTGATGAGGTAGCCCACCAGGTGTTTTATAAGATGGCTATTTTGCAAAACTCCCCCCCATGTCTCCCTCCTTTTCACCTGGCTTTTAAAATTGGGGTCCAGGTAAAGAAACTGGCATGTCATCAAATTTTTCTAAACAGTAATTGTGTTGATCTCACAAAGTCTAATTACATCAAAGGTATGATGAAGCCCAGAGGGCACAGCTAGGGAATTGATCTATAGTGAAACTCGGAAAATACGGGGTAACATTTTATCTCCTGGGGTGATAAAAATGAATGTAAATGCATTGCAATTGATAGAGCATTATCACCAAAGCTAGAATAGGGAACAGGAGGAATTGACCAAAAACACCCTGTACACAACATTTTGTATATTTCTATTTCTTTATGGTAAATTCCTACAACTGCAATTGTTGAGTCAAAAGGCATTTGAGGAACAATTTTTCAGGTCTTCAATACATCATCTCCTATAAAGATTAAAGCAGTTTCATTATGATTTAAAACGTTTGAAGATACCTTTTCCTTCTCCTTGCTAATTACAAAATATTCAGTTTTCTTAATGGAATCTGCAGTTCTTTGAATATCAATAAGTCTAAGCTCTGTACACGTATTTTTGTCCATTTGTATTTCTTCTTTGGTGAATTTGATGAATATCACTTCTACATTTTTCTATTCTTTTTGTTTAAAGGAATCTTTTAATGTTATTAATAGACACCATTTTTCCTCTCATACATTTTCCAAGTATTTTCTCTCATTTTGTCATTAGTTTTTAAAAATTACAGATTTTTCTTCCATTTTGATCAAGTGATATATATTTTTTCCTTTATAGTTAATGGCTATTGTATCATACTTGTAATCTTCTCTGTCTCAAGATTGTGAAATTATTCATGTATATTAGTTTTCTTCTTATGGTTTTATGTTTTTATTTAACTCTTTGGTATTTCTAGAGTTCAGTTTTGACATATGGTGTAAGTCAATGCTTCAACTTGATCCTGTTTTTCAATAGTTCATCGGGTGCCTCTGACCATTTCATTGAACAAATCATCCTTTCCCTACCATACTGGAAATGACACCTTTATAATATATTCAATATTTATACTTTTGGTTTTATTGTAAATCTTTATTTCCTGCTCCACGAATGCTTCTTTACATTCAGATATCAAAACCACACTAGTTATTGTTGCTTTAAAGGATTTATGATATTTCCCTGTGCAGTCTCCAATTGTTACTCTTCTTCTTCGCTATTTCCTTGACTTTTCTATCATTTATTTTTCTCAAAGTTGGATTAATTTTTCATAGCTCCAACAGAAAAATTTTATTAAATCTATCAGCTAATTATGGGATAATTGACATCTTTATAACATGGAACTGCTCTGTTTATTCACATTTTTTTGTATCCTATTGTAAAAATTTTTTTACACGGGCTCACAAATTTTATTGTTGATTTCTAGTTGCATATCTGATTATTATTGGCAATGTTAATTTTTCCATTGTATTTTTTAAACTTACTGCTGGCATATTAGTTAATAGTTATATACATATATCATTTACTTATATATTATACAGAAAACTATACATATGTTATCTTTTAATAGTTCGTACATACACATATAATTTCAATTATTTCAAACTCATTCATTCTAAGTATTTCATAGATTCTCATGTCAGTCCACATTAAAAAAAATCAAAGAATCAAAATGATAATATAATTTATTTTCTCCATTTCTGATAAGTATTCCTATGTTTTCCCTCTCATTTACTGAGTTGTCTAGAATTTTCAGAACAATTTCCAATAAACGTTCTTACTGACTATGTTCTCTTGTGTGTTTCACCCTTAAGTATGATGCTGGCTCTTGGTCTGAGGAACATACTCTATATCATATTAAGGAAATATTTTTTCTCTTTCTAGGTAACTCTGTTTGTGGGTGCATGTGTGCACCCATGTGTGTCTGATCAGGAAACAATATTGATTTTATTGAATGTATGCCTGAATCTATTGATAATTATATAGTTTTTTTTCATTTTCATCTGTTGCTGTAATGGATTATATTAATAGATTTCATCATTTGATTCATATTTTCATCTCTACATTAAATCTTACTTGGTCTTGATATACTAGTATTCAAAAATGTTGTATTCTATTTCTTAGAACTTTGTTAAGAATTTTTGCATTTAAAATTATACCTAAGATTGGTCTGTTGCTACTTTTTTGTGCTGTCTTTGTCAAGGCTATGTTATCTTTGTTACCAGGGTTACAAAAAAGCTTCCATAGTTGCTTTATACTTTGCACAGTTTACATGGTATGGTAATCATCTATATATTGAAGGCTAATATCCATTTTCCTGGGTAACTGTATGAGCCCAGTTATTTTCTTTTACTTCTTTAAACTCTTCATTTTATAGGTTTTATATTTTTTCATGTATCCGTTCAGTTAATTACTCTTTTTATTGAAGATTATTCATTTATATGAGTTTCAAAAGTTTCATCCGCTATTATGTATAATCTTATGACTTTTAGATTTCTATTGATTTGTAACTGTCTCTATGTTCTTTATTCATTTTGTATATTGTGCATTATCTTAATTTTATTTGGACTAATAGCAGAGCTTGTCCAATCAGTTCACAGTGAGATAAGAGGCTTGTATCAGTATGTAAATCAATGCACAGCTTCAAGAGAAACTAGCAATGACACCAAAAAGTTAGTTAGCATCAGCAGTGTCTTTAGTGATTTAGTCAATTTACGTTTTTGCACAAACCCCTTGTCTCATAGTAGATAAATTACAGTCAATTTGAGAATACAACCACACTGAGCTAGAGCTGGAGCCTTGTTTATTTTATTTTACTTTGCACTCCTTAAAAACTCAGCTTTTCAGTTTACCCATGAAGTCTACAGATTTTGCTTTATTAATTCATGAATTTATGCTTTTATTTTTATTTATTTTCTTATGCTTTCCTTAGGTTTGATTTCTTGTTTTCTAACTTCTTTTTTATTTACCTATTGATTTATGTATTTTATTATCTTTTAATCTTCTGTATGGTTATAAATGTTCCTTCAATTACTATTTTGGCCATGTCTCCTCTTAAGTTTTTAAGATATAGTATTCTTATGCTCATTATTTTCTAAAATGTTCTATAATTATGGTCAAATTTCTCTCCTTTAACTTGAATTATTTGCCAGATCTTTTTTTGAAATTTTGTTTCATTTTATGTTGTACTTTTGCTCTTAATTTCAAATTGTACTTGTGCGATTGTCGATTGTCAAAAAATATTGCCTAAATGATTTCAGTTGACAGATATTTATTGACACTTTCTTTGATACATAACATATTATACATTTTATGTATCTATAAGCTCTGGAAGAGAAGGTAGTTTTTTCTAGGGTATGGAGTTCAGTATAAATTTATCATCTTTAGTGTCCTTATTTAAATTATCTTGATTATCTGTTAAGAAATAAAATCATTATTGGAGTGTTATCAGTATATTTTTATTCAGAGATTTTGCCTCACATATTTTGATTCTGTTATTTAGCACACAATTCTGATATATCTCCATTGTGGATCAAGCTCTTTTTATATATTATTGTGTATAAAATGACTTGTGAATCCTTTATACTATTTCATGCATTTTACTTTGCTTATTATTTTGAAATTCTTTTTTTTATTGAGGTATAGTTGCTTTACAAAGTTGTGTTAGCTTCTGCTGTACAACGAAGTGAATCAACTATATGTATACATATATCCCCTCCCTCTTGGACCTCCCTCCCACTCCCTCCCTCCCATTCCACCCATCTAGATCACCACAGAGCACCGAGCTGAGCTCCCTGTGCGATACAGCATGTTCTCACTAGCTACTTATTTGACACATGGTAGTGTATATATGTCAATCCTAATCTCCCAATTCATCCCACTTCCTCTTCCCCCCGTGTCCTCACATCTGTTTTCTACATCTGCATCTCTATTCCTGCCGTGCAAATTGGTTCATCTGTATCACTTTCCTAGATTCCACACATATGCATTAATATGCGATATTTGTTTTTCTCTTTCTGACTTACTTCACTCTGTATGAAAGACTCTAGGTCCATCCACATCTTTACAAATGACTCAGTTTTGTTCCTTTTTATGGCTGAGTAATACTCCATTGTATATATGTGCCACATCTTCTCTATCCATTCCTCTGTTGATGGATATTTAGTTTGCTTCCATGTCCTGGGTACTGTAAATAGTGCTGCAATGAACATTGGGGTACATGTGTCTTTTTGAATTATGGTTTTCTCAGAATATATGCCTAGTAATGGGATTGCTGAGTCATATGGTAGTTCTACCTTTAGTTTTTTAAGGAACCTCCATACTGTTCGCCATAGTGGCTGTCTCAATTTACATTCCTATGAAATTCATTTTGTTTATATTTGTTCATATATTTTGTCCAAGTCTTTATTTATACCTTTCCTGAGCCATTTTATTATGGTATATCTCTTGTAAGCAATATACAGCTAGATGTTTTTTTAAGTATATTGTTTTTAAAAACCTCAAAAGCAAAGCAAAGTAAAACGTAATCTATAATTCTTTATTGACCTCCCCGACTAGGCAGGATGAGTCTATTCAGCACAACTTCACTTCTTTGAACCTTCCCCTGCTTTTCCCAGTACTTGTTTGGAGTTTTAAAATTTTTGGACTAGTTTTTTAAACAAATTATAATTCCTTTAGAAAAGGAACTATTCTGCATAAAAGAATTCTTAATGCCATTTTCATGTTTTGGGGGACTGTACTGAGAACAATTATTAAGACTGGAACATTTGGGGCTTCCCTGGTGGTGCAGTGGTTGAGAGTCTGCCTGCCAATGCAGGGGACACGGGTTCGAGCCCTGGTCTGGGAAGATCCCACATGCCGCAGAGCAACTAGGCCCGTGAGCCACAACTACTGAGCCTGCGCATCTGGAACCTGTGCTCCGCAACAGGAGAGGCCGCGATGGTGAGAGGCCCGCGCACCGCGATGAGGAGTGGCCCCCGCTTGCCGCTGCTAGAGGAAGCCCTCCCACAGAAACGAAGACCCAACACAGCCAATAAATAAATAAATAAATAAATAAATAAAATTAAAAAAAAAAAAAAGACTGGAACATTTGAATTGTTTTACTATTTGCTATTAATTCATCTGTACCATGATTTCCCTGTTCTTTTGTTCTTTATTTCTGCTAATATACGTTTTGAAATTAGTTTTGTTTTAAATGAAATAATACCCACACAGAAGAGTGCTGAAAGTATACATATTACAGCACAATGAATTATCCCAAAGCAAATACCTGTATAATCACTATCTAGGTCAAGGAATAAAATATTTCCAGATAGCAGAAGCTCCTTTCATGACCTCTCAATCACTACCCACCTTTTCCCCCAACAATGACCATATCTTAGTCTCTACAACTATGGTCTAATAATAAATGAAATTAAATGATATGAATTATTTTATGTGGGGTTTCTTTCATTCAATATTATGTGTTGAGATATGAATCTATGGTGTATTCTTTTTCACTTCTGTATAGTGTTTCAATATATGAGTATGCCACAATTTGTTTATACATTCTACTGTTTGAGGAGTTTCCAGTTTGCAACTTCTATGAATAATGATGGCATAAATATGCTTATATATACCTATAGTGAGGATAAGCATTCATTCCTGATTAGTATACATCTCAGTATAGATTTCCTTTTTACTTTCTTGACTTTGCCTTTTGAAATGCAAAGTTTAACTTACTAATTTTTTCCTTTATTGTAAGTGGTTTTGGTATTATATCTAAGAAATTACTGCCCAACCCACAATATGAATATTCATTCCTATATTTTTTTAAGAGTTGTAATTTTAGGTCTGTGATGCATTTCGAATTAATTGTTGTGTATGGTATGAAGTAGGGACTGAAATTCATATTTTTGCATGTGAGTATCCAATTGTCCCATAGTTTTTTGTTGAAAAGACTATTTCTTTTTCATTGAATGATCTTGTCAACTTTGTTGAAAATCAGTCGACTATAAATGTAAGGGCTTATTTCTGGACTTTCATTTTTATTCCATCAATTTATATGTTCTTACCTATGCTAGCAAGACACTGATACTGACTTCATTACTGTAGCTTTGTTGTAAGCTTTGAAATTGGGAAGTGTAAGTCCTCCAACGTTTTTCTTTTTCAAGATTGTTTTGGTAATTCTGGATCCCTTGCCTATCTATATGAATTTTAGCAATTTCTGCAAAAGAGCCACCGGGGATTTTGACTGGGATTATGTTGAATCTTTACAATAATTTAGGGAATATAGCTATCTTGAAAATATTAAGTCTTCTAATCCAATTAAGTTCATTCAAACATGGGATGTTTTTCATTTATTTATGTCTTCTTTAATTTCTTTCAGCAATGCTTTATGGTTTTCAATGTACAAGTCTTGCACTTCCTTCATTAAATTTGTTCCTAAGTATTTTCTTTTTCTTAATGCAATTGTTAATAGAGTTGTTTTCTTAATCTCATTTTCAGTATATTTATTCCTAGTGTATAAGAATATAATTAAACTTTGTATGTTGATCTTATTTTCTACAATCTCACCAAATTTTTAATTAATTCTAGTAGTTTTAATGTCTTTTATTTATTTTTCTTGTCTAATTGACCCAACTATATCCTCCAGTACAGTGTTGAATAAGTGGTGAGAGCAGACATTCTTATCTTGTTCCTTATCTTAGAGGAAAAACATTCAGTTTTTCTGCATTAAGTATGATGATGTTGATTGTAGATTTTTCATAGAAGACCTTTATCAGGTTGAAGAATTTTACTTATAGTCTTATAAGGTTTTATCATGGGGTGTTGGATTTTGTTAAATGATTTTTCTGCATCAATAAATATTATGTAGTTCTGTCCATAATTCTACTAATACAATGGATTACATTCATTTTGAGAAATTAAAACAAACTTTCATGCCTATGAAAAATTCCACTTGCTCAAGATGTATAATTTTTTAAAAATATGTTGTTGGATTCAATTTTCTAGTATTTTGTTGAGGATTTTTGTCTATATTCATAAGAGACATTAGTCTGTAGTTTCATTATGATGTCTTTGTTTTTGATATTAGGGTAGTGAATGAATGGTGAATGAATTAGAAGTCTTCCTGTTTTCTGCAAGAGTTTGCTAATAATTACTATTAATTCTTCTTTAAATGTTTGGTATTAGCCAGTGAAGCCATCTGGGCCTGGGATTATCTTTATGGAACGATTTTTATTGCTAATTTCATCTTTTTGTGTGTTATAGTTCTATTAAGATTTTCAATTTTTTCTTGAGTCAATTTTGGTAATTTATTTTTTTCTGGGAATTTTTCCGTTTCATATAGTTATCAAATTTGTATACAGTTGCTTATAGTATTCTTTTATAAATATTTTAAAAATTCTGTGAGGTTGGTAGTAATGTTCCCTCTTTCATTCCTGATTTTACTAATTTGAATCTTTGCTCTTTTTTTCTAAGTCTACCTAAAGGTATGTTAATTATGTTGATCTTTTCAAAAACCCAACTTTTGGTTTTGTTGATTTTCTCTATTTTTAAAAATTTTCTATTACATTTGTTTCTACTCTAATCTTTATTATTCCCATACTTCTGCTTTCTTTGAGTTTACTTTGCCCTTCTTTTTCTAATTTCTTAAGTTGGGAGGTTAGATTATTTAATTTCTTTATTTCTACCATGGACTTTATGGCTATACATTTTCCTTTAAACATTGCTTTTGCAATGTTTATCACAATGTATATCCCAAACATTTTGGAATGTTATATTTTCAATTTCATTCATCTCAAAATATTTTCTGATTTCTTCTTTGATCCATTGGTTATTTAAGAGTATGTTTTTAAATTTCCACATGTTTATGAATTTCCCAAATTTCTGTTTGTTGTTGATTTCTAATTTAATTACATTGTGGTCTGAAAACATACTTTGAATGATTTCAATTATTTTAAAACTGTTGCGACTTCTTTTATGGCCAGCTTATGGTCTATACTGAAGAACATTCCTTGTGTTCTTGAGATTATATGTTCTGTTGTTGAGTGGAGGGTTCTATAGGTATCAGTTATGTCTGATTTCTTAATAGTGTTGTTGAAGTCTTCTATATCCTTGCTGATTTACTCTCTAGTTGTTCTGTTCTACTCTATTCTTTTCTACTCTAGTCTATTCTAAATGGTATATTGATGTCTGCAACTATTATTGTTGAATTTTCTAGTTCTCCCTTCAGTTCTGTCAGTTTTTGCTTAATATATCTTGAGGACCTGTTGTTAGATACATATATATTTATAATTGTTATATCATCCTGATGAATAGACCCCTTTATCATTAAAAATAGTCCCTTTTATCTCTATTAACATTTTCATCTTAAATTCTATTTTGTTTGATATGATATCAGTATGTCTACTCTAGCTTTCTCATGGTTGTTATTTTCATGGTATATCTTATACATTTTTTCATCTTTTAGACAATTATATTTTTTAATATAAAGTGTGCCTCTTATAGACAGCACATAGTTGAATCTTGTTTTTTTTTAAAATCAATTCTGACAACCTCCTTCTTTTGATCAAATTCTTTAATTCATACACATTTAATGTTATTTTGCTATAGGTGATTTTATGTTTGTCATTTTACTTTTTGTCTTCTATATGTCTCATTTAATGTTCCTCTGTTCCTCCTTTACTGACTTCTTTCCTAGTAAGTGGATATTTTCTAATACACATTTTAACTCATTTTTTGTTTATTAACTATATTTTTGAGTTATTTTCTTAATGGGTGCTATAAGTTTACAATAAAAAACTTATTAGAGGCTACTTCATATTTTATACTTACTTAATTCCAGTGAGATATAGAAAATATGTCCTACTATAGCTCCATTCCTTGTCTCCTTCTTTGTGCTATTACTGTCACATATAGTATGTCTATATGTATTCCAAACCCAACAATACAATGTTATAATTGTTGTTTTATATAATCATATGTCTTTGAAGAAACTAAGAAAAAATATCTTTATAAAGTTTTTATATTGATTTTCTTATTTATCATTTCCAGTTCTCTTTATTTTTTGTGTGGATTCAAGTTATTATTGATGTCACTTCATTGCTCTACTATAGTGTTATTCTCTCCAATTTTTAAATATATGGTCTTTTATTATTTTTACATAATTTCCTATAGAGGCAGTCTTTGTTTTTTCATGTAGATTCAAAATACTATCTGGTGTCCCTTCCTTTCAGTTTGAAGAAATTCCTTTAGTATTTCTTGTAAGGTGATTTTCCTGCTAGCAATTTTCTCAGCCCTTGTTTGAGAATGTCTTTATTTCACCTTCTCTTCTGAAACATAGTTTTACTGAACATAGGATTCTTGGTGGACAGTTTTTTGTTTTTTTTTAATTTAAGCACTTTGAATATATTATCTCACTGCCTCCACACTTGATTATTTCTGATGAAAACTAAACTAGCAATCTTATTGGTGTTCTCTTGTTGCGATAAGTCAGTCTTCCTCTGCTGCTTTCAACATTTTCTCTTTGGCTTTCACTTTCAACATTTTAATAATAATGTGTCTATGCATGGGCCTCTTTGTGTTTATCTTACTTAGAATTTGTTGAGCTTCGTGGCAGTGTAGATTAATATGTTTTCACAATATTTGGTAAGTTTTCAACCATTTATTAAAATATTTTTTCTGCCCCCTTCTCATTCTCCATTCCTTTTGATACTTTCATTACACATATGTTGGTTCACTAAATGAGGTCTCTGAGGCTTTGTTTATTTTCCTTTATTTTTTTCATTCTGTCCTTTAGGTTATATAGTTTCTAGTGATCTCTCTTCAAGTTCACAAGTTCTGTAGTCAGCCAGCCCAAATATACTATTGGGCCCTCTAGTGAATTTTTCACTTCAGGTATTGTACTTTCAACTACAGAATTATTATTTCGTTCATTTTTATAATTTCTGTCTCAATGATATTCTTTATTTGATGAGTCATTGTCATCATACTTACTTTTAATTCTTTAAATATGGTTTCATTTAGTTCTTTGAATGCATTTATCATTGCTGCACTGAAGTCTTTGTCTGCTATGTCTAACATCTGGGTCCCCTCAAAGGTAGTTTTATTGCCTGCTATTTTTTTTTCCCATGCAAAGATCACACTATCTTGTTTCTCCAAATGTCTCATGATTTCTTGTTGAAAACTTGACATTTAAGTTATTGTAGTAAGTCTGGTTTCTGATTAGTTCCCCTCTCCCATTCCAGGGCTTTTTAATGTTGCTGGGGGGTTTTGTTAGTTTATGTGCTTGGTGGCTTGCATGGACAAATTCTGTGAAGTCTATTTTCCTTGTGGTGTGTAACCTCTGATGTCACTGCTCAGAGTTTTTCCCCTTCTTTTATATATATATTTTAAAATATTTATTTATTTATTTGGCTGCACCAAGTCTTATTTGTGGCACTCAGGATCTTCATTGCCACGTGCGGGATCTTTAGTTGCAGCATGCAGGATCTTTTAGTTGCAGCATGCCAGCTCTTGGGCATATGCTGTGCTATCCCATTGGAGGTGGAGACAAGGGTAACGGGGTGGCCCACCTTTTGTAGAGTAATACCACACCCTACCAATTGGAGATGTAAGAGGGTAACAGCCCTATTTTTCGGTATTTCCCCTTATGGCATGGAAACTCTGCCCTACAAGCAGGAGCTGGGAATGGAAACAATCAGACCTCCAGTGTCCTTGGCTTTTTGCACCTGGAGTAGACCCTCTTTGCTACAATGAGTTAGATGGAGCTTTGGAAAAAGGGTCTTGCTTAGACCATGCTTCTACAATCTGTGGAGCTCTCTTCTTTACTATTCTCCACAGCTACATCTGGTGTAGACATGGAATAATATGCCTTCTGTAGGGGTTTCTCAGATTTCACAACTCACTTTCTGATGGTACAGGTTTGGGAGCCCAGGTGATGCTTTAGAGTTGAATAGTCACAAACCTTTGAAAACAATGTTTGTGTTTCCTTCAGTATTATAATCTCTTCAAAGACTTCATAGGATTTTAGGTTATTAGCTCCTGGCTTGTTTTATGTCCAGAAAAATATAAATAACCATAATCAAAGTGCTTCCCTAGACAACATTCTTAACCCTGTTGACTCTCTTCTTATTCATTGGTCTTTGTGCCTTACCCATCTCTCTTTCACTGAGTTCAGTGGTGCCTATCTTGAAGTCACCTGAAACAACAGGCTTGGGTGGGAAGACAACAACCTTAGTCTGATACTGCTCCTGGGCTGGTTCCCTTTGTCTAACAGAGAAGACTAGAACGAGGCACTTGAGAAAGACACAGTCTTTTGTCCTAAGTTGGTGGGAGAGAAAAATCATTTTTTTTCAAAGCTGTCATCCCAGGGTATTTAAATTTCTGGTTCAAGGAAGAATGAGCCTCCCTTAACAGAGCTGTATATCTTTTCCCTTTGCTTAAAAAATAGCTAATTCTTGCCTGAGTTCTCTGTTGAAGAATTTTTAACATAAAGGCCAAAAAATATCCAATAAACTCCTATATTTTCCAATGACTTTTTCTAGAACTAAAGGCTGAGTACGAACATGATCATCCTTCTAAGGTATCATAGATGATACTTCTAACAAATATTTTGCTCTTATTTGTATAATAAGGGTCATATGCTTTTCAGCCACAATATCTATGTTTTCACTGCTCCCTGCCCAATCACCTAGACAATGCCTTCAAATTTTAGGTGTTTGCAATTGTAGTGCCTACCTTATATATTAATTAAAGTTCAATTTAACCTGCTTTGAAAATGAGACTCCAAAATAGGATGGCTTAAGTAGGTAGAATTTTATCTCTTTCATACAACAGTGAAGAAGCAGGCAATCCATGGTAGGGCACCTCTACCATCCTCAACACACAGATTTCGTCTTTGGCTCTAGGGTATTTTGTATAGCTCTCATAAACTTATCTGCATCTCAGCTGGTAAGAAGGGAGGAATTGAGGCCAATTTGCTCATTCTCTTTAAGGATACAGCCAGGAAGGATACAGCCAGGAAGGATACAGCCATCACTTTCACTGACATCCTATTGGACAGAACTTAATCTCATGGCTATATCTAGCTGCAAGGGAGGCCGGGAAATGGAATCTTTGGTTAGGTAATCATTTACCCATCTAAAACTTGGGAATAATATTGAAAGATGAACCAGTAAATGGATTTTGATTAATAACTACATATCTCTGCCACACCAAGTATTGGATTATAATTAGGTAGACATGTCTTCTGCCTAAGATTTTTTTTTTTTTCTTTGTCAGTCTAGAGTTTATCAAGTTCATTGTGCTTTTCAAAGAACTAGCTTTTGGTCTGAGGGGGTGGATTTTGTGGATTTTTCTGTTTTTTTCTTTTCTTTTTATTTATTATTTATTTATTTTTGGCTGCATTGAGTCTTCATTGCTGAGGGTGAGCTTTGTCTAGTTGAAGCAAGCAGGGACTACTCTTGGTTGCAGTGTGCAGGCTTCTCACTGTGGTGGCTTCTCTTATTGCAGAGCATGGGTTCTAGGCACGTGAGCTTCAGTAGTTGCAACACACAGGCTCAGTAGTTGTGGTTTGTGGTCTCTAGAGCGCATGCTCAGTAGTTGTGGCGCATGGGCTTAGTTGTTCTGAAGCATGTGGGATCTTACCGGACCAGGGCTCGAACCCGTGTCCCCTGCATTGGCAGGCAGATTCTTAACCACTGCGTCACCAAGGATGTCCCTGTCTAAGATTTTGAAGGGAAAATATCTGAATTCTTACAACTCAGACCAAGAAAGAAGGATAAAGAATACATTAAAAAAAAAACACACAATCACTTCAGTGATCCTTCGTCTGAGTTGGAGTGGGAAGAGAGCTGGAATTGGAAAGCCCCAGCTTTGTCTCCTCATCATTTCTTCTCTGTGATGTTCAAGAAGTTACTCCTCATAAGTTCTGGCTTTCACTTTGCTTGGCTCTTGCACCAAGAACAGGCGGAGGCTGCATTCAGTTTCCTTCTTTCTCTAGGTGCATGCCATGCAAACTTTTGCTCACTTTAGTAAGCAGAACTTTGGAACACCAAATAACCCTCATGGTGTTTCTCTTGTTTGCAATATGCAGACAGAATTTTGTGATCTCCGCAGAGGTGAGAATTTCTAGGCCATACACAGTAAGATGTCCAAAATTTTCATTGTCCACCTTTCCTCTTAGCTTGGAGAAAATTGTTAATTAAAAAGAGGTAACTGGAAAGAAGACAAAAAAAAAGAAGTGAATGGTACCATTCACTGTCAATTAATGCAGAAAGCTTAGCAATATAGCTCAAAATAAGAAGGAAAGAGACTCTCAATATTAAAAGGCAAGGTCACTAGTTCATTAAAACAATGGTTCAATGTTATGTTAATAAGGGGAATACATACCTCTTATAAGGGTCAGATGAGATTAGGTGAAAAGGAAATTCATCATTGTGGTTTGTGAAAAGTGTTTTGGAAACCTCTAGGAGAAAACTGCCTTTAATAACACACACTTTAATAACACACTACCACTACAGTCTCCACCATCATTTCTACGTTCACCGTCTAGTCTCATCCAAAGGACCAAAACTGAGTCTTCACTCATCCGTAAATTAGTAGCTCACAAATACAATCATCTTCCCTTTGTGAAATAGCAGTAATTGGGCAGAGAAGAAAAGTCACTGATATCAATAGTTAGTCTGTGCCTAATATGGTTAAATTATCAAGATGTAAGGAAGGGCTTGTTGAGGTTGAGAATTGATTCTAGGATGAGGGGCAGCAGATCTTGGAGGAAAACATAAGTTGGAGGAAAGTACTAAAGAGAGAAAGCTGCAGGGAGGAAAGGATGAGGAGGCAGGGAACAAAGGCATAACCATGAAACCCAGCCTTTATTCCTCACCCGAATCCAAGGCAAATGACCTTGGCAGTGGTCATTTAATAAAGGAGCAGTCACTCTAATGGATATAAGGTCTTTCCTTTTTCCACCTCTGTACAACTTGGAAACAACTATGGTAACTCTTTATTAAAAAACTGTTTGAAACTTCATCAGGGCCTCGTAAGTGTGTGTTTGATTCAGGAAAATATAAGCTGGTCCTTATCTCCAGTGGGTGTGTATGGGGGTAGGGAGGTGGTATTCTTCTCTTGCTGATTGTCTTACAGGCTTTCTAGCGTCCAGTGGTGGATAAAGGTTACAAATGTACAGACTATACCTCCTATCTTTCCTTCACCATCACTTCCACACAATCCAACAGCCAGTTCTTTCTGCTCTACCTTCAAATTTGTTTCCCAATCCAAACACTTTTTGCCTTTTTCATCTCTCCCTCTCCAGTTAAAACACTATCATCCCTCACCTGCCTACTGAAATAGCGTTCTAACTGGCCACCTGCTTCTACTCTTGCTTCTTCAATTAGGAGCCAGAGTCATCCTTAAAAACATAAGTCAGATCATGCCAGCATGGCAGGCTTGAAATTCTCCAATGGCTTGTAAAACCCCTGGGATATAACCCTCACACCCTTCAGTCCAGGCAATCTCCTGCCACTCTCTCCATTGCTCACTCTGCACCAGCCTCACTGGCCTTCTTTCATCAAGCCAAACTTCACTTCTGCTGAAGGATCTTAGCCTTGCACTTCCTGTTCTCTCTGCCTGGCATGCGTGTGGGAGATTTTCTTTCTTTTTAATTTTCTGTTTACTTTTGCAAGCTCCTTGTACCTAGACAAAGCCTGCATGTAGTAAACCCTGAATGTGTAACCTATGGTAAGGGGTTTGGAGTGCTCACTGAAGTGGCCCACATTTTTAAAAAGGTAATAATCAATGGGTTGAAGATTATATTGTTGGCAGAAGTATGTAAGCATACTATTAAGATCCATAATTCAACTTCTAGGAATCTTTTTTAAGATAGAGTAATCCAAAATATGAAGAAGTGCATAAATATGTTTATTGACGCATTTTTTATAGTAGCACAATTTGGAAAAAACTAAAATATCCAAAATAGCATAACAGTTAAGTAAATTTAACAACTCAGTAGAATACAATTGTTTCAGTCAGGATTCTCCACATAAAAAGAACAAACAGGAGATAGTTATAGTATATATATCTTGTTTAAGATATAGAGAGAGGATAGAGAGAGAGAGAAAGAGAGAGAAATTTATTTAAGGAATTGACTAATGCAGTTGTGGCAGCTGGCAACTCTGAAATCTGTAGGGCAGGCTGGAAATTCAAGTAAGAGTTGATGATGCTGCAGTCTTGAATTCAAAATCTATAGGGCAGGCCAGTAGGCTGGAAACTCAGACAGGATTTCTATCTTGCAGTCTTGAAGCAGTATTTCTTCCTTTTGGGAAATCTCAGTCTTTACTCCTAAGGCCTTCAACTGATTGGGTGAGACCAACCCACATTATGGAAAGTAAACTTCTTTATTTAAATCCACCAATTGTAAATGTTAATCACAATAAAAAAAATACCTTCACAGCAACTCTAGACAAGTGTTCGACCAAACAACTAGGCACCATAGCATTTCCAAGTTGACACATAAAATTAACTGTCATGATAATGCTGTCATTTAAAGGAATGGTTAAGTGGGTTATGTGATCATGTGAAAAAATGCTTAGACATGATGTTAAGAAAAAAGCAGAATGCAAAACTCCATGTATCCCTTGGTTATGGCGAGGTTAAAAATGTGTAAGAAAAAAGACTGAAATAAAAACACCAAAATGCTAGTAATTTTGAGTTAGAG
Organism: Balaenoptera physalus; assembly: GCF_965194825.1. NCBI lineage: Eukaryota > Metazoa > Chordata > Mammalia > Artiodactyla > Balaenopteridae > Balaenoptera > Balaenoptera physalus. The sequence goes on from NC_138882.1 coordinate 65,729,065, forward strand.
TGGTACGATTATGTGTGAGATTTTTCTCACATGCATAAAAATTTTATAATGTGATTATATTATTTTTATGATGGAAACATAAAATTTTAATAGGAAATTCTCCCTTGATGCTTATGTTTATAATGGGAAAAATAAAACTTTAATAGAAAATTATTCCTCAATGGTTAAATTATTTTAAAAAAAAAGAGGCAAGACAACAACTTGGTGACAGTAAAGACATTAAATACTCAGGCTTTTTAGTGACAGGAGAATTACCACATATGCAGAGTCTTAATATTTTAAAGACTGTCTGAACTATAACTTGGCAATCAGGCCTATTTCCGGAGAGGTCAAAAATTCCTGAAGACCCTAACCCAGCATAAGCAGAGGTATTTATGAAGATTTGGAAGTACCTTTGAGATCTGAAGACACATTTCCTCTACTTCTTCCCCTAGAACTTTTGGCCCCAGAAGATAAGATGAACTTCCTAATTGCCACTCATTTTCAAAATGAAAGAACAAACTAGGATCAGTCCAATACAGAACTTCTGCCAACAATAAAATCTTCAACCCATTGGTTATTATCTTTTTAAAAAGTGTGGGCTATTTCAGTAAGCAAATCTAGACTTCTCACCATAGGTGGCACATTCAGTGCTTTCTATGTGCCAAAGAGTAGGCAAAGTTTTGGTGATTTGGGCATCCTGTATTTTATCTAGCAAACCTATTTCCAATGATTAATTAATCAGTCTCTATTATTTTCCTAACATCCAGCCAGCAGCTTCTCTTTTTGTATGTGACCTAGCTTCTTTCCTCACTGGTAAGATGTAAAAAAAATAAACACAAGATTGATATTTGTGACCATGAATTTACAACAGAATTTATCTAGTTGGTTGTATGACTTTCAACAGCGATGCTTTTGCCCAAGTGACAGTAGAGAAAAGACAAAGATTTGGGTTGAAGTGGCAAAGACTAGAGGAGCAAAGATAGTATATTTTTAAGAAATTATAAATTATACACCATGGACTCTAGAATAGATGAAGGGAGTGAAGGCAGAGTAGAGATGGCAGAAAGAGAAAGTGAAGTATTATTCTATGGACTAGAAGTGCCAAAGAGTTTCAGAAAGTCACAGAAGGGAATTTTAAGAAAACAAACTGGAAGAGTAAGTGGTTTTATTGAGGAAGGGAAATGCCTGAATTAATTATTTTGGAGTTTAGAAAGCTATAGGTAATTCACAGAATGGCTATGGAAGTCAGTGAGCAAAATGAAATACAAAACATCATTGTACCTGAGAAGGTCAAGGAATAGAGAAACCTGGGTGTTATATAGATCATCCACTTAGGTACAGAAGTCATCCCAAATTTGATATGCAAAGGAAAGCTATAACGCAGGTGCCAAAGTCTGTAGTGAATGAGTGAAGTGCCAAGATGCTAGAAGGTTAATAGACGATAGCATAGAATAGGAAGAGTGGGTGGTAGAGTTACATGGCATAAATGGCAGAAAGGATGGATTTTTAAAATGGTGGAGAAAACTTGAGACTATAATCATCTTATATTCATTTAAAACCATTAGCACAAGTTTCTATTTTCTTACAGTAATTACCATCAACCCCTTTACCAACTGGTCTTAACACTTCTTGAAACTTGAGTTGTGCCCTCTAGCTTCCACTACACAAGGCTATGTGTGACACCTCCTCATTTTCCATCTCTGGGTAATGTAAGTTTACACTAATTTCCAGTGATGGTCATCTCATAGAGTTTATGTCCAATCCAGGATTCTCCAGCGAAGTGCTGTTTAATAGAAGTTTCTGCAAAGACAAAAATATTCTCTACCTATGCTTCCAACATGGTAGCCAAATCATTCCCAGGGCCATTTTCAGAACCAAAAGCTTAAATAGAAAATTGTCCTTCATCTTCTTGTTGCAGCTCTTCCTTCTCTGTCCCTCCCCCTATTTCCTTTGGTCCAAAACTCTTCTCTGGGATTCAGAAAACAACATACAGAAATGCCTGTGTCTGTGGTTCTAAATCTGAAACCCAAGGCTATCCAAGGTGTCATGGATGGGTGTCAGGAGTCCATGAACTTCCTGAGGATGTTTGCAAAGGTCATGCACATGTGAATGTGCATTTTTCTGGGAAAATTATCCAAAGTGTTTATCTTTCTTAAAGGTATATGAAACCCAAAAAAGTTAAAAAGTTCGTCTATAGAGAACATATAAAAAAATCTTAGAATCCTAAATGACCAAATTAAATTATCAAAAAAAGAAGCTGAAAGAAGATCAAGGCATTAGAGAGCAGGTTTTCCCACCTAGCAGTGCCTGGGATAGTGCTACCACATAGGAGATGGTAATGAATATTTATTGACTATTTAGTCAGTTAACATTGATAATTGATGGAGACATAAAATTAATGAAAGATAAAGTGTACTCAGGGAAGGGCAGTGTACCTTGATGAGCTCCAATGTTCTTGAGGGAACAGGAGACCATTAGGACTTCCCACTGAACTTAGGAGCTGTGGATCAAGGATCTTCACCATGAGACCTGAGTAAACTTTCTTAATCCCCTGTACTTGTGTTGTTGCTGCTACTCCCTGACCATTTCCCAGAATGGAAGATCTCAAAACAAACAAAAAATCACCTAGTTTACTTATTTAATGACTCCATATCTCACTCCATGGTCAAGGAGCCCCCAGAAATAAAATGAGTATTAACAGGTCTAAAGCAGAAAGCAAAGGAAGCAAATCCTTGGGTGGAAAGAAAGAAGTAGGCAGAGGGCTGACCTAGGGCTGTTTTGATATTCAACCGAGTGGGGACCCACTTGGCATCAAATGTATAGTGGAAGCATATCAAGAGCGTTTAGAAATCAAAAGTTTCAGGACACACAATGAATAAATATACTAATAAGGGTGTTGAAATTTATGGAAACTCCTCCAGCTGTCTTGTTTCCAGCATCTCATCTTGGCTTGTTTTCTTAGTCAAAAGCACAAACTTCTGAAATGACTAATGGTATACCTAATTATGGGAGAGGTTCTAAGAACCGAATCCATCCCAATTTCTACATTCATGTTCTCAAGTGCTGACTCAATTTTTGCTTTATAGGTGATGAAAAAATAGATTGAAGCTTATATAATAAAGTTTTTCTATTTCATGATAATGAACTTTAACATTATGACACATCTTAATAACTTTTATTAAATCTATTAGCCCTTTAAAATCATTGCCAATATTTCTTCAGTTAGTTAAAACCAGTGAGTCTGTTTAATGGACATTGTGATTATTATAATTAATTGAGAATAGACAAGGTAAAAAGACACTGAACTAGGGTATTTTTTTAGTGCTTTCATGGAATATGAAGAAGGCGAAGTCCCTAAAATCAACACCTTCCATTCCTTTGAGACCTCCTGAAGTGAGTGTAGAAAGATAAAAACTGGAAGTTAATTTTCTTGTTACATCCAAAACAAGTAATTTACATACACAGTGTATATAGACATATTATGACTATAATATTGACTATCATTTATAGATAATTGACAGTCATATGTTGCCTCTTTCCTTAAACACAGCTAAATCCATCTGTTTCAACAGAAAGTAAATATTAAAAATGAAGCAGTTAGAAATATTGTGCAGAGAAAAAGCATTGAACTATAGGTCAGAAGAATTTCTCATCTCTCTAATTTTTGCTATTACCTGTGTGAATTAGAGCAATGCCTCTTTCTTAAAAAATATATAAAGTAAGAATGATAATATATGAATACCAACCTCACAGAATTATGATATGGTTTGGATAACAAGCTATACTTAAAGACACTTTCAAAAGTGGAACATAAGCTACACATTTGGTTTTTATTACTTTAGAAGTTTATTTTGGTGGTTTTCAAACCTAGCTGAGCATTAGAATCACTAAGGAACTCAAAATAAGTACATGGTGAATTCTCTCTGGGCTTCACCTTATACTTACTAAATCAGGATGCCCTAAGGAGGAATCCCAAGTCAATATTTTTATTAAGCTACCTAGGTACTACAGACCTATATCACTAATAAAAGAATAGCTATTATTTGTCAGATACTACGGTATAGATACTTTGAAAGGTAGGCACGTTTTCCATACTTGATATGTCATTTAGACTTCACAAGAGTTCTGGAAGTAGGTATTATTATGCCCATTTTACATATGATGAAAGATTAAATAACATGTCCAAGATCCCCAAGGTCACACAACTCTCAAGTGGTGGAAACCTCATTAGAAACTTAAGACTGTCAGATTGCCATTGGTTTCCAACTTTTGGGTGTTTGTAGCATATTTTAGGGTCAGAATTTCTAGCAGTGTATATGGAAGGATTACAAGACTCAATAAGAGAACAAGCCATGGCCAGAGTATAACGGTGCCCTTCTAAACAGGTCGGTGTCACTTAGCTGCCCATTTACAGTGTGATGCTGTTGGAGCAGAATGTTACTGCCTGACTGAACCCTCACCCTCTCATGAAGTAGAGTCATTTCATGTTCCATTAGACACATGATGGTGTGTCTTTCTTTGGTGCAGGCTCCCTATGGCATTGTGCCTTTCATTTCTTACGTACATTAATATTCTCGATGTCCATCTAATATTCACTGTCCTAACAGTATAGGCACTTAGTTTGACAAAACTTAATTTTGCACATCGGCCAAAATTTGAGAGCACAATAAATGGTTCACAGCTTATTCTTCTTCCACTGGTCCTTTAGCCTCATTTGAGCTTATATTTTTTCCCCCATGTATACCACATTTAATACTTTAAAAAGCATTTCTGTCAGAAGTTGGAATGTTCTGCCAATGTGGGATGAGACCCTGGTCTGCTCTTTAATTAGGGTGACATTTCACATAGTGGTGTCTGAAAGTCTGGCAAGAGAGACACTGGGGACCCTTTCCCCTAATGTCCCTGAGATGTACACTAGGCCAGAGAGGGAACTCTTTTCTTGCTGTTCCTTTGCCCAGGACTCTGGATGGGAAGTGTTTCTTTGATAGTGGTGTCAACATCTTCTTTAGTCTTTTTTCTTCTCCTGTCTTCAATATATAAAGCATATTTTATGCCTCTTAGTAATTTTTGCTATTTTTAAAAAGATATTTCCAAAAAATCTTATTTTTCTTAAAATCTGACTTCAAAATTATACCCTGGAATATTTCTGTAACATAGGTTATTACTGTAGTTAAGTGTTTTGATTTAATTTAGGTTGGAGAGAGCTATTATTTATTGAGCATTAACTATGTGCTAAGTTGATAAGCACTTTGTAAGTATAGTCTCATTTAATCCCCACAACGACTCAATTACAAAAATTATTATTTCCTTTCATAGACAAGGAAAGAGACTCAAGGGAGATTAATTGTCCAGTAAATGGTAGAAATAGAATGGAAACCCTTGATTATCCAAATTCAAGTTCTTTCTTCATCACTCTGATTTATCAGCTCCTTTAATGATTGCTGTGGTGGTTTCAAATAAATGGCCTCAAATTCTTTGATATTTCTCCTATTGAGAGGTGGGGCCTGTGCTTCCTACCCTTGAATCTGGGTGGGTTTTTAACTCACTTATAACCAATAGAATGTAATGAAAGTGAACACATGATTTCTCAAGCCAGATCATAAAAAGTGATTCAGCTTGTCTTATTCACTGGGACACCCATTTTGGAGGCCTGAGCTTCCATGTGAGAAGTCCAGCTATCTCAAAGCCACCATATATTATGAAGAAGCTCAGGACACTTGGAAAGATCCCAACTGACAACTGTGTCCACCACCAGACTTGAGAGTGAAGATGCCTCCAGATTGCTAGCCCCCAACTGCCAAGTCTTCCCATCTGAGGTCCCAGATATAGTGAAACAGAGACTGTCATTTTTACTACACCATTTTTTTGAGTTCTGGATGCATAGAACCTGTGAGCATTATAAAAAATGGTTATTTGAAGCTTCTAAGTTTGGGGGTAACTTGCTACATGGTGATAATAACTGGAACCATTGAACAACCTGTATAACTGTTTAGATATATCTTTCGCTATTCCCCCCATGGTGTTACCTTAGCAGTGTGGTTAAATTAGTCTTAAGCTAAAACCAGATCTAGATCAATGATAACCAAACTTAAAAGCAAACTTCAAAAGAATTAAATTGATTCAAAGTATCTTAACTGCATATCAGAACAAAATGTAAAAATTAGTTAAAGAAAAGCATTAAAATCTAATATCCTAAAGCATAAAATCTAACATGTCCAGTATGCAAAAAAAATTATCAGAAAAACTAAGAAGCAGGAAAATAAGACCCATACCAGGAGAAAAATAAAAAAAATATTTTTTTTACCAAAAATGAAAGAGATGATATAAAGAAAAATTAAAACAGCTATCATAGCAAAGTTATGTATGCTCAAAACATGTAGAGGAAAACATAGACATGAGAAATAGAAGACCTAAAAAGACACAAATGGTATTTCTAGAGGTGCAAAATACAATGTGTGAAATGAAAAATACATGCTTGAGGTTAATAACAGAATAAATACTGCAGAAAAAGAGATCTGTGAATTTCTTGAAGACACAGTAATAGCTACTATCCAAATGAGGCAGGGAGGGAAAAAAGTGCAGGAAAAAATGAGCGAGTATTAGTGACTTGTGAGAAAACATCAAGCAATCTAAATATGCAATTGGAGTCCCAGAATGAGAAGAGAGAGAGGGTGACAGAAAAAGTAGGTAAAGAATTAATGGTCAGAAATTTTCCAAATTTAATAACAAATGTAAGCCAATAGATCTAAGTAGCTCAAAAAACCCCAAGTTGGAAGAAACTTAAAGCAGACCACACTTAGATACATCATAATCAAACTGCTGAAAAACAAGGAATAAATTAAAAATCTTAAAAGTAACCAGAGAAAAATGACATATTGTGTTCAAGGTAAAAAGATAAAATTGACAGCAGATTCCTGGGCAGAGGACAATGGAACACATCACCAAAATACTTAAAGAAAAAGATCAACGTAAAATTTTGTATCCAGTGAAAATAACTTCCAAAAATGAAGGTCAAATAAAAACATTATCAGACAAACAAAAACTGAAGGAAGTCCTCACTACCAGATCTTTGCTATGAAAAAATGTTAAAAAAAGTTATCTGGGAAAAAGGAAAGTTATACCAGATGGAAAATTAGATGTACAAAAGGAATGAAGAGTATCAAAAATGATAAATATGGAAATAAATATAAAAGGTACTTTTGTAATTAAACAATACCTTTAAAAGATAATAGAGGCCTGACAAACCCACAGGAAGCATCAGTCTCAATGGTGAAAAACTGAAAGCATTTCCTCTAAGATCAGGAACAAGGCAAGGGTGTCCACTCTTACCACTTTTACCCAACATAGTTTTGGAAGTCCTAGCCATGGCAATCAGAGAAGAAAAATAAATAAAAGGAATCTGAATTGGAAAAGAAGAAATAAAACTGTCACTGTTTGCAGATGACATGATACTATACGTAGAAAATCCTAAAGATACCACCAGAAAACTACTAGAGCTAATCAATGAATTTAGTAAAGTTGCAGGATACAAAATTAATACACAGAAATTTCTTTCATTCCTATACACTAATGAGGAAAGATCACAAAGAGAAATTAAGGAAACAATCCATTTACCATTGCAAGAAAAAGAATAAAATACCAGGAAATAAACTTAGCTAAGGAGGCAAAAGACTTGTACCAGAAAACTATAAGATACCAATGAAAAAAAATCAAAGACGACACAAACAGATGGAGAGATATACCATGTTCTTGGATTGGAAGAAACAATGTTGTGAAAATGACTATACTACCCAAAGCAATCTACAGATTCAGTGCAATCCCTATCAAGTTACCAATGGCATTTTCCACAGAATTAGAACAAAAATTTTACAATTTGCATGGAAATGCAAAAGACCCTGAATAGCCAAAGTAATCTTGAGAAAGAAAAATGGAGCTGGAGGAATCAGGCTCCCTGACTTCAGACTATACTAAAATCTACAGTAATCAAGACAGTATGGTACTGGCACAAAAACAGAAATATAGATCAATGGAATAGGATAGAAAGCCCAGAGATAAACCCAAGTAACTATGGTCACCTAATCTATGACAAAGGAGGCAAGAATATACAATGGAGAAAAGACAGTCTTTTCAATAAGTGGTGTTGGGAAAACTGGACAGCTACATGTAAAAGAATGAAATTAGAACACTTTCTAATACCATACACAAAAATAAACTCAAAATGGATTAAAGACCTAAACATAAGGCCAGACACTATAAAACTCTAGAGGAAAACATAGGCAGAACACTCTTTGACATAAATCACAGCAACATCTTTTTATTTATTTATTTATAATTTTTATTTATTGATTTATTTGGTTGTGCTGGGTCTTCGTTTCTGTACGAGGGCTTTCTCTAGTTGTGGCAAGTGGGGGCCACTCTTCATCGCGGTGTATGGGCCTCTCAATATCGTGGCCTCTCTTGTTGCGGAGCACAGGCTCCAGACGCGCAGGCTCAGTAGCTGTGGCTCATGGGCCTAGTTGCTCCGCAGCATGTGGTATCTTCCCAGACCAGGGCTCGAACCTGTGTCCCCTGCATTGGCAGGCGGATTCTCAACCACTGCGCCACCAGGGAAGCCCAGCAACATCTTTTTAAACCCAACTCCTAGAGTAATGAAAATTAAAACGAAGATAAATAAATGGGACCTAATTAAACTTAAAAGCTTTTGCACAGCAAAGGAAACCATAAACAAGACAAAAAGACAACCCTCAGAATGGGAGAAAATATTTGCAACGAAGCAACTGACAAAGGATTAATCTCCAAAATATACAAGAAGCTCATACAGCTCAATATATTAAAAAAAACCAACTACCTAATCAAAAAATGGGTGGAAGACCTAAATAGACATTTCTCCAAAGAAGACCTACAGATGGCCAACAAATATATGAAAAGATGCTCAACATCACTAATCATTAGAGAAATGCAAATCAAAACTACATTGAGCTATCACCTCACACCAGTCAGAATGGCCATCATCAAAAAATCTACAAACAATAAATGCTGGAGAGGGTGTGGAGAAAAGGGAACCCTCATACACTGTTGGTGGGAATGTAAATTGATGCAGCCACTATGGAAAACAGTATGGAGATTCCTTAAAAATCTAAAAATAGAACTACCATATGACCCAGCAATCCCACTACTGGGCATATACCCAGAGAAAACCATAATTCAAAAAAACACATATACCCCAATGTTCATAGCAGCACTATTTACAATAGTGAAGACATGGAAGCAACCTAAATGTCCATCAACAGAGGAATGGATAAAGAAGATTTGGTACATATATACAATGGAATATTACTCAGCCATTAAAAGAAATGAAACTGGGTCATTTGTAGAGACATGGATGGACCTTGAGACTGTCATACAGAGTGAAGTAAGTCAGAAAAAGAAAAGCAAATATCTTATATTAACGCATATATGTGGAATCTAGAAAAATGGTAAAGATGATCTTATTTGCAAAGCAGAAATAGAGACACAGATGTAGAGAACAAACCTATGGATACGGAGGGGGAAACGTGGGGGTGAGATGAATTAGGAGATTGGTATTGACATATATACACTACTATGTATAAAATAGATAACTAATGAGAACCTACTGTATAGCACAGGGAACTCTACTTGGTGCTCTGTGATGACCTAAATGGGAAGGAAATCCAAAAAAGAGGGGATATATGTATATGTGTGGCTGATTCACTTTGCTGTACAGCAGAAACTGGCACAGCAGTGTAAAGCAATTATACTCCAATTAAAAAAACATCATATGACCATGGACAACCAAAAAAAAAAAAGATAATAGATGTCTGAGGGTACAATTAACAGCTGTGTATTGTAAAGATTAAAGTATATATGTAGAAATAAAATATATTATAAGAATAGCACAAAGGACAGAGAGAGAAAATAAGTATACTGGGCTGTACCATAAACATTATTTGAGAGTGCAGTAAGTTAAAAATATATTTTACAACCTTATAGCATCCACTAAAACAAAACAAAACTTAACTAAACAAAGTACCAATAAATATTTTTAACATGTTCCAAGCAATAATTCTATATTTGCAACAAAAGTTTCAATTAGATTTAATAATAGTGTTTATGTTTTAAAAGTTCCAGAGAATAGAAAAGACCATATTCAAGAATCAAAGTTCCACTTTCAGATCTGGCTTCAAGTTACAAAGCAAAGTCAGTGACAAAGGGGCGAAGGACTTTGGAGATTTTACCCATTTCTTAATCTCCACCCTCAGACTGGGCTTCCTCAGCAAGTATAACATTTGTAAATATGGTATATAAGTCCTGTGTGAGTAAACTTCTTTTGAGAGCAGGGTCCCTCTTTTGTTTGTTACTATATCATTGGTGCCTGACATAGCAGGTATACAATAGTATTTGATGCTTTACTGAAAGTGTCAGAACCCTCTGGAGAAGCAAGCAAATTGAGCACCAGGTGTCAACCTTTGCAACTGGGTGAATAAGAATGGAAGATGTTATCATTTGTGGCCAGGTGTTTAAAGCTCCTAACCCCTTTCTGATAAAGGTACAGCTCTCAACTTACCTGTGACCCTAAGTTAGAGTGCTTATTCGACAGCTTTCAACTCTGACTTTGAGTGTGCTTGATCTTGGTTTAGCAAAACTAACTCTTGACATCATTCCTTGTATCCCAACTGACCTCAGCTTGACAATTGAAACCCTGTATCCTTATTCTTCCTTTAATTAGTAGTTTAATTTGGACTCTAAATCTGGGCCTGAATCCAGAATGTTCTTATCATAACTATTTAGCACAAGGAGCCTGTATTTCACATGCATCGTGCCAAGCCGGGGGAATAAGATGTGGAACTCATGCCATCAAGGAACCCGAGGTCTGGAGAAGAGGCAAACACATAAACAACTAATTATCACATATAGGGCTAAAAGTAGCGAAGCAAATAGGACAGTGGCAAAAAGCACTGAAATATACAAGCCTATTACAAAAACTTGGCATACACAAAAATACTTGTAAAAGCTTGGCATCTGCCATTCTACATTTCTTGGATCTCATAACAACCCGATCTTTGCACCCAGAGAGATGGTCCTGAGGACATATTTCCCATATCTGTTAATAATTTCCTCTAACCTTGAAAATGGAAGCTACAAGTCCCAGAATTTGCTTCTTGTTTGACAGCAGAGGGAGAAGCAACTATATCATGTAATTGGACTAACCACTAAACTAGGAACCAACAATCATGTTATATGAAAGCCTTCCAGTTCTATATAGACTATAAAATTAATCCAAATGAATTAAGTTAATAATGGAGTCCAAAAAATCACAATTTATTATATCACCATGGGAGCAGCAGCCTCTGAGTTCACTCTAGGCTATGTATTGCAGATCCTAGATCGCAGATGACTGTGAAAGAGTTGCAAGGAGAGAAAGGCACAAGGTGAGACAATCACACTTGACTGAAGCCAACACCAGTAGACTCATCTTGTTGACCCGGTATGGGTTTCTCAACCTCGGCACTATTGGCATATTGCACTGAATGATTCTTTGTTGATGGGGTGGGGAGGGAGCTGTCCTGTGCACTGCAGGATGTTTAACAGCATTTCTGTCCTCTACCCACTTGATGCCAGTAGCACCACCCACCACCAGTCATGAAAACCAAAGAGAGACATTATTAGATGTTCTCTGGAGGGTAAAAATCCCCTGTTCGAAAACCACCTACCTAGTAGACAGTATTCCTGTTATAACAGGTGTATTTTAGTTTCATTTCACCAAAATAAGTGAGGCTCCTTACCATGGCCCTCATCTGTACAATTAAGTTGAACTAAATAATTTCCATAAACATTCTTACTTTAACATTCTTTAGTTCTCTAAACCTCTGTCCATGCACTGTCTCCAGGTTTTACTCTTGGTCTCTCTCCTTTTTTAAACTTTTTTCACTCATTCGTTAATTCTACAAGCAATGATTAAGCATATTCTGTGGGTCAAACGCTGGGCTGAGCTCTGGGAATATGTGGTTAAATAAGGTAAGTTCCCTGCCCTCAGAACATGCACAGGGGAGAGAAAGGTAAGTGAAGAAAAGCAGCTCATACACTTCAAGAGGGTGACCCCTATAGAGGCCAGAGCCTTGAGTGTGTGTTGGGTACAAGTGGGAGATGGGAAAGAGGGTGGCAGAGGATAGAGATGAGGCTTTACTCATCACTTGAGTGGCTGCATAATGCACAGGAAATCTAGAAGCTGACCCTCTGAGAAGGCAATTGAGCTTAGCAGTTTTCTAATATCTGAGCACTGGTTTAGCAGCTGCACTACTGGTGTCATGTCAAAGGCTCATCCTATCTGTGCCACAAAAATACAGAGAAGATAAGGTTACATTCTCAAAAAGGCTTTCATTCCACGTGGAGTCAGCCTGTCTTCCTGGCTTGATGCCCATACAAGTGAACAAACAAAATAATTGTGGGCTAAAGTACTCACTACCTTGTTCACCCAAGGGTCACCTTCTGATTGCCCATAGCGTGCAAGGCATTTGGGGCATTTGCCAGGAGCCTACATGAGCCTGTGTGTGCCTTTTTAGGCTGAGGCCTGGGGAGGACATGAGAATTGCAGAACAACAAATTAAGACTTTGCTTATCCCTTCTGACACATACAAAGCCTTTGCACCACCCTCAATTTGCAGAAAGATTATTTCTCTAATTACATATTTAAGGACCTGAGTCAGTCAAATTTCTGCCTCCGCAGAACTATCTCACTGCATAAACAGAATTTCATTTCCCAACCCTGGCCCTAAATGGCAGTGGAATATTGGGGTAAGGTGGTTCATATTGCTCTGCACATGTGTCTAAAGAGTGCAGAGTCCGTCTGGACCCGATCTGTCTCTTGAGGCAAACCCACACCTCTGTCCCAGAGATGAGTTGAGACATGAAGTGCAGAAGGGCTCGGGTATGTGAGAATGGTTGTCATCTCATTCACATCCTGGAGCTGCTTTCTGCTTTCCTTTCTTCTGATGCCAGTGATGTAGCCCAAACTGACTGCATTTTGTGACTTTAGATTTTGGACTCTTGTCCGGATGTCCTAGCATACTCCAGTTCTTGCCTTTGCGATTTTTCCAAGTGGTGCCTCTCCGTCATCCAGGCAGCAAACCTTTATCTCAGGCTGATGACGTGTTGCTATCCGGGCATCTCTGGCTGTTCAGAGATTAACCTAGCCCAGTACACACCCTAGAGAACGCCCTGCTGTAGCTGGGAAACGAACAATGAGCAATAGCTACAATGTGTATGTTACAATGTGTACAAAGTTGCAGGCAGTAACAGAAGTACATTTATAGAAGAGAAGTGGCACAAGAAGAAGAAATTTATGACTCCAAGGGAGGTGGGGACAGAGAAGTTTTCTCAAAAGGGGCATTGGGCTTCCCTGGTGGCGCAGTGGTTGAGAATCCGCCTGCCAATGCAGGGAACATGGGTTCGAGCCCTGGTCTGGGAAGATCCCACATGCCGCGGAGCAGCTGGGCCCGTGAGCCACAATTGCTGAGCCTGCGCGTCTGGAGCCTGTGCTCCGCAACAAGAGAGGTCGCGATAGCGAGAGGCCCGCGCACCGCGATGAAGAGTGGCCCCCGCTTGCCACAACTGGAGAAAGCCCTTGCACAGAAACGAAGACCCAACACAGCCATAAATAAAATAAAATAAATTTAAAAAAAAGGGGCATTATCTGAGCTGAGTTTCTAAGAAGAAATAGAAATTGATTACCCAGATAAGAGGCAGACTGACTGAAGAATCTGTGTGTACACAGACACAGAAGGGAACAGCAGTCCAGGCAGGCAGGCGACTACAAGTGTTGAAGGCTTTCCTGGAGGGCAGAGCAAAGGCGCTGAAAGAAGATGGGGCAGATTCCACGGCCTGATGGGGAAGGAGTCTGCTACCCACAAGACTTTCCCACGTCACTGAAGGATTTCAGACAAGACAGCGCCGTGGTCAGACTTGGGTCTTGGAAGGATTACTTTGTAAATAGTGGAGAAAATATCAAGGAAGGAAAACTGATTAGCTAGAACTGAAGGAGGTGAGCCATCGTGAAACAAGGACCTGCAGAGGCAGAGGTTACAGATAAGACTGACATTGAAGAGGTCAAGATACAGAACTCAGCGACCGATGGAGTGATTGGTCAGGGAGAAAGAGGCGTCAAGCTGACTGGTGGGCCTCTGGTTTGGCACCTGGCTCTGTGGTGATGCTCCCACCTCCTGACTTCTGTTTGGACACATGGGACAACAGTGTCCGCCCTGTTGAAGTCTATGAGCTGCCTTTCTTCACTTACATTCCGCTCCCCAGTGCATGTTTCTTCTCTTATTCAACCAGTGCATGCCTGGTATTTGGTTCACAGAATATGCTCAATTATTGCTTATAGAATTGATAAATGAATAAAGAAAACTTAAAGGGAAGAGAGAGAATAAAACCTGGAGACAGTGCAGGGAGAGAGATTTAGAGAATTAAACAATGTGAAGGTAAGGATGTTTGTGGAGGTTATTTCCTTCAACCCATTAATTATACAGATGAGGAAACCAAGGCCCAGAGAGGTAAAAAGACAGGAAGACTGGGTGGTGGGCAAGTTTGGGGAGGAGAGACAATGCATTCAGTTTGGATTGTATTACATTTGTGATGCCCATGGTAAATCCAGATTCTGATATCCAATGTGCTGTTGGAATGTAGAGCTCAGAAGAGGGGTCGAGACTAAACATATAGTTTTGGGATGCAGATCTTTTGAAGACCAGGGCAGGCAATGTTACTACTACCTCATGAGAATAGATGAAGTCAGGAGCCAGGAGGACCAATGGGAGAGCTCTGATAACCTCAGAGCTAGCATAGAATAGTAGGAAGCAGCACAGCAAGTTACTTATTCTTCCTACACCTCACTCTCCCCCAACTGTATATGTACCTACATTATAGGGTTGTCATGACATTTATTTATTTATCATCTTTATTGGAGTATAATTGCTTTACAATCGTGTGTTAGTTTCTGCTTTATAACAAAGTGAGTGAATCCGCTATACATATACATATATCCCCACATCTCCTCCCTCTTGCATCTCCCTCTCACCCTCCATATCCCACCCCTCTAGGTGGTCACAAAGCCCTGAGCTGATCTCCCTGTGCTATGCGGCTGCTTTCCACTAGATATCTATTTTACATTTGGTAGTGTACATATGTCAGTGCTACTCTCTCACTTCATCCCAGCTTATGTTTCCCCCTCCCTGTGTCCTCAGGTCTATTCTCTACGTTTGTGTCTTTATTTCTGTCCTGTCCCTATGTTCTTCGTAACCATTTTTTTTTTTTTAGATTCCATATATATGTGTTAGCATACGGTATTTGTTTTTCTCCTTCTGACTTACTTCACTCTGTATGTCATGACATTTAAATGAATGAATATTTGTCAAGCCCTTAGGGCAGTGCGTGGCAAGAAGTAAAGTCTATGCAAGTGTGAAAATTAATATATAAACACTAATATTTGATGGTGGACAGAGGAAAAGAGCTCTAAAAAAATAAGTAAACTAGGTATGATAAGAAAGTAAGAGGAAAGCAGGCAGCTGTGGGAACATCAAAATCTAAGGGAGAGAGAGTTTAAAGAATGAGGGAGCAATTATATGACAAGTGCCAAAGAGAGACTAAAAACAGGAAGGATTGAAATGTCTATCGGCTGTGGCAACTGGAAGTTCATTGGTGATTTTGGAGCTGCGGTTCAGGGAGAAGAGGGGTAGGCTCAGGTGTGAGTGGGTTGGTGGGCAGGAAGTAGGAAGGGTAATGTGGGAAGTTGGCTCAGAGCAAGGCTGGGCAGAGAAGAGGAGAAACCCTGATCAGGGCGCTGTTAAGCCAGATCCTAGTCAGGCTACACAAGAGCATAGGGCAAGCCCCTTCTCCTTCCCAGAGTACTCATCTGTAAAATGAAAGAGGACTTGATCTCTACATTTCTACCAGTGATGATGACCTCATCTTTTCCTTTTTTTTCTACTAACATTTGATGATGATCAAGTTCTTTTTGATTTAGAAATGGTACCTGAATTCGTTAATGATACCCTTTTAAAATGTTCTTTTGAGTTTATGGAGGTGGATGCTGTTAGGTGTTGGTTTACTTTTAATTTATAAAAATGTTTTTGATGTAAAATTTCACCTTTGATCTTTGGGAATGTGTTTTCAGTATTCTCACATTAACAATGAAGCCGACTCCAAAGGATAGGGTGATTATTCTCAAAGTCACGAAAGGAGTATCCCAAGATTGTAATTCAGGTTTGCTGGCAGCGGATGAGAATAACTGGGGTGGTGGCAGAAAACTAATTTAGAACTGGGTCTCTAAACTCAGTTTTTATAAATGCAAAATGCCAGTGAGTGTAAAATGTCTATTTCTCAAAACAAAGTTTTCTTTCTGCCACATTCTCTTTTCCCACAATAGGGTATAATATATCATAAGATTTTTCCTCTGGAGAAAGCAGCTTTAAAAAATTTTTTTAAATTTTTTGTTTCTCCCTTAGTGGTAGAGTGTTTTATAATAGCATCAGTTATATTTTATTAGATTAATGTGGTTATGTATGTACCTAGACAATTTCAAAGCACTCTTGCATGTTTTATTCATCTGATTTTCTCAGCCACTCTTTTAGAATGGCAAAATAGGAGTGACTAGTTCCATTTGAGAGGTAAGAATCTAATGCTAAAAAGACCATGTGACCAACCAAGGTCTCACAGAATTGCCCAGGAGCACCTCTTAGATGCTCAGTCTAGAGATAGTGCCCACATGGGGAATCAGTATACAAGTGCTGATTAGGTAATGTCAGTAGATGCCTGGCTTATAAATGGCACTCATAAATCAGTGGGCACTAGGGAAATAAGGGCCCCCCACGTCTCTCTGTGCAGCACTCATCTTTACTGTCAGGGTGTTAGATGCAGTGATCTTAATCTCCTAGTCACTGAAAATTAAGAGAAAACCAAAATAATGCATAAGGTGAGAACGAGGGAAGAGAAGAAGGAAAGAAGAGAAAACCTTAGCAGTAGTTAAAAATTTCACAAATGGTAGCTCTGGATGGTGCAAATATTTGTGTAAAGTGCTGACTTCATCATTTTACTAAGCCTTTATGGGATAATATCTAAGAAGCATTTTGAGTGCCTTGGAAAATAGTATTAGACAAATACAAAATAGTGGGTGTATAAAAGTGGAAGACAATCTCAGATATATATTCTCTGAATTAGAAGAAATAAAATTGCTTTATTCATCAAAATGACCAGTATAAAGTGAAGAAAGCAGAGTTTTTTGCTTCTCAGCAGGGTAACCAGTCTGGTTTTCCTAAGGATTAATGTAGTGTAAAGTTGTTTACCACCAATAAAAAAAGTCTATAGAAATATTGCTTCTTTCATTCAGCATGAGGGTGAAAGGCTGCTAATTTAGTCTCAGCAGAAACAATTTAGCTGTCTTTAGGACACATGCTCATATAACTTTAAGTCATTTACTGTAAGTAAAAAATTCTATGATCAAGTAGTTTATTTTATCAGGATGTCAGATACAGAGGGTGCCCTGATCTTATCTCAGAAGAATATCTTTTCAGACAGCTTTTTAATATTCTGGACATTATCTTTTGAACCAATTAGTGTCATAATTTCAAAGGATGACAAAATGAAGAATAATCTTTTCTCAATTTTATTATTACCAAAATTCTTATGCCAATTTTCAGATAAGGGTACTGTAAGCTTGACTATA
This sequence comes from Balaenoptera physalus, assembly GCF_965194825.1. Classification (NCBI taxonomy): domain Eukaryota; kingdom Metazoa; phylum Chordata; class Mammalia; order Artiodactyla; family Balaenopteridae; genus Balaenoptera; species Balaenoptera physalus. The sequence continues at coordinate 65,746,781 of NC_138882.1, forward strand.
AAATACCGTACCATAAACTTGAAAAGAAACCAATTATTTCTTTCCTTTATCCCAAGAAAATAATTTTGAAAAAGAAAAAAGTTACATGTCCAAAGATAATTTTAGCTGCGTTATTCATGATAGAAATAAAATAACAGAAACAACTTAAATAATAGACAAATAGTTAATAAATAATTGCATGTTGTTATGGTAGGTTATTATGCAACCATTTCTTTTTATAAGATTTAATTTTATTTATTTTTGGCTGTGTTGGGTCTTCTGCGCGCAGGCTTTCTCTAGTTGTGTTGAGTGGGGCTACTCTTCAGTGCGGTGTGAGGGCTTCTCCTTGTGGTGGCTTCTTTTGTTGTGGAGCACGGACTCAGGCATGCGGGCGCGCGGCCTCAGTAGTTGTGGCGCACAGGCTTAGCTGCTCTGCGGCATCTGGATCTTCCAGAACCAGGGATGGAACCTGTGTCTCCTGCGTTGGTGGCCGGATTCTTATCCACCGCACCACCAGGGAAGTCCCAATGCAACTATTAAAATGATAAATACAATGTTCATTAAAAAACTGAGAAAAATGTTTACAGTATAATATTTTGAAAGGTGACAAAGAAGATATGATTATGATTATGTCCATAATCATGGATTATGTCCACGTTAAAACTGTATATTTATGTAGATAAAGTGTGATGGGAACATGAAGAAATAGAAACCCTTGATGTAACAATGTATCTGTCAGGATAAGACAGATTATGCATTCCCTATCAGTCACTCACAACAAACCTCATTCTATGAAATCAGGCTTTGCTCACTGTAACCACTCAGGGACCCAGACTGAGGAAGGTTCCATCTGTATAACTGCTTCTTCAATTATTTCAACCTCAGCAGAAGAAAGATGTGGTTGCCACTATATCTTAAAGACTCTACACAGGAGTGAAATATTTCACATCCACTTACATTTATTTGGCCAAAGCAAGTCACATCATCATACCAAACTTCAAAGGGAGCAAGAAAGCTAATTCCTACTATGTGATCAGAGAGAGAGAACCAGAAATATTTGATGAACAACACTAACCAATCTCACAATGAGATTGGTGGATTTATAGATGACTTTTCAAATATTTTATAATGTGAAAATAAATGTTAATACACATTTTACACTATCATTACCTCAGGTTTCACTTATGAGCCAGAAATTGGGAGCTGATGATATATACCATATCATTCAAAGAAAGGCTTTTTAACTGAAGATTCTTTAAAATGCACATTCCTTGGATAAAGAAGATGTGGCACATATATACAATGGAATATTACTCCGCCATAAAAAGAAATGAAATTGAGTTATTTGTAGTGAGGTGGATGGACCTAGAGTCTGTCATACCGAGTGAAGTAAGTCAGAAAGAGAAAGACAAATACCATATGCTAACACATATATATGGAATCTAAGAAAAAAAGGTTCTGAAGAACCTAGGGCCAGGACAGGAATAAAGACACAGACGTAGAGAATGGACTTGAGAACACGGTGAGGGGGAAGGGTAAGCTGGGATGAAGTGAGAGAGTGGCATGGACATATATACACTACCAAATGTAAAATAAATAGCTAGTGGGAAGCAGCCTTATAGCACAGGGAGATCAGCTCGGTGCTTTGTGACCACCTAGAGGAGTGGGATAGGGAGGGTGGGAGGGAGATACAAGAGGGAGGGGATATGGGAATATATGTATACGTATAGCTGATTCACTTTGTTATACAGCAGAAACTAACACAACATAGTAAAGCAATTATACTCCAGTAAAGATGTAAAAAAAATGTACATTCTTTTATTCAAACATTTAAAATGGACTGAGATGATAAACATTTTCATGTTAGGAAATATAGTTTGACTGAAAATATTTTTGGCTTCACATCATGGTAATATGCAATTTGTAAATTATATGGAAGAAAGAAACTTCAACAAGGCATTCTGTTATAAATATTTATGTGTTGTTAGAAAAATACATCTTTTGCCTATGTACAATGTAACAATTTGCTTACTTCAGCAGGCAATCAGCAATAAAGAAAAAACATCACACTAGCAGGGTTTTAAATATTCTAGTATGTAAACTATGTAGCAGTTTAAAATGAATGAGAGGGAGCGTGATATACAGTAAAGAACACTGTCTTTGGTATCAGGTTCAAACACTGAACCACCATTTATTATAATATATAATCTTGGGCAATCTTAGCTAACACCTTCTATAAGAGGAATTTAAAATTCTTCCCTTGTATATACTGTTGTGAAGTTTATCAGATAACACATGTAAAGCACCTAGAAATGTGGCTAGCTCATGGTAGAAAAATAAATGTTCATTTATTTATATTTATATCATTGAATCTTGGGCAATTGAAATTACACAAGACTCCTGCCATACACTAAGGGAAGTGGGTATCTTTTAAATTCCACTCTGTTACAAATAAATACATAGAGATCATATGGTCAAGGCACCATTATCTAAATGTTCTTACTGAATGGAGATACAATTCAAATAAAATTCCACAATGGGCTTGTCGTTTAACTGATGCTCAACCAGTGTGGGTTCTTACCATTGCTGGGTACAGTGCCATGTGCATAAGTGAGCACTTAATAGACAGTGATAGAGGAAGACAATGACAACCAGTCAAACCTTCTGTCTCAGTGATCTATGATGAGTAAATGCCTTTCTGGGAGCAAGCCAGGCAAGGGGAATTAAGCCATCCAAAGGCAGCAGGGATTGCCTTAGGAAGTGGATGGACACTTGGGCCCCTGTAGCCTTTGCTTTATTCTGTCATGTTAATAGGTGATCATGAACACTGAGATGGCCAGGCTGGCACAGAGAAACTGGAACCAGGTTGGTTTATGAGATCGGCAGATGTCTTCACGTACCTCCGAGGGTCCTTATGGGTTTGAGAATCCACTGTGTATCAGAATGGTTCTTTGCACTCCATCCCATTTCCCCAGTCCCTGTCGGTGATACTGGTATGGGGTACATAGTCCAAAGACAACATCCACTGCTAGTTTGGGATCAGTGGATAAGAGAGATAGCAAACTGGGTTTCATTCCTGCCAGAGAAGCAACTCTGTCCATGGAGTTATAATCCTCCTGAAGCCTCTGCTAAAGATTCTGAGTATACCTGTAAACAAACCACATGGCTCTCATTGGCTGTGCAGAGAGAAAAGAAACCATTACTGACTTTGCAGTTTCTGGGGTCACACTTCATCTTGGGAGGCTCAGCCTCTTTCCTTCCCTTTTGCATAAACAACTGTTATTTTCAGGGCAAAGCTCAAGTCCTCCCCTTCTGACCACTTGAATTCTCCCCAGCCAGCCGCCCTTGCCCTAACTAATTGCTCTTACGATTGCTTGTCTCTACTTTGTATACTGTCTGGGTGTGGTCTGTGCACATGGAGTCTTGTGCTGTAAGCTGTCTGTGGGCAATGATCAGATCTTATAGTCTTTTTTACAGTCTACAGAGGTCTCAGCAAATATTTAGGTATGGAGTAGACATTTACTTAACCATTCACTGCAATTATCTAAGGATACATTTGGAGAATCTGGCTACAAAAGGTTGAATTTGGCTTTATTCTTCTCCTGTTCTAAGTGTTAAGGTCATTATCCTTCGTTACTAAACCTAAAAATGGACCTATGTGGAAGTCTCCTAAAAGATAGCAAAAAGGAGTCTAAAAACTGTTCTAGTTGCCTTAGGTCTTTTCCTGATCAGAGCATTAAAATTATTCCTCCCACCTTCAGAATATCTCTTAGGACACACTTGTTGTCTTAGCTTCTGTGAAGATTCATTCTCTCAGTTGGGAAACATTTAATCACCATCAGGTGGGGGCCCTTTGTTGTTGGGAATGATGTTATTGATACCTTGATCCCATCTGACTAGCAAAGTTTCTGGCACATAGTAAGCACTCTGACATTTTTCATCAGTGAATTTCTGCTTTGTTTCTATCACTTCTACATTATGAAATATTTTCTCTTAGCCTGTAGGATAATCAAATTATACCTGAATATTAAAGCCAAGGACAGAATAAGTGCCTACAGTAAGGAGCTTTCAATCTGTTCTTTGAATATTCCTGGAAGCTGCCTCCCTGGTTTTAGAAGTTATGTCTAAAATCTGACTCACCGATTTTGCCTTTTTAGACCCCACTTCCTTAAGCCCATAAACCCTGCTTTCAGTAATTGCCCGCTGGTGGAGGGCCCCACCTTTTCCCACAAAGAAGATATTTTCTTCTCCAGACAATATCAACCATCATGTCCTCAGAGAAGGGCAACATGTTCAGTCTTATGAAAGGAAATGTAGTATAAAGAAGGGTCTAGGGAAAGACAGAGTATGGTTCCAGGAAATTAAAAAAGTGGGATTCTCTTGCTGAACTTCTCCAAAGCTGATTAAAAGGACCTGAGAGAGGACCCCTAGAAAGAAAATACATACCTGACTTTTACGGGTTAGCAACAGAGATGGGAGTTTTTATTCTTATATTGTTAAGCAGAATCACTTAAAAAAGAAAAAGATGCGAAAGTCTTCCACATTTGTAAAATTGTTATAAATGGAATTCTCCCACTTTTCTTTTTAAGACATTTCTAAATTCTCCAAAACGAAGTGAGAGAATAGCATTGACATATATACACTACCAAATGTAAAATAGATAGCTAGTGGGAAACAGCCGCACAGCACAGGGAGATCAACTCAGTGCTTTGTGACCACCTAGAGGGGTGGGATAGGGAGGGTGGGAGGGAGACGCAAGAGGGAGGGGATATGGGGATATATGTATACATATAGCTCATTCACTTTGTTATACAGCAGCAACTAACACAACAAAAAATCTGGCCTTGTTATGACCTTTAAGCTAAATAAAATCTGACTGGAAGATGGAATTATTTTAAAAGAAAGAAATGAGTGAATAGTCATGTTGGTTGTAATTGTCCAGTCCTTTAATTTAAACTGGCTTGATTTTAATACTCCTCTGGTTCAGCGTACCTAACAGTAGCAGAGAAACCACGGGAATTCATTCAGCAACATTCTCTTACCTGTAAGTACACATCCGGCCCAGTGACTGTGGGGTTCCATTGTTGGTGTTACCACTGGCTGGATTCAACCAATGTAAGCCAAAGTTAACTTTTCCAAATGAAGTGGAAATACACAAAGATATAAAGATACTTGGTCATAAATTATATTCACATATCATTGAAGAAAAGAAATGAGAAGGTATATCCTGTGGTAAAAATGACCACATCAATATTCTACACAGTGCTACCATCTTCAAAGTGTTGTCTATTTCCATGAAGTCTTTCACACTGGATTTGACCAGTATTCTTCCAGAAATGATGTGATTGGAAAGCTTGCCATGAATGCTCACTTGAGAGTTTAGAAATCTGTAAAAACAGGAAAGATGATTCATATTAACCTTTGTCTCACTTCATCATTTATTCCTTCACTTAACCACTTATTCATTCCAGAAAATTTTATTGGCTACTCTTTTTCTCCCCTCTGTTTCTATAAATGAGATGAAAATATTCTTTAGAAAAGGTTAAGACTCCAGGGTTATCCTTTTCCTCTTCTTTTATTCTTCCTTTATAAGACAATTCTCATACTAAGAAGCCAGTAAAAAGCCAGGAAAACAAAATTCTGGTCCTCCAGTGCAAAAGGCTTTGTCTAGCTTTCCACCCTTAAAGATAGCTATCTACACTAGCGCAAGACAGAGGCATAGATAAACACTGCAATGTGAGGGTCCCATTCTTATCTTTGACTCTGATTCTCAACTCTGGTCAAGCATTTATCACAATGACCTACTCTTCATTCTCTCTGTGCTGTGATGCCTCAGCTCTAGCACACAGCTCTTGCCAGGTGCTGAGAGCTTTAGCGGAATTTCACATGGTGGCAGTGATTGTGTATATACAGCAAAGCTTCATTTACCAGGCACTTTCATATAATAAGAATTTTGAGGAACTGAAATTTACACAGGTGAAGAAATCCTTCTTTTACTTTTTACTTTGTGTTTTGATGAAAATATTTCTAAAATTTATTATATTCATCTTATTCCTTAAACAATGCATAATGAGCATAACCTTCTCTTATTGCTCATTCTCATTATAAGCAACTTAATTACTGCTCAAGTGCTGTAATACCTTTTTAATGTCTCCTCCCTATGTTTTTCATTATTATGGCTCTTGTCACTGCATCTGTAGCCAGCAGTATTTCCCTTCTCTTTTGTAGCTTTGACCTGACAAACAAGACAACTCATGGTTAGAATTATTTGTAAAATAAGAATCAATATCTTCTGAGGGATTGTCTTGAATTCCATCTCACTAGTGAAGTGTACAGGCCATAATGTATAGAAGTCTGTTTGGCCTTTCCAGTTCTTATAATCACATCAACTGAGATAAAATAATTGCACCCTAATGAGCAACATGAATATCTTTTCTAAGGATTTAAACTGTACTTTACATGGTTATATCTTGAATTTAATTTATTCTTTGCCTGGGACACAAGGTGGCAGAGTAGAAGGATGTGAGCTTACCTCTTCTTACAGAAACACCAAAATCACAACTAACTGCTGAACAACCATTGCCAAAAAAATGCTGGAACCTACCAAGAAAGATACCCTACATCCAAAGACAAAGAGGAAGCTATGAGATGATAGGAGGGATGCAATCATGATAAAATCAAATTCCATACATGCCGGGTAGACAACCCACAAATTGGAAAATAATTATACCACAGAAGTTCTCCCACAGGAGTGAAAGTCCTGAGCCCCACATCAGGCTCCTGAGCCTGGAGGTCTGGCAACAGGAGGAGGAGCCCCAGAGAATCTGGCTTTGAAGACCATCAGGGTTTGATCACAGGAATTCCACAGGATTGGTGGAAACAGAAACTCCAATCCTGGAGGACACACACAGGGTCTTGTGTGCACCAGGACCCAGGGAGAAAAATGATGACCTCATAAGAGACTGGGCCAGACTTACCTGCTAGTATTAGAGGGTCTCCTGCAGAGGTAGGGGGCAGCTGTGACTCACCATGGGGACAAGGACACTGGCAGAGGTAGTTCTGGGGAGTACTCATTAGCGTGAGCCCTCTTGGAGGCCGTCATTTTCTCACCAAGACCTGGCCTCACCCAACAATCTGTAGGGTCCAATGCTGAGATGCCTCAGGCCAAACAGCCAACAGGGTGGGAACACAGCTCCACCCATCAGCAGACAGGCTGCTTAAAGTCTTCCTGAACACACAGCTGCCCAATAAACACATCCTCTGACACAGCCCTGCCCACCAGAGGGACAAGACCCAGCTCCACACACCAGTGATCAGGAACCAGTCCCTCCCTCCAGGAAGCCTGCACAAGCCTCTAAGATGGCCTCATCCACCAGGGGGCAGACAGCAGAAGCAAGAAGAACTGCAACCCTGCAGCCTGTGGAATGGAGACTTCAATCACAGAAAGTTAGACATAATGAGATGGCAGAGGAATATGTCCCAGGTGAAAGAACAAGATAAAACCCCAGAAGAACAACTAAGTAAAGTGGAGATAGGCAATCTACCCGAAAAAGAATTCAGAGTCATGATAGTACAGTAAGTCCCCTACATATGAACCTTCAAGCTATGAGCTTTCAAAAATGAGAACGTGCTTTCTCATGTCCAATCACGTAAGTTAGCTCATGTTGTCTGGCGTACATTGTCATGTGTGTGCATCCTCTACAAGTGGTTGTGCTTTTGTATACTTACTTTGTATAGCTTACTAATGAAGACCTGATGGAATTAGAGGCCCAGAGAAAGGATGAAGAGAGACAAAAGGAAGAAGAAGTAACTGAAGAACTGAAGAGATTCACAGCACAGGAAATGGCAAAGGAATTTATTTGAGGAGGCACTGTTAGTTTTTGAGGCACAGGACCCGAATATAGAACAGTACATGAAGTTTGCAGCAGCCGTTCAGAATGCAATCCAGTGCTACCTTGTCATCTATGATGAGAAAAAAAGACATCACTGGCTGATTTTTACAAGAGGGTAGATAGAATTGAATCCAGGAAGGAAGCAGAACCTGTGCAATCAAGGTCAGGCATGAGTGAAATTGCAGCTTGCCCTCCATCTCCTATTGCTGATGATCCTTCAGCTCTACCACCTCCCACCTCCTCTCCCTCCTCCAGTCAGTAACTCTTCTTGCCAGTTCATTTGATGCCAGCCCCTGTATGCCAGCTGTTGTACTGTACTACTGTACTTTTCAAGGTACTGTACTGTAAGATTAAAAATGTTTTCTTTATTTTTTGTGTTTGTTTTTTATGAATTATTTGTGTGAAAAGTATTATAAACCTATTACAGTACAGTACTATATAGCCAATTGTGTTAGCTGGGTACCTAGGCTAACTTTGCTGGACTTATGAACAAATTGGACTTACAAATGTGCTCTCAGAATGAAACTTGTTCATATGTAGGGAACGTACTGTAAAGATAATCCAAGCTCGTGGAAAAAGAATGGAGGCACAAATGAGAAGATACAAGAAATGTTTAACAAAGACTTAGAAGAACTAAAGAACAAACAAAAAGATGAACAATACAATAACTGAAATGGAAAATACACTAGAAGGAATCAATAGCAGAATAACTGAGGCAGAAGAATGGATAAGTGAGCTGGAAGACAGAATGGTGGAAATCACTGCTGCATAACAGAATAAAGAAAAAAGAATGAAAAGAAACGAGGACAGTCTAAGAGATCTCTGGGACAACACTAAATGCACCAACATTCACATTATAGGTGTCCCAGAAGGAGAAGAGAGAGAAAAAGGACCTGAGAAAATATCTGAAGAGATAATAGCTGAAAACTTCCCTAACATGGGAAAGGAAACAGTCACCCAAGTCCAGGAAGCACAGAGAGTCCCAGGCAGGATAAACCCAAGGAGGAACATGCCGAGACACATAGTAATCAAACTGACAAAAATTAAAGACAAAGGAAAAATGTTAAAAGCAACAAGGGAAAAATGACAACTAACATAAAAAGGAACTCTCATAAGGTTATCAGCAGATACTCCACAGGCCAGAATGGAGTGGCATGATATATTTAAAGTGATGAAAGGGAAGAAGCTACAACCAAGAATACTCTACCCAGCAAGGGTCTCATTCAGATTTGATGAAGAAATCAAAATCTTTACAAACAAGCAGAAGCTAAGAGAATTCAGAACCACCAGACGAACTTTGCAACAAATGCTGAAGGAACTTCTTTAGGTGGAAAAGAAAAGGCCACAACTAGAAACAAGAAAATTACGAATGGAAAAGCTCACTGGTAAAGGCAAACATACATTAAAGGTAGGAAATAATCTGCACACAAATATGATATCAAAACCAGCAATTGTGAGAGGAGGAGAGCACAAACGCAGGCTATTGGAAATGCATTTGAAATCAAAAGACAAGCAACTTAAAATAATCTTGTTTATCTATAGACTAGTATATCAAAACCTCATGGTAATGACAAACCAAAAAATCTACAATAGATACACACAAAAAAGAAAAAGGAATCTAAACACAACACTAAAGTTAGTCATCAAATCACAATAGAAGAGAACAAGAGAGGAAAGGAAGAAAAAACACCTACAGAAACAAATCCAAAAATAAGGTGACCATATGTGTGTGGGTTTATCTCTGGGCTCTCTATCCTGTTCCATTGATCTAAATTTCTGTTTTTGTGCCAGTACCATACTTGATTACTGTAGATTTGCAGTATAGTCTGAAGTCAGGAAGCCTGATTCCTCCAGCTCCATTTTTCTTTCCCAAGATTGCTTTGGCTTTTCGGAGTCTTTTGTGTCTCCATACAAATTGTGAAATTTTTTGTTCTAGTTCTGTGAAAAATGCCATTGGTAGCTTGATAGGGATTGCATTGAATCTGTAGATTGCTTTGGGTAGCATAGTCATCTTCACAATGTTGATTCTTCCAATCCAAGAACATGGTATATCTCTCCATCTGTTGGTATCATCTTTAATTTCTTTCATCAGTGTCTTATTGTTTTCTGCATACAGGTCTTTTGTCTCCTTAGGTAGGTTTATCCTAGGCATTTTATTCTTTTTGTTGCAATGGTAAATGGAAGTGTTTCCTTAATTTCTCTTTCAGATTTTTCATCATTAATGTATAGGAATGCAAGAGATTTCTGTGCATTAATTTTGTATCCTGCTACTTAACCAAATTCATTGATTAGTTCTCGTAGTTTTCTGGTAGCATCTTTAGGATACTCTATGTATAGTATCATGTCATCTGCAAACAGTGACAGCTTTACTTCTTCTTTTCTGATTTGGATTCCTTTTATTTCTTTTTCTTCTCTGAGATTGCTGTAGCTAAAACTTCCAAAACTATGTTGAATAATAGTGGTGAGAGTGGAAAACCCTGTCTTGTTCCTGATCTTAGAGGAAATGGTTTGCGTTTTTCACCATTGAGGATGATGTTGGCTGTGAGTTTGTTATATATGGCGTTTATTATGTTGAGGTAAGTTCCCTCTATGCCTACTTTCTGGAGAGTTTTTATCATAAATGGGTGTTGAATTTTGTCAAAAGTTTTTCTGCATCTATTGAGATGATCATATGGTTTTTCTCCTTCAATTTGTTAATATGGTGTATCACATTGATCAATTTGCATATAGAGTCTGTCATACACAGTGAAGTAAGTCAGAAAGAGAAAAACAAATACCGTATGCTAACACATATACATGGAATCTAAAAAAAAAAAAAAGCTTCTGAAGAACCTAGGGGCAGGAGAGGAATAAAGACACAAACGTAGAGAATGGACTAGAGGACACGGGGAGGGGGAAGGGTAAGCTGGGACGAAGTGAGAGGGTGGCATGGACTTATATATACTACCAAATGTAAAATAGATAGCTAGTGGGAAGCAGCTGCATAGAACAGGGAGATCAGTTCGGTGCTTTGTGACCACCTAGAGGGGTGGGGTAGGAAGGTGGAGAGAGAGACGCAAGAGGGAGGAGATATGGGGATATATGTATATGTATAGCTGATTCACTTTGTTATAAAGCAGAAACTAACACACCATTGTAAAGCAATTATACTCCAATAAACATGTTAAAAAATAAAGAAATAAAATAAAATATAAAAACAAACAAATCCAAAACAATTAACAAAATGGCAATAAGAACATACATATTGATAATTACCTTAAACATAAATGGATTAAATGACCCAACCAAAAGACTTAGACTGGCTGAATGGATACAAAAACAAGACCTGTATATATGCTGTCTACCAGAGACCCACTTCAAATCTAGGAACACATACAGACTGAAAGTACGGGGATGGAAAAAGGTATTCCATGGAAATGGGAATCAAAGGGAAGCTGGAGTAACAATACCTATATCAGACAAAATAGACTTTAAAATAAAGACTGCTACAAGAGACAAAGAAGGACATTACATAATGACCAAGGATCAACCCAAGAAGAAGATGAAACAACTGTAAATATATATACACCAAACATAGGAGCATCTCAATATATAAGGCAAATATTAACAGCCATAAAAGTAGAAATCGACAGTAACACAATAATAGTGGGGATTTTAACACCCCACTTTCATCAACTGACAGATCATCCAGAGAGAAAATCAATAAGGAAACACAGGCCTTAAATGACACATTAGAGTAGATGGACTTAATTGATATTTATAGAGCATTCCATCCAAAACAGCAGAATACATTCTTCTCAAGTGCACATGGAACATTCTCCAGGATTAATCACATGCTGGGCCACAAAACAAGCCTCAGTAAATTTAAGAAAGCTGAAATCATATCAAGTATCTTTGCTAACCACAATGCCATGAGATTAGAAATCAACTACAAGAAAAAAAAAACTGTGAAAAACACAAACACATGGAGGCTAAACAATATGCTACTAAACAACCAATGGATCAGTGAAGAAATGAAAGAGGAAATCAAAAAAATACCTAGAGACCAATGGAAATGATCTAAAACTTATGGGACACAGCAAAAGCAGTTCTAAGAGGGAAGTTTATAGCAATACACTTTTACCTCAGGAAACAAGAAAAATCTCAAATAAACAACCTAACCTTACACCTAAAGCAACTAGAGAAAGAAGAACAAACAAAACCCATAGTTAGTAGAAGGAAAGAAATCATAAAGATCAGAGTAGAAATAAATGAAATAGAGATGAAGAAAATAATAGAAAAGATCAATGAAACTAAAAGCTGATTCTTTGAAAAGATAAACAAAATTGATAAACCTTTAGCCAGATACATCAAGACAAAAAGGGAGAGGGCTCAAAGCAATAATATTAGAAATGAAAAAGGAGAAGTTACAATGGACATCACAGAAATACAAAGGATCATAAGAGACTACTACTAGCCTTATATGCCAATAAAATGGACAACCTAGAAGAAATGGACAAATTCTTAGAAAGGTACAACCTCCCAAGACTGAATCAGGAAGAAATAGAAAATATGAACAGACCAGTCATAAGTACTGAAATTGAAACTGTGATTTAAAAACTCACAACAAACAGAAGTCCAGGACCAGATGGTATCACAGGCTAATTCTATCAGACATTTAGAGAAGAGTTAACACCTATCCTTTTGAAACTATTCCAAATAATTGCAGAGGAAGGAATACTCCCAAACTCATTTTATTAGGCCACCATCACCCTGATACCAAAACCAGACAAAGATACCACACACAAAAAAAGAAAATTACAGGCCAATATCACTGATAATCATAGATGCAAAAATCCTCAACAAAATACTAGCAAACCGAATCCAACAATACATTAAAAGGATCATACATCATGATCAAGTGGGATTTATCCCAGAGATGCAAGGAATTTTCAATATCTGTGAATCAATCAGTGTGATACACCACATCAACAAATTGAAGAATAAAAACTATATGTTTGTCTCAATAGATGCAGAAAAAGGTTTTGACAAAATTCAACACAAATTTATAATAAAAAAATAAATCTCCAGAAAGTGGGCATAGAGAGCACATGTCTCAACATAATAAAGGCCATATATGACAAGCCTACAGCTAACATCATACTCAATGGTGAAAAACTGAAAGCATTTCCTCTAAGATCACAAGACAAGGATGTCCAGTCTCACCACTTTTATTCAACATAGTTTTGGAAGTCCTAGCCATGACAATCAGAGAAGAAAATGAAATAAAGGGAATCCAAATTGGAAAAGAAGAAGTAAGACTGTCACTGTTTGTGGATGACATGATACTATACATAGAAAATCTTAAGGGTGATACCAGAAAATTACTACAGCTCATCAGTGAATTTGGTAAAGTGGCAGGATACAAAATAAATACACAGAAATCTGTTGCATTTCTATACACTAACAACAAAAGATTAGAAAGAGAAATTAAGGAAACAGTCCCATTTACCATTGCATCAAAAAAGATTAAAATACCTAGGAACAAACCTACCTAAGGAGGCAAAAGACCTGTACTCCAAAAACTATAAGACGCTGATGAAATAAATCAAAAATGACACAAACAGATGGAAAGATAGCCATGTTCTTGGACTGAAAGAATCAATATTGTCAAAAAGACTATACGACCCAAGGCAATCTACAGGTTCAATGTAATCCCTATCAAATTACCAACGGCATTTTTCACAGAACTAGAACAAAAAGTCTTAAAATTTGTATGGAGACACAAAAGACCCCAAATACCCAAAGCAATCTTGAGAAAGAAAAATGGAGCTGGAGGAATCAGGCTCCCTGACTTCAGACTATACTACAAGCCTACAGTCATCAAAACATTATGGTTCTGGCACAAAAACAGAAATATAGATCAATGGAACAGGATAGAAAGCCCAGAGATAAACTCACACAACTATGGTCAATTAATCTATGACAAAGGAGGCAAGACTATACAATGGAGAAAAGACAGTATCTTCAATAAATGCTGCTGAGGAAACAGGACAGCTACACGTAAAAAGTGAAATTGAAATATTCTTTAACACCATACACAAAAATACACTCATAATGGAATAAAGACCTAAATGTAAGACCAGATACTATAAAACTCTTAGAGGAAAACCTAGGCAGAACACTCTTTGACATAAATTGCAGCAATATATTTTTTGATCTGTTTCCTAGAGTAGTGGAGATAAAAACAAAAATAATTCATTCTTTGCCCAATTATTCAATATAAATGCCTCCATGGTCTTCTTGATGATATTAAAGCAAGTGAAAAGGACAGTGTCCATGGGACTAGCCTTCATCCCATACATAGTTCAATACCCAGGCTGTCTGCATCTAAGAAATATCTGCAATAAAATAAAGTGTGTTCAAAGTGGAGTAGTCAGGCAGTTGTGGGGCAGGGCAAAGACATAGAAGTTTCTGACCTCTTCAGTAAAAACAAAACCATATGATCTACTTCACCAGGTAAATGATGTAAACGTCTGGGAATTATGCATGAGCCAGAATTCCTCCCCTTTCCATCACTTCAACACCTGCTGCTGGCTCTTGGGAACATAACCTGGCCCTCTCACTGCTTTGGAAATCCTGTTGAGGATGGTGGCCTGTGAACTGACAGAAGGGCTGAAAAAGACAAATGCCTTCAACTCTTCCCCAAACTTTAGTGTGTGTTCCTCTTTTTAAAAAAGACTTAGTAAACCAAGACTTTTCAATATTTGGATGGTGTAACTATATGTTTCCTCCTAATCTATAGACTTCTCAAGATCAAGTGCTTTCATCTTTTACATATCAAATTCCCCAGCAGCGCCTGGGTCCTCTCACCCCCTGGGTGTCCTGAACTCTGCCAGTCTCTAGTCCTGGATTAATATGAGCACTTTCTCAGCTGGATCCCCTAAATCTTACATCTTACAAAGGTCTGGGATTAGTTTTCCTCTTTTTTTCTTCTCAATTCACCCCCTGGTGTCCTCATCTATTCTCTGATGTCAGCTATTTACTTCTCTGTGGATTAATCTTAAATATACATCTCTATGCAAACAGTTTGAACTAGTCTTTATTCGTTTCTTTTGTCAAACCAGTGGTCATTGTTTAAACACAAAAAAATACAAACACACACACAACTTGATTATTTCTTTTATTCTTAGGTTGAAAATGTGGCAGATCCACTAACAAGGCGATCTAAATTTTAGTACTGGCTTTTTTTTTTCTTTCTAATTTTCTGCCTGCCTCTACACTAGCTGTTAATGCCCATGAACCTCAGTTTTCTTGGCTCTAAAATAAAAAGAGTTGAACTAAATAATTTCTTAAGCCATATGCAGTTCTAAGATATTATAATATTTTATATTACTTGACTTTACCTCATTTAATTGGTCCAAAGAACTACCATTTGAATTTAAGATATGAAATTTTGTTTATCATATATTTTTCTGACCCTTTTTCCTCTTAACATTGGATAGTTTTTTAATAAGAATATTTAAACATATAAAAAAGTAAATAGAATCATACAACAGACGTTCAAGTATCATGTATGATGATTCATATATGCACCTGGCACATGGTAGGTGATCAATACTCGGAATGAATGAATGATCTGGACCATAGAGAAGACACAGTCGCTTTAGAATAGCTGTTATTTTTCAAGAATGGGCAGCAGAGGGCGAGCTTGTACATCGACAAAACTGACCCTTGGTTCAGATGAGTTACCTCGGTGTGTTAGCTCCCCTCAGCGTACAACTCAATAATTGTCCATTACTTAACACATTTCCAACAACTGATCTATTTGCACCATGTTAACCATACTAAATGGGCACAACAACACATGTGTAAAAATTGTTCACAGACCTCAAAGTGAGTGGCATGTTAAATACCTATTTGGAAAACTTGAAATATTTAAGTCATCTATCTAGATCATTCTAAATACTTCCTTGTCCCTGCTCAACTCTTCTTTGCAGGTGGTAGGGATATTTCTAAACCACCCCAGTCAGGATAGCAAAGTGATGGGCTGAATTTATTATCCATGTTGCTGTCTATTTTGCTTCACTATTATTTTACACACACACACACACACACACACACACACACACACATTCCTTATCCCCAGAGGAAGTCACTGTTAACAGTTTTTTTGCATCTTCCTGAAGTTGTATATACATGTGCAACCATGGGTATTAAGGTTTTTTTCCTAAAAATGCTATCACAAATGCACATGATTCTACAATTTGAGTTTTTAATAAGTATCTTCTGATATCTGCACATGTAATTGTGCTTCATTCTTTCTAACGAGCATGTAGTCTCCCCTAATATAAATGTGTTAAGTAGTAGGGATCTTGACAAAGAGCAAAAGGGCTGACTATTTCTGTTCATGATTATTGAACACCATTTGGCCCAGCCAACATACTCAAACCTCTCCTGCCTCTCATGTATAGATGTGTGTTTTTAGTGGAAAACCATTTTAAAAAGACTTGAATCTTAGCTCTCTTAGGTTTGTGCATCTGCACAGGCAGGTGAAGAATCCCCTGTCAACAACACACAACTATACGAAAACAAACCAGCTTTGCTGTGTGGCTGAACTCCACAGCCAGGTCAGTGCCAATCACAAGGATTTTTCTTCCCCATAAATCCCTCCTGACTTGCATATGCCTTGCTGTGGAAATACTGACCTTTGAACTTCTCAATCGCTTTGTAAACAAAAAAATGGAAAATATCAGTTTAGATTTAGAAACAAAAAGTTGACATTAGCTCTTACATTGTATTTGCACAGTTGCATAGTTATCCCACTTTAAAACTAAAATCTATATATTATCACATTCAACTTCTTTTCCATTGGTCCTTCTATGATACACAAACATCAATTGTTACTAACAGAAATTTGATTTACCATAGTATACACATGAAGTTATTTTATATATACTTTTACAAATTCATTTTGATGATACCCAAATTCATACAGTGTACCATGTTTTTTCCTATGATTATTATTATGGATGCCTGTAATTGGAAAATTAGAGTCATCTGGTCCAAGCTTGCATGATATATTAATACAGCCTTGTTATGCAAAATGTGATTTGCAGACCAGCAGCAGCAGCAGCAGCACTTGGGAACCCTGTCAAGGGCGAATCCATGGGCCAGTCATCAAAACATTACATTACAATCCTCCAGACACATTGAATCAGAATCTCAGGGAGTTAGAACCAGCAATGTGATTGAACAAAGTCTCCAGGTGATTTCTACTATATCAGAGTTTGAGACCCACTGATCTAAAAACTGGATTAACAGACAGATGAGATGGTAAATGTATGGACACATGTTTAAAAGTTGTCTTTTTAGAGATTTATGCCACATTAAATGCTACCTAATACTAAATCAAACTCTCCTGTGAGGTGGTGAACAACCTGCTGTGGGCAGTAATCAAGCAGGAACTAGATATCCATCTATCAAAAAAATGAATTGCAAGAGAGGTAACTCTGGCAAAGCCTTTCCAAATGTAAGGTTCTATGAGTCTAGAAAAATGATGATGATGATGATGATAGTAGCTAATGCTTACTGAGTGTTTTTCTTACAATAAGCACTGACCTAAGTGTTTTCTATGCATGAATTCATTTAATCTGGAAAGAGACCCCTCTGCAAGAGGACTGTATCAATAGTCTCAGTTTGTGCAAAGAAAATGACACATGAGAAAATTACGTGGTTGATGTGTGCATATATGAAAAAGACAACTATGCGAGCAACAAGCTTTTGCAAATAAACACAATATTGCCTCTAATTCAGTAGTCAGTGATTCTATTTTTTATTTTTTTATTTTTTATTTTTATTTTTTGGTCGCACGCGGCTTGCGGGACCTTAGTTCCCCGACCAGGGATCGAACCCAAGCCCTGGCAGTGGAAGCATGGCATCCTAACCACTGGACCGCCAGAGAATTCCCCAGTAGTCAGTGTTTCTAAACCAGTGGACTTAATCCCCTGAAATTGCATGAAAAATGAATTTATGTGTCCAATTCTGGAGAAAGGTGACAATTACTTTCATCAGATTCTCAAGGGTCAAGATGACAAAAAATTCTAAAGTTTACCTGGAAACAGATATATTTCACAAGGTCAAGGTGCTTGGCATACAGCCTCAAATACTCCAGGAGTTGTGAGTTGTGAATGTAATTTGGAAAATGACCAGGTATGGGGAAGACACTGAAGCAGGTCACTTCCTTGGAAGTGTTGATGTTCACAGATCTATGATGCTGGGCTTTCCTTCTTCTGACTTCTCCTTCTTTTTTAGAAAGCAAAGGAAAACATTCCCAACGAGTTCCTGATCAATAACGCAGAAGAGAAAGATTGTGTTTTAAAAGGCATGTGCGAATCTGAACTTCTGCTAGACTTCTCCAGTATCTGCAAGGCAGAGAGCATCCACAGGACTCCACGGAGTTGTTCTATAAGACAATGACCTTTGTTGCATGCTTTCTCAACTTGAATCCCATTCATCCTCCTCCAACACATCTCTATCAGCTCATGACAGATGCATGTTATCACTTCCCTGGGACTCAGCGCATTACTGACTCACCCCTAGGGCCAATGGTGTAGCTCAGCACAGTCCTAGATCCTCCAACCCTAGGACCTGGCTGATATTATCTGGTGGGACCTTGGTCTGCAGCAACTGCCCATGTTGTGGCTATTTCTGAATATGTACCTAGATAAATTCTCACAGCAATCTTATATTCGTTCAATGCTTAGTTGTCATCTTCCCAGCACTTAGTAAACTTTTTTTTTCCAATTTGGTCCTCAGGAAAAGTATGTAAGGCAAGTATTGCTACAAGCCCATTTTCCTGAAGAGGAAAACTATGACTCGTTGAAGGGAAGCCGTTTGTTTAAAGTCTGCAAGTAGCAAACAGTAAAGCAAGGCCAAGGACACAGGCTGACTGACTTCTGGCCAGATGCTTTTCCCCAGCACCTCCTGGGACCTGCCCACCAGAGTTTGCAATGCCCATCCGTCCACACTTCCTTCTGGGGAATTCCTGCCTGGACCACCTACTGTCCTAAACAGTTGTGCTCTGGACAGTGTGTTTTTTCCCAGCCCTGGTATCAGCCTACTAGACGGGGAGTGAGCCCCTAACCCTTCAAGGTTTGGCATTGAGGGAGAGCGGTCAAAGGGATGTAACATATGGAGAGCTACAATGCTGCAGAGGAGGCTAGGGCAGCCTTTCTGGGCCATGGGTAAGGTAAAGTGAGGACATCACTCAGCAGGGAGAGAGGAGAAGACAAGAGAAGCAGAAGAGTAATGGCCCAGCTCTTAAAGAAGGAGGTAGGTCCTTGGCTTCCCCAAACACCTGTGGTTCTCTGTATCTTGAAATAACCCCAATATCTTTAGCTAGCTAGACTCTGTGCCATGATTTATGGTCAATCTGAGTCCCAATGAGGTCAGAGTACTGAGCCCTTCCTACAAACGGTGCTGACTAGACAACTCAGATGCCACTACGTATGGCAGCTTTACCAAAACAGAAGCAGGAAATAAAACTAGCCTGAAACAGTGGGTCCTTTCTTCATCATGCACCTCTTGGGATATTTCTTTAAATTATTACTTAGTTCCCCAAATTTTTAACAAGAAGTTTATGAAAAGTTCCAATCAGTTGTTCATCCCCATGGCTCACTTTATTTATTTCTGCAATAAAATATTAATATGTTAAATTGTGATTTATATACATATCTGTCTCCACCCTAGACTGTGACTTCCAGGACAGAAGAGATTAGTTTACTTGTCTTTAAACACACTGTGCTTCGTGCCTCACCTTGCTTGCCATAGGGAGCCAATAAGTATGTGAAGAATGAATGAGCACGTTACCAAAGGCAGCTTTACCTCAGTAAATGAGGCCAACGTGTACTCTTAAGGCAAGAGCAAATAATGTGAAAAACTTATTACTGACCTAAAGTCCGATTCCATCCCCCTACCTCCATTAAAAGAATATGTTAACAGCATATAGCATGTCTTCTTTAAGTTGAATTCCAAGGCAGAATTTTTGAACCCTATTGTAAAATTTCCATGTTTTTTCATAGAACACCACTGCTGACTGGGTTATAGCCATGCCATCTGAAGCCTTCCCAACACTGGGCTCAGATGGTCTGCCCTCTGAATCATGAGCATTAGCCTGCTACCACAACTGATTTTGCTTTCTGATTGCTTTCTGTAAATGTAACTAGCTTTCCAGAAAATGGCTGCGGGGATTTCTCCCCTAAGGGCCAGAGGCGTTGTGGAAGTGATCATTTACCTAGGAAAACGTAATTTTTTGATCAGAAAATCCTGTGCACCAGCCTGTTGGAATTAGCCTGTCAGACCCAATTGTTAAGTTTTAAGGAATTTTGCAAACCTACTGTTAAACACAGTTATTGTGGTGCTCCAGGGACAAAGAATAAGATAAACTCAAAGGGCCAACATTGCCGGAACAAAGAGTTACAGGACTCCTATCACCCTGTCACATTGTGACCATTACAATGTCCCAGAGCCCTCCCAAGCAGCATGCCCTGTCCCTTTCCCATCCCAAATAAGGAAAGGTATTTGTCCCGTTCTTCTCACGCTCTGCACACTGAAAGTATACATACCCTGCCCAATCAGCAGATGACCCACAGGTGCCTTTGTTCCCTGGCTATAAAAACAGACCAGTAACCCTTGCTCAGGGTCGACTCTCCCTGATTATCAGGAAGTCGGCCTGCTGCTCTGGCAGCGACCTTTCCCTTTAATAAATTCTATCTTCTTTACATTCTGCCTTGTGTCTGTAAATTCTTTTCCAGCCCTTGTTCGGACCACAACATTTCTGGAGGCCAGTACGGGGATCTCCAGGGGATCTCTTTCCCCACCTCCTCCCCTCATTCCTTGGGACCCTCTGTGAACAGGCAAGTTGCCGGGGAAGCAACAGAGGAACTCTGGCCAGGGCCACACCCTGGTGTGTTCCGAAGGCTCCACAGCTCACTTCGCCCCAGTAACTGCCGCCCAGAATAGGTGAGGGTCCCTCTGTCTTCCTTCTAGTTTTTTTTTTTTTTTTAAGAAACTTTTCCCCATACCTTTTTTTTTTTTAATTAATTAATTTATTTATTTATTTTTGGCTGTGTTGGGTCTTTGTTTCTATGCGAGGGCTTTTCTCTAGTTGTGGCAAGCGGGGGCCACTCTTCATCGCGGTGCGCGGGCCTCTCACTGTCTCAGCCTCTCGTTGCGGAGCACAGGCTCCAGACGCGCAGGCTCAGTAATTGTGGCTCACGGGCCTAGTTGCTCCGCGGCATGTGGGATCCTCCCAGACCAGGGCTCGAACCCGTGTCCCCTGCATTGGCAGGCAGATTCTCAACCACTGCGCCGCCAGGGAAGCCCTCTGTCTTCCTTCTGACTGAGGCCAATTGGTATTGTGTGGGCACAGGTCAGGCATTTAAAAGCCATTAGGGCGCCTGCCGCTTGAAGACTCCCATGAAAGGATAAGGGGGTCATGGAACAGACCAGGCTATTAGAGCGTCTGCCTCCATCAAGACAACTTCCGTGCAACGTGAGGTACATAGTGGTTGAAGCAAAACACAAAGCCCACAGTCCCTTGGCCACCGCCTCCTCAGTAAGTTTAAAAGGCAGGATCTTCAGTCCTCTTTTCTGTCACTTCCGCTTCCTGCTCTCCAGCCCGGACTGACTCCAAAGGAGCTGGCCGCCTCTAGATCGTCCTGAGAAACTCTTCCCCGTCCCTAAGGATCTTCTAATGGTGAGTCAGTTCCTGGCTGGCTATGGGAATTCCCCCCTCTGGTTTTTGGTGCCCCAGTTGCACGGTTTCTCATTGCTCTGGCCACCTCTCTCAGTTGGACGCGACTGCTGAGACGGTCGGCATTTTTGTGCCTGCCTTAGTGGCACGGTTCTCACTGGTGCCTTAGTCGCACTGAGACAAAGAGGGATGCCTTTTTGTCTGTCAGTGATTCTCAGTACCCCCATTCTATGGCTCTGGGGCTAAGAATGGGTTCAGGTACATCTATCCCCTTAGACTCACCTCTCGGTTGTATTCTTAGGAATTGGAAGGAATTTGACCCAGACAATCTCAAAAAAGAAGAGGCTCATTTTCTTGAAACACGGCTTGGCCCCCGTACAAACTGGGGGACCAAGAACCATGGCCTCTTAATGGGATGCTAAATTATAACACGGTCCTCTAACTTGATCTTTATTGTTGGAGGCTGAGAAAGGATTCTGAGGTTCCATACATCCAGGCCTTCATGGCCCTTAGTCAGAATCTGAGCCTGAGGGACTCCTGCCACATGTGTCTCTCCATTGTAACTCTACTGCCTCGTCCTCCTCCTTCTCCCCCTCCGCCAACTTTACCGCCTCGCCCCTCTCCATCTCCCCCTCCATCAGGTGTTTTGGATGACCCTTCTTGTCCCCGCTGCACCTGCCTCCTCCTCAACCTCCACCTCCTCACCCAGACGCAGACCCTCTTTCCCCTCCCCACACGCGGTCATGGACAGCCCAATGCTCCAAACCAAGTCCCAATATGCTTCCCCTATGAGAGGTTGCTAACGTATGAAAAAGGCAATCATCAAACCTGTCAATTATAATAAACTCAGAGAAGTTACACAGGAACCCCCTGAGAATCCGGCCCTTTTTCAGGCCTGATTAGCAGAGGCTATGAGGAAATACACCAACATAGACCTTGAGACCCCTGAAGGTCAGGCCATGCTTGCAGTTCATTTTATAAGACAAGCATCCCCTGACATCGGATAAAAATTACAAAAATTAGAACAGGGCCCACAAACCCCATTCTCTGTCCTACTTGACACGGCCTTTAAGGTCTTTAACAACAGGGAGGAAATTTCCAGGAATAGGCGAGAACTAAGAGAGGAAGAATAATTAAAGTGACATGCTCAATATATAGCCCTTGCCATTACTCAGTCCCTGCCACAAAAGGGACCTACGGGAATCCCCTCCTCTTCTCAAAAACCACCACTGACCTGCTACCAGTGCGGTCAGCAGGGGCACAATGTCAGGAACTGCCACACGCCGCCACCCCATACCCCATGCCCTTACTGTTGCCAAAAGGGCCACTGGAAGAGGACTTGTTCCTCCCGCCCTCAAGCGGGTAGGCCAATGCCACAACCACCAACACCCAGGGTATTTCGGGTCCCGGCCCCCTGGGCCAAAGTCAAGACCAATTGCCCCTGTTGGTGGTAATTGACCATCAGGAGCAAGAACTGGATTGTGCTGTAGATCTAGGGCTCCTGGATGCAGATGACTGAAGGTGCCCAGGGCTTAACCTACAGGCCCGTATGTTCCTCATAAGACTGGAGGAGCCCTGGGTAAATGTGGCAGGGGCTACTATAACCTTTCTGATTGACACTGGGGCTACTTATTCAGCCCTGAACTCCTGCTCTGGCCCCACTCGCTGTTCCTAGATCCTCCTAACAGGGGTAGACAGACAACCCGCTTATGGCCATTTTACACCTCCCTTACCCTGTTCTCTTGAAAATACTCTATTCACACACTCTTT
The DNA here is from genome assembly GCF_965194825.1 of Balaenoptera physalus. NCBI lineage: Eukaryota > Metazoa > Chordata > Mammalia > Artiodactyla > Balaenopteridae > Balaenoptera > Balaenoptera physalus. The sequence goes on from NC_138882.1 coordinate 65,770,157, forward strand.
CCTAGTCCTCCCAGCCTGTCCTACACCTCTGTTAGGCCGGGACCTTTTAACAAAACGTAAAGCTACTTGATCATTTACACCAGTAAATATGGCTTTAACAGCCACCACGAAGCCTACTCTAGCTAAAGTCCCACCCCATATCCTCCACCAAATTCCCCTGGAGGTGTGGGACACCTCCACTCCTGGCAGATCCACCACTGCCAGCCCAATAGTCATCCATTTAAAGGACCCTAACTCTTTTCCTAGGGTATCACAATATCCTCTTAAGGAAGAAGCTTTGATGGGACTACAGCCTCTAATCTCAAAGTTCCTCCAAAAGGGACTACTAGTCCCCTGTAATTCTTCCTGTAATACCCCGATCTTAGCAGTAAAGAAGCCTGATGTCTTCTACCGTCTAATCCAAGACTTAAGGGCCATTAATCAGGTTGTGGTCCCTATTCATCCAATAGTTCCTAACTCATATAACCTCCTGAGCCAGATCCCAGCACAGATGCAGTGTTACTCTATCCTGGATTTGAAGGATGCTTTCTTCTGTATCCCAGTCCATCCTGATTCCCAATTCCTGTTTGCCTTTGAATGGAGAGACCCCAATACCAAACATACCTGACAAATTACCTGGACGGTCCTATCCCAGGGATTCTGAGACAGCCCTCATTTGTTTGGCCAAGCACTAGCAAACGATCTCTCATCACTGACACTAGGAGGCAAAAGCTGCTTACTCCAATATGTCGATGATCTCTTAATCTGTAGCCCAGACAGACCCACCTCAGACAATAATACTCTTCTTGTTCTTAAACATCTAGCGGACTGGAGATATGGGGTTTCCCCAGCTAGGCACAAATCACGTCCCAGCAGGTCACTTTCCTAGGGCTAGTGCTAACCTCTGGGAGGAGACACATTGCTCAAACTAAATATCCCCATGCTTACTATTTTGATTCCCCTTTCTACAACATGTACTTCCCCAAACCTCCCAATATTACCACCGATTGGACACAAGCTAGCTATTTTGGGACCTCCATCTGCCCCACCCCATCCCCAAGTTGTCCCTATCAGAACCAGAATGTTTGGTTCCAACCCTCTAATATTAAGCAAGAGGACTGCAAAAAACTCAAGACACCCAAGGATTATGACATAAGGTGGAACCCTACTATTCCTTCTTTCAACTGGGCTTATAACTTTTCCTCTCATCCCTCAAAGGTTGCTTGCCTCTCTCTTATAGCTGGAATGACTTTAGTTACTACCTATGAGGGCATAGAACATTCCCATACCCATTTAGGAAAACCCTACTTCAACATCACTTTAGATGTCTGCCTAGACCCTACAAATCACACCTATTTCCTTTGCGGATCCAATGCCTATTTATGCCTTCCAGCCAACTGGACAGGGGCCTGTACCCTTGCATACATTATTCCTAACCTTACCTTTATAAATGACAGCATCCCGCTTCCCTTATACTCTCAACCACATAAACAAAAGTGGGCAGCCCTCACTGTAATATCAGTCCTAGAGATTATCATTGGGGTAAGAACAGGCTCAACTGGACTTTTAAACTCTATTTTCACTGCCCGATAACTCTCTCTTGAACTCACACAACAGACTGCCTACCTAGCAGCTCAAATTAACACTCTACAAGAAGAAATAAATTCTCTAGCAGGAGTGGTTTTACAGAATAGGAGAGCTTTAGACTTACTAACAGCTAACCAAGGTGGGACCTATGCAATGTTAAACAAGAATTGCTGGTTTTTTGTCAACCAATTGGGCAAAATTCAAACTAACCTTAGGAATATTATCAAAAGAGATAACGGGTTTTACACGAAGGGAGCCTCAGGGGGATTTGACTGGTGGGATTTCCAGACTAATATCTGGTCCTGGTTTTCTTGGCTAACCCCTTTCCTAGGTCCTGTAATAGCCTTCCTACTTCTACTGATCTTTGGGCCATGTATTTTTAACCTCCTTGTTAAGTTTGTCTCTTCTAGAATACAACAAATGAACCTCCAAATGGTAAGGCAACAAGAATACCAGCCAGTCAACACACGGACAGCGCTTGAACAAGCCGCCATCACTTTCCATGGAGCCCCTACTCCTCTCTAGAAATACCCTGGCAGAGAACAGGCATCAGAAACCCAGGGCCCCTACTCCCTCCCTGCCCAGCAGGAAGTAGCCGGAGAGAGATCGTCGCCCCTTCTCCTTAAAAAAAGGGTTCCTGAACACCTGAGCAGGAGCTACACAGATAGGTAGGCATGAGCAGGGTGTCCAGTAGGGCCAAAGGATTGGCCCTATAAATAAAGAGAGAAGGAAATGTGGTGCTCCAGGGACAAAGAACAAGATAAACTCAAAGGGCCAACATTACCAGAACAAAGAGTTACAGGACTCCTATCACTCTGTCACATTGCAACCATTACAATGTCCCAGAGCCTTCCCAAGCAGCATGCCCTGTCTCTTTCCTGTCCCACATATGGAAAGGTATTTGTCCCATTCTTCTCATGCTCTGCACATTGAAAGTATACATATCCTGCCCAATCAGCAGATGACTTGCAGGTTCCTTTGTTCCCTGGCTATAAAAACAGACCAGTAACCCTTGCTCGGGGTTGACTCTTCCTGATCATCAGGAAGTCGGCCTGCTGCTCTGGCAGCGACCCTTCCCTTTAACAAATTCTATCTTCTTTACTTTCTGCCTTGTGTCTGGAAATTCTTTTCCGACCCGTGTTCAGACCACAAAAGTTATTAGTAAAATTTATGTAAACTTACAACTAAATGAATATTGTTAAAAACAAAGACAGTGAAAATTCAACCCCCATCACTTCCTAATTGTTTTGCTACATTTTACTATTATCCATACTAGTGAGGGTTTTTTTTTTAAATATCCATTGTATTTGTACCATACTACATAATGATGTACTGCTATGCATTTCTTTCCCAACTCCACATTCGATGATATCATTTGGTAGCTTGAAATTGGCCTTGGTGGGAGTATTTACACTTTAGAAATGAGCGAATACTACAAATCAGGGCTATCCCCTGCCCCCAGAACCTGTTGTTAATCATTGCTAGCACACCACTGATGTGCACTGTAATAAACGCTTATTGATTTACTTGGCTCACAATGAGAATGAAACATTCAAACGAAGACAGTGTTTTAGAATGCACACGGAGGATGCCGTAAACATCTGCTCAACAATCTCTAATGCCTGAGAAAGAAAAAGTCCCATAAAATTGTTGGAACTGGAGCTCCACGGCTTTATTTCTTGAAAGCCTCCATGTGTAGACCCTCATTCTCCCTGGGAAGCACTTCTTGGGAAACAAACACTAGAAAGAGATTATGTCTCAACTGTATTTTAGTATTCTGGCTGCAAACCTGTAATGAAAAAGGCAGAAAAGGTACATTAAAAGCCTCGTATTGATCCATCAGGCTTTTTATGATCACAGACACAGAAATGGAGGGTAAAGCAGAGGCTATTATCTTACTGTGATAACAGCAGGACAAATAAACAGGAAAACATTAAAAAAAAAAGTGTAGGTATGTGCTTAGGTACGCAGATTGTAAAGAAGTCACCAACCTTGGTATTTTATATTCATCAAGGCAATAAAAGGGTCAGTGATTTCAACCAGTGGTAGACAAAGGTGCAGTCTTTCAAACCAGATACCACACATCCCAGTACAATTGCTAAAATCCAGGTCTCTTGGAACAGTTTGCATGTTTTGAATTCAAATTAAACCAAGAAATTATTGCTAGAAATTTATGAGGTAGTAAGAATCATTTTTCACCCAAGGTCAGGTCACAGTCCAATGAATGTATCAAGCCACAGATTTTTTTTTTCCTGCCTAGGAGACTATATTGTGAGGATACCTGTAATAGAAGACAGTAAATGTTTGCTTTAAAACAAAACAAAGTTACAATAATGAAAATAAACATTCATTCAGGTGCTATGTTAAATCTAATTATAATCATTAGGTCAAACAGGAACATATCTTGGCAGTAATTCTTTCCTCTGTTCACAACTTTCTCAGCTTTGGTGCTTTTATGGATTCTGGAAATCAGAACACTCACTTCTGCTCTATGACGTTCAAAAAAAGCAAACACTTTTATGTATTTCTTTGCATATAGAAAGTATTGTTTTCGTGAATCAGTTTGCTCGATTTTTGCTCAAGCAATTTTCCTGTGAGTTATTGTTGAAGTTGCTCACAAAACATTTACAAATAACCTCACTAATTCGGGTTAAAAAATTAATTTGTTAAGAGAACAACTGTGGTGAAAGAGACAAATTTTCTTAAGTTCAAAAACAAGTGTGGGGCTTCCCTGGTGGCGCAGCGGTTGAGAATCTGCCTGCCAATGCAGGGGACACGGGTTCGAGCCCTGGCCTGGGAAGATCCCACATGCCGCGGAGCAACTAGGCCCGTGAGCCACAATTACTGAGCCTGCGCGTCTGGAGCCTGTGCTCCGCAACAAGAGAGGCCGCGATAGTGAGAGGCCCGCGCACCACGATGAACAGTGGCCCCCGCTTGCCACAACTAGAGAAAGTCCTCGCACAGAAACGAGGACCCAACACAGCCAAAAATTAAAAAATAAAAAAAAAAAAGCAAGTGTGTTTATCACCTTGTTCCTCTCTCTTTTTAACTCCTTTTAGGGGTGGCCTGGGGGAAAATTTTTTGCATGGGTTGGGGGATCACTTCTGAATCTGCTTGTTCAGTGAAACCAAGAAAGATATTTTCTATTTGCCCTTGTTGTTATCATTTTTGTCTGCATTTCTGAAAAAAGAGAGTGACTCCTTTCCTTATCTCTACTTTGGAAAGATATTTGCACAGAAATTTGTCTTATCCAGTGACCCCCAGTCTTACTGTGAAGCTTCTATACTACATAGATTTCCACTGATGAAGCATTTCTAGAAAAATTAAAATATTTCCCTTAGTAAACACACCTAGTCACAGTCTCTTTGCAACATGTTAAATCAGTCTTTGATTCATGTGGATTCACAGTTATAACATTTGTGAAGGCAAGAAAATACAAGGCACACACACATTCACACCTCACATACACCTTAGTGAGGCAATTTGATAGCCTTCTAACTGGTCACCTGCTTCCTATCTCTCTACATATAGAGGCCAGAATTATCTTTGGAAGATTACAGTCCTCCCTCAGTGTCTGGGGGGAGGGAGAGGTGGTGGGTTGGTTCCAGGATCCCCCATGGATACCAAAATCCATGGATGCTCAAGGCCCTTAAAAAAATGATGTAGGGCTTCCCTGGTGGCGCAGTGGTTGAGAATCTGCCTGCCAATGCAGGGGACACGGGTTTGAGCCCTGGTCTGGGAAGATCCCACATGCCGCGGAGCAGCTAAGCCCGTGAGCCACAATTACTGAGCCTGCGCGTCTGGAGCCTGTGCTCCGCAACAAGGGAGGCCGCGATAATGAGAGGCCCGCGCACCGTGATGAAGAGTGGCCCCCGCTTGCCACAACTAGAGAAAACCCTCGCACAGAAACGAAGACCCACCACAGCCATAAATAAATAAATAAAAATTAAAAAAAAAAAAAAAAAAATGATGTAATATTTGCATATAACTTAGGCATATCCTCCCGTATACTTTAAATAATCTCTAGATTACCTATAGTACCTAACACAATGTAAATGCTATGTAAAAAGTTGTAAATAGACTGTAAATGCTATGTAAACAGTTGTAGCAAATTCAAGTTTTGATTTTTGGAACTTTACAGAATTTTTTCCCCCAAATATTTTCCATCACCCTTGGTTGAATCTGCAGACGTGGAACCCGCAAATACAAAAGGCCAACTACTCACGTCAGTCCCCGGCTCACAAGCCTTTGATGAATTACTGTGGGCTACAGATAAAGCTTAAAATGTTTAATATGGCACTCAAGACTCTCCAAGATTTGAGTCCGACTTTCTGGCTTCCCTTCCCCCACAATTACTCACAGGTGAATTATAGCACTTCCTATGAATCAGGGACTGTGTTAAGCCCTTCAAATTCATTACAACATTTATATCTCATGAGAACCCTATGAAGTAGATTCTGTTATTATCAACATTTTACAGAAAAGTAAACTGAGGCTCAAAAAGTTAAATAAATTTCGGGGTCACCTATGAGGTCGGTGATAGAGCCTGGTGGAGGCCTTCTCACTGCACTGCTCAGGCTCTAACCACGACTGCCCACTGTGTTCCAGGGACTTGCTGACGCCAGTCTGCCCTTGCTCAAGCGACCTCTTTGGTTTGGAATGCCATTTCTCCCAAAACCTCTGCCCATCCTTCAGGATCCAGTTCAAATGCTACTGTGTCCCAGAAGTCTTCCTTAATCCCTACTTCCCTCACCTCCCTTTGGGGTTTCCCTCCCTCCTCTCCTCTTTGTGCCTTTTAAGGCATTTCCCTGCTTTGCTCAAGAAACGTCTGTCACTTCTACAATGCCTTGAGGGTAGAGCCTGTCTCTGCTTCGTGTATATTCCCCACAAAGCCTTCCACAAAAGCTTGTGATTAGTTTGTGCCCAGTAGATTTTGTTGAGCTTAATTGAACATGGCCGCTTCCGGAATAACCCCTCCTAACTACATATGGTTACATTGAACGAACAGCAGGGGGCAGCAAATCCAGCAAAAAAAAAAAAAAAAAAAAATCTGAGGCACAAGATGAAGACCTAGAGGATAAACCTGCTGGTGTTGGAAGGCAGTGTGGTTTAATGAAGATCTTTCAGTCGGACCATATGGGCTCCGATCCCAGCTCCTCCCCTTCTTAGCTGAGTGGTCTCGCATACTTCCTTTAATCTCTTAGCCTCAGTAAGGTCATTAATAAAATGTGGATGCAGAATAATGCAGTGTGGGGGCATTCTAAGAGCTATGGATTATCGTACACATGATCACAGTTTAGAGAAATTACAGCCATTATCATTAAGTACTCACTTAGTCTCTTGTGACATGTTTTTACTACCGTATGTCTCTTATTTTCTCCTCCAACTTGCTCCCCACCAACACCATCTTCTCTACCTCATCAATTAGCACCATCACCCCCGCCAAGTGCTTCACACAAAACTAGAAGCCGTCCATGATTTCCTTCATTCTTTCATTCCCCCATGACCAATACAATAGCAGATTATACTGACGTCGCCTCTCAAAAGTATCTAACATCTGCTATCTCTCTTTTATCACTGCTGCCATCACCCTGGTCCCAAGCACAATTTCTCTTGTCTGGGTTTCTAAAAAGACCTCCAAACAGGTCTTCCTGTTTCCACTTTGGCCCCTTCAATCCATTCTTCACACAGCATCTAGTGATCTTTTTAAAATGTAAGTCTAATCACACCACTCCTGGCTTGAAACCATCAGTGGCTCCCCACCATCCTCAGAATAAAATCCATCCCATACATGATCAAGTCCCTGCTCCCCTTTCTGACCCTTGATACCACTCTTCTCACCTTTCTTTCCAGCCCACTTGCTTTCTCACTGTTTGTCAAACATGTTGGTTTCGTGCCCAATTCTAAGAGCCCTAGCTTTCCTACTTCCCTTAAACACACTTTTACATGAGCTGTTTCCAGTGCCTAGAATGCTTTGCCTTCTAGATTTTACATAGGCATCTCCTAGTCATTCAGCCTTCAACTTAAATGTCACTGTCATATTTTATATATATAATTTGTGTATACACACATACAATATTTTTGTTTGCTTGCCAACTAAAATTTAAGTTTCATGAGAGCAGAAACCTTATTTTTCTTGTTGAAAACTGTATCCTAACACGGTTAAACTATTACTTGAGAAGAAGCAGATAAACATATATTGAATAATTTAATATTAATAAATTTGAATAATAAATAAATAATGAATCTGAATAATAGGAATCTACATTAGCATAGAACAACTACAAAATGGTCATATTCATACATTAAACCAACATTGATTAAGTGCCTGCCATGTAATCATGGAATCAAAAGTGAGGCACAATGTCACCTCTCAGGGACTTAGTTGCCTGATACTATATTTTTATTATAGTAATTAGGACTTTTTATAATAAGAAAAAATGTATTCTTTATGTTATTCTCTTATTTCTTCATCTTTCCAGTCCTTATTGCCCACATGACCTAGTGGGAGGGTGGATAGTTTAACAGGATAAAGGAGCTTTTAGACTTTGACAGGCCTGGGTTCAAATCCAATCTTCCCCCAACCAGCTGTATGTATATAAGCAACAGGTTATATATAACCTATATTTGGGTCTCCCTTCTTCATCTATAAGAAAAGGAAGATGACAATACCTTTCTGGCAGGGTTCCTTTGATATTTAAATGAGTTAACACCTCTGAAGCCCTTTCCCTGACTTTTTATTTAGCTGATCATCAAGACACCAGGCATCTGATCCCGTGATTTCCTCCAGATATAGGCCATGGTTGAAATACATCTGTATCTTCTCAAAAATCCTGTTTTTGAGTGGCATAATAGCATAACGGTTAAGTGTGTACGGCTCCAGGGCTGGACCACCTCCGTTGGATTACCAGATAGGTAAATAGGGACAAGTTATTCAATTTCTCTAGGCCGCAATTTCCCTTCAGTAAAGGATGAGAATAGCAGTACCTACCTCACAGGATTGCTCTGAGCATTAAATAAGCTATTACAAGTGAAGCATTTAGAATAGTGTTAAGCACACATCAAGCATTCAGTAAAGGTTAGCTACTGTTCTGGTTATTCACTGCTGTGTTAACAAACCACCCACACTTAATGACATAAAGCAACAACCATTTTATTATGATTCTGGATTCTGTGGATCAGGGACTTGGAAAATGCATTGTGTGGACAGCTTACCTCTGCTCTACAAAGTCTGAAACCTCAGCTGGGAAGTGAGGGGGTGACTCTATAGCTGGAGGCTGGAATCATCTGAAGGCTTCTACACTCACAGGTCTGGCAGTTGATGCTGGCTATTGGCTGGGAACTCAGCAGAGGCTGTTGGTCCAAACACCCATACAGGGCCTCTCCGTGTGGGTACTTGGTTTCTCTCAGCATGGTGGCTGGCTTTCATGACTCAGTATCCCAAAAGGCAGGAATTGGAAGTTGAGAGTTTCCGAAGATCTTGGCCCAGAAATTAGCACAGCATCACTTCCTCTGTATTCTTCTGGTCAAAGCAGTCACAAGTTCTTCCCAAATTCAAGAGGAAGGGACACAGACATCACAACCTAATGGGAGGATGTCAGTTCCATGGTGTAATAAGAGCATGTGGGGTGGGGTATATGGTGGTGGCCATCTTCAGAAGATACGATCTACCACAGCTATAATTATTATTAATGTTATGGCCTAATACTCGTAAAAAAGATTTCAGCCCTGAGGGATGCCCTCTCCTGGGCCCAGAAATTGGGATAAGAGAAATGAATAGAGAGAAAGGGAGGGTAAGCCCTAGCCATCCATGGACCATCACAACTTAGAAATTTTTGTCCAGTGCCCTTACTGAGCAGATGACAAAACATGGCTACAAGAGGTGAAGTGACTTGCTCCAAATCATACAGTTGCAGAAGCCAACCAGGATGTTTCTATTTCCAGTAAACCACACACTTGGAAAAGTAACAAAAATTAGTTGGAAAGGGAAGAAATAGGAAGATGGTGAAGAGTGGCAGAAAGAACTAGAGAAGGTCATAGAGAGGCAAAGGGTAGGAAAAACAAGGAGAGAGCTGACAACAACATTCTCTGTTTGAGACCCCAGTCATTCTTTGGATGCATTCCACACTTGATTTTGAACTATGATGCTTCTGGGAAACCTTAAGCCCTGGAATAACATTGGCAAAACCCTTTGGGTCTTTGGAATGACTTCCATCCCTTCCTAACCTTGAGGATAGACTCCAGGATGTAGAAGTTAATGGCGAGTGGACATTTACCAAGTAGTGACTGCAGCAGATGCCTTTTTTCCTGTTATTCCCTGTTACCTTCTTTTCCTCGTTGCCAGGACCAAACTTCCAAGTCTGTGTCATCACACTCCTCTAAATCTAGCCCCTACCTCACCCCTTGAAGTTGATTTCTCCTCATGCCTCCAGTGTCGTTCTGGTCACCTAGTGTGCACTTGATTTGGGGTCCTATTCATTCTGATGTTTGGTCTCAGATTAGGGTTCTAAGTCCTCGGGGACAGAGAGTTCATTTCGAAGTTTGGTGCTTGCAGAGCCCCCGTGTGTGAAGGCAGTATCTATGGTGGAATCTCCAGACTGGTCCTTCAGTAGCCTGGCTCCCCTGCCTTCATGCTGCTGTGTTCCACCATGGAGAACAACCCTGCTCGAAAAGGAACCCAGAGAAGTTCACTTGCCTTTTAAACTCACTTCAGCATGAAGACGCCAGCCTTTCTACTGGAAGGCCTCCTTTATAGCCAGCTTAAATGTCAAACTAAATTAGTGAGAGTAATCCTATTTCTCCTTTTTATATACTCAATGGTGCTAGAAACTAATAGCTGTAAGAGCTAATGTAATAGACATTCTTATAACTAATTGAGCAGATCTTCCCTCTTTCTTTTCCAAAATAATTGTTCAAATTTCTTATTTTTGGTAGTTCATCAAGCATTCACCAGGTATGTATGACATGCCAGGTTCATTGGGAATACAAATGTGATTAAAGTACAATCTCTGCTCAACTAGAGTTTACAGTCTAGTGAAGGAATTATAAGCTTAGAGCCCATGGACTGGGCTCAGGGAGTCTGTGAACTCCCAGAATTACATACAAAGCTTTGGGGAGCATGTGCATTTTTCAGAGTGCAGGGTGAATACCTTTTAGCTGATTCTGATCAGGGGCCATTGCCCAAAAGATGAAAACTCACTGAGATATAGGTATAGTCACAAGCAAGTGTCACATTCATGATCACAGACAAAGGAAGGGGGGTAGGGTTTACTGTGTGTAGTCTCAAGAGAGAAGAGGTCAGTGTCTTGTCCAGGAGGGACTGTGCAGGGGAAATGATGGTTCACCACCAGCTGGTAGGTGTCTGATATTGAAAAGACCTACCTGACCACTGGGCTGGAGAAGGAGGCTGGTTGCCGACAGAGGTACAACTTTGAAAATGCTGCCTCAAGGGAGGCCCTCTCATTGCTACTTAATCCACTTTGGTAACCTTTCATCATATTTCAAAAGCCTTGTCATTTTCATTATTATTCTCAGAACACATTTCAACTTCTCCATGTGCCTCTTCATTCATTAGTCTAGGACCAAACTGGTGAGTTACATAACACAAGCATGTTACATGGTACTGAAGGACACTTTCTTCTTGGCCTTAGTCTGGCACAGTTTGGCCAAAAAGACCTTAAATTAATTTTACAAAGGATTTACATAGCACTTGCACATTCATTTTAAGATCATTGTGCCCAAAAAATGTTATTACTATCTTTCAAAGTTTGTCGTTCTTTGGAGTTTTTCCACTGCTGGTATGTGTAAAATATACCAGATACATAATAAATATGTATAAATGATATATACATATATATTATCATTCATACAAGCCTTCTTTTATTAGAAATGGAAAATAGAAAGAAAGAAGAAAATTTGGAAAGAAGCAAAGGGTGAAAATTGAGGGCCCCCAATAATCAATTTTGTGACATGAATTGTATCTCATTGACAGTTTAGAGAACTCTATTATCGTGAGAGAACAATTCGTAGTTTTTACAAGCCAATAAGATCATAACAAAGCACTATAATGGACCCAGGTTAGATTAAATTATTCTGCTTTTATCCAAAGGCAGCCAAAATACTCATCAAGTAAACAGGCAAAGTGTGACATCTAGAAAAAGAAGCAGATTATAGTGAGTTCCTTTGCATGAAGATATTGGGTGTTTCAGAAGGATAACATTAAAGAAAGCATCTGACCAAACATACCATACTGTCAGTAAGACAGCAGAATCTAAAAATAATTTTAGCTCTTACTTCTTAAACATCCAGTTTTAATGGTTTCATAACCTTTGTCACACACTCAGACACTAACTTTATTAGAATGTACTTAAGTCATCAAGCATTTACTGAATACCTATTATTAGCAAGGTGCTGTGCTAAGCTTTGCAGAGGATACAACTATGAAGAAGAAATGGTCCTTCCCTTAGGGAAGTTATAGAGTGGTGAGACAGACTCATATATTTACAAGCAACTGTAAGTCAAGGCTGAAACTATCAAATGTATAATAGTAAGAAACTCAAAATGCAAGGGAAGCTGAAATGAAGGAGAGAGTAGGTGGACTTGCAAAGCATGAGAAGGGTCTCACAAAGGAGGTAGAATCTGAACTGGGCTAGGAAGGTGTAAGATGTCATCAAGCAAAGAAGGGGATAAGGTCACTTTAGGTCCAGCATGTAGCAAGAGGCAGAGAGAAGGAAATCATAAAACATGTGCTGGGAACAGCAAAGGAACAGTTTGGTTAGAACAAGTATCCTGAGGGGGAATAGAAAGCAATACATCTAGAAAATTATCCTAAAGCAAGAAATTTGAGAGTTTTAAACACATAACAAGGAATTTAAACTTTTCCATAGGTATAGCCTATGATTTGGGGCTGGGGAGAGGAGTTTTTGTACAAAAGTAATAGCATGAAAGTCTAGAGAGACCACTTAGGAGGTTATTAGAATAGACCAGGCAAGTGGAAATTAGGCCCTGGACAAAGATAAAAGCATGAGACTGCACTGAGAATATTGATGACAGAAAGAGACATTGGCAAGATAATAATCTCCAAAGAAAGCTAATTAGAATTACCCTCAAAGACCTTCTGGCATGAATCCCAATATACAGAGTAGAAAAAACTAGGCAATATAGATGATCCTACAAATCAGGAGCCCAGCAAATATAGATTCTCTGAACCAGAGCAGTCCAGTGGCATGGCATTTAATCATGGAAGTCAGTTTAATGGACAAGAAGAGTCCCACAAAAGCTTATCTGAAGTTGGAAAGAATAAGGCTAATCAGGTATATTATCCAGTGATTATATTTGCTTAATCTATTCTTCATGGAAAATAATTGCATCTAAACATATTACCTGATTGGAGAGCATTTTAAGTAAACCCACTTGCAAAATTTGGTTCTTGCTTGAACATTGCTTGAACATTTGTGAGTGCAAGAGATTGCTATAATGGAAGTCAAAAACCCAGGTTCAAATCTTGCCTGTCACCAACTAAGTTTGTAATCCTGAACAGCTGCTTAAACTCAATAATTGTTACTTTCTTCACCTGTAATATGTTGACAATAATACCTACCTCATTTGATTATGCCAATTAGAGGAGACAATGCATGTAGAAATACCTGGAACAAAGAAGTGCAGTAATACTGGTTTTCTGCTTTTTTGTTTGTTTTCCTTTTAATGCACTTGCACTGAAGCGCATAAGCCAATCCATCCAAGTCTATGCTTAGGCATTGTGTACTTTTGTTGGATTCTGAGATAGTGGTCGCATGATAAGCTTTCCAAGTAAGGGATTCTCACTACTGCTCCATTTAAAGTTGGTTAAGTGGGCAAATTAGAATCTTACTTAGAATCTATTTGGCCCACCATTTTATCCCCTTCTCACTTGTTTATTATCAATGTCAGGACTTTTTGATACCAGTGTATCCAGCTCTGCATCCTGAGACCTTTAGGATGGAGAGGCCAGAGCAGCCTGGTGAGCAAGCTCCTGTGAGCAGGGTTGTAGTGAGGATATAGCAACTACGAAGCATCAGAGGAAAGTATTTCAAGCAGAATGAGAGCCATCCAGGCCAGGAGGGGCAGGACACTTCTCACCTGGAAAGGCTGACCTGCTTCTAATAAAGGGAGAGACAGATTAGAAGAGAAGATGACTGGCAAGTCTTCACTGGGGAAGGAAAACAGACAGCAGGGTTAAACATCTAAGTCTACTTTTTTTTATCCTCCTGAAAACAAATTCAGAATTAGAGAATTAAGATGCCTGTTCATGTGTCTTCCTGTCTGTGGCTGCCCAGTTAAGCTGCTGTTGGAGTTGTGCTAGGTCCAGTCAACCACTCTTCCAGATCAGCTAACCAACAGAAAGGCATCATACCTGAAAGTAGGTTTACTTGGATAATCCCCATAAATGTTTTGATAAAACTCTAATTGTATGCCCTTCCTTTATCAAAGTGTACATATGAGTACAGATATCTTAGAAATGTTGCCCAACACTAAATATAGTTATATAACTTGTTTTTTCATGTATGAAATACTGAGATTTTCTCCACAATATTTACTTCCAACTCATGATTTTAATGGCTGAAAACTATCATATGCTTTACATAATTTAGTTCACTCTTCCCAGATTATCAGATGTTTTATTTCCATTCTTCATCACTGTTAACAATGCAGCAATGAATATCTTTATGTGTAACCACTTTTGTGTGGCTTTGAGGACAGAAGGGGGTTCAAGTCCTGGCTCTGTGACCCACTAGCTGTGTGACCTTGAGAAAGTAATTTAACTTTTCTGAGCCTCAGTCACATTCTTTGTAAAATGGTGAAAATAATAGTACTTACTCATAGGCTTTTCATGGGGATTGAATTGATAATCCATGTAACACACTTAGCAACAGAATAAACACTCAGCAAATATTAGCTACTATGATTATCTTTCATAAGGGGAATTACTGAGCCAAAGTTTGGAAGGGATTAGAGTAACATACACAGGATGAGATCTTCATGAAATATTGGAGGGGGGGCGGAATTCTATATAAAAGGGTTAAACTGAGCCTACAGGCTCCAGAACTCTGATTGGGATTAGTGTAAACAGTAACCTGAACAACAACTGTGGGCACCTGTTGCCTCACCTGTCTTATTTTATGGTGTCACTGAATGAAAGTATATCCTGGGAGGAGCAGAAGTGTTTCCAGGGGAATCCCTTGTTATTTTTAGTTATCCCATGGTGTGCTTGCCTGTAGTAGTAGGTGGGAGGGTGTCTGCATGATTCCCAGAAGCAGTGCTCACCATGTGTTCCAAAAGGGGGTGCACCTGCTCTGCATAAAGCCCACTTCAGAGGCTCCAGAAAGAAACAGTTGTGGCTCCTTAGTTCAGTAAAGGGTCAGGTTCAGTAATGGAAAAGCTGAGAAGAGATGCTTCCATGGGCAGAGAAGGTGGAACAGGGGTTTCCCCCTGGAGAAGGAGTAGAGGCTGGGAAGCTGAAGGCAAGGAGGTCATTATACAGCATCCTAACCCAACCCAACCCTGCTCTTCACCCTGTCTTTACCATCTCACCGAAGGATACCATCTTACACCCAGCTGCTCAGGCCCAAAGTTTCCACATTAGATATATCAGAAAACCCTACTGCCTCTCTCTCCAAAATATATCTGGAACCCACATCTATCTTTATCCCCACTACTGTACCCCTGATCCAAACCACTATCATCTCTCACCTGGTTACTGCAGCAGCCTCCTAACTGGTCTCCCTATTTCCACTCAGGCCATGTTCCCCTCCCATGGCCATGCTCCACAGGGCTGCCAGAATAATCTTTCCAATGCATAACTCAGATCCTATCACTCTCCTACCTAAAATCCTCCAGTGATTTTCTCTACAACTAGAATAAACTTCTAACTCCTAACCCTGGCTTATAATTATATCTTGTGTCCCCAGCCTGCCTCTCTTACCTTGCCTTAACTCCAGCACTGCAATCTCACTGGCCTTACTTCTCTTTCTCTGGAAGGCCACCTCCTTCCTATTTTAGAACCTTTGCATTAACTGACCCACATGCTTACATTTTCTGCTTAATTGTGTCATGCACACTTTCCCAAAGATGGAAAGTAGTACTGGCTATCTCGGGGAGTGGAGAGTTTCCTCTCAATGGAAAGTCCCCATTGGAAAGAAAAATCAGAGAGTAGGTTCCAAAGCATGAAGTGACAGACCAATTTAGGCACCCTTGGCAATTTCTCCCAACTCTGGAGTCCCTCATTTTCTTCCATGAATAGAGTTACTTTCATAATCAGATATATGAAGTCTTTTGCTTGCTTGTTTGTTTTTCAAAGAAAATTCTGGAGTTAGTGTGAAGGATAGTTTGGAGAATGGTGTCACCATTTTCATGGAGACAAGTGAGAAGCTGTTTTGATAGCACAGACATGAGTATGAAGACCAACTTTCCACAGCACAATAGGGATTCAACCACCCTAAGCTTAATCAGTATGTAGTGGGATAGATTTTCAGCCAATGCTCTTCTTGGGAGTTCAATATATTTAGTAGGAAGAAGATTTCTTCTTTTACAAAAGTAATGCTGTGGGCACATGCATGGTATATGCATTTGGAGGTGTCCCTTTCTTGCCTGAACCCCTTGTATCTGGATGTTGCATTTACAAGATAGCTGTGGCTATGGCTGGTACTCCACTCTATGGCTATAGAACAGAGCCAGGCCAAATGTTCTTACAGAACCAATTTTATGACTTTGTCCTTATTAGCATTATTCTCTGTCCAGCTAGGCTAAATAAATGCTCGCTGAGCTAAAGGATGATAAATGAGGACCAGGCATGGATCCAGGGTTTAAACTCTACATGAGAAGTTCAGCTTCCATTTGTCACTGTGGGACCCCAGGCCAATTTCTTGCCCCTGTGTGTCTCCTTATCTATTTATCAACACAAAGTATTTGCTGAGCCATTCCTATACTAGAACTATGCTAGACATTCTCAAATGTCAGGTTGGCAAACAGATCAAAGATCCTGCTGATAGACCCAGACACACATGCAAATTGATGTAGAAATAATGGGGAGTTCTACAGGATCTATTCCTAAGAAGTTATAAAAAGAGAGAGAGGGCTTCCCTGGTGGCGCAGTGGTTGAGAATCTGTCTGCTAATGCAGGGGACACGGGTTCGAGCCCTGGTCTGGGAGGATCCCACATGCCGCAGAGCAACTGGGCCCGTGAGCCACAACTACTGAGCCTGAGCGTCTGGAGCCTGTGCTCCGCAGCAAGAGAGGCCACAATGGTGAGAGGCCCGCGCACCGCGATGAAGAGTGGCCCCCGCTTGCCGCAATTAGAGAAAGCCCTAGCACAGAAACGAAGACCCAACATAGCAATCAATCAATCAATCAATCAATCTTTAAAAAAAAAAAGAGAGAAAGAGAGAAAATGAGAACGGGAATTCATTTTAATTCAACAAATATTCATCAAACACCTACTAAAGTCAATGAACAAGGCACCATTGAGAATAGTAAGGAGAGGGAGGGATACACAAGCTTAATAATACAGTGGTCTGCTCTCCACAACTACTCAAGGAAATAGTCATAGAAACAATTAAGTCAAGGTAGTATTGTCAGACTAACTCTTACATGTTATTCATTCTAACTAATGGGCTCATGGAGGAAGTAGCATTGGAGCCAAGCTTTGGAGAAGAAGTGTGAAGGAGGCATTAGAGTGGAGAGAGAGGGAAGCATGAGGTCAAGAACATCTGCTTGGTATAGAATCATCTCCATTCTGAAGGATGAGTATAACTCTCCTTTTCTGTGTTAGGCAATGTGCTAGTCTAGGGATACAATGTGAGAAAAAATAGACCCAATCCTTCTTTTTATGTACCTCGTCACTTAGTAGTGAATATAATATTAATAAAATAATTCCACTAATAAACACAAAGCGGAAACATGGATACCATATTTCTATTTTCCCTTATCAATAAGTTAGTTTCCCTCCCTGCACATGCCCTTATGGCCCAGAGAAAGAGAGCAAAACAAACACCTCCTCAAAAAGAAGAAGAATGTGACAGGGGAAATCCTGATAGACAGGAAAAGAAAGTGGAAATCCCATTTTATTCATCCTAGTTTATTATTGAGAGAAGAAGGAGACAAAGAGGGTGTGAACTGGTTAGGCATGCATGTCCTACTTTTCCCCACTCAGAGCAGAATCTGAGAGGAGGAAGTGTGATAGTAACATTCCAAGAGCCTGACATTAAGAACTTTAGAAATCTTAGGAGACAGTTAATGACATACTTTCTTAAGCATAACAGTAGGAAAAGTTCTACTGAGGTCATTTCCATCATAGCCAAGGAAGACAGGGTAATATTTGCAGAGATAAAGCTGATGTTGACATTTTTATGTACCTTAGTAAGGAGGTACAAAGATGCTAAGAAATCCTAAAATCATTACTGAATTAGTCAGGACAGGCTAGATAATTGCTATGGACTAACCTGGTTCCCCCAAGATTCATGCTTTGAAGCCCTAATATGATTGTATCAGGAGATGGAGATTTTGGAAGATCATTTGGTTTAGATGAATTCATGAGGATGGAGTTTTTATGATGGATTAGTGCCCTTGTAAGAGGAGACAAGAAAGCCCTGCCCCTCCCTCTCTCTAAGGGCATAGAGAAAAGGATGCCACATTTACTCCCAGAAGAGAGCTCTCGCCAAAGACTGAACTGGCCAGCACTTTGATCTGGGACTTCCCGGCCTCCAGAACTGTGAGAGAATAAATTTCTCTTGTTTAAGATACTCAGTCTATGATATTTTATTGTGGCAGTCTGAGCAGACTAATACTGCTATACTGCTATAACAAACAATACCTCCCCCCCTCCTCCAAATCTCAGAGGATTAAGGCAACAAAGATGTACTTCCTGCTTACTCGAAGGTAGCTGTGGTACCAGGCAATTCTACAGAACAACTGCCCTCAGTGTGAACACTCAAAATAGAAATAGAGTTACAGATGTAGAAAACAAACTTAAGATTACCAGGGGGTAAGGAGGAGAGGGACAAATTGGGAGATTGGGATTGACATATACACACTACTATATATAAAATAGGTAACTATTGATAATAAGGACCTACTGTATAGCACAAGGAACTCTACTCAGTACTCTGTAATGGCCGATATGGGAAAAGAATCTAAAAAAAGAGTGGATATATGTATAACTGATTCACTTTGCTGTATACCATTGTAAATCAACTATACTCCAATAAAAATTTTTTTTAAATGTGAGCACTCAGTGATCTAGGGTACTTTTATCTGGTTGCTCCACTATCTCAGCATGAGAAGCTACTGAAAGGTTTAATCATTTCTGAAGGCAGCTCCCTAACAGAGGCTGTTCTGGAATGGATTTCAGTTGATCTAAGTCTTTGGAAAGCCAAGTGTAGTCTACAATGGGTAAAATGCTTACAAGTCCCAATAACCAACGTGAGCTTCTGTCTCTACAATGGGTTTTTACTTCTGAGAGGAGTCTATATAGAATATCTTGTCTTCTTTCTCATTTACTCTCCTGAAGTTCTCTGCCACTTTCCCCTGACAGTCAAAAGAGAATCAAAGCAGAGACAGTCAGATAAATATTCCTCCTTCTTTCTTCTACTAGTGACCAAATGGATATGTATGTCTTTTAAAAATAATCAGAATCTCTTTTTAAGATTTATATGTTATCTACATACCTAATAATTGCTTCAGTTCTGCAAATCAGATCACAAAATAATTATAAACACCAAATGTGGTTCAAACTGCCTCTTACAGTTTCAGGCAAACAAGAGGATGGTGTTAATTTGCTGCACTGTTGCTCAGTGCATCTCTGAGGCCATTAAAATAAATGTTATATCACAACAGCATGTTGTATCCTGAAACACAGGGAATCCATGGCCTTGAAAGTTTCAGAGAATATCACTTAACAATTACATCACATAAGCCTCATTTCAAGTCTCCCCAGTCATGGAGACCAGGAGGCCTGTGGATGTTTGGGCTGTTTAGGGAAAAAATATGACTCTAAGAATGTGGATTCCTAAATTCCCATTGCTATGGGATGGCCAGTTCTCTGCTCTCTAACAAGCAGAATTAAGACAAAAGAGACATTTCCTTTCCCCTGGGACTATGCTGTTTAGAATTAAAGTTCAAACTTTAATATTGATGAATAACCTTGAGTGGAAAAAGAGTGAAAAGATTAAGACTAGAATTTCCTGGTGTTCTCTTTTCCTCTTAGCTACAATCAATTTTTCTCCCTAGGAGGTGATGGAGGCAGAAATGATAGTGAAGCAGCTAGGGACTGGTGGGACAGGCGTGCAAAATATTAACAGTCTCTCTTTGTTTGATTAGAGCTTTCCAGTTTATAAATCACTTTCACAATCTCATGAGATTCTCTAAAAAATCTCATGAGGTAAGGTAGACAGAGTTCTTGTTTTTCAAGGGGAATCTAAGTTCTAATGGAGTGAAGGGACTGATCAAAGATCACATCACTCATGAGAAGAGGAACCAGGACAAGACTCAGGCTTCCTGATGCCTAAGACATGCTCTTGTCACTATATCACCACTCTTATATCTTGTCTAGATTCTAGTAAATAATTCTGTTTAAAACAGTGGTTTAAAAATATCTGAGTGAGAGACCAAGAAAATTTCCACTCATGGAATTAAATTCAAAACACCAACTCTGTTTCTTTAAAATTCCCAGCTCTCCTGGCCATGTATGGAAGAGAAACACAGAAGATACGAGGGATATTATAAGAATTCAGTAGTGGGATGGGGAGATTAAGCTTAGGTTAAGTGATGAATGCTTTGGAAGGAATATTGCAGGTATGATGGCATCTGTGTGATATTTTCCCAAGTCAGATGCATTTGAGACAATGACTTCATCTAGAAACAGAACTTTCTATCATTTTCTTTTTCTTCTTTCTTTAAAAAATATAATCATGAGCTTTTCATTAGAAATATGCTCTAGTGAATTAGCCATCTTCAAAGTGACCTTTCAAGGATTCTGATGGCTGCTCTTGTGAGATCCAATGGGGAATCATAGAGCCACCAGTGACATACATTGTTCTGACTTTCACATAGAAGTAGCTACATCTAGGACCTGGGCTCAAAAACAGGGAAATACCCTATCCTTTACTGGCCTTACACTTGGATCCTAAAAAAAAAAAAAATGTGTTGAAAGAATCTTTTCTTTAGAGATATGCTTTTTAGAAATAAATTTTAGAGATAGTCAGTGTCATTGGTCATATACATGAAGATAATATAAATGAAAGTACAGGTGATGCCCAGATCAACTCTGGATGCATGGGGTACATTGCAGAATCTGTGGGTTGCTGCAGAGCTCCTGCAGAGGGGACTGAACATCTTGTTTTCAAAAGGTTTACATGTCAGTTTTTGGCCACTGATAATTGCTGTCATATATATGTCACTTTTTAAATGTAGAAATACGAGTTGGAGAAACAGGAATCTTGGAGATGGGGAGGAAGAACAGTAACCAGTCCTTGATGGGACAACAGCTAGGGAAATCTGATATAGTCTTCTGAGAGGAGGATGAAGACCGTGAAGAAGAGAGGAGAGGGAATTTACCACAGTAGGATCCTCTATGGGTTGCTTTCTCTAGGTACCTCTTGCTTCTCCAACTCACACCCAAGCCTAGTATCTAACTTGGCTCATCAACATGCTGCCATCATCAACATCATCCACAGTATCAAGCATTAAAAAGTTGATTAAAAATAAATTGCTACTTGTAAGTCAGCTTTGTTAACACATTTGGGAAAACCAGGGGAAAGCTCTTAGCCTGTTTGCATATGTCAATGACAGCTGCCAAAATAAGCCCTGGCTTAGTGCTCCAGGGCCTAGAGAAACCCAGGTGGGCCTGAGAAATTAGAACAAAGCTCTGAGTTCAGTGATATCCAAAGTCTTGCCTCTAAACTTTCTACTTCCCTTTTGTAGGATTCTCCCCTGCCCCTGCTCCTACCCCCAAGTATACCAATCTCTCAGATCTCTTCCTTTGGTGGTGATGATGATGATGATGATGATAATTAACATAATTCAGCTTCCACCTTGCTTCTACAAGGTGTGAACATCCTAGAGGCCAAAGAAATGTGGTTTGCAAGAGTTATACATGTATAAATGATGCATATTTTAAACTTTTTATTAAAGCACAGATATATGCATAAAAGTGCACATAGGTATAAACACAATGAATTTTCAAAAACAGAACACATCCATGTAACTAACACCCAGATAAGAAAAATAGAACATTAACAGCATCCAGAAGCCAATACTTTGCTCCCTTTTAGTCCCTAGAACCCCCAAGGCTGTCACCCTCTTACTTCTAATAGCATAGGTTAATTTTGTCTGACACATGCTTTATAAAAATTAAATTCTACAGTATGTATGTTGTATATTTTTCTCTCAGCATTAAGTTCATGAGATTTATTGTTTTATTTAGTTGTTGATTATTCATTCACATTGCTGTATAGTATTTTGTTGTGTGATTATACCACAATGTGTTTATCCATTCTAATGTTGAAGGGTATTTGGCCAATTTCCATTTTTTGGCTATTATACATAGTGCTGCTATGACTATTCTCATATATTTTTTGGTGAAAATATGTATGTATTTCTTTGGGTATGAGCTTATCGGTGGAACTGCTGGGTCATTGGGGATGCATATGTTCTACTTAAGTAGATTCTGCCAGTTTTCCAACAGGAATACACTATTTAATATAAACACATTTATTAACATATTTAATAGCACCATGGAGAGTTCCAGTTACTCTGCAACCTACCAACACTTGGTGTCTTTCAACTCAGCCATTCCAGGGGATGTGTTCTATTACAGTCTTTTGCCCATTTTAGTTACTGAGTTTACAGTTTTTTTGCCTTATTAATCTGTAAGAGTTCTTTATATACTCTGATATAAACCCTTTGTCAAGTATAAGTACCGTAAATATTTTTTTTCCACCCTATCGGTTGAATTTTCACTATCTTTTGACAAAAGAATTCTAAAAATACATCTAAAATTCTTCACTGAGACCTTACTACTGACAGGGTTAAGAAACTTCAGTCAGCTCTGCAGAGACAGACATGGACTCAGCTTGGCCCAGCTGGAAGAAGTAGGAAACCTATGCCTTACAATTAAGACGGGATATGTAATAATAATATCAATCATAGACTAATTGCCTACTACATGTCTGGAGATTATGATACATATATTATCAAAGTTAAACGTACAACTTCCCTACAAGCTGAAAGTATTATTATCAACCTCATTTTCAGATAGGAGACTCTGGCACAGACAAAGTAACTCTAAACCTAGTGTAAGCTCTTCTAAACTTCTGCTCTCGACCATTATGATATACTATTTTTGTCAAGCTAACTCTAAAGTCTAAAGTGAATAATATTTTCTATTTAATAAGACCTAGGCTAGCTAAACATGCCCCTCAGAAATGTCCCAAATTAGAAGGAAGAGGCTAGGCACTTACCTAACACTGAGCAGTCACTGGAGGCATTCTGTCCTCATATTAATCCTGGGCAAGTCTGACCACATATTAATCAGCTGTGAGCAAGTCATCAAGAGGGACTCAGCTGAGAGCTGTTGGCCACCAGCACCCCTGGCAGCTGGGAATATGAGTGTTTCAGTCCTGGAGGGGATACTAAGAAATGTACCACGACATCCACTAAGTCCACTACTTATGCTCTCTGTATCCCCACTCTTCATAAAATAGGCTCTGTGAAAAGCTCCACCAGGATTTTGTCAGGCCTCTTTTCCTGATAGAAACTTGTAAGAGGAAGATCAGTAGCTTAAACTCCAGCCCCTGCCACTACAGTTGTTCTTGAGGCTACAACATATACTCATCAGCTCTCACTTCCACCTCCCCCATTCTAGAATCCCTTCACCCTCTGTACCAGGTAACCCTCTGAATATGGGTTACCTGGTATAGTGACCCAGGTCCTCAACCCATTGCTGGCCCACCAACTGATCCAGCTTCAAAACCCCATATTAAAGTTTCTTGGGCTGCTCCTGGTACCAATTGTTACAGGTTGGTTTCCTGAGAAGTAGGCTCTGATATGGAGCTAAGCATACAGGGAAATGCTCTTGGAATTAACACCTGTGAGTGAGAAAAGGCAGCACGCCTGGGCAAAGAAAGAAGTCGAGCTGCAAGGCAGTTGCAACAGAGACCTCAGCCAATCTTACAGGAGGCTCTGAAGTTGGATGGCCCTTCAAAATTATCCCCAGTTGAGGGAAGAGGCTAAACCTTTGTATGCCCACATCGGAGACTTCCTTGGTGGTCCAGTGGTTAAGACTTTGCCTTCTAATGCAGGGGGTGTGGGTTTGATCCCTGGTCAGGGAGCTAAGATCCCACATGTCTCACGGCCAAAAAAAACAAACATAAAACAGAAGCAATATTTTAATAAATTCAATAAAGACTTTAAAAATGGTTCACATAAAAAAATCTTTAAAAAAAAATAAATAAAACTTTATATTCCCACATCAACTAGCCATTGAATGGAGCCTGGGTCCAGGATGGGGATTGTCTCAGGAAGGCAGTTCTCTTCATCCGAAAGCTGTTGACCAACAATGTGTCCAGTGCTTCAGTCCTGGAGGGGTGACCTGGGCAGATCACCATGACATCCATTACAAATACCAATGCCTTTGATCTGAGATGCAATAATTCAGGAGAGTGAAATTTACGTTCAGAAATTTTGAGGTGGCCTTGGAAAAGCAGACTTCTGGAAGGGGTTTGGGTGTACATAGGTAAAAAATTCTTCATTACTACCACATTTCATCAATTATAATCATGAGTATGTCAACAATTATAAGATAATTTCAATTTTATTATTACTTTATATACTACTAGAGAAATAAAAATAGCACCAATTAAACTATGAAATGCAATGTTAAATGTAAGAAGCATCTCAATTTCAGAGTTGGGAAAATGTGAATAAAACCCTCTATATCTTAGAATTGACGATATATGATAAATTTTGACATCCATCCTCTCCTCAAACACACACATACACACACACACACACACACACACACACACACACACACACACACACACACATGCAGCATTTCCCATAGTTTTAGTGAACATTGTCAAAATGGCAGTAAAGAAGGAAGGGTGAGCTTACTGGCAACACCATGCTCAGTCAAGGTGCCCAGATAAAGCAGTAGTCGCTGCACCTTGTACCTAGGTGTACGTGGTGGGGGGCAGGGGCGGGGAACACATCCCATACACAGGAAGGAAAAGCACTCAGGGAAAATGTCCAAGCCACAAGGGAGCCAGGCCTCCACTCAAGAATCCTGCTCAGCTCAAAGGCAGACGTGTCTGTGCTTGGCCATTCTGCCTCTTCCATTCTTTAATCCTAGGATAGCAAGGAGGAGAAAGGGAGCCTTCACGCTTCCCCCTACTCCACTTCCAATTTCCTGTCACCTCTAATGTCATGAGGACCAGCACAGTAAAGAAGGTATTCCGGACGAATGATGTTCACCATTTAAAAGCAGGACACTGTCCATTGTCTCTCAGCCCACCCACACCTCAGGCTCTGCCCTCCCCACTCTCACCAACTCTACAGCAAACAATTCTGTCTCTCTTCGGTCATCCAAATAGCTTTTGAAATGTTGCCTCCTGCATGTAACCTTTTATGATGTCCTGAAAGAGCGCTCTCCTTGGTCTCTTCCTCTTTAAACTCCCACAGAGTCATCTTCACTCATGTT
This sequence comes from Balaenoptera physalus, assembly GCF_965194825.1. Taxonomy (NCBI): domain Eukaryota; kingdom Metazoa; phylum Chordata; class Mammalia; order Artiodactyla; family Balaenopteridae; genus Balaenoptera; species Balaenoptera physalus. The sequence continues at coordinate 65,795,454 of NC_138882.1, forward strand.
TACCACTTTAATGCAGCTACATCTTTGCTAGACCAACGTCTGGACTTTGTTTAGTTGCAGCATTTGTCTGGGGTTTGGTTGTCGCCATATCCTTTGCAGGCTGACACACGACCATGGTGTCCCTTTCCCACATTGTCAACAACACAGAGAAAGGACTTGACAGTACAAAGCCTATCATGGGTAGAGAGGCTGTTACCAGCCATCGCTGCTGCTAATGGTGAAGAGTCCAGGATCTTAGATGTACATTGAGGTATCGAATGTACAGTGATTCAGTGTACAAAGAAGAATGTACATTTCTCTTTGGAATGATCCAAAGAGGTCATTTCCAGCAGCCTGGTTTTCCCAGCAACCATGAACAGTGGGGTGATTTCTGCTCCAGGTTTCTGCTATTTTCTGAGGTGCTGGGGAGAACTTGAAAACGTCAACATTCATCACACACTAGAGGGTGCTATAGCCTTGAGTAACTGAGTCCATCTAGGAAGTATTTGTCTCTAAGCCTCAGCTTGAAGCCTCAAGAAAGGGAAGTTCCAAAAGTTTAAAGTCCCAGAGCTGGACTGGCCATTAAGATATCGGTTAGAGTGGATACCTATACTATCAGACGGACTATTCCAAAATTTTCAACGGATCAGGATTTATGCCACTGCCTGAGATTTTCGAAGGCAATACCACAGTGATATTTTAAAAAACTATCCCGAACAATAATAATAACTACCTATTTGCATAGTATTTACTTTGAGCCAGGCACTGTTGTAAGTACTTTATATGCATATTAAATCCTCCCAACAACCCTAAAAGGCTATTTACAATTTACAAATGAGGAAACTGAGGCAGAGAGTTTAAGAGATTTGCCCAAGATCACACGGCTACTAAGAGGAAGGGCCAGGATTCAATCTAGGAGTCCATCCTGGAGATCTAATGCACAGCATAGTAAGTATAGTCAGCAATACTGTACTATAAACTTCAAAGTTGCTAAGAGACTAGATCTTAATTCTTCTTACCACAAAATATGACATAATAATTATGTGATATGATGGAAGTGTTAGCTAATGCTGTGGTAGTGATCATATTGCAAATATCAAATGATCATATTGCAATACTGCAAATGTATCAAATCAACACTTTGTACATATTAAACTTACACAATGTTATATGTCAGTTTTATATCAATTTTTTCAAAAAAGAAGAAAACAACAAATCTAAGAGTCCACGTTCAAAATCTGCACCATTCTACCTTGCTCACACGTCAACACAAGCATCATGCATTCAGTTGCCACATTTCTTGCCGGGAGTAACAATAAATTTCTCCCAACTCCCCTGGTTAAGCAACCACCATGCTCAACACTGCTTACTATCTAAAAGTTCTTTCTTAGCACTCCCTTGAATCCAGTTCCCATCCTTTATGTCCGCCCTAGACTTCCTGACCATTACTGTGAAGTTTTTACTGACAGTGCCAGCTTCAGCAATGGTTCCTGACTGCCATAGTTCTAAACACAACTGATAAAATCTCTCTTGGATTTCAACAAGCTATTGGCTAACATTTCTTTAACTCCTGTTCCCAACAGTGGTGAAAGGACCCGAGGGAAATTGACAAATTACCTTCAATGACTTGACATTGCTCTTGAACTAATTAACTTTACAAAACTCTCAGCTTACCTTCATAGAATGTTAGAGAAAGAATTAAGTTTTAAATGAACTAAACAATATAATGCCCTGGGATTTTTTTTTTTCTTTACTAAAAAATAGCATATTTAAAGGTCTTCCTGTCTTATGTTGTTGGCAGAAATTTATTAAATGCACCCACAACTGAACTTGGGTTGAATCTAAATTTGATTTCCCTTCTGACTTCACCAGCAACTCACTGTGAGACCTCACCACAGAATTTCCTCTTTCTGTGGAGAGAGAGAGCATCTACCTAAGAGATCTTTTCAGGAAAATTGTGGGCAATTTAGATTTTGGTGAATTAAATTACATTCTCAGTGCATTTTATAAACTCATGGTTATAAAATAAGGAAGGCTTGTTTTATTCTTATTAGTAAGTTCCAATTTAAACATATGGGATTGTCTGAAGGTGTTTGGGCCAAGTAGATTCTCTGTCAACACTTTAGCTCTAGAGAAAGCCCAATTATTTTGAGACCGGGGTATATTGACAAAGTATGAGTATTGCTATTTCTAGGGAATGTGGTGGAGTCAGAATGCTTGGATTCCATTCTGACTCCAATTCTGGCTGTGAGATTTTGTGCAAGTCACTCAACCTCACTGTGCCTCAGTTTCCTCACCTACAAAATTGGTATAATAATAGTACCTACCTGGTGGAAGTGGAGTGGTTATAAGAACCAAGGGAGTTAGCATGTGTAAAGCACTTATAACAACACTGGCATTGAATTTGTGCTCAATAAATATATGTACTCTTAGTCAACTTGCTTTTATAGTGACAGTCACTGTTGTCATTCCCAACAGTACCTAACTGTCCTGGGTGGGTGGGTAAGGGTGGGCTATACTAAAGCTGTTGCCCTCAGAAGGTAAAAACTGGAATGAAAGGAAAGTAGCTTTCTCAGAATCCCTGTGCATAACATCATCACAGCCAGGTATCCAACTGTGACTCTGAACTCAAGGGAGGGCTGGTACAGCAAAGCAAGAGAACGTTATTCAGTAACAACAGCAGGTCTCAACTGTTGCTTCTGCATGGTAAGGCAACTCCAGAGATGCTTGAAAAAGAAGTCCTGCTGGGGTGAACCTGAACATGATCTGGCAGCCAGGTCTCCATCCTGGGTCCAATTGCCAGTTGTGCCTGTACGTGAGCCCCCAAAACTGGGTGGTCTAATTAGATGGACAATGATATCTCCAGTCATGCTTAATGGGAACGTTCCAGGTTTCCAAGGAATGATGGTCATCTGTCCTTGGAAAAGTCAGAATTGGAGCCTTACATGTCAGCTCATCTCCTGTTTATAATGCTGGCTTGAACTAAGAGCTGGGGCTATAAACCAAGTTATAGGATGCTGACTGGGTGTTTCATGCTGTTCAAGAAATTGGCTACCAGATTTCAAGACTGTAGACAAAGAAGGTGTATTGTAAAGATGGCCTCCAACGATGGCCAGACACCTCTCTCAGGCTGATTAAGAGGGAACCAAACCTGTCTGCTAACACAAACCAACAGTACAGACCCCACCCACTCTTTTTAGTCTATTTTAAAACCAAACCTGGGGCATTGCAGAAAGAGATTGACGTCATCTTTGAAGTCATGAGTCATAAGTTTGTGGGTTGTTTTCTCTAACCCAGACTATGCAAGAGAGTCCCAAGAAAATCACTTGTTGAAGTTGTGGGTAAGTGTGGGAAGGGCAAAGTGATATATTATCCCCAAGTTGGACATCTGCGTAAGGGACAGATTTGCTGATTTGCAACTGAGCCTATGTGAGCAGAGGAAGAGAGCGATGAATATGAAGTTAGGGCAGGTGATGGTAGAATAGCCTCTGCTCCCACTGTTGGTCACAGCATGGGTGCATGAATTTCCCGTGAGCCACACAGACACTGCAGAAGGTTTGAACAAGGTTTGGGGCATCTTGCTGTTACCCCAACTAAGAAGGCTGAGCTGCAGGTAAGTCAGCTCCTGCAGCCAGAAATTGCAGGAGGTTCTTGGAAGATATCAAGTCAGATGTAACTGTCCCATGTTGGAGAGCTAAGGAGTGGGGAGCTCCCTCACCCATCTTCACTCCCATGCAGGGCCCCCAAAGGATGCATTCAGGCCTGCCACACACAGGGCTTTTGGGGGCAGTGTGAGCCAGAGGAGAAGCAGCAGCCAAAAGTGGATCCTGACAGGTGGCTGACAAGGGCAGATTGGGTGCAGAGAAAAGATTATTCAGAGGTTACTTTGATTTTAAATTAATACTCCATTTATTAAAAACCCAGTTCTTTCTGAAGCTTTTAAGTTCAGCCTACAGATCTTATTATTCTATTTATAGTTCCAGACATAATTAACAATTGCTTTTTAAGAAGCTGTAGTTAACATTTAGTGTCATTTACAAACTTAGTTCCACTCCTTTAAATATTTTAAGTTGCACTCATACATTAAATTATTAAATATACCTAATTTCCTTTTTAAGTTCCCGAGGTGTCTGATTGAACAACAACAACAACAACAAAATCCACCTTTCTATGTGCTTGAATAACTCTTATCAATCTAATAAATTAAACTTATAAAAAGGTAATTTAAGACTTCTTAAATGTTCCAATGAAAATAGATAAACAGTAAGATTTTTACTTAAAGTTACAAGTTCATTTTTTTTAATTAATTTTTATTGGAGTATAGGTGCTTTACAATGTGTTAATTTCTACTCTACAGCAAAGTGAATCAGCCATACGTATATATATACATATATCCCTTCTTTTTTGGATCTTCTTCCCATTTAGGTCACCACAGAGTACTGAGCAGAGTTCCCTGAGCTACACAGTAGGTTCTCATTAGTTATCTATTTTATACATAGTATCAATAGTGTATATATGTCAATCCCAATCTCCCAATTCATCCCATCCCCACCTTTCCCCCTTGATATCCATATGTTTGTTCTCTACGTCCGTGTTTCTATTTCTGTCTTGCAAATAAGATCATCTGTACCATTTTTCTAGATTCCACATATATGTGTTAATGTATGATATTTGTTTTTCTCTTCCTGACTTACTTCACTCTGTATGACAGTCTCTAGGTCCATCCACGTCTCTACAAATGACCCAATTTCATTCCTTCTTATGGCTGAATAATGTTCCATTGTATATATGTACCACATCTTCTTTATCGATTCCTCTGTTGATGAACATTTAGGTTGCTTCCAGGTCCTGGCTATTGCAAACAGTGCTGCAATGAACTTAGGGTGCATGTGTCTTTTTTTTTTTTTTTTTTGCCCATTTTAATTTTTTTATCTTTTTTAATGTTTATTTGTTATTTATTTATTTTTTCTTATTAGTCATCCATTTTATACACATCAGTGTATACATGTCAATCCCAATCTCCCAGTTCATCACACCCCCCCACCCCCTGCTGCTTTCCCCCCTTGGTGTCCATACGTTTTTTCTCTACTTCTGTGTCTCAATTTCTGCTCAGCAAACCGGTTCATCTATACCATTTTCTAGGTTCCACATATATGCGTTAATATACGATATTTGTTTTTCTCTTTCTGACTTACTTCACTCTGTATGACAGTCTCTAGATGCATGACGTCTCAACAAATGACCCAATTTCGTTCCCTTTTATGGCTGAGTAATATTCCATTTTATATATGTACCACAACTTCTTTATCCATTCATCTGTCGATGGGCATTTAGGTTGTTTCCATGACCTGGCTATTGTAAATAGTGCTGCAATGAACATTGGGGTGCATGTGTCTTTTTGAATTATCGTTTTCTCTGGGTATATGCCAAGTAGTTGGATTGCTCGGTCATATGGTAGTTCTATTTTTAGTTTTTCAAGGAACCTCCATACTGTTCTCCATAGTGGCTGTATCAGTTTACATTCCCACCAACTATGCATGAGGGTTTCCTTTTCTCCACACCCTCTCCAGCATTTATTGTTTGAAGAAGTTCAAATTTATTATGCAATTAACCATTTTGAAATAGAATCACAAGATTGACCTGCTACTCTAATAGGTAAATTCTCTTAAACAGTGCAAGTACCTAAAGCATAAATGTATACAGATTCCTTATAAAAATACTATGCTATAGGTTTAATTCTCTTAAAATTTTTATACTAATTCTAAATCTTGGGGCTAAAAATGTAGTTTCTCACTAATAAAATAATTTGGTCATCCAAGAAATTTGAAGGATACCCTTTTCAGTAGTTGAAATTAAAAGATAATCAGTTTAGGGTCAAGGATACATAGCCCTCTGAGCCCACACCATTCAGGTCCCAGGTCACTCAGGGAATTCTGAATCCTCCACCTACCTGCTTTTTCACTTGACTGGATTTGTATTTATTTGGCCCTTAAGATATTTATATGCATTCCTGCCTAATTTTTTCTATCTCTTCGGCCACAAAATTTTTATATCTATAAAAGATAATCAATGGGTTAATTAATTGATCTCCAATTGAATTCTGGATATCTCTATGTCTTGGTCTGTCCCTAACTCACCAACTCCAAAGTCATTCTATGTACAACCTAGGATGACCCTTGCCCTCTTCTTATTCCTGCCTCTCATTTCTCAATCCCAATTAAGTTGGAACTAGGATAGGAAGAGAGAATAAGGCTCTTCCCCTCTAGTTTATTGAGGCCACAGGTCAAGCCTGAGCTGGAGAGAGGGGAGGAAAGGAGATGAGCATCTTAAATTGGAGTGACATGGACTTTTTAATAACTGAAAATGAATGGAAAACTATGGGGTTTGCTTGAGAGGTCAATAAGGGAAAGAAAGGGAGAGTCAACAGAGTAGAATTGAAGACAATGATCAGAAAACAAAACTTGTTTGGTGTTTATATACTGTTGAGTTCAAATTGTTCTATAAACGTGTAATACTTGAGCAAGGATAAATATTAAGACTTTTATTAAGCCTTAAGAGGTGTACGGCTGTAATTGTTTCTGACTCTTAGAATATATGGACACTTGATCTTCCACATCATCTTCTTTGAGTCCCAGTTGCTAATTCTGGAACAAAAAGAGAAATCCCCTTCAGTCTCTTACTATGCTCTTCTCCGGAGTGATATTTTGCTCCATTACAAAAAAGCACAGGAAAGTCTCGGTCCAGAATTCTATATTTCTTGTGTCATCTCCAGATCATTCTCATCTCTTCATCGTGGTTTTACCCTCATGGCCCTGTTTCCATGTCTCAGGTCCCTGATGAGTCCAGCAGATTTCTCAACTGTTGAACAAAAATTCATAATGTATCCTGGATATGAATCCCTTGCCAGGGTACCCAAGAAGATTGAAGCTCTCATCATGCCCTCCCCTTTCTGAGAGCTTTATTCTCCATTTTAAATTTAGCTGCCTTTGGAGAAAGCAGGTGACATGATGATTAAAACAACTGGCCAGAATCTGGACAAATCATACAGGCCCAGGACTGCAGCCTCTTTCTTTAATCTATGCCCCAGGCTCCAAGGCTAGAATAGGCCCTCTCCAGGCTCTAGGCCCAAGTGAAATCCCACCACCTCACCACAGCTGTGCATCCAAAATAAGGAAGAAACCCAGGTACCAAAGTAAGGAGACCAGAAGAGAAAATTAAACCCTTCAGTTGTAATGTATTAAGTCATTGCAGCACTCAAAGGCAGCCATTCATATCATCCAAGAAGCCCTGAATAAATGTTTCAGTAATGAGACTTGCAGAAAGGAGCTTGTCACCCTCTGATAGTCTTTCTGCAGAGTTTGATTTAAGGTTGGTGTCAGAGCATGAACCATGTTAAAATACAATTACAAAAGAAACAGAAATTTCATTAGTGAATTGCAAGGAATAGCTTGGAACTGAAGAGGCTGGTGAGAGCTGATAGGTATTGGCAGGGAGAAAAAGGGGAGAAGAAGCAGTATGTAAAGGGAGAAGCTGTTTGTCCCTCTGTGTCACACTGGAAGGAAGATGGCGATGTCGACTTCAGGGACAGGGAGGGATAAAATGACTTCCTCCTTTGAATTGGGATTCATGACCCTCTCAGCAGATCTGGCGCTTCTACCTCTTACTAGAGTGACCATTAGTATAACTGTAACCCTGTGTCCCCCATCTTCCCACCACCCTCCCATCCAACACACATACCCTACTTCTCTGTTAATAGGATCTTGATTGGCTGTAGAAAATGCCATTTCTGGGGAATTTGGGTAAAAGGGAATTGGACGACTAGAGGCTGAAGGCCCAACTCTATCACTTTCTATCAGTGGGACCACGTGTGTACCAGTACCTTATTAGCAAGTCACTAAACCCCTTTCTGAATCTGTTTCCTGTCTGTGACAAAGAGGTCCCTGGCACATAACAGGCACTCAGTAAACAGTAGAAGACTGATTATTTCATGGTTCCAAATGGATGGATTAAATCAGTGGTCTCAAAGGCGGGGGATGCATGTAACCCAGGTGTGCAAGATGCCTCAGAGGAGTGTGAGAAGAAAATATTATAATTTCTATTAACATGTACTTTTTATCTAAAAAAGAAGAAAATTAAGCTTCATTTATCGTTATTTAATAGATTAGCATAGTTAATTTTGTAAAAGCGCTTAGAAACTTATATGTGGCTAGCACACATAGTAAGCATTACAGATGGATTTGCTATATTTATATAATGTGTGTGTGGTGAGCACTCCAAATTATTTTTAATTATAGAGATATACAATTAAAATTTTTGACACCACTGTCTACACAATTAGTGCTCCAGCGGGATAAGGAAAAAGAAAGAGAGAGGGAAAGAAAGGCAAGAAAATAGGAAAAGGAGAGATCTCAGTTGGGCTAGAGTATCCACAGATGGAGAGTGTTTGCTCCGAGGTACTTCCTATTACTCCTCTATCGTCACTCACTGGCCAGAGCTTCTCAATTGTGATCTCAACAGGGCAGATGCCAGCTGCGTAGGTGTTTCTATTCCTTTTTTTGAAATTTATTTTTCATTTTATTTTTTAATTTATTTTTTATTGACATATAGTTGATTTAAAATGTCGTGTTAGTTTCAGGTATACAACATTGTGATTCATATATATATATTTATATATATATATACACATATATACATATATATACATATATATAAGCCCATATACATATGGGCTTTTACAGATTCTTTTCCCTTATTGGTTATTATAAAATACTGAGTATAGTTCCCTGTGCTATACAGTAGGTCCTTACTGATTATCTATTTTACATATACTAGTATGTATATGTTAACCCCAACCTCCTAACTTATCCCTCCCCCTTTCCCCTTTGGTAACCATAAGTTTGTTTTCTATGTCTGTGAATATCTTTCTGTTTTGTAAATAAGTTCATTTGTATCCCTTGTTTTTTAGATTCCGCATATAAGCAATATCATATGATATTTGTCTTTGTCTGGCTTACTTCACTTAGTATGATAATCTCTAGGTTCACCCATGTTGCAGCAAGTGGCATTGTTTTATTATTTTTTATGGCTGAGAAATATTCCACTGTATATGTATACTACATCTTATTTTTCCATTCATCTGTCAATGGACATTTAGGTTGCTTCCATGTCTTGGCTATTGTAAACAGTGCTGCAGTGATCATTGGTGTGCATATGTCTCTATTCCTTTTGAAAGCATAAGAGGCAGCTGCTTTCCTTTGGGAATGGAGGACATCTTCCAAGTATCATTTCATGCTCCCTTTCCTCAGGTGGTGGTAGGGCAAGGCAGTTAAAGCATGGGTCTAGTCCTATAAGGATGAGGATCTTTCAACATGCCGCTTTTTACTTGGTATCTGATGGAATCTCAAAACCAGATGGGATTTCAGATGCTGGCCAAAATGGAGTTAGCCCGCTACAGCTCATCTCTCCAGATGATTACAATGAAAAACTCTGATCACAGTAAAAAGAAACAAAACAAAACAAAAGGGAGAGCTTCCAGGCTGGTGACCACGTGGAGATGTGGGAAGACAGTTTTGCTCCCAGGGGGAATGGAAGCTTCACACCGCTTCCCCACGTACCTTGTCCTATGCATCTCTTCCATCTGGCTATTCCTGAATTATATCCTTTTATAATACACTGTTGATCTACCATGTAGCTGACAGGGTCTTGGCACTCCAGCCGGGTGTCAGGCCTGATACTCTGAGGTGGGAGAGCTGAGTTCAGGGCACTGGTCCACCTGAGACCTCGGGGTCCCACATAATATGAATCAGTGAGAGCTCTCCCAGAGATCTCTGTCTCAACGCTAAGACCCAACTCCAATCAATGACCAGAAAGGTACAGTGCTGGACACCCCATGTCAAACAACTAGCAAGACAGGAACACAACTCCATCCATTAGCAGAGAGGCTGCCTAAAATCATACTAAGTTCACAGACACCCCAAAACACAATACCGGATGCAGTCCTGCCCATCAGAAAGACAAGATCCAACCTTATTGATCAGAACACAGGCACCAGTTCCTTCCAGAGGAGGCATACACAACACACTGAACCAACCTTACCCACAAGGGGCAGACACCAAAAACAACAGGAAATACGAACCTACACCCTGCAAAAAGGAGACACCAAACACAGTAAGTTAAGCAAAATTAAGAAGACAGAGAAATACACAGCAGATGAAGGAACAAGGTAGAAACCCACCAGACCAAACAAAAGAAGAGGAAATAGGCAGTCTACCTGAAAAAGAATTCAGAGTAGTGATAGTAAAGATGATCCAAAATCTTGGAAATAGAATGGAGAAAACATAAGAAACCTTTAACAAGAACATAGAAGAACTAAAGAGCAAACAAACAATGATGAACAACAAAACAAATGAAATTAAAAATTCTCTAGAAGGAATCAATAGCAGAATAACTGAGGCAGAAGAACGGATAAGTGACCTGGAAGAAGAAATAGTGGAAATAACTACCACAGAGCAGAATAAAGAAAAAGGAATGAAAAGAATTGAGGACAGTCTCAGAGACATCTGGGACAACATTAAATGGACCAACATTAGAATTATAGGGGTCCCAGAAGAAGAAGAGAAAGAGAAAGGGACTGAGAAAATATTTGAAGAGATTATAGTTGAAAACTTCCTTAATATGTGAAAGGAAATAGTCAATCAAGTCCAGGAAGCACAGAGAGTCCCATACAGTATAAATCCAAGGAGAAACATGCCAAGAAACCTATTATTCAAACTATCAAAAATTAAATACAAAGAAAAAATATTAAAAGGAGCAAAGGAAAAGCAACAAATAACATACAAGTGAATCCTCATAAGGTTGACAGCTGATCTTTCAGCAGAAACTCTGCAAGCCAGAACAGAGTGGCAGGACATATTTAAAGTGATGAAAGAGAAAAACCTACAACCAAGATTACTCTACCCAGCAAGGATCTCACTCAGATTCAATAGAGAAATTAAAACCTTTACAGACAAACAAAAGCTAACAGAATTCAGCACAACCAAACCAGTTCTACAACAAATACTAAAGGAACTTCTCTAGGCAGGAAACACAAGAGAAGGAAAAGACCTACAAAAACAATTAAGAAAATGATAATAGGAACATACATATCAATAATTACCTTAAATGTAAATGGATTAAATGCTCCAACCAAAAGACACAGACTGGCTGAATGGATACAAAAACAAGATGCATATATATGCTGTCTATAAGAGACCCATTTCAGACCTAGGAACACATACAGACTGAAAGTGAAGGGATGGAAAAAGATATTCCATGCAAATGGAAATCAAAAGAAAGCTGGAGTAGCAATTCTCATATCAGACAAAACAGACTTTAAAATAAAGACTATTACAAGAGACAAATAAGGACACTACAAAATGATTAAGGGATCAATCCAAGAAGAAGATATAACAATTGTAAATATTTATGCACCCAACATAGGAGCATCTCAATACATAAGGCAAATGCTGACAGCCATAAAAGGTGAAATTGACAGTAACACAGTCATAGGAGGGGACTTTAACACCCCACTTTCACCAATGGCCAGATCATCCAAAATGAAAATAAATAAGGAAACACAAACTTTAAATGATACATTAAATGAGATGGACTTAATTGATAATTATAAGACATTCCATCCAAAAACAACGGAATACACTTTCTTCTCAAGTGCTCACGGAACATTCTCCAGGATAGATCATACCTTGGGTCACAAATCAAGCCTTGGTAAATTTGAGAAAATTGAAATCGTATCAAGTATCTTTTCTGACAACAACTTCAACATAGTTTTGGAAGTTTTAGCCACAACAATCAGAGAAGAAAAAGAAATAAAAGGAATCCAAATAGGAAAAGAACAAGTAAAACTGTCACTGTTTGCAGATGACATGATACTATATATAGAGAATCCTAAAGATGCAACCAGAAAACTACTAGAGCTAATCAATGAATTTGGTAAAGTAGCAGGATACAAAATTAAAGCAGAGAAACCTCTTGCATTCCTATACACTAATGATGGAAAATCTGAAAAGAGAAATTAAGGAAACACTCCCATTTACCACTGTAACAAAAAGAATAAAATACCTAGGAATAAACCTACCTAAGGAGACAAAAGACCTGTATGCAGAAAACTATAAGATAATGATGAAAGAAATTAAAGATGATACCAACAGATGGAGAGATATATCATGTTCTTGGATTGGAAGAATCAACATTGTGAAAATGACTATACTACCCAAAGCAATCTACAGATTCAGTGCAATCCCTATTAAACTACCAATGGCATTTTTCACAGAACTAGAACAAAAAATTTCACAATTTGTATGGAGAACAAAAGACCCCGAATAGCCAAAGCAATCTTGGGAAAGAAAAACGGAGCTGGAGGAATCAGGCTCCTTGACTTCAGACTATACTACAAAGCTACAGTAATAAAGACAGTATGGAACTGGCACAGAAACAGAACTATAGATCAATGGAACAAGATAGAAAGCCCAGAGATAGACCCACACACATATGGTCACCTTATCTTTGATAAAGGAGGCAAGATTATACAATGTAGAAAAGACAGCTTCTTCAATAAGTGGTACTGGGAAAACTGGAGAGTTATGGGTAAAAGAATGAAATTAGAACACTCCCTAACACCATACACAAAAATAAACTCAAAATGGATTGAAGACCTAAATGCAAGGCCAGACAGTATAAACCTCTTAGAGGAAAACATAGGCAGAACACTCTATAACATAAATCACAGCAAGATCCTTTTTGACCCACCTCTTAGAGAAATGGAAATAAAAACTAAAATAAACAAATGGGACCTAATTAAACTTAAAAGCTTTTGGACAGCAAAGGAAATCATAAACAAGACGAAAAGACAACCCTCATGCGGTATTTGTTTTCTCTTTCTGACTTACTTCACTCTGTATGACAGACTCTACGTCCATACAGTATGCTAACACATATATATGGAATCTAAAAAAAAAACCCCAAAAAAATGGTTATGAAGAACATAGGGGTAGGATGGGAATAAAGATGCAGACCTACTAGAGAATGGAGTTGAGGACACGGGGAGGGGGAAGGGTAAGCTGGGACAAAGTGAGAGAATGATATGGACATATATACAGTATGAAATGTAAAATCTATAGCTAGTGGGAAGCAGCCACATAGCACAGGGAGATCAGCTCGGTGCTTTGTGACCACCTAGAGGGGTGGGAAAGCGTGGGTGGGAGGGAGATGCAAGAGGGAAGAGATATGGGGATATATGTATATTTATAGCTGATTCACTTTGTTATAAAGCAGAAACTAACACACCATTGTAAAGCAATTATACTCCAATAAAGATGTTAAAAAAAAAGAAAAGAAAGAACAATTGTGTTTCTATATACTAACAAAAAATGTAGAAACTAAAATAAAAACACAATACCATTTGCAATTACTCCAAAGGAAATGAAATGCTCAGGTATAAACTGAACAAAACATGTACACAATTTGTGTGCTAAAAATTACAAAACACTGATGGAAAAAATCAAAGCCCTAAATAAATGGAGAGATATAGGTATTGCTTCCTGCCTGTTATCAGAGTTTTTTTTTTTTCTGTGTTTACCTCTCCACCTCCACTTGGGGTGCATTAGAGGTAAAGAGGGCACCAGGGGGAGACATCATGGGCACCTCATAATGCCATGATTTTATTTCCATCTGTGACAATTTACATTAGGTTCCACTGATCTCATTCTTCCAAACCTAAACCATTTGTGAGCTCACAAATGGCACTGGTAGCCATTTCTAGTTAATGTTTCTAGAACTCATTAATTCAACAAATACTTATTGGGCACCCACCAATAACGCACTCAATGCTGTGGGTACAGAAAAACAGACACAATGCCTTTCACAGAAGATAAAAAAATTTTTTTTTTAAAGATTCAGTGCCTACTGGGAAAGATCTAATCTCATAGCTTCTATAGTGATCAACAGAATAAATCTCAGCCTAGGAAGGTACAAATGAAAAAGAGTGTTTTCTAGAAAAATTAACCAAAATCTTAGTTTTCTTCTGAGGCTAATACATTTAGTGAAAATACACGAAAATGTGGCTGTTTTCACAACTCTTTTTCTTCTAAATTGATTCAGAGATCTGGGAGTTTGTTGTTCCTACCTGTTGGTGTTCCCGGGCCTGATCAATCTGTCTCAACTGTGCCCTGAGTACTCACACCAGGCCAGCTTAATAATATGCTGACTCATTATCATTCTTGACCAGCCAACCAAATCTTACTCCAAGGACATCACTGAATGCAGCCACCGTGGAGGTAAATTCTGAGCCAAAATGCTACCCATCCCTAGCTCAGGATCTGTGGAATATGGAGCAAGGAGGGTCAGTTAGATCTTGATTCAAAACCTCCCATCTCTTATCTCCTCTGTGGCTGGGTCCAGTTCTATAAGCTCACTGGATCCTCAAATTCCTTTCTATGATGGAGATATAAAAGAAAAAAATCTTCTTTATGGGGATAATAGAAAATTTAAATGAACTAAACATTAGTCAGAGTTGCAAAGCGTGTAAATATGTACTTGAGAAAACATTCAATTTCTCCCTCACATCTCTCTGCTCTTCCAATATGGACAAGTTACTCTGGGGTTCTTCTCCAAAGTTAGAGAGGTCTTGGCTCCCCTGAAACAGGCCCAGGTAAGTCTTGCATGTCCAAAATTTCTCCTCAATCAGAACAGTTTAGATAGAAATCTACAAATCTCATCTTAATCATTTCAACCCACCCCCCTCTTCAGCCCAGGTTAGTCCCCAGCACCCTGTCCTCTCTGGGATCCTAACATCTCCAGCTACACATTCAGTATATGATTTCCTGGGCCAGCATGGGTGCCACATGCATGCTGAGGCTCTCTACCCAGTTCTTGGATGGCTCCAGCCTCAGGATGGGTACCACCTCCCAGTTTCATCAAACCATAGAGTCCTTAGTGAAATATTGATATTTTGCCTACAAGTTCAGTTAGTCTCCAAGTAGAAGGAAAGACTAGGCCATCAAGCTCTTAGACATAACCTCACATGTGCTTTGTATTAACTGCTCCTTGATATAAATAAGAAAGCCACAGGCCCCCCAAAATTTATTCCCACCCTAACTGGGCTAATTACACCTTTTCTATGTTTCCACTGGTTTGCTCTGGGCATCTCAGTCATTGCATTTAGCTCTCTGGAGCCTAGGTCCATTCACCCATCAGCCAGTCTCACCCAGCAAAACGTGAACTCCTTCATGGCTGGGAAGGTGTTTTGTTCATCTTTATATGCCCAGTAGCCAGCACAGTGCATGTCATGTGTGCCCAATAAATATTTGTTGAATGAATGAAATAAGTCCCCTAAGTGAATGAAAAATTCCTCCTGTAAGCACGCCATCTAAACATTGTACCTCTGAGCACGTAGGCCTAGCATTTCCCCATGGTGTCATAAATGGATGAGGCTGCCTGAACAATTCTACAGGATAAACTGGCTGCCTTCTAGGCTTTTCTCTTAAATGCAGACTGCTATCAAGGCTGCTAATATTGTTTCCCTGGGTGTACCACAGAGGATGCCAGGTTTTATTAATCTAAGGTGTTTGCTTCATGTAACAACTTGTTTCTTAATGAGCTTGTTTATCTCACCATCTTGGATGTTAATATTGTTGAGGAGGAAGCATGCTGATTGACTGTTACCAAGCAAAGATGAAACTCTCCTGGGAGAGCATCAAATACATTCTATGTGTTAACAATTAGTCAATATCTAAGCTCTCTTTCAAGAGAAAAGAAAAGAAAGGGAATAAAGGGAAAGGAAATGGCTTTCAGATGAGCAATAAAAAGTTGTTTGTACCTTCTTTTCTAAGCTTCTGGCAAGGTCCATGAACCAAACTGATAATCTTAAACTCTGCCTTGCAGGTTGAGACCAGGGACCTACTGGGCTACTGGCTCAACCCTCAGCCACACACTCTGCAGGAAAACATATACTCTGAATACAAAGGCAAGGTTGAAGGTTGAACAGTCCATCCTTATCAGTTTTTCAATTTGTAATTTGAGTTTTTGCTATAGGAGTCTGCTTATTGAAACAGAGCACTTCCTTCAGAGAATGGCTTCTGTGCTGATTATTCCCTATTTGCTAACTGCCTCCCTCCCCAGGGCCATTCTCCGCTCTCCTCTGCCCTACTCTGGGACCCAGAGGCTGGCTTCCTTCCCTCTGGCTTTTGCTGGATTTGGCCACCAGTCAGCAGTACGAGATCAGAGGGTGGGAAGTCCGAGTCCTCTCTTGCCCCACCTTGCTGCGGTGTCCAGTTCCCTAGCAGGAACTGCCTGCTTCTAGGGCTATTGCTCCTCCCTGCTGGCTCTCATTGAGCTCCAGTACACAATCTCTTTCCCTTGCCCCTGAGTCCTTGGGGCTGTAACAGCCTCCCACTGTGGGTAATCTCTGGGTGCCTCAATTTATCTTGTCTGTGGCTTTAACCTTGCCCTCACCTCCTTAAACAGAACTTTTACTCAGATTTCTTACTTTGAGCCATCTGAGATGAATACCTATACACCCTACTGTCTCAAGTCAGAGGATGTGGTCCCTTGCTATTCTTTTTCATAGCATGTCCCTCTATGGTGTTTTCACATTTTGCAAAATATTTCCAATTCCAACACATCTCAGCACCACAGGGATTCTGTGACCTAGGCAGGGTGGGTTGTTACCCCATTTCTTGCCCTCCATCAGATAAGAAAGCTGAGACTCAGAGGCTAGTCACATAGGCTTCTCCCAAGGGGGGAAAACCTTATTGGAAAAATAACACATCAATCCACACTGAAACTAGAAAATTTAAATCATTCTCTATCCTCTTTTCTCTCAAAGTTCTTGAGAAGGTGAGAGGGGATGGGAACAAAGCACAAAAGGAGAGATGGACCTTAAATGGAAGCAGGGGCATTGCCTCCATTTCAACAGGCTGGAAGGCAGGGTATACGGCTACAGATGCAGTGGTTTGGAAGAATTGGCTGGATGAGAAGGGCCTTGTCTTTTTCCAACTGTATCTTTGAAGTAAGATCACCAGATAGGGGATAGTGGCAGAGACTGGAGGGAAAGGAAGGAAGGTGTAAAATAGTCATCTCAGAGAGTGGGAAGGTGAATTTCTACATTTAGGAAAATATAGTTGGATTGTTTGGCTAATGTATTCTTTTGAGATTTTTGGTCATAAGTTTGATGAAGTCCAGTAAGAAGAGTTCTGTGTGTGTTTTATTCACCCTCTCCTTCCTTCTCTCTGTCTCTCTGTCTCTCTCTGCAATGTTCAGCTTCTCTGCTGTGGGCGTACAGTAAATGGACGCTTCATTTTAACCAAGTTGGAACTTTGCCAGTTGTTTACCAGAAGGGATGGGGAGAGAAGTTAAAATTTTTTATAAAGAAGCAGCTGCAGTACTAGAATATGGAATCAGGTAAAGAAGAAATGATGACATGATAAAGATAAGGACAGTAGAAAAACTGGTAAGCCCAATGGTTGGTGATCTTCATGGGGTAGAAGGTAACACATGAGTAAATTAGCTGAAAGGGTAGAACTTTGTGCTTGGAATCAAGATTTTGGATGATCTTGTTATCCTCAATGTCTTATCTTGTTTTTAACCTTAGCATTCAGCACAGTGCTTGGCATATAGCCAGAAGCACCAGAATGAAGTTTGCAAAAGTGGATGAATCGTCAGTATCAGGAGAAACCACCCTGTGGAAGGGACAGATATTTTGCCTCTGCTGTTCATTTATTTAATATGCACATTGCCAGTCAGCCCTTTCTCTTGCTCTATCCCTGTCTCCGCTCTCTCTCTCCCTCTCTCTCTCTCTCTCTCTCTCTCGCTCGCTCGCTCTCTCTCTCATACACACACACACACACACACACACACACACACGCGCACGCGTGCACGCGAGTACTGCAGCAGCAATCATCTGCTTTCTGTTTCCCTGAACTTCTGACTTCTAGTGTCTTATTTCAACCTACCCACCTGAGCCTAAAATGCCATCCCTCTGCCCTCTGTTTCCTGTAATGGCCCCTATCATTTCCTCAGTGAAACTTTTCTGAAGTCCTTCAGCCAAAATAGCACTGTTTCCCTCACACCCATGACATGTCACTGGAGCCATTGCTATGGCACTTGCTTCATTTTGCCTTAATGACTGATTTTATTTGTCTTTGCCACATGAGGAGAGTTTCCAAATCTGATTAGGTTTTGTGTGCCCCATGATCCCTCTACAAATCTTTGCTGAGTAAATAAACAAATAACTGGAGTTTTCCAAAGAAAGGCACTATCTAATGGTAAGTCAACCAGGTTCCGGTTTAGGGTGAAGAAAACAATAGACGTAATGAAGAGTGAGCTTTTCTTGAGCTCAGAGAACAAAGTAAATCCCTGTATTTATCAGCAGAGAGAGAGATTGAAAGTATTGACTCAAAGAATCAGGCTATTAGGTTAGCATTTCCATATGACAGAATAGAAGCCCTAGCACTCTGCTCCTCTGTGTTCCTCTAGCTGCTTCTCCATCTCCGGCCACAACAAATCTAATGTTTGCTCGATATATTAAAATTAATAATAGCAACAGCAACAATAACAGCTAACATTTGTATAATGTTTAATTGTGCTTTTCACACTTGTCCTGGTTATTTCCCACATTCTGTGAAGTTCATTTGTAAATACCCATTTTTATTTGTAAAAACCCATTTTTATAGGCAAACAAACTGAGGCACAAAGAGATTATGGTATTTGTTTAAGGATATATAGCTGGTAAGTAGGTAAATGAAAATCTCAGTTCCAAATCATTTGAATCCAAATCTCATAAGTTTTGATTTTTTAAATTATTTCTTAAAGAATCCCCAGGATGCCACAGGGGTATGTATTGCTCTGAATTTCATACTAGAGGATTGGGAGATGGAGGCCCCAAGGAAATTGGTTAACACAAACCCAGAGAACCCAGGCCTCTTGTTGCTCAACCCAGAACATCTCCAGCCAAGACACAGCACTCCTCTAGGTAGTAAGAACATGGAGAACCCTTCCAACTTTTCATTCTGAATCTTCTATTCTTCATTAGCAAGGGGACCCATATCTTGAGTTCTAAGGTAATCCATTAAAAATGGGCCCATCACTTCCATGGAGAAAGTGGCTCCCAGTCGAGGAAAATTGGTCACATGAAAGAGATCCTTGAAAGAGAGTCATTTTGAGGTCAGAGGTGAGGGGTTATCCCAGCTTCCTGAGTCTGGAGGGCCACTGGGGGTGAGAGTTTTAGCTATAGGCTTAACATGAGGCAGGAGCAAAGAAATTTAAAAAGAAAATAGATGGAAGCAGAAGTAGATTCTTAAAAATCCTGCAGTGTTTTTTTTTAAAGGAAGTATGATGAAAGGCTAGTGTGAAGAAGAAAAAGAAAACAGATATAAAAATTAATTCACAGGAGGCAGATATCTGCACATAAAGAAATGAGAGTAGGAAGTTCACTCAACATTTGTTTCAGTTCCCACATCTATGAAATGAGTTGGGACCGACTTTCCCTGCATAACTGAGGGATTATTTTCAGGATCCAGCAAGATCATGTGGTGATCTTGATGTACTACTGCAGCCAACGATTGCCTCGAGGCCACTAGTAGCCATCTGTGCCACGTGTGCCTGCCGCCAATTAATGTGACACTGTCTCTCAAACCAGAACCCAAGAATATTCTCGAGAGTGTAAGTGATTTTACGAGAAGTTTTATATTTTACATTTACATTTTGATAGTAATCTAAAAGATATTCATCTAACCATTTTTTAAAAACCATCTAAATAAAATCTTATGACCTAGTCCTGCCTCTTGATCCCTGTACCCACATGTAGGCTTGTATATAATGGCTTTGCTGGTTTGTCCTCTTCTCCTTGACCTCTCAAAGCGAGAATGTCCCCTGCCTTTACTCTGTTGATGCCTCTGACTCTGCCCCTTGGTCCTTTTCTCTTCTTTATTTATACTCACTCATTTAGTGATCTCATCCAATCACATGGCTTTAAGTATCATATATGAGCTGATAACACCCAAATGTATACCTCTGACCCAGAACTCTCTCCTGAACCTCAGCCCAACTGCCTACTCAACACCTCCACTTGGATATCCTATAGGGTGACCTTATGTCTTGGGTGAACTGGGACAGTTCTGGATGACTCCTGTTGCTCCAGCATGATTATTAATAGTGTCTACTTTCTCCTCCACACTCAAAAGTGTCCTAGTTTGGACAGTAAGTTATATGATCACCCTGCCAACAGGCTTCCCAAACTTAACACGTCAAAACTGAACACTTGATCTCCACAAAATGGCCCCATCCACTTGTTTTCCCTCTTCCAGTCGAAGGCAGCTAAATCCATCCAGTTGTCAAGCCAAAGACTCTTAGCCCCTCTTTTTCTTTCACTCCACATTCAAACCAAAGGGAAAATCCCTTGGTTCTTCAAATCTGACCGTTAGCTGTACCCCCTCAGCTGCTACCATCCTGACCTGTACCACCGTCATCTTTCTTACACCTCTTTGCAAAGGTCTTCTAATCCAGCCGTCTTCCCCACAATATAACCTCAACACAAAAACCAGGGTGCTCTAATTTAAAGGTAGGTCAGACATGTCATGCCTCAACTTAGAGGCCTCCAATGAGATCCATTTCTTCCAGAATAAAAGCCAGAGTTCTTACAGTGACCCATGTGGGCCCAGGAGATCTGGCTTCCCCATTACCTCTCTGACTACTCTCCCCCATCACTCACTCCCATCTGGCAATACCAGCATCTTTGCCAGGCACTTACAGCCTCAATACTGGCTCTTCCCTCTCCCTGCAAATATTCTTCACCTCTTTCAAGTCTTTGCTAAAATTTAACTTCCTCGATGAGTCCTAATGGTGCCATTCTATTTAAAATTGCTGCACTCGCCCACATCCCCACCCCTGATCCTCAATCCATGTACCTTGTTTATTTTTTTCTCTTCATAACACTTCTTAGCTTCTTACACACTATAAACTTTACATATTTATTAATCTTCTTGTTTATTGACTGTCTCCCCCATTACAATGTAAGCTCCACAAGGGCAAAGGTATTTCTTTCTGTTTTGTTCAGTGATGTAGTCTGAGCACCTAGAACACTCTCTGGAACATAGTAGGTGCTCAGTAAATAATTTTAAATAATACTGTCTTATTTACCCTAAGCTAAGGAGAAAATAATTTAGGAGGATGTATTACAAAAATGATGTCTTCTTATCAAGTGAAAAGCATATGATGTCACAGGGTAAATGTTTCACACTTGTTTGACTTTTAAAAAGTAGTGACAGAAATGAGTCCTCATGTGACAGATGAGAGATAAGCATGATGAACTCAAAAGAATTACCCCTTAGCACTCAGTACCTTATTCACTTTTAGAGGGTCAAATTATTTTAACAAACCAACATCAACCATCACATTAAAGTAATGCCCATTTGAATTGAATTACATTTTAGCTTCATTTAGACTTTATCTATAAATTTATTTTGGTTTTATAATTGTATAGAGATTAATAAGCATAAGAAGTAGTTTCATATATACTCATTATTTAAAACACACACAAAATAATAAGTTAAGTTAGTCCTCTGGATTCATAGAAGTTTTTTTCCTTTAAAAAAGACCCATAGGAGACTTTCAAGATGGCAGAGGAGTAAGACGTGGAGATCACCTTCCTCTCCACAAATATATCAGAAATACATCTACATGTGGAATAACTCCTACAGAACACCTACTGAACGCTGGCAGAAGACCTCAGACTTTCCAAAAGGCAAGAAAATCCCCATATACCTGGGTAGGGCAAATGAAAAAAGAAGAAACAGAGACAAAAGAATAGGGATGGGACCTGCACCAGTGGGAGGGAGCTGTGAAGGAGGAAAGGTTTCCACACACTAGGAAGCCCCTTCATGGGCAGAGACTGCGGGTGGCAGAGGGGGGAAGCTTCAGAGCCACGGAGGAGAGCGCAGCCACAGGGGTGCGGAGGGCAAAGCAGAGAGATTCCCGCACAGATGATCGGTGCCGACCAGCACTCACCAGCCTGAGAGGCTTGTCTGCTCAGCCGCCATGGCGGGTGGGGTCTGGGAGCTGAGGCTCGGTCTTCGAAAGTCAGATCCCAGGGAGAGGACTGGGGTTGGCTGCGTGAACACAGCCTTAAGGGGGCTAGTGCGCCACAGCTAGCCAAGAGGGAGTCCGGGAGAAAGTCTGGAACTGCCTAAGAGGCAAGAGACCATTGTTTCAGGGTGAGTGAGGAGAGGGGATTCAGAGCACCACCTAAACGAGCTCCAGAGACGGGCATGAGCCGTGACTATCAGCGCAGAGACCAAAGATGTGGATGAGACGCTAAGACTGCTGCTGCCGCCACCAAGAATCCTGTGTGCGAGCACAGGCCACTATCCACACCTCCCCTCCCGGGAGCCTGTGCAGCCCGCCACTGCCAGGGTCCCGTGATCCAGGGACAACTTCCCCGGGAGAACACATGGCGCACCTCAGGCTGTTGCAACATAATGCCAGCCTCTGCCGCTGCAGGCTCGCCCTGCATTCCGTACCCCACCCTCCACCCGGCCTGAGTGAGCCACAGACCCCTAATCAGCTGCTACTTTAACCCTGTCCTGTCTGAGCGGGAAACAGACGCCCTCAGGCAACCTACATGCAGAGGCAGGGCCAAATCCAAAGCTGAACCCCAGGAGCTGTGCGAACAAAGAAGAGGAAGGGAAATCTCTCCCAGCAGCCTCAGGAGCAGTGGATTAAATCTCCACAATCAACTTGATGTACCCTGCATCTGTGGAATATCTGAATAGATGATGAATCATCCCAAAATTGAGGCAGTGGACTTCGGGAGCAACTGTAGACTTGGGGTTTGCTTTCTGCATCTAATTTGTTTCTGGATTTATGTTTATTTTAGTTTAGTGTTTAGAGTTTATTATCATTGTTAGATTGGTTTATTGATTTGGTTGCTCTCTTCCTTTTTAAAAAATATATATATATATTTTTCCCTTTTTCTCTTTTTGTGAGTGTGTATGTGCATGCTTCTTTGTGTGATTTTGTCTGTATAGCTTTGCTTTTACCATTTGTCCTAGGGTTCTGTCTGTCCTTGTTTTTTTGTTTGTTTGTTTGTTTTGTTTGTTTGTTTGAAGTATAGTTTTTAGTGCTTGTTATTATTGGTGGATTTGTTGACTGGTTTGGTTGCTCTCTTCTTTCTTTCTCTATTTCTTTTATTATGACTTTTAAATTTTTTTATTTTTAAACAATTTTTAAAATAACTTTATTTTAATTTCTTTCTTTCTTTCTTTTTTTCCCCCCTTTCCTTCTGAGCTGTGTGGCTGACACAGTGTTGGTGCTCTGGCCAGGTGTCAGGTCTGTGCCTCTGAGGTGGAAGGGCCAAGGTTAGGACATTGGTCCACCTGAGATCTCCTGACTCCACGTAACGTCAAATGGCAAAAGCTCTCCCGGAGAGCTCCATCTCAACACTAAGACCCAGATCCACTAAACAACCAGCAAGTTACAGTGCTGGACACCCTATGACAAACAACTAGCAAGACAGGAACACAACCCCACCCATTAGCAGAGAGGATGCCTAAAATCATAATAAGGTCACAGACACCCCAAAACACACCACCGGACGCAGTCCTGCCCACCAGAAAGACACGATCCACCCTCATCCACCAGGACATAGGCACCAATCCCCTCCACCAGGAAGCCTACACAACCCACTGAACTAACCTTAGCCACTGGGGGCAGACACCAAAGACAACAGGAACTACGAACCTGCAGCCTGTGAAAAGGAGACCCAAAACACACTAAGTTAAGCAAAATGAGAAGACAGAGAAACAAACAGCAGGTGAAGGAGCAAGGTAAAAACCCACCAGACCAAACAAATGAAGAGGAAATAGGCAATCTACCTGAAAAAAATTCAGAGTAATGATAGTAAAGATGATCCAAAATCGTGGAAATAGAATGGAGAAAATACAAGAAGTGCTAAACAAGGACCTAAAAGAACTAAAGAGCAAACAAACAATGATGAACAACACAATAAATGAAATTAAAAATTCTCTAGAAGGAATCAATAGCAGAATAACTGAGGCAGAAGAATGGATAAATGACCTGGAAGATAAAAAGGTAGAAATAACTACCACAGAGCAGAATAAAGAAAAAAGAATGAAAAGAATTGGGGACAGTCTCAGAGACCTCTGGGACAACATTAAATGCACCAACATTCGAATTATAGGGATCTCAGAAGAAGAAGATAAAAAGAAAGGGACTGAGAAAATATTTGAAGAGATTATAGTTGAAAACTTCCCTAACATGGGAAAGGAAATAGTCAAGTCCAGGAAGCACAGAGAGTCCCATACAGGATAAATCCAAGGAGAAACACACCAAGACACATATTAATCAAACTATGAAAAGTTAAATACAAAGAAAAAATATTAAAAGCATCAAGCGAAAACAACCAATAACATACAAGGGAATCCAGCTGATCTTTCAGCAGAAACTCTGCAAACCAGAAGGGAGTGGCAGGACATATTTAAAGTGATGAAAGGGAAAAACCTACAACCAAGATTTCTCTACCCAGCAAGGATCTCATTCAGATTCCATGGAGAAATTAAAACCTTTACAGACAAGCAAAAGCTAAGAGAATTCAGCACCACCAAACCAGCTTTACAACATATGCTAAAGGAACTTCTCTAGGCAGGAAACACAAGAGAAGGAAAAGACCTACAAAAACAAACCCAAAACAATTAATAAAATGGTAATAGTTACATACATATCAATAACTACCTTAAATGTAAATGGATTAAATGCTCCCACCAAAAGACATAGACTGGCTGAATGGATACAAAAACAAGACCCATATATATGCTGCCTACAAGACACCCACTTCAGACCTAGGGACACATACAGACTGAAAGTGAAGGGATGGAAAAAGATATTCCATGCAAAGGGCATCAAAAGAAAGCTGGAGTAGCAATTCTCATGTAAGACAAAATAGACTTTAAAATAAAGACAATTACAAGAAACAAAGAAGGACACTACATAATGATTAAGGGATCAATCCAAGAAGAAGATATAACAATTGTAAATATTTATGCACCCATCATAGGAGCACCTCAATACATAAGGCAAATGCTAACCGCCATAAAAGGGGAAATTGACAGTAACACAGTCATAGGAGGGGACTTTAACACCCCACTTTCACCAATGGCTAGATCATCCAAAATGAAAATAAATAAGGAAACACAAGCTTTAAATGATACATTAAATGAGATGGACTTAACTGATATTTAAAGGACATTCCAGCCAAAAACAACAGAATAAACTTTCTTCCCAAGTGTTCATGGGACACGCTCCAGGATAGATCATATCTTGGGTCACAAATCAAGCCTTGGTAAATTTAAGAAAATTGAAATCATATCAAGTATCTTTTCCAACCCCAATGCTATGAGACTAGATATTAATTACAGGAAAAAATCTGTAAAAAATACAAACACCTGGAGGCTAAACAATACACTACTTAATACCCAAGAGATCACTGAAGAAATCAAAGAGGAAATCAAAAAATACCTGAAAACAAATGACAACGAAAGCACAATGACCCAATACCTATGGGATGCAGCAAAAGCAGTTCTAAGAGGGAAGTTTATAGCAATACAATCTTACCTCAAGAAACAAGAAACATCTCAAATAAACAACCTAACTTTACACCTAAAGCAACTAGAGAAAGAAGAACAAAAAAACCCCAAAGGTAGCAGAGGGAAAGAAATCATAAAGATCAGATCAGAAATAAATGAAAAAGAAATGAAGGAAACGATAGCAAAGATCAAGAAAACTAAAAGCTGGTTCTTTAAGAAGATAAACAAAATTGATAAACCATTAGTCAGACTCATCAAGAAAAAAAGATAGACGACTCAAATCAATAGAATTAGAAACGAAAAAGGAGAAGTAACAACTGACACTGCAGAAATATAAAGAATTATGAGAGATTACTACAAGCAACTATATGCTAACAAAATGGACAACCTGGAAGAAATGGAAAAATTCTTAGAAAAGCACAATATTCCGAGACGGAACCAGAAAGAAATAGAAAATATAAACAGACTAATAACAAGCACTGAAATTGAAACTGTGATTAAAAATCTTCCAGCAAACAAAAGCTCAGGACCAGATGGCTTCACACACGAATTCTATCAAACATTTAGAGAAGAGGTAAAACCAATCCTTCTCAAATTCTTCCAAAATATAGCAGAGGGAGGAACACTCCCAAACTCATTCTATGAGGCCACCATCGCCCTGATACAAAAACTAGACAAAAATACCACAAAGAAAACTACAGGCCAATATCACTGATGACCATAGATGAAAAATCCTCAACAAAATACTAGCAAACAGAATCCAACAGCACATTAAAAGTATCATACACCACGATCAAGTGGGGTTTATCCCAGGAATGCAAGGATTCTTCAATATACACAAATCAATCAATGTGATACACCATATTAACCAACTGAAGGAGAAAAACCATATGATCATTTCAATAGATGCAGAATAAACTTTTGACAAAATTCAACACCCATTTATGATAAAAACCCTCCAGAAAATAGGCATAGAGGGAACTTACCTCAACATAATAAAGGCCATATATTACAAACACACAGGCAACATCATTCTCAATGGTGAAAAACTGAAACCATTCCCTCTACGATCAGGAGCAAGACAAGGTTGTCCACTCTCACCACCATTATTTAATATAGTTTTGCAAGTTTTAGCCACAGGAATCAGAGAAGGAAAAGAAATAAAAGGAATCCAAATCAGAAAAGAAGTAAACCTGTCACTGTTTGCAGATGACATGATACTATACATAGAGAATCCTAAAGATGCTACCAAAAAACTACTAGAGCTAATCAATGAATTTGGTAAAGTAGCAGGATACAAAATTAATGCACAGAAATCTCTTGCATTCCTATACACTAATGATGAAAAATCTGAAAGAGAAATTAAGGAAACACTCCCATTTACCACTGCAACAAAAAGAATAAAATACCTAGGTATAAACCTACCTAAGGAGACAAAAGACCTGTATGCAGAAAACTATAAGATACTGATGAAAGAAATTAAAGATGATACCAACAGATGGAGAGATATATCATGTTCTTGGATTGGAAGAATCAAGATTGTGAAAATGACTATACTACCTAAAGCAATCTACAGATTCAATGCAATCCCTATCAAACTACCACTTGAATTTTTCACAGAACTAGAACAAAAAATTTCCCAATTTGTATGGAAACACAAAAGACACCAAATAGCCAAAGCAATCTTGGGAAAAAAAAACGGAGCTGGGGGAATCAGGCTCCCAGACTTCAGACTATAGTACAAAGCTACAGTAATCAAGACAGTATTGTACTGACACAGAAACTGAAATATAGATCAATGGAACAGGATACAGAGCCCAGAGATAAACCCACGCACATATGGTCACTTTATTTTTGATAAAGGAGGCAAGAATATACAATGGAGAAAAGACAGCCTCTTCAATAAGTGGTGCTGGGAAAACTGGACAGCTACATGTAAAAGAATGAAATTAGAACACTCCCTAACACCATGCACAAAAATAAACTCAAAATGGATTAAAGACCTAAATGTAAGGCCAGATACTATAAAAGTCTTAGAGGAAAACATAGGCAGAACACTCTATGACATAAATCACAGCAAGATCCTTTTTGAACCACCTCCTAGAGAAACAGAAATAAAAACAAAAATAAACAAATGGGACCTAATGAAACTTAAAAGCTTTTGCCCAGCAAAGGAAAACATAAAGAAGACGAAAAGACAACCCTCAGAATGGGAGAAAATATTTACCAATGAAGCAACCGACAAAGGATTAATCTCCAAAATTTACAAGCAGCTCATGCAGCTCAATATCAAAAAAACAAAGAACCCAATCCATAAATGGGCAGAAGACTTAAATAGACATTTCTCCAAAGAAGATATACAGATTGCCAACAAACACAAGAAAGGATGCTCAACATTACTAATCATTAGAGAAATGCAAATCAAAACTACAATGAGGTATCACCTCCCACCAGTCAGAATGGTCATCATCAAAAATCTACAAACATAAATGCTGGAGAGGGTGTGGAGAGAAGGGAACCCTCTTGCACTGTTGGTGGAAATGTAAATTGATAGAGCCACTATGCAGAACAGTATGGAGGGTCCTTAAAAATCTAAAAATAAAACTACCATACAACCCAGCAGTCCTACTACTAGGCATATACTCTGAGAAAACCATAATTCAAAAAGAGTCATGTACCAAAATGTTCATTGCAGCTCTATTTACAATAGCAAGGACATGGAAGCAACCTAAGTGTCCATCATCGGCTGAATGGATAAAGAAGATGTGGCACATATATACAATGGAATATTACTGTCATATAAAGAAATGAAATTGAGTTATTTGTAGTGAGGTGGATGGAATTAGAGTCTGTCATACAGAGTGAAGTAAGTCAGAAAGAGAAAAACAAATACAGTATGCTAACACATATATATGGAATCTAAGGAAAAAAAAAAAAGGTCATGAAGAACCTAGGGGCAAGACGGGAATAAAGACACAGACCTACTAGAGAATGGACTTGAAGATATGGGGAGGGGGAGGGGTAAGCTAGGAGAAAGTTAGAGAGTGGCGTGGACATATATACACTACCAAACGTAAAATAGAGAGCTAGTGGGAAGCAACCGCATACCACAGGGAGATCAGCTCGGTGCTTTGTGACCACCTAGAGGGGTGGGGGAGGGAGGGTGGGAGGGATGGAGACACAAGAGGGAAGAGATATGGGAACATATGTATATGTATAACTGATTCACTTTGTTATAAAACAGAAACTAACACACCATTGTAAAGCAATTATACTCGAATAAAGATGTTTTATAAATAAATAAATAAATAAATAAATAAATAAATAAATAAATGAATGAATGAATGAATGAATGAAAGAAAAACAAAAAAAAGAGTCAGGTACCACAATGTTCATTGCAGCTCTATATACAATAGCCAGGGCTTGGAAGCAACCTAAGTGTCCATTGACAGATGAATGGATAAAGAAGATGTGGCACATATATACCATGGAATATTAGCCATAAAAAGAAACGAAATTGAGTTATTGTAGTGAGGCTGATGGACCTAGAGACTATCATACAGAGTGAAGTAAGTCAGAAAGAGAAAAACAAATACCATATGCTAACACATATATATGGAATCTAAAAAAATTAAAAATGGTTCTGAAGAATCTAGCGGCAGGACAGGAATAAAGATGCAGATGTAGCGAATGGACTTGATGACGCGGGGAGAGGGAAGGGTAAGCTGGGACGAAGTGAGAGAGTGGCATGGACATACGTACACTACCAAATGTAAAATAGATAGCTAGTGGGAAGTAGCCGCATAGCACAGGGAGATCAGCTCAGTGCTTTGTGACCACCTAGAAGAGTGGGATAGCGAGGGTGGGAGGGAGACGCAAGAGGGAGGAGATATGGGGATATAAGTATATGTATAGCTGATTCACTTTGTTATAAAGCAGAAACTAACACACCATTGTAGAGCAATTATACTCCAATAAAGGTGTTTAAAAAATAAAAAAATAAAAACCCATAAAGTTCAGAAAAAATACTGAAAAATACTGAATACTGAGCTAGAGCATATTTGGACTTCTAGGGCTGCCTGTATCAGAGTGACCTCACCCTCTCATCTGTCCAGATGTGAGGCAGATGTGACTCATTGGTAATTCTGTCTTCCAGGTCAGCCAAGCTCAGTAGCACTCTCATCTCCTGCAGTTCAGTGATTTACCTCATTAGTCCCTCAAACATAATTACGTGTCCACCCTGTGCCAGGCAGTGACCTAGGTGCTGGGCTGCAAACACGAAGATGGCAGGGTGTCTGCTACTTTGAGCCATTTGAACACCATCTTTCCCACAATCTAATACTGTATGTGTAAACAGCAAAGTGCTCCAATGTACATTCACCTTATGAGGCAGGAATGTCTGATGTAGGAACTGACACTCCCAGAGATTAACTGACTTGTTCAAGGTCACATGGCTAATAATGTCAGAAGCCAGAACTCAAGCCCCAATATTTAACCCTTTACTCTTTAAGTGATAGCTTCTTCCTTCTATAGCCACAGAATCTTTGTCTCTATTCCACTCCCTCTCTCACCTCCTTGATTTCCAACAAGTTTTCCCAGGATTTCTGATGCCTTTTTGCCTCTCAGTGGGAGGACCACAAAACAAGAGTAATGTTTCTTATGCTTTGTGGGCCTCTTCCTTTCTCCCTGCACTGTGAACCTGCAAGAGCAAGTCTAAGGTCTACAGCATGGCATGCAGCCAGGGCCATTGGTAATAACGTGATTTGAAATCCAGAGAGTGCTCGGTGCACCCAGGTCATGTAAATACTCTCATGTTCATGTGTTTGAAGAGAGTCACATTATGGATCATGGAAGATGAATGCTGTGTTCCTTTCCTTCTAGTAATATCACCTGGCAGATGGGGTCAAGACTGCATTCTTCCTGCCTGATCTGATCTGCAGCCCCATGCTCTGCTGTAAACGCCCATCTGCCATCAGGACACAGAGTGTCACATAGTTCCCTCAGGGCATCCCACCAGATCTGTTTCTTCCTGGCTTTGGATAATGACAGCCCTTGAACCCAGGAAAGCCCTGTGAGGGTCAGGGTACTAGTTTCACTTGGACTTAGTATTTTCAGCATCTGCAGTTGTCGCAAGCACATTTTCCCACCGTCAGCTAAAGCCTTGTCCTGTATCTACAGTTCAGGCCGTTCAAAATGTCTGTGTGGATTGTTTCCCCCATTGTGTTTCTCTCCTGTCAGTGCACTTGTTAAAAACACTTCACACACATCGGTGTTAGATGGATTTTTTCCTGAATAATACTTTGCATCCAGATAGCACTTTTCTCCCAGAGCTTTCTCAGAGAAGTTGTTATTCTCATCCTCATTTACTAGGTGAGAAAATTGATGAGCAGGGAAGTTATAGTTTTGTCTGATAATAATACACTGAGAAGGGGTGGAATTTCCCAAGAATTATGGTGTAAGCAAAACAGAAGTACGACCTCAGGACAGAGGGCACAGCATACGGGGCCATGTGCCACTAGGTTTACATTCACTTTGTTATACAGCAGAAACTAACACTACATTGTAAAGCAATTATACTCTAATAAAGATGTTTAAAAAAATAAAAAACAGACTTGAAGAAATAAAATAAAATGATTTAAAAAAATGATATCCGTTGGCCAGCATGTGGTAGATGCTCAATAAACATTTGTTTTATGAGTGGTTGACAAAATGCCATCACACTATCTCACTTTGTCCTCATAACTGCTCCGTGTGGTAAAGTGGAACAGGTATAATTATTCCAAATCTATAGAGGAAACACTGAGGGGCTGCAAAGCTCTCAACATTACACAGCTCAGAACATAACAAAGGTTTCTAACTGTAAAATCATGGCCCTTAGTACTTGGAATCAGTTTAGAATTCTGATTCCATCACTTACCAACTGTATCGTTTGGGCAGTAAATGGCAGTAATAAGAATACTGTTTTTGGAGTTCTGATGAAAATTAAAGATCATTTCTTAAAGGATCTAGCATAATGCCTGGCTCAGAATAGAGGACTAATGAATGCCTTATTTTATACTAAATCACCTCTAGATATGATCCTTCTTATTAAAAAACCTATATTCTGGCAGCAGAAATGACATGTACAGAGAGATGTAAATAAAAACTTATCAAACAGAATTCATAAACGACATCAGTACCCTATAGCAGGGGAGGCTGGGGGCAATGGGAAGGGGGGAGGGGGATGCTAGTACAGCCAGCTTTGGACCAAATGGGGCATCCTTGGATAATTCTCCTTTGGTGCTCCCTCCGACCAACATCTATCTGCTCTGCAGTTCCTTCTGTGATGCACAGACTTTCCAGTGGTCCACAGAGCACTGAGTTTTACACTAGTTCCCCTTAACTCTTCCCAACTTTATCAATCTTACTCAACTATTAACAGGTGAGCCTTTTCCTTCTTCTCAGTCTGGTCATCCACAAGGCTGACATCACAGGAGGCTGACGAAATTGGTGGTCCCAAGACCCATCCTAGTGGGAAGGGATTCTGGAGTCATTCAGTGTTCAGCAGGAGCTGTACTGGTGTTGGAACCATGATATGGTGGCCATACAGTGGAGATACGGTGGCCAGCCTTGACGCTCTCACATTTCAGATGGGGAGAAAGATGAATAAATCAAAATTCAAGGAAAACTTCTTACTGTATATAACTGGGATGGATAAAGCTTCGTGAAAGAGAATGTTTGGAGCCACTCTTACTAGCTACTGTTAACGAGTTCAGGTTCTGGTGAACAACAACCCTGGAATTATTATTCCTATTTTATTTAATTAATATATTATTTAATGGGTACACCACCCGGCAGGTGAGATCTTAGTTGCCCGACCAGGGATTGAATCCATACTCCCTGCACTGGGAGCGAGGAGTATTAACCACTGGACTGTCAGGGAAGTCCCATTATTCCTATTTTAGAGTTGAAGAAACTGAGATTTGAGGAGGCTAAATAGCATATCCAAGGTTTGGTTAGCAGCAAAACAGAGAGTTAAACGCAGTTCTATCCCATATCTTCCTATTATGCTATTCCTGGAAGGGTGCAGAATGTCAGAGGGGAAAGGTAGGTTGTTCTGGGCCCAAGAGCACAGCTTGGGAGGAGGGACCCTTAATAATCTTAATAATGGGCTTGGGGACATTTTTGTACATTTTCACCCATGTTTCTCTGCTCAGGTGTATCCCCCACTCCTTCCTTACTTGACACACAGAACCTCTGCTGCCTGACCCTTTCCCATCATACCTCCCATGAGCACAGGCTCTGGAGTCAGACAGCACAAGCACAGATCTTAGCTTCACCACTTACTGAAGCAACAAGTCAGTTAATAATCTTCATGCCTCACTTTCCTCATCTGTGAAATGAGAAACAAAACATTACCTCCCTCACAGACTTACTGTTGAGATTCAATGATTTCTTAATGTCAAACACTTAACACAATGCCTGACAAGTGACAAATGCTCAATAAACATTGTGTACCTCATTATAACTATTACTATTATATTATTACTACCTTCAGGAACCCAGACTTTCAACCACACTTATCATTTCACTATTCCCTAAACACCCCTTGCACTTTTCTATCCCCAGGTCTTTTGCTTTATGTTCCCTTCAATTGAGCTGCCCTTCATTCTGTCTCATAGTTTTGTTTTATTCATCTAGACTTTTATTTGTTGTTATCATATGTCACAATATCCTGCACACAATAAGTCCTCAACAACTGTCTGTTTAGTCAATAATTAAATATATGTTAATAATACTACTAAATATATGGTATGCTAGAGTTTATCCAAAACTCAATAACTGTATAAAAATCAAAATTTCTTATAGTGTAATGTTAGCAGATTGACTGTGAGATGCTGAAGTGCTTTCTGAATCAAAGGAAATTTAAATTATGCTCCATAGAGTAAGAACATGGTGTGTGATCTTACATTCTAACACTTCGAATATTAGTAAATGATTGATAAAATGTATAGCTTTCATCCTCCATCTTCTCTGCAAAAAAAGGAAGCTAACTGTAATTGGTAGTAATAATATCACTTTGAGTTTGAACTTGTAATAACAATGACAACATTCACATGTGAACTTGAGCTTTTCCAAACAATCTCCCAGACTTCACCTTTCATCCTTTCCAATTTCTCAGCAGTGGGCGCAAATGATTTCAGGGCAGAGTCTAGTCGAGGCCAAAGTCAGTATCTTGGAGCATCATCCACAGCAAGCCCTAAAACACCAGAAGAATAAAGCTGAATGTCCAGACACAATGTGCCCTCCCAGAATAGTTGGTACGTGGCCAGGTTCCTTCCACCAAAAGAGACAGTGCCTTCCAGTAGAAAGAATAAGCATTCTTCTTGGCATTGACATCTTCTGTTCCCTTAGAATTTTCTTATAAAAACGTGAAAATTGGTACCTCATACCACCACAAGCCAATCCACCCATTCCCAGGCCCACGGTCTGCTGGAAATTTGAGAACTAATGCTTACCAGGAAAGACTGATTTACTTCATTAACTCCACCAAAATGATTTAACATGCCACCCAAAAGTTCCCTGGTGAAGGAATCTTATTTCTAGAATAAGATTTTCTTATTTTAAAATAAGACTTTCTCCTTAAATCCAGTAATTTAACACTATCCTTGGTGCATACTGTTTGTTAATGAATTCAGTCATAAGCAACAAAAAGCCATAATATAAAAATAGTTTAAAGACTATGTTATATTCAGAGAAAGTTTAAAAATAACCTACTTTGAACACAAAGAAAATTTATACAATTTTTATTTTAATAAAAGCAGTAGCTGATAATAAGAACTTACCATGGGCCACTGTCTGAAGCATCTTAAATATATTAACTCCTTTAATTCTCACAGGAACAATTGAGGTACTTATTATCTTTATTTTATAGCAGGAGGTTAATATGTCCATGGTTACACAACTAGCAAGTGACAGAAGTGAAATAAGAACTCAGGTATTCTGGCCCCAAGGTCCATGGCATTTTCCTCCTACTCCCACTAAACACATGGTAAACAAATTCTTAAATCTGATCAATTTGATTAGGAGTTTGGGACTAACATACACACACTACCATATATAAAATAGATAACCAACAAGGACCTACTATATAGCACAGGGAAGTATACTCAATATCTTGTAATAACCTATAAGGAAAAAGAATTGGAAAAATAATATATACATATATATATAAAACTCAATCACTTTGCTATACACTTGAAACTAACACAACATTGTAAATCAACTATACTTCAATGAAAGTTTTAAAAAATTAACTTAATCGGTTTGAAAGGGCATCAAAGTCTTAGTGCGTAAGTCTGGGGCAGTCATTACTTAAGGCACTCACTCCCTCCCTACCACCCATGCTTTCACTGCACGGGATACTCAGATGATAATGTAGGGCCAGCAACTCAAACCCAGGAGTTGCACCACCTCCCTAATCCACCCCAGAAACCGTGGGAAATGATAGACAAAAGCCAAGTGAGCCATAAGTCCTTGAGGGATAAATAATTTATAAAATCTAACAAAATGCCACCGCTGGGGGTAGCAGAAAGGAATCCCCTGGGAGAGGTAGAGCCACTAGCAGTGTGTCCCTGACGGGAGCACAGGAATCTCTAAACTGAATCTGTGAAACTATTGAGGAGTCCACCAAGCAAGGGGCAAGATAACATGTGAGCAGGTACTGAAAGTTCTGCAGGAGCCCTGAGGCTGCCCCCTTGGGGAGGGGCAACAAGGGAGTCACTTTTTGAATGTGTTTGTAGACCTTTCACCAGCACTGGGCACAGAACTGCTCTCCTTCCCTTTCTCTCTCCCAGCAGCACAGGACTCCATCTCCATTTGAGAAAAAAGTTTATTATTATTCTCAGGGTGTGAGAGGAAACCCATTGAAATGCCAAGTAAGGCTGATAATCCATCTTTTTAAAAAAAATTTTATTGGAGTATAGTTGATGTACAATGTTGTGTTAGTTTCAGGTATATAGCAAAGTGAATCAGTTATACATATACATATATCCACTCTTTTTTAGATTCTTTTCCCATATAGGCCATTACAGAGTATTGAGTAGAGTTCCCTGTGCTATACAGTAGGTCCTTATTAGTTATCTATTTTATATATAGTGGTGTGTATATGTCAATCCCAATCTCCCAATTTATCCTTCCCCCCCTTACTCCCTGGTAACCATAAGTTCGTTTTCTACATCTGTGACTCTATTTCTGTTTTGTAGATAAGTTTTTTGTTCCCTTTTTTTTAGATACAACATATAATGGATATCATGATATTTATCTTTCTCTGTCAGACTAACCATAATTCTAAAAGATACATGTCCCCCGATGTTCTTTGTAGCACTATTTACAATAGCCAGGACGTGGAAGTAACCTAAATGTCTATCAACAGAGGGATGGATAAAGAAGATGTGG
This sequence comes from Balaenoptera physalus, assembly GCF_965194825.1. Classification (NCBI taxonomy): domain Eukaryota; kingdom Metazoa; phylum Chordata; class Mammalia; order Artiodactyla; family Balaenopteridae; genus Balaenoptera; species Balaenoptera physalus. Next base: position 65,831,519 of record NC_138882.1, read on the forward strand.
TACATATAAACAATGGAATATTACTCAGCCATAAGAAAGAATGAAGTAATGCCATTTGCAGCAACATGGATGGGCCTAGAGATTATCATACTGAGTGATAATCCATCTTTATTATATTGGATTTAAGTTCGCCTGTGGCCTCAACGTGCAACAGAGCTACAGTCTCCCTCAACAACATTTCTGTTTTTAGGCCGGGTCCAGAAGGCTGGAAGAACACCATGTCTGTTTCTGAGACAGCTTTGAGAAGGTCAGCATGCAGCGTGGGGCTGGAGCGTGGCCTTGATCCTGCTCTGAAAGCTGACAGAGGAAGGACACAGCCACTCTGCAGAGAAGGCCTGTGCCTTGCCTCCCCTTGGCTGGAAAGTATCCACAGTGCATGAGTCAGTCAGGTATGATGCCCTTCCTCTTTGACCTTTAATTCTAAGAAGCAAGAGTCAGACCATGTCTTATTAAAGTTATCTTCAGAAAAAAAATCTTAAATCTCTTGGAATTGCCACAATCCCACAGTCTTACAGTCTTTGGCCACATGCGTGTTTCTTTAAATACGTGTATTTTTACTTGCGCTTGTTACAAATTAAGCTAATATTATGGTAAGCTCTAACGTAGAGAAAAGGGAAAGAGATGATTCTTATGTTCTAATGGAGAAGATGGGGCATGTGCACACATAATATAAGGGAAAAATGAACAGAAAAAGAAATGGAAATGGGGGTGTGTGTAACTGGCCAAACTCAAGGTCAATCAAACATCCATGTTGAGGGGTGAAGAAAACTGCTTAAAAAGAAACCCTACCCTCTCACTTCTCCAGGCTGCGAGGAGGTTCTGGGCAAGGAGAAGAAGCTGGGAGTTACATAGGAGCCACTAAACTCCTGGCTGGAGCCCAGGACGCAGGAGGGCCTGGCTGGGACAATCCTCGTCCTCTCTGACTGGGGAGGGCAGCTCTGGGATCCGCTGAAGGATGCATTTTATTTTTGTTTCAGGTGCACCATCCCTTTGATGGCTGGAAGTGAGAAGGGAAATAAATACAGTGTTTTCTTTGTCTTCACTCCTGTCCCAGGAATAGGGCATTGGAGAGGGAACACATTACTACTGCAGGTGTTGCCTTTCGGAAATGCCCCGCAGGGTAGTCTTAATGGAGAATATGGTCTCAGAGAGCACTGGTCTGAACCCCAACTTGTAGGGCCTGTGCTCCCTAAGACACTGTTTCGCTTGTCCCCTGAAGGATGCCCACTGACTTGCCTCCCACAACAGGGCAAACGCCTGCCTACTCCTCTGGGGGCATCTCTCAGAAGTCCTGACAACCGGAAGTGGGCTTAGGGGGGCAGAGCCAGCTCCAGAGGAGAGAAAGGAAGTTGTATAGCACTGGACAGCCTCTGTGCTCTCTGAGTACAAAGAATCTCTGACAGCTTCTGATTGATCAGAGGTATCCCCAGAGATTCTAGCCACAGCTGGAACTCACTGTGCCAAAAGGATTTTAGAGCGTTCGATGGAGTCACCGTGTTTCACGCACCATGATTTCTGCTTGGTGCAAGTCTATTACAAAAGCACCTAAGAATCTCATTCTGCTAAACATGGGGTGAGATTGCAAGGGGCACTCAGCTAATATGCTGATACACACCAGCTCCACAGCCTATAAAATGTGCTGCTGTTTAGCTGCACAGTTACTGCTCCAGGATCGATGCTGTGGGCAAGGGGAGTAGTATTCCCACTAGCAATTCCAAGCAGCTTGCAAGAAGAGAAACTTTTAAGAGGCAAACAAGGTTATCTGTAACTGTTACGAAGTGCTAGTGACAGTCTGTCCAGGTGGTAACAATCATTTCTAAACACTTAAGAACTCCTTTATCCGATTGGAGGAAGTCTTGGTGACTCACTGGGCTGGACCTGGGGAAAGAAGAACTGGAACAGGATTTTTTTCATTTGCCCATTTGTTTGTTTTTTCATTCAATCAATAATTATTGAGTATTAAGAACCATTCTAGACATTGTGAACACAAAGAAAATAGGACTATATCTCCTCTTTTAATATGAGCATCACTGTTTGGGGGGAGAAGATGGAGCAGCACATAAATAATTACAATAACAAATTTAGGGGGCTTCCCTGGTGGCGCAGTGGTTGAGAATCCACCTGCCAATGCAGGGGACACGGGTTCGAGCCCTGGTCTGGGAAGATCCCACATGCCACGGAGCAACTAGGCCCGTGAGCCACAACCACTGAGCCTGCACGTCTGGAGCCTGTGCTCCGCAACAAGAGAGGCCGCGATAGTGAGAGGCCCGCTCACCACGATGAAGAGTGGCCCCCGCTCGCCACAACTAGAGAAAGCCCTCGCACAGAAACGAAGACCCAACACAGCCATAAATAAATAAATAAATAAATTTTAAAAATTAAAAAAAAAATAAAACAAATTTAGAAGCTCACATGTGTGTGGAGCTCTCTATGCTTTATTTCGTTTGATATTCATAGGTAGTATACAAGGTAGGTAGGAAAATATTATTGTGCCGGAGCCCACCAGACAAAGACCTCTGGGAAAACACTTGTAGTGAATAAAGTTGGGTTATTATTTGCTGCAGCAAGGAAACTATATACCATGGGTATCTGTGGGGTGTCCCAAAAGGAAGGAGACAAGAAACAGGTCCTTTTAGGGCTATGGGAGCTTGAGTTAGCCATGTTATTAGGCTTGGCAGGAATCAACTAGAAAGTTGCTGGAACAGTCCATAGCCTTGTATTTAGAACACATGGGTCCGTTCAGAGTCACTGTTAAATCAGTTTGTCTGTGGTCTTATCTTGGACTCAGGGATTGGAACAGACTGGTGTTGAGAGAGCTGGAGCTTAGCTAGTTTGTGATGAACATCATGGTTTTGATTTGGTACAGCTTATCTCTTTTGCCAAATATAGTGTAGTCCATTTTGAAAAATTGTGGCTTCTTTTTCAATTCTCAGCACATTCCCTCCATAGTCTAGCCAGTGGGATCCTTTTTCTCTTTATCAATTGTTATTAATATTATTTCAGTTTTACAAGTGAAGTTACGAAGAAGCAGAATGCACCAAAGTTTACATCATCAGGAAGCTCTGCAGAGGCCCAGCCAAACCCAGGTCTCCTGACTTTAAAAGGGACACATAACTAGATTACCTTGACCCAGGAAATCTGTTCAAACTGGAACTTCTCTCTTGCTCTAAACTTATTTACATGCCTTTCCTTCTTATCTCCCCATGTATACGAGTGGCAACTGGACTTACAAAAATGTAACATCGTGACTGAGTGTGGTCTTTGGGAGTAAACTGCCCAGCTTCAAAACCTGGATCCACCTTTTATTGGATAAGTGGCCTGAGGCGGGATACCAACCTCTCTGTACCCTGGCATTCCCTCAACTTTAAAATGGGAATAATATTGGTATCACCCTCACAGTGTTACTGTTAGAATTAAAAGGAGATAAAATACCTGAAGGGCTTAGAGGAGTGTCTGACATACAGAAAGTGCCTGAAAAAACAGTTATTATTATTATCCTGTCATCTCCCTTTAACACCTAGTCCAGGGCCTGCAAACCGACAGCTGTGGAGAAGACCAGCACTCCTCAAATTTTAATGTGAGATCTGGAGGTCTTGTTAAAATGCAGATTCTAATTCTGCAGCGCCAGAATGGGACCTGATATTCTGTGAGATTCTGTTTCTGAGGAGCTCCTGGCTGATGCCTGCTGAGACCACACTTTGAACAGCAAGTAGTTCTCAGTGCATGGTTTCCTTTGCAACAGTGTTTCCTGAAAATTTACTGAAATGCACATTTTTGGCCTGCCTTCGCGAGACCTCTGTATCAAACACTCTGGGATGGGACCAGCAGTCTATGTTTGAATAAGCCCTCTGGAGATTTTGACACTCACTAATATTGGAGAGCCACTGGCATGGAGGAGGGAGAAACTGACCAGAGTCAAAGTCTGGGATTGCATTCTGGATTTGCCATTTAACAGTGTGTGCCCTTGGAAAAGTCACTTAATCTCTCTTAGCTTAGCACTGAAGTCCCTAAATAGTTCAGTCTTCTAAGCCCAGAATGTGACTGGGAAAAACCCAAGACCAAAACTGGGCAGTATTTCACCTCCTTGGACTCCCAAATCCACTGCTTCTCTACTGCTTCTGTAAAATGGGACAAATTACACGTACTCTGCTCAGAAAGTTGTTTTGACTCTAATAAGATAATGTAAAAACATTTGGAAGCTAGCACATAATATATAATTATCAAGAGCTCGAAATATATTTAATGAATAATTAAATGACGACGTGAATTATGATGTATGTAACTAACAGATTTTTGGAAAGCCCAGACTGTTTTTTTACAAAAAGTCTTTTGTTATTAGATATGCATCCAAGTTTCCTTACTAGCTGCAAACTTTTTCCATCAGAAGTGGGTGTCTGGTCATGATCGCTTAATGAAGAGCTAGGTTATTTTATTTTAGCACTATTAATAGATCAATGAGGAAAACAACCACCCAGGTAAAATGGCCCATTCATTCCAGGGCACAAGTACCTTTTATGTGACTATTTCCCCACCTTTTAAACTCTGTTGCGCAGCTCGGAATTTGCAGAGACACCCAAAGTTGACTGAGGCAGCCATTCTTACCTTAACATCTGGCCCTTCCAACCACACTGGATGTGAGGCTTTTTATCTGGCTCTGCCAGTACACTCACCAGCTGGTACTGTCTATAATTAGGCAAACCTACTTATGAATATGACTCAGTCACTCCCACCTCAATCAAGAAATACTGAGAAGGATGATAGGAGTTTTATTTTCATGTGTATGTTCAGCAAATCTAAAAAAAATTAATAACTATTACTGAATGCCTATTAAGTTCAAGATATAGTATATAGCCAAAACTTTCTGTATACCCTCCTGTTGCCATAAAACTGCCTATACAGATCCAAATATGTGCCTCCCAGACAAATTGCACCACTCACATTTGAGAATAATTTTCAAATATAACCATCCCAGGTAACCTTAACTAACCAGCCCAAATCTACCAGTCCCAGCACAGGCAGAATATGGTGGTGGATACAACCTTGAATCAATCAACAGAAGACCTGGGTTCTCATCCCAATTCTGCTGCTAACCAGCTCCATGACCTCTCCCCTGCCATTTGCCCTCTAAGCTTCATTTCAATGTTTTGCAAAGTGTGAATTTTGAAATGACCTTATAAGTCTCCTCCATTTCTAACATTCTCTTTGGTGCTCATATACATGCCCCAGGTGAATGCAGCTATGCATTGTTCCTGTGTCACTTTTCTGTGTACTTGCTTACACTCTCTCCTTCTCCCATCACTTATACTAGATGTAAACATCTTTAAGGTAGATGGTACAGCCAGTGCTGCTTTTGAAACATCGTCCCCAGGACATAGCCTCAGGGAGCACTCACTTTACATAGCTGGCACCTGGCAAAATGTTTCTTTCCATTTTTAACAAACTCAAGAAACCAACCTTTGCTCCTACAAGCATCTTCTCTGTTTTGCTTTATGGCTAATCCCACTAGTCTAATGCATCTGTGTTATTGACCCATCATGAGGTGAGAAAGACAGGATTGTCCTGCCACCATTTTCAGAGAAAACCTACAGTTCCACAGACAGACCTGTCCTTTGGTGGGAAAGAAAATAGGAGAAAAGGCTGTGCTGAGCCCTGTCTCAGAAAAGGTGCTCACTGCTCATTGACAGAGCTGATTGTTGGAGAAATCACTCACGTCAAAACCAGTGCCCCTATGTGGAATCACAACATGTTTGTCTCAGAAGTTCTCAAGTAGCCTCCTTCCCCTTGCAAGAAAACCAAAGCCTTAAGATAAGAAGAGATATCCCTAAGTTCATCTATCTGGTTAGGGACATGGCAATTAGGATCTATCCATCTCTCCCCTTCCACTCCCAGTACTCTAGGAGTTTGAATTACAAGCAGAGAGAGAAAATGTGGAAATACCAGAGACTGCAGGCAAGGGCAGTTGTTTGAAGAGCTTTAGTCCAAGATAATCTCTGCTAGAAAGCTGGTGCATTGTGTTACAAGGTTGACAGCTTGATGCTTTTTGACGACCTAGAGGGGTGGGATACGGAGGATGGGAGGGAGTCTCAAGAGGGAGGGGACATGGGGATATTTGTATACTTATAGCTGATTCACTTTGTAGTACAACAGAAACTAACACAACACTGTAAAGCAATTATACTCCAATAAAGATATTAAAAAAAAACAATAAAACAAAAAAGAAAAGAAAATTATCAGACGCAAATGGTAAACTTTGATGGAGACAAGTGCCATAGAGAATGCTCGGGGAAAACTGCCCAAATATAATATGTTGCAGAAATATTATACACAATAGAATATTCTGACTCGTTATATGCACATACAGCAGAGAAATATTATAGCCTTAGCGGTCTAGAAACTCAACATGAGTCAGCAGCACGGCAATATTGTTTAATAAAGCAAGAATGGAATTTGGAAACACACAGAGGCATAGAACATTAAACTCAGCACATTTGAGGGCTCTCGCTCTCTTTTATTATTCTCTAATCGTATCTTGTGTCTAAGTCTTGTCTCCCCAATGAGATTAAAGGCTCCCGAAGGACTTGATTCTTCCCTTGTATCTTTTTACCACTGGCAAGAAAATATATGTTGAGAAAGAGAATTTAGAATCTTAGCAGAGTGCTGGTGGAATTCTGGGATTCTGTAATTCCAGAAGGAATTTGTTTAAAAGACATGGACGTAGAAAAATGGAGCATGAAGCCAAAATTGAAAGAGTTGCCTTAACATAAGCCTACAAAAGAGATGACTGAAGAGACAGACAGTGACACTAGTAGATGTTGTTCATTGGGTGCCTGTTAAGCCACAGGCATTGAACATCAATCATATCTAATCCTTACAATGACCCTGCAGGGTAGGTTTTAGTAGCCCTATCTCATAGCTAAGAAAATTAAGACTCAGAGCACTTAAATGACCCTGCTTACAATCATAAAACTACTAAGTGACTGAGTTAGAATTAGAATCAGGGCTGCCTGGCCCTGAATTCCAAGTCCTTTCCATAGGCCCATACATCATCCAAAGGATGGAGAACACGTGTATCCTATCTCTGCTGGGACAGAGAAACAGCACTTAACACAGCAAGAGGATCCTGGGCCTTGTGGGAGTAATATCTTTCCGGCTAGGAGGGTGGTCATGGAGAGCCCAGCCTCACAACTGTGGAGGTTGAGATGTGGGCACATGGGGTCCAGTGCAGAAAGACCCACAGCGGCTGGTGCTTGGATAACTGTCTGAAGTCCTAGAGTCAGAGGAAGATGCGAGCCCCAGCTGCTCTGGAGATGGTCCAATTCCATCTCTATTTGTGTCCCTTCCATGTCCCTTTGGCTGACTCCTCCTGCTGTTCTCTGTGAAGGAGCTCAATCACTGCCCTTGTCGTAATGAAACAAGAGATCTTGAAACAAGCTTCCCCACCATAAGTTGCAGAGAGAAATAAGCAAGAAAAGATTCCTGTTACAGCAAAAAGAGTGGAAAGAAATAGAACAAAATGTTAAGTATTGGACATAGAGTTGTTTTTTTACTTCCCCTTATATTTCTCTGAATTTTCAAAATAAAACTGCTCTTCTTTCATAACTAGATAAAATATTACACACATTTAAAATAAAAATGGAAAAATAATACACACATTTAGATATAAGGAAATTACTCACGAGAGATTTTTAGGAAAATACAGACAATGATTACTTCTGTTCAATTATAACCTTTTCTAGTGCTCCCCACTGGTGAATGATCTTCATAATTTAATCCCATTCTTGAGATCAGAAACATCTTTCTCCCATGCCATAAATTATAACCACAAACAGACATAAAATTTTAAAAATTTTAAAAATTAAAAAATTAAAAGTAAATGATAGCTACAAACAAACATATAAAGAATTGTTTTTAAATGTCAGCAAAGTATACAAGCTTGTAAAGTTGACTAACACAGCAGTAGCTTTTGCAGTACAGAAACAGGAAGTACACTAGTGATCACAGAGATAATGTGTCAGACAAAAGTTCTTCCTCCCCTAAGGAATTTGAGCCAGGCTAGCTAGAACACTGGAACACCCAGGAAAGCAGTCTAGGATTCCATTTTACTGTGGTACTGGGAATTCCAGGGCAGAAATGTCCCACCTCTATACTGTCAACACAAAGAAGAGAATAACTCTCCAGGCAAGGCGAGATACATCGACAGCCAAACAAGAGAGTTTCAACTTCCCTCATTACTCTCAATTTGCAGCTGAGTGCGTCTGGTCTCAGAAGGATCTTTTCAAATAGAACCAATATCTCATTCAAACCAAAAGGTCCTGGAAGATGTTTTAGAGAAATTTAATGGATGCCCCTCAGAACCAGCAGATCTGAGGGCAGGCTGATGAAGCAACTCTGTAGTGGGTTCTCTGAGATGGAGAGATAAGAGGTCATAAAATCACTGTTTAGAATTGTCACTGAACAGTGTCTTCGAGCAGAACTTCTCAAACTTCGTGCTCATAGGAATCACTTGGAGATATTAAAATGCAGATTCTGATTCTGTAGATGAGACCTGAGATTCTGTGTTTCTATCAAGCTTCCAGATGATGTTGATGCTGCTGGTCTGAGGACCACATTTTGGGTAGCCAGGTACTGGAGATCATCTGGCCCTCAAATGATAAGCAGGCTTCTTCTTGAGTGTCCATCTTGGATTAAGATCAATTGATTGTGGAACTGGAACCTGGTTTTAAGAAAGATTTTGAAGTATATGGAGCAGCTTCAAGACCCAGAAGAAAAGTTGTATGATCCATTAGTGATGTCTGGTATGAGGGAGAAAGTGTAACATTTCATTATCCTTGAGTTATTTCTGTGTCCTCATTCCTAGAATAATTGACTTAGACATTCTCCTGCAATAAATATGGTTCGACCAGATATTTTCTGAAAGGCTAACTAGAGATAGCTGTGGTGTAATGAAAAGGTCACTTATCTTGGAGTCAAAGGTCTTAGCTATGACTCCCAGTTAATCTTTCTGAGTCTCTCTGAGCCTCAGTTTCCTACTCTGCAAAATGGGGATAATAAAACCTTCCTGACAGGGTGTCAGGGAGATTCAGTTTAGAGACAGTGTAAACTCTATGGAACTACATGAATAAAAATACTATTTTATATTCTGTGATTTACTGAGTGGTGATTCAGTGTGCCTGGCAGCACCAGAGTTGAAAAGACAAATATGGAAACTATGGTGTATAATATGGTTTTTACAGTCTCGTTCAAGAGACAGAGCATGTACAGGTAGAAGGTAAGAATATTGTTATGTTAAAAGAATATAGTGAGAACTAGGTATTTAATTGCTAAAGAGATTCCAACAGCTAATTGGAGTTAGGTGGAAATAATCCAGGGAGATTTGCAGACAGTTAGTATTGAGCCAGGACAGGAAAGAAATGAAGGCTGTGGACTGATAGAAAGGATGAACAAATTGCTTAAGCAATCTAACTCTTTTTCTCATCTGTAAAATGAAGATTAAAATAAAATCTCACAGGGCTCTGGTGGGGATTAAATGAGATGATGTATTTATAAGCTTAGCACAATGTCTTACACACAGTAAATACTCACTGCTTGATTTTTTTTAACCCTTACTGTTTTTTTTTTTTATTTGAAAGAATAATATAAACTCATGATTAAAAAACTAAATCAATATAATAAAGTACACATTGACAAGTCTTGCTCTCATGTCTCTTCCCTTCCAGCAGATGCTCCCTTTCCCCATAGGTAACTACTGTTAGTAATTTGTATTTCTTTATGCAGGTATAAGCAAATACAAATCTGCATTCTTTTTTTTTTAATTTTTGTTTATTTTATTTTATTTATGTTTGGCTGCATTGGGTTTTTGTTGCTGCGCGTAGGCTTTCTCTAGTTGCTGCAAGCGGGGGCTACTCTTCGTTGCGGTGCACGGGCTTCTCATTGCAATGGCTCCTCTTGTTGCAAAGCACGGGCTCTAGGGGTGCGGGCTTCAGTAGTTGCGGCCCACGGGCTCTAGAGCACAGGCTCGGTAGTTGTGGTGCACGGGCTTAATTGCTCCGCGGCATGTGGGATCTTCCCATGACAGGGCTCAAACCCGTCCCCTGCATTGACAGGCAGATTCTTAATCACTGCACCACCGGGGAAGCCCCCAAATCTGCATTCTTGTTCCACCTTTCTTAGGTGAAATGTAATGTATGATACACACTTTTTTGCACTTGACTTTTTCACTTTCTTCTTTTCATATATCTAATTAGATAACTTTTTCTCTATCTTTTAAAACTGAATATGATTCTTCTGTGTGGTTGTACCGTAGTTTATTTTTATTGAGACATAATTGACATATAACATTAGTTTCAGGTATACAACAGAACGATTCGATATTTGTATTTATAGCAAATTGATCACCAAAGTAAGTTTTGTTAACACACATATTTACAAATTTATTTTTCTTGTGATGAGATCTATTCTCTTAGCGTCATACCACAGTTTATTTATCCAGTCCCCTATTGATGGACATTTGGAGTTCTTCTTCTTGTAAATATGCTACAATGAATACATTTGTATGCCCATCATTTTGTATGTGTGCATTTCACTCTATAGGCTAAATTCCCAGAAGTGGGTAAATGCATTTGTAATATTGATAAATATTGGCAAATTTCCAGCCATGGAATGTGGGTTTGTACTGTTTGGCCCTCTCGTCAGCTTACATCCCCACAGTCTTGCCAACAGACTGTGCTGTCAAACTTTGGATGTTGATACCACCTTCATCACTTACTCTGCTAAATCATTTTGTTAATCAGCTCTATTTCTAAACTTTATAGGTTGTGTTATGTTTTGTTTTCCCATTAGGTATCATTATCATCCTGTTTTTATTATTGAGGTTGTATAATATGCATTATTATCTATAGAGGGGCTAAAATCTCTTCATTGCACTTTGTTTTCAGAATTTTTATGATTATCCATGCTTGTTTATTTTTCCAAATGGACTTTAGAGTCAACTTGCTCAACTCCAGGGAAGGAGAGGGGGAGGTCTTTGTTATTGCTTTTATTTGAATTAAATTAATTGTATAAATTAAGAACTGACCTCTTTACAATGCTCAGTCTTTCCATGCGAGAACCTAGTTACTTTTGCATTTGTTGAGTTCTGCTTTTATGTTGTTTGTGTCATTATTGAGCATATTTCACACTGAGTAATTCACAAGTAAAAAGGCAAAAGGACAAGACTAACAAATTATGATCACATAAAGCAAACATATTAACCTGTCCAAAAGTGAAGGGGCCATAACTCTGAATACTGGCAAAGTGGTAAGAGGCAGGATTAAGTCAGGAAGGAAAAAGTGGGAGAAAAAATATCATTACTATTTGGGCTTAATGCTTTATACTGATTATCTATTTGAAGATCATGAAGTGCAATAATAATAATTATTTTATCCATGAGATAACATATGCAAAGCATTTAGCATAGTGTGAGCCATAGGGACACAATTCAACAAACGTTAGAGATTATAATGCTGATGAGAATGAAAAAGGAGGAGAAGTTGAGGGTCTGATATATGAAATAATTTGTCAAAGTCTTAAAGAGCCGTAATTCAAACACAGGTCAGCCAGTTTCTAAAGCCCATGCTCTTTATACTGTCCCACTATGATTCTGGGGGAGTTCATTTAATTCAGTTTAATAAGTGTTTATTAAGTATTTGCTCCAAAAAACTTGAATATTATGTTCTGTTCCTGAGGTGACTCTGGTGCAGGCTCATTCATTTAAAAATAGTAGAAGCAAATTCAACCTATCTTAAGTATAACATGTATAAAGGAAGTATTTATTAGTAAATGTAACCAATTATGGAAAGGGTGAGAGTAAGAGTGGCCTCGGGGATCACTAGGTTCAGAGATTCTAATGCTGTCAGGTTGATTTCTTTCTTCTATCTATCTCCCTTTCTCCCCTTTTGCCCTAGTTGTTGTCTCCCTTTCCTGCCCCTTTTCTCCTCTCTGCTTCCCTGTGCTTTATGCTTTCAGGCTTGTTGTCCCAGGAGTCCAAGCTCACATCATTGCTCCAGGCTTACATCCTCACATCAAGCGCTTCAGTCCGGTTCCAGCTAGAAAACTCGTAGGAGTCTTGTTGGCCAGGCTTGGGCCACATTCTCATGCCTCGGGCCAGAGGGCTGGGTGGTAATTGGCCGCGGCCACTAGAATCACGTGGTTGAAAGGGAAGAAGAGCAGTTGCCCAGTTGTTTCCAAGAATGTTGGTGCTTTGGGCAGAGAGAACAACAAATGACAATGACAAAAGTTAAATAAATAAGCAACAAGGATACATTGTACTGCACAGGGAAACATAACCATTATTTTGTACTACCTTTAAATGGAGTATAATATACAAAAACATTGAATCACTATGTTGTATACCTGCAACTAATATAATATTGTAAATAAACTATACTTCAGTTATAAAAAGCAAATTATAGTACAGCTACTCAATTGGACTATTATGCAACCCTTTCAAAGTAGGTTTAAATTTTAATATGATCATGGGAAAATGTTTTCACCATGATAATAGATTAAGAAAACCAGAAGAGTCAACTGTATGAACACAGCCATGTAAAAGCAAGAAACAAAAATCTTTTCATAGAGGAAAGACAGGAAAAAAAAAACTGCACCAAATGTGAACACTATTTATCTTTCGGTTGTGTTACGATTAGTGATTTTTCTTCTACCTATATTCTCTGTTTTGTTATTGTTCTTTTATGGTAGTAATTTATATCTGGCCTGAAAACTTTTTTCTTTTTAAATTATTTATTTTATTTTTATCAAGGTAGTGCCCTAGTGTCTAAAAGCAGGAGTCTCTTTCCCCCCACGACCAACACCCACTACCCTGTCAGTCCCACTGTCCACATCTGCCCCTTTGAACTCTCATGCTATCTCTTCTAAGTAGTAGTTTAATATGCTACATATAGCGCATTTAATAATATGCTTATATTTCTATGTCTTGGTTTATTCAGTTTAGACTGTATCTCTTCATTTCCTTTCCTAATATTTGAAGATTTAACCCTTTAAAGTCATTTAACCATATATATGAACATTTTCTTCTCCCTATTGTCCCTAAATGATTATATTAAAATTATTATCTAAGACTGTGATCAGAGGAAAACTCTCTGTCCTCTGGATGCAGGTGTCAGGGAGACATGGGGGTGCACGGCCGGGGTTGTCCTTCATGCCACATGGGGTCTGGAAGACAGATCTAGATTTTCATAGTCGACCTGGAAACAAACTGTGCCTTCCAAAGAGTGGTTTTTCTTTTCTTTTCTTTTTTTTATAAATTTATTTATTTATTTAATTTTGGCTGCATTGGGTCTTTGTTGCAGCAAGCAGGGGCTACTCTTCATTGCAGTGCACAGGTTTCTCATTGTGGTGGCTTTTCTTGTTGGGGAGCATGGGCTCTAGGTGCACGGGCATCAGTAGTTGTGGTGCATGGGCTCAGTAGTTGTGGCTCGCAGGTTCTAGAGCACAGGCTCAGTAGTTGTGGCGCACGGGCTTAGTTGCTCTGCGGCATGTGGGATCTTCCTGGACCAGGGCTCGAACCCGTGCCCCCTGCATTGGCAGGCAGATTCCTAACCACTGTACCACCAGGGAAGTCCCCCAAAGAGTGGTTTTTCTAACTCAAGGTTGATTACGTGTTAAGCGTGCTCCTAACTTAACAATAACAATAAGTTAACAATAAGTGAACTTTCCTTCAGAGGCAACTTTCTAACATGTAGTGATTTGTAGTCAACAGTGGCAGGTTGCCTCATGGATGTCTTTTTTGTTTCTGCAGAATTTTTAAAATTACCAATGTCGTTAAGCATCTTCAGCTCTGATGGGTGAAATGTCTTGTGTACAAAATGTTGAGTGAGTCTTTAAAAGTGCACATGGGAGGGGCTTCTGCTCAGAGTCTGTGTCAGAGCAGCTCTTGTACTTCATGCCTTCAACTCAACAAATGACCATATTCCTTAAAATAAAATGTGAAGTTGTTTTTTAATAAAAAATAAATATTATCTAAGTAGAGAGAGATTATATGATGATGATGATGTTAAACACAGTTTACTGTTTGGACAAGCAGTGTCCCTCTTTCTTGTTTTCCTCACTTCTTCTGCTGAAATATCCTCAAGTAGCTTCTTAAAAGATGTTTGAGAGTAAAAATTTTGTATTTGTATATCTAAAGATAGTTTCTACATTCATCCTTGATAAAGAGTTTAACCAGATATAGAATTCTACATTGAAAGCTGTTGAAGGGCTACCCTCAGTGATATCCAGAATCTAGTACTACTATCGAAAAATCCAGTGACATTCTTGTCTTTAGGACCCATATTTTTCCTCTCTTTAGAAGCTTCTCTTTATCTCTAATGTTCTAAAATTTCAAAATTATATGTCCCCCCCCCCATTAATTATGTTGTCACTTACTGGGCCCATTCAAACTGAAGATGCATGCCCTTCAATTCTGAGAAATTTCTGTATTTCTCAGATATTTTCTTCCATTTTTCTCTGCTGTCTCCTCTGGAAATCTTAGGATGATAGGAGACATTCTGAGTCAATCCTACAAGTTTATTTGTTTTTTTTTTCCCTGCTATTTCCCATTTCTTCCATGTTTTATAATTCTTTCTGGGATATTTCTAAGGGCCCTTCTATTGACTTAATTTTTTATTATTATATTTTTAATTTCTAGAAGCTCTTACTGCATTTCTGTTTTTTTGTCATAGTATCCTGTATTTGACTTGTGATTACAATATTTTTTTCTTATGTTTATAAGGATACCGTGTGGTTTTGTTTGTTGAAATTTTTCTGTTCCCTGGAGAACTATTTGTTTTCTCCAGGAAGGTTTTGTTCCTTGTTTGTTTATGTTGTTGTTTCCTGCTCCTTCTTTTATGTTTAAAGCTTTCCTCAAATATCTGATGGTTCTTTATTTTATGTTCCTATTTAATTTGGGGATAGAGGTGATTGTCAGCTTTTGAACATCTGAATAGGCTGAAAAAGGAGCAAAGCAGGCTTTTCACTTGGGGCTTCCAAAAGTCAGTATGTAGAGGTCTTTTCTCCGGAGAAAAGATTCTTCAATTTCCTGCCTAGGGACAGTGAGTAGAGGAGGATAATTAGGCAGGGCTCAGCATGCTCTGGTGAGGAAGAGGAAGTGGTGCTGAGGAGCCCTTGGTTCAATACATCGACTTACTGTTCTCCTTTTTAGCCCCCCAGTCCTCTCCTTAGGATATCCCACACCCTGGGGACAAGGGCAGATTGGAGGAGACATATAGTCACTTGGCTGTACAGAGTCCGTAAGAGGATTTGGTGGGAGGTCTAATCTCCTTGTAAAACACCTTTCAACCATTCATCCTCTCTTAGGCACTCCAAAATCTCAGTCTTTTTCTGTATTGAGTCTCTCTAGGGTATCTGTTAGGTGAGTGGGTCTCCTTTTCATCAGACTCCCTCTCTATAGGCACTTGAATATAACTTCTCCACTCTGCTTGGTCAGTAAGCTGTCCTCCATCTGCTTTCCATTTCTGAAAACCTGTTGATTTCTGTTCTTTTGTTCCTACTAGGTTAATATCTTTCAAAAATCATTTCACAACCACATTGGTGTACTTTCTGGAGAGGATAAAAACAAATGCAGTCAAGTCACCTGATTAATTTGAAGTCTCACTGCCTATCTTTGCTTTCAACTTTTTAAAATGAGCATACTCTGTGTTTATAATGGAGAAAATATACTTTAATTTTTAAGTGGGTAACTAAAAAATCAAGAAGGAAAAAGAAGAACAAAAAAATCCCAAAGTTAGCAGAAGTAAAGAAATCATAAAGAAAAAAATGAAAAACAAATGAAGGAAATGATAGCAAAGATCAGTAAAACTAAAAGCTGGTTTTTGAGAAGATAAGCAAAATTGATAAACCATTAGCCAGACTCATCAAGAAAAAAAGGGAGAAGACTCAAATCAATAGAATTAGAAATGAAAAAGGAGAAGTAACAACTGACACTGCAGAAATACAAAGGATCATGAGAGATTACTACAAGCAAATATATGCCAATAAAATGTACAACCTGGAAGAAATGGAAAAATTCTTAGAAAAGCACAACCTTCTGAGACTGAACCAGGAAGAAATAGAAAATGTAAACAGACCAATCACAAGCACTGAAATTGAAACTGTGATTAAAAATCTTCCAACAAACAAAAGCCCAGGACCAGATGGCTTCACAGGCGAATTCCATCAAACATTTAGAGAAGAGCTAACACCTATCCTTCTCAAACTCTTCCAAAATATAGCAGAGGGAGGAACACACCCAAACTCATTCTACAAGGCCACCATCACCCTGATACCAAAACCAGACAAAGATGTCACAAAAAAAGAAAACTACAGCCCAATATCACTAATGAACATAGAAGCAAAAATCCTCAACAAAATACTAGCAAACAGAATCCAAGAGCACATTAAAAGGATCATACACCACGATCAAGTGGGGTTTATCCCAGGAATGCAAGGATTCTTCAATATAAGCAAATCAAACCATGTGATACACCATATTAACAAACTGAAGGATAAAAACCATATGATAATCTCAATAGATGCAGAAAAAGCTTTCAACAAAATTCAACACCCATTTATGATAAAAACCCTCCAGAACCGATAGCCAGTAGGAAGTAGCCACATAGCACAGGGAGGTCAGCTTGGTGCTTTGTGACCACCTAGAGGGGTGGAATAGGGAGGGTGGGAGGGAGGGAGAACCAAGAGGGAAGAGATATGGGGATATATGTATATGTATAACTGATTCACTTTGTTATGAAGCAGAAACTAACACACCATTGCACAGCAATTATACTCCAAAAAAGATGTTAAAAAAAAAAAGACAACCCTAGGAGTGGGAGAAAATATTTGCAAAAGAAGCAACTGACAAAAGATTAATCTCAAAAATTTACAAGCAGCTCAAAATCAAAAAAAACAAACAACCCAATCCAAAAATGGGCAGAAGACCCAAATAGACATTTCTCCAAAGAAGATATACAGATTGCCAACACACATATGAAAGGATGTTCAACATCACTAATCATTAGAGAAATGCAAATCAAAACTACGATGAGGTATCACCACACACCAGTCAGAATGACCATCATCAAAAAATCTACAAACAGTAAATGCTGGAGAGGGTGTGGAGAGAAGAGAACCCTCTTGCACTGTTAGTGGGGATGTAAATTGATAGAGCCACTATGGAGAACAGTATGGAGGTTCCCTAAAAAACTAAAAATAGAACTACCATATGACCCAGCAATCCCACTACTGAGCATATACCCTGATAAAACCATAATTCAAAAAGAGTCATGTACCACAGTGTTCATTGCAGCTCTATTTACAATAGCCAGGACATAGAAGCAACCTAAGTGTCCAACGACAGATGAGTGGATAAAGAAGATGTGGTACATATATACAATAGAATATTACTCAGCCATAAAAAGAAATGAAATTGAGTTATTTGTAGTGAGGTTGATGGACCTAGAGTCTGTCATACAGAGTGAAGTAAGTCAGAAAGATAAAAACAAATAACATATGCTAACACATATATATGGAATCTTAAAAAAAAAAAAAAAGTTCTGAAAACCTAGGGGCAGGACACGAATAAAAACACAGATATAGAAAATGGACCTGAGGACATGGGGAGTGGGAAGGGTAAGCTGAGATGAAGTGAGAGATTGGCATGGACATATATGCACTACCAAATGTAAAATAGATAGCTAGTGGGAAGCAGCCACATGGCACAGGGAAATCCGCTCAGTGCTTTGTGACCTCCTAGAGGGGTGGCATACTCCAATAAAGATGTTAAAAAAGAAAAAAACTCTCCAGAAAGTAGGCATAGAGAGAACTTATCTCAACATAATAAAGGCCATATATGACAAACCCACAGCCAACATCATTCTCAATGGTGGAAAACTGAAAACATTTCCCCTAAGACAAGGAACAAGACAAGGTTGCCTACTCTCACCACTATTATTCAACATTGATTTGGAAGTTTTAGCCACAGCAATCAGAGAAGAAAAAGAAATAAAAGGAATCCAAATCAGAAAGGAAGAAGTAAACATTTCACTGTTTGCAGATCACATGATACTATACATAGAGAACCCTAAAGATGTTACAAGAAAGCTACTAGAGTTAATCAATGAATTTGGTAGTGTAGCAAGATACAAAATTATTTTTTTAACATCTCTATTGGGGTATAATTGCTTTACAATGGTGTGTTAGTCTCTGCTTTATTAATTCATTTATTTATTTATTTTTGGCTATGTTGGGTCTTTGTTTCTGTGCGAGGGTTTTCTCTAGTTGTGGCCAGAGGGAGTCACTCTTCATCATGGTGCGCGGGCCTCTCACTGTCGCGGCCTCTCTTGCTGCAGAGCACAGGCTCCAGACGCGCAGGCTCAGTAGTTGTGGCTCACGGGCCTAGTTGCTCCGCGGCATGTGGGATCTTCCCAGACCAGGGCTCGAACCTTTGTCCCCTGCATTAGCAGGCAGATTCTCCACCACTGCGCAACCAGGGAAGCCCTAGTTTCTGCTTTAGAACAAAGTGAATCAGCTATACATATACATATATCCCCATATCTCCTCCCTCTTGCATCTCCCTCCCTCCCACCCTCCCTATCCCACCCCTCTAGGTGGTAACAAAACACCGAGCTGATCTCCCTGTGCTATGTGGCTGCTTCCCACTAGCTATCGATCTTACATTTGGTAGGGTATATATGTCCATGACACTCTCTCACTTCGTCCCAGCTTACCCTTCCCCCTCCCCGTGTCCTCAAGCCCATCCTCTAGTAGGGCTGCATCTTTATTCCCGTCCTGCCCCTAAGTTCTTCATGGCCACTTTTTTCTTTTTGATTCCATATATATGTGTTAGCATTCGGTATTTGTTTTTCTCTTTCTGACTTACTTCACTCTGTTGACCGACTCTAGGTTCCTCAACCTCACTGCAAATAACTCAATTTCATTTCTTTTTATGGCTGAATAATATTCTATTGTATATATGTGCCACATCTTCTTTATCCACTCATCTGTTGATGGACACGTATGTTGCTTCCATGTCCTGGCTATTGTAAATAGAGCTGCAATGAACACTGTGGTACATGACTCTTCTTGAATTATGGTTTTATCAGGGTATATGCCCAGCAGTGAGATTGCTGGGTCATATGGTAGTTCTATTTTTAATTTTTTAAGGAACCTCCATACTGTTCTCCATAGTGGCTATATTAATTTACATTCCCACCAACAGTGCAAAAGGGTTCCCTTTTCTCCACACCCTCTCTAGCATTTATTGTTTGTAGATTTTTTGATGATGGTCATTCTGACTGGTGTGAGGTGATACCTCACCGTAGTTTTGATTTGCATTTCTCTAATGATTAGTGATGTTCAGCATCCTTTCATGTGTTTGTTGGCAATCTGTATATCTTCTTTGGAGAAATGTCTATTTAGGTCTTCTGCCCATTTTGGATTAAGTTGTTTGTTTTTTTGATATTGAGCTGCAAGAACTGCTTGTAAATTTTGGAGATTAATCCTTTGTCAGTTGCTTCATTTGCAAATATTTTCTCCCATTCTGAGTGTTGTCTTTTTGTCTTATTTATGGTTTCCTTTGCTGTGCAAAAGCTTTTGAGTTTGATTAGGTCCCATTTGTTTATTTTGTTTTTATTTCCATTTCTTAGGGAGGTGGGTCAAAAAGGATCTTGCTGTGACTTATGTCATATAGTGTTCTGCCTATGTTTTCCTCTAAGAGTTTTATAGTGTCTGGCCTTAACATTCAGGTCTTTAATCCATTTTGAGTTTATTTTTGTGTATGGTGTTAGGGAGTGTTCTAATATCATTCTTTTATATGTAGCTGTCCAGTTTTCCCAGCACCACTTATTGAAGAGGCTGTCTTTTCTCCATTGTATATTCTTGCCTCCTTTATCAAAAATAAGGTGACCATATGTGCGTGGGTTTATCTCTGTGCTTTCTATCCTGTTCCATAGATCTATATTTCTGTTTTTGTGCCAGTACCATACTCTCTTGATTGCTGTAGCCTTGTAGCATAGTCTGAAGTTAGGGAGCCTGATTCCTCCAGCTCCGTTTTTCCTTCTCAAGATTGCTTTGTCTATTTGGGGTCTTTTGTGTTTCCATACAAATTGTGAAATTTTTCATTCTAGTTCTGTGAAAAATGCCAGTGGTAGTATGATAGGGATTGCATTGAATCTGTGGATTGCTTTGGGTCGTAAAGTAATCTTCACAATGTTTATTCTTCCAACCCAAGTATATGGTATATCTCTCCATCTGTTTGTATCATCTTTAATTTCTTTCATCAGTGTCTTACATTTTTCTGCATATAGGTCTTTGTCTCCTTAGGTAGGTTTATTCTTAGGTATTTTATTCTTTTTTTTGTTGTAATGGTAAATGGGAGTTTCCTTTATTTCTCTTTCAGATACTTCATCATTAGTATATAGGAATGTAAGAGATTTCTGTGCATTAATTTTGTATACTGCTACGTTACCAAGTTCATGGATTAGCTCTAGTAGTTTTTTGGTAGCATCTTTACAATTCTCTATGTATAGTATCATGTCATCTGCAAACAGTGACATCTTTACTTCTTCTTTTCCGATTTGCATTCCTTGTATTTCTTTTTCTTCTCTGATTGCTGTGACTAAAACTTCCAAAACAATGTTGAATAATAGTTTTGAGAGTGGGCAACCTTTTCTTGTTCCTAATCTTGGTGGAAATGGTTTCAGTTTTTCACCATTGAGGACGATGTTGGCTGTGGGTTTGTCATATATGGCCTTTCTTATGTTGAGATAAGTTCCCTCTATGCCTACTTTCTGGAGGGTTTTTATCATAAATACGTGTTGAATTTTGATGAAAGCTTTTTCTGCACCTATTGAGATGATCATATGATTTTTATTCTACAATTTTTTAATATGGTTTATCACATTGATTGATTTGCGTATATTGAAGAATCCTTGCATTCCTGGGATAAACCCCACTTGATCATGGTGTGTGATGTTTTTAATGTGCTGGTGGATTCTGTTTGCTAGTATTTTGTTGAGGATTTTTGCTTCTATGTTCATTAGTGATATTGGGCTGTAGTTGTCTTTTTTTGTGACATCTTTGTCTGGTGTTGGTATCAGGGTGATGGTGGCCTCGTAGAATGAGTTTGGGAGTGTTCCTCCCTCTGCTATATTTTGGAAGAGTTTGAGAAGGATAGGTGTTAGCTCTTCTCTAAATGTTTGGTAGAATTTCCCTGTGAATCCATCTGGTCCTGGGCTTTTGTTTGCTGGAAGATTTTTAATCACACTTTCAATTTCAGTGCTTGTGATTGGTTTGTTAATATTTTCTATTTTTCCTGGTTCAGTCTTGGAAGGTGGTTCTTTTCTAAGAATTTTTACATTTCTTCCAGGTTGTCCAATTTAAAGATACAAAATTAAGGCACAGAAAACTCCTCAATTCCTATACACTAATGTTGAAATATCTGAAAGAGAAATTAAAGAAACACTCCCATTTACCATTGCAACAAACAGAATAAAATACCTAGGGATAAACCTACCTAAGGAGACAGAAACCTGTATACAGAAAACTATAAGACACTGATGAAAGAAATTGAAGATGATACAAACAGATGGAGAGATATACCATGTTCTTGGATTGGAAGAATCAACATTTTGAAAATGACTATACAATGCAAAACAATCTACAGATTCAATGCAATCCCTATCAAATTACCAATGGCATTTTTCACAGACTAGAACAAAAAATTTCCCAATTTGTATGGAAACACAAAAGACCCCGAATAGCCAAAGCAATCTTGAGAAAGAAAAATGGACCTGGAGGAATCAGGTTCCATAACTTCAGACTGTACTACAAGGCTACAGTAATCAAGAGAGTATGGTACTGGCACAAAAACAGAAATATAGATCAATGGAACAAGATAGAAGCCCAGAGATAAACCCATGCACATATGGCCACCTTATCTTTGATAATGGGGGAAAGAGTATACAATGGAGAAAAGACAGCCTCTTCAATAAGTGGTACTGGAAAAACTGGACAGCTACATGTAAAAGAATGAAATTAGAACACTCCTTAACATCATATACAAAAATAAACTCAAAATGGATTAAAGACCTAAATGTAAGGCCAGACACTATGAAACTCTTAGAGGAAAACATAGGCAGAACACTCTATGAAATACATCACAGCAAGATACTTTTTGATCCACCTCCTAGAGGAATGGAAATAAAAACAACAATAAACAAATGGTGCCTAGTGAAACCTAAAAGCTTTTGCACAGCAAAGGAAAACCTAAAGAAGATGAAAAGGCAACCCTCAGAATTCGAGAAAATATTTGCAAAGGAAGCAACTGACAAAGGATTAATCTCCAAAATTTACAAGCAGTTCTTACAGCTCAATATCAAAGAAACAAAAAACCCAATCCAAAAATGGGCAGAAGACCTAAATAGACATTGCTCCAAAGAAGATATACAGATTTCCAACAAACATATGAAAGGATGCTCAACATCACTTATCATTAGAGAAATGTAAATCAAAACTACAATGAGGTATCACCTCACACCAGTCAGAATGGCCATTGTCAAAAAATCTACCAACAATAAATGCTAGAGAGGGTGTGGAGAAAAGGGAACCCTCTGTACTGTTGGTGGGAATGTAAATTGATACAGCCACTATGCAGAATAGTATGGAATTTCCTTAAAAAACTGAAAATAGAACTACCATAGGACCCAGCAATCCCACTACTGGGCATATACCCTGAGAAAACCATAAATCAAAAAGGGTCATGTTCCACAATGTTCATTGCAACCCTATTACCATAGCCAGGACATAGAAGCAACCTATGTGCCCATTGACAGATGAATGGCTAAAGAAGATGTGGCACATATATACAATGGAATATTACTCAGCCATAAAAAGAAATGAAATTGAGTTATTTGTAGTGAGGTGGATGGACCTAGAGACTGTCATACAGAGTGAAGTAATTCAGAAAGAGAAAAACAAATACCATATGCTAACACATATACATGGAATCTGAAAAAAAAATGTTTCTGAAAACCTAGGAGCAGGACAGGAATTAAGAGGCAGACGTGGAGAATGGACTTGAGGACACTGGATTGGGAAGGGTAAGCTGGGACAAAGTGAGAGATTGGTGTGGACATATATGCACTACCAAATGTAAAATAGATAGCTAGTGGGATGCAACCCCATAGCCAGGGAGATCAGCTCAGTGCTTTGTGACCAGCTAGAGAGGTGGCATAAGGATGGTGGGAGCGAGACGCAAGAGGGAGGAGATATGAGGATATATGTATATGTATAGCTGAATCACTTTGTTATAAAGCAGAAGCTAAGACACCATTGTAAAGCAATTATACTCCCATAAAGATGTTAAAATATTAATAAATTAAATTAAAAAAAAAAGACAGTATGGTACTGGCACAAAAACAGAAATACAGATCAATGGAACAGGATAGAAAGCCCAGAGATAAACCCACACACATATGGTCACTTTATTTTTGATAAAGGAGGCAAGAATATACAATGGAGAAAAGACAGCCTCTTCAATAAGTGGTGCTGGGAAAACTGAACAGCTACATGTAAAAGAATGAAATTAGAACACTCCCTAACACCATGCACAAAAATAAACTCAAAATGGATTAAAGACCTGAATGTTAAGGCCAGACACTATAAAACTCTTAGAGGAAAACATAGGCAGAGCACTCTATGACATAAATCACAGCAAGATCCTTTTTGACCCACCTCCTAGAGAAATGAAAGTAAAAACAGAAATAAACAAATGGGACCTAATGAAACTTAAAAATTTTACACAGCCAAGGAAACCATAAACAAGATGGAAGGACAACCCTCACAGTGGGAGAAAATATTTGCCAATGAAGCAACTGACAAAGGATTAATCTCCAAAATATACAAGCAGCTCATGCAGCTCAATATCAAAAAACCAAACAACCCAATCTAAAAATGGGCAGAAGACCTAAACAGTCATTTCTCCAAAGAAGATATACAAATTGCCAACAAACACATGAAAGGATGCTCAACATCACTAATCATTAGAGAAATGCAAATCAAAACTACAGTGAGGTATCAACTCACACCAGTCAGAATGGCCATCATCAAAAAATCTACAAACAATAAGTGCTCGAGAGGGTGTGGAGAAAAGGGAACCCTCTTACACTGTTGGTGGGAATGTAAGGTGATACAGCCACTATGGAGAACAGCATGGAGGTTCCTTAAAAAACTAAAAATAGAACTACCATATGACCCAGCAATCCCTCTACTGGGCATATACCCTGAGAAAACCATAATTCAAAAAGAGTCATGTACCACAATGTTCATTGCAGCTCTATTTACAATAGCCAGACATGGAAGCAACCTAAGTATCCATCGACAGATGAATGGATAAAGAAGATGTGGCACATATATACAATGGAATATTACTCAGCCATAAAAAGAAATGAAGCTGAGTTATTGTAGTGAGGTTGATGGACCTAGAGTCTGTCATACAGAGTGAAGTAATTCAGAAAGAGAAAAACAAATACTGTATGCTAACACATATATATGGAATCTAAAAAAAAAAAAAAATGGTTCTGAGGAACCTAGGGGCAGGACAGGAATAAAGACACAGATGTAGAGAATGTATTTGAGGACATGGAGAGGGGGAAGGGGAACCTGGGATGAAGTGAGAGAGTGGCATGGACATATATACACTACCAAATGTAAAATAGATAGCTAGTGGGAAGCAGCCACATAGCACAGGGAGATCAGCTGGCTGCTTTTTGTCCACCCAGATGGGTGGGATAGGGAGGGTGGGAGGAAGACACAAGAGAGAGGAGATATGGGGATACATGTGTATGTAAAGCTGATTCACTTTGTTATGCAGCAGAAACTTAACACACCATTGTAAAGCAATTATACTCCAATAAAGGTGTTTAAAAAATAAATATATAAAAGAAAATAAATAAAAGTTTACAACTGTCCCTTAAGCATGAAAGGATGCTCAATGCTACTTACAGAAGGAGTGCTGAAATTAAAAGTATACCTAGTTACCATTTTTTCATCATTTTATGACTATAAACATCTCACCAATTATAAGAGATGGCAACAATTGACAAGGATGTGAATTGACTGGAGCCTTCATACATTGCTATAGAAATGTAAAATGTTCCAGTTACTTTGTAAAATATTTTGGCAGTTTCTTAAAATGTTAAACATAAATTTGCCATATGACCTAGTAATTCTTCTCACAGGAAACTACCCAAGAGAAATAAAAATATATATCTACAGAAAGACATATATGAATGTTCATAGCAGCATTATTCATAATAGCCAAAAGGGGGAACAAACATAAGGTCCATCAGTTGGTGAATGGATAAATGAAACGTGATATATCCATGCAATGGAATACTCTTCTAAAATAAAAAGGAAAAAGGTACTGATAAATGTTACAACATGGACTAACCTCAAAAATGCTATGCTAGGTGAAACAATCTAGACACAATAAACCACATATTATATGATTCCCTTTATATGAAATTTTCAGAAAAGTCAAATATATGGAGACAAAAAATAGATTAATATTTGCCTGAATCTGGGAGTGGGAATGGAAAGTGACTGCACATGGACATGTCATTCCTTTTTAGGGTGATGGAAATGTTTAAAATTAGATTGTTGAAAGACTTGCACGACACTGAAAATTTACTTAAAAATCATTGAATTGTGAATATAAAACAAATGAATTTTATGGTATGTAAATTAGACATCAATAAAGTTGTGGAAGGAAAGAAGGAAGTAGGGGTGACAGAAGGGAAGAGAAAAGCTCCTGGATCTGACACTGTGAAAAGTCAAGAATCCAACCACAAGTCCCCATGGATCTAATGTCTCTGGTTTGAGAGAAAACAGAGAATTAAACAGAAAGAAAAAAAGGTGTGAAATATGCAAATCCCAAGGTTTCAGAGAGGAGAAAGGCTTGAGTTTTTCTTGTTTGGATCCCCAGGGGATGGACTTATTTAAAATAAAATATAAAAACGGAGTTATGTTTGGCTAAATTATAGCAACACAGTAGAATATGCATAATTCAGATTAAACCGGTCCCAGTGCGAGTCAGATAACAAACCATTGGAATTATTATGCTGGCAAATAAAAGAGATTAATGGTTCAAGAAGCAACTTTTTTATTCATTTTGAAATAGATCACACACTAACTCCCAGGGAACTAAATGAAATTTTAGAGCTGATTAGTGCAATCTAACATGTGGATGTTACATGTAATCAGAGCTGATTTCCCTTTGCCCTCTTTTGGGGAAAGGTTTTGAGGAAACTGATAAGCCAACTTTGCCTTGAAATATTACAACTGTAACAAATGCAGGGAGTCATCTGAAAATCTAAAGGACAGAAAATCTTCTGGAAAGTATAGACTCTGCAGAGAATCTGATAGATTGTATAACACAGTGATTACACTCTGATGCTTATCTCTGAACAACCAGAAGAACTCATCCTGTTGGCAAGTTCCCGCTGGTTTAATGGGTGGCCAGCATAATGACAGATTTTCTCCAAGATCCTGGTTAGGGATGGTGTCACCTGTTCCATTAAAACCAGAATATTTTTTTTAACTTCTCCAATCCACCAAATGGCATCAGTAGTTAAGACCATGGTCTTTAGTGTCCGAGGACTGGGTTCTCACCCAGCTGTACTCCTTACTAACTTCATGACCTCAAGGAAGCTATTAACCTCCCAGTCTCTTCATCTGGAACAGGGGTATGGAGAAAATAACACCTCCTCATAAAGGTAGTTATCAGGGTTAAATGAGATAATACAGACGTAGACAAGCCCCTGGCACTTAGTAGGAGTTCAATCATGTAGGCTAGGATTTCTTCTAGGAGAAAAACATTAGTAGTGGCTATTGTTTATTATTCACTGCTATGTGACAGGCATTGTGTTAAACACACATCATGTCATTTAACCTTCATAACAATTCTCTGAGGTAAGTTTTGATCCCTGTTTTCAGATGAGAAAACCAAGGATCAGAGAAGTTAAATGTAGCTCACAGAATGAGTATAGATATGGCATTCGAGCCCAGGTCCCTCTTATACCAAATTCTAGCATTCCTCTTAAAGATGAAATTTAAAATTAAGTCATAGCACCTCTATGACCATACCTGACCTTCCAGAACCCTAGTATGATAATTTTTTTTAAGATATGGTAATGTAAGATATTTTGTGGAGGCCCTTTTATGACTAAAGCACCAGAAGATACAATGATGAACTGACATGGACCTGTGACCTTAATTCTGAGTATCTGAGGGGGTTGCAGGAAACAGATGTGTAAACATATCTTATTTGGATGAAGCAGAACAGAAAAATGTGTTAAACAGAAGTAAAAGAAAGGGCTGTGGAAGCACACACAAAAAAAAGGAGGAAGCAATTAATTCTGATAAAGCGATAAGGGAAGGTCTCTGGGAGAACCTGCAAATGAGCTGTACTTTGAAGGTTGCATGGATTTTTGATTAGTGGGGAAAGTAATGAGCATTCTGGGCCTAACAAAGGTGAGGAGGATTGAACGTCCTGCATATTTGGGGATCAAGCAGGTGATCAGAGAAAAAGACTGCCGAATACACAAACGGATATAATGGACAATGAGGCCGGAAAATGGGCAGCGGGTTAGGGTAGAACATGAGGCCCCTGAATGCCTGTTTAAAAGTTTGAACTTTATTAAGAAGTCAACAGGGAGCCATTGAAAGTTTTATGAAGACAACTCCAGCAGCTGCCTGGAAGATGGGATGGTAAAGCAGATTGATGGAGACTGGAGGCAGGAGAGATGAAAGCAAGGGAGAAAGACCCCAAGAAAATAGTCCACCTCATTCTTCCAGGCAGCTCTGTGCTGAACAATCCTCCAAACACAAGCTTTTGTGTGCATTTGTAAAATAAACATTCTTCTCTTGACATCCTCAAGGGAAATATGCTGGAGATGGCAGTGGAGGTTAGGGCCGGCATCTCTGTCCTCGCAGTAGGAGCCCATAGGACAATGTTTTTCACAATGCTTTGCAGAGTGCCTGTGCTCCACAGAGAAGGGCAAGTGGGGGAGGCTCTGAGAAACCTACCTTTCAACCAGAGCGGCAGCCTGTAACCAAACCTGAGGACTGGGGTGTCTTTTGTTTACCACTGTGTCTTAAAACCCTAACAACACAGTGTCTGGCACATAGTAGGTGCTTAATATTTCCTGAATCAGTGAACAGATGGGTGGAATTACTTCTGAGATTTTATTTGGAAACAAACATTCCACAGAAACAAGGAGAAGAAGAAGAAGGAGGAGGAAGAGGAGGAGGAGGAGGGGGAGGAGGAGGAGGAGGAGAAGAAGGGGAGGAGGAAGAAGAGGAAGAAAGAAAGAGAAGGTTTGTAATGTCTCTTCTGAGTGAAAATATTTGCCAGCTTTCCAGTGATCCCATGATCGTTTTAACAAACCTGTGCAAAAGTCCTTTCTTGTATCTGACCTAAATATCTTATTCAGTAGCATAAGCCCCTTTTCTTTCCCCTGCCCTTGGTACGATGAAGGAGGATTCATCACAGTAATGATTTGCTTATTGGAGGCAAATTATACACCTTTTTCTTGCTGTTGTTTTGTCTTTATCAAACACCACTCACCAAAGCATGTGTTGTATGCCATGGGCATGATAGTTTTCTCTGGGAGAAGATGCTGGGAGGGTTGCGGAGTGGGAGGTACCCATGAGACCAACCCAATTAAGAAATCAAGGCAATAGAGTGTATTGGAAAGAAACCTGCCTGGATATCTGGCACGACCTGTAGCCCAGATGAACCCTTTTGTTAGCTGTCTGACCTTGAGTAACTTACTTAACTTTTCTAAGCTTCTGTGTCCTCCACTATTAATTAAGAATATTAAATAATACCCAATTTGTATGATTGTTTTGGAGAGTAAAGCAAAATATATCAAATAGCTAACAGTGCCTAGCACATTGAGGTACTTAATAAATGGTACCCATCATTTGAATGGGCAATGACACAGTATATCATAATGGTCATATCTCTGCCTATCAGAGTTAACTTTAAAAATTAGTAAAACTTTTCTTGAAAAACAACAAGTGATTTAAAACAAGAATAATTGCCCTATGCACACACTTACACACACCCACAAAGGTTTATAGACTCAAAATTTAAAAGAAATCATGGCTGTCTTAGAACACTTAAGAATCATTATTTGGCAGTATCCAAGGATACCTAGAATTTAGGGATTGAAAATGAAAATGGAGATCTTGGAGCAGGGTTAGTTCCTGATTTCAATCTATGGAGGTACATTACAGTAACAGCCTTTGTACCCACACTTGATAGGAGGGCCCAGGAATGTTGAAGTCATGGTATCATTCATTCATTCACTCATTCATTCATTCATTTGTTCAAGTGAGTACTTCCCAATGCCAGTCTGATAAACTGAGCTGCCCCTGAAAAGTGAAAGGCCTTCAGAAAGAAGAGGGGCTAACCACCAAGGGAGCTCTTCCAGTTCAAACAAATGAGAAAATGTAGATTAAGAACAGTCAAAACCAGCCAACAGTCTAGGTAACATTGTTAAACCCTGGCAGTACTCTCTTTCATTCCTGTTCCCTATGTGGCATTCTGCAGCAAACTGAATTAGCGGCCCCATTCTTTACCTCTCCCTGTATCCACTGCCAGTTTTCAGTGCCCTCTCAATCAGACATAAGGCCAGCATCAACTTGAAAAACACTTTCAAGCTAAGACTTCCCTTCTCCCTAGCCAAGAGAAGAACCTGCTCAGACTGGTCCCAGACAAGCCTGCTGGTCCCAGGAAAATGATGTGTGACAGAGCAAAGTCGGCCCCAGCAGATCCACAGTGTGAGAGAGACCAACGAAAATCGACGTGGTCACCCAGCCAAGGGCAGCCTAGGGCAGCGAATGTGCAGATCAATGAGGATACATGACTGATGTTCTAAGCTAAATCTGAGGGCAATGAGTAACACACCATGCTTGTGGCAATGGCTAAGGCATACACACTCCTTTTTACTCAAGAAAAATTCTGCTCTACAGAAAACAAAATCTGAAATGCATTCAAATTAAAGTTTAAAACATGTTTGTTAAAGCTTAAAAAATAACCCCACAGGAGGGCTCCTTATTTAAACTGAGAACAAAGACTTTAACTAAAGCAGTGACTTTCTTTTCGTGTGTGCACGTGCATGCATGTGTGTGTGCACACGTGTTTGGGAAGGATGCTAGGAAGGGGTATTCAGCATAAAACCCTCTCCTCAAAGGGAATCTTACAGAGAATCCCAATGGATAAAAATGATAAAAAGCCAGAAAGTTGCTTGAAGATGTGATATCCTCCCCAGGTCCCTAAAAGCACATTCCCCAAACTCTGGAGCAGTATCAGGAGAAATGTAAAAGTATAATCCTAAGTGAGAATTTTATTTTATAATTTAATACTGGAAGAATCATCAACTCTGATTGGACTATGCAGAATGAGGCTTAAGAAGGTCTTTAGTTACAAAACAGAAATAGAGTTACAGATGTAGAAAACGAACTTATGGTTACCAAGGAGTGGGGGGAGGCATAAATTTGGAGATTGGGATTGACATATACACACTACTATATATAAAACAGATAACTAATAAGAACCTACTCAATACTCTGTAATGGCCTACATGGGAAAAGAATCTAAAAAAGAGTGGATATATGCATATGCTTAACTGATTCACTTTGCTGTACACCTGAAACTAACACAACATGGTAAATCAACTATACTCCAATAAAAATTAATTTTAAAAAAAGATGGTCTTTAGATCTGAATCTGTTGCCAGGGGCTTCTGGCTCTCAGGAGACCTTACATGGTCTAAATAGTGATGGGTTATTAGTTAAAAGAGAGCTAGTGAGTTCATATATAGTTATAAGGAGCAATTTCAGTATTCAATCCAATTTATTCTATAATTGATTAAGTGATTAAGTGAACAAATGCAATTTCTTATAACAAGCATGTTTTGTAAGATTTTAACAAACTTCATGGATAAAACTTTGTGATTGCTTTTCCTCTAATTCTTGTTTCTCTTCATCTATCCTTCTCTTTCCCCCAAAATTCAGTACTAATGCTCTGGATACCACTAAGTAGAGCAGAGAAAGGTAGGTGTCCACGCTGAAGGGACATAAGGGATAGGCTTTAGTGGTCTAGAGTGGGGTGTCAAATCTCAAGTAGGGTGTTCATGCGTGGACTTGGACCAATATGGGGTATGGAAGCCCAAGCAGTGTGAGAAAGGCATTCATGTATGGGGACAGCCTGGCATGAGGTATCAGAGCCCAGGAAGAATGAAGAAAGTGTCCATGCAGAAGGGCAGTATGGCATGAAATGACAGAGTCTGAAAATTTTGACAAGGGCACCCATGTCTGGAGGAGGCTGGGTGTAGGTTGACAGGAGGTAGCCTGGTATAAAACGTAAGAGTTCCAAAACATTGAGAAAAGTGTCCTGATAAGGGTACGTGGCTTGGGGAATCAGCGACCAAGCAGGGTGAAGAGGCCATCAACAGAGAGGGCAAGGGAATGGTCTAGGTGGAAGTCCAGAGCCCAAGTGGGTAAGGAAGTCAACCTCAAAGAGAGGCAGGCTGCTATGAGGTGTTAGACACCAAACTGGGTAAGAATGGTGCCACATGGCTGGGGTGTAGCCAGCATGAGGTGTCAGAGCCCTGGCAGGTTAAAGAGGGTATCGCAGAAGATGGGTGTCTGGTATGGAGTGTCAGAACCCAAAAAGAATAAGGAGGGCATCTGTGCTGGGGGGAAGCCTGGTGTTGGGAGTCAGCAAAGGCAAGATGAGGTCAGCATCCATGTAGGGTGGTAGATTGGCACAAGGTGTCATAGCCCAAAAAGTGTGAGAAGAGTGTCCAAGTTGGGGGAAGTCTGGCACAGTGTTGCAGAATTCAAGTGGGGGGAAGAGGACATCTGTATGGGAAAGGGCGTGGCAGCAGAGATGAAAAACTGATATATGGAGGGGAGATGATGAAATAAGTAGGTATATTAAAGATCATGGGAGCCAGGATTTCATTGTTGAAGAAGAGAGTTACAAGTACTAGAAGGAGAAAAGATACAATGAATTCAGTGGTTTTGGATTGGAATTAGAGTTATTCATTCGAACTTGAAAATTTTAATATATAGAAATAAAGAAAAAAATATAAAAGTAAATGTGTGCATGAATGTATATATTAACATACATATAATCCCCTAGCTCTGTCCTCAGAAAGAGCCTGGGAACAGTGACAACCCAATTGCAATGAACACACTTGGTACCCAGATCTTGACTTCTAAATACTATTCTCAATCAAAAGGGAACCAGGGTCCCCTTGGAGAAATGGCTGATTCCAGATTTAGGACAGCAAAACTAAAAGATAAAACTAAAACATATTATTGCACCAGAAAATAAGAAAGCTTTCAAAAACAAAGGAAACATAACAGAAGGATACAGAAGCATGCTTCAAGGAATTCTCACTGGTCAAATTGAGGACAATTTGAGCATAAAAATAAATAATGATAATAATGGGTCATAACTGACTGAATACCATAGACTTCCATGAGCACATACAAGTATAAATAAATAATTAGGTACATTGAAAGTTTGATGAGGGACTTCCCTGGTGGCACAGTGGTTGGGAATTCACCTGCCAGTGCAGGGGACACGGGTTTGAGCCCTGGTCCGGAAAGATCCCACATGCCGCAGAGCAACTAAGCCTGTGCACCACAACTACTGAGCCTGCGCTCTAGAGCCCGCAAGCCACAACTACTGAGTCCAAGTGCCACAACTACTGAAGCCCATGCGCCTAGAGCCCATGCTCCGCAACAAGAGAAGCCACCGCAACGAGAAGCCCGTGCACTGCAACAAAGAGTAGCCCCCGCTCACTGCAACTAGAGAAAGCCCGTGTGCAGCAACAAAGACCCAACGCAGCCAAAAATAAATAAATTAAAAAAAAATACATTTATTAAAAAAAAAAAAAGTTTGATGAGAAATGGGATATTTACATAGTTTCATAGTACCTCCCTATAAAATATGTAATAAGTAAAAAGGGAGAAAGAATAACTCCTCAGTGGAGAAGTCTGGCAAACACTACCTTAATCAAATGATCAAAGGAACTCCTTTATAATAGAACAAATAAAAATTATGAGCCACCTGATAATAAGATGCAATCTCAGCATCATCACTTCAACGATATTCCTGCCAAAGATGCATAACCAGTGTCTAAGCATGAAGAATCACCAAAACTAAAATGAGGGTCATGCAACAAAATAACTGTCCTGTTCCTTCAAAAATTTAAGAATTGAAAGTCAAGAAAAGGTTAAAGAACTGTTCTAAACAGAAGACTGAAAGACATGACGATCAAATGCAAATGTGTGATTCTGACTGGATCCTTTTGCTGTAAATGGCATTATCGAGCAACTGGGGATCTGAGAGTTAGATGGTACTATATTAATGTTAATTTCCATATTTTGATGATGGAGTTGAGGTTTTAGAGAATATGCTCATTTGTAGGAAATACTAGAGTATTAGAAGGTGATGAGGCAACAGATTAACAATTTCCTTTCAAACAGTTCAGGTGGGAAATAGTCTTTATTCTTGTTGTAGTTGTGTTTCAAAGTAGGAAATTGTAAAACAGAACTTCATAGTTAAATATCATGGAGAATCTCCTGTTGCATATCATTAAAAGTTAAAGAGAGGTGTTATAATCATGATAACGTGATTAAAACTGAGAGCTTTGCCCCACTGACTTTTGGTAAGAGTCCCTTGGCCTTTTTGTTCACCGTGCTCCCCACAGGCCCAAGTATAAATACTCTCCAACCTGCCCTTCTCTATATCACTAAGAAAGATATTAACCAACATAGAACTTAAAATTCTTAAGTACTTATGTCAACAAGTTTATTTTTCGAAGTCTTCTCACTAAATACAAGCGTGAACTGTAGTTTCTTTTTCATTTGATCCAAGACAATCAAATTTCTTGAGGCTTGTAATTGTATTACACAGGAACCCATGAAAGGATCAATGATGCCTGGTAGAAAGGTCTTATGGCTGGATTGCACCCTCGGGAGTATTCCCTGAGATTAGAGTGAGCTGATGATTTGGGAAAGTCAATGTCATTCCTGAGAAGATAATAGAGTTCAGCATCAAATCTGAGAGGGGAGGCAAAGATGGGTAAAGAGCAAGGCTGGCACCCTGGAGAGGCATGACAGCATGAGACAAGTGTCACGACACTAGTTTGGGGCTCTGCCCCCCTTTTGGAGAGTTTTAACTAGGCACCCCTTTCGTAGAGTCCAGCATGAGATGCAGACTGGGCTAAGCTGCACTTTCTCTTTGATATTTAAATTTTTCCCTTTTAGCTAAATCAAATGGATATTGTTCAGTCGTTCTCTTACTTGCATTTTCTACAGTTTTATATTACCATGTTCTTCTTGAATTGTTTCCCTTGATTTTTACCTGTCTACACCCTACAGAGTGGATGGTTTCTCTCTTTCTTTTGGAGCTATGCCTTCTCAGCATCCTTTGCAGGCTTCTTTCCTTCCCCCATCCATTACTCTCCCCAAGGTTTTATTCTCATCTCCTTTTCTCACTCCACCAGACTGCAGGCACATTCTTGATCCCTAAAGGATCTGTAGCTGGGCTCCAGGTAATCTGTGTATCTCTTGAAAAATCTATGTAAATATTTGTATATATAAGTATGTGTGTGTGTGTGTATATATATATACACACTTTTTCTGATGAAAATAGTTTTCCT
This sequence comes from Balaenoptera physalus, assembly GCF_965194825.1. NCBI lineage: Eukaryota > Metazoa > Chordata > Mammalia > Artiodactyla > Balaenopteridae > Balaenoptera > Balaenoptera physalus. The sequence continues at coordinate 65,866,297 of NC_138882.1, forward strand.
CAGATTCTATGAGGAGTCCACAATCACACAAAGTTAAGAACCCTGGCATGTGTTCTAGATGTTCCACAATCTAGATCTTTGGGTCATTCTTCTCCCTAAGCTCCAGACTCGTTTATCCAACAGACATCTCTAATGCAACATGCTCAAAATGGAACTCATCCTCTTCCTATCCAAGCCTCTCTCTGCTTCCCTTATGAAGAGCACCATCATCGGCTCAGGTGTCCCAGTAAGAAACCTTAGCGTCAACTTAGGATCCCCTCTCTCTTTCACAGCCTCATGTCCAATCAAGTTCCAGGCCCCAGTATTTCTCCCCTCTTAACATCTCTTCCATTGGTCTGCTTCTCTCAATCTTTTAGACATGAGGTCATGTCCCTCACAGTTCTTGAGCCACTGCTCAGTCTCTGCCATCATGTTTGTCCTCCCCCCAAACCATTCTCACCCTACAACCAGAGTGATCTTTCTAAAATACTAATGTGCTCATTTTTCTCCCCTTTCTTAAAACTCTTCCAAGTAATACCTTTTCCATAAGATAAACCTAAACTTTGTAATATGATGTCTAATTCACTAAATTATCTGTCCCCAACCAACATCCCATCTCCCATCCCTTCATCACTCTCACCATTTTGCACACCATGGCCCAGTCACACTCAGCTATTTACAGATCCCCAAAAGGCACCATCATGTTGGTAGATTCTGAAACTTTGCACATTTTAATGTCCCAGGACCTTCTAGGTCCCCACCAGTGACTAACCACCAACAGCAACCCAGGCCTACGATCAGGCTATGAACTCCCAGATACAGATGCTACAAAGAGACAGTCTTCCAGAGACAGGAGCCCCCTTTCATGGTCCCAGTGCATTAGCTGGACATGCCTAACATCCAGATTTTCCTGCAAGCTCTGACTTGTCCATTCACACCGGCACTCCAGGATGGCTGATTAACAACCTTTCTCTGAACTTTCAAATCTCCTTTTCAGACCTTTACTTCCCCAGGCTTTCCCACATTTGTGTTAAGGACTAACACCCCTAATAAGTTCCTTAGTCCCCAAAAGTCAGAATGGCTCTGCTTCCCTGGCAACCCCTTGATTCTGTTGACTAGTTAGCCTGAGTACATCCTTCAGTATGTCCCCTCTAAGGGAAGCTTCTCTCAGCCTAGAGCTGTAGGGGGCTCAGTGGGGAGGGAGAGTGCAGAGACTCCCCATGGCTACCCTGTGCCCGTGCTCACTCTGCAGCTCCACCCCAAGTAAGGAAAAATCTGGCTCCGATTCTTGGTGCTCTACACAGGGATAGGATGTCTGGATGACCACACGGAGTCCTTACACTCTCATGAAACTGTTCTACAGGCAGCTGGCCACTCCCAAGAAGCTTCTCACACCTCCACCCTAAGGCTGGGGAAAGAAGAGACAGGGGCTGTGCTGGGGTCACTTTTCTGGTCTAAAACTACCCTGGGGAGATGTACCTCAGGTCCAGGTGGCCCCTCAAAATGCTGCTTCTGGGAGCAATGGGTTAGCACCCAACATCCCTGGGATTAAAATAAGCATCCACTAGAAGCAGGAAGCAGGAGATGGGTCTTGCCCCTAAGCCAAGTGGACTTAGGGGCAAGCCTTATCCAAATACGCTGCACAGGATGGGAACGCTTTACACACTCCTACCTCAGAGGCCCAGCTCTGTGCCCTTTAATACCCTAATGCCAGTCCTGCTGAGAGGGTAAGCAACTCCATCCATCCCTCCAGAAGCATCTCTGCTTGCTTGTGAAGGCCCTTCGTGGCAGTTTTCACAGACGGTGCCTCTATGCCACCATGCTCTTTGAAGGCACTACTGGGGACTGTGAGTTCCTTGATGGCTGGGACCATGCCTGCAGCCCCCTAGTTTTCATCTCAACTCTGGGGAAAGAGATAGGTAGAGGGTGCTGGAGAATAAGAATCAGAAACCTAAAACAGAGCAGAACTTGACTGCCAATTGGGATGCTGGAATAGGAATGGAAAGAGTAAAACAGCAGAGAACCCTCAAGCCATAAAGTGAGGTCTGGAGACATTTGAGTGTGTCACTTCTTGTGTCAAGCAGATGCACTATATGATTTTGATGTCCAGTGTGTATTTTTGAAAATAAATAATAGAATTTTGAAAGGAGCTAAGGTGTATGCAGAAGGAGGAAAGAAAAGGAAGGAAGGTAGAGGCAGAGAGGGGCAAAGGAATTCTTGATCATGGAAAATATCGTCGTTTCTTCTACACTTTACATCCCCACATCAGGCCAGGGATGGAGGCATACATTTCAACAAAATCTATCTGGAACAATGTCCTGCCAAAGAGATGGCACTAACATGGACATTTCAGGATGGGCATGGCTGGTGTGAAGTGTGTTTGGGAAGCTGTTGGGGCCTCGCTGAGCCATATAGATCATCCAGCCTTGAGTACCTGCGTGGCGCCTGATGCTGTGCTAGGTACCATGGATGCCGGGAGCAAAAAGAAAAATCCTAGTTCTGCTTCACTCTCAGGCTTTATCTTATCCCCTCAGGAACTCTGTTCAGAAGGAGATGCATTTTACATACCCATTATACAGAAGAGTGTGCTCAGGCCTGAAGAAATTTGTGACTTGACTAAAGTCAGGGAGCAAGTTAGTGGAGTTGGGAGCACTCTGTATACATAGACCAAAGAACTTGGCTTTGGTTTCATATAGATATAGATATAGATATAGATATAGATGATATAGATATAGATATGTGCCTGCTGTCCTACTGCCCCACCATCTTCAGCCTAGGCGAACACTGAAGCATTCATGCAGGGGTATCGCCCACATTTCAGTGGCTCCTTTTTTAATACAATTTTTTAAAGTTACACTCCATTTACAGTTATTACAAAATATTGACTATATTCCTCGTGTTGTACAATACATCCTTGTAGCCTATCTGACACCCAATAGTTTGTATCTCCCAGCCTCCCACTCCTATATTCCCCTACACACACACTGGTAACCACTAGTTTGTTCTCTATATCTGTGAGTCTGTTTCTTTTTTGTTATATTCACTGGTTTGTTGTATTTTTTTAGATTCCACATACAAGTGACATCATTTCATATTTGTCTTTCTCTTTCTGACATTTCTCAGTGGCTCCTTTTAGGCTGCACCGAGATGGCTGCAGATCACAGACAAAGAGCCCCTCCCTCCGTGACCATGTCTCCTGGGCATTCACTTTGTCAGTATGAGGCTGCCCTGCATGGCCTGGATTTGTCCCACTTTATACCGTGCCAGGTTACATGATGCCAGCCAAGCCCTCTTGTTAACTCCCATGTCCCATCCCCACTTCTCAGGCAGAATAGTTTGTGATCCCTAAACAGAAGTCAGCCTGCCTGCTCAAGGGCCCCTCCTCAGATTCAGAAGCGCTTGTACAAACCCTGTGACCACCCACAGCTCTCTGCCTTGTAATTCAAGGCTTAACAGATCTCTGCCCTGGTGAACCTTGAGCTCCTTGAGGGCCGCATGTATATCTGCTTTGCTCACCCCTAGATCCCTGGTGTGGACCACCATGAGACCGACAGCAGGTGCTCAATAAAACACTGACAGCCCTCGTGGCCCAGGAACTCACCCACCTGTCCGCCCCTCCTTGTGAGTATCTCCCTTTCAGCATCAACCAACGGCTCCAGAGAACACTGAGTAACCAGTGACCCAGGAAGTAACTTCACACACGTTTTCCCAGAAGAAGTCTCACCTAGGAAATGGCTTTTTGCCAGGAAGGCTTCGCCTCCTGGGGATTTTCCTCATTCATTTTAATGCTGACTGACGGCTCTGTTCTTGGCATAGTATTTCCTGAGATCATCGTTCTATAAGAGAAAGAACAAGGTTTCTCAATGGAAAACAGTCTGGCAGAGCTTTTAGTTTTAATCAGAAGTGTACAGGTATAAAGTGATTATAAACTGTCCCCTCTTCATCTTCTCCATGTATAAAATGGCCAATTATTATCTACCCCCAATCAGTGCACTGAGACCATGAATGCCATTTTATCATTTTAAAAGGGGTTGTCCCTACCCTGGACTAGACTTGATGGCTGTACACAGACACAAAACCCTGTGACTCCCCCATCACAGCACTTAACTCACTATGTTGCTTTCATTGGCCTAATGTTGGTTCCCTCTCACCCCCAGCAACGAACCCCTAAGACCCTAGAATCCCAGAATCAGCTCACAATGTTTAAAGACAGAGTGCTGTGATAAAAAGCATCAGTTTTGAAATCAGACTGACCTGAGCTCAAACCCTAAATCTGTCACTTTGGATGCTATGAGTCTGGATCAATCCTTTCGACACTCAGTTTTTTCATCTGTAAAATGGGCTGCTTACTACATGCCCAGAAGTAGGATAAGAGAGAAAATGCATGTGATAAGTTCCTGGCTTATACTATATCCTATTATGATAGCTATCATTATTTCATTAGTAAATAAACTCTAAGAAAATAATTCAAAAGAAAAGTTAAATCCAAAGGTTATCATTACAATATTTTCAGTAAAGGAGAAAAAAATTTAAAACATAGCTGTCTGAAAATAAAACAATGGTTTATTATAATATTGACTCTTTTGACACAGAAGTTCTACCTCTAGGAATATATTCTACAAAAACACTCTCACAACAAATGCCCAGGGGTATATGCAGAAGAACATTCATTGCAGGATTTGTTGCAATAGAAAAATGTGGAGACAACACTCTAAAATTCCATACAGCCATGTCTAAAAATGAGTATTTCACAAAATGAAAGAATATTCATGGTACTTGTTGAGTGAGAAAAACAAAAAATTGTGGGACACTATGTATGATGTAAGTTCAGCTTTGAAAAGAAAGAGAAAAGAAACAAAATCTTATATCTTATATATTATATAAATATACAGAAAAATTTGGAAGGTTACATATGAAACTTCAGAATGAGGGAGGTTAATTTTTAGTTTTGTATATTTTTATATTCTTTAAATTAAAAAAAATGTATAATTTTTATATTTTTTAATATGTAATTAAAAATGAAAAAATATTAAGTTTTTGAAAAGGGGGCATGTGGACAAGTAAAGGTCATAAGACTTTGCAAGTAGGAGAGCCCCCAAAAGACAAAGTGTTTTCATCAGAGAGAAGGGCTTACAGAGCCCTGCAGTGGCAGGTCCACTAAGAGTGGCAGCCCCTCAGAGATAACCACAGACCAAGACCTGGCTCCCTGACTCATAGGTCCAATAATGAAAACCACTAATGTGTTTTGAGTGCCCACCACATGCCAAGAACTGTGCTGAGTACATTTGAGCATCATTCTACTTCATCGTCATGGCAACCCTGTAAGTGTATACTATGGTTGTGTCTGTTTCACAGAGGAAATTGAGGCTCAGGTGTGAACTTGCCCAGGTTCAGAAAGCTCATAAGCCATGGAACCATGGATAAAACCCAGACCACTCCAATTTTGAGCCCAAACTCTTAACCAGTTAGCTCCAATGTGTTCATAATTTGTTCTTTCAGTTCATCCATGATGATTCCCTCATATAAATCAACTAAACCTATAAGGGACAAATATATATACCAAATGCCAGTGTAATTACTTATCACACTCATGTCCATGTCCAGAACACCACCCTCCCCTGTATCAAGTTTTTTTGGGAAGCTGACACACGGAGAATCAGCAACTAGGAGTTGGATAGTTCAGAATGTATTTCAGGAAAAATGATGAACAGTGTCAGGAGGCCGGAGAGCAGAGTGCCAAAGAGAGCCCTAGAAGCAGACGGGCCTGCCTTCAAAACCTATGTCTCCCACTTACCAGCTAAGTGACTGGCTTAGAAAACTTGGGACTGGTGTTCTCATCACAAAATGTAGATGATAATGGTCCTATGTCTCAGGGATATTTTAAAGGTTACATGTGAAAATCTATTAAAGCACTTTAGCACCTATAGGGCCTGACCTATAAAAGGTGTTCAGCAAATGCAATAATATGGCTAATACATTTTATGTATAAATATAAAATATAATGTAATATAGTTTTAGTATCTGTCACCACTCCCCTTACAGCGCTCCCCTGAGTGACCACATCATCTGTGTCTGTCAGGTACAGGCCCTCCATCTCATGGATAGAACTGGATAAACCCTTTCTGCCCAACTCTCTTTTCCATACAGACCACACCCCTCACTGAGACAGGTTACAGCGCCATTGATAAGGTTCCACCCCTCTGCGGAAACTTGCCCATCTTGTGAACACACCTCAGTCACCTTGATTGTATTTAGGTGTTTGCCAAATCTCCACCAGCAAACCGTCTCTTAGGGAACTCCCTTCTGCGAAAGCAAGCTTCCTTTTAATCGATTTTAGCTAATTTTCACTTTCAAAGTGTGTCCTCTGCATTGTTAGCTTTGGGGTGATTAAATCAGACTGGAACGGTGACTTAAAATGGACAAATTCAAGGGTAGTTTTTTGTTTTTGTTTTTTTCCCATCTCTATTCCTTCTACCCTTCAAGGAGTCCATAGATAGGAAATCAGCTGACTGTTTTTTCTCACCTGACATCAATCTTACTCTCCTGGATGACTAGGAGATTGCTTTACTCGGAATGAAACACTGGACTGGATGATTTATAGACAGAAAATGCTTCCAAGCCTTTCTCTGATTTTTCCTCACAGATTTCCCAGGTCAACATAATTCTGGTCTTTGTCCTCTCTGTAGATTCCAACTCACACAGCTAGAAAGACAGAAATGATTCACGATTCCAGTCCTGTGTGAAAGTGTGCGCAAGTGCCTAAAAATAAGCTTTAAGTGCTCTAAAAAGGTAGTGTATTATTCTGGAAAGAGTCACCATTACTCAGCAATTTGACAGCAGTACTGATGAGCTACCTGCATAGAGTGTAAGAAAGGGCTCATTCGCTGAATATTGACAAAATTCTTAGACCTCCTAGCACCCAAAGGGATCACCAGCGAAAGACTCTGGGTGGGTGGGGGGCGGTGGTTAGGAGCAGGGAGGGATAATTGGGTGTCACCTGGCTGTGGGATCTTGAATCCATAGAATGCAAAGTTAGAGGGGCCTTGGAACATCTGGGCCAAAGGGTCTCAACATAAGGCAGAGGTCTGCTTACACTGAAATAATCAGAGAACAGATTAAAAAGACAATTTCCTGCATCCCTCCCTCAGAGGATTTGAATCAGCAGGTCCTAATAGGTCTCTGGAAACTGTATTTTTAACACGCACCCAGGCTATTCTAATGTGCAACCCTGTTTGGAAAATACGTGTTGATCTAATCTAAACTTCTCATGATGCAAAGGAAGCTGCCACCTCAGAAGCAATGGGTGTACTACTTGGACATAGTGAGCCAGGGATTAAGGAGCAGTTGTCACACCAAAATATTACCCATAACCAAGGCATTTGCATAAATATTCCCCACATCACCAGAAGAGAATGCTCACGTGATGGACAAATGGGGAAACAATGACTCACAGAAGCCAGCCACCCTGAATCCAAGCTCCTGCCACGTTTCAAAGCTCACAAGCATGAGAGACAGAGGAGAGAAATCAACTCTGTTAATTTGCAGGGGCAGAAATTTCTCCTGCCAATTTCTCTAAGCGTCTTCCCATACTGAACTACAGACTGTTTCTGTGCTCTTCAAACACCTCTAGTTCTTGCTTGGTACAAATGAAGGAAAGCCTTTTTTGTTGCCATGGCACCACCACAATAAGCTGTTTTCAAGTGTTAGATATTCTGAAGTGAAAGGCTCTGTTTTGAGAAATAAGAATGCTGAAGAGGTCAGTAAAAATTTCCAACATTCATGCACCAACAGGTTGTCACAAGTCAGTAAGGTCACTCTATCAGGAATTTATTCCTGAGAGCAGAGAACGTATGTTTTGACAATCTACCCCAAGCCTGAGTCCCAAGTGGATATCATGACATCTCTCTCTTCTGGCCATGCAGCTAGCTAAGAGACCTCAGGCAGTCAAAGACCACTTATAGCTTCCTACTCACGTTAACATCGAATGAAGGTTGATATGCTCAGGTCTGAGTCAGGAGCAAGTACTGATCCAGTGGAAAATAACAAAACATTGATGTCCTTCCTTTGTTTTCTTTTTGCTTGGCTCCATCTCCCATACCTCAAAAAATGAAGACATATTGTCTGAAGACAATTCCTGGAACAAGATGGACAATTGTACCTTGTAAAACATGTGTTCCAGGACTTGAGGCAGGCTAGTTCATTAGTTAAAATTTTGTTTTTAGCCTCGTACTCTACTTAAGCATGCAATGTGTATGTGTGCCTTTCTGTACTGTAAACTCCTCAGGATCATGGTTTATTACTCTCTACGTCTGCCACAGTGTCTGGTGCATATCAAGTACTCATCAATGTTTGTTAGGTGTTCAAAAGTTAAACTTTTTTAAAAACAGAAGCGTGTGTGTGTGCCTTCATGTGTGTGTTTTGTGTGATTTGGGCTAGATTAGTGAGATGATAGTGAGAATAGAAAGGAAGAGAAATCTTCAAGTTGTTTCAGAGGCATCTCCAAAAGTAGCTGTTAGCAAACTTTGGTTGATATCATAAGCCCCAAAGAGTTCATTTAAATAACAGATTTCAAGTCCCCACACCTGGAGTTACTGATTCAGCTGAGCTGTAAAAAGACCCAGGAATCTTTCAAATTCAGATCCCCAGAGCATTCTGATGCATGCTAAAGAATCTAGCAGTAGATTAAAATGAAAGGGTGAAGGATTCCTAAACATTAGCAGCTCTACCTTTAAGTAATTAATAGAATGTGTTAGGAGTTAAAAGCTGTGCACGTTAAACAATTAGGAATGAAAATAAATACAACAGAAAAGAGCACACAGTAATATGTAAAACAATCTGATCCAATGCCAAATCCATGAGTCAAATAGTAAATGCCTTTGTGGTTCTCAGACATCATCAGGGATGACTTCATGGAGGAGTGAGACTTGAAATGAAAATGTGTCTTTAAGAGCTGGTAGAACTTTTTTTTTTTAATTTATTTATTTATTTTTGGCTGCGTTGGGTCTTCGTTGCTGCACGCGGGCTTTCTCTATTTGAGGCGAGCGGGGGCTACTCTTCGTTGCGGTGTGCGGGCTTCTCATTGGGGTGGCTTCTCTTGTTGTGGAACACGGGCTCTAGGCACGCGGGCTTCAGTAGTTGTGGCTCCCAGGCTCTAGAGCGCAGGCTCAGTAGTTGTGGTACATGGGCTTAGTTGCTCCGCGGTTCCTGGACCAGGGCTCAAACCCGTGTTCCCTGCATTGGGAGGCAGATTCTTAACCACTGCGCCACCAGGGAAGCCCAAGAACTAGTAGAACTTTCTTGGCAGAGGTGGAGGGGACATTTCAGGACAATATGTTTCTTATGTCTACCTTGTTTTGAAATGTCAGAGGGTTTATAAGCAATATTGTAACCTGGTGAGGACCAGACTAGAGATAACAATCTTACATTTCTGCCACAACATGGGAGTTAGAGGTTCTGCTGTAAGGCTATGGATTTAGGCACCTGCCTTTGATTTTCTGAACACTCACCATTTCCACAGTTTGCTCCCAGGCTGCTATATTTCACATCAACCAAAATTTTATGTAGATAGTGGTATAAGTGTGGATGTAGATACACACATAGATGTCGATGATATAGATATAGATTTAGATGATATAGATGTAGAATAGATGTAGATGATATACATACAGAATAGATGTAGATGGTATAGTTATAGATAGATGTAGATGGTATGGATATAGAATAGATGGTGATGGTATAGTTATAGAATAGATGTAGATGTATGGATATAGAATAAATGTAGATATATAGAATAGATGTAAATGGTATAGATATAGAATAGATGTAGATGGTATAGTTATAGAATAGATGTAGATGATATAGATATAGAATAAATGTAGTTGATATAGATACAGGATAGATGTAGATATTAAGCAAAGAGAAGCAGCCTCCATGTACTCGCCTTAGTTTCCTGACTTTTTAAGCGAATTCTTTTGAAATTAATGTCAGATGAAGGGAAGCAGGAGCATGAGAAGAATAGAAAAGACTTAGATGGCTTTATAAATAAAGCATCTGATATCAAGGGGTTAAACAACCATTTGTACTTAGGAAAATCGAAGGGAGCAAGGTAAGAATCTGCAGTGTCAGTAAAGAAGGAAGATAAGGATAAGGAAAAAACCACAAAAGTGGTTAAGAGAATAATAAAGGCTTTTTTGTATACCTGCCCTGGCATGGAAGGCAAGAACGGTGCGGATGTGAGCCCACTGACAAATGGGAGGCGTATTAAATAAACGATTAGTACAAAATGATCCACACACTGAGCTTCACTCGCAGAGAAAAAGACAGAGAAGCAGCAGTGGACAATTAAGAAATACTGTGATAGCATCAGAAAGCAGTGGGGGCAGAGGCCAGAAAGGGGGAGGGCTTGGGGAGCTGGGATGCAGGCAAATTAGCAGGGCCCTGATTTCCAGAGAGCCCAGGGAATTTGTAATGAACCTGGACTGCCACAGCTGACTCATCAGCAGGAACAGTAGGGTGGGGTCCCGGGGACCGCAGAGAGCAAAAGCGCAACTCCAAATTTCTCAAGAGGCCTGAGAAACAAGTGGCCAGTGCCAAGAAATAGTAGCATCAAGCTGTATCTCTGTTGAGTGCATAGTCCATGGAGAATATATGTAAATACATTCTATCTGCAAGTTAATGCTACCTAAAGCAAGGCTGATCTGTTTAAACAACTGCATAAAGAAATAAATAGGTAGGATAAAGTATACCAGTCATAAAGTTGGTATGTTTATATAATTGGACTAGAGTGATAACAAATTAGAACAAGTCCTTCATCAGAATTCAGGGGGCTAGATTCCATTTCCTGTTATTATTTCCAGTGTTACTGAAAACAATTACCTCTAATTTATGATTGACCATGTACCAGGCGCTAGTGCTAAAGCATTCTACATATAATAAACTCCTTAAACCCTCAGAACATCCTTATGGTGTAAGTTTATTTTCATTTTACGAGTAAGAAAACTGGAGCTCAAAGAGATTAAATGAATTTTATAAATTCACATCACTAGTACATGGCAGAGAAAAGACAACCCAGATCTGTGTGCCACCAAGCAAGCCTCAATCCTGTCCCCAGCTCACAGTGGAACCCAGAATGGGTCCCTTCACTTCCTATAGCCTTGGTTTTTTTTCACATTTGTGCCATGTAATGGGAATGAGGTGTCACTAGAAGTTCTTCAGTAGTATGTGGATGGCATCTATGGTAGAAAGAACAAAGGTTTAGAATTTGGATAGAACTGAGTTTAGATCCCTCCAGCACCAGGATGCTGGATAACCCATCTGTGCCTCAGTTTCCACATACATAAAGAGGAAAAATCACACCTAACTCATAGGGCTATTGTAGAATTCAATGGTGCCCAGTAGTTTTAATATTCTATAATTTTAGTCTAAAATAAATTGACCTGACTGTAATTACATGAAAACCGAAAGGTAATTTATGAAAGAAAAATCTTTTTAAAATTAATGTAATAAGTTAAATTTATTGAAAAATCATTAGTTTCTGAATGTGTTATATAGAGTGTGAGATGCTGTAATAATAAATTACTTTAAAGGGGGCATTCAGCCTTTGATATTCCACAATTTAGAAAGAAAAGTTATAAAGGCTTTATTCCCTTAAGTCACTCAAAATTGAATTCTGAATCTAATAGCAGATTCCAGAACCTCTGAGGATAATGAGGAAATTATCTTCCAAAGGGAATCTGTTTTCATTGAAGTAAAACGTTGCATTACCCAATCACTTCCAATAAAGGGAGTGCGTTCATGTAATAGAAATATTTGGGGAAATTTATGCTATTTTGCCTTAGGACAATGAACTTACATATTTTTTTAGTGCAGCCAGCATTTATCTTTGTAACTTCTTTCCCATACCAACTTAAAATCCTTTATTAGCCATCATTTACTTCAAGAGAGCAGGTGAAATCACAAATTGAATTTAGGTAGTTTCTTGATGTCCTTTATAATACTTGATTTGGTCAAAATCAGTCCTCCCCTTAATCAGTTATTGCAGAATCCTCATAGGGAGACAAACAGGAACTGCCAGATGGCTGAATTGGAACAAAACTCGATCTTCATTCCCCCACCAAAAATGTAGAAATGAAGGAAATGTGATAGCAACCAAGACTAACATCTTCCACTTCCTATTGATACAATGGTCTGAGAGAAGAATGATTTCAGCTGATATTTACTGAGCACTGACTATGTAGATGTTTTCCTAAGATGTGGGATTAGCAGATGCAAACGGGTATATATAGAATGGCACAGGGAACTATATTCAATATCCTGTGATAAACCATAATGGAAAAGAACATGAAAAAGAATGTATATATATATATATATATATATATATATATATATATATATATATATATATATATATATATATGTATAACTGAGTCACTTTGCTGTACAGCAGTAATTAACACAACACTGTAATTCAACTATACTTCAATAAAAAATAAATTTAAAAAAGAAAAAAAGAGAATTCATGGTGCTCAAATGCTTCATTACATTTGACGTTTGAAACAACACTGTGAGGTGAGTGGTGACTGTTTCCTTCATTTTATAGCTGAGGAAATTGAAGCACAGAGAAGTAGATAGCTTCCCAGGAGTTTTTAACCCAGGCAGTCCTGCTCTGGAGCCCAAGCTTTTAACCACTGTGCCATGTCTGGGCCACCTCTGGCGTGGTCAGAGCTAGCTCCTGTCCTGGCTTAGCCAAGAATGCCATGGGTATTCATTCTAAAGGCGCCCTTCAAAAATTTAATTACCATTTATAATATAATATTTTATTAAAGTAAAAATGCTCATATCTGTGTACCCTGTTACTGCTCACAAAGCATCTGACATACATCCATTCCTTGGACTCTTATGACATAGGTAGGTGCAAATGCTGTTAATTTCAGATGAGAAAATAAGCTCAGAGGTATGAAATGACTTGCCAGTGTCACCCAGCTTTTCTGGTGACACAGAAAGGATTAAACCTAAGAACTTCTGACTCTCACTCCAGGGCTCTTTGTGCTATAGCAGCCTCCCCTGAGGAAAAAAAATCAAACCCTGGAATCTGCTGGTGGTTCTGTAACCAGGAGGCTGCACCTCACAGCACTTCTGGGACAGCAATATTGATACTCAATGAGCATTTATTTTCTACCAGGGACTACGTAAAGCATTTTATTTTATTAATCTTTTTTAAACCACCTTCTCAATCTTAGGATGTGAGTCTAGTTAACACTTGTATTTTAAAAGTGAGGAAATTGAAGCTCAGATTAAACAACTTATCCCAGGTTACACGGCAACTAAGTGTTCTGGGAACCACGTGACCCAAGCTGGACCTGATACTTGAACACATATCCATTTGATTGCAAAACCAATCTTCTTCAACACTAAGACATGAAGGTGTCCTTCCAGAGCCTACAGAGCCATGGTCTGTTTCCAGCATAGCCCTGACATGCTGTATTAGTTATCTATTGATGTATGACAATATCACTACAAACACAGGAGCTAAAACAACACACATGTATTCTCTCACAGCTCCGGTGCGTCAAGAGTCCAGATACTTATTGCCTGGATCCTCTGCGAGGCTGCAGTTAAGGAGTTTGCTAGGGCTGTGGGCTCATCTCAAAGCTTGATTGGGAAAAGAGCCCCTTCCAAGTTCACATGGTGGTTGGCAGGATTCAGGTCCTTCAGGCTATAGACTGAGGGCCTCTGTTTCTTGCCAGCTGTAGAACCAAGGCTGCTCCCAGTTCCTAGATGGTTTTTGGCCAGAAGCCATCCTCAGTTCCTTGACACATGGGCCTCCACCACATGGCCTCTTGCTACATCAAACACAGCAAGGGTCTCCCAGAATGACAGTTTATGTTCTTATGTAAAAATAACATCCTATCATCTTTGCCATATTCTGTTGGTAGGAAGCAAGTCACAGGTCCTGCCCACGCTCCAAAAGGGAATTACTCTGTGAGTACCAGAGGCAAGGATAATTGGAAACATCCCAGAGTTTGGTTAGCCAAACGTATAAGTCTGAGAACATTTCTGATTTGATGGTGCCCCCTTCTCTCCTTAACAAATCTTCAAAGAGCAAACAAGAAAGATAATTTCTGTTTCTTTCATAAAATTCAAAGACATCTGTAACCCAAACCACAATATAGAGGAGAGTCCCCAGATTCCAGGACGGGTTTCGTAGGGGTGCTCAAAGGGGCAAGAGAGGATGCCCGTGGCTTTAGAGTTTAGACAAAGCAAGCAGAAAAGAGTTCTAAAATCATGGGCACATTATTAGGGGCAAAACCACAGTGTGGTAGTAGGATTTTCCATAGTTTCTTTTTGGTACAAATCCTTGAGAAGTTGAGAAGGTACGGCTAAACGAGGAATCACACAGACAAGCCACGTTTGCGAGAAGCAGCCTATCAGGATGCCAAGGGGAAAGAGAGAGGCTCTAAATTAGGAATCTTCTGCTGTGCCAACCTCGGGAGAAAGGAACACTAGAGGAAGGCATTCACGCAGACACAGTCCCATCACAGAGAAACTTCCTGTTGGCCTGGATGGAACCCTGGCCCTCTCGGACACACATCTTCTGCAAATAACTGGTCCAGAAAAGATACAGCTCATTCAAAGATGATTGCTTAAATAAGTGCAAACCATCAGTTACTTATGGTTAACTTATGGTTAAGAATAAAAGCAACAGGAAAAGAAAAAGCAGTTGAAAACACATGCATGAGAAAACTGTTGTTACATAGCAGATGGAAAATTTGATCAAACTAATATCACATTTAAAAAATAATAATAATTAATCACCTCCATAAAAACAAGTCTGTAGAGCAAAGATCAAAGAGTTCAGAGAAACAAGTCAAGACAATAGAAGTGGATAAAATATGAGCCAGCAAAAAAGAAAAGTAAAAACGATTACAAAAACAAAAAACAAATTGAAAGCACCACAAATGTGAAGAAACCCTTTTGAAAACATAGCAAGGATGTGAAGAACAGGAACAGAGAAACAACAAAAAAATGGCTGAAAATTTTAAAAAATGAAATCAAAGTAAATAAATGCTTAAAGAGGATTAGAGAGAAAAAAAAGAAATGTAAAAGATACACATAATTAGTGACCCAAAAGAATATAATCCAAATAAAGGGACAAAAACATTATTTAAAGATATAATTAAATAAAATTTTACAATAATGAAAGAAATTTTGGCTCTACCTATTGAAAAGACAAACTGCCCCATAACCAACAGCAGAGATAATCTGATAAAATTACAGGACTTCAAAGATAAAGAATCTTTTGGGCAACTAGACAAAAGTGTTTGAGTCACCTAAAAAGAAAAAAAGAAGCTAAATGATAAGCAGACTAAGTGATAAATGGCTAAGCAATGAAAAAAGAAAAAAAAGAAAGACCAGTTAAGTAGTAAATGCTTCCAAAGTCCTTGAGGAAAGATATGACCCCCAAATTTTATGCTCTGAAAAAATTAGTTCAAATATAAAGACAGCATGAAAATCTCTACTGAACCATGCTAGCACTTAGAATACTTACCATGAGTACTTCTTGGAGAAAGTATGAGGACAAACTTTAGCCAACTAAGTAATAAACGGAGAAACTGCAGCAAAAGGCAGCAATGAGCATTGAATCCTTAAATTTGTCACAATCTCAACCAGATGTGGACATTAGAGATACAGAACAAAATGAAATGTTAGGAATCTTTACTACAATGTAACTATGAAATAACTAGCAAAGTTTAGGAGGGTAAGTGAGGACAAATGGTGGAAATAATGTATTATGATTTATCTTTTATGGCTAGGTAAAAAATATACTATTTTAAGTTGCTAAACCAAGCCATAAATATATAAATATATGGGAAAAACAGGAATTTTAACTTAAAAAATTATATAGGAAGTAGAAATTGAATGGTTTAGAAGAGGGAGGATACGAGGAGAAAGAAAGTATGCTAATGTTATTTCCTTATTGAAGATAATCAAAATACTACCCACAGAAGTAGAAGACTGGTGTATTTTATAAAGGTATAGATATAAAAATGACTGCTAGAACAAAATACATAAAACTCTAAAATATATATTATACATACTTATGTATTACATAATTTGTATAATTGTGATGATTGATTTTATGTGTCAACTTTGTTGACATGGTGCCCAGATATTTGGTAAAAAATTATTCTGGATGTTTCTGTGAAAGTGGTTTTGGATGAGATTAACATTGAAATTGGTGAACTTTGAGTAAAGCAGGTTACCCTCCATAATATGGGTGGGCCTCATTTACTCAGATAAAGGCCTTAAAAGAACAAAGACTTTCCTCCTGTGAGCAAGAAGGAATTCTGCCAGCAGACTGCCCTGGGACTCAAACTGCATCTCTTTCCTGGGTCTCCAGTCTACTGGTCAACCTTGCATATTTTGGACTTGCCAAACCACTACATTTGCATTAGACATTTCCTTAAAATAAATCTCTTTTTCTATTTCCCTGGAGAACTCTGACTAATACAATAGTATGATGTGTTTGTGTGTAAAATTTTAGGGTCATATGAGTTATAATATGTAATTCTAAAATATGCATAACTCTATCCTGTGCTAAAATTGACCATATTTTTTTTACAAAAATACAAAAATATTTGCAAAATTGATCATTTATTAGGCCCAAAAGAAAGTCAATACATTCCAAAATGTAGAATGAGTATACTCATTATTCTCTGGTCACAATACAATAGAACTAGAAATCAAAGTTAGAAAAATATAAGAAAACCTCTCCCTTATATAACAATTAGTTCAAATAAGAAAAGTGAAATTGCATTTCATCAACAAAATAACCATAATTAAAACAGTGTTATAATCTATGAGCAGTGCTCAAAAATGTACGTTTATATTAATAAACAAGAAGAAAAGTTTATGCTTACATATTTTAATAATAAACAAGAAAATATACCTAAATAAATTTACATTAATAAATATGAAAGAATAAAATTAATCCAGAAGGTAAAAAAAGATCAATAAAATGTCTAAAAAGCAAAGGAAGAAAATATTATAAATGAAAACAGAAATTCACAATTTAGAAAATAGAATAATGGTAAAATTAAAAAAAACAACCCAACACATCAACTAACATTAAAAAGGTAGAATGATGTAGAAAAGACATTCTTAAGTGAAAAGAAAACCAATAAGATATTTTTTTTAATGACTGATAAATTCTACACAAAATTGTTTGTGTTAGAAAAAAAATACCACTTAAAAAGCCAAAGGCAATTGACAAACTAGTAAAAAAATAAAAAGTCCAACTCAAGTCACAGAGAGTAGGCTAAGTAATTTCTAAAGAACTCCTACTGGGCTTCCCTGGTGACACAGTTGTTAAGAATCCACCTGCCAATGCAGGGGACATGGGTTCAAGCCCTGGTCCAGGAAGATCCCACATGCCGTGGAGCAACTAAGCCTGTGCGCCACAACTACTGAGCATGAGCTCTAGAGCCCACAAGCCACAACTATGGAAGCCCATGCGCCTGGAGCCCATGCTCCACAATGAGAGAAGCTACTCCAATGAAAAGTCCATGCACCGCAATGAAGAGTAGCTTCTGCTCGCCACAACTGGAGAAAGCCCACGCACAGCAGCAAAAACTCAACACAGCCAAAAATAAATAAATAAAATTTAAAAAATAAGTAAAGAACTCCTACTAATCAATAAGAGGTCAACAACCCAATTTTTTAAAAATCAAAGAGTATGAGCAGGAAAATGAATCACGGAGGACTCTTAAAAGTAAAGAGATGCTTGACCTCATTGGTAAAAGAAATAAAATGAAAAATGATAATGTTATCCTTTTTTTTTACCAGCTAGATAATATAAAATCAAATATTTGGAAACATTATGTTGGCAATAATATAGAGTAACAGGCACTCTCCTCACATAGCTGGTGGTGAGGTAAATTGATAGAATCTCTGTTGAAAGCAATTTCTATCAAACTATGAAGCATATATTCTTTTACCCAGCAATTCTACTTTTAGGACATTATCTCATATATATATCAGCATACCTGTGAATGATATGTACACAGTTATTCATTACAGCATTGTTTATAAAAGCAATCTGTTGGAAACTATCTACCAATAGAGAACTTTAAAAAAATTATGATACATTCTTATATTTCAATACTATACAGCTATTTAAAAAAGGATAAGACTGTTCAATATGAATAGAAATGGACTAATCTCCAAGGTATTATATATTGTTAAATAAAAAAGATCAGAGTGTAAAGGAGTCAGTTCAGAATGCCAGCTTCTGCTTTCTTAAAGAATAGGAAACATTTATACAGGTTTTTGCTTATGCATAGAATTTGATAGGCAGGATACACAAGAAATTGATAACAGCAGTTACCTTTTGAGAAGGAAACTAGGTAGGAGGTGTGACAATGGAAGACAATCCTACCTTTTACTATCAACCTTTTTGAATATTTTTGTTTTTGTACCATACTCATATTATTATTTAAAAATAAATGACTAAGTGTTAAAAAGAGAGAAAATGATATAAGAGCTCGCTAGGGGATTTGAATTCTAAGCAAAATGGCTCAGAATTATTTATCACTATCCCCTGCCCATGGCTCTCCCCTAACTGCTATGGTTCAAGAACTATTTCTCTGATTCTTGAGGATTTAAAAATCAGTCCTATAAAGCTTTGGGATGTACCAGTTGGTCAGCTTTCTGGGTCTTTAACTTAAGCCCCCTCAGTTCTGAGGCTAGTAGATCATTGACTCTGTTGGTACCAAGGATCTACAGAAATGAGACATAACTCAGGAGTTCAGGAGGGAATGCAGAAAAATGGGAGGTCCAAGGACCTGTTGCAGACCAATTGCCAACTCAGAGGTTTTCTTGAGACACTGATCAGCAGACTGCCCCACCCTGACAGGGGAAGGGTCCGCTACCCCATTTCTCACCCCTCCTGCTGATCTAAACCACCCTTAAAGAGACTGAACAAAACAAGTCATTGGAATTTGACATGAGGACTAAAGCAACGTCCTTTCTCTAGGGCAGTAAACATGATTTATTTGGGTTTTGTCGGTTACAAAATCCATTGTCTCCTGAAATCTAATTTGCCATTGTGCCCTAAGCTTATTTGGGGCTAGATGGAACAGAAATTAGTGCGAGGTACCAGAGTCTCCATGCAGGTCGCAACAGATTGGTCAATCTTAATAACCTCATTAATGATCAGAAGGAGGTTGGGAAACAGACTGGTTGGAAATGGGTGGGAACATTTCTTAAAATAGTCTCTGCTTTTATTCTCATGTTATTAGCACCCAATGCGTTTTTTTTAAAATTGTGATCAAATTTAATCTTTAGGATTACCTATTTTTTTTTTCATTCAGAACTGTTAGCAGCTCCAACGAAGAGAATACAGAGAGACTTGCCGGCACAGGAAAAGTGTAATTCCAGGGGATCTAGGGGTTGCCACATGGCCACACTCCCTTAGCCTCCACTGGGTTCTAATATCTGGATTAGAGCAACGAAATCCACTAGGAATAGGTTTTCCTAGATAAGTTGTTTTTTGTTTGTCTGTTCCTCCGATCCAAGAGAAGTTATACTCCTAAGTCAGTATTGCAGAAAAAGTAAAAATAAGTTCATCCTGTCATCCATTGCATGAAATCCTTACTAAGCACATATTGAACACTGGTAAGTGAAAGAGAGGAAGCCTATGGCACAAAAGAAATGGAAGACTCATCTCTGTCCACCAGGAATTTACAAGTCTAGTTGGTAAGATCTTAAAAACACACAGGAAAGGAACCAGAGAAAATGCACATTTGTGCTTGATTATTAATTGACATCACACATCCATGTTCAATGACCGACAGTTTTCCGAACATTCAGTCTCTGCTAGAAGAATGTCTAGGAGTTTGGCACCAGTGGGCCTGTATTAAATGACCTTCCTTAGTCAGGCTGCAACATAGCTTTCAAACAGAGCTCTTGTGTTCCCTTGAAACTCAGAGAGAAAAGAGGAAACCTAAAATCTCTGAGAGCAGTTGCATTGTTTCTCAGTGTGCTGGGGGAGTCAGCTGATAAATAATATCCGGAGGCCCTCTCAGGGGTGAAAAGTTGATTTCACATTAGGGTGTCAACAATGGGGGGAATGATGGTCAGGGAGAGTTTATACCTTCCTTCACTGTTCCTTTGGATCTCTCAGAACTGAAACCCATGAGGATGTGGATTTGATCTTTCTTCCTGCCTAACACAAAGCATAGAGTCCTCCATTTCCAGAAGTATAGCAGGGATTTGGAGAATTTCCTGCTGCACTCCTAGCTCTATGTCATTGACCAGTTACCCAATATTTCTGGTCTATAAAATGAAAACTTTAATATCTATTGATACTTGCAGAGTGTTTATATTGTTCAGATATAATTTATGAAATGGGTGTGACACATAGTAGGCACCCCAAAATGGTAGTTACTATTACTCTTGGGCCAGGTTACTATGCTCCTTAAAAAAAGATGGGGAAGAGAAACCAGGCTCTCCATATGACCTCTGGCACTGTTCTCATGAAGGAAGGAGACTGCTGCCTCCTGTGTCCCTGGGTCCTGGACCTTCTGGGCCACATAGGTAATAAATATTCAAACACTGGATTAGTAAATAGGCTCTACTTGCCAGTTTTGTTGTTTATTTTCACATCATTTTATTATTGTCATAAAGGCCATTTGTGAATTATGTGACTGTTTTTTAGAGTTTGTATTACATAAATTTTAAAATTTAATTTCGTGAAAGTGGGGGGAAAATCCCACATCGGACTACGTGCCTTGATTTTTGCTCTGAATGATAGTAAGTTTAATCATAGCTCTGATTTCTCCATAATACTGCCAAGTAAAAATTGTCACCTGCCATCTGCCTCTATAAGGATTAAGTCACAAGCCACTGCAACCTCTGACCTTCAACACACCCTGAAAGGAGTTCAGGGTGGAGATCAGGAACGAGGCACTCTGTGCTCTGGGAAAAACTGGCAGAACAGGACTTCAGATATTTTCAGGAGAAGATTTTATGAGCCAAATTCTTGCATCTTCTCATATCTAGAAAAGCACTAAAATCATTAATGGCGACATCTGCTCCTCATGACTAGCAGAAAGCCTCTGCCAAAATGTGTGCTTGACTGCACATACCCCCTTCACTAAAATCATACATAATACTGACCTCTCCCCTGACCTCTTCAGAACGTGTACCTCAGAGAAATCTGAGATGCTCTCTCCCAGGCTATAGTCCTCATTTTGCCCCAAATAAAACTTAACTCACAACTCTTATATGCATTTTTTTTCAGTCAACAATACCCAAATCAGGGTTCCTAATGGTCACTGACACCAGAAAGTTGCCAGCTTCCAAAGACCTTGGAGTGTGGCTACTGACACCAAGAGCCAGTTAGAGTCTGTCCTACAGAGTGAAGTAAGTCAGAAAGAGAAAAACAAATACCGTATGCTAACACATATATATGGAATCTAAGGGGAAAAAAAAGGTCATGAAGAACCTAGTGGCAAGACGGGAATAAAGACACAGACCTACTAGAGAATGGACCTGAGGATATGGGGAGGGGGAAGGGTAAGATGTGACAAAGTGAGAGAGTGGCATGGACATATATACACTACCAAACGTAAAATAGATAGCTAGTGGGAAGCAACCGCATAGCACAGGGAGATCAACTCAGTGCTTTGTGACCACCTAGAGGGGTGGGATAGGGAGGGTGGGAGGGAGGGAGATGCAAGAGGGAAGAGATATGGGAACATATGTATATGTATAACTGATTGATTTTGTTATAAAGCAGAAACTAACACACCATTGTAAGGCAATTATACTCCAATAAAGATGTTAAAAAAAAAAAAAAAAAAAAAGAGCCCACACCTGGAGCTAGGAGGGAAACTTCTGAAATCTTAAGGTGAAAGATGCTGCTTGCAAATGACAGGTGTCCCCAACCCAGGGCAGGTGACCTGGAAATTAGCCTTGGCCTATGTTGGCTTTACCGTAGGACAAAACAAGTATACCACTTTAGTTTCTGTGTCCCTACAGATTTAAGAGTACTTACAAATTACAAGCAAATCCAACTGCTCAGGACTGTGCTATGACTACCATGGGCTCCTTCCTCCATAAAAAAATATTTTAAATTATATTTATGCATTGGAATAAAGATGAATATATTAAAACATTTTCTCTGACCTAAAAAATTCATTTTTTCCTGATTTTAAAAGAAATGAAAACAGTTTTATGGGCCCTATGCACTGTGCCTACTGTGCTTACTAGATAATTTGGCTCAGATGGGGTGAGAAATTTAAAAAGGCAATGGCAGCGAGGAGAGGATTGGAGATATGAAAAAAAATAAACATCGCTGAGGACCATAGAGTGGTAAGTTAGAGAAAGCAGCAAAAAAGCTAGCCAAATTCTGTAAGGTCCTCAAATGCAGTCTCACGTTCTCAGAGGTTAAAATCTCCAGGTCTTCGGAATTTGTTCATTTTACATTCAGGCTGATTACAGCTTCACACGAAGCACCAAGGTGATCACTTTTCAGAAGCAAATGTTTTTCTGATTACTTTGCATTTGCGTATCTAAAACTGGAATTCCGTGAATGCTAACTGCTGCAATTTGAGTTTCCAGTTGAATTGTCAAGTGGCGACTTTGTTCTCTCATTTTTAAATTTCCACATAATGTTCATGGTTTCCTCAGTTTTCCTCCTTTCCTGTAATCCTGAAGTGTGTTTAGAAGCTGTCAGTCTCTGTCAGCCAAACTGCAGGGGGCTCCACAAAGAGCTGGGAGAATTATGGAAAACCTTATACAACACTGTCAGAAATATCACTCTTAACTTGTCCCCAGACCTGTGTTTTTCTGGCCAGAGATATGAACACAACCAACACACCTGGCACCCTTACTTGCCAGACAGAGTCTCCAGGACGTCCCTGGAAATATTTAGTAAACCTCCAATGTGGGCACCTACCCAGCCAGCCACTCCAAAGTAGGAAGATGGCTACCATTTGAGATGCTCCTTGCCTTTGGGCTGTGAAGGTAAACTGTTTTTCTAACAATCTCAGTGTTAACATGGGAACAGGCTTCCACTCACTTTCAAATCCAAATGGAACAGGATATCTACTTTCTAGAGGGAAGGAAGACATACTTCCAACCTCCATTAGTGCTATAGTTTCTGCCCCATATGAAATAGTGCTCCTGCCCTGTGCTGTTCACTTCAGTGTCAGAGCACCTGTTCTGAATTGTTTCCCCACTTGTGGAGACAAGGTTACATTGACTTATCCCCTCTCTTTTAACTAGCTCCCACTCTGGCCACCAATTGCATTGAGATTGTTTTCCTCTAGGGAGAAGGATGAATACTTATTGACCACTTACTGTCGGACTAGCTTTGTTCTTTCCTATGTATTATCTCACTTAATCTTCACACCTTTTGGAGGTGGAAGTAATGGTCCTTTATGGATGAGGAAACCGAGACTCAGAGAGATGAAGAAATTGAGAGAACTCAATCATAGAAATGAGAGGAAAGAAAAGTGTGAAAGACAAAATGTACCAGATAATTAAGGATATGATTTTATTCAGGCTCTTGCAATAAGGAGAATGTTTATTAATGAGGAACATCTCAAAAAAAGGACGGGGACCTGGGTTTTGTAGAAGCAGGTAAACAAGAAAGTCATCTATGTGTCTTATGGGAGTCAACAGGAAGGATGGAAATGGACCTTGGAATATACGAAGGAAGGATGGTCCTTTGTGGTTAGCTGCTCCTGGGACACAAGAGGGGAGCAGATTTCTTTTTTCATTTGGTTGGTTGGTTTTTGGGTTTTGGATTTTGGCATTCATTTTTATTTTATTTTATTGAAGTATAATTGATTTACAGTGTTGTGTTACTTTCTGGTGTACAGCAAAGTGATTCAGTAATACACACAAGCACACACACACACACACACACACATATGCATATACATATATAGCTGAATTTCTTTTCAAATTCTTTTCCATTATAGACTATTACAAGGTACTGAACATAGTTCCCTGTACTCTACAGTAGAACCTGTTGTTTATCTATTTATATATAGTAGTGCGGGGATTTCTTAACTGTTGCAACTTTCTGGGAGCACAAGTTTCAGAAAATAATTCATTTTCAGAACCTTTTTTTACAGACAAATATTCATTGATGAACAACTCAGAGGAGATCATAAACCTCTTGAGAGGGCAAAGTAGGGTCTAAGAAATAGTTTCCCAAGGATTCTTGTTAGTGTTATTCCTGTAAAACCAGTTGAACCATCTATTGAGAAATGGTGGCCAAGATCAGTCATTTTAGGGTTCTGGAGATCAGGCATCTTGAAAGAGGGACGTCTAAAATTAAAAAGGTAAGTATTAGCATTGAATATTGTATTAAAGAGCCAGGAGCTGAATTCTGAGGGCAGCCAGTCCAGTGGATTCCAAGAGGTTGGTTATTCAGCACTACTCTTTGAGTTTCTTAAAGCTTTCCAGCTGGGATGTCAGTGGTCTCGGTGATGTTGTCCACTGTCTTGGTTATGTCTTGTAAAACAGCATGTATGACCTGAGCATCTCACTGGACTCCCTTAGTGGTCCAGACGCAACTTGTCCAGGGAGAATTCTGCTGCAGTGATGAGACCTTACAAGTTTATGGCAAGTTGTTGGGTTTCAGCTTGCAGGGCCTCTTCAGATCTTAGGAAAACCTAGTGTCCTGATAGGGATCTGGGCAGTCAGGTTTTAGTTCTAGAAGTTGCTAGATTTAAACTAAAGAAGTAAAGTTGATGACTAACTCTACACTGTTGTTGTCTAATATAAGGCAAAGAAGAGCCAGGACTCTGATAAATAGGAACATATTATAGACAGCAAGGGCACTGCCACGTCTCTAGAAACTTCCCACATGACACGCAATTTGAAATATTTGTATTAATAACACCACCCATACAAATTTACCTAGGGAAGGCTAAGCATCTCTTCTGATTTGACAACTCTTTGCTTGCATTCATCAATAGTAACATATCAAATAAATTTTATTATTTCTAGCACCTCTCTTTTTACAAGGTGAAAGAACATATCCTCTGTGATTTTCTAGGGACTCTCTGGGAAATCTCAAAGACAGTTTTAGGTGTAAAGATATCACTTATAATTGGATTTTGGAAAGACAAAAACCAAAAGTTGCTAGAAGATTTGAACACCTAAGATAGAATTGGATCATGGGTGCCTGAGACACATCATTTTGCTTCTCATTTCAAAGTGAGAATGAAACATTCAAAAATAAACACTGAAGGTAACATGTTCTTTCCTAAGTGATAAGCTTTTATTTTCTTAAATCATCAAAGATATATTAAAATCAACATAAACCATAGAAGGTTATTCTGTTAAGACACAAAACCTTTGTGATCTAAGACAGATTATACAGAAGGTACAGAATAACATTTTTTAAAATTAATTAATTAATTTATTTTTGGCTGTGTTGGGTCTTCGTTTCTGTGCGAGGGCTTTCTCTAGTTGCGGCAAGCGGGGGCCACTCCTCATCGCGGTGCGCGGGCCTTTCAATATCGCGGCCTCTCTTGTTGCGGAGCACAGGCTCCAGACGCGCAGGCTCAGTAATTGTGGCTCACAGGCGCAGTCGCTCCGTGGCATGTGGAATCCTCCCAGACCAGGGCTCGAACCCGTGTCCCCTGCATTGGCAGGCAGATTCTCAACCACTGCGCCACCAGGGAAGCCCCAGAATAACATTTTATAACCTCATATTAAGAGCAGGCCAATGGTCCAAGAAAATTTTGCCATTTTAACAGAGATAAGAACAATCCCAGTTTTCCATCAGCATAATATTTGACACTAAAAGTCCTTTTTGAAATCTTATAAAGAAATCTATCAAACCCAAGCTAGTTTTGACCACAACAAACACAATTTCCTTCCCACAAATCTTCTATAAGATTTTATATCCATTTAGGTTTGGCCTTCCTCTTTCCTCTCTCTCATTCTGCAGCAACCAGTCATTACAGTTTAGGACCAAACCACTCTCTTCTGTCATTAACAAAAGCACATCCTGCCTACCTTGCATACAAAATTGTTCCTCCCTACCATCTCCTTCACATATATTGATTATAACTTTTAACCACAGTAACTTCTATTCCACAGAGAAAATTAGGAGGCCAATAACTGTGAACAATCTGTCACACACCAGCATTTTGCAGCAGATTAGCAGAGCTCACAACTTCCTATAACCATATACATCCCTTCTAGTACAGTGTCTCAAAGTGGCAAAAATTGAACATGCTCAATAACAGACCCAAAATAGACTCCCTGCAGCATATAAAAATAAGAGGTAAGCGTATTTAAACCTAAAAGTATGATTAGTAATTAATGTTTTAGTACTCTGTCTTACTTGGAGGTGATGTATGTATCCAATGAATACCCATTAATTAACTCAATTTAGTAGCAGTCCAAGGTTTTAAGTCACCTAACGTTCTTGGAAATTATCTTCCAGCTTACATACTACAAAACATAATTATTATTGAAATAAAGTTTTCAGAATAATGATTCAATTTGGTTAAATACAAATGTATGTTTTTCTTAACCTTAACCATTAAGTAAAAGTACTGTTAACTTATTTGATAAGTGAACATGTGTATGTTCAGAAAATCCATACCAAAGTGAATAAAAATATATGCTTCTCTTATAGTTACTGTCAATAACACAGAAAAAACAGATGTTTTTATTAAACCAAAATTATTAAACTAGTCTTCTTTGCCAAAGATTTACCTAAATTATGTGAACTTGAATTCTTTTTTTAAAAATTTATTTATTTTAATTTATTTATTTTTGGCTGCATTGGGTCTTTGTTGCTGCGTGCGGGCTTTCTCTAGTTGCAGCAAGCAGGGGCTACTCTTCGTTGTGGTGCGCGGGCTTCTCATTGCGGTGGCTTCTCTTGCTGTGGGGCACAGGCTCTAGGCAAGCAGGTTTCAGTAGTTGTGGCATGTGGGCTCAGTAGTTGTGGCTTGCGGACTCTAGAGTGTGGGCTCAGTAATTGTGGTGCACGGGCTTAGTTGCTCCACGGCACGTGGGATCTTCCCAGACCAGGGCTTGAACCCGTGTCCCCCGCATTGTCAGGCGGATTCTTAACCACTGCGCCGCCAGGGAAGTCCCCATGAACTTGAATTCTTAAAACGTTTCTGAGTTAGTTTATATAGCAATATCTCTGTTTTCACATTGAAAATATTTGAGGTTTAATTTCCTTAATTTCTTAGAATTTTAGGAATATTCCATTTACATAAGCACTTATTTACCTTTAAGGTAATCAAAATAGAGCTCCTATAAGAGATTTATAATCTAATATGGTAATACAATTCAGAAGTAGGAAAATATTACACAGTCACACAAGAAATTGAAGATTTTTCTGAACTACAGACATATAAATATACAGACACAACAGAGAGAAAGCTTATAGTTTCAAATTTAAAATTTCAGCTATGGGTCAAGGGTAAACACAGAAATACAAAACTCACCAGTCCATATCAAGGAATTCTTCCCTTCCCAGTGGTTACAAATTCTTAATTGATTTGAACTCTGACAAAAAGACAAACAGAAAAGACTAAAATTCTGATTCTGTGCCAACTTTCATCCAACAGAGAAAAGATCTGTTTCATGACATTACATCTGTCACATTTACATTAGCCTGTTACAGAGAACACCAACTTGTCAGATGATAAAACCAAGAAAAGCCAGGACCAGAGGTCAAGTGACTACTCAAAAAGAATCAACATCAAATACTTACTCTGCTAGTAACAGACAAGAGCCCAGAGTACAGGACCCAGGGTGGAGCCCACTGTTGGGGTCCCAAGTCAGAAGTCAGGAAGGGAGCACAATGGCCCTGAGAAGCTTCAATATGTAGATGGAGTAAATGAAGATTCAAAGATGAGGTCCAATCCTGTTGGAGTCATAACATCAAAACTGCAAAAGGCAAAATGCACTGGACAATTAAGGATATGATTTTACTTAGGCTATTACAGTAGGGAGAATGTTCATTAATGAGGACTGTCTCAAGGAAAAGGAAGGGGACCTGGGATTTAAAGAGGCAGGTAAACAAATGAGTCATTAGGAGTCTTTTGGGAGTACTAGGGAAGGATGGAGACAGATCTTACCTCAGAATATGCAAGGACCTAGGGTCCTTTGTGGTTAGCCAGTCCAGGAACACAGAAATGTAGAGGGATTTTTTAACTGCAGCTTCCAGGATCTCAGGGTTCAGATAAAGTCCAACACTGTCAAAAGCTTTGTTCTTTTTTTTTTTTTTTAAAGGAGAAAACAGTGCACCATACACCTCAATTATATTTCAGAATAAAATGACAATGCTTTGCTTATGACATGAATTAAGGTCAGCCTTAAACAGAGTATGCTTTGAACAGCTAAAGAAATCATTTTTTTGAGGCATCCCTGGTGGTCCAGTGGTCAAGACTTCGCCTTCTAATGCAGGGGTTGCAGGTTTGATCCCTGGTTGGGGAGCCAAGATCCCACATGCCTCGAGGCCAAAAAAGTATTTGGCTGCATTCGATTTGAACTAGTTTTTCTCCCCTGAAACCCAGCAGGAGCCTCTTCTAGCTTACATCTGTCTCTTCTTTTTTCCATACTAAGAATCTTGGCTTTGGAGAAGCAGTGGTTCAGAGCATGGGCTGAAGGAACAAGTGGATGAGTCCACCAAAAGAGAACCATTTATGTAGATACATTCCTTGGAGCTTCTCCAAAATCTATTGGAAAGTGAAACCCTGGAGACAAATAGATTTTTGGTAGTCCATGCAATAGGCCTAGTAATCTTTGTATCTTGAATACCAAAGAAAATAAAATATTATTTTGCAGTCACAGACTGCTGACTCTGGTAATATGCCGGATATATATATTTTTTAACATCTTTATTGGAGTATAATTGTTTTACAATGGTGTGTTAGTTTCTGCTTTATAACAAAGTGAATCAGCTATACATATACATATATCCCCGTATCTTCTCCCTTTTGTGTCTCCCTCCCACCCTCCCTATCCCACCCCTCTAGGTGGTCACAAGGCACCGAGCTGATCTCCCTGTGCTATGCAGCTGCTTCCCACTAGCTATATATTTTACATTTGGTAGTATATATAAGTCCATGAACTCTCTCACTTCGTCCCAGCTTACTCTTCCCCCTCCCTGTGTCCTCAAGTACTTTCTCTACGTCTGCATCTTTATTCTTGTCCTGTCACTAGGTTCTTCAGAACCTTTTTTTTTTAAGATTCCATATATATGTGTTAGCATACAGTATTTATTTTCCTCTTTCTGACTTACTTCATTCTGTATGACAGACTCTAGGTCCATCCACCTCACTACAAATAACTCAATTTCGTTTCTTTTTATGGTTGAGTAATATTCCATTGTATATATGTGCCACATCTTCTTTATCCATTCATCTGTTGATGGACACTTAGGTTGCTTCCATGTCCTGGCTATTGTAAATAGTGCTGCAATGAACATTGTGGTACATGACTTTTTTGAATTATGGTTTTCTCAGGGTATATGCCCAGTAGTGGGATTGCTGGGTTGTATGGTAGTTCTATTTTTAGTTTTTTAAGGAACCTCCATACTGTTCTCCATAGTGGCTGTATCAATTTACATTCCCACCAACAGTACAAGAGGGTTCCCTTTTCTCCACATCCTCTCCAGCATTTATTGTTTGTAGATTTTTTGATGATGGCCATTCTGGCTTGTGTGAGGTGATATCTCATTGTAGTTTTGATTTGCATTTCTCTAATGATTAGTGATGTTGAGCATTCTTTCATATGTTTGTGGGCAATCTGTATATCTTCTTTGGAGAAATGTCTGTTTAGGTCTTCTGCCCATTTTTGGGTTGGGTTGTTTGTTTTTTTGATATTGAGCTGCATGAGCTGCTTGTAAATTTTGGAGATTAATCCTTTGTCAGTTGCTTCACTTGCAAATATTTTCTCCAGTTCTGAGGGTTGTCTTTTTGTCTTGTTTATGGTTTCCTTTGCTGTGCAAAAGCTTTTAAGTTTCATTAGGTCCCATTTGTTTATTTTTGTTTTTATTTTCATTTCTCTAGGAGGTGGGTCAAAAAGGATCTTGCTGTGATGTATGTCATAGAGTGTTCTGCCTCTGTTTTCCTCTAAGAGTTTGATAGTGTCTGGCCTTACATTTAGGTCTTTAATCTATTTTGAGTTTATTTTTGTGTATGGTATTAGGGAGTGTTCCAATTTCATTCTTTTACATGTAGCTGTCCAGTTTTCCCAGCACCACTTATTGAAGAGGCTGTCTTTTCTCCAGTGTATAGTCTTGCCTCCTTTATCAAAAATAAGGTGACCATATGTGCGTGGGTTTAATCTCTGGGAAAAGCTTTGTTCTTTTAAAGGTAAAATCCTTTCCAGTCATTTTCCTTCATTCCCTTAACTTTCCTGGTTTGGGTTCTGAGTAGATAGAAGGTGCATGATAAATGCTTGTGGAGCTAACTTTAACTGAATATGATGATGGAGTCTCTACCTACCAGGGAGGACTTGGGGAGGAAGGAAAGAGCTTGCTGTGATCCAGAGGGAGGGGACTCAGGTCAGTCTGTGAATGTCAACAATGAATAAATCCATGATTGGAGTGGACACTTTTCAAAGGTTCAAATCTGTCTCTGCTACTGGGAAACTTAAGTAGTTTTTCAGAGACTCATTTTTTCATCTCTAAAATGGAAATATAACAACATACTTCATAGATGCCTCTGAACCCTCAGCTACATAATGACACAAAAATGTCTGCCATATGTTAGACACTTAGTGTTTCTTCCCTGCTCCGCATTCTCATCCCCACCCTGTTTACAGAGCGCTTTTTTTTATAACTCAGTTACAGCTCAATTTTATGGTACTGGGCTATCCTTTCACACTACACTGCAAGCTCTGTCTGGGCAAGGAATATAGATGATATACCTTTGAATCATCTTTGCACATCAAGCATAGCAAGTGCCCGGTGAATGTCAAGTTCATTGTTATTAGATAGGCATAGGCTGAGATGCTACAACAAAGAGTCCCTAACAGAAAGTGACTTAAATAAGACAGAAGTTAATTAATCTAGAGGGAAGCAGTTAATCTAGAGGGAAGCAGTTAATCTAGAGGGAAGCAGTTCAAGTTGGCAGAATGTTTCCATGTGACTACTTGGGGATCCTATTGTTGTTGTCTGTGGCTTTTTCTTAAGATAGACTCCTAAAGTAGAGTCAGCAAACTGAAGTCCATGAGCAGACCACCTGTTTTTTAAAATTTTATGTAAACACAGCCATACCCATTTGTCTACATATTGTCCAGGGCTGCTTCTGTGCTATAGCAGCAGAGTTGCTGACCATATGGCCCACAAGCCTAAACTATCTACTATCTGTCCCTCAACAAAAGTCTGCCAACCTTGCCCAGAGGCACAGTCCTCATCTGCATGGTTGAAGCTGGGTGGCTGCAAGATGCTTGTTGCAGGAAGGGGGAGAAGATAGACTTTCAGAACACATAATTTTTGCTTTCATTGGAGATGACTCAGACACAGCATGTATGAATTCTGCTTTCATCTCATTGGTCTGAACTTTGCCACATGGCTACATCTAGCTGCAAGAGAGTTGGGAAAAGTAGCCAGATGCCCAACTTATACCCCAAAAGTGCAGTCATTAAGAAAAAAAAGGATGGCAAACCACAGATCTGACAGAGGATCACCATCTAGAACATACGGAGGACTCTCAAACTCAACAAATAATTTTTAATTGTCCCCAAAATGAGCAATCTAATTAGAAAATGAGCAAAAGATATGAACAGACAATTCACTGAAGAAGATATACAGATGGCAAATAAGCCCACAAAAGACACTTCACATCATTAGCCATTAGAAAAATGCAAACTAAAACCACAAGGAGATACTGCATACCTATCAGAATGGCTAAAACAAAAAATAGTGACACCAAATGCTGGTGAGGATGTGGAGAATTTGGATCCCTCATACATTGTGGGTAGGAAAGACACTTGGCAGTTTCTTGTAAAACTAAATATGTAACTACCATACGCTCTAACAATTGCACTCTTGGGCATTTATCCCAGAGGAATGACACTGTTGACTAAAAAACCTGTGCACAGATGTTCATAGCCCAAAACTGGAAACAATTACATATTCTTCAATGGGTGAATGGCTAACAAACTGTGATACACCCATACCATGGAATACTACTCAACAATAAAAAACAAATTACTGATACATGAAACAACTTGTATGAATCTCAAGGGAATCATGCCGAATTTAAAAAGTCAATCTCAACATGTTACGTACCGTAGGATTCCACTTACACAACATCTTTGAAATGCCAGAATTATAGAAATGGAATAGATCAGTGGTTTCCAGGAATAGGGACAGTAGTGGAGGGCCATGGGATGGTGGGGGGAGGAGGGGAGAAAGAGACAGGAGGGAGGGAGGTGTGGTTATAAAAAGGCAACACTAGGGACCCTTGTGATGACAGAACCCTTCTCCATCTTGACTGTGGTGATGGATACACAAACCTACACAGGTGATAAAATTACATAGAGCTAAATACAAGCACACAAATGAGTACAAGTAAAACTCAAAAAAATCTGTAAAAAGGAAGAAGGAGGAGATGACCGCTGGGGGACAGTTAGCAGTCTCCACAACTGTGTTATTGTTCTGGTGCAAGGATTAGAGATAGAGGAATATTCCTATCACTCTGACTTCACTTCTGCCCATTTCTCCTGAAATTTGCTACATGGCATGAGAATACTGGCATGTGACTGACATTATATCTCCCTCCCGCCCTCCCCAAAAAAGAAGAAAAGATGAGAGCAGCAGCTCTTCTCTGCAAGTTAAATAAGGAATTTTTATTATCCCATAAGAATTCCCCATGGAAAAGATTAGAGAATTAGAGATAAACTCCCCCTTTTTACCAGATAACAAAATAATAAGCTGAACACTTGAGGGCTTTAACAGAGCAAATAACAATGAGGTTGTTTTCCTCTTTGTAAAACTTGGGTGCATGAATCGTTTAAATTGCAAGAGGGATTCTTGGAAGTGACAAACATAAACTCTTTTAATCATCTGAGTTTTCCAAGGCAACAGGAATCGCATAATAATGCATGATTCCGGAAAAGTCTGGTTAGCCATACTAAAAAAGTACCTTGTGCTCTTGGAATGTGTACTAGTAACCGTTAGCCCTGGGAACACCTTTGCTGCCCAGAAAGGGTCATTCAATTTCCCATCTGTTGGTCATGCACACTAATGCAAATTGTTTTCTTTTTAATTTCAATAAGGCAAGAAGGGGTGCAGGAGCTTCTGTCCAAGCTTCCCTATAGGGGAATGGCAGTCAAGGGCATTGACTCAGGCAAGCGTGGGTGCTAGACCCACTCCAGTAACCTGCACTGGGACCAAAGCTGGCAGAGATGGGCTGCACAGGCTCTTGAATGATACTTCCTTCTGCTTCGTGGCTTCTTTCTGAATGCCAAGGCACTACTCACCAAGCACCATACCTCTGATGTTCCAGAAAGATTCCTTAAGGGGGCTAGGTTAGGAGACTGTCTTTTCTCTTAATGAGGGTGGATTTATCCCTGAGTGAACCAACCTTAGGGCCTGAGCAAGGGATATAGTCTCTCTGGTTCCATCATAGAGGATTATTTTATTCATGGATCTTACAAGAATTTATTGAGCATCAACTATGTGGCAGGCTTCATGAGGACAAAGGTTAAATCATGGGCAGGGGTTAAATCCCAAGGTGACCCTAACACCCTAACATCACAGATTCTCTGACCGTCCTGTTATCAGAGTCTATGAGAGCGTGAGACTGGCTGGTCACTTTGTGGCCAGTGTGGGCATGGTTGGGCCTCGTCCATGCTCTGCATCCTTTGTGACTGTGATAGTCTTCAGAAGGGTTTGCTTAGATGTGGAATCTTTAAAAAATGGTACAAATGAACTTATTTACAAAACAGAAATAGAGTCTCAGATGTAGAAAACAAACTTATGGTTACCAAAGGAGAAAGGTGGAGGGGAGGGATAAACTGGGAGATTGGGATTGACGTATACACACTACTATATATAAAATAGGTAACTAATAAGGATCTAATGTGTAGCACAAAAAGAGTGGGTATATGTATGTGTATAACTGATTCACTTGTTGTACAGCAGAAACTAACACAACATTGTAAATCAACTATACTCCAATAAAAATTAATTTAAAAAAAGAAAATGATGCTATACATCATTAATGTAATCAAGAATGATTTGTCTAAGTCAGTGGTTTTGAAGTTTATTGTACATCAGAATCACCTGGAGGGCTTGTTAAGACAGTTTCTGACTCAGGAGATCTGGGTCAGGGCCCGAGAATTCACATTTCTAACAGGTTCCCAGATGCTGCTCCTGATGCTGCATTTGGGACTGCACTGTGCAAACCACTTACAACCATCTCCTTAGAATTCCTCCTTCCACTCCTTTCCTCACTCTTAGCCATGCATGATACAATTTAACTTCATGTTTTCCTAAGATAACAGCTCAGCATTGCTTCTCTGTGTAGGTAGAGCCAGCAAGTCCTTTGGACACAGAACTTTATTAGAGAAGAATCTTTGGAATGACCCTTTTGCTTATGCAACTCTAAAACCAGAAGGTATCCAGAAGAGAAAGATGGAAAAAGACTTTGTGGCCTGATGTCTCCCCAGGACCACTTGCTATGCAGGGCCCAGGGAAGGGAATGGACTGATTTGCAAAAGGAGACCAGGGGGGTCTGTTGGGTGTGAAGGGACTCAAATTTAGTGACTTAAAACAACACCCACTTATTATCTCCTGGTTTCTGTAGACAGAAATCTACACACTGCTGAGCTAGGTTCTCTGCCTCAGGGGCTGAAACCATGGTGTTGCCCAGGCTGTGTTCCTTCTTGGAACTCAGGGGTCCTCCTCCAAACACAGATGTTGTAGGAAGAATTTGATTGGTTGAGACTGTAGGACTGAGTCCTAGAGTCTGGCTGGTGGCTTGGGGCTGCTTTCAGCTTCTAGAAGTTTACTGCGGTTCCTCGCCATATCATCCCCCACCTGCACTCAGCTCCACTGGCCCTCTCACACTTAGTACATCTTCCTCTTCCATAAGGCCAGCAGGAGCATAGTTTTCTAACTTCTTTTAAAGGCTCCTCTGATGAGGTCAGGCCCATTCAGGGAAATCTGCCTTTTGATTAACTTTTGATCACTAATCATGTAAGTGATATCCTATTATATTCACAGATTCCAACCCCACAAAGGAGATGGGATTATACAGGGCATCTACCCAGGTTTGGGCATGAGGTGGGGAAGACTGGGGAAGGTGAAACTTGAGAGACATCTTGGAATCCTGCCTAGGACACCACCCTTGACCCTGAGATTCAAAAATTACTAAATCATATTGGGGAGGATTCAAGTGATTCTGATCAAGGTCAAACTGACAAGCAAGGATGCCTAGGGACTCAAAAGTACTCCCACAAATAGAAGAGGTTGGGAATGGTGACTTGGTCTCACATGAAGGTTTCAAGTCTCCTGGGAGAGATGTCTTAGGCCCAGTAATCAGCTGAGGCTGTGCTGAGATTTACTTAGGAACAACGGCCAAGCAAAGCATAGTAGAGAGAGTGGAAAGGTGAGCAGGGCCCAGGTGCTGGAGGGTTGTATGTGTCCTAAATGTAAATGGGCGCCATTGGTAACTAGGCAGACAGTAGTGTGGTCAACCCTGTGTTTTAGAAGATCACTCTGGCTACAGAGCGAGAGATTGATTGGATAGTGATAGCAGCAAAACTGGAGGATTTTGGAGGCTTTCATAACCATGTAGGTGGCAGGGCTTAAACCAGAACATAGTGATGGGGGCAGGAGTTAAGAACGTTCAGCATTCCCCCTCGACAGGAACAGCTCTGTTATTTAGTGGTTGATGAATGCCAATGCATCTGCCTTCATTCAGACCTCATTATCTCTCCACTTGACTTTGTCAACAGCCCATTCCATCTGTTGTTAAAAAGGTCAGATCCAAACTTCCTGGTCTAGTATTCAAGGCTCTTTGTGATTTGGCCTTGTTCTCATCAGCTTCGACTTCTGTCTTCCTTCATCATGCAGTCTAGTTACTTTAAAGTAACTATAAAGATTACTAATAAGTTACTTTAAAGTTACTTTAAAGATTTTTGTAGTTCCTGAGCAGGTGAGTCTTTCCACATTACATCCCTTCAGCCTAGAAAATTGGCAGAACTCCTACTCATTCCTCAAGGCCCAGCCCCAATGCCCTTTTCATCATTCGGTAACTGTAGTAGACTGAATAATGACTCTCAATGATATCCAGGTTCTAATCCTAGAACCTGTTACCATGTTACCTTATATGGCAAAAAAGGGACTTTGTGGATGTGACTAAGTTAAGGATCTTGAGATGGAGAGATTATCCTAGATTACGTGGACCTTAAATGTGATCACAAGACTTCTTATAAGAGAAAGGCAGAGGAGATTTGACTAAAAAAGAAGAAGGAGATGTGACAACAAAAGCAAGAGGTTGGAGTGATGCAAGGAAGAGGTCATGAGTCAAGGAATGCAAGTGGCCTCTGGAGGCCAGAAAAGGCAAAGAAACTGATTCTCCTCTAGAGTCTCCAGAAGGAACCAGCCCTTCTGGTACCTTGATGCTGAACCAGTGAAACTGATTTGAGACTTCCTGTCTCCAGAACTAGAAGAGAAAAAATGTGTGTCATTTTACTCCACTAACTTTCTGGTAATTTGTCACAGCAGCAGTAGAAAACTAAGACAGACTCCCTCAGCAGTTCATCACTCATGAACCTATGTTTCTGTTGAAGTACTAACTACATATTCTAATTATTGGTTTACAAGTCTATCTTCCCCACTAGGTTATGAATTTCTCAAGTGTAGGGATTATGTCATTCATCCTCGTATTCTGAGTGCCCCACACAGTGCTTGGCCACAGTGAACCCTCAGTAATTGTTTGAGGACAGAAAGGGATGAAGGAAGGAGTCAAAATAAGAAAAGTGCTCCACTGGACATCTTTCCACCATGTTTGTACCCCCATCACCCTCTATTCATCACTTTCTACAAGGTTTTGTTGTTTCTTTCTGACCATGGCACTCCAGCCACTCAAACTGAGGAGTCAGGAACTGAGGAAGGATAAGAGAAAACCTGGCAAGAAGATGCTCTACTCTTTCCTAGGTCAAAACATACTCTTCAAGAGAACTA
The DNA here is from genome assembly GCF_965194825.1 of Balaenoptera physalus. NCBI lineage: Eukaryota > Metazoa > Chordata > Mammalia > Artiodactyla > Balaenopteridae > Balaenoptera > Balaenoptera physalus. The sequence goes on from NC_138882.1 coordinate 65,903,474, forward strand.
GATAATAGAGAAGATTGAGAAATATCTCCTGGGGACAAAATCACCCCCACTTGAGAACCACTCAAGGTTCTCAAGTGAGGGATGTTCCTGACAGGCTATGGGAAATCTGTACCAAAATAGAACCTTTCTGAGGACCCACATCCTCATGGCTGCTGGATATGGTGCCCTGCATGGTTGGTTTTGATGAGATTTAACAGCCCAATTCTTTCTTCCCAAGTCCAACACAGCCCGGCATTTTGCCAAACCACTCCTTCCAAAGGATTATTATACAAATATTTCCTTCAGTGAAATCCAAGCCTAAGGCCATACCCTCAGCAGAACTTTAATATTTAGTAAGTCTCCATCAGCAGCACGTTGACAAAGCACTTCTCAGGGTAGCCCCTCTGGCATGGCCAAGTGCATCCACTGTTTGCTGAGTCTTCCTGGCTTGTCTCTTGGATGATGATCTCATCTGCCACGTTCTTGAGGCAACTCACTGCAGACTCCAATATTCTATTCCTGAGCTGAACCTGATCAGAGCAGGATTCAGAATGACAAATGCAGACAAGTCCAGAGCAGGATTCAGAATGACAAATGCAGACAAGTCTGCCAGGCACAATTTAGGCAGACTTTCCTGTGTCCACTATTGGGTGTAGGAGTGGGAGGTCTTACATTAAGTGTGCTCAATTATAAGCATTACTTATTTTATATTGGTTAATATGGACACATTGGGAAGGCATTCTTTTGATGTTGGCTTTCTTTAAAGGTAAAGGAAGTCCAAATGAGGTGAATTATGGAATTAATGGAGGAAGAGATCCCTGAGCATTTGGGTCAGGATGGGTCTACAGGTGGAAAGTGGTGATCTCTGCAGAAAGATGCTGTACTAAATGAAACTAGAGTTTTGTAACTAACGGGATTAGATAGACTCCTGGACCAACAGAAATATGCAGTCATCTGAGCAGTTGCCAAAGACATTAGGAAATTAAACAAAAAAAACCCTCAGAATTTAGGAGCCAAAGCAGAGGGTGTGAGATGCCTCAGCAGATTTTGCAGGGCAGAAGTGAGTCCAATACAAGGTCTGACAGTTTGCAGTCTATCTCCAGAAACACACAGCTCTCCATTCTCCACAAATACCAAGCAGACAGGCATCATTATATATCTTTTATGTTATTCCTTTCCACTTTCATAACGCTGGGCACAAAGGTATTCAATAACTGTTGATAGATGCTTTTTAATTCAACCATGATGCAAACATAAGAAAGTAGTTATTTATAGATGTGGAAACTGAGGTTCAGACTTCTTTGCAGACTGAGGGGCAAAGCCAGGACTCAACTCAGATTCTGGCCTGATGGCTCTAAGTCCCTTTTTCCTTTCTGCACAAATTAATAGGAATCATGTGTATTCCTACAGCTACCTTTTGGCTCTCTCTTTGAAATTATGCCATCCTAAATCATTTTACTGGAGCTAATAGCAAGTAATACAATGAGCATATTTCACTTTTCACTCTTTTTCTTTCCCTAAGGAGAAGCAAAAGTCACACGTTAAAAAAGAATTAGGTAATAGACCACTGTATGATCAAAAGCTATATTTCCCCAGAAGACCCACTAATTTTCAAAACCAGGTCAAAATACTCAAGTTCCAATTTAAAGAGCTTCAAGGTAAGCACCGGAACAAATCTGGTCAAATGAAGCATAAGCCTGTGATGTTTTGCATGAGCAGAGACAACCAGCACTGTGGAAGGACAACGGCCACCCTGGAGAAGTGAGATCTGAGTTTGATCCCAGTTCTGCCACTTCCCAGCAGTGTGGCCTTACACAAGTCCCTTAACCTTTTCCAGCCTTTTTCCTTATCTTTGCAACTGAGCTGATGATATCCACATTACAGAGTTGTGGTGAGGATTACATGAAAAACTAATAGGGACTTCTGGTCTCCGGTCCAGCATGTAAAGAGCTTGGAAGTTGACACTCTTTCTTAACAATAAATAAAAGCTGAACAAACTTTAAAAAGATCAACAACTCTTAGATTTATCAGAGAAGTGAGTCTGTCCTATATTCAAGGCCAATCCCTCCTATTCACCAATGGCCACACCAAGAGAGGGTCACTCCTTTTATCTCTTTCCCTTCTTTAACCCTCCCCAATGACCTTCCTTCCTATCCCCTTGAGAAAATAGAAGCCACCAGAAGAGCACACCCATACCTTCCACCTACCCGCCTACCTGTATCTATGCCAGTATGTTCTGCCTTTCTTCCTGTTACCACAGCCAAGTTGTCTATCTTGTATTCAAGGCCAATCCCTCCTCCAGATCCCACACCATCTCACTCAAGGAAATGACCATTCTCTTTCCTATGTCATCTATTTTTTTCCTCTCTATTTCCTCACCCTCACCAGCATACAAACATGCTGTCTAGTTTTTTATTAATCTCTTGACCACATGTGCCCCACCAGGTATTTCCCCACTTTTTTGCTCCTCTTCAGAATTCCCAAGTGGTCTACACTACTTATTGCTGTCTCTGAATCCTGTCCTCCCATATTCTGTTGAGATTCTGCAATCAGGATGTTGTTCCCATGACATAGAAACCAGGGACCTCTAAGTTGTTAAAAAACAATGGTCAACTACCCATTCTCATCTTATGTGACCCATCAGCAACAATTTGACACAGATGAACAAAGCCTTCATCTCAAAACTCTTTCTTAGAACATTACCCTCATCTGGTCACCCCCCTGCCTCGCCAGCTGCTCACTTTCACTTCCCCTGCTGGTTCCTCCTCATCTTCTTGACCTCTAACTGTGGAGTGCCTCAGGACTTATTCCTCAGCTCTCTTCTGTTCTGTATCTACATTTACTTCCACAAAGAACTCATTCAGTTTCATGCCTTAGAAAAAATTTTAAAAACTGTGTAAGCACACACACACCACTCCCACATTCTAACCACCATCTGCATTTCCTTCTACATTTCTTCTACATTGTCCTACAGGTCTCTGCTCAAATGTCACCTTCCCAGTGAGGCCTTACCCAACCACCCTTATTTAAAGATGAAACCTATGCCCATCTCACTAGGCTGCTCCCTATCCCTCTCCCCTACATTTTTTCTTCATTATATATATTTTTTACCTTCTAATATCTCATATAACCTATTTACTGAGTTTATTTTGTGCTTCCCAATACTGGAATGTAAGCTTCATGAGAGCAGGAATTTTTGTCTGCTCTGTACTGCTATATTCTCAGAACCGGGAATAGTGCCAGGCACATAGTAAGTGCTCAATAAATACTGGTGAAAATGAATGGATGAATGTCCTTACAGGAGCTGTCATAATATTAAAGGGCAGAAAATCATAATTGGAAATATCCATTTCATACAAAATTGGTGAGCTTGATTCCTAATTACACATCTGTTTATTCTCACCTCTGAGGCCCCAAGCCTAAAAGCCATATGGTACGTTCAGCTCCCAAAGCACCTTCACAGTGTTGCCTCCAGAATACTGTAAGCCAGGTATCTGAGTCCCACAGAAGTCAGGGGGATACCTAGTATGACAGATAGAATGCACACCCCCAAAGTTGTCCACACCCTAATCCCCCTGTGAATATGTTACAGTGCTCAGCAAAAGGGACTTTGCAGGTGTAATTAAGGTTATAAATCTTATAATAGGAAGGTTAGCCTGGATTATTCAGGTGGACCTAATCTAATTACATGAACACTTAAAAGCAGAGAACTTTCTGCAGCTAGAAGCAGAAGAGATTTGGCAGAAAGGTCACATGATTTGAAATGTGAGAAAGACTCTCAACCTGCCATTGCTGACTTTTTTCCCACAGCTTTACTGAGATATAACTGACACATAACTTTTTGTAAGTTTAAGGTGTACAACATGTTGATTTGATATACTCTGCTAAATGATCACCACCTTAGAGTTAGCTAACACCTCTATCATGTCACATACTTACCACTGCTTTTTTTAAAATTTTTTATTGGAGTATAGTTGATTTACAATGTTGTGTTAGTTTCTGCTGTACAGCAAAGTGAATCAGTTATATATAAACATATATCCACTCTTTTTTAGATTCTTTTCACATATAGGCTATTACAGAGTATTGAGTAGAGTTCCCTGTGCTATACAGTAGATCCTTATTAGCTATCTATTTTTTTGTTTGTTTGTTTTTTGTTTTCTTATCTCTTTTTGATTTTGTGGACTTAACATAGGTGTTAAATTTATCTTGACATTGACTTTATCTAATTACTATTTTTTTTTGAATTATATTTTATTTATTTTTTTATATAGCAGGTCCTTATTTGTCATCAATTTTACACACATCAGTGTATACATGTCAATCCCAATCGCCCCATTCAATCCACCACCACCTCCACCTCCCCCTTTGGTGTCCATATGTTTGTTCTCTACATCTGTGTCTCAATTTCTGCCCTGCAAACCGGTTCATCTGTACCATTTTTCTAGGTTCCACATATATGCATTAATATACGATATTTGTTTTTCTCTTTCTGACTTACTTCACTCTGTATGACAGTCTCTAGATGCATCCATGTCTCTACAAATGACCCAATTTCGTTCCTTTTCACAGCTGAGTAATATTCCATTGCATATATGTACCACTTCTTCTTTATCCATTCGTCTGTCAATGGGCATTTAGGTTGCTTCCATGACCTGGCTATTGTAAATAGTGCTGCAATGAACATTGGGGTGCATGAGTCTTTTTGCATTACGGTTTTCTCTGCATATATGTCCAGTAGTGGGATTGCTGGGTCATATGGTAATTCTATTTTTAGTTTTTTAAGGAACCTCCATACTGTTCTCCATAGTGGCTGTATCAATTTACATTCTCACCAACAGTGCAAGAGGGTTCCCTTTTCACCACACCGTCTCCAGCATTTGTTGTTTGTAGATTTTCTGATGATGCCCATTCTAACTGGTGTGAGGTGATACCTCATTGTAGTTTTGATTTGCATTTCTCTAATAATTAGTGATGAGCAGCTTTTCATGTGCTTCTTGGCCATCTGTATGTCTTCTTTGGAGAAATGTCTATTTAGGTCTTCTGCCCATTTTTGGATAGGGTTGTTTGTTTTTTTAATATTGAGCTGCATGAGCTGTGTATACATTCTGGAGATTAATCCTTTGTCCGTTGATTCGTTTGCAAATATATTCTCCCATTCTGATGGTTGTCTTTTTGTCTTGTTTATGGTTTCCTTTGCTGTGAAAAAGCTTTGAAGTTTCATTAGGTCTCATTTGTTTATTTTTGTTTTTATTTCCATTACTCTAGGAGGTGGGTCAAAAAAGATCTTGCTGTGATTTATGTCAAAGAGTGTTCTTCCTATGTTTTCCACTAAGAGTTTTATAGTGTCCAGTCTTACATTTAGATCTCTAATCCATTTTGAGTTTATTTTTGTGTATGGTGTTAGGGAGTGTTCTAATTTCATTCTTTTACATGTAGCTGTCCAGTTTACCCAGCACCACTTATTGAAGAGACTGTCTTTTCTCCATTGTATATCCTTGCCTCCTTTGTCATAGATTAGTTGACCATAGGTGTGTGGATTTAACTCTGGGCTTTCTATCTTGTTCCATTGATCTATGTTTCTGTTTTTATGCCAGTACCATATTGTCTTGATTACTGTAGCTTTGTAGTATTGTCTGAAGTCAGGGAGTCTGATTCCTCCAGCTCCGTTTTTTCCCCTCAAGACTGCTTTGGCTATTCAGGGTCTTTTGTGTCTCCATACAAATTTTAAGATTTTTTGTTCTAGTTCCGTAAAAAATGCCATTGGTAATTTGATAGGAATTGCATTGAATCTGTAGATTGCTTTGGGTAGTACAGTCATTTTCACAATATTGATTCTTCCAATCCAAGAACATGGTATATCTCTCCATCCACTTGTATCATCTTTAATTTCTTTCATCAGTGTCTTATAGTTTTCTGCATACAAGTCTTTTGTCTCCGTAGGTAGGTTTATTCCTAGGTATTTTATTCTTCTTGTTGCAGTGGTAAATGGGAGTGTTTCCTTAATTTCTCTTTCAGATTTTTCATCATTAGTGTATAGGAATGCAAGAGATTTCTATGCATTAATCTTGTATCCTGCAACTTTTCCAAATTCATTGATTAGCTCTAGTAGTTTTCTGGTGGCATGTTTAGGATTCTCAATGTATCATATCATGTCACCTGCAAACAGTGACAGTTTTACTTCTTCTTTTCCAATTTGTATTCCTTTTATTTATTTTTCTTCTCTGATTGTCGTGGCTAGGACTTCCAAAACTATGTTGAATAATAGTGGTGAGAGTGGACATCCTTGTCTTGTTCCTGATCTTAGAGGAAATGCTATCAGTTTTTCACCATTGAGAATGATGTTTGCTGTGAGTTTGTCATATATGGCCTTTATTATGTTGAGGTAGGTTCCCTCTATGCCCACTTTCTGGAGAGTTTTTATCATAAATGGGTGTTGAATTTTGTCAAAAGCTTTTTCTGCCTCTATTGAGATGATCACATGGTTTTTATTCTTCAGTTTGTTAATATGGTGTATCACATTGATTGATTTGCACATATTGAAGAATCCTTGCATCCCTGGGATAAATCCCACTTGATCATGGTGTATGATCCTATTGGTGTTGTTGGATTCTGTTTGCTAGTAATTTGTTGGGGTTTTTTGCATCTATATTCATGAGTGATATTGGTTCATAATTTTCTTTTTTTGTAGTATCTTTGTCTGGTTTTGGTATCAGGGTGATGGTGGCCTCATAGAATGAGTTTGGGAGCATTCCTTCCTCTGCAATTTTTTGGTAGAGTTTGAGAAGGATGGGTGTTAGCTCTTCTCTAAATGTTTGATAGAATTCATCTGTGAAGCCATCTGGTCCTGGACTTTTGTTTGTTGGAAGATATTTAATCACAGTTTCAAGTTCATTACTTGTGATTGGTCTGTTAATATTTTCTATGTCTTCCTGGTTCAGTCTTGGAAGGTTATACCTTTCTAAGAATTTGTCCATTTCTTCCAGGTTGTCCATTTTATTGGCGTAGAGTTGCTTGTAGTAGTCTCTTAGGATGCTTTGTATTTCTGCAGTCTGTTGTAACTTCTCCTTTTTCATTTCTAATTTTATTGATTTGAGTCCTCTCCCTCTTTTTCTTGATGAGTTTGGCTAATGGTTTATCAATTTTGTTTATCTTCTCAAAGAACCAGCTCTTAGTTTTATTGTTTCTTGCGGTAGGCTTGTATAGCTATAAACTTCCCTCTTAGAACTGCTTTTGCTGCATCCCATAGGTTTTGGACCGTCGTGTTTTCATTGTCATTTTTCTCTAGGTAGTTTTTGATTTCCTCTTTGATTTCTTCAGTGATCTCTTGGCTATTTAGTAACGTATTGTTAGCCTCCATGTGTTTGTGTTTTTTACGTTTTTTTACCTGTAATTCATTTCTAATCTCATAGCGTTGCGATCAGAAAAGATGCTTGATATGATTTCAACTTTCTTAAATTTACTGCAGCTTGATTTATGACCCAAGATGTAATCTGTCCTGGAGAATGTTCTGTGTGCACTTGAGAAGAAAGTGTAATCTGCTGTTTTTGGATGGAATGTCCTATAAATATCAATTAAATTTATCTGGTTTGTTGTGTCATTTAAAGCTTCTGTTTCTTTATTTATTTTCATTTTGGATGATTTGTCCATTGGTGTAAGTGAGGTATTAAAGTCCCCCACTATTATTGTGTTACTGTCGATTTCCTCCTTTATAGCTGTTAGCAGTTGCCTTATGTATTGAGGTGTTCCTTTGTTGGGTGCATATATATTTATAATTGTTATATCTTCTTCTTGGATTGATCCCTTGATCATTATGTAGTGTCCTTCCTTGTCTCTTGTAAGATTCTTTATTTTAAAGTCTATTTTATCTGATGTGAGTATTGCTACTCCAGCTTTCTTTTGATTTCCATTTGCATGGAATGTCTTTTTCCGTCCTCTCACTTTCAATCTGTATGTGTCCCGAGATCTGAAGTGGGTCTCTTGTAGACAGCATATAGATGGGTCTTGTTTTTGTATCCATTCAGCAAGCCTGTGTCTTTTGGTTGGAGCATTTAATCCATTCACGTTTAAGGTAATTATCGATATGTATGTTCCTATTACCATTTTCTTAATTGTTTTGGGTTTGTTTTGTAGGTCCTTTTCTTCTCTTGTGTTTCCCACTTAGAAAAGTTCCTTTAGCATTTGTTGCAGAGCTGGTTTGGTGGTACTGAATTCTCTCAGCTTTTGCTTGTCTGTAAAGCTTTTGATTTCTCCATCGAATCTAAATGAGATCCTTGCCGTGTAGAGTAATCTTGGTTGTAGGTTCTTCCCTTTCATCACTGTAAGTATATCATGCCACTCCCTTCTGGCTTGTAGAGTTTCTGCTGAGAAATCAGCTGTTAACCTTATGGGAGTTCCCTTGTATATTATTTGTCGTATTTCCCTTGCTGCTTTCAAAAATTTTTTTTTGTCTTTAATTTTTTCCAATTTGATTACTATGTGTCTTGGTGTGTTTCTCCTTGGGTTTATCCTGTATGGGACTCTCTGTGCTTCCTGGACTTGGGTGGCTATTTCCTTTCCCATGTTAGGGAAGTTTTCGACTATAATCTCTTCAAATATTTTCTCGGGTCCTTTCTCTCTGTCTTCTCCTTCTGGGACCCCCATAATGTGAATGTTGTTGCGTTTAATGTTGTCCCAGAGGGTCTCTTAGGCTGTCTTCATTTCTTTTCATTCTTTTTTCTTTATTCTGTTCTGCAGCAGTGAATTCCACCATTCTGTCTTCCAGGTCACTTATCCATTCTTCTGCCTCAGTTATTCTGCTATTGATTCCTCTAGTGTAGTTTTCATTTCAGTTATTGTATTGTTCATTTCTGTTTGTTTGTTCTTTAATTCTTCTAGGTCTTTGTTAAACATTTCTTGCATCTTCTCGATCTTTGTCTCCATTCTTATTCCGAGGTCCTGGATCATCTTCACTATCATTATTCTGAATTCTTTTTCTGGAAGGTTGCCTATCTCCACTTCATTTAGTTGTTTTTCTGGGGTTTTATCTTGTTCCTTAATCTCGTACATGGCCCTCTGCCTTTTCATCTTGTCTATCTTTCTGTGAATGTGGTTTTTGTTCCACAGGCTGCAGGATTGTAGTTCTTGCTTCTGCTGTCTGCCCTCTGGTGGATGAGGCTATCTAAGAGGCTTGTCTAGTTATCTATTTTATATACAGTAGTGTGTATATGTCATTCCCAATATCCCAATTTATCCCTCCCCTGCTTTCCCCCTTGGTAACCATAAGTTTGTTTTCTACATCTGTGACTCTATTTCTGTTTTGTAAATAAGTGTATTTGTACCATTTTTGTGTGTGTGTGTGTGTGTAGTAGGAATATTGAAGATCTACTCTCTTAGCAACTTTCAAGTATATAATGCAGCATTGTTAACTATAATCACTATGCTGTGCATTAGATCCCCAGAACTTATTCATCTTCTAACCTGAAGTTTGTAGTCTTTGACCAACATCTCCCCATTTCTCCCTCCCTCCCTCGAGTCCCTGGTAACCACTCTTCTACTCTCTGTTTTTATAAGTTGAACTTTTTATAATGCTACATATAAGTGAGATCATCAAGTATTTCTCTTTCTTGCCTGGCTTATTTCACTGAGTATAACACCTTCTAGATCCATCCATGTTGTTGCAAATGGCAAGATTTCTTTTTTTTATATGACTGACTAATACTCCATTGTATATATGTACCACATCTTCTTTATCCGTCATCTGTTGACAGACACTTAGGTTGTTTCCATATGTTGGTTATTGTGAGTGATGCTGTGATGAACATGGGGTACAGATATTCATGAGCTAGGGAATGCAGGTGGCCTCTAGAAGCGGAAACAACTTCCAACTGAGTCAGGAAGGACACTGGGACGTCAGTTCTACTATTACAATGAACTGAACTCTGCAAATGACCTGAATGAGCCTGGAAGCAGATTCCCCTTCAGAGCCTCCCACAAGAGCCCAGCTTGGCCAACACCTTGATTTTGGCAGTGTGAGCCCCTGAGCACAGAACCCAGTTGAGCCCCTTGGACTTCTGCCTAAACTGTGAGATAGTAAATGGGTGTTATTTTAAGCTGCTAAGTTTGTGATAATTTGTTGTGACAGCAATGAAAAGCTAATACATCCGGTAGCTATCTATCACTGAGTGATCAGGGACACAAATATTTGTAACAAGAGAGCTTTCCTCCAACCCAAGACTCAGGCCCACTTTGAGAGATCTGGCTTCTCTTGCCTTCTCAAAGATGTCAAACTGATGCTTTGAACTATCGTTAAATCACCACTTTCTTTTGATTTCCCTGGTGTCAGAAATTTAAATGAAGCAAAATAATAGAAGTGGTTCTATATATTTTTTTCAGGTTGTGGGAGAAACATTTGAGAGACTTTCCCCTTTGCATAAGCTGGGCTGTGTCTAACTAGTGGTCTGATTTTCTATTAAGCTTCAGGGGAAGTGAGAAATGGCTGCTTCCATAGAATTACTAAATGCCACCAAAACTAAAGGTCAAACTAAGTTGACATTAAATACAGTATTTCCAGTGGGGCAATGTGGGGTGCTTGAAAGAGCAGTTCCCACAAGCCCCTGCAATGCCTATTCTCTGAACTTGTTGTGAGTGGTAATGGAATCCAATTAAACTCTGTCAGTCCCCGGCGTTTCCACCTGTGACCTATATTAGCCACAATAAGTCTGTTTTCACAGACAAAGCCCCTTTGGTGACCAACGTGGAGAAGATCGTGTGGCTGGTTCCACACTGAAAATGTTATATTCATTCATGCAGGCTTCTCAGGGGTCCCCAGCCCTGCCAGCTTTCAGGATCACTGTGAGCTGAACACTGATTTATCCCCTCATGTGGCTTTGGAGGGCAGAGAAATAAAGGAGGATGGACACAGGGCAGATTCCAGCTGAGCCGAGTTTGCACTGGAAATTCAAGCTTGAACTAAGGGCCTGGTAACCTGGAAGGTCCAAGAAGCAGAGGGAGGCAAGCTTGTAGGGGGAATATGCACAGACTTGGGAACGAGACTGTTGTAGGTGTGAATCCGAGCTCCACCACTTAATAGCAGATAAACTTAGATACAGTTTTAACCACTCTGATCCTAAGTTAAAACTTAGAAACAGTTTTAACCACTCTGATCCTCAATTTCCTCATCTGTAAAATGGGATAGTATTAAATTAAAAATAAGATAAAGGAAGTAATGTACCATCCCTACTTCAGTGTTTTCTATTACTCTTACTTTGCTTTATTTTTATCCATGGCACTTATCACCATCTGACATCAACATATCTACATGGTTATTGTTTAACATCTGTCTCCCTATCCACAAGAATGTAAGCCCCATGAAGTCAGGGACTTTGCTTGTTTACTGCAGTATCCTTGGTGCCTAGAGGCAACAAGAGGCAGGACAACTTAGTGGTTAAGAGCACGGGCTCCAGAATCAGGTTCCTGGGGTTTCAATACGGGGACTGCAAATTACTAGCTGTGTGGACCTGGGAAAATTACTCAACTTCTCAGTTCCTCAGTTTTTCCACCTGCAAAATGAGAACAATAATAGAACCTCCCTCCAAGAGTTATCCCAAGGATTAAGCAGCTGATACATGTAAAGCATTTATAAGAGTGCTAGGCACACAGTAGGTATTCAATAAATATTAACTATAATAATAATGGAGCCTGGTATACTGAAGGTAATGACTCAGTATTGGCTGTACAAATGATAAATATTTACAAAATTCTTGGAACTATGCCTGGCACACAGTAGATCCTTAATGAATGATAACTTTACAAAGAGGTATGCTGGTATATGTTTAATAACTGATTCTCAGAAGGCAGGAGGTGGATTGGTCCTGTTTGCTGGTGTCTCCTGTCATGGCTGATTTCAGCTACCAACCTGACACCAGTGAACACAAATTTGGGAAGAGATGCCCAGTAACATTCTAACATAGAGAATTTCTACTGTATAGATACAATAAATACATATAATCTTGAGAATATAGATAATAGGAAAATAATTAGGAAGTGAAGAGTTTTAAGTATTTGTTACCTTTGTTTTAATGTAATTTAATTGTAAGTTTGCATAATGTAATTTTAATAATTGCTGAATTTAATTTTAAATAACAGGCTCTCAAGTCTCCTGAAACTTTAACAATTGGCTTTTTTGAGCCAGTACAAGCTAACTCTAGCACACAACTCACTGTATACATGTTATTCTTCCTACCACAAATAGGTACACTTTCCTGGCCCCAAATAAAGAAAGAAAGAATAGCATAAATGTTTGTGCAGCAATCTAGGGCAGACTTCCCTCCCAGGCAAAGCATGGAATAAATCCTAAAGAGGAGCTGAATTGATCCCCTTCTAAATACTTGACCAAACCTGGTGAAACGGTCAAGTCCTAGGCCATCCCCTTCTAAGGGACTGCCCAGACTTCCTGACTGTGCTAGAATGTCATTGTCTCAAGTACTGCGGGAAATAAATGAGCCATTAACCTAGACTTGGGGGTCTCTAGACTACATGATCATTTAAGGGACTAGACTCTAGGGATTTGTGTAGAGAAATGAATAGACGGGGCAATGGTCAGGGTCACAGCTGTGTCAATAATCATTGTCACAGCTGTGATATGTGTATTCTCCCACTTGTCAGCTTTCTTGCTCTCAGCTCTACATTCAGGAAAACAGAAAATATGAAATCCAGAGAAAACTCAGTTTAGTCTGCTAATCTCCCTTTACTCTACTGATTATAGTCCCCCCAAAAAGTTCCTCAATTACCCTGGGCCATTATTGCTCTGCAATGTCCTGTCAGTAGGGTGACCAACCATCCTGATTATCCAGGGCTCCTCCAGTTTTAGCACTGAAGGTCCAGAGTCTCAGGAAATCCTTCAGTCCTGGGCAAACCAGGACAGTTGTTCACTTTAACTCTTGGCCCTCAAGGCCAGGATTCCTGTGGCTTTCAGTCTGTCAGGAGAGCCTCAGACAATGATTCTAGAGACAAAGGCTGTGAAGTAGGAGCATGCATAGACCCAAGAGGCCAAGTATCAGAAGTCAGAGTGTCTTAGTCAATTTGGGCTGCTGTGCAGAATTTCACAGACTGGGGGCTTAAACAACAAACATTTATTTTTCACGGTTCTGGAAGTTAGATGTCCAAGATCAAGGCACAGAGACTGGGAAATGTAGAGTAGCTGGGCAGTCATACGCCCAACATGGCAGCAAGGCAGCCTTCTCCAACATATGTACATCATTGGGAAGAACTGTGATCCTAACCCTGCAGATGTGTAGGGGAGAACTTCAGATACACGGTAACTGGATAAACCAGAACTAGATTAATAAGTCTGCCAAAAACCAATGATTTCCAACCAGCAAATTATCACTGCTAAGTAGAAAAGTGACTCTGCCCTTCCCTCTCCAAAATCTACAGAGGTCTCCTAGGCTCCTTCGTGATGTGCCCTCCCTGCATCCTGTCCAACCATCAGGGACTCAACCTGTCAAACCGCACACAACTCATCTCAACACTTCATGTGCCTGGAATCACAGCCCCATCAGGGAATAGAAGACTTGGAGGAAAATAGAAGTGTCGTCTCATTAGAGAGACTTGGGGATTCCATACTGGACTCAGAGATCAGAGTTTCTCCCAGCAGTACCAGCTAACCCCTCAGTGTTGCATGTCCCAGGAGGTGCTTAGCGTTTTTCTGTTCCCTGAGGTTCCTCTTTGCGCTCCTCTTACACGTGTAGACAACAGAAGTAGCATGTGAGCAGTTCAGTTGTTCCTAACTGTTAAAAATATCGCTTCGGGGACTCCTTGTCTTCCTACCGTTGCTGCCCCCACAGAATAAAGGAAGCGCAGGCCCAGTGCCGCCTTTCCATGGGTCATCAATGCCTCGTTTTCCATGCCAGGGAGGAGACTGTGCTGAGATCGGCGTTATGTTTGTTAATAAATTAGTTAAACAAGCATGTGCCAGGCACTGTCCTAAGTGCTGGGAAGAGAGTGATAAATAAGGCTTATATATATTTTGTGTGTCTCATATTGCCCATCTCCAACCGACATAGCGGCAGTGTGCTTTTTCTGAAACATAAACCAAGTTTCATCACTCCCCTGCTCAGCCAGATCATTTCTTCAGCATCATCTTCAGGTCATTAAAAACAGACAAGCCGAGTGGGGAAAGATCTGGGATGTGAGATTTAGAAATGTTGGCTTGCCATGGTCCCAGCTCCAGGAGAGTATCCTTAAATGCAGCAATAGCTTGCTGGCATATGCAGAAGTCACATGAAGAGAGCTCTGAGTGTGCAAAACTAGGTCCTCAGCCTAGAGAGGCGAAGGACTCCTCAGGGGCTGTTCGAAATGTGTTTCCCTCCAACAGCGCCTCATCATAGAGTGGGTCTTCTCACTCCTTTCTTCACACTCCTCCCTACCAGCAACTCTTTTCCCTGTCAAGTCCCCAGGTGCATCTTTCTAAAGGTGATCACGCACTCTCTAAGACACTGCACAGACCTAAAAGCAGTTTGGTTTGCTAGGGACCTCTGAAAGACACACAACAATCTTGTGTATTCCCCTGGAACCTGCTGCCTCTTCACCAAAGACAATTCCTTCATTTCTCCTGAGATCAGGCTCAAAGGCCACTCCCTCCAGGAAGCACTCCCAAATTTACCTCCCCACCCACCATCTCTAATAATTTATATTACTCTGTCACCTTCTAGCAGTATTGTGAGTTTTGTGTTCAGTTTTGATCATGTCATTCTCTACTTCTTGATATGTCCTTGTGACTACAGATTCTTCGTCTTTTATCCAAAACCCGTAGAATCAAATGTATTGTGGAATTCAGAACTTTTTAAATTTTAGAAGAATAATAGATCTTCTGTGGTAGCACCTATAATCAAACACATTAATATTTGTTCCATGAAACTTGTGAATATTCACGCCAAGTGGGATGCATAGAGATTATAATCAGCTTTTTATCAGTTCACGTCAGGTTTTGCCACAAATGAGTTCAGTATTTTAGAGGCATGAATATGAGCTACTAATAATAGCCACCACTACTGAACCTTCCTCTGTGCCAGGCACTCTGCCCTGTGCATATAATCTCAATTAACCCACAGCAGGGCCATGGGAAGGAGGCATTGTTTTCCACATGAGAGATGAGGAAAGTGAGATCCAGAGAGGGTAAGTAATTTACTCAAGGTCAAACTTCTAGAAAATAGAGGAACCAGCATTCAAACCCAAGGCTGTCTGACCATAAACTTGATGGTCAATGGCCAGGTTTCATACCAAATGTGCTTCCTCTCATATCTCCCATGACATATGCAAGATGGAACATATAAATACTTTCCCACAATGCAAACAAACAGAAGAGCATTTAATTTTTTTATTTGTAATTCACAAGTTATATTTTCCTTCTTCCGAAAAGACCGTATAGGACGTAAAATGTCAGTTAGTTGTGTAAGGCAAGCACCATACCTCTTGGAGTCCAGATGTGACCACAGTAGATGAAGGCATAACAAACACGTTATGGGTCACATCAGGAAGCACATGGGCCACACCGACCACCACATGTGTACTCATCAGCTCACACAGCATCAGTGGTCAACATTTAGAACTCAGGGGATTTCAATTCAGAGTCCAAACAATTTCTCTAAGTGTTAAAAATATGGCTTTTTAAAATATGTTTTTAATATTCACAATTTTTTTTCTTGAAAAATCGGATATTCCTACTATACAGTGTTTTCGTTCCTTCATTGCAATAATCAGCTGGTGCTGAGTAGCAGCTTTAGGTGGGGTAAGTGTTTCCCAATTAGCAATGGTCCCCCACTTCTGCACACCTGGATTCTGAAGGAATTTGAGTTTGGGACCACTGTATCTGATAGAGTGAACCAGTATCTGATGACTTGACCTGTTATGCTCCCCAGCAGGCTGGCAGTCTGTTTAGTGATGTGAGTGATGGGTTGTGACTTGTATCTTCTATTACAAGTCAAGCACTTCCAGTAAGGATGAGACTGGAAGATCATATTTTCAGCACCATCACAGCCACCAACACACAGCAAGAACAGATTGAGAGAGACAGAGAAAGAGAGGCAGAAAGGGAGGGAGGGAGGGAGGGAGGGAGAGAGAGAGAGAGAGAGAGAGAGATCATTTATTCATGCCAGAAATAGAAAAGAAATTTGAGGTGGTGAAGGAAGCTTAAAGCACACCTGCTGGGCCAGGAACCAGAAGGAGGCAGAGGTGGCCCAGTGTCAGCTCCCAAAAGGTAAAGTTCATCATGTGAAGCAACCAAAACCTAGGTCACTTCTTGAACCCAGGATCCACTGCCCTTGCAAGGAAGCTGAGAAAAGCTACAACAAATTGTTGCTTGGGGTCATGGCATACATACGGTTCTGTGATCAGAGTACCTACATGAAACACAGTATCACAGCAGGACAAGGCCACAGCCACCTTTTGTGAATAACCACCAAAAGAATACAAATATAATTTCTAGTTTCCTAACTAGCAGAGATATGACAGAAAGGAAAAAGATAGGTTCACCAAAAGGTAGGAAATTAAAAAAATAAAAAGAGAGGAGAAATCAAGGAAGAATACACAGGAAAATAAAAAATGTATTTCCTGGGTTTTCCCACTTTCCAAGATGATCACCCAACACCCAAGTTCACCAGTTTTGTGACCTTTCTCAAGGTCAATAAAAGCACCTGCATGTAAGACACAGCAGAGTTTACATTTGAATCTGTATGAGCAAGTGTTCCTTTTCCCACCAGTGGGAAGCCAGATGTTTGCCCATTATTGTCTGAAGCCCATGGTGCAGGAAGCATCTACCTTCAGACCATCAATTCCTAGCACCGAGTCCCTCACAGGGGACATCTTGTTTGTTTAGGGAACTCTCAGGGAGGCTCTCAGGAACACATAGAAGGGTAGCAGTAAAGTCCAGACAACCGATTACGCCAAAGCTTGTCAAGGGCCATATGGGCAAAAGGACCTTGAACAGATCTACCCACCTGCCATCTTGTAAAGAATGAGAGTGACCGTGGCCTGTCCTCTGAGAACCAGCTCCACTTCTTGTCAGATACATATATAACACTGGTGATTGGATTCTGAGCAAATATGCCCTCCTGTCAATATCCTAAACTGAATGGAGGCAATGATTTAATAGTCCTCTGAAAATTTCCAAATTGTCCAGATCAGCTCAGTTTCCTGGACCTAGGAAAGAAAGCTCATCGGGTTGTGTGCCCCAGCACCCTGGGAGCTGAGGTGTTGCCAGACCACTCTCTGGGAGCCAGAAACGTAATGTAGATAAGGTAAACTGCATTGTTGTTTTGGTTTGGACCTGAGAGGCAAACATCCAATTTGAGATCAAATAAATGGGTTCTGGGCCTGAGTAAGCTTTTTAAATAGGATTCACTCTAGAGCAGTCTGAAAATCAGAACGCTGCACCAGCAAAATTCTGCCTATGCTTCCTGAGCTAAAAAAGAGAAGCCCCACCCCACCCAGCAAGGGGACCCATCTATACTAGATAGTACGTTTTACATTTAGAAAAGTATAGCCACAGGCTTAGGGAATGGGGAAGGGTCTTATACAATTTTGACTTGAATGAGGACAAACAGAATTTAAATTTATAGTACCAATGGTTCCAAAATAAAAACAGCTAAGGTTTATTGAGCACTTACTATGTGATTGACACTGTTTCAAGTACTTAATAACTATACAATCTTACCAACTCACTATTTGCAAAGTAATAATAATAACAATCTCCCCCAAACTGTGAAGTAGGTGCTATAACTATCCTTATTTTACAGACAAGAAAACTGAATAATAGCTAGTATGTGCTAGTGCCAAGATTCAGACTTCAGATTTCTGACTCTAAAGCTCATAAGCATAACTGCTAATCTATCTAGGAAGTAATCTTACAAGGTATTACTCCAAAAAGATTTCAGGATCTATGAGTCGAACCTATAATAGAGCACACACCTCTTTCCCCACCCCCAATAGCTATAGTTAGCCTTGTCTGTAGTTTATAGAATTTCGCACTGTTGGAGAAGCAACATCTCAAAGAAAGAGGGATCCTTTTTCAGACCTAGGAGGGGGATTATGATTGGTTTGGACCATGCAGGGCTATTTCTTTTCTCTTTGCTGGCGATTGGTGGGCATGTGACACAGATCCAGCCATGAGACCTTGGCAAAATTCTGCTAGAGGTGACTGGGGAGGGTTTGGCTCCATGATAAATAGATATATTGAGAGAGTCCGCCACATTTTTCCTTTTTTGAATGTGTGTAAAGCATGATGCTAGGCGTTGAGACAATTATTTTAGGCTTGTCAGCCTATGGACAAAAAAGCCAACATGCTGAGGATGGCAGAACAGAAAGATTTTTTAAAACCTGGGTTTCTAATGACAGATGGAGCCTACACATCAAACCTGGACTCCTCTATCTCCAGATTTCTTGCTACAAGGATAGATATACATCTTTATTTCTTAAGCCATTGTAAGGCATTATGTCACTTTGCCTCTAAATGCATCCTAACTTATATATATATATCCTTTATCTATATACAGATATATGTTATAGCTATACATTTTTCACCTTTCTTTATTTCAGTTGACTTGTAGCTATGTGGTCAACTAAAACCAGGCAGTCAAGGAAGGAAAGGAAATACATTTGAGCAGCAGTTTATCAACACTGTTTTGGAAAAAAAAAAATTCAAGACTGTTATCGGTACTATCGTTTACCAATCCCCTACCCCAAATCTTGCTTAGCTGCATTCATCTGCAGGCTATGACTCAGCAGTAAACAGAATAAAATATATCCCCAGTTTCCTCATTAGTAAAATAAGCAATATGAACCAGGTGATCCTTAGAAAAATTTCAGCACTGACATTTTATGCTTCATGCTCTATCTATCTATCTATTAAGAAGGGTTATATTGTAATAATTTCTAGAGGTGCCCTGTAAATAATGACCGCATCCTTAAACACTTAATAAAATCATAACAATTTATCACAGTCTAAGTCCTTCCCCTCTGCAAGTCTCAGTTCCTTATCAGGAACACGTGGAAAATGAAATGGATGCTCTTTAAGGCCCTTTCCAGCTCACACACTCTTGAATCCAGCCAGATTCTTAAATATGTGGTTCTAATCCTCATAGACTTTCTGCAAATCTTATGCAGTCAGGTCCTGACGATGTCTGAATCACACAGAAGATCTTTCTGGAGCACATACTTATGCTAAACGTTAACTGACTCAAACTGTGAGCTCCTCATTTCTCTGCTTCTCGTCAGTACCCAGCACACCATGTGGTACATGGCAGGCTCTCAGTAATTACCGGTAATCCAATAATAGTATCGTTTTTTTTGAACATCTACTATTTGACAAAGATTTTAAATAGAGTATCTCAACTCCTCACAATAATCCTGCAAGGGCAGTATTTTTACATCTATAACCTGAATAAAAAACTGGGCCACCTGTAGGCCAGTCTCAGCATGGTGTCACATCCAAAATAAACCCAAACCCAAACCCAACAACTTGAAAACTTATGTAGGCCTTTAATGAAGTCTTGAAAGATATGGCAAAAGGGACAATTATATGGCAAAACCTACAGCAGAAACTCCTTTTTACCCATCTTTCCTCCTAAAATCCTCCCACAGCCCCAGAAAGATCCCCATCTCCATCTTCCCCAAATGTTCTAACAAAACTCCTGCCTCCTCCCCATTCTAGTTCACCCCTTTGGGTTCTATTCTGCCTCTTGGGGAGTGGTCTCATGCCCTGTGTAACCTAAATTAGTTCGAAAGTTTAGCCTCTCCAAGGTCCCTCTCTCCAGTTTTCCCACTGACTTGCCAAGTGCATTCTACAAGTATGGATGACGCCAGCATTTGGTGCAGTCCTTTGATGCACAGCCCATGCTCTTCCACAACATCGTGCAATGGATATGCACTGCTCTGTTCATGCAAAGCTGCTCTCTTTGTGTATATCCTTTAACCAGTGACTGCTTCAGAACCACCCAAGGAACATGTCAAAAATACAGATGTCTGGTCTGCACACAAGTCTCTCGAATCAGAGCATCCTAGAGTGAGACCCAAGATTCCACATTTTTAATAAGCTTCCCGGGTGATTCTGAGGCATAGTCAGGTTTTGAAGCACTGCTTTACACTACAAGGGCTTTAGAATTAAACTACAGAGTCACTCATGCCCACAGGAACAGGAATATTCTCCCAACTCCCATTCTACTATCTGGTCTTCCTGACAACATGGTGTCCCAGGAACACAAGCAATCCTCAGCTTCTGAACCCTGTGAATTTCAAAATTATATTAGTCTGTGGTGGTGTGCAGCTCAGAATGCTTTCTCCAGAGAACAGGGCTGGGAGATCGCTGTGGGCCTGGGAGAGTCCTCCAAAGTTTGCAGGTCTTTGCAAAGTGATTTTGTGAGAAAATATACGCAAAAGTCCCCATTGGAGCTGCCAGGAACAATTTCTCCCTGAGGTTGGGCAACAAGAGGCTAACCTTGACTGCTCTCCTTTCTGGGGGGCTGGTGGCAGGAGGGGAAGGTCAGATGGTGACAGAGGGAGCCCAGAGCTCTGGTAGCTACTGGGAAAGATATCAGAAAGGTAACCTTCCACAGAACCAGGAAGTGGGTCCCCAATTAGGAGGGGATGCAAAAAGCAAGATTTTCATAGAAAGGGCCCCAGGAAGTGGCTTCTTTCACAGTGTCAAGGCTCTGAACTGAGAGAGGGAAAAGACGTTCACTGGGCTGAAGAGGCACCTTGAGGGAGAGGAGGAGGGCTCGGGCCTCAGATCCCTAAGGCAGCAGCAGCCAGGGCCCCATGAGGATCAATCCATCAAGAGGATGGGAGGGCCAGGCCTAGCATAAGAGCAAGCCTTTTATCAAGCAAGTGCTCACTGCAGGGTTCCCTCTCCTGGGTCCTCCTCCAAGCTCTGTTCTCTTTGGAATGGACTTCAGCATCTGGAGCATCCGTATTCGATCCCTCCAAAAAATTTAGCCACCAAAGGAAAAAAAAAACCTCATTATAAGGTGATCTTATAAGATTCTGAAGACACTTTCAGAGTGAGGGCCCATGCGTTTTGAAACTCAATTGCATTGCATGATTAGTAGCAATTACTGTCAACAAACATTTATCAAATATCTACTGATGCGCTAGGCCTGAGGAACATGTGGGCAAAAGTGAATCAATCCTTTGGCAGAGCACAGAGTACCAGAAATCAGAACACATGATCTGCGAATCTGCTGGAACAGAAAATTTTAATACAGGTCTACTTCAGAAAAGCCAAAACATTTGTTTGCTCGTAATAAGGCTGGAAAGGTCAGTGGAATCATTGATCAAAACAGTTAATTGGTTCTGCACACATGGGGTTAAATTCAGTGTAATCATAACATGAGTTTAGATCCAACATCAAACATGGGTACAGCCATCTGTACAAGGGAAAGAGACTTCACCTTTCTCTACACAGCTTCCACAGCACAGTGCAACAAATCAAGGTGATCGCCTTTCTGGATGGCTACAGGGACAAACAGACAGGTAAACTTTTCTTTACCTAGTGCCCCTCTGTTTTTTTGTTTTTTTTTTTAACATGTTTATTGGAGTATAATTGCATTACAATGGTGCGTTAGTTTCTGCTGTATAATAAAATGAATCAGCTATACGTATACATATATCCCCATATCCCCTCCCTCTTGCATCTCCCTCACACCCCTCCTCTCCCACCTCTCTAGCTGGACACAAAGCACCGAGCTGATCTCCCTGTGCGATGTGGCTGCTTTCCACTAGCTATCTATTTTACATTTGGTAGTGTATATATGTCCATGCCACTCTCTCACTTCGTCCCAGCTTACCCTTCCCCCTCCCCGTGTCCTCAAGTCATTCTCTAAGTCTGCGTCTATATTCCTGTCCTGCCCCTAGGTTCTTCAGAACAATTTTGTTTTTTTTTTTTAAATTCCATATATATGTGTCAGCATATGGTATTTGTTTTTCTCCTTCTGACTTACTTCACTCTGTATGACAGTCTCTAGATTCATCCATGTCTCTACAAATGACCCAATTTCGTTCCTTTTTATGGCTGAGTAATATTCCATTGTATATATGTACCACATCTTCTTTATCCATTCATCTGTCGATAGGCATTTAGATTGCTTCCATGTCCTGGCTAATGTAAACAGAGTTGCAATGAACGTTGTGGTACATGACTCTTTTTGAATTATGGTTTTCTCAGGGTATATGCCCAGTAGTGGGATTGCTGGGTCATATGGTAGTTCTATTTTTAGTTTTTAAGGGAACCTCCATACTGTTCTCCATAGTGGCTGTATCAATTTACATTCCCACCAACAGTGCAAGAGAGTTCCCTTTTCTCCACACCCTCTCTAGCATTTATTGTTTGTAGATTTTTTGATGATGGCTATTTTGACCAGTGTGAGGTGATACCTCATGGTAGTTTTGATTTGTATTTCTCTAATGATTAGTGATGTTGAGCATCCTTTCATGTGTTTGTTGGCAGTCTGTATATCTTCTTTGGAGAAATGTCTATTTAGATCTTCTGCCCATTTTTGGATTGGGTTGTTTGTTTTTTTGATATTGAGCTGCATGAGCTGCTTGTAAATTTTGGAGATTAATCCTTTGTCAGTTGCTTCATTTGTAAATATTTTCTCCCATTCTGAGGGTTGTCTTTTCATCTTGTTTATGGTTTCCTTTGCTGTGCAAAAGCTTTTAAGTTTCATTATGTCCCATTTATTTATTTTTGTTTTTAATCTCCATTTCCCTAGAAGGTGGGTCAAAAAGTATCTTACTGTGATGTATGTCATAGAGTGTTCTGCCTATGTTTTCCTCTAACAGTTTTATAGTGTCTGGCTTTACAGTTAGGTCTTTAATCCATTTTGAGTTTACTTTTGTGTGTGGTGTTAGGGAGTGTTCTAATTTCACTCTTTTACATGTAGCTGTCCAGTTTTCCCAGCACCACTTATTGAAGAGGCTGTCTTTTCTCCATTATATATTCTTGCCTCCTTTAGAAAAAATAAGGTGACCATATATGCGTGGGTTTATCTCCGGGCTTTCTATCCTGTTCCATTGATCTATATTACTGTTTTTGTGCCAGTACAATTCTGTCCTGATTACTGTAGCTTTGTAGTATAGTCTGAAGTCAGGGAGCCTGATTCCTCCAGCTCCGTTTTTCTTTCTCAAGATTGTTTTGGCTGTTTGTGGTCTTTTGTGTTTCCATACAAATTGTGAAATTTTTTGTTCTAGTTCTGTGAAAAATGCCATTGGTAGTTTGATAGGGATTGCACTGAATCTGTAGATTGCTGTGGGTAGGAGAGTCATTTTCATGATGTTGATTCTTCCAATCCAAGAACATGGTATATAGCTCCATCTGTGTGTATCATCATTAATTTCCTTCACAAGTGTCTTACAGCTTTCTGCAAACAGGTCTTTTGTCTCCTTAGGTAGGTTTATACCTAGGTATTTTATTCTTTTTGTTGCAATGGTAAATGGTAGTGTTTCCTACCAGTGTTTCAGATATTTCATCATTAGTGTATAGGAATGTAAGAGATTTCTGTGCATTAATTTTGTATCCTGTTACTTTACCAAATTCATTGATTAGCTCTAGTAGTTTTCTGGTAACATCTTTAGGATTCTCTATGTATGTATGTACAGTTTTACTTCTTCTTTTCCAATTCGGATTCCTTTTACTTCTTTTTCTTCTCTGACTGCTGTGGTTAAAACTTCCAAAACTATGTTGAACAATAGTGGTGAGAGTGGCAGCCTTGTTTTGTTCCTGATCTTAGAAGAAAAGTTTTCAGTTTTTCACCATTGAGAACAATGTTGACTGTGGGTTTCTCATATATGGCCTTTATTATGTTGAGGTAAGTTCCCTTTATGCCTACTTTCTGGAGGGTTTTTATCATAAATGGGTGTTGAATTTTGTCAAAAGCTTTTTCTGCATCTATTGAGATGATCATATGGTTTTTATTCCTCAATTCGTTAGTATGGTTTATCACGATTGATTTGCGTATATTGAAGAATCCTTGCATTCCTGGGATAAACCCCATTTGGTAATGGTGTATGATCATTTTAATGTGCTGTGGGATTCTGTTTGCTAGTATTTTGTTGAGGATTTTTGCATCTATGTTCATCAGTGATATTGGGCTGTAGTTTTCTTTTTTTGTGACATCTTTGTCTGGTTTTGGTATCTTCAATTCGTTAGAAGGGTTTATCACGATTGATTCTTCAATTCGTTAGTATGGTTTATCACGATTGATTCGTTAGTATGGTTCTTCAATTCGTTAATATGGTTTATCACAATTGATTTGCGTATATTGAAGAATCCTTGCATTCCTGGGATAAACCCCATTTGATAATGGTGTATGATCATTTTAATGTGCTTTTGGATTCTGTTTGCTAGTATTTTGTTGAGGATTTTTGCATCTATGTTCATCAGTGATATTGGGCTGTAGTTTTCTTTTTTTGTGACGTCTTTGTCTGGTTTTGGTATCAGGGTGATGGTGGCCTCATAGAATGAGTTTGGAAGTGTTCCTCCCTCTGCTATAGTTTGGAAGAGTTTGAGAAGGATAGGTGTTAGCTCTTCTCTAAATGTTTGATAGAATTCGCCTGTGAAGCCATCTGGTCCTGGGCTTTTGTGTGTTGGAAGATTTTTAATCACAGTTTCAATTTCAGTGCTTGTGATTGGTCTGTTTACATTTTCTATTTCTTCCTGGTTCAGTCTCAGAAGGTTGTGCTTTTCTAAGAATTTGTCCATTTCTTCCAGGTTGCCCATTTTATTGGCATATATTTGCTTGTAGTAATCTCTCATGATCCTTTGTATTTCTGCAGTGTCAGTTTGTTACTTCTCCTCTTTTCATTTCTGATTCTATTGATTTGAGTCTTCTCCCTTTTTTTCTTGATGAGTCTGGCTAATGGTTTATCAATTTTGTTTATCTTCTCAAAGAACCAGCTTTCAGTTTTATTGATCTTTGCTATCGTTTCCTTCATTTCTTTTACATTTGTTTATGATCTGATCTTTATGATTTCTTTCCTTCTGCTATTTTTGGGATTTTTTTTGTTCTCTCTCTAACTGCTTTAGGTTTAAGTTTAGGTTGTTTATTTGAGATTTTTCTTATTTCTTGAGGTAGGATTGTATTGTTGTAAACTTCCCTCTTAGAACTGCTTTTGCTGCACCCCATAGGTTTTAGGTCATCATGTTTTCATTGCCATTTGTTTCTAGGTATTTTTGATTTCCCCTTTGATTTCTTCAGTGATCTCTTGGTTATTTAGTAGTGTATTGTTTAGCCTCCATGTGTTTGTATTTTTTACAGATTTTTTTCCTGTAATATCTACAGGATATCTAATCTGACAGCCTTGTGGTCGGAAAAGATACTTGATAAGATTTCAATTTTCTTAAATTTACCAAAGCTTGATTTGTGACCCAAGATATGACCTATCCTGGAGAATGTTCCATGAGCACTTGAGAAGAAAGTGTATTCTGGTGTTTTTGGATGGAATGTCCTATAAATATCAATTAAGTCCATCTTGTTTAATGTGTCATTTAAAACTTGTGTTTCCTTATTTAGTGTCATTTTAGATGATCTGTACATTGGTGAAAGTTGGCTGTTAAAGTCCCCTACTATGTTTGTTTTACTGTCAATTTCCCCTTTTATGGCTGTTAGCATTTGCCTTATGTATTGAGGTGTTCCTATATTGGGTGCATAAATATTTACAATTGTTATATCTTCTTCTTGGATTGATCCCTTGATCATTATGTAGTGTCCTTCTTTGTCTCTTGTAATAGTCTTTATTTTAAAGTTTATATTGTCTGATATGAGAATTGCGGCTCCAGCTTTCTTTTGATTTCCTTTTGCATGGAATAACTTTTTCCATCCCCTTACTTCCCTAGGTCTGAAGTGGGTTTATTGTAGACAACATATATATGGGTCTTGCTTTTGTATCCATTCAGCCAGTCTATGTCTTTTGCTTGGAACATTTAATCCATTCACACTTAAGGTAAATATCGATATGTATGTTCCTATTACCATTTTCTTAATTGTTATGGTTTTGTTATTATAGGTATTTTCCTTCTCTTGTGTTTCCCGCCTAGAGAAGTTCCCTTAGCATCTGTTGTAAAGCTGGTTTGGTGGTGCTGAATTCTCTTAGCTTTTGCTTATCTGTAAAGGTTTTAATTTCTCCATCGAATATGAATGAGATCTTTGCCAGGTAGAGTAATCTTGGTTGTAGGTTTTTCCCTTTCATCAGTTTAAATATGTCCTGCCATACCCTTCTGGCTTGCAGAGTTTCTGCTGAAAGATCAGCTGTTAACCTTATTGGCATTCCCTTATGGTATTTGTTGTTTTTCCCTTGCTGCTTTTAATATTTTTTCTTTGTATTTAATTTTTGATGGTTTAATTAATATGTGTCATGGCATATTTCTCCTTGGATTTATCCTGTATGGGACTCTTTGTGCTTCCTGGACTTGATTGACTATTTCCTTTCCCATATTAGGGAAGTTTTCACCTATAATCTGTTCAAATATTTTCTCAGTCCCTTTCTTTTTCTTTTCTTCTTCTGGGACCCCTGTAATTCGAATTTTTGTGCATTTAATGTTTTCCCAGATGTCTCTGAGACTGTCTTCAATTCTTTTCATTCTTTTTTCTTTATTCTGCTCTGCAATAGTTATTTCCACTATTTTATCTTCCATGTCACTTATCCGTTCTTCTACCTCAGTTATTCTGCTATTGATTCCTTCTAGAGAATTTTTAATTTCATTTACTGTGTTGTTCATCATTGTTTGTTTGCTCTTTAGTTCTTCTACATCTTTGTTAAACATTTTTTTGTATTTTCTCCATTCTATTTTCAAGATTTTGTATCATCTTTACTATCATTAGTCTGAATTCTTTTTCAGGTAGACTGCCTATTTCCTCTTCTTTTGTTTGGTCTGGTGGGTTTTTACCTTGTTCCTTCATCTGCTGTGTATTTCCCTGTCTTCTCATTTTGTTTAACTTACTGTGTTTGGGGTCTTCTTTTTGCAGGCTGCAGTTTCATAGTTCCCATGGTTTTTGGTGTCTGTCCCCAGTGGGTAAGGTTGGTTCAGTGGGTTGTGTAGGCTTCTTCATGGAAGGGACTGGTACCTGTGTTCTGGTGGATGAGGTTGGATCTTGTCTTTCTGATGGGCAAGACCACATCCGGTAGTGTGTCTTGGGGTGTCTGTGAACTTAGTATGATTTTAGGCAGCCTCTCTTCTAGTGGGTGGGGTTGTGTTCCTGTCTTGCTAGTTGTTTGGCATGGGGTGTCCAGCACTGTAGCTTGCTGGTCATTGCGTGGAACTGTGTCTTAGCATTGAGACTGAGATCTCTGGGAGAGCTCTCGCCGATTGATATTTCATGGGGCTGGGAGGTCTCTGGTGGAGCACTGTCCTGAACTCGGCTCTCCCACCTCAGATGCTAAGACATGACACTCAGCCAGAGCACCAAGACCCTGTCAGCCACACGGCTCAGACGAAAAGGGAGAAAAAAATAAAGAAAAAAAAAGATAAAATAAAATAAAGTTATTAAAATAAAAAATGTATTATTAAAATAAAAAAATTAAAAAGTAATAAAAAAAAAGAAAGTAGAGAGCAACCAAACCAATAAACAAATCAACCAATGATAATAAGCGCTAAAAACTATACTAAAAAAAAAAGAAAAAAAGAGGACAGACAGAACCTTAGGACAAATGGTAAAAGCAAACCTACTGACAAAATCACACAAAGAAGCATACATGTACACACTCACAAAAAGAGAAAAAGGAAAAAATATATATATATATTTTAAAAAGGAAGAGAGCAACCAAATCAATAAATAAATCTACCAATGATAAAACTCTAAATACTAAACTAAGATAATCATAAAACCAGAAACAAATTAGATGCAGAAAGCAAACCCCAAGTCTACAGTTGTTTCCAAAGTCCACTGCCTCAATTTTGGGATCATTTGTTGTCTATTCAGGTATTCCAGAGATGCAGCGTACATCAAGTTGATTGTGAAGATTTAATCCTCTGTTCCTGAGGCTGCACAGAGAAATTTCCCTTTCTCTTCTTTGTTTGCACAGCTCCTGGGGTTCAGCGTTGGATTTGGCTTCACCTCTGCATGTATGTCGCCCTCTGGCATCTGTTCTTCGCCCAGACAGGAGTGGGTTAAAGGAGCGGCTGACTATGGGGCTCTGGCTCACTCAGGCCAGTGGGGAGGAAGGGTACAGAATGCAGGGGGAGCCTGCGGGCAGCAGAGGCCAGCATGATGTTGCACCAGCCTGAGGTGCGCCGTGCGTTCTCCCGGGGAAGTTGTCCCTGGATCACGGGACCCTGTCAGTGGCGGGCTACACAGGCTCCCGGGAGGGGAGGTGTGGATAGTGACCTGTGCTTGCACACAGGCTTCTTGGTGGCGGCGGCAGCAGCCTTAGCATTTCATGCCCATATCTGGTGTCCACACTGATAGCTGCGGCTCACGCCCATCTCTGGAGCTCATTTAGGAGGTGCTCTGAATCTCCTCTCCTCATGCACCCCAAAATAATGGTCTCTTGCTTCTTATGCAGTTCCAAATTTTTCCTGGACTCCCTCCTGGCTAGCTGTGGTGCACTAGCCCCCTTCAGGCTGTGTTCACGCAACCAACCCCAGTCCTCTCCCTGGGATCTGACCTCCAAAGCCTGAGCCTTAGCTCCCAGCCCCCACTCGCCCCGACAGGTGAGTGGACAAGCCTCTCAGGCTGGTGAGTGCTGGTCAGCACTGATCCTCTGTGGGGGAATCTCTCCGCTTTGCCCTCTGCACCCCTGTTGCTGTTCTCTCCTCTGTGGCTCCAAAGCTTCCCCCCGCCAGCCCACACCCCGTCTCCACCAGTGAAGGGTCTTCCTAGTGTGTGGAAACTTTTCCTCCTTCACAGCTCCCTCCCAGAGGTGCAGGTCCCGTCCCTATTCTTTTGTCTCTGTTTTTTCTTTTTTCTTTTGCCCTACTCAGGTACGTGGGGAGTTTCTTGCCTTTTGGGAAGTCTGAGGTCTTCTGCCAGTGTTCAGCAGGTGTTCTGTAGGAGTTGCTCCACATGTAGATGTATTTTTGATGTATTTGTGGGGAGGAAGGTGATCTCCATGTCTTACTCCTTTGCCATCTTGAAGGTCCCCTTTGCCCCTCTGTTTCTCATACATCTCAGTATATCCCCTTCCCATTCCTGTATGTAATATTCCTGCCTTCAGTCTTGTTTTGAAAGGACTGGCATTGTCCTTGTTTCGTAATAGTGGTTTGCAGAGTTACTATAGACAGTGGAATACTTTTGGCAAAATAAACTTTCTATGCGACTCCAATATTTTAAACACATAAACAGAGATCTCTGAGTCTGTTCTTTCCGCAGACTTTCTCCAGCTTCTGGACCCACCCTGGAATCTAAGGAACACAGTTGATCTAAAACCTCAATCAGGGGTTTCCCTGGTGGTGCAGTGGTTAAGAATCCGCCTGCCAATGCAGGGGACACAGGTTCAAGCCCTGGTCTGGGAAGATCCCACATGCCGTGGAGCAACTAAGCCCATGCGCCACAACTACTGAGCCTGCACTCTAGAGCCCAAGAGCCACAACTACTGAGCCCATGTGCCACAACTACTGAAGTCCATGTGCCTAGAGCCTGTGCTCTGCAACACAAGAAGCCACCACAATGAGAAGCCTGCACAGCACAATGAAGAGTAGTCCCTGCTTGCTGCAACTAGAGAAAGCCTGCATGCAGTGATGAAGACCCAATGCAACCAAAACTAAATAATAAATAAAATAAGTAAATTTAAATAAATTAATTAAAAAAAAAACACCTCAATCAGCACCAATTTTTGCCTCTGAGGCAGAGACTGCAAATTACCATCCCAGTATCCCTTTCCCTTTCTTTCTTAGTAACAGAATTCTAATAAGGATGGGAATGAAACCAATTAAAATATGACATTTCCCAGCCTGTCTTGCTGCTACATAAAGCTAGTACTGATTAAAGTCTGGCCAATGATATGTAAATGGGAGTGTTATATGAGATTCCCAGGAAGACTCCTTAAAACTGGGAGCTATGCTTTTTCTATTCTGTTTTTCCTCCTTCCTGCTTTCTCAAATATGGGCATGATGGCTGGAGCTTCAGCAGCCATATTGGACCATTAGGTTACTTTGATGTTGGAAGCTATGCTCTAGAGATGGTGAGAAAGAAATGATATATAGATCCTGTATCTGAATGACTTCATGGTGTTGCCATACCAGTTCTTCATTTCTTATCTCTGGACTTCTTTTATGTGAGATAATAAGCTCTGTGTGTCTAATGTAATGTTGCCTAAGTTTTTCTATAATTTGCAGCTATATCAAGTCCTAACTGATACAGAACTTGTCTGTAGTTAACTTTTCTAGCCAAAAATTTCACTATGGGTCTCCTTTTACGTACTATGTTTGGCAAGGAAAAATTATGAAGAACTAAGATAAGAGCATACAGCTATTATGGTATATATTATATGGATCAAATTTGGAATAATAATAACAATAGCTGGAATTTACTGAGTGCTTACTGTGCGCTAGGCTGTCTGCTAAGCACTTGTGCATACATTATTTCATTTACTTCTCCAGTCAACCACATGAAGTAGGTGATATAATGGATAGTTTTCAGATGAAGAAATCAAGGCTGAGAGGAGTTCACAACTTAGTTTCACAGCTAGTTCATTGCAGAGCAGAGATTTGAGGCTACATCTCCTTTCTATAACAAATGAAAGGGGACCTTTAAGTCTAAGCAAAGTAAGTGGGTCAATAAAAGGGTCTTCTGAAATACTTTATAATAAGGACAATTTAAGCAGAGTATGTTCTGACTTAACGTTCTCTTTCGTGATCTAAACTTGAGGTGAGGCAGCTCTGGAATCAGGCCAGCTTGATACAAATTCTTGCTCTACCTCTTTTTAGAAGTGTGATCTTGAGCAAAATTCTTTAACTTCTCTGCGTCTCAGGTTGTCTTTCACAATAAGGTGTGGATTAATGAACTAAGGCATGTGTAGTTTACAAAGCAATGCCTGCATGTGATAGGTAAGCTAGTCTCAATTTTGTAACACAGGGCAGGTTCAAATGAGAGGAATGAGGTAAGAGGTAATTCACTTATTTTCAGAGGGATTTGATAATATTTCCTGGGAGATCTGGAACAGAACATATAAATGTTTCTGGTGTATGCGTGCATACTAATTGTGTGAAGCTGAACAAGGTACCTCTCTTTATTCTCAGTTTTCTCACCTGTAAAGTGGGAATTACAATTTCTATTATACAGGGTCATTGGAAAAAAGAAACAATTCGCTGCGGAATGTTACACAGTGATAATGATTAATATTAGAGTTAGTTTTCACTAACCCCTGCCGCTTCTTAATTTTTCCAAATGAAGTGACAAACTACCTATCCCACTTATTTTTCTTATTTCAAGCTGTTACTAGGATTTCTTTCATATTGTGGAAATTGATACCAACAGTTATGATTCAGAAATGCTAACCCTAATGAAGATAAAGAATCAGAATTGGATGATAGAGAAAAGTGTATGGCAAGCCCACAGAATGATAATTTTTATAGGAAACATGGTAATTTCTAAAATCATAAAACCCATTAGGAGACTATATCAGAATTTAAAACTTCTGTGTGTCAAAAAACACACATCAGCAGAATGAAAAGGTGACTTATGGAATAAGAGAAATGCAAGTCATATAGCTGATAAAAGATTAATATCCAGAATATATAAAGAACTCTTACAATGTAACAACAAAAATAACCTGATTAAAAGATAAGCAAAGGTCTTGAATAGATATTTCTCCAAAGAAGATATACAAATGGCTAACAAGCTATGAAAAGATGCTCAACGTCACTAATCACTAGAGAAATGCAAATCAAAACCACCATGAGATATCACTGCATACCCATTAAGATGGCTACTATCAAAAATATAGGAAATAACAAGTGTTGAGAAAGATATGGAGAAACTGAAAACTTTGTGCCTTGTTGGTAGGAATAGTAAATGGTAGAATTACTATATGATTCTGCAATTTCATTTCTGGATATATAACCAAAAAATTGAAAGCAGAGTCTCAAAGAGATATTTGTACACCCATGTTCATAGCAGCAATATTCACAATAGCTAAAAGGTGGAAGCAACCCAAGTGTCCATCAACAGATGAATGGATAATCAAAATTTGGTATACATACGTATATGTAGAGATATATATATAGTGGAATATATATATATATATATATATATATATATATATATATATAATGGAATATTATTCAGCCTTAAAAAGGAAAGAAATTCTGACACATGCTACAACGTGGATGAACCTTGAGGACATTATGCTAAGTGAAGTAAGTCACAAAAAGGCAAGTACTGTATGATTCCACTCATATCGGGTATCTAGAGTAGCCAAATTTATAAAAACAGGAAGTAGAATGATAGGTTCCAGGGGCTTGGGGGAAGAGAAAATGAGAGTGGTTGTTCAATGGGTATAGAGTTTAATTTTGCAAGACAAAAGCATTCTGGGGATTGCTTGCACAACAATATGAATATACTTAACACTACTGAACTGTACACTTAAATGGCTAAGGTAGTAAATTTTATGTTATGTACATTTTACTACAGTTGAAAAAAAACGTTAGGCAAATAGCAATAGGAAGAAGTACAAAAGAGATAGAACGGAAGAGTGAGCAGGTGACAGGAGTACAGCAACATTATGTGGGCATCAGAAACGCATTTAACAACCACTTCCATAAAAGTTGTGGTCCAAGTTAAATTGGCCTGTTTTTGAATGCTCTCATCTAAATGGAATGCTGGCAGGGTGAAAACACTACGTAATCAGGGATAAATGGGAACTATGTCTGGCTGGAAGCAAAAGGTCCACTGGGGCATGTCAGAGGCTGGTGTTGGAACTGGCCTCATTTAACAAACTCATTAATGACCTAGAAGAAAACGGAAATAGCCACTACTAATGAAATTTGCAAAGATATGTTGGCAATGTCCTGGACTTGGCTGTAACAGCATAAGTATAGCTGGGATAGAGAGAGATTTTCCACTAGGTAGTTAATTGGATTAAACCAATGACTTCCTGGGATAAGAACACTTGCTCATTTCCAACTCTTGTCTGTAGAGCAGAAAACAAATTCTGAAATGTGATGCAGTTCATAAAACCATACTTGATAGAGGCGTATGGAAGAATAGTGCTTTCCCAGAGCACAATTGTGCCTTTGTCCCTTATTTCTAGGTAGAAGACAATGGGATCTATTTATTAAAAAGATATAAGAAAGGAGAAGGTGAGAGAGGGAGGGGAGATACAGTGTTTCTTCCATGAAGTAAAGCCTGGGCAAGACGCCCACTAAACCTTAATGTACAGGCTCTGAAGTTTGGCACAAATTTTGTCACCCTCTTCCCCTGCTTAAAGCCTGTCGGTGATCTTCCAGGGCACTTGAGAGAAGTGTAAAATCTTTGACTGGGCCCTGAACGATCGGTCCCCGCTCCCCATCCAGCCTCATCTTGTACCACCGCCCTTCTCACCCATGTAATGGTCATCAGCTCTTCTGCCTGCCCAGCAGCAGTTCTGCCAACAGCACCACTATTTTCCTTGGCAGATTCACCCCTTCTCACTCTGAGTCACCATTTGATCCCCAGCTATTGTGCTTGGTTCAGAGGTGGACAGAGGACTCAAGCTGTGCCAATCTGATTCCATTCTAGGACTTCTAGAACCACAATCACTGAAGCAGCTCTCCCGATGAGGTTGGCTGCCTATGGGGTTTCTCAGATGAAGGTGCTGTTGGCATTTTGAGCAGGACAGCTCTTTGTTATGCAGAACCAGCATTAGCCTTTAGCATTTCTGCTTCTGCGCCCAAACCTCCACTTATATCCCTCTGAATCATTGTGACAACAACAAAATGACACACCTGAGTACCACCCATGGTTGAGAACTATAAGACAGAGAATTTTTTGCCATGAGATGGAAATCTAAGAATGAAGCAATTTGCCTGGGACATTCGGGTCTTCAGTCTATGTGTCACTTCCTTTTCAGATCTCTCCCATCTAAATTAGGTCTCTGTCATGACACTACTTATTATGTATACTACTGAACCAATTGCAAATACCTGCCTAGTTGTGTGGTTGCTTGTTTCATATCTGTTTTCTCCCACTAGACTGTAAGTTCCATGAAGAAAGGGGCTATTTTGGTTTCCAAAGACTGACATTCAATAAACATTTGTAGAAAAAAGGAGACAGGGAGAAAGGAAGGTTGCTTGGAAACTAGTAACACGTTTTAGTGACAAGCATCTCAAGCCAACCCACAAAAGCCTGTTTAATCTAAGAATCAAAATGTCATCTCCTATACTGTTTTTATGAGAGAAGAGGAAGAGCTGGGGTTGATCGTAGGGCCCCAGGAGCCCATCTGCCTCTCCATAAAACCAGTTCTGGGAATTCCCTTGGCTCCCAAGGGGACAGGTCCCACTTCAGAAGAGCAGGAGTTGAAAGATGGAGGTGGAGGGTAAGAGTCTAGTAGCAGTTTCGTTAGCCTTTACCCCTCCCTTCCCTCACTCCAGCCTTGACAGTGATGTCAGGGGCTCCAACAGCAGGGAGAGGGGGTGGGGTTCAGAGAGGGATCACTTATACCATGTTGGAAATCAGAGATCCATCTTCTAAAATACTCCCTTGTTGGGAATATATGCTGTTTTGTGGTTATCCAACACTATGTTCCCCTTCCTAACACACTCCTGTCCCCTAAAGGAAATTACTCTCCTCTTTGTGGGTAGCCTTGGTGGGATGGGAAATCCAGATGCCTGGCTCTTGCTTTGGAAGTCAATAGATCAAATCCTTCCTGCCATGGCAGTCATATAGCAGCACAGCTAATAGGCTCTCTCCCAGGACTTTAAATATTGAGTGAGCAATTAAAAAAAAATTAGAGGACATTCACCCAGTAATGTAACCCTGATCATTGTGTTCCTACTGCTTGATTAGCTCCTGGCACTCAAGGGATGCTTTGCCTCCTGCCCATTTCCAGCCCTAGTTCTCTAGACTTTTCTCAATTCTTGGACTCTCTCAATATCATTCTAATAAAATCTCCTTTGTCTAAATTACCAGAGTCAGAAACTTTGTGTGCAATGCAAGAGTCTAGATGAACTTCCTGAGGCCTGATCAAGTCATTCATTGCAGTTTCACATTTGCATTCATGCATTCCAAATGTAGCTAACGAAAGTCCATTATGCCCCATGCACTATGCCAAGTGTTAGGTGTACAAAAACAAATAGAATTCAGGCCCAGGCCTAAGAGGACATATTCTGCTTGAAGAGGCAGAGAATTAGGTCAGAAATTGAAATTGAATTGGTGTAACCTGTTGCAAGAGTCCTCGGAAGATGATGATCTGAACTCCTTCCCTCCCTCAGGCACACCTTCAATCTCTCTGCCTCTCCCACTTCTAATGGCTTCTGAGGCCTCTGGATAGCAGGTTCGAGTGAAGATTTGGGTACTGTGAGTCTCTGCTGAGAGACTGTGTGCAAACTTTCTCCACAATGGACCGAACAAGAGCAAGGAAGCCAGAGTTCAAGAGCTTCAGAGTCAGGTCATAAACAGTCGATCACAGTAAGAGCTGGACCCTGATGGAAGTTGCCTGGGTTTTCAGGCCCTAAGAGACCAAGAAGGATAGGACTAGTAGACTGAGTCCTCTCTGCTCTAGAGATTAGGAAAGCATGTGAAAACTAGGGAGCAAGGAGGCTTCTTCCAGGGCCCTGTAATCTGCCAGCTTCTACACACCACCCTTGGCCACAGTGAAAAGGACAGCTTTGACTTCCACCACTGCTAGGACTGCTGCCACATTAGGGGCTTATACAAGCAGGTCTGAGTCTCAGGGGGCTGAAGTGTCTCTCACCTGGCTGTCTGGGAGAAAATATCCATCAGAAGACACTGAACGTATGTACAGTGAAACAGAGCTGCTGAAGAAGAATGCCAACATTTTTAATATAAAAATAATGAGTACTTGAGGAGACACACATGCAACACACACAACAAAAACAACAACAAGATAGTCTTCTGGAGCCTAAAAAAAAAAAAATTTCAACTAAGAGATTCAATAAAGAAATCAAAATAGAGAGTGGTCATTGTTGAGACCCAAATTAGTGGCCTGGATGGTCAAATTATAAGAAATATCTCAAAGCACGAAGGAAAAATATAAAGAGATGGAAACCATGAAGGAAAATATAAGAGCCATGGAGAATATATCCAGAAGACCCAATATGTGAATCATGGGTGCTCCAGAAGGAGAAAAAGGAGAGTTATGATAAATAAGACTGTTTGAGTTCTGCTGGGACTGTAGAGTAAAGGGATACATGATGAAATATTTTGGTAATATTCCAAACTTTGGGTGAAAAAAAAAGCCTGCCAAGCATTCAAATAAAAAGAAAACTAATCATAATGGCATCAGATTTCTTTACTGCAACCACAGAAGTTGAAAAACAGTAAAATAACAGCCACAGACACTGTGAGATTGCAACCAAGATTCTACACACAATCAAGATTATTCACTATTAGAATGAAAGGAAAATGCATGGGAACACACCAGAAATTAGAGAGTATATCACCCTTATAGTTCATCTTAGGAAAAGAATCTAGGGAAGATATCTACATGCAAAAGAATGAAGTTGGATGCCTACTTAACACCACACAAAAAATTAACTCAAAATGGATCAATAATAGCTAAAACTATAAAACTCCTAGAAGAAAACATAGGAGTAAATCTTCATGACCTTGGGTGAAGCAATGATTACTTAGATATGTCACTGAAATCACAAGCAACAAATGAAAATAAAGAAATATTGGACTTCATCAAAATTAAAAATGTTTGTGTTTCAAATGACACCATGAAGAAAGTGAAAAGACAACCCATAAATTGGAAGAAAGTATTCACAATTCATATATCTAATAAAAGACTTGTATCCAGAATATAAAAAGAACACTTTTCAATTCAATATTTAAACAGTAGACAACTCAATTTAAAAATGGGCAAAGGATCTGAATAGACATTTCTCCAAAGAAGATATACAAGTGGCCAATAAGTACATGAAAAGAAGTTCAACATCATTAACCATTAGTGAAATGCAAATCAAAGCCACAATGAGATATCATTTCACAACCACTAGAATGACTATAATTTTAAAAAATCGATTTTAAAACATTTTTTAAAAATCAGATAATAATGATTGTTAGGGAGGATAGGGGAAAATTGGATCCTTATACATGGCTAGTAGGAATGTAAAACGGCATATCCCCTTAGGAAAATAGTTTGGCAGTTCCTCAAAATGTTAAACATAATTACCATATGATCTAGCAATTCCACTCCTAGTTATATACTCAAGAGAAATGAAAACATTTGTCCACACAAAATCCTATACACATCTGGTCCTGGTCTTTTGTTTGTTGGAAGATTTTTAATCACACCCTCAATCTCAGTGCTTGTGATTGGTCTGTTTATATTTTCTATTTCTTCCTGGTTCAGTCTCGGAAGGTTGTGCTTTTCTAAGAATTTGTCCATTTCTTCCAGGTTGCCCATTTTATTGGCATATAGTTGCTTGTAGTAATCTCTCATGATCCTTTGTATTTCTATAGTGTCAGTTGTTACTTCTCCTTTACCATTTCTAATTCTATTGATTTGAGTCTTCTCCCTTTTTTTCTTGATGAGTCTGGCTAATGGTTTATCAATTTTGTTTATCTTCTCAAAGAACCAGCTTTTAGTTTTATTGATCTTTGTTATCATTTCCTTCATCTTTTCATTTATTTCTGATCTGATCTTTATGATTTCTTTCCTTCTGCTAACTTTGGGGGTTTTTTGTTCTTCTTTCTCTAATTTATTTAGGAGTAAAGTTAGGTTGCTTATTTGAGATGTTTCTTGTTTCTTGAGGTAGGATTGTATTGCTATAAACTTCCCTCTTAGAATGGCTTTTGCTGCATCCCATAGGTTTTGGGTCATCGTGTTTTCCTTGTCATTTGTTTTTAGGTATTTTTTGATTTCCTCTTTGATTTCTTCAGTGATCTCTTGGTTATTAAGTAGTGTATTGCTAAGCCTCCATGTGTTTGTATTTTTTACAGATTCTTCCGTGTAATTGACATTTAGTCTCACAGCATTGTGTTGGAAAAGACACTTGATAGGATTTCAATTTTCTTAAATTTACCAAGGCTTGATTTGAGACCCAAGATATGATCTATCCTGGAGAATGTTCCATGAGCACTTGAGAAGAAAGTGTATTCTGTTGTTTTTGGATGGAATGTCCTATAAATATCAATTAAGTCCATCTTGTTTAATGTATCATTTAAAGCTTGTGTTTCCTTATTTATTTTCATTTTGTATGATCTGTCCATTGGTGAAAGTGGGGTGTTAAAGTCCCCTACTATGACTGTGTTAGTGTTGATTTCCCCTTTTATGGCTGTTAGCATTTGCCTTATGTATTAAGGTGCTCCTATGTGGGGTGCATAAATAAATATTTACAACTGTTATATCTTCTTCTTGGATTGATCCCTTGATCATTATGTGGTATACTTGAATGTCTCTTGTAATAGTCTTTTTTTAAAAGTCTATTTTGTCTGATATGAGAATTGCTACTCCAGCTTTCTTTTGATTTCCATTGGCATGGAATATCTTTTCCCATACTCTCACTTTCAGTCTGTATGTGTCCCTAGGTCTGAAGTGGGTCTCTTGTAGACAGCATATATATGGGTCTTGTTTTTGTATCCATTCAGCCAGTCTATGTCTTTTGGTTGGAGCATTTAATCCATTTGCATTTAAGGTAATTATCGATATGCATGCTCCTATTACCATTTTGTTAATTGTTTTGGGTTTGTTATTGTAGGTCTTTTCCTTCTCTTGTGTTTCCTGCCTGGAGAAGTTCCTATAGCATTTGTTATAAAGCTAGTTTGGTGGTGCTGAATTCTCTTAGCTTTTGCTCGTCTGTAAAGGTTTTAATTTATCCATCGAAAAGCCCAGGACCAGATGGCTTCACAGGCGAATTCTACCAAACATTTAGAAAAGAGCTAACACCTATCCTTCTCAAACTCTTCCAAAATATAACAGAGGGAGGAACACTCCCAAACTCCTTCTACAAGGTCACCATCACCCTGATACCAAAACCAGACAAAGATGTCACAAAAAAAGAAAACTACAACCCAATATCACTGATGAACATAGATGCAAAAATCCTCAACAAAATACTAGCAAACAGAATCCAACAGCACATTAAAAGGTTCATACACCATGATCAAGTGGGGTTTATCCCAGGAATGCAAGGATTCTTTAATATATGCAAATCAATCAATGTGATACATCATATTAACAAATTGAAGGATAAAAACGATATGATTACCTCAGTAGATGCAGAAAAAGTTTTTGACAAAATTCAAAAACATTTTATGACCAAAACCCACCAGAAAGTAGGCCTAGAGAGAACTTACCTCAACATAATAAAGGCCATATATGACAAACCCACAGCCAACATCATCCTCAATGGTGAAAACTGGAACCATTTCCACTAAGAACAGGAACAAGACAAGGTTGCCACTCTCACCACTATTATTCAACATAGTTTTGGAAGTTTTAGCCACAGCATTCAGAGAAGAAAAAGAAATAAAAGGAATCCAAATTAGAAAAGAAGAAGTAAAGCTGTCACTGTTTGCAGATGACATGATACTATACATAGAGAATCCTAAAAACTCTACCAGAAAACTACTAGAGCTCATCAATGAATTTGGTAAAGTAGCAGGATACAAAATTAATGCACAGAAATCTCTTGCATTCCTATACACTAATGATGAAAAATCTGAGAGAGAAATTAAGGAAACATCTCCTTTACCATTGCAACAAAAAGAATAAAATACTTAGTAATAAACCTACCTAAGGAGACAAAAGACCTATATGCAGAAAACTATAAGACACTGATAAAAGAAATTAAGGATGATACCAACAGATGGAGAGATATACCATGTTCTTGGATTGGAAGAATCAACATTGTGAAAATGACTATACTACCCAAAGCAATCTACAGATTCAGTGCAATCCGTATCAAACTACCAATGGCATTTTTCACAGAACTAGAACAAAAAATTTCACATTTGTATGGAAACACAAAAGACCACAAATAGCCAAAACAATCTTGAGAAGAAAAACAGAGCCGGAGGAATCAGGCTCCCTGATTTCAAACTACACTACAAAGCTACAGTATGGTATTGGCTCAAAAACAGAAATATAGATCAATGGAACAGGATAGAAAGCGCAGAGGTAAACCCACACACATATGGTCACCTTATTTTTGATAAAGGAGACAAGAATATACAAAGGAGAAAAGACAGTCTCTTCAATAAGTGGTGCTGGGAATACTGAACAGCTGCATGTAAAACAATGAAATTAGAACATCCCTAACAACATACACAAAAGTAAACTCAAAATGGATTAAAGACCTAAATGTAAGGCCAGACACTCTAAAATTCTTAGAGGAAAACATAGGCAGAACACTGTATGACATAAATCACAGCTGGATCCTTTTTGACTCACCTCTTAGAGAAATGGAAATAAAAACAAAAATAAACAAATGGGACCTAATGAAACTTAAAAGCTTTTGTACAGCAAAGGAAACCGTAAACAAGACAAAAAGACAACTCTTATAATGGAAGAAAATATTTGCCAATGAAGCAACTGACAAAGGATTAGTCTCCAAAATTTACAAGCAGCTCATGCAGCTCAATATCAAAAAAACAAACAACCCAATCCAAAAATGGGCAGAAGACCTAAATAGACATTTCTCCAAAGAAGATATACAGATTGCCAACAAACACATGAAAGAATGCTCAACATCACTAATCATTAGAGAAATGCAAATCAAAACTACGATGAGGTATCACCTCACACCAGTCAGAATGGCCATCATCAAAAAATCTACAAACGGTAAATGCTGGAGAGGGTGTGGAGAAAAAGGAACCCTCTTGCACTGCTGGTGGGAATGTAAATTGATACAGCCACTATGGAGAACAGTATGGAGGTTCTTTAAAAAACTAAAAATAGAACTGTCATACCATCCAGCAATCCCACTACTGGGCATATACCCCGAGAAAACCATAATTCAAAAAGAGTCATGTACCACAATGTTCATTGCAGCTCTATTTACAATAGCCAGGACATGGAAGCAACCTAAGTGTCCATCAACAGATGAATGGATAAAGAAGATATGGCACGTATATACAGTGGAATATTACTCAGCCATAAAAAGAAACGAAATTGAGTTATTTGTAGTGAGGTGAATGGACCTAGAGTCTGTCATACAGAGTGAAATAAGTCAGAAAGAGAAAAACAAATGCCATATGCTAACACATATATATGGAATCTAAAAAAAGAAGAAAAAATGGTTATAAAAAACCTAGGGGCAGGACAGGAATAAAGACGCAGGCATAGAGAATGGACTTGAGGACACATGGAGTGGGAAGGGTACACTGGGACGAAGCGAGAGGGTGGCATGGACATATATACACTATCAAATGTAAAATAGATAGCTAGTGGGAAGCAGCCACATAGCACAGGGAGATCAGCTTGGTGCTTTGTGACCACCTAGAGGGGTGGGATAGGGAGGGTGGGAGGGAGACGCAAGAGGTAGGAGATATGGGGATATGTGTATATGTAGAGCTGATTCACTTTGTTATAAAGCAGAAACACACCAATGTAAAGCAGTTATACTCCAATAAAGATGTTTAAAAAAATCCTATACACAAATATTCATAGCAGCATTATTCATAATCAAAAAATGGATACAACTCAGATATCCATCAACTAATGGATGGGTAAAACTATAGCATATCCATACAATAAAATAAAATTCTATTTGACAATTTAAAAAATGAAGTATT
Source organism: Balaenoptera physalus (assembly GCF_965194825.1). NCBI lineage: Eukaryota > Metazoa > Chordata > Mammalia > Artiodactyla > Balaenopteridae > Balaenoptera > Balaenoptera physalus. Next base: position 65,945,317 of record NC_138882.1, read on the forward strand.
GATACATTCTACAACATGGAAGAGCCTTAAGAACATTATGTTAAGTGAAAGTAGCCAGTCACAAAAGAGCACATATTGTATTATTGTACTCACATGGAATGTTCAAATAGGAAAATTTATAAAGACTGAAAATATGTCAGTTGTTGCCTGGGGCTGGTGAGAGTGGGAGGGATGGGAATGGGCATGACTGCTGTGGGCAAGGAGTTTGGAGTAGGGAGTGTCTCTGGGGTGTGGTGAAAATGTTCTAAAGTTACATCGTAGAGATAGTTGCATGACTGAATATACTAAAAACCACGAAAATGTACCCTTAGATGTAATATATCTCATTAAATATGTTTAAAATTAAATTTAAATTAGTATTTTCAATTGCACAAGCCACATTAAACAAATAATCTGGAGGGGACTTTAAGCAACAACAAATGAACTAGAACCTATACTTTTGAGAGGAAGGAGGGAAACAAGGGAAAAGACAGTGAACAATGAGCTGAGCAATAATATGTGAGTAATTGAAGCTAAATGAATAATAATGAACAGCCTGATATGAAATATATGTGTTTTAAAAGGTCTCTTTCCAAAAAAAACTGTCTAAACTAAAAGTACTTAAAAACCTGGAAGGAGCAAAACCCAGCAGTTGAGGGAAAGAAGGGGAAGTAAAAGCTTTCCAGAGTTCTCATCTTATTATAATGGAGCGAAGCTGGGGATGAACTGTCTTAGAAGGCCAAATGTGCATTTTGGTGGAGGAAACAGTATACTGTTTTCAAACAATGTAAGAAACATATTTGTCTGATGATTAATGTAGATAAAATGAATTAAACATTAGTAAAAGGGAAAGCAAAGTAGAACTTTCAAATTAACAAGGGAAGTGGAGTGGGGAATGGAATAAAGAGCAGCTTCAACAAACCTGCCAATATAAGAAGAGAAATAACAATGTAAAATAATACTTTATGTCCCCAAAATGGATTTGATGTTTTCTCATGGTTACACTGGGGTTACAGGTTTTTGGAAAGAACACCACAAAAGTGAAATATCCTTTCTGTCACATCATATCAGGTGACAGATGACACCCACATAACATCACTGGTGAAGGGAGTGTTTACCAGATTTCTCTGCTGTAAAATGATCATTACTCTTTCCCTACTCGATTTTTCGGAAGCCAGTCAAGAACTCTCCAACCTTCAAGGGCGGGGGCCAGGGTGGAGGTGGGAGAATTAAGCTCCACCTACTGGAGTGGGAGTATCTACATTTTGGGGGGTTTTTTTTGGAATACTGGAGTGAGGCTTTGTCTCTTCTCCCTCATATAAAATAAATTTTTTAAAAGCATAAATATGAATGAATTAAAGTCAAATCTATCATTCATTCCAATAAATGTGGAATGACTGAATTCCCATTAAAAAGCAGAGACTGTTCAGTGCTGGCGTGGGGAGTGGGTAACAGTAGTCATATACTGTTTACTATAAGTATGTTAAAAACAAAGTGAAGATACAAATTAATTAATTAAAGGAATGAGCACCAAACAACTAATTTTTAAAGGTAGGAGCTAACATCAAAGAAGGTAGAATTTAAATTTAAAAGTATTAAACAGGAACAAAGGAATATTATGTATTGAGACAAGGCATACAATATAATTTAGGAAGACAAAATGAGTCATAAATCTGTGTGCTTAAAGCAATTACAGCAGCTAAACACTTAAGGAAAAAACTATTAGAAATATAAGGAGAATTTAATAAAATTTCAAATATAGTGAGAGACTTCATTATACCTCTTTCATATTTAGACAGATCCAGTAGACAAAAACAAACAAGGAGATTGAGGAAATGAAAAATAAAATTATAGATATATTTAGAGCCCAAATCCAACAAACAAAAACTACTCATTTTTTTCTTATGTCCCTGGAATATTTATAAAATCAATCATGCATTTGTCCACAAAGAATGTATTATTTGAAAAAATTTAAGGATTGAATTAACAGGATTTAACAGTCTATTACTTTTCAGCCATTAAAAAAGAAATGAATAATGATAAAGTAATCAAAAGAAAATCTTAACTTTTAGAAATTAGAAATAACTTCCTGACTAATATAGTATGTATGTGGTATATATTAGTCAGGTTTTTCTCTAGAGAAACAGAATTGAAAACAGTGACTCAAACAAATACATGTACACCATATTTTTTTTTCTGTTTTAAAAATTTATTTTATTGAAGTATATAGTTGATTTACAATGTTGTGTTAATTTCTGCTGTACAGCAAAGTGATTCAGTTCAGTGATTCCCTGTGCTATACAGTAGGACTTTTTTGTTTATCCATTCTGTATATAACACTTTGCATCTGCTATCCCAAACTCCCAGTGCATCCCTCCTCCACCCAATCTTGGCAATCACAAGTCTGTTCTCTTTGTCTGTGAGTCTGTTTCTGTTTCATAGGTAAGTTCATTTGTGTCATATTTTACATTCCACATATAAGTGATATCACATGGTATTTGTATTGTACACCATATTCAAAGTAGCACTATTCATAATAGCTAAAAGGTGAAAACATCCCTAATGTCCATTAGCAGATGAACGGATAAACAAAAATGTTATTTGGCCACCAAAAGGAGTAAAGAACTGATATATGCTACAACATGGATGAATCTTGAAAACACTATGCTAAGCGAAAGAAGCCAGCCACAAAAATCACATATTGTATGATTCAACTTATATAAAATGTCCAGAATAGTTAAATCTATAGAAGCAGCAAGTAAATTAGTAGTCGTCTAAAGATGGAGGGCTAGGGAGTAATGAGAAGTGATTGTTATTGGGTATTAAGTTTCTTCGTGGGATGATAAAAATGTTCTAAACTTTGTTGTGGTGATGATTGCATAACTCTTAAATATTCTAAAAACCATTGAATTGTTTTCCTCAGAAATACAATTCCCAGTACATAAGAATATACATTTGAGGGCTTCCCTGGTGGCGCAGTGGTTGAGAATCTGCCTGCCAATGCAGGGGACACGGGTTCGAACCCTGGTCTGGGAAGATCCCACATGCCGCAGAGCAACTGGGCCCGTGAGCCACAATTACTGAGCCTGCGCGTCTGGAGCCTGTGCTCCACAACAAGAGAGGCCGCGATGGTGAGAGGCCCGCGCACCGCGATGAAGAGTGGTCCCCACTTGCCGTAACTAGAGAAAGCCCTCGCACAGAAACGAAGACTCAACACAGTCATAAATAAATAAATAAATAAATAAAAGAACGTGAATTTCTTTAAAAAAAAAAAAAGAATATACATTTGAGGATGTTTATTGCATCATTATTCATACTAACACCATAATTATTATAATTAGAATTACAGTTAAGACTACAGACATAAAGTGACTGTCCATCCACAGGAGAGTGTTTAGGTGAATATAGTACATTCATGCTATGAAATATGATACAGCCATTACAAAGCAAGAATTCATTCCCTAACAGTTGCCTTTAAAGAATTTACATGAATTTTTATGAGAAAGACAAATTGCGTAACTGTGTATATAACGTGATACATTTTTATAATATAAAAATACTAAAATTTTAATAAAAAGATTCAAATACCTGCTTCCTATGCATACATATGTATATATGTACACACACACATACACACACATGCAAATGCTGTACATGATCCTCAAAGCATAAAGAGAGGTATGGAAGAATGCCCCAGGAGTGGGTGAGTCATTGGAGTTGTGGGGGAAATGATACTGGATGGGTTTTCCAATCAGATCCTGAAGTCAGCTACGTGTCTGACACCTGAGCTTAAAAACTGAAAATTTTAAAGATACTGAAATTTAGGATCTGTATAATTTATATGTTAGCTTCACAGGATACAGTCTCCATCACTCGGTAGTTATGTTAGCGCAACTTATCTCGGGCACATTACGTAAACTCTCTGTGCCTCAGTTTCCTCAGCTGAAAGAGATAATAATAGTACCTACTTCAGAGAGTGGTTGGAAGGATTGAGAAAGTTAATATGTATAAAACATTCAAATTGTGTTTGCTGTTATTACTTTCTATATGGCTGGTTCTTTCTGCAAATTTTGTGCAAAACCACAGCTGGTCTTGTTCAGTAAGTAAACAGATGGTTATTTTTCTTCTCATTGGCTTTTCTTCCTCTTCTTCCCACCTTTTTTCCATAATGGAAGGAATTATGCTCCTGGCTTGTTCTGTGGCTACTCTGAAGTCATGGCAACACTGAACTGAGAAATAGGCCAAGCATCGGGCAAGGCCAAGTGATAATATAAATGAACTTAGCCGATTAGAAATATGGACAGCACATAATAAAATGAGATTTACCTCGGGAGAAAAATGCAAACTAGTTTATCTAAGAAGAAATAGTTCAATACATATTCAACCTGGAAGGGAAGAAGTGTGTATCTCAGGGAGAGAAAGATAATGAACAGAGAGAGGAAAGGGCACTGACAGAGATATGGCCAGAGTGTCCCTGTTCTACATAGCATGACCCCAGGAAAAGGAGATAACTCCTCATGGGATGACCACTGATAAATATCTTCTCATCCTATGGACTGCTCATTTTTTGCTTGATTTAGATTTTCCAACACTAATAGAGACCAGTGGTCAAGTGGTTGATGTAATTGTGCACCAAAAATATTTTTGTCAGTTGCATTAGTCATTATTTTGGCAGTTTTAATAACCAAATTAGAACAATCACAGACAGTCTGAACCACTGCTGGGCACTGTGCCCTCACGACAAGCACAAATACCAAATCTACTACAAAGGGAGGTCTCAGTCACACTGCATAGACACAGATTTGGTCTCCAAAGCTATTGCTGAAAAACATATTCCAGCCCAGAGCTGGTGGCGGGTGCTGAGGGATCAGTGCTATGGCTACATCTCTAAACTGAATGCTGCTAGAGACTGCCTTTCCCCTCCTTTGGGTCAGGTCACCTCAAGAGGCTTTGTGTCTGTAGACAAGAGCGATGGACTCCTCTTAATTAAGAACTAAGGCTTTAGTTTGAACCTGATCAATAAGGACACAATCTTACTTGAAATCCCTCCCCAACTTAATTGGCTTAAAACTAACATCAATGGAGAAAACAAAGACAGCCAGAGTATAATTAGCTCAAGGAATGTGGCTGTGAGGACCAGGAAAGCAGTAGATCCAGCAGAGGCTGTGATACCTTTACCACATTCCCCCTGGGATGCAGAACCCCAGGTGAGGAAAATCATCAGCCTGGGAGGGACCCTTATAAGTCAGAAGGGTGACTTCCTGCTTCATGACCATGACAGAAAAAAATCTTCGAGAATTGGCTTTACCCTCCAGAACAGATCATTATGTTCTCTCAGTTCTCCCTTCAAATAATCTCAAGGATCTGTCCCCAGTTTTTCAACACCACTGATTATCCCTTAGTTCAAATCCCCTCTATACAGGATCCCAAACTAATCTCCCTGCCTCTCTGTCTCGAATCCCTCCCCTCTCCCAACTTAGCTTGTCCTTTGAACAATGAAATGTGTGTAGCCCAGGTGATCTACTTAAAGTACAAATGTGACCATGTCAGTCCCTCAAGCCCCAATTTAAAAATACCTAGTTAATTTATTCAACAAAGCTTTAATGTGCACAGATGGGTCCCAGGCACTGTGCTAGGCACTGAGAATATGATGATTGAAAAAAAAACAAAGAAGCCCCATCCTCGTGAAGCTTGGAATCTAATGGTGAAAAAAGACAGCCAAACAATTACACAAGAAGGCATGGTTAAGTTCTGCGAAGAAGAGGGAGCTCTATCAGAGGCTCAATCTAGCCTGGGATATCAGGAGACTTTCCTGAAGAAGCAACTTGTGAACAGAGATCTGAAAGATAAGTAGGAATCAACTAGGCCAGTGCTTCTTGTAACCTATTAGTAGGCTAAGGAAATTAATTAGTGTGTCACAACTAATGTCTTTTGAAGTGAAATAATAGACTGGACTATAGTTCAGTAGAAGAGAAAAGAAGAGAAGAAAACAAGATAGACAATAGATCTGAATGTATCACAGGTAGCAAGGGTTAGTATCATTTCATGAAATGTTTGTAGTGGGTTGAATATAAAATGTATTTCTTACTGTGAGCTGTGAACTAGACAGTGGGGGAAGTAAGGAGGATGGAAGCACATCCCAGAAAAGGAACAGCCTCTGCAAAGGCTCAGTGGTGAGAGAAAGCATGGGGTGTTTAGCCTCATTTTTTTTTTTTAATTTTTTTATTTATTATTTATTTATTATTTTTATTTTTGGCTGTGTTGGGTCTTCGTTTCTGTGCGAGGGCTTTCTCCAGTTGCGGCGAGTGGGGGCCACTCTTCATCGCGGTGCGCGGGCCTCTCACCATCGCGGCCTCTCTTGTTGCGGAGCAGAGGCTCCAGACGCTCAGGCTCAGCAGTTGTGGCTCACGGGCCCAGTTGCTCCGTGGCATGTGGGATCCTCCCAGACCAGGGCTCGAACCCGTGTCCCCTGCATTGGCAGGCAGACTCCCAACCACCACACCACCAGGGAAGCCCTAGCCTCATTTTTAAGATGGGAAAGAACCCACTCATCATCCATTCAGCAAATGCTTACTTAGTTCTCTTTTAAAACAGTACATGCAATGGGAGTCACAAAAGAAGAGCCAGAAGGGGTTCCCTGTCTTAATGAGTTTATATGTCATCACGAGAGATAGACTGGTATGTAAATAAATATCAGGCTAAATTTGATTTAAAAGTACAGGAAAAATCGAATGTAATGAGAAGAGAGAGTGTGAAGAAATTGCTTTTATCTAGGAAAGATCTCAGAGAGCTTTATGAAAGAGGAGGCTTTTTCTCAAGGTCTGGACGGACAGGTAGGAATTCATATAAGTGAAAATGCAGAGGGAAGAGAGGACACAGAGGTGTAAACATTCCAGGATGAAGAACAGTGGTAACAAAGGCATGGAAAAGTAGAGGGCATGTTTGGGGAATGGTGAATTGGGCCAGAGCAATGAGCCTAGAAGTAGAGACAGAGTCATCGAAAGAAAGACATGAGATGGTAGACGGAGGTTAGATTGTGCAGGGCCTTGCCCACCTAGTTAAAGAATTTGGACTTTGCTTTGCAGGCAAAAAAGAACCAATAAGAGTTTCCGGTCAGGGGAGTAACCTACTTGTTGCTTTGTATTAGCAAGATTCCTCTGGCAGCAACACACAGTAGAACAGATTAGTGGAAGTGGCAGTGGGGAAAACCACTAGGAGGAAATTGCAAATCCCCACATTACATTGACTCGGACCTCAACCATGGCTGGAGCAGTGGGGATGCAAGGGAAGGCGCACATGGGTAGGCACACCAGCCCAGTGTAGGTTGGGAACTCTGGGGGACACCAGCTTCTCACAAGGACCAGAATGCTGTCTCAGCATCCAACTGTGATAACTCAGACAAGTCCTCTAGCCTTCTCTGCATTGGTTATTCCCTCTGTGAATTGGGGAATATAACTCTGGCCTCTGATACAATCAGCAGAGCTGGGGAAAATAAAATGCATTCAACCACGTAAAGCATTTACAGCTCACTGGAGTAAAGGTGCCCTAAAGCTACAACAATCTTAGCAGCCCCAAAGAAAGCCAATTGTTTTAGAGTAGTGGGATTATCAGGTGGTATTTTTCAGTCCTTACAACCTTCTTATTGTTGAGCTGCCTCAATTTCCTTTTTAAGAAAACTTTTCCTTTTTGAGAATGAAAACTAAAAGACCTGAGGGTCATCATAGAATAAAATGAATATCAAAGCAGGAAGGTTTCTGTAACTAATGATATCATTAACGCACCTTCAAAGTCATACCATCTATCCCCAGGTGGTACTACACACCAATAAAGGATATTGTCAAAATCTGCTGATTTTCTTTATCTCTATGCATCCCCTAGATTCTTGATTGACTAAAATCTATTAGATCATAATCTCTGTTAGGTAAATAGAGATCTTGTTCACCTGACACATCTTTATCACCTAGCACAAGCAGACACCCATCACTGAATGAATGAATGAGCTCCAGGGTCTCCTCCAGTGAATGAGTGCATTCTCCTACCAGCGAGATATCACAGAATTATTTTAATCAGACCTCTCCAACAAGATAATGGAAATGTACAGTGGACCCAAGCACACTTTTTCTAGGGGGGATAATATATTTTTACAATGTATATGTATTTCTAAAATTCTGAATTTTATTTCCTGCAGACTGACTTCTTTCTGCCTCATTCTCATTTGTCTTAAAGATCTGTGCATGAATGACGTGCTGAGGCAGAAAGGTGTTGTGATCAGCATTATCATTCAGGTCAAGACTCTATGTTATAAGTGACAAAAATCTATTCAAACTGGTTCAAATGATGGAAAAACACAGGTCCAGGCTTGTCTTCAGGCATGACTAAATCCACATATTCAAACAAGGCCAGCAGGAGTTTGTCTCTCTCCATCTCTTGCCTCTCCTTTCCTCTTTGTTGGCTGCATTCTTGGCTGAACTCTCCTTGGTTAGTGGCAAAGAGACCAGAAACTCTAAGCTTAAAGTTTTACCAATCGAAAAATTCAAGAGGAAAAGAGAGCTGTTCTTTCCCAATAGTTTCTGCTAAAGTCCCAGGGTTGCCTCTCATTGGCTCAGCTTGCGTCACATGACCATCTCTAAACTAATCACTGGACTTCTAAGTGTGTGAGGCCAGCCCTGGAGCAAGGAAAGTGAGATCAGCTCTACTTGAACCATGGAGAATATAAGCAGAGAGGGAGTGGGAGGAAGGGTAGGTTCCCAAAAGAAAATCAGGTGCTACTAACAAAAAATGCTGGGAAGACTAGACTGGCAGATGTGATCATCTCCATCTGTCTAGAATGAGGTTGAATAGGGCCATCGATGGGCTGGCAGAAAGAAAGTGATTAAGCCTTTTGCCACTATTGATGCTATGCATGTGCTTAATGATAACAGATGAGATTCAGTGCCAGTGAGCAGCTGCAGAAAAGGAGCCAGCAGGTTGGGAGTGGAAGCCAAGCAGCAACCTATTTTTCAGCCTAAGAGTTCCCCCCAGTCTATTTTAGTACATGAAATGCCCAAACTGACTCAGGCACTTTTCAAGTTGCAAAATTTGTGCTCGTGCTCGTGCTCAGCAGATATATTTGAAACTGTTTTACGACCAACAGTTAAACAGGATGAAATTAAGGGAGAAAAATCAAGGCTACAGCTTCATGCATAAAACTCAGCCATATAATTAACAGAGCCCATATTAATCACACATCAGTTAGGCCTCAGTGGTTTGATAGTTATTCGTCGGCAGAAATAAGCCAATCCTGATAGGCGACGATCGTTGATGCCAATATAACTGAAAGACTTAAAAGTAGGGACCCTATCATTAATTAATCAAGTAATTATCGGCGGTACTTGTGCCATATTTGGTAAATAGGTTTTTTAGTGTTTCTCCCCCTTCAGCTCCAGCTCTTTATCACAGCAACATTCCTTTATCTAGACATTCCAGTGGAAGATGAGATGTGTTTTTAATAATAATAAAAATGCTTGTATTTGTAGATCTCTTTGTACTTTATAAAATGGCTCACTAGAATCTTCCAGCAGCCTTTGCAGATAAGCAGGACAAATATTATTCTCCCAAGTAACTGCTGACTTTCTGGCTTGGACTCAGGCTTGAAAAATGACAACAGAATCCCATTCTCTTGCAGGCAGAGTAAAACTTCTCCTCCTTCTGATGGTGGAGCTTATGGAGTGTTGGTTTTGGGGTAAGGCCTAGAACTGAACCACCCTTAGTACCTACAGTCCCTGAGGACACAAGTCAGCCCTACACAACTGCAAGGGCATTAAATATACTGTACCTGGGCTTGAATGGAACAGTAATTCTATAAAGAGGGGAGAAAAGCAGTCAAATAGAAAACATGAATTCACAAGATAATATTTCACAAGATAATAAAAAAAGTGCTTTACTGTTGCTCCCACTTGTACTGTGGTTAGGAATTCTTCAGGAAATGCACTATGCCATTAGTCCTCAGTCTCTGTAGATCAGAAGTCCTAGCAACTCTAGGGCTTTGAGAAATCTTACAAGAAAGAGACAAGGTCCTGCACTGCTGAGTGACCTCATGTCTTTCAGATGAATCTTTCTCATGGCTGATAATATAGTAAATGTATTCAGGAAGTGGTTTTTTGTTTTAATAAGAAAAATATTGGTTCTTTGAACTAATGCTGGTTAGCTTTTTGCATGACTCTGAGGCCCATTCTTGGAACTCTTATACTACCTCTAAAAATGATAATTACAAAAAGGCAGCTGAATTTACTCTCTAAAGCATTCACTCATCCATTCATTCAGTCTATAAACTTTCAAGGACACAATGCCGAGTTCTACAGTGGTGCAGAGGATGTAAAGATAAAAAGTTATAGTCTCTGAACTCAGTGGCTAGACATGAAAGTCAACCATTACAGCAGCAGCAGTGGCAACAAATAATACCAGACGTTTTGGGGCACTTACCATAGTCCAGGCACTGTGCCAAGTGCCTTCTTTGTATTATTTCTTTTAATCTTTCCCACAGCCAATGAGGTAGGTATTATTATTAATGCCATTTTACAGATGAGTAAACTGAGGCTCCAAGTGGGTAAGTAAATTGCCCAAGCTCACATGGCCAGTTAGAGGTGGAGTTGAGAGCCGAGCTCAGGCAGTCTAACCCCACAACACATACTCTTAGCTTTGCAACTCATACTCTCTATGAATGCACTAGTCATGGCATGGATAAAGTTCAGTGACAGCACAAGGGAAGAAGTAGTACTATATCCATGAAGGAGTTAGTTAAGCATCACAGGAGAGAGAAGATCTGCGCTGAGACCTAATGGATTTGTAATATTTTTCCAGACTGAATAGATTGCAAAGAGCATTCCAAGTAAAGGGAACAGCATGGCCCAAGCACAAAGGTGGGAAGAGAAGCCTGGTACATTCTGTGATGTAGAACTAGATCCAAGTGGCGTGGGCATTGAGCAAAGTTTGGGGAGGAATGGGAGGCAAGGCCAGTGTGGAAGGCGGGATCTGAATACCATGCCTTAATTATATACGGCGTCTATGTAATTGTCTTCAGTTTTGAAACAAATATGTCATTTAATTTTGCCTGGCAATTCATAGCACTCTCTGTCTGATTAACATCAGAGTGAACTTGACCTTAGTTTGCTGGGGTCTAGTCTCCTTGGTGAACAGGCTAATTTTACTGTTACTGTTTAATGTCAAAGGTCTCTTCATATAAAGACTTTAATATCATGTTTGTTTTGGTTTTGTTTTTAATCCTAAGGGAGATTTTATATGTTACAAATTATCTATGGAATCTAAGATAATCAGTTTTGATTCACAAATTTGAATTCATCAAGTTGTATCCTTACTCCACATAATCGCAAATGTGTATAAATATAATTGATTTTAAAAGACTATAGTCCAATATTCTAAGAGTTGCCTCTAAATCCTGGAAAATTTTTCTATAGTTTCTAAATTTTCCATAATGAGAATGTATCACTTTTAGGAGTACAGAAAGAAATTTTTCTAAAGTGAAGACCAGATATTTTAAAAATCAATGTAATCCGCACACATAGTTCAAAAGTCAAATTTTCCCAAAGGACTAACAGTGAAAACAATACTCTGTTCTTCACTCCCACCCTCAGTCTTAACCCCCCAAAGTCAATCCACTAACTCTCTAACTTGTTTATTCTGTAGTTACACCCTAATGCTGTAGTTCTTCTGTGGTACTATACCATATGTGAATCTATATACTATGTCTGAATTTGTCCATTTTAGACATTCAGCTTGCTGCTATAAGATTTAGCTCACTTATATCACCTCCCATGTGCCTTCCCCAACTTCCCAATGTAATTATAACACATATTTGTTTCTCTACTGTTTGCTTACCTTTGAAATTTTAGGTAATAAATTTTAGGTAATAAACATACCTAAATGATGTAAGAAACATCATTTCTTATTCCACCAAATTCAGTCTGTTTCTTAACATCCCCATGGGTACAATGAGAACACTGGTGTTCCTAGCCTTATCTTTAGCTCTGCTATCTCCCTTTTTCGGCATTCCAATCTCAGAGCATTCCAGGTGATAACTTTTACATTTGGTTCTGTAATTTAAATCTTCCATGCTTTCTCTATCAGTTCATTAAAAAAATTTTTTTAACATCTTTATTGGGGTATAATTGCTTTACAATGGTGTGTTAGTTTCTGTTGTATAACAAAGTGAATCAGCTATCAGTTCATTTTAAAATTTGAAAACTAATGACAGCATTTACATTATTATGGCTGTGTAAGCATTATTCATGGAGGAGTAAAGTAGTATTCTGTGAGTTTACTTTTTTTCTTATACTTATTGTTTCTTCTGATTCTCATACTATTTTAAAATTTTCCATTACATCAGGTACTCTACAAAGTCTCCTTTTGTCCCAGGAGAACTCTTTCCCAGGGCTCTCTGTCCTCCTGCTTCGACCTCAGTTGTATGTTCTCCAGGTGCCATGGACAGTGTGGCTGATTCCCCAAATCCATCCCATTGCCGACGATTAGACTGAGGAGACAGTCACATTCTCAGTGAGGATGTTCCCAGACACCTTCCCTAAAATTCCATCATCCTACAGCATTTCCTGTTCCCTCCTCTGCTTTATTGATCACACCAGCACATATCAACTTACAGCATAGTTGCTTATCATCTCTTCACCTGAATGGAAGCTCCATGAAGGCAGGCAGCTTTGTCTTTTATTTTCTCCTTTATCCCTGGTGCTGAAAACAGTGCCTGTCACACAATAGGCACTGAATGAAGGAATCAAAACTACTCCATCTCCCTTGCCAGAGACTCTTCCGGCAATGCGCAGCCCCCATCGGCCAGTTTGGGCCAAGAAGATGTGAGAAGAAACTTGTCAGAAAAGAAAAGCCAGTCCCTCTCCTGCTAGATATGAACATAGAAGCATTTGCTTGGGTTGCTTCTGGCAGCCATATATGATCAGGAGGAAAAGCAGCTTTAGGATGAAGGTAATACCAGGGATGACAGGGCAGAAAGATGGTAAAAGCCTGGATCTTTGTTGATCTTTGAACCATGAAATCAATCTGGGAGACCTCCCTATCTTCGGTTTTTGTTTAAGCCAATTTGAGTTGGATTTTCCATTACCTGCAGTCAAAGAATCTCGCCAGTTACCTTACTTTTGCTGCATACCTGCCATCTTAGGAGCTCCTTTCACTGCCTTTCTGAACCTGAGTCACACTTTTATGTACTCCATGTCTTCCTCTTTGGTTTACTTGCCAATTTTATCGGGATACATACTGGATAACTTTCTGAGAAATTTTTTTCTAGGCCCTAGAATGTCTTAAAATGTTTTCATTTCTCCCTTATACTTCATTGATTAGTTGAGTAGGTATGGGATTCTAGGTTGAAAATCTTAAAATCTATGAATTTTGAAAACATCATTCAATTGCTTTTTACCATCCACTGCTATTGAAGGGATATTTGGGTGATCTGGTTTTATTTTAGGAAATAAGATTGCCACTTCTAGCAAGTAAAAATACAGAATAGCCAACTAAATTTGCATTTCAGATAAACAAGTAAATATTTGGAACATACTTATTCTAAAAAATTATTTATAGTTTATTTGAACTTCAAATTTAACTAGCTGTCCTATATTTTATAAGTTAACACTACTGGGACACTTTTAGGATATTCTTTTTATCCTTAATGTTCTGAAATTTCACAGTATTTCTAGTTGTGAGTCTTTTTTGAAAAAAAACTCATTATTTTAGTGCTTGAGCCCCAAGAAAGAGTGTATGGTTATTACTGACATGTTTAAATGATGAGTCCCTATTGCTTCCAGGCTCTGGCTTTCTGTCACCTTGAGTTTGAGGAACTGGAGCAAGAAGAAAAAAAAAGTAAAAAGTTTCATCAATGTTAGAGTTTGAAAGAGTTTGTTAGAGTTTAGAGAGAGTAATTATCAGAGCAGAAGCATGAGATGACTATAGTCTACTTCATACAGGGCCCAGTTATCTAGTAGAGTTATCTGGTTTCAAGCATTGTCACCCAACTGGCACTTCATACAAATATCAATGAACAATCTTAGGAAAGAACCAAAAGTTCAGGCTGAAAAGCCTTACTTTACAAGAGTGAATATTCTGGACACATCCCAAATTTACCACGTAATTGCTCCACTGTGAACATAGCATAGAGATACACTATCTCCAAAGGAGAAAATGATTTGCTTGTGAGATACATATTTCCTGTGGTTAGCTCTGAGTGAACTAGCCAGAAAGTAAGTGAAGAAGCAGAAAGATAAGAAGTAATCACTTTGGAAAGTAGTGGTAAAATCAGGCAAGGTAAAAGCAGGTCAAAGAAATTAGGAGAACTGCAGAGTTGAGAGAGAAGAAATTTTTAAAACTGACTTTAGAATCAGTGAACTGGACATGATCTTAGAAATTATCTAGGTCAGCCCCTCCTTTTGCAGTTGACAAAGGAGGGGCTGGCCTAGAGAGTGGAAGGGAGTGAGGGACTTGCTAAGAGAGTGGAAGGGACTTGCCCAGAGTCAAGGAACCAGACTAGACCAGTTCCCCTGATTCCCAGTCCAGTCTTTACTCCACTCCATTGCTGCTGTGGTTTGGGACCTATTGCACAACAGCCCTATTTAATCATCTTGACAGCCTCTGAGAACGATAAACTTTCTCTGAAATGATCTGACTCAGCTCAGGGTAGCAACTTCACCAAATGTCCCATTAAAATGCAGTCAACTCTAGGGGGAGGTTGAAAAAGGGGGCTGCAGGGGGCTTGGAAAATGTTTCTCTGACCAAAAATATTGCCTGCACCCACCTGCCTGTGTGCCTGAAATTAAACTTTGAAAGTGTCTGTTGTAATGCGAATGATTGCCTTTAACATTTTGTTTGGATAGAGACTCCTTAACAAAGAAGGTCTTAATGGTATGTGACACCAGACAAATACTTTGTGATTGGACCGGGGTAGGATGACTAGACAATGGTCTGAAATGTATTAGGACCCATCAGGTACAAATAGCAGCAGGTGCCTACTTTACCATCATCATTTCATATCAGAACAAAGCAACAGATTGCTTTGTGCTCTAATCATTTTCCTGTCATCAGATTTCAATTTTGGTGTCTGATGTCACAGTAAGGTATTTTAGTAGACCTAGTTTCCTTGATTACTTGAATAATTCACATTTTGATTCTGAATATGGGATGTTTTCAGCAGAACAAAATCCCTTTAAATGGCAATTTTTATTTCAGCATTGAGCCTTGGTATGCCTGGACTCAAACTTAAAAATGTATTTCCCACACATGAAGGTCATTCGCCTTCTTCTCTTTGTGGCCAAAAGTTAAGGAAGATGAAGTTCTAAAGATAGCCATTGGTTTTTTTTAATAAAAAAGGTAATTTTAACCAGAGCTGGTGTAATAGAGTGATAGAGGCCAAGGATAGATCATCATGTCTTGTTAAGAAGCGAATGCAGATGAAAAGTGGAGAAAATTAGTGCAGACAACGTTTTAAGAAGCTTGACTATCACCAAAAAGAGAAAATCTTTTCTTGAAATGTTTGGTTGGATATTGATCGGTTGGTTGATTTTAGAGGTGGGAGACATGAGTATTTCTATTACCTTGGGGAGAGTGGGTCAGGTCCTCAGCTTCTTTATCCACATGTGGCAGAAATGCTAATATAACTGTAAACAAAGAGTATGTCCAAGGTCATCCAGCCAACTGGTCAAAACATCAGAATTAAAATCTTGGTCCTTCGACAGCTTGTTGTCTTGGACACATGAAGTCTCTCCATTTTGCAACTGTTTTTGTTTTTCAGTGGGTCAGGTGAGGATGTAGGTGGTCATTTCTGTACAAATACACTTGGAAAGAGCTGTAAGCTCCTCTTGGGTGGGGCAGGGATAAGGAAAGCAAATACTTGATTAAGTTAACTTCTTCCATTTGCCAGACACCAGACTAAGCACTTTACCTATAAGAAGTTATTCAACCCTCACAGCAATATATGAAGCAGATAAAGTTATTATCTTTTCCCAGATAAAGAAATAATGGTAAACTCAAAATGGATTAAAGACCTAAATGTAAGGCCAGACACTATCAAACTCTTAGAGGAAAACATAGGCAGAACACTCTGACATAAATCACAGCAAGATCCTTTTTGACCCACCTCCTAGAGAAATGAAAATAAAAACAAAAATAAACAAATGGGACCTAATGAAACTTAAAATCTTTTGCACAGCAAAGGAAACCATAAACAAGATGAAAAGACAGCCCTCAAAATGGGAGAAAATATTTGCAAATGAAACAACTGTCAAAGGATTAATCTCCAAAATTTACAAGCAGCTCATGCAGCTCAATATCACAAAAACAAACAACCCAATCCAAAAATGGGCAGAAGACCTAAATAGACATTTCTCCAAAGAAGATATACAGATTGCCAACAAACACATGAAAGAATGCTCAAGATCATTAATCATTAGAGAAATGCAAATCAAAACTACAATGAGATATCATCTCACACCGGTCAGAATGGCCGTCATCAAAAAATCTACAAACAATAAATGCTGGAGAGGGTGTGGAGAAAAGGGAACCCTCTTGCACTGTTGGTAGGAATGTAAATTGATAGAGCCACTTTGGAGAACAGTGTGGAGGTTCCTTAAAAAACTAAAAATAGAACTACCATATGACCCAGCAATCCCACTACTGGGCATATACCCAGAGAAAACCATAATTCAAAAAGAGTCATGTACCACAATGTTCATTGCAGCTCTGTTTACAATAGCCAGGACATGGAAGCAACCTAAGTGTGCATCAACAGATGAATGGATAAAGATGTGGCACATATATACAATGGAATATTACTCAGCCATAAAAAGAAATGAAATTGAGTTATATGTAATGAGGTGGATGGACCTAGAGTCTGTCATACAGAGTGAAGTAAGTCAGAAAGAGAAAAACAAATACCATATGCTAACACATATATATGGAATCTAAAAAAATATAAAGTAAAATAAAAATGGTCATGAAGAATCTAGGGGCAAGACAGGAATAAAGATGCAGACCTAGTAGGGAATGGACTTGAGGATATGGGGAGGGGGAAGGGTAAGCTGAGACAAAGTGAGAGAGTGGCATGGACATGTATACACTACCAAACATAAAATAGATAGCTAGTGGGAAGCAGCCGCATAGCACAGGGAGATCAGCTTAGTGTTTTATGACCACCTAGAGGAGTGGAATAGGGAGTGTGAGAGGGAGGGATACGCAAGAGGGAAGAGATATGGGGACATATGTATATGTATAACTGATTCACTTTGTTTTAAAGCAGAAACTAACACACCATTGTAAAGCAATTATATTCCAATAAAGATGTTAAAAAAATTTTAAAAAGGAAATAAAAAAAAGAGAAATTATGGCTCAGAGAGATTAAGTAACTTACCCAAGATCACACCAGCAAAAGCCAAATTAAAGAACTGGTGCTAACCACTAGATTATCCCATCTCTCACAAGAGTGTAGTGTAATAAGGATTTAATACCACAAATTAGTTAGTAATATTTTTAAACTTCACAACCATTTTTCCTAGGCATAGTCATATTTTTGTCCTGTTTTATCTTATTTTACTTTCAGACCAATGCTGTGAGACAACTAAGGCAGAGAACAACATCTCCATTTGAGAATAGGGACATTAAAGCACATTCTCTCTCCCTCTCTCTCTCTCATGCACACACACCCACACACACACACACACACACACACACATTAAGGAGGGAAGCCCATTAAGAGGGAAGTAACAGAGCCTGGGTAGCTCATTGGCCAAATTTGCTGCAGAGTGGCCAGGACCCTTAAGGGAAGAGATTCAGTCCTCTGCTCTTTTTAGCCAGTAGCACCTGGTGTCCAGGGTGAAGAAAATAAAGCCATTCCATCAAAATGCCAGAATGTAGGCCCTCGAGCTGCTGTATCAGAGGACCAGGTGAGAGGATTCAAAAGTAATAACCAAGGAAACTATTTCCAAGTGGAACAAACTCTTAAAATAATAAATGCTACAGATCTTGACCATTACTAGACTTCTTTCCTCTTCCAAGTGACCTACAGTGAGTCTCTTGGCCTCACAGGGCTCTGCGGTGAGATGGGAATTTGCACTTAGCTTTAGGAATGAAAAAGTAGACACAAGTTGACCCCACATGACCTTGATACATAACAGACCATTTTAAAAGACAGTATCCATCAGTTACAAAAAAGAGTCACTAGCTTGAAGAAGAAAGGTCAGCCTAGGTATGGTTTGTTGATAATTTGGGTGCAAGGACTATGTCTTATTCATCTTTGCAACCCCAGCACCCAGCATAATGTCTGGCACATTGTAAGTGCCCAATAAGTTTTGTTTAATGATTAGTGAACAGTAGCCAGGACACAATGATGGCCATGCCTGCCACTGTGCTCCAGTTCTCTAAAACCAATGATTATGTTTATGATTATATTAATAAAATATACTTAGTTGAACAAAGGGACATTGAAATTACATCAAACGACTCTAACCTGAATTTCCCAGGGAATTGCCTCAACTTTTAACTTACGTGGCTTGTAGCATTCTGATTTAATGGAAGCAATTCCATTATTAGTGGGTGAGTTTCTAGATCAACCTGTAAAATTATTTTATCTGAATACAGAAAAGTAATAGCATTCAACAGTATTATAGAACTGTATTCCCAAGACTTCCCTTGTGGTCCAGTGGTTAAGACTCCGTGCTCCTCCGGGTTCAATCCCTGGTCAGGGAACTAGATTCCATATGCCGCAACTAACAGCCCACATGCTGCAACTAAAAGAGGCTGCATACCACAACGAAGATCTCACACTCGGCAACAAAGATCCCTCATGCTGCAACTAAGATCCAGCACAGCCAAATAAATAAATATTAAAAACAAAAGAAGAAGAACTGTATTCCCATTGTAATCATATTTGCTTGGCAACATTTATTTGAAGCTCCAGTCTAAGATGGCAGAAAGAGACCTCCTGCTGGAGTCCTAATTTCAGATTCGGGAATTCCTTCTTAACTCTCCTACTCTGCCTTACCTTCCATTACCTGTATCCACCTACCCACCCTGATCTGCACCCAAATAAAACCTGCTTCTCCTCCTGTTTCCTGAACCTCAGTGAGTGGCACCATCGTCCACCCACTGATTCACACCCTGGAGTCGTCCTCCCTCAGTATGCCCCGCACTCCCATAACATACATCTACATCTAGATACACACGTCTAGTAGGCTATCAGGTACCAGTGATTCTACCTCTGACACTGCTTTAGCTCAGGACATTATCTTTCTGGACGACTTCAAATGTTTCTGGCTTCCAGAGTGATGAAAGCTGTAAATGTAGTAAGTCTTCTTGCCAATTCCATGCATATAAAATTTACCTGAATTCATAAGTTAGTATGTGTCCTCAGGTGAGGACAACATTTAGGTGATAAAGGAGACTCTAGAAGTGGATAAACTCTCCAAAGAAGGGCATAATCATTCTTCAGGACCTTGGAGAGAACCAGCAAAGATAGCGGATAGATAGAACTAGGCAAGGGCTGTCAACACCAGGATTGTAAACAGTGCAAATACTGGAAAGAAGTCAGGTTAGATGTTTCAGCCACAGGTTGTCTTTCTGGTCTTTGAATGCTTCAAGTCCATTCCTATGACGGGCTTTTGCACCAGATGTTTCCCTTGACTGCAACCTCTGCCCCCATATCTTTGCATTGCTGTCAGCTTCTCACCATTCAGGTCTCAATCCAAATGACTCCTCAGTAAAGCCTTTCCTCAATCACTCTTATCCCATTTCCCCATTTTACTTTCTTCATAACAATTATCACTATTTGAAACTGTTATTTATTCTTTTGTTTACATGACTGTTGTCTCCCTAGCCTTCACAGAAGGTAAGTTCTGTGGGTGAATAGACCATGTCTATGTGATTAACTGTCATATCTTTAGTGTTTAAAACATATCTGACCCCTAGAAGGCAGTCTATAAATATTTGACAAATGAGCAAATGAAATAAGACAAGTAATGAGAACAGGCAATTAGATTTGAAGTTTAGAAGATTAGTGAGGACCTTGAACTGAACTGTTGGAGCTAATACTAGACACTTATTATTGGGTTTGGAGAAATAGGATTGCAGATGCCATGTATAGATTTGTGTTAGCATGACCCATGTAAGAACATGCATCAAACACAGTCACTGGGTGGCATGCATGCCAATACTACATTTTAATTTCTAGAAAAATTAATATATTTTGAACTAATAAAAGCAAGATATTCCCTTATTTGGATCTCTGCAAAAGCAACAACTTCATTCATTCATCCCATTCATTTTCTCTAGAAAGGGATTTTGATTTTCTCAGTGACATTTAGTAGAAACTGACCAGGTAAATTAGTGGGTGGGTTGTTTGACCACTCAGAGGTCAGTGAGAAAGAACTGTTGCCCCTGAGCCCTTACTTCCAGAATTCTTAGGAAATGAGAGAGTCCCGTGGCTGGGAGGCTTGGATCTTGCTGTTTGTCTCTGCCAGTGGAGAAGGCACACACCAGAGTGGTAGGGCAAACTACATGCCCAGGATTTGAATCTGGTACACTCGTTTCATTTGGCCAACACAGAGGTTTTAAATGGTTTTAATTGATCACGAACATTTTAAAAATCAGGAGACTTCACATAAAATAAAGATTTCCAGCCTCTCTTTAAAATACAGAAGTTCTAGAAATATTGGCCCTTGAATTCCCACATGACAAAAATTACCTGGCATGGAGTGGCAGCTGCCCCCTTTAAATGGGATTTGTAGTCTGAACGCTGCCACACTCCCCAGCACTCCACCTGTGTAACACCAAGCCTGCTTCACTCATTTGCTTTAACTGCATGGCCCTTGAAGGCATTTGAGTTTGAGGTCCCCTAATATGAAATATAAGGATCGGGACTTCCCTGGTGGTGCAGTGGTAAAGAATCCACCTGCCAATGCAGGGGACACGGGTTCGATCCCCGGTCTGGGAAGATCCCACAAGCTGCAGAGCAGCTAAGCCCATAAGCCACAACTACTGAGCCTGCAGTCTAGAGCTCATGAGCCACAACCACTGAAGCCCGTGCGCCTAGAGCCCGTGCTCTGCAACAGGAGAAGCCACCACAACAAGAAGCCCGTGCACTGCAACGAAGGGTAGCCCCTGCTTGCTGCAACTAAAGAAAGCCCTCTCACAGGAACGACGACCCAAAGCAGCCAAAAATAAATAAATTAATTAATTAATTAATTTAACAAAGAAATATAAGGATCAGATGAGTCTAAAATTGGGGACATGGGAATAATTACGAAGATAAGCTACCTAAAAGGAATCACAGTGTCCATTTTCCCAAAAAGCAACAAAGCTGTGGTACATTGCTATGGGCATGAAACTTTTATGTATTGTAATGTTATTTATGAGGATATTGACACTACTTTACATGGTGTCCCCTTAAAAGAGGATCTAAGGGAATTATGTATGTGTGTATGTGCACACACATGCATACAGATGTGTGTATAGTAGATGCTCAATAAATATGTATTGAATAAATTAATGAGAGGCTCAAGAGTGTTCATCAAAATCCCAAACAGTAAAAAATATTATGAACTGCTGCTGTACACCTTACAGCTTATGAACCCACTCTACTTCTCTTTTTTTCTCTTATTTTCCCTCAGTTGTAGCCCAAGATTGAGAATCGAGATGTAACTAAAACCCATTAATTAACTGTAAATAGAACTGGCTGATCAAGCCTCAGTTAGTCTGTTTGATTGGTCTGATTAGTTTAATGTGGTCTGATAGTGCATTCCTTACTTTAGTGAAGCCAGAACTTCTTGGTTTGGAGATACGGGTTCTGGCCCTGGCTCTGCCACTAACTGGCTGTAGTGGTTTGAATAAGTCATTTGGCTCTCTGGCCAAAGTTTGAACATCCATAAAATTATATGACCTCTGGGGCTTCTCTCTGCTTTATGGTCTCTACTTCTGTGAAAAACAAAGACACATGAGAGGTAAGAGCTAGAAACTCAGAGCCAGCAGAGTCCAACAAGGAAGGAACAAGAAGAGATTGTTTTCCCCCAATAATTAAGGCAAGGAAGCCTCCAAATGCCTGGGCAGCAATCCACGGAGGGACAAGAGTGGAACGTGAACTCATTAGCAGAATGTTGAGTAAAACTCAGGGAGGAAAAGAGAGTAATGGGGAGGGAGTCCAACTGTAGAGTGAAAGAATTCTTAAGAAAAAATGGAAAAAGTGCTGCTAATTAGGTCATTTAGAAACTGAACAACTGAATGTAATTCTTGCTGAAGCAATAAGAAAACAGCCAGGGGATGCATAATCATAACAAGAATATATGCTAAAAGACAAAAACAGGATCCCCCCAAGTAACTTAGGGCAATAAGCCCCATGCAGGCTAGTAGATGCCAGGTGGAAAACAGCACCTGAATCAATGTGCATTTTTAAAATATACAGAGGAAGCATGCAGTAAGGGCTCAGAAAATATTTGCTGAATCAAATGCTATTATTAAGATCTCTGGTATGGTTCACTATTTAAAGCTTTAACATGAAAAAATTAAAAATTTCAAAAATCTCAGAGTGATTATTCTTTATTACAAAAGAATTCACTGCAAGTATATTTTAAATAGAAATCTTTCACCTTTAAAATAAAAAATTGAAATATTTCCTCTTAAAAAGTTTTTTCACTAACAAACATATAAATGAGGTAGAGTTCAGAATCAATTTATTTAGTCTTGCATCCACTTCACCTAATGCAGTATCAGGCACAGATGGATAGTTAAATAATTTTCAATGAATGGGTACATGTGTTTTGGTTATCTACTGCTGCATAACAAACCACCCCAATTTAATGGCTTAAAACGACAGTGACTTTATCATTCACAGTTCCAAAATTTGAGTAGGCTTAGTGGGAAGTTCTTCTGGTGGTTTCACTTGGATTCTCTGGTTTGCTTGCAGTTAGATGACAGCTTGGCATGGGTTTATCTGGAGGCACACCTGGGATGCTGGGATGATGTGGCCTCTCTACCTCTCTGTATAGTCTCAAGTCTCTTCTTCTCTATGTAGACTCTACATGTGGTCTTTGCAGCAGGGGAGCCAGACTTCTTACATGGTGGTGGCTTGGGGATCCCCAAAGTACAAAATCAGAAACTGCCAGGGCTTCTTAAGACTTTAGCCCAGAGCTGGTACAGTGTCCTTTCTGCCATTGCCTATTTGTTGAAGCAGGTCACAGGGCCAGCCCAGAATCAATGAGTAAGGGAACCACAGAAGGGTATGAACAGGAGGTGTGATTCACTGGGGCATTTTTCATAGATTAGCCACCCCAGTTTGCCCTCACTTTGGGCCCTTAACTTCCAAAGAGGTAGGAAAGAGTCTTAGAGTTATACAGCTACAAACATGGGCCATTTTTATGAAAAAGGAAGAATGACTCAGAGCCAGAGCCCAGAGGATGAAACCAAGAGCTGAGGAAAACCATTCCTAAAAAGCAATATTGTGCCTTAATCAAGGACTATCCTTTGCCTCGAGTCAGAGAAATTGGGATGTGTGCCAGGCTGGATTTCAGAATCGCTATAAATCAGCAATTGCTCACGTCTCCCTTTTCCCCTCTTTTTGAACAGGGGAGTCCACTGAGGTTTTTCTGTCTCTTTCACCATCACATATTGGGTGATGGGGGTGGGGGGTGTCTTTACTGGTCTCTGCACCCGAGGAAGTGCATATGAGGGGCTGCCCTCAAGGAGTCTAGCCTGATTTAGTGGATAATATCCTGGACTTTAAACTGATGCTATATTGGGATGAGATTTGCAGGGGTGAGTGTATTTTTCGTGTAGGAAGTCCATGAATCATTCAGAGCCAGAGGATGGTAGCTAGCCTCCAAATATGGTTCTCAGTGAACCACGCCTCCTGTATTCACACCATGTGTAGACCCCTCTCTCACTGAAGCTGGGATTCCCTGATACTTGATTTAAATAACAGAATATGGCAGAACTGACACTATACCAGCTATGGCCTAAGCTTTATAGGCCTGGCAGCTTCCACATTTTTATCTTTGGAAACCTTGATCCTCCACATAAGAAATCTGGCTCTCCTTCTGGAAAGAGCACATTGAGAGGCCAAATGGAGGGGGAGAGGAGACCACTTAAAGAGGGAAACAGGCCCAGCTGTCCTAGCATCCCAGCCAAGCCTCCATTTAACTACAACTGCAAGAGAGAATGCAAGAGATACCAGCAGAAGAACTGCCCTGCTGAGCCCAGTCAACCTACAGAAATATGAAAAATAATAAAATGGTTGTTTTAAGCCACCAAGTTTATGATAGCTTATTAATGCAGCTACAGATAAATAAAACAATATCAATGAATGACTATGGACAAAGTATCTTATTTGAGAGAGTTATAGTTTCACATACTATCCATAAAGTTCTTTTCTCTATTCAAGAAATATTTACTGGGCTTCCCTGGTGGCGCAGTGGTTAAGAATCTGCCTGCCAATGCAGGGGAGACGGGTTTGAGCCCTGGTCTGGGAAGATCCCACATGCCGCAGAGCAACTGGGCCCGTGAGCCACAATTACTGAGCCTGCGCATCTGGAGCCTGTGCTCCACAACAAGAGAGGCCGCGAGAGTGAGAGGCCCGCGCACCGCGATGAAGAGTGGCCCCCACTTGCCACAACTAGAGAAAGCCCTCGCACAGAAACGAAGACCCAACACAGCCAAAAATAAATAAATAAATAAATAAAATTAAAAAAAAAAAAAGAAATATTTACTGAATCTCTGCATCAGTCAGCACATCCTTCTCATGTATGGAGGAAAACTGGTGTCTCCTTTGCCCCACTCACATGTTATCTCCTGAAGAATCATGCTTGGATTTAGATCTAGGGAAAAGCATCTTTCATTGAAAGTTGGAATGTTTAGCTGAAAAAATTTTAGTCTCTTTATTGTTGGCTCCAGCCTTGTCAGGCCTCAGGGGAGGTAGTTTTGATACATTAGCAACAGGAAACCATTGCAGACTCTTGGGGGAGCAGTGACACAATGAAAGTGGTATTTGGGAACGTTCATTTGGCAGCAGAAAACAGGGTTAGTGAGGCATGATCTTAGATGCAAGTTGATGCAGGTCGAAAGCAGGGTAAATGGAAAAGCAGAGAACTTTATTACAGATCTTAGTGAACTATAAAAAACGAAAGAGAACATGTCAAAGATAACTGAGACTGGGAGAATAATGGTGCCATCATCACCATCAAGAACAACAAAAAGAGGAAGAATGTGGGACACTTGGAAAGGCAGACATGTATGGGAAGAATAGATCCATACAGATTTGGATTTAATCATTTGGATAGGGAGACAATTGCCTATTTGATAGGCAGCCAGTGGTTAATTTAAAAACAAAACAAACAAACAAAAAGACTAGAGCAGCAGACTATGGGTGAGAGAGAGAAGGATAGGGATTCAGGAGCCGATGATCTGTTTCCATGCTTGACTCCCCTGAATTCAACATGGCTCTGCCCCACCAGCCAGTGAACAGTGTGGTCCAGGCCACAGTTAATGTCTAGATCTGAGACCTGGAATTCTGCAGGCCTGTCCAGTCACCCTGCTTCCTATGAAGATCTAATACATCTGGGAGGACCCAGGGAACACAGTGGAGGGTGGAGTGCTAGCAGGGAGAGGATACCAAAGACCAACCCTCTGTGGAGTGACCAGTGACTAAGCTAGTAACTGTGAACCCAAAGCATATCATTTTCTGACTCCTTCCCCCTAAATTATCTTCAGAATGGTACGATTTCATTACTTATTTTTATGGACTGAATGTTGGTGTCCCACCTTGAATTTATTTGTTGAAGTCTTAACTCCAATGTGATGGCATTAGGAGGTGGGGCTTTGGGAAGGTGATTAAGTTTAGATGATGTCATGAAGGTGACTCCACTATGATGGGACTAATGCCCTTATAAGAAGAGGAAGAGACTTCAGAGGTTCCTTTCTCTACCATGTGAGGATACACACAGATGGCAGATGGCAACAAAGCAGCCATCTACAAGCCAGGAGGAGAGCCTTACCAAGAACCAAAGTGGCCAACACCTTCACCTTGGACTTCCCAGCCTCCAGAACTGTGAGAAATAAATGTCTGTTGTTTAAGCCACTCAGTCTGTGGTATTTTTTATAGCAGCCCAAGCTGACTAAGTCACTCATCCTTTAAGTAGATACTATATTCTACACGGAAGTGAACTACATGAATTCCCAATAAGCTTATAATGGTTTGGCATAGTTCAAGCTCCCTTTGGGAGCAGCTTATGTCTCTAACACCCATGGTACTAGATATTCCTGCATTTAAGCTGTAAAGCAAAAATAAACAATGCTTGTGAAGGTGATGAAAAAGAACTTGTGTTCCTTTAGTTCTGCCATTCTGCGTGACCACTTGTAGTTTATTTGTGTTTAAAACAGTGAAACAGAGTGACTAGAGTGATCATTTGAAAATATACTCAAATGAATCTGAAATCCAAATACCTCTCTAACGTACTCTTCAAGTGTGCATCTGGGTCCTTGTATGTTAGAGGCCAATTCTAGCTACACAATATCACTAAATCTCAACAGTAATGCAGTAATTATTTAGCTCTTAGATAACAATTTTTCTTTTAGGAACGAGAATTTTACTATTACTTGCTGGCGCATGACAATAATAAAAAACAGACCAACTTTCAATTAGTTTTATAATTTAAAAAATTTCTCTACAGAAAACACACCCACTCATTACCTGCACCCAGGGTAGACCATTCCTGTTCCCCTGTCCTTGGTATGCCAGATAGGGCCTGATTCTGAAAAACAACAGCATAGCGATGTGGCACTAAACGGCCTCAGTCCCCAGAGTGAATGGATACAGACCAGAAAGAGAAGACACAGTTTGGAGTGAAGCCACTTCTGCAAAAATTGCATAATCACGGGACTGTTTGACTAGCAGAGAAGTCAAATAACTTGCCCAAGTACCTAGTTAATGAGTTGCTGAATGAGACAGACTTCTGGATCTCACCAATCTTCTCTCTTTCCTTGGCACACTGCTGGATCATGTTACCAGTCCCTTTATATCTAGGTGGGATCATGTGACTAGTTCTAGCCTATGGAATGAGGGAGGAAGTGACTTGTGGCATTTCCAGCCCTGGCCCTTAAACCAAGTCCCACCAGCTTCCCCATGTTCTTTTTCTTTTCTTGTCTCCTGGCTGGATGCAGAGGATCCAGTGGAGACTCAGAGAACACGCTAGGTGGAAGGAGCCTGGGTCCCTGAATCTCTACATGGATATACACGAGTGTAATCAAGCATAAGCTAGCTAGGTGGAGGACGAGATACCATATGCAGCAGATGTAAGCCCTCTCAGCTGAGCCCTCTTAGACTAGCCAGCCCCCAGCCAGCACTGCAGATTATCACAGCTGTATAGGACACCAAATATATTAATATACAGATGGGCTGTAATATAGGAGAGAAATACACCTTTATGGTGTGAAGCCACTGAGATTTTTGATGTTATTACAGCTGTTACTCCACACTGACACAGTGCCATGATTTGAATCAAGGTCAGTTTGACTCCAAAGCCTGTGCTCTCAAAGGCCACAGAGCATGATTGGTAATATATCCCACCTCCTAGCCAAGTTCACCCAAATTACACCTGGCTAGATAGAAAACTGTCCCTAAAATCCCAACACACATGATCTCACCAGTGACACTAGACTCTAGAAGAACCCTTAGGAAAATATCTGTGTCAGTTAAATTTTGCTACATAACAAAACACTTCAAAACCAAATGGCTTACAACAACAACAAAAAGAAAAAGGGAAAGGAAAACATTACTTTAGCTCACAATTTTGAGAGGTTGCAGTTTGGGCCACCTGTGCCTGAGTGGTCCTTCCAGCCTGGGGACAGACTCTGCTAATATCAGCTGGGAACTTATACATCTGTGATCAGCTGTGGAGTTGGCTGGCAACTGGTTAGTCTATGATGGCTCAGCTGGGATGGTTTATCTCTGCTCATGTGGTGCCTCTTCCTCCAGGAGGCTAGCTTGAGCTTGATTGTTTGGTGGCAGCAGCAGAGGCTGCAAGAGCAGCAAGAGGACCAGCCCCCATGTACAAGCACTTTGCAAGCTGCTCCCTTTGGCCATATCAAGACACATAGCTATGCCAAAAGTCAGTGTGGGAGAGCATTAGCAAATGCCTGGATACAGGTGGTAGGAACAAATTAGGTCATTACTACAGTCAATCTACCCCAATATCCAAAGGTCACTGTGTGGAGACCAGAGCATAACACAAGTGTGTCCTAGACTTTAAAGCTCCCCAAATTATTTCTTCCAGTCTCTGACCTCCAAACCTCCAGCAATCCAATGGTAATATAATCTATGGGCTTATAACATCAGTTGGCTTTTTTTTTTTTAGTTTATTGGAAGCCACACTTGGGAGGAAATGACCAATTTGTTGCTCCTGTGGCTGGTTTGGCAGAACCGTGGAGGCAGAGAGCCTTCTCCTTCTGACAGAAAGATGGTTCCGCTAGGTGTGAGAAATCTTCTTCCTGCAAAAAGTGAGTCATGATAAGAATAGAGTGCCAGGGCTTCCCTGGTGGCTCAGTGGTTAAGAATCCACCTGCCAATGTAGGGGACATGGGTTTCCAGCCCTGGTCCGGGAAGATCCCACATGCTGCGGAGCAACTAAGCCCATGAGCCACAACTACTGAGTCTGTGCTCTGCAGCCCATGAGCCACAACTACTGAGCCCGTGAACCACAACTACTGAGCCTGTGCACCTAGAGCACATGCTCTGCAACAAGAGAAGCCACCGCAATGAGAAGCCCACGCACCGCAACGAAGAGTAGCCCCTGCTCGCCACAACTAGAGAAAGCCTGTGCGCAGCAATGAAGACCCAACACAGCCATAAATAAATAAATAAATAAATAAATAAATAAATAAATAAATAATGATTCACATAATTAACAGAATAAAGGATTTAAAAAATCATTAAAAAAAAGAGAATAGAGTGCCAGACCTCCTTTGTACTCCTCATGTAGCAAGGAGAATGTGACCAAATCCCTGGTGAGTACACTCCTTTCCCTATGAGGGAAAAGATAAAAGGCTGTCAGGAAGAAGAAAACTGCTATTGGAGCTGTTGCCTAATATGCTCTCTCCTAAAGTTTCCCTTTTGTCTTGATTTCTATGTTCACAATCTTCTCTTTGTGGCTTGCTGTTGTTTCTATAAAAATGCCTTTCACTTGGCAACGTCTTAGCCAAGAAAAGCAAAATATCTACCAATAAAAAACATGGCACGTCTGTCATTTCAGTGACTTAAGGCCAGAGCAATAATGAGTTGTTATGAATTAAATTGTGTTCTCTCAAAATTCATGTGTTAAAGTTTTAACTCCCAGTATCTCAGAATGTGATCTTATTTGGAAATAGGGTCATTGCAGATGTAATTAGTTAAGATGGGGTCATAGTGGACATGCACACAGAGAACATGCAATATGATGATAAAGGCAGAGACTGGGGTGATGCAGCAGAAGACAAGGAACACCAAAGATTGCCAGCAAACCACCAGAAGCTAGGAGAGAGACATGGAGCAGACTTCAGAAGGAACCAACCTCACCAACACCTTGATCTTGGACTTCAAGCCTTCAGAACTTTGAGACAATAAATTTCTGTTGTTTAAGCCGTTCAGTTTGTGGTACTTTGTTACAGTAGCCCTAGCAAACTGATACATGCGTGAACAACCACCCATGTCATGGGCTATTTCAAACTCATATTCTTTTTTAATCCTTGCCCCCAAGACTGTTGGCCCTAGTTCCAGGTGAGAACACTGAGGCCGAACCAGCATGGTCAAAAGCCAGATTCAAATCCAGGTCTCTTGACCCTGTGTATGTATTTTCCTTTACACACTGTTGCTGCGTAATGGTTGCTGACAAAGGTTAATGGCAAGGCAAAGGTTGGAGCAGCAATTCTAAAGGTAGCTACACCCCCGTTGTGCAATAGATTGGTTTCTGAAAGAATCGGTCCTTAATCGATTCCTTATAAACTCACTGATAGTTTAAGTGCTCCCTACCAGTTTCCTATTTAAAGGAGCCCTGGGGGGGGGGGTGTCCTTTTGTATAGCACAGGGTCTCTTTGGATTGTGAATGATCACCCACATCCCTCCAAATTCACTTGCTTTGCAACTGTAATTTGTTTTCATATGAGAGATTTTTGTGAAAGCAGGCCTGCCTTGAAGTCTGCACCTCTGCCTTGGCTGGCGGGGGCTCAGCAAACGCTGGCTGTTCCCACTGTGGTTAATGATGGCAATGAAGGACGCCCACCAGCAGCAGCGCCTTTTAAATACACGTGGTGTCTGGAATGATTTCCTCCCATTTCAAGCCATTTTGAGCATCCTCAAGTTAAAATCATTGCTTGGGTAGAAAAAGGGAAAAACATTTTGTTAAATGCCAACATTTAGCTATTAATTACTCCCTAACTATTAGTGAGCTTTGTGTTAATTACTATTCTAAATACCTAGGTGTTTGTAAATTAGCAGGTGCTTCAGTTCCTTTTCTGGGTCTGCCTTTAGGCTGTCTGTGCAGAAAGATTTCCCTTGGGAGATGCACATGGTTCACTGGAGAGGGGACAGCTGTGGCCGGAGTGACTAGAATCTCACTATTTTAATAACAGCCTCTATTTGGGAATGCATGTTGCCAATGTTTTTGACTAATTTCAAGATTCATTCCTGGAAGTGCTTTTATTATTAATTAATTTGCTAATTTCACAAGCATCATCTGAGTATCTACTAAGTACCAGGCACTGTCCCTGGCCCTGAAGACACAGAGATGAAGAAGGCTCTGCCTCTACTCCTCACAACCTCACCATCTAGTGGGAAGATACACACACGTAGGAGTCAATAAACACAATAATGCAGTAAGTGCTATATTAGAAGGATGGAGAAAGGCATGGGAAAATGGCTGGGAGCACAGAAAAAAAAGTGCTACACTTTGATGGAAATGGCAGAAATCATTTCCCAGAGTTGGTAGCATTCTCACTAAATCTTGAAGGATGAGTAGGAGTATGCCAAATGCATAATGTGACAAAGGACATTTCAAGAAAAGAGAGTAGTGCACACTGAGATGCAGATATGAGAACCTGGTGCTAGGAGACTGGTGGGTGGCTAGACGCAGGAGGTGATGAGGGCATGACAGGAAGTGAATTAGAAATGATTTTCTGGGGCA
Organism: Balaenoptera physalus; assembly: GCF_965194825.1. Lineage (NCBI taxonomy): Eukaryota > Metazoa > Chordata > Mammalia > Artiodactyla > Balaenopteridae > Balaenoptera > Balaenoptera physalus. The sequence continues at coordinate 65,976,486 of NC_138882.1, forward strand.
AGATCACAAAGGAGCTTGGACATTATTCTACAAGAAATAGGGAACCAGTGAAGGGTTTTATCTCAGAAGGAAGGATGACCTGATTAAGTTCAGTGGCATGGAAGATGGCCTGAAATGTGAAGAGGATGGAGACAGGGACTGAACTGGGAGACAAATACAATAGATGGAGGTCTAAGCTAAGGAAACAGCAGTGGAGATGGGAAGAAGGGCAATCATTTAAGCAATAATAACAAGGTCAAATTCTGAAAGTTTGTCACTGGGAGGTGAGGGAGAAGAAGGGTCTGGGATGACTGCACACTTCAGGCTGTGCATCCAGGAATACTAACGAAAATGTGGGGTGCAGGCAGAAGAGCATTCGTGTCCATATATTTAGAGTGCAGAAACCGCAAGGAAGCTTTCAGAAGTGAGAAGTATGCTCACTCCTTCAAGGGTAAGTTTGGGACCTACTCTCTCATTCTGACTAAGCAGCTCTTAGGAAGTTGTACCTTGAGTCACAGAACAAACAAATGAGTTCTCTTCACATTCACTTAAAAAGGAAGCACTGGCCCTTATCAGCCAACAATGGAGAGTTTTTTCACTCAGGTTCTCAGTTGCACATAACAGAACCTCCTGCAGCTACCTTACGCAGAAAAAATAATTATTAAAGGATATTGGGTAGCTCAGAAAATCTCTAGGAGGGCCAGAAAGCCAGCCTTGGAGGTGACATGACCAGGGACAACATTTGAACCACACTGAGGTCTCCCTTGGAGAGTCCACCGAAGGGAGTGACATAGCACAAAGTTCACACCCCTGACACTGGGCCCTGGAAGACTAAAACTGCCTCTGCTGCTTCCAGTAGCCAAGTGTCCCATAGTCTTCCACACCGGAAAATGGGTTACAGCCCCTGCTTCCTCACTCTACTGTTTTCCTAATCAGAGGTTCCCATCCGCATAACTGATTGGCAGAACTTGGATCTGTGAATAGACACACCCCAGGTGCAAGGAAGGTTGGAAAATTGAGTGCCTGACTTTCCCCTAGGGGAGGGGAGACTTGTAATGCAGAAAATGCCCCAAATATAGGAAGGGTTTTAGAACATTTGATTAGAAAATAGACAAGCATTAACTTTAGAGGGCTACTGTTTTAAGAAGAAGCTCGAATTAAGGGTTTTCTTCCTCCTGGGTTTTGTGAATCACTGCTTTTGTAGACATTACAGCTTTTTTACTTTGTACTACAGTTCTTTGCCCCAGACTGGAAAATTCCCTGTGTCAGGTGAGGTGTCATTTTTAATTTCATGTGCCATAATATTGGTTCCATGCACCCAGGAAGAGCTCAATAAATGCATCCATCTCCAAGCCCATGACAACTATAAAAGTCTCTCTGCTTATTCATTCAGTGAGCATTTCCTGTGTGCCTATTGTGTGTCCTGACCCACATTAGGCATTGCAGCTGATTCAGCAGACATATTGGACACACATATGCTTACTGCCTGCAGTCAACAAGGCCTTCTAAGCAAAGTGTACAGAGGTGATGCCTGGCATTTGTCATCACTATGATAATCTGTCATCATGATAGGAGCCATCACAATTGGCCCTGAGGAAGAGCCCTTCGTCGTCATTCAAAGAGGTGAGAGCTTCCCTTGCAGGGCCACCTGGATACACTTCTTTAGCACTGGTTTCTATGGACTCTGCCTCAATAAAAAGAAACCAGAAGGGAAATGATACTGAGTTTCAAGAAGATAAAAGGTAAGGATCTTCTAGGCTATTTAGCTCCACATTCTTTAAAATGAGGATTCTAGGCCTGGGAGAGAGGCTTAGCCTGTAGATAACTGTATCCCCATCTGCCTATCCCCAGAGGGCTGTCAGCAGGGATATGCTCAGCCATCCAGGCCACCAGTTCCCCTGCAGCACAGGGAGCTGCCCAGCTCTTATTCCTTATCCCAGCAGAGCTGCTCCACCTAGGAGATCTGAATTACTATAAGGAAAGAAAGTCATTTATCCTAACTCTGCTGCCACAAGGTTAATCATGATCCCAATGGGCAGAAGTGAGACACTGGAGGATGGCTTCACTTCTTAATCTTGAGTTTCAGTGTTGAGGTGTTTGGAGGCTCCATGGGGCTCAGGCCTGTTTCCCTGGAAACACAGGCAGAAATAGTCTTCAAGGAAGCCTGGCAAATCCACTGTGACCAGGGGCCCAGGCCCAACCCTGCCTGATGACTTCATCAACTTCCAGCATATTAGGGCAAGTGGGTTCCCTAGAACCAAAAGTGAGGTAACACCCAGCACCCAGTGATGAAGAGGGATTCTGTGTCTTGCTCCAGCAGAGTTTTCAGGAGGGTCTAGTGTGGACTTCTGATCTGAGGCAGCGTGGAACTGATTATATAGATTTTAGGCATACTGATATTAGTCACTTGCTCCCTACCATGCCCTAGATCTCCATGCTCTAGGTTTTTGTGACCATGGCATTATTTTTTTGGATCTAAAGCTTCTTAAAAAGTCAAATCTTTAAGCAAGCTCATCTTAAGCTATTTTTATGTCTATTTCTACCTCCAACCAAGATGAAGTAAAAATGACTAGTTGCCCTCCCTCCTTAAACAACTAAAAAAACAAAGTATATGGTTTTAGACATTGGAAAATAGGCAGTAAAAGACAGAGTCACCAAGAGAGAAGAAGCAAACAAAGGGAGCCCTATGGTTGTCCTAAATTGATGCCTAGAAAGAGTTTCCTGGACAAAGAACAGAGATGGGAGCCCCAGGCAAAAGGGTCTCCCTGAGTTGAGGAGATAGAGTTGGGAGTTTGGGAAGCCCAAGGCAGCTAGAGTTCACAGAGCAAAGTATCAAAGAAAACAGACCTGCATACAGAAAGAACTCCAGAGCTCTGCAGAGGGTTCCCATTGATTCTTTGGCTGAATACTGATTAGTGCCTACATATGAGGAAACTAGCTGAGATAGGAGAAAGACCCACTGGAAAAGAGCAGGAGAAACAACTCCCAAAGTTCATACAGGGCTGGGAATAGTTTGTGTTCTCCAAAATTAGAGTGGAGAAAACTGTAATATGTTGGGGTATAAGGAAGAGTATTCCAAAGAGTATTGCCAAATTAGCCCATGTGAAAGATTGCCTGGTCCCTCTTAATAGAGTTTAAAAGCAAGCCTCAAAAGATCACACTATTTGATCCTTAACTGCCTCCCTGAACAAAGCACAAAAGCATTTAAAGGAGCACAAAAAATTCTGTACCAAAAACATAAAATGTAAATGCTTAGCATCCAATGAAAAACTATCAGACATACAAACAAACAAGAAAATATGATCCATGAGGATAAAAACCAGTCAATAGACATAGACCCAGAAATGGTACAGATGAAAGAATTATTAAACAAAGACATTAAAACAACTATTACAGGACTTCCCTGGTGGTGCAGTGGTTAAGAATCTGCCTGCCAACTCAGGGCACGCGGGCTCGAGCCCTGGTCTGGGAAGATCCCACATGCCACGGAGCAACTAAGCCCGTGAGCCACAACTACTGAGCCTTCGTGCCACAACTACTGAAGCCCGCACACCTTGAGCCTGTGCTCCGCAACAAGATAAGTCACCACAATGAGAAGCCCGCACGCTGCAACGAAGAGTAGACCCCGCTCGCCGCAACTAGAGAAAGCCCGTGCACAGCAAAGAAGACCCAACCCAGCCAAAAATAAATAAGTAAGATAAATAAATAAAAAAAAAACTATTACATTCCATATACTCAAGAAGGTAGTGGAAATCATGGACATGATAAGAGGAGATATAAAAAAACATTTTTAAAAGATCCAAATTGAAATTTTATAGATGAAAAATACACCTAAGATGAAAAAGTACAATCAAAAATATTAAGAGCAGATTAGACACTGTAGAAGAAAAGTTTAGTAAATAGTAATATGTATAACCATAGACATAGTCTAAATGAAACACAGAGAGAAAAATTATTGAAAAAATGACCGAAGTATAAATGAGCTGTGGAAGAACTTCAAGTAGTCTAATATATAAGTAATTGATGGCCATAAATGAGAGGAAAAGGAAAGAGGAAGAAGATGTAGAAAAAAATTTTGAAGAAATGTGAAGATTTTTTTTTTCAAAATTTGGTGAAAACTGTAGACACAGACCCAAGAAGTTCAAAAGAAGAAACATTACCAAAAGTATACCAAGGCACATCAAAATCAGATTGCTTAAAACCCATGATAAAACAAAAATCTTTTAAAAACCCAGATTAAAAAGCAAAAGGACATATCACATATAGAGGAACAAAGGTAAGAATGACAGGAGATTTCTCTCTGAGTACAATATAAGCCAGAAGAAAGTGGAGCAACATTTTTAAAATACTGAAAGAAAAAAACCGTCAACCTAAAATTCTCTAAATATTTATACATTAAGCAACACACATATAAATAAACCATGGGTCAAAGAAGAAATCACAAGGGACCGTATAAAATACTTTGAACTGAAATTTTAAAAACCCCAACATATCAAGGTTTATGAAATGCAGTGAAAACAACACTCAGAGAGAAATTTATAGCATTAAACACATACTGGAAAAGAAGAAGGTCTCAAATCAGTAACCTAAGATTCTTCCTTAAAAAACTAGAAAAAAGGTAAATTAAATCTAGTGTATGAAGAAGAAAGCAAATAATAACTGTCTAGACCAATAAAATAAAAAAAGAGAATAATAATAGATAAAATCAGTGAAACAAAATCTTGTTCTTTGAGAATAAAATCCACAATCAAAAAATCAACAAACAATAAATGCTGGGGAGGGTGTGGAGAGAAGGGAACCCTCCTACACTGTTGGTGGGAATGTAAATTGGTGCAGCCACTATGGAGAACAGTATGGAAGTTCCTTAAGAAACTAAAAATAGAGCTACCATATGATCCTGCAATCCCATTCTTGGGCATATACCCGGAGAAAAACATGGTCCGAAAGGGTACATGCACCCCAATGTTCATTGCAGCACTGTTTACAATAGCCAAGACATGGAAGCAACCTAAATGTCCATCGACAGAAGAATGGATAAAGAAGATGTGGTACATATACACAATGGAATATTACTCAGCCATTAAAAAGAATGTAATAATGCCATTTGCAGCAACATGGCTGGACCTAGAGATTGTCATAATGAGTGAAGTAAGACAGAGAAAGAGAAATATCACATGATATCGCTTATATGTTGAATCTAAAAGAAAAATGATACAAATGAACTTATTTACAAAACAGAAATAGACTCACAGACTTAGAGAATGAACTTATGGTTACCAGGAGGGAAGGGTTGGGGGAAGGGATAGTTAGGGAGTCTGGGATTGACATGTACACACTGCTATATTTAAAATGGATAACCAACAAGGACCTACTGTATAGCACAGGGAACTCTGCTCAATATTCTGTAACAACCTAATTGGGAAAATAATTTGAAAAAGAAGAGATATATGTATATGTATAACTGAATCACTTTGTTGTACACCTGAAACTAACACAACATTGTTAATCAACTTTACTCTAATATAAAATAAAAAGTTAAAAAAAAAAAAAACACAAAACTTCTCACTACCCTCTCCAGGTTGGGACACACAGTTTTGAGGGCATTAGCCTGCTGTGGCCTCCTTTGCCTGGCAAAGCAACAAAGCTATTCTTTTCTACTTCACCCAAAAATAAATAAATAAATACCTGATATTTTAAAATAAATAAATAAATATCTGATATTAATAAATACATGACATATAAAAAAAATAAAAAATAAACCAATAAAATAAAAAAGAGAGTAACAATACATAAAATCAATGAAACAAAAGCTTGTTCTTTGAGAATATCAATAAAACTCATAAACTTCTACACAGATTGATCATGACCAAAAAAAAGAGAGAAGACACAAATAACCAATATCAGAATGAGAGAGTGGATATCACAATAGATCCTATGGAATTAAAAAGATAACAAAGGAATATTATGACCAACTTCATGCCAATTAATTCAGCAACTTAGATGAAATGGTACAAATTTCTTTTAAAAGGCATAATCTACTGAAGCTCTCTCAAAAAGAAGTAGATAATCTGAATAGTCTTAAACCTATTAAAGAAACTGTATTTGTAACTAAAAATCTTTCCATGCAGAAAACTCCAAACTGGCAAATTCTACCGAACATTTAAGGATGAAATAATACCAATTCTACACAAAATCTTCTTTTAAAAATAATTGAAGAAAAGTAGGAAGGAAGAATATGAATGTGTTAGCTTACATGGCAAAAGGGACTTTGCAGAAGTGATTAAACTAAGGATCTTAGGATGGAGAGATTATCCTGCATTATCCTGGTGGACCCAATGTAATCATAAGAGAGAGTCCTTATAAGTGAAAGAGAGAGGCAGGAGACTTAGAATGAGAGAGAGATTAGAAGATACTACATTACCGGCTTTGAAGATGAAAGAAGGCGCTGTGAGCCAAGGAACTCAGGCAGCCTCTGGAAGCCAGAAAAGGCAAGGAAACTGATTCTCCCCTAGAGCCTCCAGAAGGAAGTCAGCCCTGCCAACACCTTGATTTTCATCCAGTAAGATGCATTTTGGACTTTGGATCTCCAGAACTGTGTAATAATAATTTTTTGTTGTTTTAAGCCATTAAATCTGTGTTAATTTGTTCAGCAGCAATAAAAAACTAATACTATAAAGAGGGAACACTTCCAAATTATTCTATGAAGCCTGCATTATCTCGATAGCAAAACCAGACAATGACATTACAATAAAGAAACCACAGAATATAAACACTAAATGTCATTACCACATTTTAGCAAGGAAAGCTGTTACGGTTTAATATTCCATTGCTTTTCCAACCTGCTCCAAATTCCTTTAAAAGACCTGGCCTCCAGCAGCCCATCCTATATCGTCTTCCACCTTTCCCCATTCCATCCCTAACTTAGGATTTATCTGCATCAGCCTCTCTCCATTTCCTAAATATATGTTACCTCCATATGCTCATGCCTTTGCCCATGCTATTCCCCTGCAAACACTGTCCTCTCTTGTTCTCTCAATGGGGAACACTTATTCACCCTTCACATCCTAGAACAGATAACTTCTTCTGTTCTGAGAAAACTTCCTCTTCTGCCTCAAGCTCCTCCTCCCCATCTTTCCTATCTCTCTCACAACATGCTATTAGGTCTTCTATTATAGGACTTCATCTTCTATTACATTATTTCTTTCTTCCTAGACTGTGAGTTCTACTAGGGCAAGAATGGCATCCAATTCACCTTTGAATCCTCAATGGCTAGCACAGTGCCTGCCATGGGGGAGACCCTTCATAAATTATTGGTCAATAAACATCTTAGTGGAGAATAGTTGACAGTCACTTGAGATAGAGCCTAGTGTTTTACGGGACAGAGGCAATTAATCCAAAAGGAAGAAAGGATCCTCAGAGGGGCTTGGAAGGTTTCCAAAACCAAAAGCATCATCCTTTCCACTCAACATTACATCATCTGGCTTACATGTGTTCAGAGTTCCACCATGTCCAAGCATTTATACATATAATATTCTATTTGAGGGCAATGAGGAAGATGTGATTAACCCTATTTTTCTGATGAAGAAACCGAAGCTCAGGAAGGGTAAATTATTCACCCAAATTTATGGTATGAGATAGTGGAAGAGCATTAAGATCCACTCCCAACCTGGCTGACAGTTCCCTACTCTGACTACTCCTTTGAGCATATGCCACAGTTGTCCACCCCTGCCTGAAGGAGGTAAAAGTTAATAGGGCCTTTGTGCTGGACTCTATGCATCCCATCTGTATTTCTGAATTGCCTGTCCTCTGAATTGCCTGGCCTCCCCAGTCCTGTACCATGCTCCTCTGACCTCCAGACGTTCTAGGCATTGCTTTCACCTCCAACAAAGCACTCAGCTTCCTTTACTTCTCTTCCCAAAATACTAATAAAAATGGAAAAGAGAATGTTTGAACTGAAGTTTAATAGGTACAGCCAGATAGGCCAACAGTCCAGTGAGCTTTTCCCATTTTACATCTTAGAAATCATCTAATCTCCCAGACACAGCCTTCCAGTTCCATGATGATGGTGTCTTCCACCTTGGGAGTGTTGGGGGTCACTGTCCCAGTCTAATATGCCTGGGGGTGATCCCTTTATGCTTGTCTGACATGTATTTTATGACATTTATTTCCCCAGTCTGTCTTCTGGTTTTTATAATTTCTATTTATATATCTGCTTTACACACTCTGCTCAATTGTCTCCACATCCCCCTGAAACTTGGGTAAAGTAGATAACATCCCTTTTGTTTTTGCCTCTACTCCTTACCTTGAGAATTTCCTTTAGAGCGCCTCTTTTCAAGTCCCATTACTCTCTGTCATCTGGAAAAGGAGCTGAATTCCCTCCCATTGATCATTTTTTCATTTGTTTAATGTCATATTTTAATTTCTTCCCTTTTGAGGAGGAAATTGCTCAATCTCTTTATACCTTTGCAAAATTTCTTAGTTTTGCATTTATTTTAGTTATTATCATAGATACAATAGCATGCTTAGAAAGATGCTGTCCTTAACCTAAATGCCCATCAACAGACGAATGGATAAAGAAGATGTGGTACATATATACAACGGAATATTACTCAGCCATAAAAAGAAACAAAATTGGGTCATTTGTAGAGATGTGGATGGATTTAGAGACTGTCATACAGAGTGAAGTAAGTCAGAAAGAGAAAAACAAATATCCTATATTAACGCATATATGTGGAACCTAGAAAAATGGTACAGATGAACCAGTTTGCAGGGCAGAAATAGAGACACAGATGTAGAGAACAAACGTATGGACGCCAAGGTGGGGAAAGTGGTGGGGGTGGTGGTGGTGGTGGTGTGATGAATTGGGAGATTGGGATTGACATATATACACTAATATGTATAAAATGGATAACTAATAAGAACCCGCTGTATAAATAAATAAATAAATAAATAAATAAAAATAAAGAAAGATGATGTCCTTATGGAGTGGACTTTGGTCTCCAACAACCAAGAAAAACAAACAATAACTTTGTGTAATGCTTTCCAGCATGAAAATCGAGTCACAAAATCTGAGGACACAGCAGAGAGGGCTTTAAGCCCCCTAAAATAGTAATAGTAATAACAATATCTGACAAAGTAATAAACTTTCACATACATACACTATCCAACTGATGGCCCTCCTCAACCCTTAACAACCATATAAGGTAAACAGGGCAGGGCAGTTTCCAGCAATAATGAAAAAGAATTACTGACTCCAATGGTATGTACTCACAAAGAATTTTACCCTTGTGTTGTTTGTTTTTGCTTTTTTGCATGTGACCTAGTGTAGTCAGGTCTTCCTTCTCCTTGAGAAAGAAGGATTGGATTGGCTCAAATGCTTACCTATGCCCTCAGAAAATTAATTCACTTTTCCAAGGTTTCTGTCAATTCCAGGAGGCTTATGTCTTATGTGCCTGACTCTGACTTCATGTCACTTCTCAACACTTGGTCTCATTCTAACTCATACAGTTGTTTGCCCTTTAATTGACCCAGACATGGAACTCAAGCCTATTCTTTAATTTACACACACACACACACACATACACACACACACACACAATGCCTTTGTAAATAAGGAAGACTGTATTAAAGGTCTGTGGACAAAGAGGAGTGGGTTTTTTATGTGAAAAAATAATACAAACCTTCTAAAACTGGACATTAGATTTCCCTGTTCTAATGGGTAGATCTTCCTACCAATTTGGGCAGGCCACCTGCAATCTCTTCCTTCCCCTGTCTTCCCTTTTCTTCACTCTCTTCCCATCTCCCAAATTCATATCCCTTTCTATGGGAGAACCAACTACCATCTTTTTACCAGGTCTCAAGTTCCTGTTGTCAAATTCTCATCTTTTGCCCCAAGCAGTACATCAAGGTGTTTCACAAAACAAAAACAGGAGGAAATCTGGAGATAGCTACAGAGATCATCTCTTTGAATTACAAATACAAACAAGGAAACTGAGGCTCAAAGGCTTTATGTGACTGCCTGAGAGTAGAAAGTTGATATCACTTCCAATCCTCTGTCAGGCGGAAGACACAAAGCCTCAGAGACATAACTTTCCAATAAAGCTCCCAGTGCCAGACTGTGGGCCTATTTTAAGATGCAGTCAATTGTGCTTCAAACATTTTGGGGAGACAGCATGGTCTTCTCCACCAAGCTCCATGAGGTGTTTGTGAAATGAAATTGTGATGTGTGACCTGCTTGATACTTGCCTCTTGTTGGTACTGGATTGTGGGTGTTGCCTCCAATTGCCTCAGGAAGTGTAAACACTAATGTTATTTTGCTTCCACTGTGTGTGATACTTACTGAGCAATACAGATAAAATTAGTTTCTGTTCCAGCAAATACCCAATTTAAAGAGCGTCTCTGTTTTTCTCCTTCCCTTTTATATTGTGTTTTTCCTATACTGTTCATTCCCTTTATTATAATGTGATTTGGTCTTGCTTTCCATTCATAGTTTCCAGCAGTAATAAAAATAAATACTTATTCCAAATGGTAAATGCTCACTAAGAGTTCTACCCTCATGCTGTATTTATTTAGCCTGGACTGATCCCAGGGTTGCACTTTCTGAGTAAATACAGCACACATTAGAGCACCTCACACAATCAGTCCCTGGGGATCCACACACCAGCTCCTCAAAACTTCCTGTGGTATCTCCAGACACATTTCCCCAACACAATTCGGATGGGGCAGTCCAGGAGGAGTAGGACTTGAAAGTAAGGAGGAGATCCCAAAGCTGGTGCTGAGAGAAATGTGCCTCATCCCACAGGGACAGCATGGTGACAGGCAGGCCTGGCCTCATCAGAACCTCTAGTGGAATGATGGATGTGTCCTGGCAGGGGGCAAAGCACTGGTCAAATCCTGGAGCAGCAAGAAGGGAGGCAGCATGAGAGGAGGAGTCCATGAGCAAGTGTCAGGGTTCAATCACCAAGGTGGAGTTTGGGGATCTCCTTCCCACCCAGGGGGCAAGGGAGTGTCGAGAGTGAGATAGGGCAATAACTCCCAAAGGACTGGGATACTGGGCAGGTTACCAAGACGAAGCCCTCACCGCATTCAGCAAATATTTTGTGAACAACCACTATGTATTGGGCAATGTTTTGAAGGCTGGGAAAACAGCAATGACAAAATTAAACATAGCTCCTACCCTCATGGAGCTTATAATCTAGCGAGGAAGACAGATCATAATTAAATAATCCCAGAATTTGACTCATGATATGTGCTGTGAGGAAAAGATACAAGGGGCTTTAAGGATGCACAACGGTGAGCCTTCGCTGGGTCTGGGAGGCCAAAAGCATTGCTGAGGGAGTGGCATTTAGGTTGAGCTCTGAAGAATGAGCTGGCTACCTGAAAGACATTCACCAGAGAGAAAAGACCTCAAAGAAGAGGGAAATCAGCATGTGCTGAGCAGTCCTGCATTCAATAAGTTATTTATTAAGTACCCACTATACGCTGGCATTTGGGATACATTAGTGAACAAAAAGGCAAAGATCCCTGCCCTCATGGAGCTTATGTGTTTGCAGAATGTGAGAGTGGAAAACACATAGGGTGAAAACTGGGCAATGCTAATCACCTAGATGTGGTCAAATGTAAATGGGAGATCTTGGAGATTAGGCTGCAGGGTAGGAGGGGGCCAGACTACAAAGACATTTTCATCACACAGAGGAGAATTAGATCACAAGGAGCCCACTTCCCTGGATTCTGCAAAGACAAGGGCAGCATCTTACTCATCTTTGTATCTCCAGCACTTAATACAGTGCCTGACAGATGACAGCTGCTCAGCACATAAATGAATGAATGACCTTAGACAGGCCAGTGAACAATGAGAAGTACATTTTAGAAAAATAATCTTTGGTGGGAGGGAGATAAATTAGAAGTTTGGGATTAACATATACACGCTACTGTGTATAAAATAGATAAAAACAAGGACCTACTATATAGCACAGGAAACTATATGCAATGTCTTCTAATAACCTATAATGGAAAAGAATCTGAAAAGAATATATATATATTCTTTTTCAGATCACTTTGCTGTACACCTGAAGCTAACACAACATTGTAAATTAACTATACTTCCATTTTAAAAAGAGATTGAAAAAAAAAAGATCATCGTGTAATACAGAAGATGGGATTGAGACAAGGAGACCAGCTAGAAGGAATTGCAATTGTCGAGATCGGTAGTTGTCATATGGGTTTGCCTGTTTATTTATAAATTGTATACCTCAGTATCACAATACTGATATAGTCATTAGTAAAACACACATAAAAATAGGAATTTTATTATTCTCTTCCTCTGCTCCAGTGGAGATTGTTCTGGAGACCAGTGCTCTGGATGATGAGGATTGAGTAGTGAAAGAGGCAAAGGAGATGGAGATGGAGAGGGGTGTGTTTGAGGACAAGTGAGGGTCTGCGGCCCACACAGCACAAGAGCTGGACAGCGGCCAGCCCTGATGAGAAGGAACATACATGGATAGAAAACAGTGTTGAATTGCTGCTCCAACAAGTTTTACTATCTGACCCACGTGGAGGAATCTGGTCAAATACACCTCATCCAGGATTAGTTGGTGTTTGGTAGGATAACCTGAGGGTGCAGTAAGAAGGGAGAAGAAGGGAAGGTGTCTAGAAGAAATGTGGTTGAGGCCAAAGCAAATCCAGAGAAGGTAACTGCCTTCTGCCGAGGGTGTTTACTGACCTGGATCTACCTGTGAGTGGAAATCTCACTTGGGGCCTCAAGCTGTGAAATCAATTTACAGTTTATTCCCTCTAGTCATGAAGCCAAAACAGAAAATGGAGGGGCAATAGCCAGAAGGCCCATCCACGCTGATGATTCATCCACCCTGGAAAGTCTTATAGGCAGAAATCGTATTTTCTCTGTCTGCCCAGACTCACACTGCCCATCACCTACCCTGGTGATGATGATCACTACCATTTAATGAGTATCCACCATGTGCCAGGCATTGACTAAGGAAATTTACATTTAGTTAATGCTCACAGCAGCCCCGTGAAGGAGACATTGTGCTCTCCCTGTCCTCATGCTGTAGATATGGAAAATGAGGATTAGGGACAATGACATTGTACCACCTGTACTTGTCCAAACTGAGATTAGAACCCAGGTATGTCTGATTCCAATTGCATTAGCTTTTCACTATACCTGCCTCTGCCTCATGTAGTTACTGGGAGCTGTGGGCTCTGGTCCTAGCCTCCCTTTTTGACCTTATCAATCCCCATGAGTGCCCTCCCAGGTGCTATGCTCTGCCGCACTAAACTTCCTGCTGCTCCCTTACACACCATCTTCTTCATCATGCTTCTCAACTTGAATGCCAATGCTGTGGGTCCACAGACCACATTTTGAATAATAAGGACCTAGAAACTCACTACAAATGCAGAATCTCATTTCTGCCCCACCTCAGACCTACTGAATCAGAATCTTTAACAAGATCCCCAGGGGCTTTATATGTGCATTATAATTTAAGAAGCATTGGTCTCAAACTGAAATACCCTTTCCTTTGTTCTGCATCAGACCACCCTTTACTCTTTTGAGCATTTACTATGTGCTAGGCACTGTGCTTAGAACTGATGACACAAAGTCAAATTAAATATGAGGCACAAACTTAAGATGATGATAATGTATCCATGAGAAAGACATGTAAATAAATAGTATTTTTTAAAGGATGAGTGCTACGAACAAGGTAAGGGTAAGAACAGGATGTAGTATTTTCCATACCTCACTATCTCTAAGCACCACCATAATACCAGATACCAAGTAAAGGTCAATGATATTCCTGTAAGAAAGTAAAGGGGGGAAGGTGAGACATAGAAAGGGAAGGAAAGAGAAATGATAGAAGGAATTTCACTAAACTATAATTTCTAGGGACTTCCCTGGAGGTCCAGTGGTTAGGACTCTGTACTTCCACTGCAGGGGGCATGGGTTTGATCCCTGGTCTGGAAGATCCAGCAAGCCACTCAGCGCGGCCTAAAAAAGACAAATAAATAAAATAAACTATAA